>NC_136057.1:1286185668-1287577168 GCF_964261635.1 Lissotriton helveticus | reverse complement strand
TATAGTTCTTCTGCCTTGAGTAATATCAGTTGTAACAGTCCATTCCTTGTTATAAGGCTTCACTTCCTGCTCAGGAATATAACTGGGGAAAAGGGCCTTTAACAATATTATAGCCCTTGGCAGTTGGCTATAATGCTATAATAAACTACTTAGAATTCTAGAATGTTGTCATTCTGTAGAGAATTAAGATAAATGTTCTCCAAATTCGCATCTTGCTTGTACCTCTCAATTGAAGCAATCAGCTATTAAGATAAATGTTCAAGAAAATCACAGACTCTCGGGGTGCCCAGTGCTTGGACATGTGGATTAGCAGACTGTAATGCAAGGATCTACATGGCCACAGGTAGGCTATCTGTTTTCACTGTTGAGAAAAGAGGATGGGAGCCATATTTACCACACCCTGTTTTGTCAATGTTGTGTGCCAATGGAACATGTGCGTCTCCTTTGAGGAATGACAAACAAATTCCGTGGAGACACTAAGAGAGATTGGTTCCTACGGAGATTGTAATTAAAGATGAAGTAAGGAGTGACTAGTGGATGCAAGCACAAAGGGATTTGGATGGCCAATGCATCTGTGTGCCCATGAAGTAGGCCACAGACCAGGTGTCTGTAAAGCAGGGAGGCAGGTGACTTTGGCAATTTTGTTTGTGGCAGTGCTAGTACTGGGGTTAGCAATGTATGTTAAACATATCTGGGCAACTAGGGAGGGCAAAATGAGAAAGTGTTTGAGCCACCAGATGAAGAAAGAGGTTATGTAACATCATAGACTCATTGCCCAATCATAGACTTATTGCCCAGTTGCTAACTTGTTTCTTGTCTTCATTCAAACTGGTTCTAGTTTAGCTGATGTTGTAGTATTTCTTTTTCACCAGAACTAATTGAAACAATTATTTGTGTGCTAATTATTGACATATAATTTACTGTATAACAATGTGCCATGAAATTCTGTAATCTTTCATGAATCTGGTTTAGTGTGGAGGTTGGAAGAAGTTGAAAGGATCAACAAGACCTACTCAGGAGCTGAAAGAAAAGCAGCTCTGTATGAACTCCTGGAGCAGCAGACCGAGCTGATCGCTTCAATTGAGAGGTACAGGCAAGATGCGAATGTGGAGAACCACAAAGAAGCTATACAAGCTTTTCTAGACAAGGTCAGTATAACAGAAATACTCTGTGTACCATAAATAAGATTACAAAATAGGAAAGCAATAGGTTTTTATTTAAATTTTTATATTTATTATTTTTTGACTGTTCTAGTTTAACAGCTTTGTTAGCATCCATGCTTACTGATAATTGCGAATCTTTAATTGCTGATTTAAACTGCATATTTCAGTACCTCTGCCTGCTTTGAAGTCCAGGATCAATTCACTGATATAATCGGAACATCACATGCTTTTTTTGATGAGTATAAAACCAACATATAAATACAAAATCTCACAGAAGCATTAAAAAAGGGTGCACAAAATGAATGCATAGAGGTGATTCAAAGAATCATCGATAACTACCGGAAGTAGTACTAAAAGAGTACTCTTTTACATACTCGTACATGCCTTTGTGAATGGGCTCCTAAATTCCAAATGCCTATTAGGAAAAGTACAAACAATGTACAGTCCTTTCTATTTCTACTAGTTGTATATGGATATTCCCTGAATATTCCCATTTTATTCCCATTTAGTTTTTGTGATCATGTACTGTTCTAGAGTGTTCTTCCCCTTTTTTGATCTTTAATTACAAGACCTTCATATTGTTTTGCTTCCCATCATTTCAGCTCAAAGATGTCTCTGTACCATCAACATAGTATTAAAGCACAATGACAAATAATAGTTTGTCATTGTTTATTATTGTCATTAGCCTAGTATGATCAGGAAGCAACTACCAACATAACAGCAAATACGACGAAGGATTAGCATCTCACATTGGTTGTTGCGAAATGAAAAGGTGTCAGGGTGATAAACTCTTAAACATCTTTAAGAAAGGAGGTGTATCCTTAACTCTCACCTCACACGGTCAGTATTCCATTATGTTATGTCTGACACTGTTGAAAGCAATTGACAAATCGAACAAAGTAAGTGCAGTAACACCGCCACCATTCACTGTCATATGCCATGCAGATCAGAAACAATCACATGTGCACTTTGCGTGGTCTAAAGCTGTAGGAGAGTAGGGTCTGCTATCCTATGGTCACACCAAATTTTTGCTTTTTGCTTCACTGGTTTTCGACTACTGAGGCTGTGGGCCTGCTAATCAGACCCCCAGCCTGCTGTTCTCTCTCCAAATTATTAATACATGTGCTATAGGTACATACCACAATTGGAAATGGACTCCTTGTCAGCCCCTGTACCATGCACTATAGGTGCTCAGGGCATAGGTGCCACCAAGGCCTACCAGGGGCTGCAGCATATCTTTTGCCACCCCTGGCTGGTTCTTAAACTGACACAACTGGCTGATCACTCAGCTGGGGCAAGATGGTGTAATCACCTCTTGCTTAGATATAGTATACCTATATCTAAACCTATATCTGGACACATATAAACCTGTGAGTCACTCCTATGGAAGGCCTTATCAATCCTGGAGGCAGAGTGCGTGGTTTAATGTGAGATGGAGCTCTAGCATGAGCTGAGCCTGTCTGCAGCCATCGGGAACAAATCCCTAAGCTGTTTCAGGATAATGCCATACCATATACTATTAAGTGCATTATAATCCTCGCGGTTATATAGCAACTTTGGTTTGGCTTTATCAAAACATGTCGTGTAAGGTGTCATACGATTTGGAATACTATCCCCTCGCCAGTTCTGGCGACGGGGATAGCCTTCCACCCCTCTAGAGGGAGAAGTCATGTTACTTTACTGAAATGCGGTTAATTTCTAAAAGAGCCTCAGATCCACAAAATGGATGCTTCTGCCACAGACACAAGTCTGACCCCCTGAAGCTGACCGAAACTCAGCCAAGGGGGCCTGGACAAAGGGTTTCCTGTCGCAGGGAGGTGTCACACCACCCCAGACAGGAGTTAGTGGATTGTAGCAGGGAGGTTTGAAAGAAACCAGACACTGCATGGGGAGCACAAGGCTGCCCCTTGCATAATCCGGTCAAACCGGTTCTGGGGCACACCAGCCCCAGTCCCAGCGCAGCCTGGATCAAAGGAAAGGGGTGTACCCACCCCCTTCCTGGGTCCCACCCATAGGAGGGGACCTAGCAGGTTTTCCAGCCCCCTAGATTGGTATAAGAATGGGAGCAGTACCAATGCACTTTAGATTATCCTGATGAAACATAAGAAACAAAACTCTGGACCCTTCGACATCCTACTCAACGTAGAAGACTGAAGAATCTCCCTTGTGGTCAAGGAGTGACCACCCTGTGCAAACAGGCACCATCCAGCCTATCGACGTCTGCTTTGTTGCAGTTCCCGCCGGAACTCGAGTGACAGAGATCAACGAGATCAAGCTTGCCTGCCTTCTAACAGCCCGATCCACAGTCCCTGCAGAGCTGAGACCCGTGGAGGCGACCGGAAGCGTGGGGCACGCCATCTTGAAAAGACCACGAGACGCTGACCGTGCAGCCCATGAGTGACCCTCGAAGCTGTACACCGGGGTTTGAGAAGCCCCAACCATGAGCCAGTCTTGCACTGAAGTTCAGCCCTCCACACTCGACGAGTGCTGCGTGGGGCCCTTCCGCTTCTTTTGGCTCAACGCGTTGGCCCGGTCACTTGCCAGCCGGCTTGTGGCCCCTGTGCCAACGAAACTTGAAATACGACTTGTGATTCTGGTTGCTCCAGATTTACACCAGCTCCCCTGAAAAGGAGCCCCCGCTCTGACCTTCCTGGTCCGAGTGAGAAGCAATCTCCCAGTTCCGCGTGGATTGCTTTTGCCAAGTGTTGTTTGCTCCAATCTTGAAGCCGACAGCGCCGACGGCGAGAGCCTACGTGGGACAGATCGTGACCTGCTCCTGGACTTCGCAGAGGCCCCAGAGCCCACGTGACAGTGGAGAGAAGCTCCTCAACAACCACCTGATTGCGCCCGACATTGCCTGGTTCCATCCTGGTTCCACCCTGGTCACTGCTGAGTGACCCAGACTCTGTCCCCTCTGCTTTCAGGTACTTTTCGACTTCGATCCACCCTTGGATCCCACCGGACACTTCTCCTTCACAGCGCCTGCAGCTTCTTCAGCTTCAAGCACCAAGAACCAGCGTGACGAAACCCGACACTACTTCGACCCTGTGCACCCGCTTCCTGTGGGCGAGGTAACATTGCAACGCCGGTGTTCCCACACTGGTACACACCTCTAGGGTCTGTGTCTTAAGTTTTGTCTTTCTAGGTTCAGCGGAAGTGTCCTAAAACTCTATTTGTGTAACTTTTACGCACCATTGACTTGCATTGGTGCATGCGTGTGCTTTCCACACTGCACCTGAATCCCGCGGGCTTTTCCAGACTTCAGGATTGCTTGTCCCGACTGCTCCCAGCGATTCCCTAGGCCCTAGGCCTAACCACTGTTCGATTGGTATCTCTTATACCACTTTTTTAGTATATGGTCTGAGTGGCCCCCCGCCCTCATCCATAATTGTGCAACTTTGTATGTTATACTGTGCTTTTGATTTAACGCTTGTGCCCCTTTGTTCATAAAGAATACTGGGGATTATTTTAAGTAATAAATACATATATTTTTATAATATATACTTGTGTGGTGTCCTTTCATTCGCTTAACACAACCTCTTGAGTTAAGCCTTTAAGGCTGCTTAGTCTATGCTACCATTAAGATAGCTTGTCTACAAGGTTGACTTACAACCAGACACCATAAGGGTTTGCTTGGACTGATACAAGGTGGTTCCAGAATTGGAAACATCATATATCAGGCCAACTTCTCACATTGGTGCGCAGCGGTGCGGATTTGAGCTTGCTGTTGTTTTACCATTGCAATCTTTTTATCAAATTGAAAGATCACATCAAGTACCTTAGGTACATATAAATCAAAAGCTTAGCATATTAAGTTCTACTGAACTTAGTAGTTGTAGATAAAAAGGGATTAGCACACCCTGACTACAACTCACTAGCAAGGTACAGTAGGAAAACACTTAGTGTAGGTAAGTGCACCACTTACACCTCACTAGCAGTCATGTCTGGCACAGGAGAGACTCCCAGCTCTCTGCCTGTGACAGTTGACCTTACCAAGGCAACTTCCAGCTATGACAAACTTAGCCACAAAGACTTGTGTGCCTTGTGCATATCAAGAGGGCTAAAAAGGGGCAGAGGTCCCACCATTCCTACCCTGATAGCCATTCTAGAACAGGATGACTTAGCTAAGGCGAGTGCAGCTCCCCTAGATTCAGGAGATGGTGTGAACCCCCCTGTAACTGATACCACTCCAGAGGAGGAAGAAGATGAGGAAGTGGAGGAGGAGGATGATTCAGATGTAGAGGATCTAGAAAATCAGGACCAGAGGGGTAACCAGGTTGTAGTTGCCAGGCTTAACCAGGCTAACTTAGACCTACTGGGGAATGGAGAGGGCCAGCACCTCCCCAGAACCCAACATATCATTCTCCCAGGCAACAGAAGAGTGAGATCTCCATCAGTGGACTCTCATATTTCTAGTGCCTCAAGAGAATCTCAGAGAGGAATGACTTCTTCTCAGAAGATAGAACATAGGGCCAGGATGAGGGCTGTCAAACTCCAGATAGAGAGGGAGGAGGTAGCCCTGGCTCAAGCTAGACTTGCCTTGGCAAGAGAGCAAAAATTGTGTGGCTTAGATGCCACTGGTGGCAGCATAATTCCTAAAGAGAAAGACAGGGGCTATGATAATAGAAACCTGACAAAAATTGTGCCCCCCTACAAAGAAGGGGATGACATCCACAAATGGATGACTGCACTTGAGAGAGCCTGCATGGTACAGCAGGTTCCTCAGGATCAGTGGGCTGCAATTTTATGGTACTCCTTTTCTGAGAAAGGGAGGGATAGGCTCCTCACAGTTAGACCTGAGGATGCCAAAAACTACTCTGTCCTGAAGAGTGCTCTTATTGAAGGGTTTGGCCTAACCACCGAGCAATACAGGTTGTTGTTCAGAGACACCCAAAAAGCACAGGCTCAGGACTGGACTGATTTTGTTGATTGTGCCACTAAGGCTCGGGAGGGTTGGTTGCAGGGAAGTAACGTTTCAGACTATACAGGATTGTACAATCTTATCATGAGAGAACAGATCCTTAATAACTGTACAAACCAGCTGTTGCATCAATACCTTATTGACTCTGATCTGACCTCTGCCCAAGAATTGGGAAAGAAGGCAGACAAATGGGTCAGAACAAGGATTAAGCAGAAACCCCAGAACCAAGGTGGTGACCAGAAGAAAACAGACCAGAAGGGTGGGAATCAGAAAGATAAAGAAAAGGACCATAAGTCTTCAGGCCCCCAAACTAGTAATAAGGAGGGTGGTTCCCAAAATGGCAACAAGAAAAAGAAGAATGATGGCCCAAAGAAACCTTGGTATAATACCTGCAAATCAGTTTCACACTGGGGCAGTGACTGCACCAAGTAAAATCCAGTCCCCACCACTGTAGCTCCTAAAGCACCTGTACCCCCTAGTACAGTTAACAGTGGTGGTACACAACCTAAGGGTATAGTGGGGTTAACCCTGGGTACTGAGATGGAATCTGGCCTAGTAAGAATCCCTACTCAGGCAGTTCTCCTATATGATGTGGACCTAGCTTTGTCCACTACAGTGAGTCCCAGTAACCTGGGCAAATATAGGCAGACGCCTTTGATAAATGAGAAACTGGCTCAGGCCTACGAGGACACATGTGCCAGTGTCACAATGGTGACACCTGACTTTGTGGACCCTGGACAGATTGTACTAGGTGAAAGTTACCTAGTGACCAATGCAAGCAACTCCACTACTTCACATAGTGTGGCTGTTGTGAACTTCTCCTGGGGAGGGGTAGATGGCCTAAAGAAAGTTGTTGTGAGTGCAGACCTCCCAGTAGACTGTCTGTTAGGCAATGATCTTGAAAGCTCAGTTTGGTCAGAAGTGGAGTACAGGACTCATGCAGAATGCTAGGGATTTCAGCACATGTCCTTGCAGTGACAAGGACTCAGGCTAAGAAGTGCCTTCCTGAACCAGTGGTGGATCTTGGAACAATAGACCAACCACAACCCAAGAGAAGGAGCAAGAGGGTTAAGGCTATGTCTTCCCCCTTGCCCCAGGTTGAGGATCAGATTTCACAGGAGACTGATTCTGCAGTCCAAGAGGAGACTGTCTCAGAGGAACTGGAGCCTGATCAGGTTGAGTTTCTGGGGACAGGGGGACCCTCAAGGGCAGACTTGGGGCAGGCTCAATTAGATTGCCCTTCACTTGAACCCCTCAGACAGCAAGCTGCTGCTGAGGCTGCAGGGAATGCTCAAGGTGTCCATAAAGTTTATTGGGATGATGGACTCCTTTACTCAGAGGCTAGAGACCCCAAGCCTGGTACTACCAGGAGGTTGGTTATACCTTTGAAGTTTAGGGGTTTCCTTCTCACCTTGGCCCATGATATTCCCCTTGCAGGACACTTAGGCCAGAACAAGACTTGGGACAGGCTTGTTCCACACTTTCACTGGCCTCATATGTCAGAAAATGTCAAGGAGTTTTGTCGCTCCTGTGTCACTTGCCAAGCCAGTGGTAAGTCAGGTGGCACAACAAAGGCCCCCCTCATACCACTACCTGTGGTGGGGGTTCCCTTTGAACGTGTTGGAATAGACATTGTGGGTCCCATGGATCCTCAAACAGCATCTGGGCACAGATTTATACTGGTGGTAGTGGATCATGCCACCAGGTACCCAGAGGCAATTCCCCTAAGGACCACCACAGCACCTGTGGTGGCAAAAGCCCTCATTGCAGTTTTCTCAAGAGTGGGCTTTCCAAAGGAGGTACTATCAGACAGAGGCACTAACTTCATGTCTGGTTATCTAAAAGCAATGTGGAAGGAGTGTGGCGTAAACTACAAGTTTACCACACCCTATCACCCACAGTGCAATGGGCTTGTGGAGAGATTCAACAAGACCCTCAAGGGGATGATAAAAGGTTTACCAGAGAAGCTCAGGCGGAAATGGGACATCCTTTTACCCTGCTTGCTCTTTGCTTACAGAGAGGTCCCACAGAAGGGGGTTGGCTACAGCCCTTTTGAACTTTTGTTTGGCCACCCTGTGAGGGGTCCACTATGTTTGGTAAAGGAAGGATGGGAGTTACCTCTCAAAAAGCCTAAGCTAGATGTTGTGGACTATGTACTTGGTCTCCGCTCCCGGATGGCTGAGTATATGGAGAGAGCATCCAAAAACCTGGAGGCTAGCCAAGAATTACAAAAAGCTTGGCATGACCAAAAGGCTGTTCTGGTTGAGTTCCAGCCAGGACAGAAGGTGTGGGTGTTGGAGCCAGTGGCCCCAGCAGCACTGCAGGACAAATGGACTGGACCCTACCCTATCATTGAGAAAAAGGGAGAAGTCACCTACTTGGTTGACTTTGGAACCCCTAGGAGCCCCCACAGGGTGCTTCATGTAAATCGTTTGAAAGCATTTGTGGACAGGGAGGACATGAGCTTGCTCATGGCCACATATGGGGAACAGGAGGAAGAGAGTGACCCTCTCCCAGACCTGCTTTCTCAGAACCCTGATGATGGTTCAGTTGATGGAGTAGCCTTGGCAGGCAGCCTCACTGACCAGCAGCAGATGGACTGCAGACTAGTTTTGCAAGCCCACAGACATTTGTTTTCACTCACACCCAGTCAAACTAACTGGTGCACCCATGAGGTGGACACCGGTGACAGTCTGCCTGTGAAGAATAAGATCTACAGGCAACCTGACCATGTCAGGGATTGTATAAAGGCTGAGGTGCAAAAGATGTTGGAGCTTGGAGTGATTGAGCCATCAGAGAGCCCTTGCCCAGTGGTCCTTGTGCCAAAACCTCATACCCAAGATGGAAAGAGAGAAATGAGATTTTGTGTGGACTACAGAGGTCTCAATGCTGTCACTAGGGCAGATGCACATCCCATTCCAAGAGCAGATGAGCTCATTGATAAATTGTCTGCTGCCAAGTTTCTGAGCACATTTGATTTGACAGCTGGCTACTGGCAGATCGGACTAACTGAAGAGTCAAAAGCCAAGACTGCATTCTCTACCCCTAGTGGACATTATCAGTTTGTGGCAATGCCCTTTGGTTTGAAGAATGCACCTGCCACTTTCCAAAGGTTGGTGAACCAAGTCCTTGCTGGGTTGGATGACTTTTGTGCAGCATATCTAGATGATATTGCTGTCTTTAGCTCCACCTGGGAGGATCATCTGATCCACCTGAAGAAAGTTCTGGAGGCCCTGCAAAAGGCAGGCCTGACTATCAAGGCTACCAAGTGCCAGATAGGGCAGAGCAAGGTTGTATACCTGGGCCACCTAGTAGGTGGAGGTCAGGTTCAACCACTGGAGAGCAAGATCCAGACCATACAGGACTGGGCTCCTCCAACTACCCAGACACAAGTCAGAGCCTTCTTGGGCCTGACTGGGTATTACAGAAAGTTTGTGAAAAACTATGGGTCCATTGTGACACCATTAAATGACTTGACATCCAAGAAGATGCCAAAAAAGGTTCAGTGGACAGTTAGCTGTCAAAAGGCATTTGATGACCTGAAGAAGGCCATGTGCTCTGCACCTATCCTGAAGAGTCCTGACTACTCCAAACAGTTCATTGTACAGACAGATGCTTCTGAGTTGGGGGTGGGAGCTGTGCTTTCACAACTTAATCAAGATGGTCAAGACCAGCCCATTGCTTTTATTAGCAGAAGGCTGACCCCCAGGGAGAAACGTTGGTCAGCTATTGAGAGGGAGGCCTTTGCTGTGGTTTGGGCCCTGAAAAGTTGAGGCCATACTTGTTTGGTACTCACTTCCTAGTTCAGACAGACCATAAGCCCCTCTTGTGGCTAAATCAGATGAAGGGTGAAAATCCCAAACTGCTCAGGTGGTCCATTTCCCTACAGGGGATGGACTTTACAGTGGAGCACCGCCCAGGGACTGACCATGGTAATGCAGATGGTCTCTCCAGGTACTTCCACTTAGAACATGAAGACTTATCTGGTCAAGGTTAGTTTAATGTCCCTGCGTTTGGGGGGGGGGGGGGGGGGGTTGTGTAGGAGAGTAGGGTCTGCTATCCTATGGCCACCCCAAATTTTTGCTTTTTGCTTCACTGGTTTTCGACTACTGAGGCTGTGGGCCTGCTAATCAGACCCCCAGCCTGCTGTTCTCTCTTTAAATTATTAATACATGTGCTATAGGTACATACCACAATTGGAAATGGACTCCTTGTCAGCCCCTGTACCATGCACTATAGGTGCTCAGGGCATAGGTGCCACCAAGGCCTACCAGGGGCTGCAGCATATCTTTTGCCACCCCTGGCTCGTTCTTAAATTGACACAACTGGCTGATCACTCAGCTGGGGCAAGATGGTGTAATCACCTCTTGCTTAGATATAGTATACCTATATCTAAACCTATATCTGGACACATATAAACCTGTGAGTCACTCCTATGGAAGGCCTTATCAATCCTGGAGGCAGAGTGCGTGGTTTAATGTGAGATGGAGCTCTAGCATGAGCTGAGCCTGTCTGCAGCCGTTGGGAACAAATCCCTAAGCTGTTTCAGGATAATGCCATACCATATACTATTAAGTGCATTATAATCCTCGCGGTTATATAGCAACTTTGGTTTGGCTTTATCAAAACATGTCGTGTAAGGTGTCATACGATTTGGAATACTATCCCCTCGCCAGTTCTGGCGACGGGGATAGCATTCCACCCCTCTAGAGGGAGAAGACAAGTTACTTTACTGAAATGCGGTTAATTTCTAAAAGAGCCTCAGATCCACAAAATGGATGCTTCTGCCACAGACACAAGTCTGACCCCCTGAAGCTGACCGAAACTCAGCCAAGGGGGCCTGGACAAAGGGTTTCCTGTCGCAGGGAGGTGTCACACCACCCCAGACAGGAGTTAGTGGATTGTAGCAGGGAGGTTTGAAAGAAACCAGACACTGCATGGGGAGCACAAGGCTGCCCCTTGCATAATCCGTTCAAACCGGTTCTGGGGCACACCAGCCCCAGTCCCAGCGCGGCCTGGATCAAAGGAAAGGGGTGTACCCACCCCCTTCCTGGGTCCCACCCATAGGAGGGGACCTAGCAGGTAATCCAGCCCCCTAGATTGGTATAAGAATGGGAGCAGTGCCAATGCACTTTAGATTATCCTGATGAAACATAAGAAACGAAACTCTGGACCCTTCGACATCCTACTCAACGTAGAAGACTGAAGAATCTCCCTTGTAGTCAAGGAGTGACCACCCTGTGCAAACAGGCACCATCCAGCCTAGCGACGTCTGCTTTGTTGCAGTTCCCGCCGGAACTCGAGCGACAGAGATCGACGAGATCAAGCTTGCCTGCCTTCTAACAGCCCGATCCACAGTCCCTGCAGAGCTGAGACCCGTGGAGGCGACCGGAAGCGTGGGGCACGCCATCTTGAAAAGACCACGAGACGCTGACCGTGCAGCCCACGAGTGACCCTCGAAGCTGTACACCGGGGTTTGAGAAGCCCCAACCCTGAGCCACTCTTGCACCGCAGTTCAGCCCTCCACACTCGACGAGTGCTGCGTGGGGCCCTTCTGCTTCTTTTGGCTCAACGCGTTCGCCCGGTCACTTGCCAGCCGGCTTGTGGCCCCTGTGCCGACGAAACTTGAAATACGACTTGTGATTCTGGTTGCTCCAGATTTACACCAGCTCCCCTGAAAAGGAGCCCCCGCTCTGACCTTCCTGGTCCGAGTGAGAAGCAATCTCCCAGTTCCGCGTGGATTGCTTTTGCCAAGTGTTGTTTGCTCCAATCTTGAAGCCGACAGCGCCGACGGCGAGAGCCTACGTGGGACAGATCGTGACCTGCTCCTGGACTTCGCAGAGGCCCCAGAGCCCACGTGACAGCGGAGAGAAGCTCCTCAACAACCACCTGATTGCGCCCGACATTGCCTGGTTCCATCCTGGTTCCACCCTGGTCACTGCTGAGTGACCCAGACTCTGTCCCCTCTGATTTCAGGTACTTTTCGACTTCGATCCACCCTTGGATCCCACCGGACACTTCTCCTTCACAGCGCCTGCAGCTTCTTCAGCTTCAAGCACCAAGAACCAGCGTGACGAAACCCGACACTACTTCGACCCTGTGCACCCGCTTCCTGTGGGCGAGGTAACATTGCAACGCCGGTGTTACCACACTGGTACACACCTCTAGGGTCTGTGTCTTAAGTTTTGTCTTTCTAGGTTCAGCGGAAGTGTCCTAAAACTCTATTTGTGTAACTTTTACGCACCATTGACTTGCATTGGTGCATGCGTGTGCTTTCCACACTGCACCCGAATCCCGCGGGCTTTTCCCGACTTCAGCATTGCTTGTCCCGACTGCTCCCAGCGATTCCCTAGGCCCTAGGCCTCACCACTGTTCGATTGGTATCTCTTATACCACTTTTTTAGTATATGATCTGAGTGGCCCCCCGCCCTCATCCATAATTGTGCAACTTTGTATGTTATACTGTGCTTTTGATTTAACGCTTGTGCCCCTTTGTTCATAAAGAATACTGGGGATTATTTTAAGTAATAAATACATATATTTTTATAATATATACTTGTGTGGTGTCCTTTCATTTGATATTACAGGACTGTGATTGGTAAAACAACTCGCTTAACACGACCTCTTGAGTTAAGCCTTTAAGGCTGCTTAGTCTATGCTACCATTAAGATAGCTTGTCTACAAGGTTGACTTACAACCAGACACCATAAGGGTTTGCTTGGAGTGATACAAGGTGGTTCCAGAATTGGAAACATCATATATCAGGTCAACTTCTCACAAAAGCCAACTTTGGCACAATTCAAGATATCATGAGATGCCACAAATAATTGGAGCTCCCCCGTCATCACTGGTCCTATTTGCTTTGCCACATATGGGAAGGCAGAATACAGTGCAAAATTGGGCGAAGTCCCCCTCAGTGGGCTAACAAATACATTTGACCAGCTATTGAGAATACATCAAGGTGCAAGAGAACAATTCATTAAGTCTTGCAGGATCTTGACCAGTTAGGACTTGTGAGCTTATTCTTTAAAATTTGTGAGGGCATATATTATTCTATGAGGGATTGCATTGGTCAGTTGAGATAAGCAATTACTCCTCTGAGACAGCAGAAAACGCATGAAGCAGAAAACGCTGATAGAGTCCAATACCTACCCTAGCCTCCATCTCTTTCAGACTAATAATTCCCCAGTGGTCTCATGAAGAATATTTATTTTGGAGTTCCCTGTGTATCTTTTTTTAAATACCTGCCTGATAAGTCAGTTATACCACTTTCAACCTAAGCTGTTCCTTAACTCCTCCATATTTTTAGAGAATTCGTTCAGAGGGGACCTTGCTTTCTCAATTATTTTTAAAATAAAAACGTTTTGCTGCAAATTTCAGACTTGGGGAGACTAGGGTAGAGTTTTAGATGGATCTGTGAGCTTAAAATTATATCTTAAAATTATATCAGGACCAGGGATGTTCCTGCTTTCATATTTAGATAACCTTGTCCTGTACAAAGTCAAAAGTCGTCATGATGTGTATTTCAACTTTGCTATGATTTACTTTTATAAGGCTTTCGGCTACAAGCTGTTTGCCTTTACAACTTATTTAAAGCACAATAAAGTCTAGAAGGGATGAAAGAAAGGAACAAAGGAAAGTGAAGGAGAAGAGAAAGGAGAAGAAGAAGAGTAAAAAAAAGCAACACTTTACATTTTACTTTGCAGTCTCTCCCAATTTTTCTGCTTTTGCCTTCTAAGCCCCGTCTCTGTTTCACTCAAAGCTCCCTTTCCCATACGATAGTGCATTGCAGCTTCTTAGCGCTAACTGTCACTTCTCTTCGGAACCCTTAATTGTCCTCACTTATTGGTACAATGCCATATCTAACCCTTTTTCTTTCACAAGAACAGCTTTAAGCTTCTTTTAATTCTATATTAAGTTCTCTGTATCTTCTTTTGTGCTTTATTAAATCTTTCTTGGGCAGTCAAGAATGTTAGTGGCAGATTCCTACTGCTTGACACATGGCACCTTTCAGCTTCCTGCTTTCTGGTATAAAGTCTCTCGACTGCCTTTAAGTTCATAGCACCCAAAGGTAATTAATCCTTGGGCGCTTATATGTACTTTTTTTGTTTAGAAAAAGGATAATACAAATTTCACCAATTTTTTAACCAAGTCTGAGGTTTTTTTCGTGGCCGTACACGGGACATATATTTACACTTACTATATACACTTTTTACAATACAAAAGACATTGAAAACATTTCACCATTACACATTACACAATACATTTAACCAGAATTTGTTTTGTGTTATCTAACTTCACAGTTATACCCTACCAAATGATTCTACCAGGTTTATATATTAGACATTTTTAGTTTAAACCTGATCACGCAAAGGCTCAAAACATAGTGCGTAATTTTTTATCCATTACATTCATGGAAATATTATAGGGCCTTTTGCGGAAAGAGCATTCGTTTTTACGACGAATGTACCAAAGCTTTGGTACATTCATCGTAAAAACGAATGCTTTCCGCAAAAGGCCCTATAATAATTCCATGAATGTAATGGATAAAAAATTACGCACTATGTTTTGAGCCTTTGCATGATCAGGTTTAAACTAAAAATGTCTAATATATAAACCTGGTAGAATCATTTGGTAGGGTACAACTGTGAAGTTAGATAACACATTTTTTTTTTCTTGTTAAATGTATTGTGTAATGTGTAATGGTGAAATGTCTTTTGTATTGTAAAAAGTGTATATAGTAAGTGTAAATATATGTCCCGTGTACGGCCACGAAAAAAAACCTCAGACTTGGTTACAAAATTGGTGAAAATTGTATTATCCTTTTTCTAAAAAAAAAATAAAAAAAAAAGTACATATAAGCGCCCAAGGATTAATTACCTTTGGGTGTGATTCTGCACAAAAATAAAAAAGTGGCAGATCAAAATAGTGACCGGGTCCCTCTTTTTTCACAAATTTAGATGTTGTCCTACCCGGCCACAGTGCAGGACACAACCCCCCTTTGTTGTTGAAATTTAAGTTCATAGCAGCATGGCCAATCTCACTGTCTCTTGGAATCAGTCTAGTCGCTTCTGTTGTGGTATTTAGGATCTGCTAACAGTTTGGCAGCTACTGCCCTTTCTTTGTGCCATCCTGTAAATCTGCCTTAGTGTTGGTAGCATCTTCCCTCCTCAGCTCTTTTGCTCGCTTGCGGGCAATTCTTACGCCCACTTCACAATATTTCCTCCTCTATCTCCAATGAACTTCTAGTCCAGTCAGAGGAGCTTCTGGCTGTTTCTTTTAGCTGGCACCTTGCTACTCTGTTGGTACAGCTCTTCCCGAACCTGGGTATGATTATCAAACTTCATCTTTCTTCTTCCGCCTTCATTGGGGGTTAGGGCGACTTATCTTGCTTGTGCCATCAGTTACCGTTTCGTATAGGTAATCTCTGCTATTTGCCATCAGCTGCTGACCTATCCTGGGTCCATGCCTATTTCGCTATGGGGTTCTGCCATGCGGTTCCACACCCTTCACTGGAGTCCTCCTCCAGCCCCTGTGTGTCCCCCATTTTTTTGCTTTGCTTTCTGTGCTGCGGCTTTCACCTCTGAACTGGACAGCAGTCACTTGCACATGCATTCTTCCTTGACATCTGGAGTACCCCTCTCTTCTCAGGAGATTTGCTCAGTCTCCCCGTTTCCTACAAGGATGCTAGGCTACCCACCCATACCCAGGTGTTCGAGCTCTTCATCTTGGAACAACCAGAAAAATACATGGAGTGTTTCTAATTGTTGCTTCCGTTGGTAACCATGTGACTTCTTAGGAACTGCTACATGCTCTGCGCAAGATTTCTCTTTCTCCGTCCCAGTCTTTAGCAATGCCTCACATTAAGCAGGTTGCTGGTGGTCCAAAGATGCCCTGCTGGCTTTTTTGAGTTAATTAACACACTGCTGGCTTGCTATTGGCCTGCTGGGCCCGCTGATGGATCTGAAGTTATGAATCATGTCCTCCTCCATCTTGCCCTGACTGTCTCCCCCAGCAGATCACATTTTAGTTGCACAGAGAGCTTTGATAGATTTTCAAAGCCTAGAAATGCATGTTGGGCTCAGCTGAAGTGCCGACCTGCCTCAAGTGGTTTTAGTTAACATAACTATATATAACACCTTTTGCAGCTGTTCCATCTTTGCCATCTATGTTTTACTTTGTTCTGGAATGTTTCCATTAAATTGTTTTTGTTGACATTAGTTTATGGGGATGCCTACTCCAGATGAACTGCTTGTAGTGTACTGGAAATTGAACCATTCAGGTTTGTGGACATCTAAAATATCATAAGAACACATCAAAGGAAAATAACTTGAGTTCTTGTTTTCCTCTGTGTGCGGCACTGTAAGGTCTTTGTGTGCTGCAGCCAAGGCTATGTGCACTAGGAAGCAGTCCGCGTGTGTGGGTGCAGTGCCTAAAGAAAAGACGCGGCCAACATTAAAGTGGAAATGCCTATGGGGCGCTTTTACACAAAGTGTAATAAAAATAAAGAAAGAAAGAAAGCTTTTGTAGTGCGCCCGCTGAAGTGAAAGTGGTTGTGCTGTGAATTAAATAAATAAATAAGTGCAGCAGCTAAAGTGAAATTGTCCTGCGTTGTAAATTAAATAAATAAATTAGCACAGCTGTTAAAGTGAAAGCAGACCGCGCCGTAAATTAAATAAATAAGCGCAACCGCTATAGTTCAAACTGACTGCACTGGAAATGAAAAAATACATGAGTAAATAACATGAGATAAAAGGTGGCGGCGTGCTGCGACATCGTGGGTGGAATAGGGAAGATCATTAAAGAAAACAGTGCTCACCCACTAGATAAAGCAGACCGTGTAACAGCACAAGTAAAAAGTCCAGTCATTATGGGAGGATACAAATGCAGACAAGGTGGTGCCAAGGAGGAACTACTAAGCTTAGTCATGAATGAAAAGCGATGATTTTGAAATGACAGTAACAGGAGCCAATTGAAAAGTTGGCCGGGAAAATCTTTAAAAAAAAAACAGATTAAAAAACGGACTATGGTTTATAAAAAAATAATTCAGGTTAAAAGCTTTACATTAAATAATTTTTCTTTTACATAAATGTGCTTTATGATTGAGCACAAAATGAACTTTGCTTGGTGGTCCAGCTACATCAGTTTCATAAATTTATACAAGCATCATTATAACAGATAACATGTCACCTCACCTGGGTCAGACACAGAAACCCATGTCCTTTCAAGCTGTTCCACCTGTGGCTGCTATTTCAGCTATTCTAGTGCTACATGGCAATGGTCTTGGAGCTGCGTGACAGTGGCCTCTCCACTGATAATTTTTGGCATCCTCACTTCACCTACTTTGTTATAGATAGGGCACTTATTTTATTTATAAAGTTTTAGGTAGCACTAATATGACCCAAGAGGGTATCAGAGCGCTTTACAGAAATAGCAAAGTGACAACAAATCAATAGCGAAATGGAATGTGGTGGGTCCCAAAATGAGGCAAGAAGCCTCCAAAGGGACCAAGCCGCGCACAAAATATACATGATCATAGAAGTCCAATATTTCACATGATACAGCAAATGAGGGCTAATGTGGTAGGCTACTAAAGTACATGAGCCTTAGAGCAAGAACATGTTCATTAGTAGCACTTCCTTTTTAGGTCTCGCCTAGTGATGCAGCGCACGCGCTGCTCGCCTTGGCGAGACATATTGTCTTCGGTTTCTCTGGGGGACAGGAGATGTGCACTCCGTACGTGTGCACATCTCCTGTCCCCGCGTAGGGCTGGCGTTTAAACACAACGAGCGCCCCACCTAGGCCATCTCGCGCCTCCTCCTGCAAAACTGTGCTGGGTGAAACCCATATGTAACTCCACGCAGGGACTTTGGGCAGGGGCGCCTTCCCACCTAGTCCGCCTCGCACCTCCTCCTGCATAACAGAAGAAGCGGGCAACACTCCCCAGAATATCCCTGATGTGCTGCACATCCGCACGTGTGCCTCAGCCAGCAATGAACATGAACAGCTGTCAAATGGCACCGGTTAAGGGCTGTAATAGGGTATGCAAGAGGAAAAATACCCCTTATTCCAATGTCCGCTTGTTGGTCCATATCCTAGCTGCCAATAACTAATAATGCACCTTTATTTGGTACAGGAATTCAACCCAGACTCGGAGAGTCCGGATCCATCGAATCCTCGTACCGAATAAGCAGGTGCTCCTAACGAGGCTCAAAATTGTGAGAGGTGGGCAATCGGATCTCAAGGAAAGATGCTAAGATTTTGTTTGATACTGATGGGTGATTCATTAATTGATTTATATATACCAATGGAAGGTCTCTACTACAGGGAGGGGTGCCAGCATTTATTTAGGCGCCCCCCTGCCTAGAAAACTCTGAATTTTACATTGAGTAATGTAACTGATGCTCATGTAAAGCACACCGTTACCTTCGCGCAATACAAAACTGCACACAAAAAAGTGCCAAAAACTACTTACAAGGACAACCTTTACTTAGAACTTTGGGTACTTCAACTTCTTACCAAACTGTCTGTTACTTCTCAAACCTGCGATTGGAAAGAGCTGTTTACTCAAATGTGTCTGGTTTGCTACTTGGTAAATAAGCCTTGTCAATCACGTACCAATACCGGGTCTTTGTTCTAGGGGAAAAAACAAGCATCTGCAATGCAATAGGTCTCACTTATACACAAGTTTGAGCTATTTGCATTGTAAATGACACTGCCTTCTATTTATGTTTTAAAAACCAAAAGATAAATAAAAGGCATTGTCATTTACAATAACAATAGCTCAAACACGAGTAAATGCGAGACCTATTGCATTGCAAATGCTTGTTAAATGATACTGTTGACTTCTCAGAATCCTTTACAATGATGTACCATTAATTATATACATGATTGTATCCGAACTGAGATTAGCATTTCTGAGAATATTTTAACAGTTAAAGTAGTAAGTACCAGACTAAACGTTAGCGTAAGGAATATTGTTATGTGTGCTTAGTTAAGGTGCAGTGTTTGGTTTAAGTGAAGGGTAGAGTTAAGGTTCAAATTTGGTTCAGCTGTAGGGTAGGCTTATTCTCCAGTTTAAGAACTGGGAACTGTTCTGGCAATACTCAAAATATTCACCATAACTATGTAGAGCCCGCAGGCATACATCACATAGGTGGTTACATCAGGCATAATGTACCACTTTTGTGGCTATCTCGGGCACAAAAAATCAAGAGGAAAACATACCTTCAATGTAATGTTCCTAGACTCAATATCGGCACTATGACAACGTGCATATGCACAAAATAACAATGAAATGCTGCCAGGTACAAACCACCACCACCACAGGGAGATCCGAAATGCACATCAAAATTAAACAGCCGCATACACTACATGTCACTACTGGGATTACCAATTGCACACAACATTCCTAATGCAATATTCCTAGACACAAAACACCACAACTGTGTTGATAGCATGCTGGAATAATCCCAGATGCAAAATATCACCATCTTAAAACTTTCAAACACTACATATGAGCATTATGATTTGCCCATGTACAGAATACTGCCACCTATGTTAATGACAGGCAATAACTGCAAGTCATTTGCACAAAATATCACAATAGTGCTGGGCACTTGCAAAAAATTGTTTGGACTGTTATGATCTCATGTATAAAAAAAAATCATTGTGATCTAAGGCTCAACAAAGCACTGGGGAAACCCCATGTGCAAGACATCAACTGTGTGAGCATATATGCAAACCATTACCAGCATGGTGATTCCACGCACGTAATACCATCAGTGTAGTGATTCAAGGGACACTAACACTAAAGAACATTGGATTATCTATAAAACATCAAGACATTCTCAGTTTTGTACATCAAAGAACAATTTTAAAACCATAACTTGTACCTCCCAGAATTAAAAGATATGAATGAGCCAAATACAGATGTCTCTCGTTCTTGGGTTTTTAAGGAGCTACAAAAAATGTGGGCCTTGAGGATCTCTGATGTAGGGTCACTTATTTATTTATTTGCACGTATACCTAAAAGAAATGCAGCAAGTTCAAAAGCACGATGTGTGTTTTACACGTTGTGCTTTTAAACTTGATGCATGTTTTTTTGTTAATGGAGTGCGGCTGGGGGCTCATTGTGGGCCTTTGTGAAAATATTGCTGTTAATTGCAGCGCATGACAGTTCTGCGATTAACAGGAAGTATTTCTGTTAATCGCAGCACTGTCATACGCTGCCATTAACAGAATTATTTCCAGCTATGGCCCACAATCAGCCCCAGCTGATCTCCATTAAGAAAACAAACACAGCAAGAGCAGGAGCTTCTTGTTGCTGAATGAGTGGACAGGCTGCTATTAAAAGGAAATTTACCTGCCACTCCCGGAGATGCAACCACTCTCTCAGGTGATCTGGTGTGTGCGCGCTTCACTTAGGACACTGCGCGCTCGGGCTGAAAGAGGTGCGCGGCCGCACAGGCACGCACGCTACTGGGAACATTGGTTACAATGTATCTGGCCCCTCCAAAGAAAGATGACTTTGTCTCAGAGTTTTTTGTGCTTTTAGAAACAGTGAGCAGATGGGGCAGGCATGGTATGGCCTCCAACAACAGGTGTAGACCTACAGGCACATAACACTCATGAAAAACAGTGAGGGTCTCTAGATCCAGCAGCTGCATTGCTAACTGGGATATAGACAACTGCAAGCAGAGGGTCAAACAATAGGAGATAACAA
This sequence comes from Lissotriton helveticus, assembly GCF_964261635.1. Lineage (NCBI taxonomy): Eukaryota > Metazoa > Chordata > Amphibia > Caudata > Salamandridae > Lissotriton > Lissotriton helveticus. Next base: position 1,287,556,359 of record NC_136057.1, on the reverse strand, counting down.
AAGCAGTTCAGGGAGGATTTTGCATGCAAACCTGAGCCACTTACAAGTTATTAGCTGTGCCTTGTATTTTTGAGCCTGTACCTGTCTGTGTACTTGTCACTTGGGCCATCTTTAAAAAGTGTTTTCTCTCTGTTGCCCGCTTTTCTGAATTTGTGCCCAGTTATCTGTTTAATCTGTGCCTTGTGACCTTCAATTGTCGTTTCTCCCACTATTTTGCCATTTATTCCTCGCCACTTCATGCTTTTCCGCTGCCCCCCTACCTCCCGCCTCCCAGCGCCCCGCCAAATCTTACCTAATGGAGGCCGAGGTGCAGTTACTCCTCTGGTGCGCTGTCCAAGCCTGGAACGCTCCTAGTGCCAGGAACACTGGTTCTTCCACCCTGCACAGCTACGCCACCACAGACCTCCGAGCTCTGGATCCCGGGTGCATCGACAACAACAACTGCTGCCGCACATCACCACGCATCACCAGAAGACCGTTCTCCTGCCAGTACTAATACTGCTGCTTCACCTGCAACATTGAACTAACCAACAACTCTTAAGCCACCGCAAATGTGACTACATCTACCACGCTGACCAAGCCAGCCACAGCACAACTCCAGTCCATTCTACTCAACACACGATCGCTCGGCAAGCACGCCACATAGATCTGGGACACAATCTCATCCCTCAACCCGGGCGTCATCTTCATCACCTGGCTGACCACCCTGGACATGACCATCGCCACCCCAAAGGCTTCAAGATAACACCCTGGACTAGAACCAACAAACACGGAGGAGGAAATGCCATCACCTACAAAGACACCATCCCCTGCACAACCTCCTCTGACAACTCAACCCTAATAATGGAGCATGTCAACTTTCCCCTTCACGCAGAAGGAAAAAGCACCATCAGAGGCACACTCGCCTACAGACCAGCAGGACCACATGCCAGCTTCTGCAATGCCATTCCTGACCTCATCGCCCCGATCGCCATAGACTCCAGGCACTACATCTTCCTAGGGGATCTCAAATTCCACCTCAAAGACCCCAGTGACACCAACACTACTGACCTCCTGGAAAGCATTAGCAACATCGTCATCAAGCAACTTGTCACCGACCCTACCCCCATCCATGCTAGACCCCATTTTCACATCAAGTGATAGAGTCAATTCCAACCATGTCTCACAGCTCATCTGGACTGACCACTACAGCGTCCACTTCACCATCTCAGAACCTACCAACACTGGCCCCATGGCCCCCAGTTCCATGCGCAGAAAATGGAAAAAGATATCAGAATACCAGTGGAACAGCGCTCTCAACTCCCACCTCCCAGACACAACACTCAACCTAGATCAGGCTGGGAAGAACTTCTCCCAGTGGATCACAGAGTGTGCCGACACAATCGCCCCGCGAAGCCAGCCAAATCCAAAGGACCTGCCAGAAGAGCCAGCTGGTTCACCACAGAGCTGAAACTCACCAAATGCAACTAGAAAGGAAGTGGTGCACCAGCAAGCTGACAGGAGACCATCCAACCTTCAAGACTGCACTCAACCAGTACCTCCGCCTCCTGAAAGAAACAAAGAAGAATGCCCTAGGAGACCGTATAGAAGCCAGCACAAACTGCAGCAAGGAGCTCTTTGACATTTTGAAGGAGTTCTCCAACCCTGCAGCCTCTGAGAATGACATCACCCCCTCTCAAGAACTGTGTGACACCCTGGCGGACTTCTTCCACGACATGATCTCAGTCTTCTACAAAAACGTCATACCCCAACCCCCACAGCAGACAGCTTCGGTCCTCAAATACAAACCCCGAAAATCTGCTCACCCATTGGGACCCTCTCACAACTGAGGCCACAATCTCCATAATTAACTCTTTACACTCTGGAGCACCCACAGACCCCTGCCCCACCACATCTTCAACCTAGGAAGCAAGACGATTGGTAACTAGCTCAAGAAAGTCCTGAATACCTAAATCACCTCGGCCTCCTTTCCTAAGGACTGGAAACACACTGAAGTAAGGCCCCTCTTGAAGAAACCGTCTTCTGAACCAGCAGAACCAAAGAAATACCAGCCCATTTCCTTGCTCCCCTTTCTAGTGAAGGTTCTCGAGAAGACCATCGACCATCAACTCATTGAGCACCTGAAATGCAACAACCTCCTGAACCCCTCTCAATCCGGATTCCGAGCCAACCACAACATAAGGCAGCCGTGATCTCAGCCATCGGTGACATCAGGGCCATGCTGGACCACAGGGAAATGACAGCCATCATCCTCTTAGACCTATGAGCCACCTTCACACCATCTCATCTTGATAAACAGACTGCACCACATCAAAATCCAGGGAGACGCTCTCAAATGGATCACCTCAGACCTCATTGGAAGAGCCCAGAGAATCTGTCTACCACCTTCACCTCGGAACCCATGAAGATCATCTGCGGCATCCCCCAAGGATCGTTCCTCAGTCCCACCATCTTCAACATTTACATGACCCCCCCTGGCCAACACCGTCAGATTGTATGGACTCAACATCATCTCCTACACAAACAACACTCAACTCATCCTCTCACTGAGAGTAGACCCCTCTACCAACAGCGCCAACGTCTACAAATGTATGATGAATCTTGCTGAATGGATGAAGAACAACTGCCTTAAGCTCAACTCGGACAAGACGGAAGTCCTACGTTTTGGGAACAATACCTTGCCATGGAACGACACATGGTGACCTACTGACCCCGACCAATAGCTCACTCCCACAACCTCTGCATCATCTTGGACAGCAAGCTATCTGTGAAAAAATAGGTAAATGCAGTCTCATCCTCCTGCTTTCACACCCAAGAAATGCTCCATAAGATTTTCAGATGGCTCCTAGCCAAAAACAGAAGGATCGTCATGCAGGACCTCGTCACCAGCAGGCTGTACTAAAGGAACAATCTCTACGTAGGAATCACTGCATGCCTCCTGAAGAGACTACAGATGTTATGTTAAGAAGTTTTATTAGGCGCTTGAAGGCCCACAGGCGTCTTGGCGCTAGCTGAAAGACCATATGAGAGATACACCTGAAATGATTTTGCAAGACCTAAAGTGCCAAGTTTTTAGTGATTTCCTAAAAGCCAGCAGGTTTGATACAAACCTCATCGGCAAAGACTCATTCTCATCCTCCCCAGATGAACCCACATCACACCGCACCTCAAGAAGCTACATTGGCTCCCAATCCAGAAGAGATGGCAGTTCAAGATGTTGACACATGCATACTAAGCCCTGCACAACGAAGGACCAGCATACATCAACAAACTAATGACTTTCCTCCAAACGACTAGACACCGATGATCTGCTTTCCTCTTCCTCGCAGACATCCCCTCGATCCGCTGATGAAACAGCGGAGGACGATCCTTCTCACACCTGGTGGACAAAATTTGGAACAACCTTCCTCTGCACATCAGGACCGCCTCACCACTCTGGGAATTCAGGAAAGGACTGAAGGACTGGGTGTTTGAATGAAAAAATTACTACAAAGCAGCTGCCAACTCTAGCTACGTGAGAATCTCTCAGGTGATTTGCTGCGCTTCATTAAATGCTGATTGATTAATAAGTTCAAATGCACATGCTGCAGTCAAAATCTCATCTTCGTGCCTCCCATCTCTGGGGATGAGTGGAGTGAGCGTCAAGGTGCTGAGTGGTATCTTTGGTCACTGTGGGCTGCAGTGGGGGCTGTCAACCAGGAAAGGGCAGCAGCAGGGCAGGCCAGCAGATATTCAGCAATTTGTTTAGATTCAGTCCCAACATGCAGATTTGCACATTGACACATCAAAAGCAGCAGGTCCAACTCTAAAAAGTTATCAATTGAACAGGTCCTGCTTATATTTCCAAAGCCAAACAGATGCTTATGGCCAATCACTCACCAGTTTGTTTCACAATTTCAATGGGTCAGCAAGAGCAACTCAGGCTTGGTCAGTTTTTCCCTTCACAGAGAAATGTTTGTGAAGGTCCTCTTCTCAGAATGCACTATATGGGTGTATGCCGTCATGCAAACCAGGCTTTCAGGGGGCTGCCTTGTATGAAGCTATTTGTACTCCATAAGATATTGCATTACCTGCATGTGTGCATGTGTTTCAGACCTAGCCACGGTGGAGTGCTGTACATGGGCAAAGTCAAGATGTAAGAAATCGGGTTGTTGGTTGAGGGGGGGGGGGTGTGAGCTCTTCTTCGGCAATCTTTTTCAGAGTGAACCACAAACAGTCACTAAATTAACTTGTGTTAACACTGTGGTAGCTTGGCACAAAAGCAGTCAGGTTTAACTGAAAGGCAATGCGTAATGTATTTATGCAGCACTCAAACAGTAGAAAAGTAAAAAAACAACACAAAAAACTCCCACACAAATTTAGGAAAATAGAGTAAAATGTATTGCATTATTTGACACCAAAACAACAAAAGTACAATCAGTAGAAACAGAGATTTGCGAGTTAAAAGATTTAAGTTAAGTATAGCGTCCAAAAGCACAAAGTGCCACCCACGGTTATCTGGTTACGTGAGACCAAGTGAACATCACAAGTTCAGACTGACTGTGATGGATCTCGGCCAGATACAAGGGCAGGTTAGAAGCTCTGAAAAAGTTACCTTCATACCGGGCATCATGGACGGTCATCTCATTAGCGCGAAGATCCTGTTTGGTTTCAAGGACGGTCACTGCTGGGGCTTCACGTTGGCAGTCTCATTTTCTTCCAAGAGAATCTCAACTGATGCCACACCAAAGATCCAGGATCTGGATGGCACCTCTTGAGGATCAGGAACTCACTCCAGCAGAGTCCAGCACGGCTCAGGCAGGGCCAGTGCAGCAGGGCAGCTGGGCGGTTGCAGGGAGGCTTCTGGAGCTTGTTGTGTCCCTGAAGCTCAGAATAGAAGGCCAGCTAACTTGCCCTTAAAGTCCCTCAGGAAGCTTGAGAGGAAGAGAGCAGGACCAGTCTTCTTTCTCAGACAGCAGGACAATCCTCTGGCAGCATGGCAGTTCTTCTTCTGTAGTGTCCACAGGTCCAGGCGAGTACTAAACAGTGGGTCTGAGATTCCTAGTTTTATACCTGGTGCCAGCTTTGAAGTGAAAGAAACTTCTGGAGGTTTCCCCCACATAAGTGTGTGGAATTTCCTGTCGCCCTGTCTTAGTCCCAGAATGTTTGGGGGCACATAGACTAGTATGAAGTTATTTGTTTCTGTGCTGAGGCAGTGTCTTTGAAGTGCAAGTGGGGTTGTGAACAGCTCCGTCCTCATCCTGCTTGGATGGCCCATCTCGCCAACATCCAGTCCCTCTATTGTGTTGCTGTCTGGGAGGAATACACAAAGGCCAGCTGCCAGGTGCAACTTTTCATATGGCACAGGAAAGAGGTCGCAGGCTCCAAATGGTTATGGCAAGAAAATACCAACTTTCTAAATTTGGCATTTTCAAAATTGTGACTTAAAATCCGACTTTTCCATTAAATACGATTTTAAATTATAATTCATTTGACGCCAAACATGACATTTCTAAGTGATTTCCAAACAAAGTTTATCACTTATTAAATATCAAATGCTATCTTATGAGAGAGAGATAGGCCTCACAATAGTGAAATTTGAATTAGGGAGTTTTTCACTACCTGGTCATGTAAAATTTAAAAGTGCATGTCCAATTTTTCTAACACAATGCACCCTGCCCTATGGGCTGTTTAGGGCATACCCTTGGGCGACTTGTATGTAATAAAAAGGCAAGATTTGTTTTTGCCAGGTTAAAATGGCAATTCAAGACTGGACACAGCGTGCAGCGGCCAACTTGAAACATGTGTAAAGGGACTACTGGTGGCACACTAAGTAGTAGCATTTAATTTACAAGCCCTGGGTACACGTAGTAAGACTTTACTAGGAACGTATAAGGAAGTTAAATGTGCCAGTTGGGTGCAAACCAACTTTACCATGTTTAGAGGAGAAAGCACAAGCACTGGTTAGCAGTGGTAGAATGCACAAAGTCCTAAATCGAACCAAAACAAATTCAGCAAAACAGGAGGGGTGAAAGCAAAAAAATTGGGGACTACCACGCAAGGGTGTCAGGTCTAACACAAGGTTACAGTCAGTAAGTGATTGGAGAGGTGGCTGGTTTCTAGGAGCAGAATTCTGTAACTACATCTTGCAGTAGTGTTCTTTAAAAGAGTCTGTCTTCAACTCTTTCCTGAATTGGAGCAGTGTTGGTGCAAATGGTGGTGGATATGGTGTAGTCATTTCAGATCCTTGTAGTAGTGGAATTATGATTTTCTGTTTTTTAAAAGGATCAAAAGGTATCAAGTTCTGGCAGAGAGCACACTAATACTTCCGTTGCTAGAGGGTATGAAGATCTCATCCAGTGTTTATGGTTGTACTCCTTATTCACGGACCATCAGAATTTCAGGATACTCTTTCCTCATGGTAAGATAGGAGAGCATTAATGTAGAAATTAGGGACGCTATTAACTCACACATGCAAGCTAACATGTCCTACTTTTGGTGAGAAATATTTAACTCCAGTTAAGCAACACATTTTGGTGCAATACATACAACAAACAAGCTACTTTTTTCAGAGTGTTTCACTACATTTGGCAGCAGCCTATTCCTCAGCTTGCACCATGACCTTCTGCCAAGTACTTTGGCTTTCACAAACTTTGCTTAAAACAAATGTAAAAATGACAAGGTGATGGACTGAATGCTAGAATTAATCTCAGCCACTGGCAATTGCTCATAGCTGCATCCCAATCCATTGTTATTTTCCCATCATGCAACCCCAGTTTGGACCCAGCAATATGCAAATCAGTCTTGGCCCTGTTCCCCACAGGAAAAGTCCAGCCCGAACTACCAAGCCAGATCCTTCCTGGGCCGAATTGAGAGGCACAGTGAGCCTGGGACCCATGTCTAGGCATATCTGGCACACTTACGGCAGCAAATGCGAAAACAAGGTGATGGATGGTATGCTTGAATTAATCTCAGTCACTGGCATTCACTCAAGGGTGCATCGCAATCCATTGTTTTTGTGCCCGCCATTCCAGTTTGCACCCAGTCATATGGGGAGGACCTGACCTAGCAGTTCGGGTTGGACTGTTGCCATAGGGAGCATGGTCAAGACTGATTTGCATATGGCTGGGTCCAAACTGGAATGGCGTGGTGAGCAAAAAAACAATGGATTTAGAACCTGATCTCTGTACTTTGGGTGACGTTTGACATTGTTAAGCATTCCATCCATCATTTGTTCTTTTTTCTTAAAATGAAACCGCTTGTATTTTTGGCACACATTTTTTAATTGTTATTGTCTGGTCCTTACGCACAGGAGAGAACCACTGGTTTGACAATGTGACCTTTGCTAACTTCAAAATTCCCTGTAACAAATGGTCATGTAAACTAGATGTTCTCTAGAAAATTGGCCTTCACAACCCCACTATATAGGAACATTATTTCCTGCTCACTACTAAGCAGGAATAACGATTGAGTTAGCCCAGTGGATGGATCATGAGATATTAGACCAGTGTCCTGACACTTTTAATCTGTGAGATTGTGAAGAAGTTGATTATTAGTTGAAGTGTATGGTAGTCCTTTTTAAGTAATATTGACACTATTTCTTACCAGGTCAAGTTAGTTAATTTAAACCTTTGTTAGCGGTAGCACAGAGCAAAAAGGGGTAACTTTGGAAAAATGTGTGAAGCATTTATTAGTAACAAAATAGTAAAAAAAAAGTAAAAAACATAATACAGTTAAAATCCCAATCCAATTTTTAAATAGAGACCATTCTGATGAGCAAATAGGCATAAGAAACCAGAGAAACTATTTTCATATTTTTAAGTGTTTCACGGGTATCTGGTCATGCTAGACTGTGTCAAAGTATAATGTTAAGGCCGACCGAGATAGGGAGCGGGTCAGATCCAGGGACCATATTTGGTCGGGTAGAAAATGTACCTTCTGACTTAGTGCCTGATTTATATCTAGGTGGATGGCCCACCGTTCTGCCATGGAGACAGAATAAATAACTCCATCTTGTGATGGAGGGACAGCTGCCTAATTTATAAATGACCGCCACGCTGTGATTTTCTTTTAGAAACTCAAAAATATTCTTCCCTTGCAATGAGAGTTGTCTCCCATACTGGGGACGGTATAATTGACATTTTAATGTCCTTCAGCGCAAGGGTTTGCTTGATAGTGACGGAGAACAAAACAATTGCTACATCTAAAGGTGGTAATGCAGCCATTTCTCCGATGGATCAGAGGAGGACTTTGGTCCAATCAGAGATGGAGTAATGTCTTCTGTGGGCAAACTTAAGGTCCCCCACCATATAGATCGGGCGGGCAGACACTATGTGGATGGGGAGGTAACTCTGTTGCTGCTGTAACGGAGTTCCCTTTCTGCCAACATGGGGCCCCTGATCTTTTTTCTTGGCGAAACGAGGATCTGAAATGGAGCTCGGCAACGTAGACAGGCTGAATCGCAGGACCTTGGTGGCGGCCTTAGCCTTGGTCAGATGTTTGAGGCTCTCAATGTCAAAGGTGGGAAAACTTAGGACGGGCGAAGTCTGTAGATCAGGCCCAAGAAGATGTTGATGTTGGTAGGTGCTACTTTTCATTGGTCCTGGTGAAGTCCTATATGTTCGACGTAGAAATGTTTTGGGAAGTCAGGATCCTTTCAAAGAGGCAAATCGGCAAGTGTCTGACTAGCAGTTCGACATCAGCAACTGTGGCTCAGCAGGGGTCTGGTGGTAGCTTCTGTTTCTTTTGGCAGAAATCCTTGAAAAGGTTTCTTAATCTCAGCTCTTAGGGTTAGGCAAGAGTAGTTCACTGTCATACTTATCCAGGGGTTCCAGGGCCTTAGTGACATCATTTGGAGGTCGAGACTCACTCCAGGGGAAGCGACCACCATGGTCTTGGGCAAGTCCACTTGGAACTGGTCAGATGAGCTCATCATGAAGGTGGGCTTCTTACAGCTTTTGTGTCACTGTAGCTTAACAGTATGTCAGCCAACTGACCCATGAGTGCAATTCTTGCAGACGGGAGCAGATCACACCAGGTTCAACTGCAGGTTCAGTCCTTCTTCTCTTTTCCACAGGTCCAGAAGTCTTATAATTTCGGGATCCAGGAGTGGCGCTTTCATGCCTGACACTAGCTTGTTATTGGAGGAAACTCCCTGTCCTAAAGGGTAAAAGTTCCCAAGAGCAACCCTACCAACTATGACATACCTGGGGTTTCAGCCTTAAACAATTCCATGTTGCCCTGCTCTGCCAAATCACACATGGCAGAATCTTACTTTCCCTTGTTAGAGTTCTGGACATACCCAAAATCACACATGGCAGCATCTTTCTACCCCTTGTTAGAGGTCTGGATATACCCTGGTGTGGGAAGAAGAGGTTTTGTGGACAAGGGCAAGGGAAGGCCTAGGTATTAGTTCTTTTTATGCCTGTGACAGCGAATGCCTCTTTAAAGTGTGTGTAGTTGGTGGGCACAGCCCCCAAGCCATCTTGAGATGGCCTGGCTGGGAGCAGATCACACCTCCTCCCAGCCAAGGCTATTTTACTCTCTTTCCTGGGAGCCATTCACACCTCCCAGCAGGCTGCCAGGAGACAGTTGGGGATTAACTCTGTAAAGGCTACTAGAGGCTTTTGAAAAGACAATGTTAACTTTCTAGAAGTGAACGTGCCTACAAGGTCTTTATTTGTGCTATCATCTATAAGACCATCTTCAGGACGAAATGTTCATATGTGGACTGAAGACCCTAGATCAATAAATGAACATAATCGGATAATGATTCTCTGAAATGGAGCAAGGATGACCTCCTGAAGCCTAAACTGATATTAGGGCGGCAATCCGATTTGACTGAGCTCACCACAATTACTTCACAAGAGAAGGTGTAAGACAGCCCCTATTTAGGGTGGTAGCAAGAAACAAGACCGAAACTTCGACAAATCCACCCATTTTCATGTAGAAAGAAACTCTCTGGAAATGTTCATCGTTTATTCAATGATGTTCTCCTTATTCAAAATGTTTGAAATGGGTTAGAACAGGAGTGTTTATGAGAAATCAGTTGCTGTATAAACAATCTATCTCAGTCACTTTCAAATTTATGTGATTTGGATTTTGTACCCTTATTTATAAACAGATTTTTCTACATAAATTTGTATTTTTTTTTTTAAGTATACACCCGGCTTGCTCTTCTTTGTTGATACTCATTTTGTTAATTTGCTTTCTTGAAGTCCATAATTAGGGCTTCACAGATATAGTTCTTTTAAAGATTTTCTGGAATAAAATCCCTTGTAGGCATGATTACATTATTCTGATCTAGATTTGCCAAAGCATCCAAGGGTTTATTGGGTTTCCCAATTTTGTTGTTAGTAACTTTCTAGAAGTGACATTTTAAAATTAGTAATTTTAAATCCGACTTGACAACCATCATACTGGCTTTTAAATCCCTATTAATTTGAGTCCTTGAACCATGGTTCTAACTATTCCCAAACTGAAGTTATAAATTATAAGGTGTTGTAATGTAACCCAGTGCTTTTCTATGGGAGAGTCAGCCTTGCCGCAGTAAAAAACGACTTTGGAGGTTTTTCACTGCAAGGACATGTACAACTTAAGAGCATATGTCCTACTATGTAAAAACCGTGCATCCTGCCTTATGGGCATATAGGGCATACCTAAAGGGTGACTTATAAGTATTCAAAAAGTTGGTTTAGGCCATTTAAAAGGGTTATTTTAACAGGTTGAAATGGCAGTTTTAAACTCCCACCGTCTCACCACTTCACAGTACCAGCGCCCACTCCTGCTACTTAGAATTTGAGATCCCTGAGTAATTGCCACTACATTGTCCGAAATCCTTAATCAATCAGCGTTGAATATGGACACCACTCTTCCCATAAACTGGATCTATCTGTGCCAACGTAAAACAGCTAGATAGAAGGTTAAGATTATCCAACCCACACAAAGGTGGTGAGTAACTGCAGAGGCGGTGCTTACTATATTGTTTTGCACTCAAGTTGTCGTACTGCTGGTAACATAGGTTCTTCTGCTCTTTGTTTCCTACATGAGCAGGTGTGGTAGTTGGATGATGACATTCTAGAGACCCGTGAAATACTTTGGGTCGAAACGTCAACAAACCTGCCCTGTAGGAGGCTGGCTTAGCATATGATGCACCCTTAAAAGAGTCAGACACCTTGCAATAATCAAGGCAACCCTTATCGTGTTGTTAGTGGTCTTTGATAACCTTAGGCTCTCAAAGTGGTAGCTGTAGAGAGCAGCATTCAGGCTTATCTTGAATGAGTGTAAAGCAGCTTGTTTTTCCACATTTAATCAATAGTGTAGAATAGATGAAAAAGAACCACACAGTGTTTATTAAAAAAATAAGTCTATTTATTACACAACACAATCACTATCACATTGGAATATCTCCTATCCTGAGATATCAATTATACACATGAAAATACTTCAAAGAAATCAGGTAAGTAGCACAAATATACACTGGTCTCCAGGGAGAGGCCATACCATATACTAAAAAAGTGGAATGTGAACTGCATAGAAGAATGGGACTTGGACCAAGGAACTCAGAGGAGCTGGAAAAACCAGGAACCACCCAAGGAAAGTACCCGGGAACCCCACAGATGCTGTGTGCAAAGTGGAAACACAGCTGCGTGCCAAATTTAAGTCAATGGAGAAGTCGCAGTTGCAGTTTTAGTGGTGAAGTGACGGAACCTCCAGTAGACGACAATGGAAGACTTGGGAGAAAAGGCCTCAATAGACATTAGTGAAGAAGTCCAGTGGAATCCACGAGTGGATTCTTGAAAATGAGAAATGCAAGCAGAGGGGACAGATTTTATGCCACGCGGAGGTGACGTGGAGGCACGGAAGCTCAATCCCCACCTTTGGTCGGTATCTCAGGACATTTGACAAGGACCTTGTCGCTGCAGCTGTGGCAACCAAGTGACACTGTGGAGGACCAGGAGCCATGCACGAGTTGTCCCATATTGAGGTCTAGGTGGTCACAGTCCGACGGGAGCAGCAAGAAGCCTTGGTAGCCGCAACTGGCGTGGAATATGACCAGATGCAATGGTTGGGACCAGCAAGGTTCAAGGGACACACCAAGTGCAGGAAAGTCATAGCAGACCCCGAGCCAGCAGAAGAGCCCACCAAAGCAGAAGTAGACCATCAAGAGGACCAACAGGCCAAAGGCACAAGAGTACCTTAAGCAGCTCACCAAAGATGGATTCCCACAGTGCAAGGGATGCAGTGAGGATGCTGATCTTGAAGGGATGACGTTCTGGAGGCTGGAGCTTCTAGTAGCCTGAAGATCTCTGGAGTGCAGAGTTATCAAGCCTTGGCAACGGCAAGTTGATGCAGTGCACAGTGGTTTGGTCCCAGCAGCTCCGACTAGGGATCCTGTCCTCCAAATTGCAGGGACGACAGGTTAGGCCTCTGGAGAGCCGCAGTACCACCACCTGTGCTGCTGGGTCTCTGGAAATCCGTGAGAAGACAGGAGCAGCAGACTGGTTAGCTTCAATACGGTGCCTGCAGATGCAGGAGAGTGACTCCTTCACTCCAAGGGAGATTTCTTCAGATGTCCTTGATGCCCCAGGTCTTTTGGAGAACCTGAGTGAAGCACAGACTCAGACGAGGCAGAAGACTTGCAGAACTGTGAGACAAGGAGCAGCAGGAGTCTTCCTTGATGCAGTCTCGGTTCCAGGCGAAGTCCAACAAGGTTTAAGTGTCCAGACGGCCGAAGAGTGTCTTGGCTTCAGAAGTGAGTTTTGTTCCACAATGAATCTGAGGACCCACCCACGGGGGAGCTCTTAAATAACAAAGGAAATGGTTGGAACAACTCGGGGTTCCCTCCCAGAGGAGGTGCTGGACAGAGGGTAGGGTACTCCCCTGTGTTTTGTCCAGTTTCATGCCCGAATGGGACCAAGGGTTCCTGAATTGGCTCAAACTGGAGTATGCAAGGAGGCCACCAAATGTGCCCTTCAATGCAGTCTGGTGGAGCTAGAAAGCACCCCCACCCCCACCCCAGCCCAATACACTAACTTCCGTCTGGTTGGTGGTTACACCTCCCTGTGACAGGAAACCTATTGTTCCACCATCCCCTGCTTGAGCTCAGCTCAGCAGCAGGAGGGCAGAACAATGTTTGTGACCAGCAGCAGCACTAGCTTGCTGGCAGACCCTAAAAGGTTGGAACCAGGAGTACAGGGGGCTTCCCGAAGGGCCCCCAAACTACATTGGATAATACCTCCAACTGTGGAATCGGTGTTGGAGTATGATTCCAACATGTTAGATACCAAACATGACCAGGTTTGACGCAGACATTTTATAGCTAGACATCTCGTTATGACTGATGTCCACTATGTCTTAAAATGGCTGAACGCACTTACAAAGCCTGGAGAATCGAGTTCGGAGTTTGTAGGAAACCCCTACCATAGGGGTGACTTATAGGTTTTAAGTGTTGTGACCTCAGATATAAGAAAACATATCTGTTTTGAGAGGTGCAATCACCACCTCCCACCGGCTGTAATGACAGGCATGTAGTCTGAGTTTAAGTGGACTTCCATGGGCAGCACAATACATAATGCAGCCCATAGGAGACCTCTGGTGTACCTACGCCCTGGGTACTTTAGTACCATACACTAAGAACTTATAAGGGTGCACCAGTAGCTGATTGGGGAGGTACAAAGGCACTTACCAAAGCCATTTTGGGAGAGAGAGCATAGATGCTGGGGTCTCTTGTTTTCAGGATACCTGCTAACTAGAGTCAAAACACACTACAAAGAATCCAATCAGTTTAATCTACTGCAAAGAAACTATATATACATACACACACACACATATATATATATACATACTGCCCCAAAAACTCTTTTAACTATGTGCAAACACGTGTTGATGTTTTCAAGTTTATTCGCAAACTGAAATTAGGGAAACATTTTAAACTTTCAAGTGCACAGGCGCGGGCAGGTGATATTATTGAGAACTCTCAACCTTCCAATGTATTTCAAATTGCGGATACCAACGCTCTTAGAGTTGCACATGAATTGGCACAGGATGAGGATTTTGAAACAGGCACCACTCAGGAAACCCTATCGAATGTAGGTATTTCCATGAATAGACCTTGTGCGACGAATTTCAAACCTCCCTCTACCTTCTGTCCGGTGATGCCTAAGGACAACATCGACGCATTTTGTGATATTGTGGTAGAAGATCTCAAAGGTTTACAGCATTCCATTACTCGCAGAAACAAGAAAATCAGATATATGGAAAAACAATATAATAATCTGATTAAGAAACTGAGATCGAATTCCAATCTAATAATCAACAAAGCGGACAAGGGAGGGAATACTGTTATCTGGCCGCGTAACTTGTATTTGGATGAGGCAGAAAAACATCTTAATGATCACACGTGTTACAGGAAAAGCAGTTTCAATTACATTAAGGTTCTCAAAGACATTGTCCACAAAGAGCTCAATCAATGGAAACGCGAGGGCCTACTGAGTAAACATGAACATTTCCCTGTTACACCCTTTTTTAATTTAATTCCCAAAATCCATAAGCAAGTTCAACCTGTTCCTGGGCGTTCAATCATCTCTGCCCAGGGAAGCTTATTGGAATCGGTTTCCAGATATGTAGATCATTTTTTGCATGAATTCGTGGAAGATTTACCTTCTTTCATTAAGGACACTGGACATTTTCTTTCTAAAATTAACAATGTGAAATGGGAAAATGATTTTGTCCTTATTGCTTTAGATATAAATTCCCTTTACACGAGCATTTCTCATGCAGATGGTTTGAATGCTGTCAGATTCTATTTGGGAAAGCGAAGCATTGCTTACAGTCATCACACTTCTATGCTGCTAAGAATGTTGGAAATATGTTTGAATAATAACTATTTTCTTTTCAATAAGGAGTTTTTCCAGCAGTTGCGCGGAGTGGCTATGGGGGCATGCTTCTCCCCTACCTATGCATGTTTACATGTAGGGTGGTGGGAGGAGCATGTCCTCATGGGTACTCTTGCCAGCTTTTTCCCCAATAAGTTAATACACTTTTGGCGCTTCATAGATGATATCTGCATGATTTGGAAGGGGTCGGTGGAATCAGCCGCAGAATTTGTAAGTAAAATCAACGAAAACAAACTGAATCTGCAATTCACCTCTCAGATCAGTACTGAAATGATCCAATTTCTGGATGTAGAAATCTATGTTCTCGAGGACACACTCCAGCCAAGGTTACATAGAAAAGCAACAGCTGGCAATGCGATACTGCATGCAAGCAGTTCGCATCCTTACCATCTTATCAAAAGTATCCCCTATGGGAAGTTTTTGAGGATGCGTACGATCTGTAGTTCTGAGGTGGCTTTAGGGAGATGTCAAAATGAGGCATTTAAGAGATTTTGTGAACGAGGCTATCAACCTGCTCTGATTCAAGAAGCTAGAAACAGGGCTAATGAATTCAATAGGGAGAACTATCTTACCTCTATTGTAGCAAATCCTACTCAGACACCTAACAGCGTTATTGATTTAACAGCCAGTAGGAATATCAGTTTAATAACAACCTACAATGTTGATGAAAAGAAGGTAAGAGGCATATTGAAAAAGCACCGGCCTCTGCTCAAAACTGACATCAGCCTAGCCCCTCTGATACCCGAGGAACCCTCTATTGTATTTAAACGAGCTCCATCAATGAGGGATGTCTTGGTCAGGTCAAGCCCAGAGGTAGTCTCTAAAAACATCAGGATTTCAGACAAATGTGGCTTTTTTAAATGCATTTCATGCAGGGCCTGTATGTTCGGGATTAACACCAGTGAATTCCATTCAGCTTTCGACCCTAGTCCCATTAAGATCAGGAACCATTTCACCTGTCGCACCGATTTTGCGGTTTATGTGCTCCAATGTACAAGTGGCCTTAGGTACATTGGAAGCACAAAGTTACAAGCTTTTAACCGCATCCTGCAGCATCTTAGGGCCATAGTGAATTCAGATAAAAATTATCCTGTGGCTCGTCATTTCGAGTTGGTCCATAACAAAAACTTAAATGACCTCAAATATTTCATCATTGATGCTGTACCCAAAAACATCAGGGGAGGAAATAGGGAGAGAGCTTTAAGACAACTGGAGAGCAAGTATATTTTGCTTTTAGACACCAGAATCCCAAATGGGATGAACACAGGAGAGGACATGCATTGTTTTCTCTGATTTGGTTGCTGTACATACTGTGTCTAATCTGTACTATTACATCTGGTAACATAATATATTCTGCCTGTGGCTTAAAACTGAAAACTGAAAACTGATATCTGATATTTGCTGCCTCATTGAGGCTTAGTTTGCTTTTCTGTCTGACTCTATTGGAGTTATAATTCTGAGTTCTATTTGAGGATTACAATGGGAAAGGTCTTCTTGTGTGTTCTCATAGTATACATATTTTTTGTCTCTGTTCTTTCATTTGTTAGGAAAATTGTCTAGATTTTTTTTCCCAATCTGTATTTGACAGGATTTCGGGATTTTATCCCTTTATGTCATGATTGATTTGAATTCACTATCTTGAGTTTGGATGTGAATTGATTATCACGTAATCCTGGTATTTGTATATATGTATATATTTTTTTGTGTATATATATATATATACAAGTGTTTTGTTGAGGAAATTAAGGGCACTATGTCCTAATGACAATTTTTTCCGTATAAATTATCACTTCCCCTGATTTGATTTGTGGTTTTGCTTTTCTTTTCATGCATAAGGTTAATAGTCATATAACCCCCATAATTTAGGGTTCAATGTGCCGTCCAAACCTGCTGTTTTTATTAAATTGTATTTGAAAGTCCTTTTTGTATTAATTAGGATCTGCACTGTGGTAATGAAGTACGTTTTGCACTGTATATAGGTTTGCACTTGCACTTTTTTCTGGATTGAGCCACCAATGACTGCTAAGACCAACTATAGATTTAGCAAAATCCTTTTGATTAAGTGTATAGGATTTTTTTAACTGTTGCCTCGGGAGTACCATTAATGGTTTGTAAATTTTCGTGAATTAAGTGTAATTATATGAATCATGAAATAGCCTTTTATTAATATGTATGTATAGATTCATGCATTTGGTTAAATAGTATGACTTCCGGGCATTAATGGACAGTATGTTTTCTATGTTGATCATTGCTGTTGTGACGTCAATCTGTTTTTTGCACTGTATTTAAACACTGGTATTGGTTCCTTTTGGCCATGTGATCAAGGCTACCGTGTTGTAGCCGAAACGCGTCATGCTGGGGATCTGGGAGCATTAAAACTACCCTGAACTAATTTTTCAGCGTTGCTGTGGTCTGTACCTACGTGGTTGGATCGGCGTTCAGAGCCGATCAGTGGGACTGGTGAACGGATGGATATATATATATATATTCTCGCTCTCTGTCCCACTTAGAAATCGGGGCACTCGCGGGTGGGTGCGGCATGCGGTAATGGGCCACCGCAATAACACAGCGCTCAACTCCAGAATTTGTATTTTCCAAAGAACCGCACTCGTGGAGTCAAAGTTTCTTGTGCTCACACCATCAAAGTTTAATCACACGGATCAACAGACGCGTTTCAGCAGACTCCACGAGTGCGGTTCTTTGGAAAATACAAATTCTGGAGTTGAGCGCTGTGTATATATATATATATATATATATATATATATGTGTGTATATATATATATTTATATATATATATATATACTGTGTTTATTATTTTTTGTGCCAAATAAATCCAAGTAGGATTTAACCCCCCCGCGAGTGCTGGCTTTCCTTTATGGAGCTTTCATATATATATATATATATATATATATATATATATATATATATATATATATATATATATATATATATATATATATATATGCACGAATGCAGCTCTCTCACCAAACCAGCGCAGCAGCCGCCACAGCAATGATGGAAAAGAAAGCCACGCCACTCCAACGTCCGTTATGGGCTAAAAACGATTTATTAAGCGCTCAAGGCCACCAGATCTTACGCGTTTCGGGCGTCCGCCCTTGTTCACAGATCGTTAGTCAGTAAGTTCACAATGGCTTAAGTACAAAAAGTTTTTCCCGGGCATTTTTTTCTTCACAACCACGTGATTAATTGACATAAAAGACACACTACCTAGCTTAGGCTGAGGCAGTCTTTCCTCTAAATCAGTGCCATGATGGATATATACATAAGTAGAATAACAACATGAATGCGTTTTTTAAAATCACAATCAAAATACAATTCATTTTATAATTAGAAAAATAAATATATTGTAATCTATAAAAATATATATACATTTTTATAAAAAACATGTAATTTGAGACACTGTGCAAATATCGCAATTTTAGTAGTGGTAGCAATTGGTCACTGATACATAAATGGCATGTTATGTACAAAGAGAAAATAATGTCAAATCATTAAAATCTAATGCCAGTATGTGACCCCAATGCAGTCTCAAATCTATCTGACAATAGATTTGTCCGATGTAATATCAGCATAAATGCTTAGTGTATTGATTGTGATAAATTACGTATAACATGGTCACAGGATTAAATCGTGCAATACGAAAGAGTTTAATGACTGCCTATAATCATGCCCCCTTAGTCTGTGTCAAAATAGAAGTAATGGAAAGGTTTTGGAATGTGTGTGCCCCCCAGAAGGAAGGGAATAAAGTAAAGGGAAAATTAATTTTTTGTATATAGACATATTTTCAACATGTGAGCCATGATGAATAAAATTGATTCAGTGAATGTGATTCTAAACAGAAACTAAGAAAGAAACAGGAAAGCTAGGCACTGGCAGACTAGCTGAAAGTAAGTGTAAATTGGCCAACAAAAGGACATTACAGAAACACACATGAAGATCTTCCGTAGTGTTGAGACCATTTGGGAAACGGCTATCCAGTTCAAGAATGAACTGCGATTCCAATCTCCTGAGCATGAGATCCCTATCTCCCCCCCTGATAGGTTTGGGTACGGAGGCTATGACAAAGTATGTTAAACAGTCAAGATTATTCTGGTGGATGGCTTTGAAATGACGGGCCACAGGGTATGAGCTGTCGTTGTTCACGATGGCTCGAAGGTGTTGTAGAATTCTGACATGCACCTGTTTGCCTGTGCTGCCTACATATCTGAGGCCACAGGTGCATGTCAGAACATATACTGCAAAGTCTGTTTTGCAGTTATGTTTCCCCTTAATTTCCACAGGGTCAGGTCTAAAGGGTGTGGAGTATTTGGTGGTGTTTATCCCAAATTTACATGCTCTACAACTGGAACAACGGGTAAAGCCAGGCCTGGCCATCCAATTATCTTGTTTAGTCAGTTCAGGAAAATCCCGACTGAGTTGGGTTCTCATACTTGATCTTTTCCTATAGGTGATAATAGGTCTATCCGCTATTCTGGGGGCCAGCACCAAGTCAGTTTTTAAAGCTGGCCATCTTTGGTTCATGATAGAACGTATTTTGCGTTCCTGTCTATTGAAAGTCAGAATCAATCTGGGTGGATTGTTACTTGATTCTGTGCTTGCTACAGTGCTAGATTCTGGGCTTGATAGAAGAGATTCCCTGGGTCTACAATTGGCTTTTGCTATGGATTGCTTGAGAATCGATTCTTTGTATCCCCTTTCTCTGAATCTGTCAAGAGCTTCAGTAGCACAGAGTTGATAGTCCTCATCACTACTGCAAATTCGTTTGAGCCTTAACAGTTCTCCAAATGGGATATTATCAATGACGTGACGGGGGTGGGAGCTACTAGCATGGAGTATGCTGTTACCGGCAGTACTCTTACGATGCAGTTTGGTGCACAGCTTGGAATTTCTCACAAAAACTTTAACATCAAGGAACTCTATCTCTAATTCATCGATGTGTGATGTGAAGTGCAAATTCTCATTATTGTTGTTGATTGATTGTATGAAATTTTCTGCATCGATCCGATCCCCCTTCCAAATAATGAAAACATCATCGATGAAACGCATCCAATGCAATACATTATTGGACATAATGTTACTGAAAGTGACATTGAGTACCCGCTCCTCCCACCAGCCAACGTGTAAACACGCATAGCTGGGGGAGAAGCAGGCGCCCATAGCTACATTTTTATAAAAAACATGTAATTTGAGACACTGTGCAAATATCGCAATTTTAGTAGTGGTAGCAATTGGTCACTGATACATAAATGGCATGTTATGTACAAAGAGAAAATAATGTCAAATCATTAAAATCTAATGCCAGTATGTGACCCCAATGCAGTCTCAAATCTATCTGACAATAGATTTGTCCGATGTAATATCAGCATAAATGCTTAGTGTATTGATTGTGATAAATTACGTATAACATGGTCACAGGATTAAATCGTGCAATACGAAAGAGTTTAATGACTGCCTATAATCATGCCCCCTTAGTCTGTGTCAAAATAGAAGTAATGGAAAGGTTTTGGAATGTGTGTGCCCCCCAGAAGGAAGGGAATAAAGTAAAGGGAAAATTAATTTTTTGTATATAGACATATTTTCAACATGTGAGCCATGATGAATAAAATTGATTCAGTGAATGTGATTCTTAACAGAAACTAAGAAAGAAACAGGAAAGCTAGGCACTGGCAGTCTAGCTGAAAGTAAGTGTAAATTGGCCAACAAAAGGACATTACAGAAACACATGAAGATCTTCCGTAGTGTTGAGACCATTTGGGAAACGGCTATCCAGTTCAAGAATGAACTGCGATTCCAATCTCCTGAGCATGAGATCCCTATCTCCCCCCCTGATAGGTTTGGGTACGGAGGCTATGACAAAGTATGTTAAACAGTCAAGATTATTCTGGTGGATGGCTTTGAAATGACGGGCCACAGGGTATGAGCTGTCGTTGTTCACGATGGCTCGAAGGTGTTGTAGAATTCTGACATGCACCTGTTTGCCTGTGCTGCCTACATATCTGAGGCCACAGGTGCATGTCAGAACATATACTGCAAAGTCTGTTTTGCAGTTATGTTTCCCCTTAATTTCCACAGGGTCAGGTCTAAAGGGTGTGGAGTATTTGGTGGTGTTTATCCCAAATTTACATGCTCTACAACTGGAACAACGGGTAAAGCCAGGCCTGGCCATCCAATTATCTTGTTTAGTCAGTTCAGGAAAATCCCGACTGAGTTGGGTTCTCATACTTGATCCTTTCCTATAGGTGATAATAGGTCTATCCGCTATTCTGGGGGCCAGCACCAAGTCAGTTTTTAAAGCTGGCCATCTTTGGTTCATGATAGAACGTATTTTGCGTTCCTGTCTATTGAAAGTCAGAATCAATCTGGGTGGATTGTTACTTGATTCTGTGCTTGCTACAGTGCTAGATTCTGGGCTTGATAGAAGAGATTCCCTGGGTCTACAATTGGCTTTTGCTATGGATTGCTTGAGAATCGATTCTTTGTATCCCCTTTCTCTGAATCTGTCAAGAGCTTCAGTAGCACAGAGTTGGTAGTCCTCATCACTACTGCAAATTCGTTTGAGCCTTAACAGTTCTCCAAATGGGATATTATCAATGACGTGACGGGGGTGGGAGCTACTAGCATGGAGTATGCTGTTACCGGCAGTACTCTTACGATGCAGTTTGGTGCACAGCTTGGAATTTCTCACAAAAACTTTAACATCAAGGAACTCTATCTCTAATTCATCGATGTGTGATGTGAAGTGCAAATTCTCATTATTGTTGTTGATTGATTGTATGAAATTTTCTGCATCGATCCGATCCCCCCTCCAAATAATGAAAACATCATCGATGAAACGCATCCAATGCAATACATTATTGGACATAATGTTACTGAAAGTGACATTGAGTACCCGCTCCTCCCACCAGCCAACGTGTAAACACGCATAGCTGGGGGAGAAGCAGGCGCCCATAGCCACTCCTCTCTGTTGTAAATATATTTCCTTACCAAACATAAATCTGTTTTTTGCACTGTATTTAAACACTGGTATTGGTTCCTTTTGGCCATGTGATCAAGGCTACCGTGTTGTAGCCGAAACGCGTCATGCTGGGGATCTGGGAGCATTAAAACTACCCTGAACTAATTTTTCAGCGTTGCTGTGGTCTGTACCTACGTGGTTGGATCGGCGTTCAGAGCCGATCAGTGGGACTGGTGAACGGATGGATATATATATATATATATATATATATATATATATATATATATATGTGTATATATATATATTTATATATATATATATATACTGTGTTTATTATTTTTTGTGCCAAATAAATCCAAGTAGGATTTAACCCCCCCGCGAGTGCTGGCTTTCCTTTATGGAGCTTTCATATATATATATATATATATATATATATATATATATATATATATATATATATAATCGCTCCTTTTCTTTCATGTTGCCAAAATATATATATATATATATATATATATATATATATATATATATATATATATATATATATATATATATATAATGTAATTTCTGTACAATTGTCATCTATCCAAGCACAGATTCAAACCCTCTTGTATCTTTATGTGATGTTATAATATTGATGAAACAGTATTAGTTAATTCTGCTTATTGTTATTTAGAGTTCGCAGCCAAAGAAATGGAAAGCCTTCGATGGAAAAACCACAAACATGCACACTCAGTACACCATTCGGGCGAGGGAGCTGCGTGACATCTACACCAGCATCAACATCAAGAACCTATCTATTGATGAAAGACTGGACGCACTGCTAACACTCAAACAAACTGTTAAGGTAGGTAGGTGTGTACTGGTTACTTGTACTGTGCAGATGGCCACCTCTTGGAGAGAATGGGGCCACAGGCTGTATATGAAATGTAGACCAGGCCTCTAGATGTTTTTGATCACTTGATGCAATCTCTTCTTGGAGCACCTGTCAGATTAAAGGACTGAAAGGAGCTTGATGTGGTTAAACAAATCCATCGATTCATCCATCCATCCAGAAAACTTCCATATAGCTGGCCACTGTCGGGCGCCTAACCAAAGGGGGCATTGGCTTAGAAACTTAGTTAGCTTTTTCCATATAAATTACTCTTTCTCCTTTCCTGTATGTACAAAAGGCTGCCGAAACACTGGAGTTATCTAAAAATGTTCTATTTTATTATCAAACTTTCACCTTGACGCATTTCAGCTGCTCTCGCTCCTTACTTGCATCATGTTGAACTGTTGCATATGGTATATAATCATTAAAAAAAGGATACAAAAGGTATAGTAAATTGTAGATTATATTTGGTTGTAACAGATTACCTTCAAATTCTATTTAAAAAAAACAACAGTTAAAATATAGTTATGGTTATTAAAATTGAAAATCACTGAAATTAGTAAATTATGGTTAAAACCACAATTCATATCGCCCACAACAGACATGCAAACTATAACTTTGCACACCAAATGCAATGCTTGTGACTTTATAATATTTGTGCCAATGAATAACACCTTAAACAAAATGTCATTAAATAACGACACATATCCAAACTAACAAATTACACTACATTCATAGTCGTGTCCGTCCAAGTGGTAAGGGAAATGTGATATGTAATCTCATCCGTAAAATGATTTACAGTATTTTTTTCAATAAGGGTGAGGTTACGATTATCGCATTTTGTGAGTGAGTTATGGCTTACATGGCTATAGGTTGAGTTGTAATTTATGATTCTAACCATAACTGGAGAATTTCACCTTTTTTTGTAACCATAATTACACTTCAACACTGTTTTTATAAGTGAACATAATTATGTTTGATTCACACTTTCCACAAAAAAAAAAGCTTTTTTTGGTTTGCCTACGAATTGTGATCCCCATAGACAGATTTGCATTCAACTTTCAATCCATGAATTCAGTCATCTCTGCCTCAGCATTCCTAGTTTTGTGTAGATTTATATATGGGCAAACAATTATAGGGGAATTACAGAGATAGCAGCCCTTAGACTGGTGTTGTATTTGGTCACACTAGTGAGAAATCTAAGAGCGACAGTATATCTAAGATCTTTGGAAGATGCAGCTTCGGAAGGGGGTTCCGGTAGGAACGCTTGATTCAACCAATGTAAAGAAATTCTTGAATGAGCTGTAGTTGGGATTTCTATGGTCAGACCCAAGAAGAGTAAGCCGGGACAATGCAGATTTGACTAAAGATTGCTATCACGAGTCCGTGCAGATGAAGCAGTACAAAGTGCTAAAGGCTGGGTCTCCAGTGGGCAATAATTTCTGCAGCGTCTATGGCCCTCCCTGTATCTTCTTTTTGGATTTGATCTAACCTGCGTTTAAATGAACATTATATATAAAATTCAGTATGGTACATTGCCGACCAAAGAATATATTGAGCCAGAAGCTTTAGGCTTGCTGTTGGCTCTGAATTTTGTTACTGTGTATTTGGAGGGAGGTACAACCTACAACAATTTTTGCTGTTTTGTTCTATATATGTCTCCGCAAGTATGCTATGGCTTCTTCCCCTTTCTAGACTTTATGGGGCTAATTGAGTGAAATCTGCATGGGAACTTTGCTTCAGGACTGATCAGTTTGTCCTCGACTCTAGTATCATATTTTTGGGCTGCTTTGCCACGTCTGAAAGATTTGCCCACTATCTTAGGTACTAAGTTAACTGGATAACCTATATCAGAGGAGCATTCACTGGTGGTATACCTTCTATGTCCCTATGCACATGCATTTACTCCTTAGTATGATGTTATCTCTGTTTTACTGGCATAGTTGCATTATCTGATAGTCCTCTACTGCATTTGTTTTAGTGATCTTTTTTCATGCTTCCAATAGGATGGGATTAGTAGCTATTGTTTCCATAGACATCTTTTTCCAGTGTCAGTGGTCGCTGACAATTGCTAGTTTGAATGTTATCATTGTTATGTACCATGTTGTTATGCTTCCTAGTACTTCCGTTTAACAGGTCCCTGCGTCGTTCCGATTTACGAATGTGTTGTTCTTGTTGCCCTTTAGCTATTGTCTCTGTAGGAATTAATCTCTAACACTGACGGTTGTTGACTTACTGCAAGAACGTATTTTATTTGATATTATTTGCTTTGTTTCTATTCCTTTTTGTGTTGCACTTCAACAGGTCCCTTATTGCACTGAATTATTAATTGATTATCCTTGTCCTCACAACTATTGTTTCTAGGAGTATTACTCTCTAGTGAAGTCGGCTGTTGATTTATTGTTTGATTGTATTTTCTATTTGATATTATCTAATGTGTTTCTATGCTCCCTTGCATTTGTACTATAATTTTAATCCCTGCATTGCACCGGCCTATGAATTGACTGTACTTGTTGGCGTAGCCCTGGTGAGGCCCTTTGTGCTTCCCCTATTTTTTATTTGCATCTCTTTGTCTTTCCATATATCCATCTTTTATGTTTAGATGTTAGCCATAATGCCATACTTATGTGTTATAAGCCATACATTTACTTGGTGGTTTATTTTATGTATGATTTTAACTCATGAATTTGCTGGCTCTTCTTATGTATGAGTTAAGAATTATGTTTCTTTTTAATTGGGGCTTTTAACTATTGTAAGGCTGATAGCTGAAACAATAAATACTACTGAATAAAACAAATCTGAATGTACGTGAATGAAAAAAAGAGTGATTTCCCATCGGAAATTTTGCTCTCTTCTACAACTCGTGCGACAAACAGATTTACATCAAAGTTGGCAAGAAAGTAGAACTTTACTTGAAAAGCATATTTTTTAATTTTTAGGTTTGACATATCACACACTAATAGATACATAAATAGAGGCTGTCAATCAAGATTCTTGTGCCATTTGTCTGGTCAAATGTCACTCAAATAATGCCCCCTCCTTAATATAGCACAAATTATTGGTCTTCAGCATTGGATGCCTTTAATTTAAGTAACTGCATTTTGCCTTGTACATGTACACAGTTGCAACTTTGTTGACAGGTGGACTTCCCAGTGACTGCTATTCCCTGAGTACAGTACGGCCGTATCAACTATTTCTATCACATTCAAGACATTTATTGTAAGTTGCAGCATTGACTTATCACTCACTATCCACCAGCTTTGGTATATTTATTACTTTATCCTTTAGAAAAATGAGCACCAGTTATTAGAGCAGTTGGAGAAGATTGTTTGGATATATATATATATATATATATATATATTGCAACACAATCCGACTATGTAGTCGTTTCGCTACCTTAGCTTCGTAAAAAAATATATACATATATATATATATGAATCCTCAAATGTCCGCCAGTCTCCCAGCCACACACGGCGGCGGGCTCGAGTGAGGAGGCGATCCTCGTAATATTCAAAGAAACAACTTAATCAGGTTTTTGGGATGACAGCTCGACGCATGCAACAAGCTGTTGCCTGCTGTAGGCTTTCGATACAGCTTGCTGATGAGTCGTCCATTGTTAACTGATACCTGATTCACAGCATCCCCTTTGGCGAGTTGCTACGCGCAAAGAGGAACTGTGCAACCGACACAGACTTTCACAAGGAAATGAATATCATGAAGGAGAGGTTCAGGGAGAGGGGCTATCCGGCCAAAGTGGTCGAACAAGCCTGTAACAAAGTCAGAGACGTAGAGAGAAAAGATCTTCTCATATCCAAACAACCAAGCGACAGTGAAGAGGGACCTCTTAGATTTATCACCACATATTCTGACCAAACATGGCAGGTCAGAAGAAGTCTGAAGAAATTTTGGCATATACTCCAGCTGGACGAAACACTAAAAAAGGCTGTGGGGAATCAACCTATGATTACCTACAGGAAATGTCCAGCTCTGAAAGACGTGCTATGTAGCAACATGGTAAAGGACAAAGAAGATACCGGGAAGGTAGAAGGTTTCTTTACCTGTCGCTCATGCAAAGCTTGCAAGAACAGTGTCAATAAAAAGGAAATCACTTTGTCTAAAAATAACAAACCCTTTAGGATTGCAAAACATTTGACATGTAAATCTGACTACTGTGTCTATGCACTGCAATGTCCCTGTCCATTGACCTACATTGGCAGCACGATACATCCTTGTAAAAAACGTGTGTTAGAACACATGCGGGCCATAACGAATGAGGACAAAAACTATCCAATTGCCAAACATTTTAAGGACCTGCATGGAAAAAATCTAAGTGTATTTAAGTTTTGTGCTTTAGACAGAGTCCCACCGTCAGAACGAGGCGGAGACAGATTGAGACAACTACGCCAGCTTGAATCAAGGTTCATAATTAAGTATGACACTGTACACCCGCTGGGGTTGAATAAGGATGAGGAGTTAGCAGTCCACCTAATTTAAAGAGTCCGTGTAACATATTCACCGTACTGATGATACTCTAGTAATGTAATCACTTAAAAACATGAATTTGAAGCTGTCTTGGATGTTTAACTATTTGAGTATATTTTAAAGTGATTATATATTTTTTTATGTTTGTAGGAGACATATGTGTCGCCGCACAGGGATTACGTAATACCACTGGTTGCTGCCGATTTGACTTAATTGGATGGAATCACAGGACTATACATTTGTTTATTTGAAAACTTTTGGAATTCAACTAAAATGTTGAAGTTCCAGGACATTGAGATCACTGACTGGTATGATGCAGTCATGCCCACTGGGGCGGAATTGTTATGTTTTATGTATCTGAGCATTGGTACATTCGCCCACTTGGGCTCAATCTTGAGAAACGTTTGAAAAAACTTTTTGATTTGACATAAGGGTTTAACCTTTGAGTAAATTGTAACAAATTAATTTAAAGTTACATTAATCTCTGTGATCCTTATACAGTTTCTTTTGTACATATTGTATAATGTATATTATATCTGTGTCCAATCACACATTCAAATATGGCCGCCACAACTGTGGTTGAACTAACACTGGTGTGAGGACGAGTAGTCCTACTTTTATGTTTATATTTTTTGACTTTAAAAATGTAATTGTTTGTAAACACCGTTACCCGTGACCAAGGTGCGGCTGCACCGAAACGCGTCGGGTGTTGTTTGGCATTCCGTGTGTGAATAAATAACACGCTAAAAGGACCTGGGCTCGAGTCAACTTTGTGATTCATAAGTTGTTTCTTTGAATATATATATATATATGTATGTATATATATGTATGTATGTATATATATATATATATATTCACTGAAAAAACCATAGGTTATAGACCATATATAGTTAGGAATTAGCATTTACAAAACCTTGAAAATTCACTGAAAAAACCATAGGTTATAGACCATATATAGTTAGGAATTAGCATTTACAAAACCTTATTTTACTCACACAAAACCATTGAAATTCCATATATAGTTAGTTGCACTAACTATATATCGCGCACCCGCAATCCACTGCTGATGATGTCACATATTACATCATTCATGACATGGTCAGTGACATCACTGATGACATCACTGATGACATCTCAAATGACATCACTGATGACATCACTGATGACATCTCAAATGACATCATCTAGTGTCTGTGTGTTTTTGTAAAGTTTAAATATGTTTTACATATTGAAGAATGAGTGGATGTATGGAAGACTGAGTGTGTGTGTGGCTGGCTGGGAGGTGTGTGACTCTGTGCATATCAATGTGTACTTGTATCAGTGATTGTATAAGAGAGTAAGTATGTGTTAGTATATGTGTGAAAAAGTATGGTGTTCTGTGTTTAACTGTATAGATGAGGAAATCGAAGTGTGATTGATTCTTCACAGGACTGACTAGGTGTATGAGTGCATATGATAGTGTTGTAATAATGAGTGACTGTATGTATGAGTGATTGTATGGGTGAATGAGTGAATGTGTGTGTAGACGTAGGAATCAGTGAGTGCGTATGTAGTAACTGGTATTGGTGTGTCATGATGTCATCAGTGATGTCATTTGAGATGTCATCAGTGATGTCATTTGAGGTGTCATCAGTGATGTCACTGAAGTATGGTGTTCTGTGTTTAACTGTATAGATGAGGAAATGGAAGTGTGATTGATTGACAGGACTGACTAGGTGTGTGAGTAACTCCATGGATGAGTGGCAGTGTGTGAGTGTCTGCATAGGTGTATGAGTGACATCAGTGATGTCATTTGAGATGTCATCAGTGATGTCATTTGAGGTGTCATCAGTGATGTCACTGAAGTATGGTGTTCTGTGTTTAACTGTATAGATGAGGAAATGGAAGTGTGATTGATTGACAGGACTGACTAGGTGTGTGAGTAACTCCATGGATGAGTGGCAGTGTGTGAGTGTCTGCATAGGTGTATGAGTGCATATGATAGTGTTGTAATAATGAGTGACTGTATGTATGAGTGATTGTATGGGTGAATGAGTGAATGTGTGTGTAGACGTAGGAATCAGTGAGTGCGTATGTAGTAACTGGTATTGGTGTGTCATGATGTCATCAGTGATGTCATTTGAGATGTCATCAGTGATGTCATCAGTGATGTCATTTGAGATGTCATCAGTGATGTCATCAGTGATGTCACTGACCATGTCATGAATGATGTAATATGTGACATCATCAGCAGTGGATTGCGGGTGCGCGATATATAGTTAGTGCAACTAACTATATATGGAATTTCAATGGTTTTGTGTGAGTAAAATAAGGTTTTGTAAATGCTAATTCCTAACTATATATGGTCTATAACCTATGGTTTTTTCAGTGAATTTTCAAGGTTTTGTAAATGCTAATTCCTAACTATATATGGTCTATAACCTATGGTTTTTTCAGTGAATTTCATTGGTTTTTTAACAGCTAATATCTGTAGCTGTAAAATGTATTCTTCTTTAAATCCAAAAATATATTTTATATGTTTATGAATAATTTTTTTTTTAAATATTTTTTTTTCTTCGTTCCCGCTTCGCGAATCGGGAAGCTTCCCGTTAGCTGACCTTGATGCCGCGAAATAGACCGCGAGCCGGTAAACGTTTCTTTACCGCAACTGCCGCGTTAGAAAACAACATCGTGACGCCTCCCGTCCGCATGACGTTTCGCGTTGTCGCGTGATACGTCATATGACGTGCTACGTTAGCGAACTGGTACGCGAAGCGAGTCGCAAAGCGCAGGTTTCTGGAAGCAAACCGGGAGGCCCTGCAAAGCGCTTAACGTAAACACAGCAGGTCATGTGACTTGGTAATAACACTTTTCATTGGTTCATTTCACTTTTGGTTTCCTAATGATGTAAGACTAGGTCATATAATCTAAAATGAACACTTTTCATTGGTTGAGAACTCTTGTTTTTCCCAAATGATGAAAATCCCTCCTTCTTTCCTCACTCTGACTTTCATCATTGTGAGAGAAAGACCCTTTGTGATCACTGAGCAATGGCTTCTTTAGTAGCTTCAGCTGGGGCTTCCCCACCACCTCCACCACATCCAAGGAAGAGTGGACCACCTGCTCAAGTTATAATTCAACAAGAAGAGGAAGAAGAGGAACAGAACGACGAGCACGAAGAGAGGCAGTTTTTGCCTGAGGAGCCCAGGACGTCTCACCGGAAAGAAAACTTAATTTGGCAATTTTTTAAAATTCCCAAAGGTCAGAAAAAAGTAAATGCAAGATACGTAACTTGCCTTATATGTCAAGATAGACTGTCCAGAGGAACCGAGAAAAAATACAGTTTCGGAAACTATACAATGCATCGCCATATGACTAGGTGGCATCCTAACAACTACAGTGCTGCACAGTTTCGGAACGACCTAGATAATCTCCCTATTATGGCCAGAAGATCTGTTGTACCGGAAGTAACGGGACCAGAGGGCAGGGAGATGGTGCCAAATATACAAATGAGATTTGGTGAAGTAAAACACATCTGCGTATTTTGCGATGGATTCATTTGCTACGGAGAAAGAAGCATCACTCTGATCAACAGAGCTATTGACTATCATATGCAAGTTTGTACGAAACGCCCAAAATAATAAATACTTTTTTTTTGTTTTGTTGCTCCTGTTGAGCCCTTTACAATGAATCGTTTTCATTGCCCCCTCCAAGAAAAACCCAAAAAAATATAAAACTGTTCAGAAAAATTCAAAAAAAGTAAAAAAGTGTTCCGAAAAATAATAAAAAAAATATAAAACAACAAAAACAATAAAAAAAAAAGTTCTTTTCAGAACTACCTCCCCGTTATTAAAAAATTGGTACAATATTTGGAACTGTGCCAACCTTTATTTCTCTTAGTTCGCTTCCCAGTTCGCTCGCCGGTACGCGAACCGGAAGCGAACCAAAAACAGTAAGTATAAGGGAAGGAAACAGACACTTATGTTAAAAGAAAGACAGCTATAGGGGAGTAAACTAGAGATACTATTACCCGTAATCCACTGCTGATGATGTCACATATTACATCATTCATGACATGCTCAGTGACATCATCAGCAGAGGATTGCGGGTTTTTTGGCAACGTGCCTTATCCACGGTTTAATAACGCTGCCTTTTGCTTTATATAAGTTTTCAAATTGTATGAAATATATACCAATAGGTCGTTATGAACCTTTAGGTAGTGCTTTTCTTCATGAGGTCTGGTCGCTTCCATACACATACAGATGTTTCAAAGATGATCAAGAAGTTTATCTGAATGGAGAGGAATGCACTGAGACGCCAGATCATTCACTAATGTGTAGGCACATACAGTTACACGGTTCATGCAACAAACACCGACCAAATATGGCTTGCGTGTTGCAAGGCACGCCAGTTCCTGCTATCATCCCCACGTTCAAGTTGTTGGAAAATGGTAGTTATTTGATGCTCAATAATGAAGATTGTTCTGGGTTAATTAAAAGTATTCCTTTTATCGTAACAGTAAGTGAACGGGTTATTTGCTGCAGAAATGTTCTATTTCCTCCCACACATGAACATAGGGAGTTTTCAATCTCGCCACAAATACCAACCTTGGGAGCAGATTTCAACGGCATGGCAAGAATAAGAGCTCTTTTGTCTCAGAGAGAGGTGGCCTTGAGTTCGGCCCGTGAAACTTTCGTGCTTCACATAGCGAACACCCGTACAGAGGTGCAGACCCTTTTCAATTCAGATTTGCCTTTCCATTTCAGCAAGATGGTTCGGACTATCTTTAACGCATCCTCCACAAAGGCCCTGGCGCACTTTTTTAAAGTTGTTACCAGTGGTCTCGTGACTTCATTTGAGAAAATCTTTGGAGTCATCCCTGCTTTCTTTCATTCTATTTTTTCCACTCTGCTTCGTGGATTGCCATTTTTACTTGCATTACCAGCGGACGCTCTTGTGCTTTTTTACATTTTTAAATATGGATGTCCCTCCTATGCAACCTCCCGCCCTGCAGCTGCTGACACTGTTCCGCAATCGCATGCTAGAATATTATGGCACAATGCCGTTGGCGATATTAAGCACGGCATATGGATTATCTTTTCGATTCTCCTACTTCACCTGTGTCCAGCCTGTATTTCACTGCCTGACCTGTGATTTCGATTGGGCCATTGATTTGTGTCTCTGCGGACCGGTTTCTCCTGACGTCGACTTTAATCAGCTGATGACTCCTATCATTACTCACGAGTTGGTTTGTCCTGGCGAAAGGATTATGGCTGTGGCATTGATGCATGGACTAATTGGTCCCTGGAATTTACTGGCGGCAACACAGTCTTTCTTGGAACAGAGCTTTCTTGAAAACCCACCGAGCTGTCCTCTGATGGTGATAGAGGATCCGGTGCTGGGAGAGCACGTATGTTCTTTTCCGCTTTTAAATTGGATGGCTGAACTGTTTTCGGATGAAGACGGTGACTTCCTATTGGAGGCTGTTGCAGCTTATTTTGCATATACAGTTATGTCATAGACCTTTTTCATGTTTGATATGCTGAGTACTAGCATTTCATTGACAATTCATTGACTTATTTGTCAAGTTTTTATTATTTACCTTGCCTATTGGCTTAAGACTCTATAAAGTACTTGGCTGTTTTATTTTTCTTTAGCATTAAATTTTCCTAGTTTTTAATGCTTTACCTTGCGGACCGTCCACATATAAACTTGCAATCTGCTCTCATGAGATGGCACTTCTATTATCTTATTCAGTTCGTTTCCGGATCATGGGGAGGTGTCATCTAGGTCCTGGATATCTTTACACCGTGTTAAGTTAGCATGGGCTCATTACCGGTTTAAACGCCATTTTTCCTTTTTTGCAACTTCTGCACACGACACTTAGTTGTTGCTTTAGCTTTCAACCTAGTAGTTCATCGTGGTTTACATGAGAATAATATGTTATTGCTCTACTATCTGCTTTGCTTGTTAAACTATATCTGTACAGCGAGTGCTAAAGTTTCAAGAACAACACGATACAGAATTGTTATGAGGTCTGATCTCCACGACTTCATACTCATAACATAAGTGCAACTTCTGCCAATTCTGGGCATGAGGCGGGTTTTATATTGCTTTGCCGAACACACATACACAACACTTGATGCGGTTCACATGAAGAGAGAGCTGGTGTATGCTGATGTGATTCCTTCAAATCTAAGACACTAAAGTATGGGCACGCCCTAAACCAACACAAAGAGACCTTCTTAGCAAATAATATAATATGTGTATTAGGGAGGGTGAGATATAAGCAGCCGCGGGCCGTGGAGGGAGTTACGGTGAGGCAGGGAGGCGGGGAGGGGGAGAAGCAGGGTGGAGCCCTCTCCACCCTGCCCCTCCCCCTCCCCGCCTCCCTGCCCCACCGTAACTCCCTCCACGGCCCGCGGCTGCTTATAAGTGTTGCTAACTCTTATTCATTTACAGCATGTTAACATACTGTCACCATTCGCTTTTTATGTACTAGTAACTATGCTGGTAATTTTGCTACTGATAATATGTGTACTTGTATTATCTAAGATACTACGCCTGAGAAGACGGCATTAGTAAATAAACATTTCAAATACACATGTGTTCTTCTTAACTCCATGTTCTGGTTTCTAAGAAATATATAACGACCGACTGTTCATGAGTTCCACGTATCCTGAGGTACTATAAGTTCATATTCTGGATTGTCTAAACATTGAGAGTTTGTTATATCCAATGTGACACTGTACCTAGCTTGCTAAGGGGTTTTTGATTACTAAGGTGAGTTTTGGGACACCCTAATTCGCCGAGGTTCCAATCCTCTGTCCACAGTTCTGTGTGAGAACAGAAACCCTGCGACAGGGGCACCCCCGACCCTTGCTGGAGCTTCATCACACTTGCGATACAACTCCAGCAATGCGCCACCTTTACGGCACAGATACATCACGCATCTGTGCTGTTTTTGCCCCATGATGCGCCGCATTGTAAATGCAGCACACCATAGGTGACGGAACAGCGGCACAGAATGACTAACACATCCCTGGTGATGCGCCAGTCATCATAAATCTATCCCTATGCTTCTTATCTTGTTAGAGATGAACCGCCATATGTATCATCAACGTTTTTTGCATTTCCTAAATAGCGAACTTTAAGGAATAAATAGCGATTCTTTACCATTCCTAGTTTGCGATGAGCTATTTGCTAATTACAAATTACCCATTCATTTCCTTCATTTCCATAGGGCGGTTGGACTCACTTTTAGCTCGAACGGCTGAATGGATTTCCACGAAACTTGGCAAAATTGTAGGGACTGGTAGCCCGATGTGCCTTTGCTATGTCTCAAGATATATGCTCCAGTGGTTTTTACGAAAATTAACTTTGAAAAATATATATTGGGCTACATTGGCCTATATATATGTTGGAGCCCAAATGTAGCCCAATGTAGCCCAATGAAGCCCAATGTAGCCCAATGTAGCCCAAAGATGGCCGCCAGAGACGAAAAAAAACAAATGTAGCCCAAATATCAGCCAGATGTAGCCCAACTATAGCCCAGTGACAGAATGACCAATCAGCTTCGCAAACCTCCGTTACGCGAAGCGGAGCGCTGTTACAGATATATATCTTTTTTTGAACGTTAATTTCTCAAAATCCACTGGAGCACATATATTGAGACCTAGCAAAGGCACATCGGGCTACCAGTCCCTAATATTTTACCAAGTTTCGTGCAAATCCATTCAGCCGTTCGATTATTATTATTATTATTTTTTTTTGCCCCGCGGGGCCCTTTTAAAACCTCCACATCAAACCTAGGGGGTCAGCGAGGATCTACTATTCCCCCTTATGGTCATTTGCCCCTTCGCTTTCGCCTCCTCTTGTCTCTCGATCCTACCGAGAGACAAGATGGCGGCCGCTACGGACTGTTTGGAATGTTGACAGACGCCGGAGAACCAATCAGCTTCGCTTCACAAAGCTCCGTTGCGCGAAAAGTACGCGTCCTGGAGCGCTGCCCGGTCCGCTGTTACAGATATATATCTTTTTTTAAACGTTAATTTCTCAAAATCCACTGTAGCACATATATTGAGACCTACAAAAGGCACATCGGGCTACCAGTCCCTACAATTTTGCCAAGTTTCGTGCAAATCCATTCAGCCGTTCGGGCTAAAAGTGAGGCCAACCGCCCTATGGAAAACTCAATGTTAAAAACACGTTTTGGGACCCCCCTTTTTTCTCGACCCCCCCTGGACGAACCCCCCCCCCAATTTTCAGGGGCTGCTCAGAAACAAAATGTGCCATTTTCCTGAAAATTTCAGCCAATTCCGTCCACAAACGCCAAAGTTATTAGACATAGAATTTTCAAAAATCCCATAGAGAAAAAATCCTAACTATATATACCTACTGGCGACCGCCAGTAGGTAATATATATATATATATATATGTATATATATATATGACTGGAATCTTTTCGACGAAAAGAAGAGAGGCCACACGGGGATACAGGAGCAGGTAACCATTTATTTCAGAGGTCCAGGTAATGGCGGATGCATTTCGGCTTAAGAGCCTTCTTCAGCGCCTTCCTCCTAAACAAAACAGCCCCAAATGATTATCCTCCTGTGACTGGATGTCTTGCAGGCACTAAGTTCCCTCCCCCTAATGCATTCAGCACAGCAGTTTGTAGTCCGTGTTGAATATTACGGACTCAAAATCCCAGCATGCACCATCATGGCAGGTCCAGGTCGCTGGTGTGGGGGAGTGGAGAAAATGTAGTTTGAAAACTCATAATGCCTGTAAAAAATTGCAAAATACTGTAAGTCGGCTGGCAAAATCATGCAATGACTTTACCGATCGGATGACAGAAGTGGAAGGTCGTATAGCTGTATTAGAAGATCAGGCATCACTTAATAGAACTGATATTGATGGAATTAAAGCTCAGAAAGATGACGTGAATGCCAAGCTGGTTGATTTGGAGAATCGGCTTCGCCGCAATAATTTACGGGTTTTGGGGGTACCGGAAGGACGTGAGGGGTCAGATGTGAGACAGTTTATAGTTGAAATGTTTGAAGAAGCATTCCCAGAGGTTAAAGACTGGCAATGGTCCCAAGAGATTCAAAGGGCTCATCGCTTTCCATTCCGCAAGCAAACTTCACGGGCCAGTCAAAGCCAACAATACCCCCGCGCAATCTTGATATCCGTTAATAACTTTCTTGCGAGACAAAAAGTGTATGATCTTGCGAGACCAGATAGAAAGCGATTTGGAAAGGGTATTGAATTTTTTGTTCGTCCCGACTATTGCCATGCTACTGTGGAAAACCGCTGGAGATTGCGCCAGCTGATTCCGCCATTTCAAAAGCAGGGTGCTTAAGCTTTTCTTCTTCAACCATCTACTTTAAAAACGATATATAAAGGACAGAATCACTTTTTTACAATGGAGGCTCCAGCAAAGGAATATCTAAATTCCTTAGCATGAGAAAATGTACTAATCTTAAAATCCTATTTGGGTATATTGTTTATCTCTCATGCTTGTTCTTTATTGGCTAACGGACTCTTCCAAGCTTGAGAGAGGATCCCACACGCATCACCGGGGCGATCGGCCCCTTTGCCTTAATGTTGGGGGAGGGTCACAACGGGTGGGGGGAGGTTTGGCGGGGGGGGAGAGGGTTTGGGGGGGCACGAGGGGTGTGTTTGGGAGAAATAGGGGGAAAAAAATTCAGTCAAAGTCACAAAATATTTAGAATATACGTATTGTTTTTCTTTGGGTGTAAATATGCATGGTATGTATTTAATAGCCATGACTAGCCTTCGTATATGTTCATTTAATGTATGTGGTCTGAATATTATCCAGAAACGAAAACGAGTGATGCATGAAATTCGTTTGATTCAACCAGATATAATATGTCTACAAGAAACGCATATACCATGGACTAATAGAAAAGATTTGAATGACCTTGGGTATTCGGTATTTGCGGTTTCTAAACAATCCACAATGAATCGAGGAGTGGCCATATTGGGGCGACAATTTATATCTACGACAGGCAGAAGCAAAGTGGATAGTTTGGGGCGCTGGGCTATTATTGAATGTGTTATAGGTAATGCTGTGGTTACTATATGTACAGTATATGGATCTAACATGGATGACACTGCTGTGATAGAATTTTTGAATGTAGAACTGGCTCTATGGGGGACCCCACTCTTCTTACTGGGGGATTTTAATATTCATGGGGAGTTGAATAATTGGGACAGGGGGTTTAGCCGCTATATAGGTAGGAAACCTAAAGTATTTAAAGAATTACGACAACTGCTATTTCAACATGGTTTGATTGATGGATGGCCGATAGCTAACCCGAGCGATCCCGGATTTACCTATTTTTCCTCACCTCATAAGAAATTTGTGCGCCTTGATTATATTTTTTTACCTCGGTCTATGGCAGAGGGATCTAGAATGTTTATAATGCCTCGCATCACATCTGATCATGCTCCTATTGTTTTAGAAGTGCCCTTGCTTAAAATTCAACGTATAATAAGGTCTTTCTCATTCAATAAGAAATTGCTTTTGGATGAAATATATGTCCAACAAGTTGTAGTATGGGCCGAACAGTTTTTTGATCTTAATAGAGGGTCTACCTCTTATGCAATGGTTTGGGATTGTTTTAAGGCAGGTCTACGTGGGGAGACCTGTAGTTATGGTTGGGGTCTGCAACAGGAAGGGAAAAAAAAAATGACCCAATTTCTGCAGGATCTAACAAATGCAGAGCTAGACCTTACACATATAATAAGCCTACACCAAGATAGTAGTGCAGCACAAACCAGAGTTGCCAAATGCAAAGCTAAAATAAATGGGATATGGAGTCAGGATATTGCACGTCAATATAAATGCTATCGTGCTGAGCGATATGAATACGGTGAAAATGTGGGAAGATGTCTAGCCCAAAGAATGCGGGGGCGCCAGACAGCTCAACGGATAACTTCCATAGCAGATAGACATGGTAATGTAATAGAGTCACCAGAAGGCATTCTACAGGTATTTCACGATTACTATACAGATTTATATACCCAAGATAAATCTTCTAATGATCTAATTGATCAATACATTGATAGGTGTGACCTAACACAATTAGATCCTGCGAATAAAGAGGATTTAGACTTACCAATTACAATGCAAGAGCTTGAAAATGCTATTAATGAACTCGCGCTAGGGAAAGCCTCTGGCCCAGACAAACTTCCATTAGAGATCTACCGTATATTGTTTCCTATTATTAAATACGACATGCTGGCAACGTTTTTAGATGCTCAGAATGGAAATCCCCCTCCATCATGGGATAACGCTAGTATAATTG
This sequence comes from Lissotriton helveticus, assembly GCF_964261635.1. Classification (NCBI taxonomy): domain Eukaryota; kingdom Metazoa; phylum Chordata; class Amphibia; order Caudata; family Salamandridae; genus Lissotriton; species Lissotriton helveticus. Next base: position 1,287,517,839 of record NC_136057.1, on the reverse strand, counting down.
TATTTAAAAAGAAAGATAAACCGCAGCACCTTCCTGGGTCATATCGACCTATTTCTCTTATTAATACAGATGTTAAACTATACTCTAAAATACTTGCGAATAGGTTGATACAAGTTGTCCCTGCACTGGTTTCTAATCAACAACATGGCTTCCTTCCTGGGCGTGGTACGATTAATCATATACATCGTGTTATTGCAACTTTAGATTATGCCACTGTAAAACACGCAAATGTTGGCCTGATCTTTTTAGACGCTGAAAAAGCATTTGATCGCGTAGCATGGGTATTTTTATGGGCGATTTTGGGGAAAATGGGGTTTGGACCTCGATTCATATTTGCTTTACAAGTAATGTATAGACACCCTAAGGCTAGGATATGTTTGTCAGGTCAAGAATCAATAGTAGTTAATATTACTCGGGGCACTCGTCAGGGGTGTCCATGCTCACCATTATTATTTGCCATTTATATAGAACCACTGTTAAGAATGTTGCTGATCTCTCCACATATTCAATCTATGACCTTACCTGGGGGCAATATACGTGTATTAGCTTAAGCTGACGATGTAGCGATTATAACGTCCGATCCCGAAAGTGCATTACAAGAGATTGAAAATTTGACTAGTGAATTCGGTAAAGTATCGGGGTATAAACTTAATATTAAAAAAACCCAGGTCATATGTTCACCAGGACTTTGTTTAAACGATACTAGGGTCACTACTGAGGCTAAATATCTTGGTATCAAAATTAGGTTATCGCTGCAAGAGCTAGTCATGGCAAATTGGTCAGATATTCTACAAACCACAAGAAACCAACTTGAGAAAATTGAGTGTTTACATTTGTCATTAGTTGGGAGACGTAATGTCCTAAAAATGACCATTCTGCCTAAAGTTTTATACTATTTTCGATCCGTGCCATTGGAGATACCTATACTACAATTGAAGAAACTACAATTTGTAACAGATAGATTTTTATGGGGTTGGAAATCGGCACGCAGGGCGTCTAAATTTATGACACTACCATTACTACGTGGGGGTTGGGGAGTTCCAAACTTCGCATTATATTATATAGCGTGTCTTATGCAGAATATTAAGTATTTTGCGATTGGTGGAACCCCACCTATATTTGAGTGCCCTGATATCTTTTCTCTTTTATTAGGCCCACAGTCTCAGCAAATGCTACTACGTTTTCTAGAACCCAGTTATTATAAAAGAACTAGATTCAAACTGGTGATGGCTGCATATAAAGGATGGCGGTTTATACGGAAGCTTACCTCATTTGGACCTATTAATTTCTATACCCCGTGTAATTCTACAGAACTGCTTCCTTCAATATTCTGGGATCATACTATGGGTATATGGGGGCAAAAAGGTATTTTAACTTTAGGCAATATGGCCAAGGATGGTACAATTGTTTCGTTTCAGGAGTTAAAAAACAGTTATAATCTTTCTCAACATGATTTCTTTAAGTATCTACAAATACGTGATTTTATTTTGAAACACCCAAATGTGCTACCGCTTTGTCACAATAACTTTATTGACATTCTTAAAAAACCTTTTCGTATTGGAATTATATATAATTATTTGGTAAATCAATATCAGGATGATTTGGACTCGCAGGAATCCAAATGGTGTAACAGAATGGGTACACGGGCAGTACCCTTTTTAGAATCTATTTCTATAGCGGATAAAATCATCCTGTCTGCCAATTTATACTCACAACATTATAAAACTTTATTTAATCTTTATCATACGCCATTTAAAATGATGAAATGGGGTAGTGCTAATAATGGGAAATGTTATAGATGTCAATCAGATCAAGCAGATATTGTACATCTATTCTCAGATTGTTTAGTGTTAAAATCCTTTTTCATATCTATAGAACAATTTCTAGCTTATATCACTAAATGTGATGTCATAATTTCTAGAGAGATGATCATTTTTGGTTTATCTAATGATAATAATTTATTTTTAGGATATCAAAATAATAGATATGTGATATTTATGGCAATGGCGGTCGCGCGCCTATGTATATCATCAATGTGGCTGAAGCCAGAAGCTCCTATATTCGAAATGTGGCGCGCAAAGTTTTATAATGTCTTTTATTTAGAACATAATCTCTATCGGATTGGATATGTTAGTAAAATGCAAAAAGGGTACACAATTTGGCAGGCAATGATTGATCATCTGGACCCATGATAAAAATGATGGGTTGTTTTTTTTTTTTTTTGTTTGTGAAAAGATGATAATATTGTTGTTTGTATATAATATCTTGCGGTCTGCCTGCTATATATATTTGATTATGACTGTGTAATTGTCATATACATGTGTTTGTTTTATGTGGCTTTGAACTGAATCAATAAAAAAATTTAAAAAAGAAAAATGAGCACCAGTTATTAGAGCAGCTGGAGTGTATATATATATATATATATATATATATATATATATATATATATATATTGCAACACAATCCGACTATGTAGTCGAAATAAACGGCAAGCACGCTGGTATCCGGATTTAAGATATTTTAATGCAAACCCCCCTCACCCCAGACAGACACGTTTCGCTACCTTAGCTTCGTAAAAAAAAAAATATATATATATATATATATATGTATGTATATATATGTATGTATGTATGTATATATATATATATATTACCTACTGGCGGTCGCCAGTAGGTATATATAGTTAGGATTTTTTCCCTATGGGATTTTTGAAAATTCTATGTCTAATAACTTTGGCGTTTGTGGACGGAATTGGCTGAAATTTTCTGGAAAATGGAACATTTTGTTTCTGAGCAGCCCCTGAAAATTTGGGGGGGTTTCGTCCAGGGGGGGCCGAGAAAAAAGGGGGGTCCCAAAACGTGTTTTTAACATTGAGTTTTCCATAGGGCGGTTGGCCTCACTTTTAGCCCGAACGGCTGAATGGATTTGCACGAAACTTGGCAAAATTGTAGGGACTGGTAGCCCGATGTGCCTTTTGTAGGTCTCAATATATGTGCTCCAGTGGATTTTGAGAAATTAACGTTTAAAAAAAGATATATATCTGTAACAGCGGACCGGGCAGCGCCCCGGTTCGCGGACCTTACGCGTACCGGAACTTCGCGTAGCGAAGCTGATTGGCTCTCCGGTGTCTGTCAACATTCTAAACAGTCCGGAGCGGCCGCCATCTTGTCTCTCGGTAGGATTGAGAGACAAGAGGAGGCCAAAACAAAGGGGGAAATAACTATAAGGGGGCATACTAGATCCTCCCTGACCCCCTAGGTTTAATGTGGAGGTTTTAAAAGGGCCCCGCGGGGCAAAAAAAAAAAAATTTTTTTTTTTGTTTTTTTGCGTGGGTAGCGCCCGGTCCGCGAACCGGGAAGCGTTCTGGGCAGCGTACTGCAATGAAAAATGAATGATAGACTTTTCAAATACTGTATGTTAATTGATTGTTGGTTTTGTTGATTATTTTTTATTTTTTTTTATTTTTTAAGCAATTATTTATTATTGTGATTGTGTTTCAAAATTTAATAACATTTCTAACATTTCACTGTCTGAAATGTCGTCATTTTCATTGAACATAGCTTGTAATCTATGAGGGTGTAAAATGTCCTTAATATTTTTCAAATGTTTGTTCTCTCTTTCACAGATTGAAAGTATAAAAACAAAAAGTGAGTAAGTTAACGACAATTATAAGGTAAATGTTTTGTACTCTTTTTGTTACATTTCTATCACATTCACCTACTATTAGTTCCACTGCTTCATTTCTTTAACCCTCAGTTTCCTGCCTTTGCTACTTTCCTCATTCCTTTCTCTATTACCTACTTACTCAACTCCTTCCACTCTTTTTCTCAGTCCCTCTCTTCTCATAGTTCCTCACTCTTGTTCACTCACTCCGTCTCTATTACTCTTAGTGTCTTTGACTGATCACTTTTTCACTACTTGTTCATAATGCTTTCTCTGTGTAGTTGAAGCACACTAAGAGGCATATTATGAACACAGCCAATAAAATTATTGCTCTTTTTATTGGCAGAAAACTGGTGCAAAAGTGGTTTTAGTGGCAGTTTTCTGCCGCAAAAGCAGCTTTAGCGACACATTTCTGCCAATAAAAGCTGCAAAACTTTTATTGCATATGTTGATGATATGGCTCTATGTTACTTACATTTCTTTGCTGTTTCAATTAATCTTTTTCTGTTATTTTTTGTTTTCTGTTTTCTATTTTTTCTCTCTGTTATTCTTCATGTTTTAATCTTATTTTGAACATTCACTCACATTCTCCAAGAAACTCTTCTTTGTTAATGTTATACTCTCTTTTTTTTTCTTTCACTTCGTTATCTATTTTGTTTTTCACAATTATACCCTCTTCCGTCTTTTCTTCGGTAAATAGATCTATTAAACAGTATCTCTTCTTTAGTCCCTATAGCTGTCTTTCTTTTAACATCACTCTCTGTTTACTTTCCTTATACTTACTCTATTTTTTTTTTTTTTTTAATTTTGGTTAGCTCTCGGTCCGCGTACCGGGAAGCTAACCGGGAAGCGAACCAAAAGAAATAGAGCTTGCCAGAGTGCTAAACATTCTAGCAATTTTTTAATAACGGGGAGGTAGTTCTGAAAAGAACTTTTTTTTAAATATTTTTGTTGTTTTATATTTTTTTTTTCTTTTTTGAACATTATTTGTTTTTTTTGTATTTTTTGAACACTTATTTGTTTTTTTTGTTTTTTTTCAAAGGGAAAGAACAGAAAGAAGCATTGAAAAAGGCTCAACAGGAGCAAAAAAAAAAATTAAAACTTGCTGCGTTTGGAGCATCGGTGTTTCTCGAAAGCCAAATTAATTAATTTCAGACTCATGTTTGCGCATGAAATTAAAGTGCCACAATATAAGCATGTCAGCTTCATATGGACAATTTTTTTTTGAATATTTGGCACTGTTTCGTTGGCCTCTCCAAATGTGAGAGAGATATCAGTAGATGTTCTTGTCACCGAAGTTGGGGGGTTCTGTTGTAGTTCACGCATCTCTGCACGACTATAGTTGTTTGGATGCCACCTCTGCATATGTCGGTGCATCGTGTGATTTCCATAACTGTATTTTTTATTAGTGCCCCGGGATAACTTTTCTTGGCAGATAAGGCACGTAGCATAGCGTGCATTGACTTTTTTCTCTCCTGGTGGAATGGAAAAAAATTGCCAGATAAAGCTAACTTTGCGATGAGATACCCGGGGTAACTCTTTGACAAATCGTGGTCCCTCTTCTTCCTCTCCGTCTTGTTCTTCCTCTTCCTCCTCTGTGTCTCCAATAAACTGTGCAGGTGGTCCTCTCTTCCTATGAGGAGATGGTGGTGGTGGTGGTCGGGGTGCAGAAGCTGAAGCTACTATTGAAGCCATTTTTTAATCAGAGCAAATGATCAGGTCTTCCTTTCTCAAAGTTGAAAGTCAGAGTGAGAAAAAAGGTGGGGGCTTTCATCATTTGGGAAAAAAAATAGTTCTAAACCAATGAAAAGTGTTATTTTTAGGTCACCTGACCTAGCCTTACATCATTATGAAACCAAAAGTGAAATGAACCAATGAAAAGTTTTATTAACAAGTCACATGACCTCTCACGCTCATGTTACGCGCTGCGGAACGCGCCCCGGTTAGCTTCCGGTCGCTGCGCTTCGCGCCTCGGTCCGCGCCCCGGGGCACTTCCGGGTGCGCTAACGCGGTACGTCACAAGACGCATTACGCGGCAACGCGATACGTCGCGCTTTCGCGACGCGACGCAGATCGCTTCCGGGGAGCTGCGTTTCGCGCCTCGGTCCGCGCCCCGGGGCACTTCCGGGTGCGCTAACGCGGTACGTCACAAGACGCATTACGCGGCAACGCGATACCGTCACTATGTTGATTTCTTACCGGTTCGCGGACCGGGTCGCGGCATCAATTTGAGCTAACGGAAAGCTTTCCGGTTCGCGGACCGGGAGCGAAACAAAAAAAAATATTACAAAAAAATTATTAATAAACATATAAAATATATTTTTGGATTTAAAGAAGAATACATTTTACAGCTATAGATATTAGCTTTTAAAAAACCAATGAAATTCACTGAAAAAACCATAGGTTATAGACCATATATAGTTAGGAATTAGCATTTACAAAACCTTGAAAATTCACTGAAAAAACCATAGGTTATACACCATATATAGTTAGGAATTAGCATTTAAAAAACCTTATTTTACTCACACAAAACCAATGAAATTCCATATATAGTTAGTTGTACTAACTATATATCGCGCACCCGCAATCCACTGCTGATCATGTCACATATTACATCATTCATGACATGGTCAGTGACATCACTGATGACATCACTGATGACATCTCAAATGACATCACTGATGACATCACTGATGACATCTCAAATGACATCACTGATGACATCACTGATGACAACATCCAGTGACTGTATGTTTCTGTAAAGTTAAAATATGTCTTACATATTGAAGAATGAGTGGATGTATAAGTGTCTGAACAAAGGATTTAGTAGGTGCATGACTGACTGTATGAGTGAGTGATTAAATGTGTCTCACTGAGTGCATGGGTTAGTGACTAAACTGTCTTAATTTGTGCATCATTATGTCTGTTGTTCTGTAAACTGCTGCATGTGTTGATCAGTAGCTATATGATTAACTATATGGGTTATTGATTGGTTGCCCAAGTATTTGTATGGGAGACTGAGAGTGTGTATGGGTGGCTGGGATGTGTATGACTCTCTGCATAGATGTGTGAGCAGTTGATTCACTAGGTGTATGGGTTCAAAAGTGCATGTGGAAACATCTGTATGGGCGGTTGACTGTGTGCATGAGTGCATTGGTGAGTGAATGGATATCTCAGTGCTACATGTCAAAGTAAGTACATATGTAAAACACAGTACATGTGAGAGTTGACATATATAAATAACTGTGCATAAGAGCCAGTGAATGTGTGAGTGGCTGTATGAATCATTGTGAACTTGTATCCAGGATTGTATAAGTGAGTAAATATGTGTTAGTATATGTTTGAATAAGTAAGGTGTGTATAACTGTATAGTTGAGGAAATGGAGGTGTGATTGATTCTTTGCATGACTGACTAGGTGTGTGAGTAACTCCATGGATGAGTGACAGTCTGTGAGTGTCTGTTTTCACTGAGTGTATCTAAGGTTATATTAGAGTCTGAAGAGGTTCATCGTATTATCACATGAATGATGTCATCAGTGATGTGATCAGTAATGTCAAATGAGATGTCATCAGTGATGTCATCAGTGATGTCATTTGAGATGTCATCAGTGATGTCATCAGTGATGTCACTGACCATGTCATGAATGATGTAATATGTGACATGATCAGCAGTGGATTGCGGGTGCGCGATATATAGTTAGTACAACTAACTATATATGGAATTTCATTGGTTTTGTGTGAGTAAAATAAGGTTTTTTAAATGCTAATTCCTAACTATATATGGTGTATAGCCTATGGTTTTTTCAGTGAATTTTCAAGGTTTTGTAAATGCTAATTCCTAACTATATATGGTCTATAACCTATGGTTTTTTCAGTGAATATATATATATATATATATATATATATATATATATATATATATATATGTATACATATATATATATGTATATATATATGACTGGAATCTTTTCGACGAAAAGAAGAGAGGCCACTCGGGGATACAGGAGCAGGTAACCATTTATTTCAGAGGTCCAGGTAATGGCGGATGCATTTCGGCTTAAGAGCCTTCTTCAGCGCCTTCCTCCTAAACGAAACAGCCCCAAATGATTATCCTCCTGTGACTGGATGTCTTGCAGGCACTAAGTTCCCTCCCCCTAATGCATTCAGCACAGCAGTTTGTAGTCCGTGTTGAATATTACGGACTCAAAATCCCAGCATGCACCATCATGGCAGGTCCAGGTCGCTGGTGTGGGGGAGTGGAGAAAATGTAGTTTGGTGCCCACGCAGGAGGGCGGGGTGATCGATGGTCGACGAAAATCACGGCGCCAGTCCTGTGTCCCCATAGACTGCAGCGCCCTTCATCCCAGGTCAAACACGAAAGCAGGGGCGGTCAAATACGAGACTGTTTGCCCGTCGAGGTAAAATACCCCAGTCTGCTTCCTATGATCTGAGACTCTTGGCGGACCCCCGGTGCTATCGATTCCTCGATTGTTTGACTGCTGCAAGCAGCGTGATGCCAGTGAAGCTCCGTAGTCACTTAAAGCTGCAGGGCCATCCCAACTATGCGTCTGGCTGCGCAGAATATATGACTGGAATCTTTTCGACGAAAAGAATAGAGGCCACACGGGGATACAGGAGCAGGTAACCATTTATTTCAGAGGTCCAGGTAATGGCGGATGCATTTCGGCTTAAGAGCCTTCTTCAGCGCCTTCCTCCTAAACGAAACAGCCCCAAATGATTATCCTCCTGTGACTGGATGTCTTGCAGGCACTAAGTTCCCTCCCCCTAATGCATTCAGCACAGCAGTTTGTAGTCCGTGTTGAATATTACGGACTCAAAATCCCAGCATGCACCATCATGGCAGGTCCAGGTCGCTGGTGTGGGGGAGTGGAGAAAATGTAGTTTGGTGCCCACGCAGGAGGGCGGGGTGATCGATGGTCGACGAAAATCACGGCGCCAGTCCTGTGTCCCCATAGACTGCAGCGCCCTTCATCCCAGGTCAAACACGAAAGCAGGGGCGGTCAAATACGAGACTGTTTGCCCGTCGAGGTAAAATACCCCAGTCTGCTTCCTATGATCTGAGACTCTTGGCGGACCCCCGGTGCTATCGATTCCTCGATTGTTTGACTGCTGCAAGCAGCGTGATGCCAGTGAAGCTCCGTAGTCACTTAAAGCTGCAGGGCCATCCCAACTATGCGTCTGGCTGCGCAGAATATATGACTGGAATCTTTTCGACGAAAAGAATAGAGGCCACACGGGGATACAGGAGCAGGTAACCATTTATTTCAGAGGTCCAGGTAATGGCGGATGCATTTCGGCTTAAGAGCCTTCTTCAGCGCCTTCCTCCTAAACGAAACAGCCCCAAATGATTATCCTCCTGTGACTGGATGTCTTGCAGGCACTAAGTTCCCTCCCCCTAATGCATTCAGCACAGCAGTTTGTAGTCCGTGTTGAATATTACGGACAAAATCCCAGCATGCACCATCATGGCAGGTCCAGGTCGCTGGTGTGGGGGAGTGGAGAAAATGTAGTTTGGTGCCCACGCAGGAGGGCGGGGTGATCGATGGTCGACGAAAATCACGGCGCCAGTCCTGTGTCCCCATAGACTGCAGCGCCCTTCATCCCAGGTCAAACACGAAAGCAGGGGCGGTCAAATACGAGACTGTTTGCCCGTCGAGGTAAAATACCCCAGTCTGCTTCCTATGATCTGAGACTCTTGGCGGACTCCCGGTGCTATCGATTCCTCGATTGTTTGACTGCTGCAAGCAGCGTGGTGCCAGTGAAGCTCCGTAGTCACTTAAAGCTGCAGGGCCATCCCAACTGCGCGTCTGGCTGCGCAGAATATATGACTGGAATCTTTTCGACGAAAAGAAGAGAGGCCACACGGGGATACAGGAGCAGGTAACCATTTATTTCAGAGGTCCAGGTAATGGCGGATGCATTTCGGCTTAAGAGCCTTCTTCAGCGCCTTCCTCCTAAACGAAACAGCCCCAAATGATTATCCTCCTGTGACTGGATGTCTTGCAGGCACTAAGTTCCCTCCCCCTAATGCATTCAGCACAGCAGTTTGTAGTCCGTGTTGAATATTACGGACTCAAAATCCCAGCATGCACCATCATGGCAGGTCCAGGTCGCTGGTGTGGGGCAGTGGAGAAAATATAGTTTGGTGCCCACGCAGGAGGGCGGGGTGATCGATGGTCGACGAAAATATATATATTTTTTTCTTGGTTGAAGCCAAATCTCATCTGCTGCAGCAGTAGTCCTTGCACTTCTTTCCAATAAGCTGTTGTTGTAGTTGCATGTATTCATTGTGTTCAAAATTCCCAGGGTGTTAGAGTCATCCCGGAATAATAGTTCTGTAGTTGCCATTCACCATTGTGGTGCACATCTTGATTTCTAAAGAGAAAGGAAAAGTTTAATGGAAGTCAGTCCAGGGCGAATGTGATACTGTAGAAGTTAACATGTTTGTTTTCTCTCTGGTTTGAGGAGGCTTGAACCTAGGTGCAGAGCAGTGTTGTGTGTATTTTCTCAGTATGTCAACCCTCTTCCAAAGTGTAAGCATACACCCAGAAAGGGCTGTAACACCTCTGTACTCTTCTGTGAGGAACTGTGTTGGTTATGTGGTGCAACAAACGTTCCATTTCCATTGCACTCTTCTGGGAGGATTTCTGATTGTAGTATAGCACAACTGCAGCTTACCATCTCTAGTGCCGTCTTCATGTGAGCAACTCTGTTGGTAGTATTGCACAACTGCAGATTTCCATCTCCATTGCATTCGTCTGGGAGCCCCTATGTTGGTAGTTTAGTACAACTGCAGCTTTCAGTCCCTATCTCCATTGTATTCTACAGTGAGGATCTGTTTTGGTAGTAAAGTGCAACCAAGTTTTCTATCTACATTTTACTGTCCTGTGAGGACCTACATTGGTAGCATAGTGCAACTGCAACTTTCCTTCACCATTTCAATTTTCTGTGAGGACCTCTATTGGTAGTATAGTATAGTGCAACCTCTGCTTTCAAGCACATTTATATTCTCCTCAGAGGACAACTGTTTGCAGTACAATGCAACAAGCTTTCTTTCTCCGTTGTACTCTCCTGTAAGGATACCATCTCTGGACTGCTAAGTGATACTTCAGTTTTCCAGCTTTTGTCCAAGACTGTGAACAACTTGGACGTAGAGGCTGTGCTGTATGCATTTTCTCACAATATTAACTTTGTCAGTGCACACTCATGCCTTTGCTTTGTATGGTGCAAGTATATTTTCACTACAAAGAATAAATACTGAGGTTGCATAAATCACACTTCTGAAGCCTATGATATGATAGTTTTATAGAGCGCTTGAATGCCGAGGCGTCTTGGCGCTAAATGGTGAGATAGGGGATCGTAGCAGCTATAACTGATCTTAAGAAGGTGGAAGCAGTCGTGTTTTTAATGCCTTCCTGAAAAGAAGCCTATTAGACATTAATCTCATAGAAATGGGCAATTGATTCCACAATTTGGCCACACAGTGTGACAGACTTCTGCTTCCCCATCTGGCCTTATGAATCTTGGAAATACAAATAAAACCTGGGTCAGTAGATCTAAGGTTTCTAGTGGGAATGTACCAGGAGAAGAGATTCTGAAGATCACCGGCCCCTCCGCTGAATAATGTCGTGTGGATTAGGCATTGGGCTTTGAACTCCGTCCTTTGCTGGATGGGGAGCCAGTGCAATGACCTAATGGCCGCAGAAGTGGGGTGTCCTCTAGGAATGTTTAACAATAGCCGAGCAGCAGCATTTTGTATCGACTGTACCTTTAACCTCTGGGCTTTATCGATGCCTATATACAGTGCATTACAGTAGTCGAGCCTCGAGAGGATGAGGGCAACAACCACTAATTTCTTCAGATCCTGGGGGATGAAAGGGAATATCTTCCTAAGAAGCTTCAGTATGTAAAAGCAAGAGGAGGTTACGCTATTGATCTGGCCTGAAAAGTTAAGCTGATCATCAAAGAAAACCCCAAGGTTCTTAACTTAATTAGACGGAACAGGGCATTGACCCGCCTTTGCCGGCCACCATGTGGAATTCCAGAGTGATGGACCATTGCCAAATTCCAGCCACATCGGTCTTGTCGGTATTGATCTTAAGATAATTACTGCTCATCCATCTCATGATGTGAATCATGCAGGCATGGAAGCTGACAGCAGTGGCCTCAGACTGGATACAGAGATGACAATTTGTGAATCATCTGCATAAGAAACCAGCAAATAAAAAAACATACTCTCTAATAAGTGCAGCAAGTGGAGCAACGTATACATTGAACAATATAGGTGACAGTGCAGATCCCTGTGGCACTCCGCAAGGAGTGCAGGAAGCTTCGGATTGCAAATTGTCCCAATGTATACTCTGCTGCCTAAAGGCGAAGAATGAGGAGAGAAGGGACAGAGACAATTCCCCAACCCCTGCCACCTTCAGCCTTCTTATTAACACCGTGTGATTCACAGTGTCAAATGCTGCAGAGTGGTCCAGGATAATGAGGATGGCTCTGCCCCCTCCAGCCACCTGTCTGCAAATTTCCTCCGTTGCCATAATCATGGTGTTCTCGGTCGAGTGACATGACTGGAAGCCATGCTGACTAGAGTCAAGTTGATTATTGATGTCTAGATATTGCATAAGCTCCTGATTTACTGCCCTTTCGAAGATGTTAGCTGTAACTGGCAGATAGGAGATGGGTCGATAATTCTTTACCTCCTTGGGATTGAGAGTAGGTTTTTTTAAGATTGGTTTTATGCAGGCTGCTTTCCAAACCGATGGGTATATCCCCGAGTCAAGCTCTTGGTTTAAAAGAGGGGTTAGGTATGTACTATGTGTGAATAATGCAAGAAGGCCAGATCATGTTTCTTTTTGGTCTAGTACTGCTATTCCTGTGTATAGTTATTAATAAAAGATTGGAAATAACAGAATGCAGGGAAAAAATGTCACAGAATAAACTATTAAATGTTCCACAGGAAGAGCTGTGTCCCCCCACCTGCACTTCCTTGGCTTTAATCTTTTATGAGAGACTATTTTGCACAGCATCAGTTCTCTCTCTTCCCTCCATTATAATTTTATGACAGCATACCTGTCTTCCCTTTAGTACACTGCAGTCGTCCATCTTCTGTGAGGACATCTGTCATCAGTATAACACTACTGCTGCTTTCCATTTCCATTGTATTCTTCTGTGTGGACATCTTTTGGCTATATAGTGCTACTTCAGTTTTCAAGCAATTGTATTGTCCTTAGAGAGGATATCTGTTGGCTGTATAGTAAAACCGCCCCTTTCCTGGGCCTAGCTTTGTTGCCAATAGCAACTCTATAGCATTTGGAGTAACAGGAAGACCAGACATTTACATCTTTGGGGTTTGCAGAAACTCGTGCCTTCTAGTCTGCCAATAACAAAAGCAAATAAAAAAATCCAGCTGCAGTGCCAAACATAAAACTGCTTTATATATTCAATTCATGAATGAAATAAAGACATAAATGTGCTTTTCAAACGTGTGGTTTCTCAAGCATTCCACAAAAAGCAAAAAAACACATCTGAGCTGACAGAAAGGCGTGAGAATAAAATGTTACAGTGGGATAATCCAAGAATGTGTTTAACAATGTCTCAATCCAATAGAGGCCTGACCTGAAACCCCTTTCTATATGAATGGAGTATGTATTGAATTTAATATATTAGAAAAAATGGTGCAAGCATCATTGCATACCAAATGTAATACTTTTGCCAGCAGTAAAAGCATTACACGAGAAACCTAAAAACAGACATACATTCTCATTCTTTTATTAAAAGTATAATGCATTCAATATTGCCATATGAAAGACACAGTTGAGACCAAACCATTAGCTTTGCCATTCCTTGTTTTGCTTGGTGTAAACCAGTACAGTAGTTTTTGAGATACTGATGTTTAAAAAGGGGGCAAGTGATGAACACTTTTGTATATCTGCCATTTAAACTGGCAAATCAATCCTGTCAATCACATTTTCTAATTTAAAGACAATACGATTGGTTGCACTAGGGCTGAAATGTTTTTCTGCAATCTTGAAATTCAAAAGTCTTCTCTGACTTATGAGTTTCACGCAGAACATAGGATTTTCCACAGCCATGTGCGGCCAATCGCAAAGGTGAGCAGAGATGTGTGGGACCCAGATGCGTGAAAATCCACAGCAACCCTGAAAAAAGCGCTATTTTGTGCAAGCGAGTCAGTGCCAAGACACAAACTCACCAGCAGCCATTTTCGGTCCTGCATCTTATAGACATTTTGTCCATGACTTGCAAGTTGCTTCCGATTCACATGTTTCAGGCACTGCAAAACTGCAAAAAAAAAACACAGTTAAAGCCAAACGCTAAAATAATTGTCTGGCTTTGCTTGAAGGGCAGGAGGCCTAATGGAGACTTTCGTTGGGCATCTATGGTGGACCAGGCCTGTGGCCAAGCAGAGCATGCGTGAGCAGCCACAGTGGGTTGAATGCAGGGCCTGATCACAGCTAACACAAGCCAAATACGGTGCGCAGCTTGAATTCAGCAGCTTCAGCTTACTTAAGGGCCCTAATCTCCTGAGGCGGAAAGCCGGGAGCGACGCTTGCTGCTAAAAAAATTGTATTTGCTTTTAAAACTGTGTGAATTTGTGTATTTTAAACGCACTCTGCCCCCCTCCCCCTGCACTCACCTGTGTCACTGGGAACAGCGGATCTGAACGCTGTCTGGCACAGGACCCACTCGCACGCCGCCATCGCCGGCCGCGAGGAGACTAGGACACGCCCCCTCCGGGTGGCCACGCCCACTTTGACCGAAAAATCATTTAAAAGCGCGCTCTGATCACTAGAGCTGCACTTTGCCCTAATCTCCTGAGGCGGAAAGCCGGGAGCGACGCTTGCTGCTAAAAAAATTGTATTTGCTTTTAAAACTGTGTGAATTTGTGTATTTTAAACGCACTCTGCCCCCCTCCCCCTGCACTCACCTGTGTCACTGGGAACAGCGGATCTGAACGCTGTCTGGCACAGGACCCACTCGCACGCCGCCATCGCCGGCCGCGAGGAGACTAGGACACGCCCCCTCCGGGTGGCCACGCCCACTTTGACCGAAAAATCATTTAAAAGCGCGCTCTGATCACTAGAGCTGCACTTTGCCCTAATCTCCTGAGGCGGAAAGCCGGGAGCGACGCTTGCTGCTAAAAAAATTGTATTTGCTTTTAAAACTGTGTGAATTTGTGTATTTTAAACGCACTCTGCCCCCCTCCCCCTGCACTCACCTGTGTCACTGGGAACAGCGGATCTGAACGCTGTCTGGCACAGGACCCACTCGCACGCCGCCATCGCCGGCCGCGAGGAGACTAGGACACGCCCCCTCCGGGTGGCCACGCCCACTTTGACCGAAAAATCATTTAAAAGCGCGCTCTGATCACTAGAGCTGCACTTTGCCCTAATCTCCTGAGGCGGAAAGCCGGGAGCGACGCTTGCTGCTAAAAAAATTGTATTTGCTTTTAAAACTGTGTGAATTTGTGTATTTTAAACGCACTCTGCCCCCCTCCCCCTGCACTCACCTGTGTCACTGGGAACAGCGGATCTGAACGCTGTCTGGCACAGGACCCACTCGCACGCCGCCATCGCCGGCCGCGAGGAGACTAGGACACGCCCCCTCCGGGTGGCCACGCCCACTTTGACCGAAAAATCATTTAAAAGCGCGCTCTGATCACTAGAGCTGCACTTTGCCCTAATCTCCTGAGGCGGAAAGCCGGGAGCGACGCTTGCTGCTAAAAAAAATTGTATTTGCTTTTAAAACTGTGTGAATTTGTGTATTTTAAACGCACTCTGCCCCCCTCCCCCTGCACTCACCTGTGTCACTGGGAACAGCGGATCTGAACGCTGTCTGGCACAGGACCCACTCGCACGCCGCCATCGCCGGCCGCGAGGAGACTAGGACACGCCCCCTCCGGGTGGCCACGCCCACTTTGACCGAAAAATCATTTAAAAGCGCGCTCTGATCACTAGAGCTGCACTTTGCCCTAATCTCCTGAGGCGGAAAGCCGGGAGCGACGCTTGCTGCTAAAAAAAATTGTATTTGCTTTTAAAACTGTGTGAATTTGTGTATTTTAAACGCACTCTGCCCCCCTCTCCCTGCACTCACCTGTGTCACTGGGAACAGCGGATCTGAACGCTGTCTGGCACAGGACCCACTCGCACGCCGCCATCGCCGGCCGCGAGGAGACTAGGACACGCCCCCTCCGGGTGGCCACGCCCACCTCGACCACCCTCCCTTTTGTGCGCATAAATAATGTGTCAGTTCAGGGAGCGCAGCGGACGGGCGCAGCGGGCGCGCCGTCAGCGCGCCGAAGGTGCGCCAAAGGCAAGCCCGTCTGGGCCCGTCCGGGCCCAGACGGACCCAGGCCTAGGGACTCTGCCAAACAGCCCTCATGACCGTGTGGTGTATGCGAAGGGGTTGGGCGGCCCGATAACTCTATCGGAGATTCGGGTGGCCGTTAAACAGATGGCTAGGAATAAGACACCGGGGGTGGACGGCCTACCGGTTGAATTTTATGCGAAATTCATAGATATTTTGGCTCCGAGACTCCTGGTGGTGTATTCAGAGGCCCAGACCTTGGGACGCCTCCCCCAATCGATGAGGGAAGCCTTAGTGGTGCCGTTGCTGAAGCCAGGGAAAGATGCCACAGAAGTGACCTCATATAGGCCCCTATCTATGCTGACAGTCGATTACAAGATCTTAAGCCGTATACTGGCGACCAGATTGCTGCCACACATGACCACATTGGTCCATGAGGACCAAGCGGGGTTTATCCCCACGAGAAATACGTCCCTTAATATCCGCCGCCTGATTCGTATACTGGATGGTGCCCAGGCACTGGACGGTAGATCCGCAGTGTTATCAGTGGATATGGAGAAAGCCTTTGATAGCCTGGAATGGCTATATCTTGATAAGGTCCTGGAGAAGTTTGGCCTTGGGGGTGGCTTTGGCCGCTGGACGAGGGTCCTCTATGCTGATGCAACAGCCAGGGTCAGATTGGGACAGGCAATTTCTCCTGCATATCCGGTGCGTAGAGGGACGAGGCAGGGCTGCTCGCTGTCCCCCCTCCTGTTTGCTTTGGCGATGGAACCATTGGCGGCGCAGGCGCGAACGGGAGTACTGTATCCAGGAGTCTGGAGCAACGGGGGACTTCATCACATCTCACTGTATGCGGATGATCTGCTGCTCTACTTGGAGGACACGGAAGGCGCCCTTGGTGGGGCGACGGAACTGCTCTCCCGGTTTGGCAGGATGTCGGGCCTTAGGGTAAACTGGAGTAAAACCTGCATTTTCCCGCTGAAGGGGAACGTGACATACCCCCCTCTATCAATGGATGTGGTCTGGGAGGGCTCCTGCTTCACCTACCTGGGGGTCCGGGTTTATCACGTGGCCGCTGACCTGTTGGAAGGTAATGTAGGCCGTTGCATACGGGGGCTGCGGGGCTGCATGACTTTTTGGGCCTCTCTCCCCTTGTCGGTGCAGGGCCGGGTAGCGCTGCTGAAAATGGTGGCACTGCCGCGGTTGCTTTATTATTTCCGCACCTTGCCGGTATGGATCCCTCGGAGGATCTTTAGAGAGCTGCGTTCAATGGTAGTTGCCTTCCTTTGGGGCCACGGAAGACGCAGAGTGGCATTGCATACTTTGCATAGGCCCAAGCTTGAGGGGGGGATGGCGGTCCCCGATTTTGAGTTGTACTACCTAGCGGCCCAGCTCCAGATCTGACGCAGAACGTCGCGAGAGAGTTCAGGGGCCCCAACCAGGGACGAGGGAAGGGGATTCAGCGGCACATCCTGTCCTACATTGTACTGCAGCAAAAGCTGAGATTGGGCGATCTCACGATTGAAGAGAAAACCCTCAGGTCGTGCTGGCTTAGGAGCCTGAAGAGAGCGGGTTCTGCTCGCCCATATGCACCAGAGATCCCCCTGGGAATGCTGACGGCACTGCCTCATGGAGGTGATTGGTCTCCGTTGGCGGAATGGGAGGACCTGGGATTGCAGATGGTGGGAGATCTTTATGCGGACGGGGTGCTAGTACCCTATCGGGTGTTGCAGGACCAATTTGGGCTTGCGGATGGGAGCTACCTCTTGCATGCCGCTGTGACTACGGCGATACAAAAACACTGGCAGGGGGGACTAGGCGAACCAGAAACGACTATGGCCTGCCAGTACGTTGTGATGGCTGCGGGTACGGTAAAGGCGGTGACCTGTCTTCATTCGAGAATGCTGAACGAGGGTCTGGCGCCGTTGTCCGAGCTGAAGGAGAAATGGGAGGACAGTATAGGTAGGCCCATACCGGACCCGGAGTGGGGCCACATTTGGAAGAGAGCGTGGAAGGGTTGTAGGAACGCTCGCTTCCAACAGGTCCATTTCTTCATATTACATAGAGCATACCTGACGCCAGGGAAAATCAGACGGTACTTTCAGGTACAGGATGCAGCGTGTCCGAGATGCTTGGTACCTGCAGTTGAGTTAGACCATATGCTGTGGGGTTGCCCGCGGTTGGGGTCGTACTGGGCAGAGGTGGGGGAGCTTTTGAATGCTGTCACGGACAGGGAGGTGGACTTTGACATGGCCGCATGTATATTGCTGTGGTTCCCACACACGGCGAAGACCAAAAACACGAGCAAGTTTATCGACTTAGGACTTATCCTGGCGCAGAGGGAGATTACCTGGCACTGGAAGTCCAGGGAGGGCCCGTCTGTCCGGAGATGGTCGAATGAGCTGCGTAAATGGTCCCAATGCGAGAGTGTGCTCAGAATGCGGCAGGCTACGCGGACCGGTAATGAGATGAGCTTAGAGCTTGCGAGAGCGTGGGAGATGATTGTGCAGGCCCTGAACGACTACTTGACCAGGGAGGAAGAGGAGGGGAGCCTGGACGGGGAGGTTCCATGAGGCTAGGGAGACCACAGCTTGACCCCGATGGGCGTATTGACGCAGTTTCTGGGACACATAGATACCACCCACATCTATGGCGGCAGGGGGGGGGGTCGGGGGGGATAGATACTGGGACACTGCTGACACACTGAAGGGGGCTTCCAAGTCAGGGGATCCCACCAGTTCACCTGCAGTCGGTGGTAGGGAGACACGTAGGGGTCGATGAGGAGGGAATGGTATTAGACGCGATCGGGCGACTGATCTAGTGGAGGACTAAGGTGGACATGCTGGGGTGGATACTGGGGGCCTGGACATAGCATACAGGAAAATGTGGGAAGTATCAGCGTTGGGGGGGAGTTTGTTAGGTGATAAAAAAGCAGATACATGATCGTGCTGTTGGCCGGATGTCCTTTTGGCCGCTATGTGGACCGGACGGAAAGAGATGATTGGTGCGCCGCCCGGCCTCCGGGATGTGGGCTAAATGGCTGTGTACTATTTTGTCACGTTATGGTGCCTCGAGTTGTAGGAGGTTGTCTGGTCGTTTGACCTTGAAGTTTGTCTATAATTCTGCAATAAAAACAAATTTAAAAAAAAATGACCGTGTGGTGTACTCTGGAGAGGCGCTCCGCGCACTCCAACCTCATAAAGATCTCGCTTGCTACTACAAACACATTGAGGGCACACCCTTTTCCAACTGTGCGCACTGCAATCCGACCCCCCGGAGCTCCACTAAATCCGAACTGAAACTTGGACTCCTAAATTGCCGCTCCCTTCCCAAACATGCCCTTGAAACCAACCTGCTAATACAAGATCTGGATCTTGACCTACTTTTTTTAACGGAGACATGGCTATCAGATAGCTCCGATTCAGACATCGTATCGGCCCTCCCCACTGGGTACCTCTGCCAAGCCTTACATAGACCAAAAGGGAGGGGAGGGGGGGTAGCCATAATCTTCAGGGACAAATATACCTGTAGAACTTCCAATGCCCACATTGAGGACTGCAAGAGTTGTCAGTTCTCCATCCAAACCTCCCCAGCTCACTCTCTGTCAGGGCTCTTAATCTATCGCCCCCAGGTCCCCCCGGCAATTTCATCAACGCCGTCGTTGAGTCAGTGTCACAACTAGCATCTGCCACCTCCAACTTTCTCATGTTAGGTGACCTAAACCTCCACTTCATGGACCCTACGGACCGGATAGCCTCTGACCTTCGGCTAGACCTAATGTCACTCGATATCCGATTGGTCAACAACGAGCCTACCCATGAGAAGGGACACCTACTGGATCCCATTCTGACAAATGTAGCAACTATCACCACTAAACCACCCGTGTCCCTTCCATGGACGGACCATTTTCTGGTCCCTATCGCCTGGGAAATCTCCACCCTGAACCTCCCAACCACTAAAATTCAGGTAACCGACAGACGGTGGCATAAACTTACACCTGGGGAATGGGCCGCCGTCCTTGCAGAATCCACCCCGAGCTCTCCACCGACCTTATTACGGCCGATAAGCAGTTTGAGGAGTGGATTACCTGTTCCTTAGATACACTTCTCCCTAAAACGGCGACCTTCAAACATCCCAAAAGAATAACATCGGCTCCATGGTACACTCCAGAACTTAAAGCTCTGCGCCAAGAGTGTAAGAGAACAGAACGCTCTTGGAGAAAAAACAAATCGAAGAGTGACAAAGATAGCTACTCGACCTCCCTTCTAACCTACAAAACCGCTATTCGAAAAACTAAAAGCGCGTTTTTCAAGGAAAGAATAGAGAAAGCGGGATGCTCTAGTAAGGAATCCTATGCCATCCTCAAAGAGCTTTTGAAAACCCCAGAACAGGGACCAAGACACCCCACAGATCCCAAAGCCGATCAGGAAAAATGCCAACAACTGGCTAACTTCTTCCATGATAAAATCAAAACAATTCTCGACTCAATCCCCCTTACGAATCTGTGTGATGAAAACGATCCCCCATACCCCTCAATACCTACTTGTCTCTCCTCTTGGGGACAAGTCACAACTGAGGAGGTAGGAAACACGTTGAATGCCATAAAGAGTGGATCTCCTAGGGACCCCGCCCCTTTCCGGATTCTCAAGGAAGTAGCCCCCACGATCACCCCCCCCCCTGACACATCTGATCAATGCCTCACTCCAACAGGGAGTTGTACCCCCGAGCTGGAAGAAGGCCGTCGTAAAAGCCTTACTCAAGAAACCTTCCCTCGACCCCGAAAATTTGGCCAACTACAGGCCTATTTCCCTACTCCCGGGAGTAAGCAAGATCGCTGAAAAGTTGGTTAACAGGAAACTCTCCCAGTTTCTGGAGAGTAACAACAAACTAAAGAGCTCACAGACGGGCTTTCGTCCAGGGCAGGGCACTGACATCGCCCTCCTGGCCGCGGTTGAGGAAGCCAGAACACTGCTTGACGAGGGAGGATCAGTGGCAGTGATCCTCCTCGACCTCAGCGCGGCATTCGATACCGTCAACCACCAACTTCTCATCAAAAGACTCAAGAGAGTAGGTGTGGAAGGCTCAGCCCTTTCCTGGATCTCATCCTTCCTAGATCAACGGACCTATCAGATCTGGGAAAAGAACGCCCGCTCCTCCGAAATTCCCCTCCAATGTGGGGTGCCTCAGGGCTCCTCCCTGAGCCCCACTCTATTCAATATCTATATGTCCACATTGGAGGAGGTTATCACCCCATTCGGAGTTAGCGTCGTCAGCTACGCCGACGACACACAACTAGTGGTGTCCCTATCACACCCCAGACAACAATCAGCAGACCTATTTAACTGCCTTTCACAGGTCCATCTCTGGATGAACAACTCAGCCCTAAAATTAAATGGGACAAAAACCGAAGTTTTGCTCCTCGGTCCAAAAGGGCTTACACTCTCCCCGAACATCTGGCCAGCCTGTATGGGCCCCCCCCCTGACCCAAAAGTAGAGGTAAAAAGTCTAGGGGTATGGCTCGACTCGGACCTCTCATTCACTGTGCAGGCAAACAAAGTAGCCGGGGCTTGTTTCGGGCTCCTGAAATCACTGAGGAAAGTCCTGCCCCTCTTGCCCTTCAACTCTCAAAAATTGCTTATCCAAGGCTTGATACTCGCAAGGCTTGACTATAGTAATGTGATCTACCTAGGCGCCCCTGAAGCGACCCTCACCAAGCTTCAAAGAATCCAGAATACTGCGGCCCGGATTATCACAAATACCCATGCCAGAACCTCCGCCAAACCTGCCCTCAAACTCCTCCACTGGCTTCCCATAAGGGAGCGGGTCAAATTCAAGGCCTTGTGCCTAGCCCACAAACTACTTCAAAAGCAAGGCCCCCCTGTTCTCAGTAAACTTATCACACCCTATAGACCCACGAGATCTCTCCGGTCGGACACAGAAAATCTCATCACCACCCCCAGATTTAAGAAAACCCGCTCAGGCGGAAGAAGTTTCTCAGTCCAAACTGCACGACTTTGGAACTCGCTCCCCCGCGACCTGAGACTAGAAACACGGTACCTTCACTTCAGGAAGCGGCTCAAAACTCATCTTTTTCCCCAATGATTTACACCTACTCTAAACATTGATCCCCGGTCCCCCCCTTTCCTTCTTCAACCGTCCTTGAACCGGCCCAAATTAAAGAGATAGGGTGCCTAGCGCTAGGATACCTTAGGGTGACTATGCGCTCTACAAAATAAAATAATAATAATAATAATAATAATAATAACTTGGGGACGGTGGCCCTTCAGTAAACCTATACTGTGCCCAGCCTTTTGCCACGCGCAGTGTGTTTTGGGTGACTGGTTGTGTGGCTAGAGAAGCTTGCCCATTGTAGCCAACCCACACAGCAGGGGTTGAAAATAAAGTAATTCATTAAAAAATAAATTAAATTCACTGAAAAAACACAGTTGACCAGTTAGTTACATTTGAAACTAAAATGCGAAAATCACTTACATTTTTCATATTAAGTTGCTAACGATGTCCCTACACAAAAATTGTTGGCTCAAGAACAGCATGGCGGGCAACCGTGAGTTACTTAGTGCATGTGTTGCATGCGTTCCAAACTGTAACGTGAATTTCAGTGGTTTCACGTCTTTGAGGCTCAAATATGTCTCAGGCAGTTAGATAGTTGGAAAGGCAGCTCAGTGCTTTGAGGTGGGAGAATGGCATTTTGACAACTTGATTGATTTAGGATGTCGGAGTGAAGGAGGAAGACAATTTTTTTCACTGATCTACAAAGGCAGGTATGGTGGGTGAGCCTAACGTCGATTTCCAGCTTGGCAAAATATGTTACTATAGTGGAAGATCTTTTTTGTTTGTGCATTTAGCTGAAAGCAGTAAGAGTCATGCAGCAGTCCACTTCTGCAAGCATCTGCCCCGGCTGTCGGAGCTCAAAAGGGCTGGCCTTTTGATTTTTCACTGGATTTTGGGATGATCAGTTTAATTGATACAAGTTATGCCTCGGAGTGGACCAGGCTGTGGTATGGTATGAATGTATGATAGTATGGGTGAAAGAAAGAACCTTTGAAGGACTCAAAAAGGTAGTGGTTTGGAGGCAGGAAACAAATGGAGGTAGAATGATAATTTAAGATTTGTTCGAGAGGAAAGAGATTCATTCCATGGCCAGATCCTGGGCCCCCACCTGGTGTTGCCTGTTGAGTAGGATTAAGTGGATTCTTGTGGCAAAGGCACTTCTCTAGAGATCCTCCCAGGTCGAGGGAGACCGGGACAGACCAAATATTAAAACCAGATCCGGCAGAAATGTTGACATGAACCCCATGTTGCACTGTGCAATTGTATGAAGTAAACAAGATAGATGCTCTTGAGTGGGGTTGAGCAGTGCTTCTCCCCGCAAAGACAGGGTTAGAAAAAATGGGGAAAGTAGCACAGATTATAGCTCAGCTTTTCAAAGTGCTTTCATAATATCTAGATCTGACTAAATGCTGCACTCTCGATTTTTGGCTGTTCTTATTAACTGCTGAACTAGACGTGGGTCCCAAGCAGACTGTGTCACTGGAACCAAGCTATACCCGGGTGATGAGCCCCTAACCAGGGCAAAACCATTGCTGTGTTGCTTGTGTTTCAGTTCAGGCAGAACCTGGCTTGGTAGTTCGGGCTGGATTGTTCCTATTGGAGCGGAGTCAAGAATGATTTGCATATAGCTGAGTCCAAACTGAGGTGGCATGGTGTGCAAAATAACAATGGATTGGGATGCTGCCTGAATGATTACCAGTAGCTGAGATTAATTATTAATTCAAGCATTCCATCCATCACTGATTTTTATATTTATTACGTTGCCCTAAGTGGAACAATTATTCCCAAACGTGAGTCCTGTGCACACTGTGTCTCTGGGACCAAGATGTGCCCTGCTGTTGAACCCATAACTAAGACAAAACCATCCTGTTTTGCTTGTGTTTTGGTTCAGGGAGAACCTGGCTTGGCAGTTTGGGCTGGACTGTTCCCTGGAGAAGCACAGTCAAGACTGAATTGCATATAGCTGGGTCCATACTAAGGTGGGATGGTGTGCAAAATAACTATGGATTGGGATGCGGCCCAAGTGATTACCTGTGGCTGAGATTAATTCAAGCATTCCAATGATCACTGTTTTGTATATCAATTGTTAACCAAGCATTTACAATGCCTATAAGTCGAACATATAAATGAAAGTGCCATTTTGTGTCAATGATGGGTTTAGGTACTCAATTGGTTCTCATACATTGAACTGTATTGAATTGAAATTGCATTTATATAGCACTTACTACTTCTGATGCAGTGTTGAAGTGCTGTATGGTGAGTAGCCCACTATCCTGGAGCCCAAAGTTAAGGGTCAGTCCATTGGATTTGGGGTACATCTTGCAGGCTAAAGGAAACCATTGCATGCATTTACTCCAGTTTCTTTGTGGTGCATTAATTACTTAGTTGTGATCCTTAGAGGTGGCTATGTGAGAGGCAAAAACAGGCTGGAATTTATAGATATTGTTAGGTTATGAGCACATGGTTGAAAAATAAGAGATTGAGACACAGAGGCAAACCAGTTAGCTTAGTCTTCATACAGAAAAGGCATGCATGAGGTGGAAGGAAAGGTGCATTCAAAATAAATAGGGAGAGGAAAAGTAAAAGTTTAATTTAGGGGCTATTTTTGATGCAGGATTTTAAGGAATATAGCTGGAGGAGAATTTTTGTGGCAGCTTGCAATCTGTGGATGTATACGTAAAAAGAAACAGTTTTAAATTATTTTCTAAATGAATGTGGCTTTCAACAGGTTTTCCAGAGACACTCCTCTTTTAAAGAGGTGACAGATACTTGCCTCACTTCAAAAAGCAAGCCCTGTGCATGTGGGTCTCCTTTACGAGTGTTTGTTAACCCCTCCCATGCTCGTGACGGAACCGTTCCGTCACGAGCCTCGGGTGGGCTGTGCTGGTGACGGAACGGTTCCGTCACGGCCCGCTCACCGCGCCTGCGCGGCGCGAATTCCGCGCCTGCGCTGACGTTCTAATGGGCGGGTGGGTCCGTGACGGAACCGTTCCGTCACAAGCACAGCTCACCTGAGGGCCGTGACGGAGCAGTTCCGTCACGAGCACGGGATCGCCGCACGGCCCCGCCTCCCCCTTAGCGCTGCGGAGGAATAGCCGCCGCAGCGAAGGGGTTAAGGACTGCGACATTTAAGCACATCCCAGTACCTGGAATTACAGTTTACAACACCACCATTGCCCCATGGTATGGAATGCAAGCAACACCTTCAAATACGGAAAGACCTCTATGTGTATCTACCACAGCAGTGTATTCAGTGCTATAAAGTATTGTTACAGTTTGTCAATCAAATAAACTTAATAAAAAAGATAAACACACAGACATAATAATTTATACACTTACATTTACTTTAAAACAATTAATAAACCATTATTTCTAATTTATGTTAAAAGTTTAAAGTAATATAAAAAAAATATGTGTTAATGATTTAAAATCTTAAAAAACAAAAATATATAATAAATTAACACAGTAAACTATTAAAAAATATTTAAACTTACATTTCAAAATACAATCAATGCAACAGTAGGGAAAATGTTGGATAGCAAAAGGGTAAAAAATAACTATTCCCACTCCAGTGAGTGCAACAGTATGGGTAAGTGTTGGATAGCGGAGGAATTAAATTTACTATTCCAACTCCAATGGGTGCATTAGTAATGAAAGTATTGGATAGCAGAGGGGTAAATATTACTATTCCTACTCCACTGAGAGCAACAGTAGTGAAAGTGTTAGATAGCAAAGGAGCAAAAATTACTATTCCCAATCCAAAGAATGCTCTAATAAGGAAAATATTCGATAATGGAGGGGTAAAAATTACTATTCCCACTCCAAAGAGTGCAACGGTAAGGAAAGTGTTGGATAGCGGAGGGTTAAAAATTACTATTCCCACTCCTAAGAGTGCAACAGTAGGGAAAGTGTTGGATAGCGGAGGGTTAAAAATGACTATTCCCACTCCACTAAATGCAACAGTAGGATAAGTGTTGGATAGCGGAGGGGTAAAACTCTTTATTCCCACTCCAGTGAGTGCAACAGTAGGGAAGATGTTGGATAGCGGAGTGGTAAAAATTACTATTCACACTCCAGTGAGTGCAACAGTGGAGAAAGTGTTGGATAGCAAAGGGATAAAAATTTCTATTCCAACTCCAGTGAGTGCAAAAGTAGGGAAAGTGTTGTATAGCGAAGGGGTACAATCTACTAGTCACACTCAGGTGAGTGCAACAGTAGGGAAAGTGTTGGATAGCAGAAGGGTAAAAATTACTATCCCCACTCCACTGAGTGCAACAGTAGGGAAATTGTTGGATAGCGGAGGGGTAAAATTAACTAATTCCTCTCCAGTGAGTGAAACGGTAGGAAAAGTGTTGGATAGTGGAGGGGTAAAATTAAGTATTCCCACTCCAGTGAGTGCAACAGTAGGGATAGTGTTGGATAGCAGAGGAGTAAGAAATTACTATTCCAACTCCAGTGAGTGCAACAGTAGGGAAAGTGTTGTATAGCGGAGGGGTAAAATTAACTAATCCCACTCCAGTGAGTGCAACAGTAGAGAAAGGGCTGGTTAGCAGAGAGGTAAAAATTACTATTCCCACTCCAGTGAGTGCAACATTAGGGAAAGTGTTAGTGGAGGGACATAAATTACTATTCACACTCAACCAGTTAGAAAAATATATATTACAAATTAAAATAAATAAACAATATTTAAAAAATGAAAAATAAAATATATTAAATATATAAAAGGAAAACATATTAAAATATTAATTACATATAATAAAGTCCTACAAACATTATATAAAATAAAATAATAAATACATTTTAAATTCTTAGAAAATATTTACAAACAAAAACGTAATCAATACATAAATGTATTTATTTTATTTCCTACCCTATAACACCCCACCAAAAACAAAACATTTCAACATTTTTAGTTACATTTACTTCCATAATTATCATAATTAATAATCATTGAAATAAATAGTATTAATAAAAAAAACTAATAAACATACTAACAAACTAATTAAACTATAAAATAATAAAACACAATTAAAAGATATTTTTAAATAAAAACTATTAGTATTGACAACTAATAATAAAGCAATTAAAATGTATTTAATACCCACCCTTTACCCCATTAAAAGTAAAAACAACACACACAAAAAATAATTACCCAAAGAAATATCAATTAATTAAAATTAACAACTATATATTAAATAATAAAACACAAATTACTTCCCACCCTTTACTCCTATAAATACCACAACACGCACCTAAAATTAATTACACAATTACCATCATAACATTTTAATTAATTTAATTAATATCAATTAACAAAACATTAATAATAAAAAAGAAATAAACTACTTAACACCCTTTACCCCTATAAACCCCAAAACGCATATCTAAAATGAATTACACAATTACCATAATTATTTACCAATTAATTAATTAAACATAATTAACAACCAATTATTTGTTCATACATTAAAACTAAATTACTTCCCACCCTTTACACCTATAAACACCACAACACAAACCTAAAATTAATGACACAATTACCATAAAATAATTACCATGTAATTAATAAAAACTAATTAACAACCAATTATTATTTCATAAATCAAAAATAAATTACTTCCCACCTTTTACACCTATAAACACAACACCCACCTAAAATTAATTACACAATTACCATAATTAATGACCAATTAATCAATTCTAATAATTCACTACTAATCATTAAATAATTAATAATAGATTACTTTATACATTTAAAACTATAAACTCTCAATTAAACAAATATTAATAAATACACATTTATCAATTAATTTAACATAATTAAATTACTTCCCATCCTATTCCCCTATAAACCCACGACCCGCTATGTAACATAAAACGCAAAATTCTGATGAAAAACAATGAATAACAACTAAACATTTAACACAAAAAATAAAAATACAAACAATCCTATACAAAAAAATAAATCACACATATATAAAATTAATACTAAAATACATACTAATATTTTTAAAGTCGATATTATTCACTTTAAGTCGAAATTCTTGACCACGATATTCTTGCTGTCGATTTTTCTGAACCACAATATTTTTTACTCAATATTTTTGCAACTCAGTATTTTTTTATTCGATATTCTGTCTGCACACCTCTGTCCACCAGGTAAGATTTAAGCCAATTCCAGCCTGATCCGTCCACGCCAAGGTCCAGAAGACAGGTCAAAAACAAAACATGGGGAACCGTATCAACCACCTCGATAGGTCCAGAAAGACCAGGGCTGCCCTGCCGCTGCATCTAGAACCCCCCATATAGCTTCAGATATTTCAGTTAGCGCCGTTTCTGTGCTGTGCATAGCTCTGAAGCCTGATTGAGCCAGGTGGAGAAGTTCAAATCTGTCAACAAAACTGGACACAATTGGATGTTAACCTGCTTTTCAAGGATTCTAGCCACTGCGGGGAGAAGCGAGATAGGACAGTAATTGGAGGGCAGTGCCGGTTTGTTAAGCAAAGGAATAATCATGGCCTGATCCATGCCAAAGGATCCCTGGGTGAGGATAAAGATAGATTGATTAGTGTGTTAATTACAGGATTGATGATGTCTGCTGCAGCTTCAAGCAGTTTTGTCGGACAAGGATCATTAGGAGAGCAAGATTTGAGAGTTTTTAGTGCCACAAGGGAATCTTTTAAAGAGATGACTTCAAAGATCACTAATTTGTGTTGTGGGGCAGGGTCCTTTAAAATAGAGAAGTCTACCACCCACCTCTGTCTGTCAGCAACACCAAAGGTAGCTTGAATATATTTGATCTTGTCGGTAAGGTAACCAGCCAATTCATCGCACTATTCCTGCGAGGCCATTTTGGCAAACCTCTCAGCTTTAGGGGACATAAAACTCTTGACAATTGCAAAGATTTCTTTGGCCTTGTTGCCTGATCGGGTAATGCACTCCTCATAATACAAGCTTTTAGCTTTAAAAAAATAATTATGCCTCCACTTACTTTCTAGTTTCTTACACTTTTGTCTTTTCCAGTTTACATATAATAGTTATATTTATAATGATAATAATAATATATATTATTCAAATGCTATGTAAACACCTGCCAACTTACAATATAACAAGGCAGTTGATAAACACGTTGCAGCAATCATCATTAGTAAATTACATGCACTCTGTCACACATCCTTGCACTCATATATCCATTCACTAATCCACTTGATCATTCTTGCATCCACCCTTTGACACAATCACAATAAACCCACACAAGCTCAACAACATATGCAAGATAAATTAAAAGGATATAAGGCATATACTTGCTATAGCAAAGCTAAACATACCAGAGGGTGCTCGTCATGCACATGTACTGTCGATAGCGTATTATTTTTAAGTTCAAGCACAGCCGCACATTTAGAATCAATGTGTTAGCCACCTTGGAATGGTAAAACAATCATACACTATGGACAACTGCATTACACAATGGTCTCCTTGTTCAGAGGAAGTGGCCGCCTGTGTTAAGGCACAGTGACGGCGAAATGAGTAGCAAGCAAGAGACACTTTGGCACTTCCTGGAGAGCTGCAGGATCCTCTTAAAACATTAAAATAAAAAGAGAAGCAAAGCCATGAAAGGGAGGTTATTAAAGGAGAAAATTCAAAACTAAAGGACTGGCCGACCAGCCCTAATTCTGAGGCACACTCATTTTCCTGTGGTTGCATACACATTATTAGAAAATGCTGCCATTCATGGGAAATGAGAACCAATGCATGATGCGAGCTGAACTGTTACCCTGTGCAGCCTTTATCATGAATGGTAATAAGTGTAAATGGCAATCAGACAGACTAATGGTGCCAAAAACAGACCCAGTGCAGCCTTTATCATGGATGGAAATAAGTGTAAATGACAACCAGACAGACTAATGGCACAAAAAACAGACCCAAAGGTCCTGTATGTATTTATGTGCATATATATTTATATGTATGGATGGATGTATTATTTACATCATTTCTTATTACAAAATCCTGGCAGAATGCTAAAAAGAGATTCCAGCAAGAATTATTACAGTGCACATTTTCTCCCTCTAGGGTTTTTCAGTCAGTAACCAATGCAAAACGTACTCCTTACAAAAGAAATCTGCTGTATTTCATGTAATAAATACCTATCTGTAGGTTTTAATACAGAGAACTAAAACTCCACCCTTAAATGCCTATTGATTTTAAAATATGCCTTTCACAATCAATCTGTCAGGCCTAATTTGTTTATCATAACTTTTCATAATAAGCCGAGCAGAGTTATGGCAACATAACTATTGTTTTCTAGTGAACCAATTAGACCTGTATTTGTTATTAATGGCTTATCACCGTAACCAACTGAAGGCTCTTTCACTGAGCGAAAGCATTCACACAAGCAAACATCAGGCACACAGTCAAAAAATTCTATAATTTGCAACATTTCAGTTGGTAAAGCAAAATAGTAGCTCTTCTGAGAGGGTCTAAAAACGATTCTGACAAATCTTTACCCACATTTTGTCAGAGGAGGCAACCAACACCAAAACCCTTTCCTACAATAGTAATCTGTGAGATTCCATTTAACAAAACAACTACTTGTAGGCTTTAATATACAGAGTAATAACAATCTATCTTTAAATACCTTTTAATTTTATCATTTGCTTTTCACAACCAACATGTCAGGCCTACCACCTTTGTCATAGGTTTTTATTATGAACAATCAGGCTTATAACCTATATCAAGGGCTTGTCGCCATAACCAACTCAGACCTACTATGTTGTTTCATTTGACTTCCTACAAGGCAACCATTAGGTATATTGTACAAAAAATTACACATATGTACAAATATAATTGTCAAAACAATATACAATCCCTACCAATACAGCCTAATAAGGACTACCATAGTGCAAATAGTCAACCATCATAGTTTGTTCAGTTGGGTCACCAACACAAACAACATTGTCTTCTTCAGTAATCTGCAATATTTCATGTATCAAAGTACCTGCCTATGGGCTTTATCATAGTGTTATAACAATCCAGCCCTAAAAGCTTGTTACCGTTAACACATGCTTTCACAATAAGTAAGTAAATCCTACTTGCTTTTATTATAATTTTTCATTATAGACAGATCACACCTAAGAATCTGATATAGCTTTTCCTAGTGAATCGATAAAGCTTCTAGCCTTACCAATCACTTGACAATGTGTACAACCCAAGTCTTCTGAAGTGCGCATATGCTGGCAAACATTTATAAAATTAAAAATATGTACTAAATTAGAGTAGGCAGAACAATATACAACATCTCTCAATAGGGCCTAACAACAATCTTCACAGTGAAATTCTACTCCCAGGGTTTGTCAGAGTGGGAGACCAAGACCAAAGTACTTGCCTACTATGGCATTCTGTGGGAATATATGTGATTAAATAGCTTTCTGCAGCCCTGAATATAATGTGATCACAATCCTCTATTAGATGCCTATTGGCTTTAATCTACATTTTTCACAATATATCAGCCAGGTCTACTGCCTTTGTATGAACTTTTCATAACAAACAGGCTAGACATATGGTATCTGGTATGACATTTCCCTGCACACCAATCAAGCCTTTAGCTGTTATCATTGGTTTGCCACCATTGCCCTCTGGCTACTGTACCTAGCGTAAGCTTTCCAACAAGGCATACAGTCATAAAATTGCTAATGTATACCAAATTCCAGTTGGCAAAGGAAAATACTATCTCTCCTAACAGGGCATAACAAGTCTTCTTACAGTGCAAATCTTCTATACTCATGGTTTGCCAGAGGGGGTAACCAGCTCCTTGCCTAAGGTAATCTTTGAGAGTCTATGAAATAAACAAAAGAACTATCTGCCGGCTGTAATTCACAGTAATTTAACAATCCATCGTTAAATGCCTACTGACTTTAACATATACTTTTCGCTATCAATATGTGAGGCCTACTGCCTTTATTATAACTTTTCATAATAAACAGTCAGGCATATTGCCTTTATCACTGGCTTGCCAACATAACCATCTGAAGCCCATTGTACTTATCATAAGCGTTCCACAAGGCAACCTTCCAACTTGTATCATAAAAGTACAAATGTATACAAAATTACAGTTGGCAAAGCAAAATGCTATCTCTCCTAAGAGAGCTTACCAAGAACTATTGTTGTCAATATTTTCTGTGTCCATGGTTTGTTCAGGTGGGCAACCACCACTAAAACCATTGCGCACTCTAGTAATCTCCTAGAGTCTATGTGACAAAATACCTTTCTACAGCTTTCGCACAGTGTAATAACAATCCATTCTCAAAAGCCTTTTGTCTTTAACACATACTTTTCAAAGGCAGTAGACAAAGCCTATTGGCTTTTTCTGAACGTTTCATAATAAACAGATCAAATCTATCAAATCTGGCTTGGCTTTTTTCCCAGTGAAGTGATGAAGTCTTTACCCTTCAACATTGGCTTTACACTTTAGCCATTACTGCCTTATTCAAATACACATAAACTGGCAACCATCGTGCATCCAGTTATAAAATTACAAATATGTGGAAAAATGCAGCTTGCAAAAGAGCACAATACTATATATTTCCCTCACAGACCGTTATACATTCTCATTAGACATTGTTCATATGCATTTCAGTAAACATCAAAACACAACAGTGACAACTACAATCATCTCATTGTTATTTTACTTTGTCAAAGCATTTCTTTTCTTTTTTCATCTCATTGTTTTATTTTATTAAAAACTTTTCTTTTTTGAGTTATTATTTTCCTTATATTTTTTTCTATAAAAACACATTTATACATTCTTTATCTTGGTTTGTAAAATCACAAACACATTTCTTTTAGTCAGTGATTCTTCAAATCCAAAAGATTACATACATAATACATAATCAGAACCAATTTGTAGAAAAAATACACACAAACAAACACCCCTGGATTAGATTTAATAAGTACAATCATACTTCAATCACACCAACTCATCCACTCTCATACCAACTACAAACATCCAGTATCCGTAAACAGTTGAGTAATCTGTGACAAGAGAAAGCCCCTGCCACAAACGGAATCACAGTGCAGGACACGAGGCTCAACACAAGGTCGATGCGCGTTTCGGTGGAATCAAGACGTTAGGACCACCTTCCTCAGGACCTTTCCAGATATCTAGCTTTCAATTCCCAGGGGACATAAAACCAGTAAAGCAATATTAGTTCAGGATGATAATGTAAAGCAAATAAGCTTGCGTTCCAAAACCGGAGTCCATCCGGATCTCCAGTTAAAAATGTCTCTGTGTACCAGAGATTCTATATGGTTGTTATCTATATTGTCTAGGTAGAAAAGTGCATCTCGAATAGCTAATGACGAGCAGGTATACCGACAAATAATCTTGTGTAGTCATATATACTTCAGATTCTACTTCTGTTTTTTTAATATGATGCCTTATCCTCCACACCTAGACGTCTTGGTGTCATTTGGGCGGCCGACACGGAAGCGTCAGTTGAACAACGAAAAGGTGAAAATATATAAAACGCTTTGGTGTTGCCCCCCGCAAATATTTAATGAAAGTCCCGGGGTGACGGTCCCCGGGGCTGCGGGGCCTGCCTGGGCCTCCGCAATTACGATTTGCATGCGCCCGGGACTTGGCCCACACGGGGGCTAAAAAATAACGAAGCGTGGTCAGAATTTACCGCCGTTCTCAGATGCTGTAGGATTCTATTATAAACATAGAGTTTAATGCTCCCCACGTACTTGTGCCCACACGGACATTCCAATACGTATACTGCGTGGTCAGTCCGAGTGGAAAGACCTCTAATTTTAACATGGTTCGTACTGAGTGCAGTCCTGTTTACTCCAAATTTGCAAGCGCTGCGTGAGCTGCATTTGAAGGATCCTGTCAACCAAGTGAGAGCTGGGGTGATCTCAGGACTGCTCAACACTAGTGCATCCCTCATTGAGGGTGATCGCCTCAATGTTAATGATGGTTTTTATGGGAGAATCTGATTTAGTGTGAGCTCAGTTAACACTATAGGCCAATGAGTGTTGATGATTTGCCTAATTTGCCTTTTCTTTCTTGCTATATGTTGTGAGGAGCCTAATCTCTTGCGGAGTCTCCCCAACATTCATAAAGGTAGCAGTGGTGGGTGTACTGATATCCTTTTTAACCGATAGACTGGCCTCTCTTGTCTGTGCATTTGCTTTTTGGATAGCTTTGTGTAAATCGGCAATATGATAACCCCGAGTAATGAATAGCTCTGTTGCTTCTTTCTTGCATTGTATTAGATCGTTTTTGGAGCTGCAGATTCTGCGTATTCTTAAATACTCCCCATAGGGGATGCTCCGTATCAAATGCCTAGGATGTGCACTTCTTGCATGCAGGATAGAATTTCCTGCATATATATCTTTTATAAATATATATACACATACATTTATGTATAGAATGATCAATATACTGGTTTGTCTTAGGTACAGACTGTGATCCTTGTTTAAAGCCATTGAAATATCCCAGGTATATAGAAAGGTCCAGGACAGCACTAATGAAGTCTGACAATTTCAGATCTGTTATATTGTGAATTCACATGAGATCATGTTTATCAGTTGAGTCTGACAGTTGCACCTCTTTGCATCACATCTATTCTGAGTGGCCTTGTGCTTGGGTGTGGTAAAACCCCCAATGGGATATATTGTTACTGTATTGTCCATTTTTCCAAGATGTTGCTTTTCCTCACCATTAGGGTTTCTTGCTCGTAAGGAGGGATAAACTGGTTATCAGCATCGCAATAACAGGATGCAAGTGCTGGTGATGGCGGTGCGAGCGCTGGCATTGGGAAATGCTGATAACTGCAGGCGTCGGCAAGCATTGAAGGGTGTTCGAACTGAGGTGCAGGCCTGGATGTGCGTCATGCACTAAAGGAGCGATGACCCTGGCCTCTGTGCACGTTGCTGCGTCTCAGCGGTGCCGCTAATGGTATCGGAGACAGGTTTTCTTGCTTCTTTCTAGTTCAGGAACAACGCGCAGAGGCCCAAAACTTGAAATAGGCACCACTTGGCAGGTACAGGAGGAGCCCGTGGAACACTGGAGTGCAAACAAAATTGCGTCTCCCGGTGTCTCACCGAACCAAAGTGCAATGTGCCCGTTCAAAAATATAAAATAACCAGGATAGTTCTGGAGGGACAAGTAATTATGATGCCCAAGGCAGCGTACAGAACACGGGTATACCTAAGTTACGATCTACATGGTTGCATCATGAATCAGGAGGCACTATACTACAGTTATTTCACTATGACCAGGAGACGAGGGAGGGATTGGGTGGGACTGTTGGGGAGGGATGGGAGGGGTAAGAGTTGTTTTTTCTTTGATATGTTTAGTGGAGCTGAAGGACTAATGCAGGCTCTACCCATAGTGGAGCTGAAAGGACATGTCAATACTACACACGAACACGAGAATGTTGGACATTATCCGTAGTCATGCATAAACTATTAGTCAGCCTCACATGTTGCAGGGAGGAATGTAAGCACGATGACGACAGATAAGATGTTTTGTTTCTTTGGCTCTTAGTTGGGGGGAAAAGATGAAAATGAGACTGATGGAAGACACATGTATTAATACGTAAAAGTGTTACCTTGTTGTAATCAGTCTTGAATAAAGAGTTTAAAAAAAAAACAAAAACAAAAAACCAGGCTAGTTACCACAATTCACAGATTCAACAGTTAACAGTGACAATATTGCTTGGCCCCCTGCCGCATAAATGTCTGTGCGACGCTAACCGCAAGTCTGCACAGTTGGTCCCATTAAGTAGAGGAAGAACCTGTGGAACGCTAGAGCGCTAACAAAAATAGCGTCTCCGGTGTCTCACTGAACGAAAGTGCAATGTACCCGTTAAAAAATTTAAAATGACCAGAATGGTTATCACAATCCACAGATTCAACAGTTAACAGTGACAATATTGCTCGCCCCCCAGCCGCATAAAGGTCTGTGCAATGCTAACGGCGCGTCCGCACAGCTGGTCCCATTAAGTAGAGGAGGAGCCCGTGGAATACGGGAGAGCTAACATGCTCATTTTGAAGAATGCTTTCAGATATCATTTATTTTAATTGTCTTCTTCAAACTCTCTGCCCCCAAAGACCTACTACCTAGAAGACTTGAAAAATATAAGACACGTATGTAAGGAAGCAACATCAAATGCAATAGGTCTGGTCATTTTTGTGTGTTTGTTGTTTCCAGTAAACGCTGCAATAAAAGATCCTCCAGCTCCTGTCCCATAATGAGTTGCATGCATCAGTGGCCCCACACTTCCCATGCATCATTTGAGCTAATAATATTGGCCACACTTGATGCAGGCAGTAACAGGCCTAGTAAAGAGTGCCAGAGCCCTACAACGTCCATGCTGCAATTAGCCTAGTGAAATTACCCATGCCAGTGCATGCATCTTTGTGTCTGGTAAAGGGTGTTAGTTATTAATAATATTGAGAAAATTATGCCTGGAATAAGAGCACTGATCTAATCATACAATTGATTCAAATGAATATAATTGAACATATGATTTTATTAATGGAACTGTGCAATACAATGCATTTCATGTTGACGTATTGCTTGGATTGGTGCAATTAAGAGGCATATCCGTAAATTCATGTTTGAAATTAAGCGTTCTACTTGTATACCACAGTGCAAGAGAGTCAGTGTGCTTGCATTAGTTGTGCTTTGATTGGATATTTCTAAAATCTTCAGAAGAATATGTGGCTGTGTAGAACTGTGATTCAAATCTGTATAAAACACTTTGAGATCTGGTCATTAAGTTTGAGCCCATACTTATTTTTCACATTTTGTCTTCATGTAGGAACACGATTGTAAATTGACCCAGGAAATAGTTGAATTGATCGACAGAGAGGCAGATCTTCTGATGAGAGGAGTCCAAGATTCCAACCTGGAAGGACTTCGGAAAAGGATATCGACACTCTTCCTGCAATACATCAAAACGCCGATGTTTAACCCCGAGGTGGCAAGGCTGCTTAAGGTAAATATATTTTGTTTTCAGCGAATAATTACAGATAGGTATTGATCACTGTCCTATAGTTGCACAGACATCTGTTAAATAGCATCAGTTGGATTCTCTGGAATTTGTGATACATTTAGTTGATCCACTGGAAGAAATGTACTGATTAAGAAGGACTAGTATGATAAGGTTCTGAGACCTCAGAGGGACTTACTTCAGCTATGAACACATTGCCGTCACCAAACCTATGGTTGCTATGAAGTTAGTATGGGCAGGGTTGTAATGTGAATAGTTGGACAGGAAACCAGAGATTATAACTTGGTTCTGCCTGTGATTTGCATAATAAAGTATTTATCAAGTTACCTATCAGTTTGTAAACTTTCCCGTATAGTGGTTTATTGGGTTTGGATGTGAACACTTGTGCATAAATGCACATTGATTTTGTCTGATATTTGTTCAGTGTGCTAGCTTACAATGTGCATTAAACCATTTTGGTAATCACAGGGGCACTATTCAGACTGGGACGACACTGGGGTGACAAGTAGGCCCAGAATCACTTGTGTGCCAGCTTCTAATGAAGTCTCTCAAAACAGAACACAGGATAGTCTGCTGTTGTTTTGTGGCACCTTCTGTTTCCTACATATGTGTTCCTCTACCAGCATTGCCTGAGGTACATTGTACCAACGGCACACAAGAGGGACGTGGGGCTGCCCGGAAAGTATAACCTAGGACAATAATACCTTTAGAAAGGATTTGCTTATCTACACTTCTGAAAAAAAATATCAGAGCAACACTGTATTTTTGCAGCGTTAAAAAAACACAATAATTTTCACGTAAAATTAAAATTTCTGTGTTTTTAGGCAATATGTTAAATATTTAAATGTTTGTAGCTAAGTTGATAATAGTTGATATTAGTTATTAAATGTAGGTGAAACAGAATGCCCATTGATGCCATGCTCGATTCAGTTCCTTGTTTCTGGAAGAGACAGAGTATTTACCCTGGGTGCGTAGGCGCAGTGATTGGCTCTGCTAGTCGGCCTCCTTGATTGATTCATCATGCCCTCTGTTCAGCGAAGCTCTGCTGATGAACATTGCTGCTCCTTGTTCTTGTTCATGAAATAAGGATATTAGTACAGCTATATGTAATATGGCACTAACAGGAACAGGCTTGACATTTCAGTTTGACTCTTGTAAACATTATAAAATGATATTCAAGTATAGTGTTGATATTAAAAGTACCAAATGTTAGTGAAACCTAAACACTTCAACTACCGGTCAATTTTGTCTTTGAGCATGTCTTTTATTCCTGTTTTTTTACAGGTGCCTCAAGACCCAGCAATGCTATCCAAAAACATTTACTACTGTCCCGGCTGCAAAAGCTACTTACCCTCCACAGAATTCACCCTGTCGATTAATGCGCGCACTGTAGATAGGTGTCGTCAGTGCAACAAGTTGAACAATCGAGCGCGTCGAAGAGAAGACCTTTCAAACTACAGATTGCTCCTCAAACAGCTAAAAAAATCAGAGGCAGATTATGAAGATGATGCCAAAATTGCATTCTTGTTGCAGGTACAACATATCAAATTGATTCTTGAATTGAGGTTCAATCACTGCAAGTTACAAAATCTCCTTTCAGCAAGGTTTTGTTTTTATGGCTTTGGGTCAAAGCTTCATGGTTTACCCTCAAATGAAAATATTCCAATCAACTCTCAAACTGCTTACATTTTATACCCTGACAGGTATTCAGTTTATGTTGCCACTAGTATTGAATTTGTTGTAGATGTGCCATAGACCTGGCCTCCTTAGCATAGTTTCCCCCTAAGATTTTACTTTCAGACCTCCTGTTTTGCTGACTTTGTTTCTTCTGGCCTCAGCACTCTGTGCATTTTACCACTGTTTGCTAACTTTTGCTAAAATGCTTGTGCTCTCTCTGTAAACAATGGTAGGATTGGCCTAAACCCATTTAGCATATTTATTTTACTTGTAAGCCCTTAGTAAAGTTGAACTACCTGTGCCCAGGATCTGTAAATTAAATGCTACTAGAGGGCTTGTAGCACTGATAGTGCAACCCACTCAAGTAGCACATTAAACAGGTCTCAGGCCTGCGATTGCAGCCTCTGTGTGCAGTTTTACACTGCCAATTTGACCTGGCAAAATAAACCTTTTGCCAAGCATGAAACTTACTCTTTTTTTTTTTATAGTTTAAATAATTTTATTGAAAAGAAAATCAGGTAATCATACAAAGTACATGCTATAAATGTACAATATCAAATTGCAATCACGATACTTAGAAATGAAGAAATTGAATAAGGAATATAAGATACAATATGAGAGAAAAACAATACATATGAAATTAACTATATATGCACTGTAAAAAATATGACAGAAACATATGGAGATATAAGGGATATCAGGGTGGTTTGGGAACCTCTTGTTGAGACGGCCTTGGCCAAGAATATGTTTTGGCACTA
This sequence comes from Lissotriton helveticus, assembly GCF_964261635.1. Lineage (NCBI taxonomy): Eukaryota > Metazoa > Chordata > Amphibia > Caudata > Salamandridae > Lissotriton > Lissotriton helveticus. The sequence goes on along the minus strand of NC_136057.1, from coordinate 1,287,478,298 downwards.
TTGTCAATAAATGTTGTGACAGGAGACCACAAGTCAACACGTTTCATAGCCATTTGAGGCGGGAATACAAAGGAAGTGTCCAACCTATGATTATGACAAACAGTGTACCACCAAGCTCTGTGTGAAATCTTCGAAAAATCTTTCCAATTAATAGTAATTTGTTGGAAGGCAAGTGCTAGTAACAAATTGATAATTTTGACATTAAGAGAAACCTTATCACAAATAGAGGAAAGACTACCCAAAAAAATATGAACAACAGAAAAAGGAAATGAAGTACCATATATCAAGTTCATCTGTAACCATACTTTGTTCCAAAAATTTTATACCTGTGGACAAAGGAATAACATATGAAACAGGTCAGCATTAGAGGAAGAGCAGGTCCAACATGTATCCGGGGTGGTTGAAAAATGCTTACATAGAACGGCAGGTGTAAATAAAAGCCCATTATAAATATAGAATAATGTTTGAGTAGTGGTAGCTGCCGTAGAAGTTTTACGTAGTTTGGACCAGGTGCCTTTCCAAAGTAGGAGTGACCAACATACCCAAAGTCTTCCTCCAAAGCAGCTTCAAGTTTTGTTTTTTGTCTATCAATGTCAATGCCTTGCAGATGTTTATAAATAGTAGAGGCTTTGGGAATAGATAGCAGCAAGGGGTATAGTCGTGAAGAAGTTCCTGACGCAGTGGGAGTAGGTGACGTGTCAGGGAGGAGGGAATAAACTGCCATTACAACTCGCCTAAGCGTGTTGTATTTTTAAATAAAAGAGCTGGTAAGTTAAATGTCTGCCTGAGCGAATCAAAAGATAAAAAGTCTGAATTCAAGAATAATTGGTGAATCCATATCAAACCCCTATCTCTCCAAGTCCTCCAATATATGGATCTGTTGCAGATCAATAAATCTTTGTTGTGCCAAATAGTGGAATTCAAAAAGGAATCCTTAGACTCAAGAGTAGAACGGACAGATAAATAGAGTAGTTTGGAAGTATACTTCAATATAGGAGTGGAAATGGATTGAGGGTTACGCGAAAAGGAAAGGTACTCATGAAATGAATAAGGAGATATAAACTGACGTTCAATTGAAGTCCAGAGATGAGAATCATCTAAAGAATCAAGTAACCACATAGAGGCCTGACACAATAAGAAGGCTTTATGATAAGCCTGAAAATCTGGAAAGTTAACTCCACCTTCTGTTTTTGGACGAATTAGTTTCAATAAAGACATTCTAGATTTCTTATTATTCCATAAAAAAGAGGTTAAAATGGAGTTAATTTTTTTTATTAATTTAAAAGTGATAGGAATTGGGATATTCAAAATAGTATATAAGACTATAGGTGGCAACAACATTTTTATAGTGTCCAAGCGACCCCACCAAGACAAGTAAAGGGGGTGCCACTTAGAAGTCAATTCTGTGATCTTGTGGAGGCACTTATGCATGCACAGTGAAACCGTTTCCACAATTGAGGGTGTAAAGTATAAACCTAAATATTTAATTTGCTTTGGACTCCATTTAAATTGAGAAGCTTGAAATTGTGAATTAAAAGTATGTTTTGTTAACGGCAATATTTCACACTTATCATTATTTAACTTATAACCAGAGATACTTGAAAAAGATTTCAACTCCGCTAAGAAGGCTGGAATTGACTCTTTTGATTTAGACAAAAAAGGAGAATATCATCGGCATAGGCAGCAAGTTTGATATGAACATTCGGTGTTTGGAATCCGTAAATGGCTGGGTTTTGACACAATTTGGATAAGAATGGCTCTAAGGCCAAGTTAAAAAGAAAAGGAGAAAGGGGGCATCCCTGGCGAACCCCTCTGCCTAGATCGAAAAAGGAAGAAATCAAGCCATTAGCGCAAATTGCTGCACAAGGTTTGTTATAACGAAGAGACACTAAATTAATAAAATTAGGGCCAAAACCAAACCATTGAAGGGTGTGAAATAAATATTTCCACTCAACTCTGTCAAAAGCCTTTTCGTCATCTAATGCAATTGCCGCAAGAGGATAATCAAAATGTGATGATTTAGATAAAATATCAAAAAAGAGTCGTGTATTGTCTGTAATGACTCGCCCTTTGACAAAGCCAATATTGACCAACGAAATAGGTCTGTCATTTTTACAATATTGAATAATGAAGGTTTTTACCTTCTTTGGGGATAAGACATATATGAGCTTCAGAAAAGGATCCAGAAGAGCTTTTGGAGGTAGAAAAGAAATGTATAAGGGAGTATAATTTGGGCAATAAAAGTGTAGAAAAATGGGAATAAAATTCTACAGTAAAGGCATCCAGACACGGAGCTTTATCTTTTTTGAGAGTCTGGAGGGCTTTTAAAAGCTCATGTTGGGAAATGTTTGACTCTAAAGGGGAATGATCCAAAGGGATATGTTGAGATTGTTGGATGTTTGAGAAGAATTGCGATAGCAAATGATCTGTAGGTTTAGTTTCTGCCGAGTATAAAGATTTATAAAAAAGGGAGAATTCGTGTAGAATTTCAGTATCTTTACATTTTAAAACCGAGTGGTCATCAAATATAGATTCAATATTTAGTTTGTTTTGTCGAATTTTTAAGTAATTGGCCAAAATGTTCCCTGCTTTGTTTTTACCGCCATAACATTTTGCGCTAGGTTTTAATAAATAAAGTGAGGCATCTTCTGTGGACTTTTTGTTGAATTCTAACTTGGCACTGATGAGGGACTTTTAACATGCTTCTGAGTTTGATGTGTAATATGATTGTTCTAAATCCTTAATAACTTTGAGAAGATCTGTAGTTTTCTTACGTGCAATTTTTCGTTTATTTGCCACGAAATAAAAAAAAAAACCTCTAGCTGATGCTTTGAATGCATCCCAAATGACTACTGGAGTCATGGAGTCGGTACAATTCCTGTCAAAATAGTCTGTGGAGAATGAAACAAAAGCTTTGGTGCGTTATTAAAACGCCATCTTCTGGGAGAGTTGGACCTGGGTAATATATCAAAAACCAATGGAGACCGGTGCATGATCTGATAAGAGAATAGGGACAATTTCGGCATGCACGAGGGATTGTGAAATGTTATGAGATACAAAAACATAATCTATTCTTGACTGAGTGTGATGGGTCGGGGAATAGAAAGAATATTCTCTGGTGGTCGGGTTACAGAGACGCCAAGCGTCTAACAATTTGTGTTGATGTATCGTGTGGGTAAAAGATTTATGTATTTTGTTAGGTACAAAGGACACTCTTGAATTTCTATCTAAAAAGGGGTCAAGCACCTGGTTACAATCCCCGGCCCGAATAAAATTATCTTCCATGTGTTGAGAAATGTGTTTCGCCAAAGAAGGCCAAAAGGATGCGTCTCCACCTGTAGGTGCATATACATTAAGAAGAGAAACTAAAACACCTTTTAATGAAAGTTTAACAACAAGCCACCTCCCATTATCATCTGATTCCTGCGAAACAAATGTAACTGGTACAGATTTGCGACATAAAATCACCACACCATTTCTTTTGCCATCACCCGGGGAAAAATAAGCCTCACCCACCCAACCCCTTTTCAGTTTGAGAGATTCAGTATCAGTAAGGTGGGTCTCCTGTAGACACACAATATCAGCATTTAGTTTAGCCAAGTGTGACAAAACTCTTTGTCTCTTGATAGGGGAATTTAGACCCCTAATGTTCCATGAAACTAACTTAAGAGACATGAATTGTTAAAGTGGAATGTCAAATACAGCAAGAAATAATAAACCAGTTCCATAGGATAAAGAGAACCATTAGAAGAACGATACAAATTAACAGTGCATGAATCTGATACAATGTCAAGAAATTGTAAAACATTAAAGGATACATAAAAAAGAGGAGAAAAGAAGACAGATTTAGGACACTCATAGATGTAGAAAGTAGAGAAGTAGAAGCAGAAAAGGATACGAAAAGGATTTGGATTCAAGAAACAACAGCCTACTCTGTCAAAGTGAGATTGCAAAGTAAGTTTGAAGAACAGAATGAAGCAAGAGGATACTGTAAATTGAAGACTAAAAAGGGAAGAAGAAATAGATATCCACAAATCAGGATAAGAACAGACAATAACAACAAGAGAAAACAAGAGCATAAAAGGAATATGAAGAAAGGAAAAGGGAATAGATAAAATAGATATTGTAGGACGAACATGGAAATGAAAATGTAGAGTGGTTACATAAGAAGAAATAAATGAAGAGACTATGTGAAAAGAGAACAAAAGAGACAAAAAGATCATAATCCAAAAAACAAATAAAACAAAAGCAAAGAAATACCGAAAGACAACATACCTACAAAGGGAATGTTCAGGGAAACACGGGGAGGTAGGATGGAACCACATGGAGAAAGCAACACATCGGGATCAGCCGAACGGAAGAGCGGGAGGAAACCACGTTACAAGGATCATACAGCTATGGAGACGAATAAATAATACAAAGATTAGAATAAACATTAGCGCCAACAAGAACAAGTGAGAACAGATAGTAATATTAAACCGAATAACAACCAAGGAACTTAAACAAAACAATAAACTTAGCAAAGGACTAGAAAAATTCAAAACTGGAGTATTAGAAAACTTGTGAGGAGAACATCCAACACTGAACAACCTGTAAGGGAAAAAAAAGAGAAAAAAAACAGCTACTCAAGTATTAAATGAAGAAGAGGGCCCTGAAGACTCCACAACATCCATCCTGCCGGAGTTTATGAAACTTTGAAGTCTTATCTGATCGTCATACGTTGTTGTTTTATTGTTATACGTAACCCTGAAGAGACATGGGTGAAAAAGGCCATATCGAGCTCCTATGGAACGGAGTTCAGATCTCATATTAAGAAAGGCCTTGCTTCTATTAGCAGTGGTTTTAGCGTAATCCTGTGCGAAGAATAAAGACGAGCCCGACCAAGTAATTCTCTGAGAAACTTTGACTGCTGATAGGACTCTCAACAAGTCCGTATATTCCAAGAAGTTTAAGATGAGTCCTCTCGGTCTTTGTGATGGTGAGGCATGAGACGGAAGGCGACCTAACCTGTGAGCTCGTTGAATGTTAAACACATTTCCTTCAGGCATATGAAGCAGTTTAGGGAGAAATGACTTGAAGAAAGCAAGTGAGTCAGATCCCTCAAGACCCTCACCTAGTCCATAAATACGTAGGTTGTTCCTTCTACTACGATTTTCCAAGTCCTCAACCTGTTTCTGAAGCATAGAGACCTGAGAGTGTAATTGAGAGACATTCACACATGTTTCTTGTAGGGAGGAAACAGTATGTTCGACTGCAGAGACCCTTGTGTCAAGTTGAGACCAATTATCTGTCAAGACCTGCAACTTGGTGTTCATCTCTTCCATAAAGGGTCGAAGAGCTCTAATCTCCTCAAGCAGCATTTCCAGAAATACAGGCGAAGTGGACTTGAGAGGCGAGGTGGGGTCTTTTTTAAGACGTTTAGTTACTGATTTATCAGGCGCTCCAGAAGGATCCATTGTCGCTGTGGTCAAACTACCAGATGTGGACATCAGGGAGTCCCCAAGCTTAGAGAGTTCAGAAAAAAGTCTTGAATTTTTTATAAAGACCTGTTTCTTAGTAGACTGAGCGGAAAGATTTTCGAGTATGCCCATAAGCGATAACTGAGCCTCCTTTGAAGTTTAGAATTGCAAGTAAATAATGAGGGTTAACAAGCACCAAGAAAAGAGAATTATGAAAAAGGGCTTTTCACCATTATGCACTTGGAAACTGTTGAGGAATGTTACAAGTAAGGCAAACTCAGACTCAAACTCAAACTGTTTGTTAGGGGCAATCTTCACAGAACCTCCAATGAGCAGGCAGCCAGGAGATGTTATGTCGACCACAAGTCAATATGTTATACTTTCTGTGCATTTATTATGTCCTCTATTCGTGGGATACATCAAAGTCTACCACATCTTATGAGACATGTCTGCAACAAACAAGCCGCTTAGAGAGTGGGCATAACTCCCATATCAGAATAAACGAAATCGCAGGAAAAAACAAAATGGCGGCCGTGGCAAAACGAGGCCGCAATTGCGATGTGTTGAGAAAAAAAGGTGGTCGTTTTACTCCTTAAGGAGGCCCCAGAGGTGATAAGAGGCTTGGAAAATACTCCTCATCCACTGCCCTTGCTTAAGGGGATCTTAGCTCCAGTGAAACGAAAAACCGCAATCGCGGTAAAAATACTGAAACAAAATGGCGGCCGCGATAAAACGCGGCCGCAAATTCAAGAACATATAACAAAGTATAAAACACTTGCTGAAAATCATGAAGGGGCTCCGAAGATTACATGATGCTTCCCACTTGCTCCGCTGTCTGCCACTGCCACCAGCATCGCTCCGTGGAAGGTGAAATGTGTGGAATCCTCAGACCTCACCGAGGAGCTTCACCCAGGAGACGCCATCTCGTTCGGCGCCAAGCCACGCCCCTGAACCTTACTTTTTAATGCATATAAGTTACCCTTAGAGGAGGCCCTGGATAGCCCCGAGGGCAGGGTGAAATGTATTTAAAATGTGGGACATGTGCTTTTAGGTTTAAATGTCCTGGTAGTGAAAAACTCTAAAATTAGTGTTTCACTACTGCAAAGCCTATCTCTCCACTATGATGACATTGGAGTTACCTTATTACATTTAATAAGCTGTAATTTCCAAATGGAATAGATAACCAGTTCAATTTTGGTGTGTTTGGAATTGTAATTAAAAATCCTAATATATGGTGAAGTCGGTTTTAAATTAAAATTTGGCATTTTCCTGCATTTGCCATTTGGTGCCTGCAGCCTGTCTCCTGATTACATGACTTGGTGTAGTTGACAGTTGGGCATTGTGCATTCATCCTAGACAGCCACATTCAATAGCAATATAAGGTATCTTTGGATGGGCTGTCACTAGCAGGATGGGAGGAAGGAGCCCTGCACAGCCTCACTTACACTTGAAAATGTTGTGTCCTGCCTCCACACAAAGGGCTGCATACCCCTGTAGTTAGTCATGAGCCAGGACCAGGAAGGCTGGGCTCCTGTGCACTTCAAATGCAAAAACAACAATTGATGGACGGTATGTTGCACAATGGCAAAACATTCACCCCCAGTGTCTGATCTGGGTTTAATCCTTCGTTATTTTGCTCACCACAGCACCCCAGTTCAGACATGGCCATATGCAAATCAGTCTTGACCCTGTGCCTCATGGGAACAGTCCAGCCTGAACTGCCAAGCCATGTCTTCTCTGGACCAGAATCAAGCATCCTAGGACCGGTTTCTGGCTATCAGCCTTCATCAGCCAGGATAGCTTGATTCCAGTGGCATGGAGAGCACGGGACTCACGTCTGAGCATACCCGTCCCACTCGGGGTGACAAATGCAAAAACAACAAATTGATCGCCGGAATGTTGCACAATGGCAAAACATTTACCCTCCATTCACAGATCTGGGTTTAATCCATTGTTATTTTGCTCACCACACCAACCCAGTTCAGACATTGCCATATGCAAATCATTCTCGACCCTGTGCCTCATGGGAACAGTCCACCCTGAACTGCCAAACCATGTCTTCTCTGGACCGGAATCAAGCAGCCTAGGACCGGTTTCTGGCGATCAGCCTTCATCAGCCAGGATAGCTTGATTCCAGTAGCATGGAGAGCACAGGACTCACGTCTGAGCATACCCGTCCCACTCGGGGTGACAAATGCAAAAACAACAATTGATGGACGGAATGTTGCACAATGGCAAAACATTCACCCCCAGTCACAGATCTGGGTTTAATCCATCGTTATTTTGCTCACCACACCACCCCAGTTCAGACATGGCCCTATGCAAATCAGTCTTGACTCTGTGCCTCATGGAAACAGTCCAGTCCAAACTGCTAAGCCATGTCTTCTCTGGACTGGATCAAGCATCCTAGGACCGGTTTCTGACTATCAGCCTTCATCAGCCGGGATAGCTTGATTCCAGTGGCATGGAGAGCACGGGACTCACGTCTGAGCATACCCGTCCCACTCGGGGTGACAAAATCAAGAACAATTGATGGACGGAATGTTGCACAATGGCAAAACATTCACCTCCGTCACAGATCTGGGTTTAATCCATTGTTATTTTGCTCACCACACCACCCCAGTTCAGACATGGCTATATGCAAATCAGTCTTGACCGTGTGCCTCATGGGAACAGTCCAGCCCGAACTGCCAAGCCATGTCTTCTCTGGACCGGAAATAAAGCATCCAAGGCCCGGTTTCTGGCTATCAGCCTTCATCAACAAGGATAGCTTGATTTGAGGGGCATGGAGAGCACGGGACTCACGTCTGAGCATACCCGTCTCACTTGGGGTGACAAATGCAAAAACAACAATTGATGGACGGAATGTTGCACAATGGCAAAACATTCACCCCCAGTCACAGATCCGGGTTTAATCCATCGTTATTTTGCTCCCCACACCACCCCAGTTCAGACATGGCCGTATGTAAATCAGTCTTGACCCTGTGCCTCATGGGAACAGTCCAGCCCGAACTTCCAAGCCATGTCTTCTCTGAACCGGAATCAAGCATCCTAGGACCGGTTTCTGGCTATTAGCCTTCATCAGCCAGGATAGCTTGATTCCAGTGGCATGGAGAGCACGGGACTCACGTCTGAGCATACCCTTCCCACTCCGGGTGACAAATGCAAAAACAACAAATTGATCGCCGGAATGTTGCACAATGGCAAAACATTTACCCCCCATTCACAGATCTGGGTTTAATCCATTGTTATTTTGCTCACCACACCAACCCAGTTCAGACATTGCCATATGCAAATCATTCTTGACCCTGTGCCTCATGGGAACAGTCCACCCCGAACTGCCAAACCATGTCTTCTCTGGACCGGAATCAAGCAGCCTAGGACCGGTTTCTGGCGATCAGCCTTCATCAGCCAGGATAACTTGATTCCAGTAGCATGGAGAGCACAGGACTCACGTCTGAGCAAACCCGTCCCACTCGGGGTGACAAATGCAAAAACAACAATTGATGGACGGAATGTTGCACAATGGTAAAACATTCACCCCCAGTCACAGATCTGGGTTTAATCCATCGTTATTTTCCTCACCACCCCAGTTCAGACATAGCCATATGCAAATCAGTCTTGACCCTGTGCCTCATGGGAACAGTCCAGCCCGAACTGCCAAACAATGTCTTCTCTGGACCGGAATCAAGCATCCTAGGACCGGTTTCTGGCTATCAGCCTTCATCAGCCAGGATAGCTTGATTCCAGTGGCATGGAGAGCACAGGGCTCACGTCTGAGCATACCCGTCCCACTCGGGGTGACAAAGGCAAAAACAACAATTGATGGACGGAATGTTGCACAATGGTAAAACATTCACCCCCAGTCACAGATCTGGGTTTAATCCATCGTTATTTTGCTCACCATCCCAGTTCAGACATGGCCATATGCAAATCAGTCTTAACCCTTTTCCGCCCCGGCCGCAAGGCGACCGGGGAAGAAAACCGGCGGACACTCAACATTCACATCCCTTAACTAATACTGATCACCGCTCTAACGTTATCAACGCTGCCTCTGGTAATACTTAGCTTGTTACTGAGGGCAAACCTAGGTCTAGCCTAATGAACATACATTTTTGGAACGTGGCAGGTTTAACTTCTAAATTGTCTAACCCTGATTGATTTAAATTCATTTATGATTTCGATATTTTATGTTCTCAGGAAACCTGGGTAGGTGAAACTCAACATATTAATGGGTTCAAAACATTTTTCACCCCTGCTGTTTACTCCAGTCATCGGAGGAAAAAGGGTGGCCTATGGACTTTCATATCTCACAGGCTGATTGCAAGAAGGGTGGCCCTTCTGGAATCTAATACCTATTATCAGGTTTTAAAAATGCATACTGATAAATCCCATTGCATTGTTCTCTTAAACGTTTACAATAATATTCCTGCCATGCAAACGAGGGAAGTCTTACAGCAGCTACGGGAGGATTTGGATACTATCTATGGCAACACAACTGAAGACCTTTGCATAATTTGGGGATGAGCCTTTCTACTCAAGCGGAAGGTGGACATTGTGGTTTATTACCTGATGATGAGATCGATATCTCTCATTTTTCGCATTCCCCCCTCTGGGAAATGTTAAACCTGATGAAATATACCATGGACCTGGGTTTCGCCAATGACCTTTGCTCACCACCCATACCGTTCAGTAATACCTTTAACGGTCTTAGTCTTGAGTCAATCATAGATTTTCTTTTAATATCAAATAGATACGCCAATAGAACATATCATTTTAAAACCCATACTGTCTCCTTTAGTATCCATTTTCCTATTAGCGTTACCTTAGATCTTCCAACCAAAGCGTTATCCATTAGACTTATGGCCGCCTAGTCTTCACAAGACATTGCCATTATTAGATCAAACGGATACATGATTAGATGGGCGGGAGTAGATACCTTTTAATTAGCTAAGTCACTTTTAACTAACTGTAAAATTGACTTCTCGGTTTGCCTTGACGAGATGGCCACGGATCCCAATATTTTTAATTCCTTCTGCAAAATCTCACTGGCCATTCAAAATAATTTAACCCCTTCGACGCTCATGACGAGCTCAGCTCGTCATGGAGTTTCCATTGATTTCAATGGAAAATACATGAGGAATTTGCAAGGGCCTTAGCATCCAAGTGGTTAATAACATAACCCAAAGGATCCTCTAATAGTAAGCCAGGTGGTTTGATTCTCAGAGTAGCAAATCACAAGCAGCCCTGAAATCTGCTCTACATAAGCCGAGGAGAGATCAGGAAGCAATAAAAAAGGCCAGGGCGATGTATAAAATGTCCCTCAAAGATTGAAAAGAGGCCATTAGATCTGAACTGTGGCTGGCCCTTAAGCAAGTATCTGCCACAAAGAACATGGTGGGCTTTTGGAAGGCTGTGAAGGTCCCGTTCTAGGCCCCTAAAAAATCACCAAGCTTTGAAAACACGGTCGGGGAAGATCAATGGGTTACCCACTTTTCCAGCATATACTGTACTAACGCAAATTCCAACGTTAGCGAGGATCCCAGAGCAGGCCCTGCATGCTACCTCTCTATCTGCATCAATTTTAACGTGGATGAGGTGATCCTGGCCATCCACGCAAGCATAGGTGGAAAAGCTCTGGGACCAGAAAGCATACAAGTAGATTTATATAAAACCTGCCCCTTGCTCTGGGGCCCACTCCTAACTTTGGTCTTAAGGGCCTGCTGTACACAAGGTTTCACTCCGACTTGGACAGAGTCCATTCTTGTCCCTATTTTTAAAGCAGGCAACAGCAATGACCTGGCCTGCTATAGACCCATATCACTGCTGGACTCCCTTGTGAAAGTGGCCGGGCGCGTTGTTTTAAATAGACTGCAGTTGTGGGCTGAAGACACAAGTGTCATCTCAGATCTTCAGTACATATTCTGTCAAGGTTTAGGTTCTGTGGAACAGAGTTTGAACCTGAGCCTTGTACTGGGAAAATATACTCAGGCAAATAAAGGGAGCCTTTTTATGTGTTTTGTTGACCTTTGCTCGGCGTTTGACTGTGTCAATCACCAGAAGCTGTGGCGCATGGAAAGGCAAAAAACATTTGTTTTTAAAAACAGTCTTACCTTGACGCCCGGGCAAGGGTCCGCTATGGTAGAACTGGTTCACTAAGTCGCAGCTTTCCTGTCAGGAAGGAGGTAAGGCAGGGGTGTGTCTTGGCCCCACTCCTCTTTACCCTCTACATAAGTAGTCTGGGGGACACTTATCGAGGGAATGCCAAGATCTACCTAGCTTAGGCAAAAGAACAATTGGTGCACTATTATACGCTGACCACACTGTCTTGTTAGCCCGCACTGTGATCAGCTTGTAGAAAATCGTGTCGAGCTTTGCATCCTATATGTCAACATATACAAACAAGACCTAGACTTTTTAGGCACTTATGCACTTCATCCATCTATTAAGGGGATACCAGTTATTCCAATACTGTTGCAAGAAAAATACTCCCCTATTAATAATTCTGGGGTAGTCGGTATATTATACCGACTACCCCAGAATTAATAATAGGGGAGTATTTTTCTTGCAACAGTATTGCAATAACTGGTATCCCCTTAATAGATGGATGAAGTGCATAAGTGCCTAAAAAGTCTAGGTCTTGTTTGTATATGTTGTATTATGAGTGGAGGGCGACCTACGACTAGCTTTTCCCTCTAAGCTCCTTTGTTTTTGGAATCCTATATGTCAAGATTGGACCTTAATGTTAATATTACCAAAACCTTCATCATGAAATGTAGTAAGCCCAGCGTCAAGTTTTGTGACATTTTTATAAACAACTAAAAACTTGAATTTGCTACCCACTTCTCATACTTGGAAATTGTCTTCGTTAGAAGGGGTTCATGGGGGCAAAAGCCATAAATTGTAGAAAATTGCTTTTTGCCAAAGCCATAGGTGCTTTGATCAACGTTGCCAGGAAGTTAGGAAAGCGTCCTATTAACGACCTGTTGATAATATACAAAGTCAAATGTACTTCAGTTGCTCTGTTTGGAGCAGGTATTTGGGGTTACGCAAATGTCCCTCCAGCAAGTTGAGAACAGGTTCCTAAGATATCTTCTAGCTGTCCCGAATAGCACGGCCATGTATATTTGTCTCGCCGAACTGGGACTGTCATACCTGTCCACCTAATTAAAATCCAGCCGACTTTATTATGGCACAAGGTTTGGACAGGCGTTACCACTGCTCTCAACCAGGACGTGCTAAAAGACTGTTTGAACTTGCAGCGGGCACAATGTATTCCTTGGCTAGCATATGTTAAAAATGTTATGCATGACCTAGATTGTTCTCAGTACTTTGTTAACCCCGATAGCTTGTCCCTCATTACAAGGAAGGAATTAAAAGGTATTATGTATCAAACACATGGAGATGATTAAATTGTCCTCTAATATTATGAAAACATCAGTCAGAGCAAATCAAATGCTCTTGATTCAAACGGGGATACAACCATATTTCCTATCCATCACAAGAAATTATGACAGGATGTTATTGACACGCCTACGCCTATGCAGTTTCCACAATTTGGTTACATTCCTCAGATGAATGATTGGTCACACTTTCTTTGCCCATGCCCCTGCAATGAAATGTCTGCAGTCAACAATCCACATCATATTATTCTGCAAGTTTTATATTTTATTCTGGAAAAGATGGATTCTGCCTCATCTGAAAATGCAAGGACTGAGACAATGTTGAACTGCTTTCCTTAAACTACAATTCCTAGATGATTAATTTTTTACCAACCACATTGTAAACTATCAAAAGGGGTGGTTAGAATTAGGAAAACTATGCAAGGTCCTTCCTTTGATTTAATGGTTATGGTTTTTATTTATGTAATGGCTGTGCACTGAAATTAGTTTACTGTTTTTCTCTTTGTCATGTTTAACAGACGCCATTTTTAACATATACTTGTATATACAATAGATGCTATTTTTAATATATACAATTATATGAATTGACATATTCTCGTTATTGTAATGTATTGTGCTTTTATGATTTTAAATCGAATAAAGCGTATCTTGACTTGACTCCATGATGTGCATTTTATAGATTTTCTGTGTTCTTTTTATTTCTCCCCATATTTGAGTGTATTCATGTTACCACAGAAACAAACATTTTGTGCAACTGCCAATTAATAAATTTTAATATACCTATACTTCAAAAGGACTTTCCTTGTTGCCAATATGCTTGCTTTCAGTAGATCATGGTTCTCCTTTTCTTTACTTGACACCACAGGAGCAGGACATCCAGTACCTGGTTGAGAATATTTGGGCTGCACAGTCAATTCTCAGTTCTTGGGATGATCTATTTGATTTGGTCATGGTCAGGTGGAATAAGTACTTGGAATGGACTCCATGGAACTGCATCCTGCTCACGAAAGATGAAGCAGCTGCCCATCTCAAGCTTAGCAATGCCGAACAGGTAATTCCTTATTTTCTTTTTATGTGATGTGTGTGTGTAGAAAGATATTGGTCATTCATTGCAAACAGATTAACATGGTTTTAAACAGAAGTAGTTTAGATTTCTCAACAGTGATTGATATTTCTACTAGGCCTGGGCTGAGCTTGCGGAGTTTTACTCCTCGGAACTTCATGAAGTGCCTGAAAAACTCTGCCGCGCTCCATGGAGTTTCGCCAGCGGCAGACTCTTTTAAGTTGTGCTGCCCAGCCTGATTTTTAGCACCAGGAGTCTGTACCGGGCTGTAAAATCAGTGCGAATGGCACTAAGCGTCCCGCCAGAGGGAGTAGACATTCTACTTGGGCGGTAGCTTCCACAAAGTGAGCAGCAGATTTCTCAACCCGAGCGGTCACGCCCTGCCGTGACCTCCCACATTCAGAAGTCTCGCCAGGACTAGGTCTAGGGCACAATTTTTTTCTCTCAAGCACTCGCCAACTCAACATTGGTGAGCGGCTCAAGAAAAAAACCCTCTGCTCAGCATCACTTTTTGGAGTTTTTCGGAACTCCACATTGGAGCGCAGAGTGGGCAAGGCTCAGCGAACTCGGTCGGTGGAGAGGAATTCTTCACCACCACTAACTTTGACCACCCCTAATCTTTGGGAGTCATTGGATGACTATGCTGATTTTACCCGATTAGGGCCTGCTAAAAAAGTAGAAGGCGGAGTGAACGGTTGTGGAAGTCGTTGAGCAGAATTGGATTGATACCTCAGTCAGGTGTTGCTCAAATTGTTTTATGAACTAAGCACTTCTGAGACTCTGCAGTTGTTCCAAAATTAATTTTAAGTTCTTTTCGTAGTATATTTCACTGCTCATTACCAGGTGTATGCTACTGTTACATATTTTCCTTTCAAAGGACAATACAGTATTAAATCTGCCTCATACATATACTTTTACTTCATCCTAAAAGTCATAGCTTTTATATTGTGATGATTTTTAAGGCCCCCTTCGACTATCTGACGATGTGATCCCACGGTAAAAGGGTAGTAAATGGTGCTAGAATATATGTTGTAAAGCTCCCAATGACAAAAATAATAGAAACACAACAAATTTCGATTTTCTTTACCTGTAGCAATCTTCATGAATTTATCAATTTCAAAAAAGTATTTCATGCCTGACTTAAGGGACACTATTTAGACAGTAGGTGAATCCTCTACTTCCTGATTTTAACTACTCTGATAACTATGGTATTTTTCAAAGTTAGAAAAAATTACAAAACAACATGAAATACAATGAATTACTAGCGTGGTCACTTTACATCCAACAGTACTTCACTTCATGGTATACAGACTGCATTTGCTCTTCCCCCTTCTAAGTATTGCCAGGCCCTATTGCAAATCAAGCATTGACAAAGGCAGTAGTTCTGGGCTATTTTGAGTGAAGTTGTTCTTTGTAGGTACAGCTGTACATTGTGCAGTATATGTGGTTTCAAAAACAAACACCACTTAGGTGCCTGTAGACATGCAGACAAGGGCATAGAGGCGCTGGCACATGGAGAGTGGAAGCAAGATCCATTGGACAGATCCTGAAAAGTGGAAATACCATACCTATATGCTGCACAAGGCGAGTTGGGTGAAATTATGAGGGGCTGATTGGCAGGTCTTAGGTATTGGAGGGACTCTGAAAATTTGTCTCAATAGCTTGTATAGAGCCCTGTTTTGGGCAGAGAGCCTTCTACCTTGGTGGCAATAGACTGAAGATGGGTCTGCATTTGGGGATTGCGTTGGGTTGTAGTGGAAAAGAAAAGCGAGTGGTGTTAAGGAGTACTGTGGAAGGCCTATTCGCAGATGTTTTGCAGTAGTCCAGTTTTCTGAGTACTAAAGGATCCAATGGTGCCTTCATTTCATGGATAGCATTATATTCATGGAGTATGGGATGCTGAGGGTATTTGGGGAGGAGTAGTGTATGGTGATCAATGGTATCAAAGGCTGCTGATAGATTAAGGAGTGTAAAGGATGGATGAGATGTGATGGTGCGAGCTGAGATGATGATGTTAGCTGTAAGTTTTGTTAGAGGACTGGCGGGATCCAATATATGCATGAGGCCTTCTTGTGGATGCTCCTGCGTTTCACTCAATTAGCTAAAAGGGGGGGATAGGTCTCATTTGTTCCGAGTGAGGATGTAGACATTGGACACCCTGTTCGACTCTGGGCGCTGTATCCCTTTTGAAGAAATTACACAAATGCATGGCCTTCCCACTGGGCAGTTTCTAACCCCCACGGCATCAACCAGGGCATATCACTTATCTAAGGTGGTGTTGGGATGGAGCCACCGACAGATGCATTAATGTAAATGTTATGGACAATAGGGACTGGCCGACATTTCACTACACTAGTTTACAGAGCCATAAAAACTACTAGGTCCAAAACCCTGACTTCCCTATGGGCTGGCTTGGATAAAAATCTGGATGACGCAATTACTGATTTAGAATGGAACAGGGTCCTACAACAGGTAAGCCAAATCTCGATGCCAAAGCATTCTGTCTTTTCGAGGAACTCCATTCGCTAATAAACAAAACTACATTGGCCTGTTGTTGCTTCCATCTCATTCATGATAGGTAGAGACAGGATTCTACAAGTTGTGACCCATATATACTCTCCGCTTTTTTGTGTCCTGTACATGAGAATCAAGGATTAACAGACACCTAATATTTGTGCCCCCTCAGTCACAATGCATGAAGGCTTCCTACCCTTGATGCCATTGAGGTTCCCTCCTCAATGCTTGCTCTGCTGTCATATATATGGTACCGACCTCCATCATTTAATCTTTGACCATGCTCGCCCCCATCTTGCTATCTCCATAATCTGGATCACAAAGCCTCAATCGACCTCCTCCAACTGTCTACCTGCGGCCGTATTACACACTTTGGTATTACAGAAGGGGCCGCAGAGGCTTGTGCGGCGCTTCTGTAATACCGATAGCGCTGGTGTACATAAAGTGCCAGCGCTATCTTCAGGCGGCATTCCCTCATTTGCATGGGGGCTTTCCCCATTGAAATGAGGGAATTCCTTTGCCTCTGCGCCCGCGCCATACTACAGACGTGGGCGCAGAGGCAAAGAAGCTCTCGGAAGACATACTGACAGTGCACCACCTAAAAGGTGGCACACTGTCAGTGTGCCCCTCTGAGAGCGGCTCTATGGGGCGAGAAAGTGGATCCTATGGACCCCCCATACATCCCCTTGTAGGCGGGTGCAGTCACTAACTGCACCCACCTACAAGGGACACTCTAATCCACCTTCAAAGTGCAGGCGACTTGCCACCTGCACAATAAAACACTGAGCGGCTTTAAAGCAGCCGCTCTATTTTTCACATGAATGCACTGCCCCCAGGGCAGCAAGAGTTCACGGCTGCCCTGAGAGCAGCGCATTCAGCATAATACAGCATATTTCCCTTCATTGCGCTGGCCGCACCTTTTTAAAGGTGCGCCCAGCGCAATGAAGGGAAATGCGTTGCATGTAAAATGCGGCCCCAGAACGTTACAGTATAGTATTTCAGATTCAAGTGCCTATTTCAGATTCAATGGGGAAAGCCCCCATGCAAATGAGGGAATGCCCCCTGAAGATTGCGCTGGCACTTTATGTACACCAGCGCTATCGGTATTACAGAAGCGCCGCACAAGCATCTGCGGCCCCTTCTGTAATACCAAAGTGTGTAATACGGCCGCAGGTAGACAGTTGGAGGAGGTCGATTGAGGCTTTGTGATCCAGATTATGGAGATAGCAAGATGGGGGCGAGCATGGTCAAAGATTAAATGATGGAGGTCGGTACCATATATACAACAGCAGAGCAAGCATTGAGGAGGGAACCTCAATGGCATCAAGGGTAGGAAGCCTTCATGCATTGTGACTGAGGGGTAACAAATATTAGGTGTCTGTTAATCCTTGATTCTCATGTACAGGACACAAAAAAGCGGAGAGTATATTTGGGTCACAACTTGTAGAATCCTGTCTCTACCTATCATAAATGAGATGGAAGCAACAACAGGCCAATGTAGTTTTGTTTATTAGCGAATGGAGTTCCTCGAAAAGACAGAATGCTTTGGCATCGAGATTTGGCTTACCTGTTGTAGGACCCTGTTCCATTCTAAGTCAGTAATTGCGTCATCCAGATTTTTATCCAAGCCAGCCCATAGGGAAGTCAGGGTTTTGGACCTAGTAGTTTTTATGGCTCTGTAAACTAGTGTAGTGAAATGTCGGCCAGTCCCTATTGTCCATAACATTTACATTAATGCATCTGTGGACTTGTTGCAATACTGCATTGCTCAAAAAGGTTTGAGTATGAGTCATTCAAGCAGCTTCTCAATGATCTGACAGACCTATTCTGCTTCTTCATTTATATAAAATACACTGCTGTCAAAAAATGTTGAATGATTCCTTTCCTAGTGATTTCAATATCATGGCACTTGGCCCCGAAAACATCTGCGCTTAGACCATTGTAGAAGACAGGCCTGGGATTTGCACATCTGGATAACACCCAAGCCTCTGACTCGGTTCTATTAACTGAGTCATGGGACCAGATTTGCGATTATAATTATGCACATTTTTATAGGCTGCCCAGAAACATTATCATTTATTGCCTACAAAATCAAATGTTGTTATATTGTCTTTAGTTATTAATTTAAGAAGAGTTTTAATATTTCCGTTTTTAAGGTTTTGTTTGGAATTTGGGTCAGAAAAGGCTGTATATATATATATTAGAACTGCCTCCAAGGTTTCAGTGTAAGTCTTGAAAAGTAATGATGAAATGCCTCACTGATCATTTTGGAGTTTACAGACAGTGATGGTGGACCAATTCTACTCTGACCCCATTTCTACTTCCTGTGGAGCTCCACAGGGCTCATCTTTGAGCCCCACCCTATTCAATATATATGTTTCCCCGTTGGCTAAGCTGATTAGATCCTTTGAGCCGCAGCCTTTATTCTATATAATTGTGTCTATCAGAAATGATATAGAGGCCTCCGCCTGCAGGCTGTGGCCTCTTGAATGGTAAAAAAACAACCTCCAACTGAATGGAGACAAAACTGAGGGTCTAGCCCTTGATAGCCAACAATCAATCTAGGCCCAATCATGGTGGCCAGAAATGCTTGGACAATGTCCCTGTCCCGTTGACTCTGCAACGAATCTTGGTGTCCTAGTTGATAACAATCTGTCTTTCAATCTTCAGGTCAATAAGACAGTCTCATCCTGCTTCTGAGTTATACGTACACTTCGGTAGATATTTCCATTTCTCTCCCCGTGTGTAAACAAGCAGCTGTGGCACTAATTATGTCCAGGATGGATTATTGCAAAGCACTGTACCCGGACATTAACAGGGCATCCATCGATAAGTTGCAGCTTGTCCAGAATGCTGCAGGAAGACTTGTTTTGGATCTTCCGAAATACCATCCGATCTCTGCTGCTATTAGGAAATTGCCCTGGCTCCCAGCTCAGAAACAGATGGTGTTTAAAGCTCTTTGCATTGTTCAAAAGCCACTTCACAACTCGGGTCTGGAGGGAATTAAACAGCTTTTCCAACACTATGTTCTCACTAGGCAGCTGTGTTCTTCTGAGAAAGAATCGACTGGTTATTCCTAGGTTTAGGAGGGCAAGATGGGGAGGAAGAGCCTTTGCTGTGGCGTCCTCCAAGCTTTGGAATAATCTCCCCAAATCCATCTCTTGTTTGGAGGCACACCTTCCTTTCCGGAAGGCCTTGAAGACATGGCCTTTTGCCTTGTAACTGTTTCTGGTAGAGGGATGATGATCTATCCCCCTGGCAGAGTAACTGCTACAGCGCCTTGACGACCTCAGGCATTTGTTTGTGCTTTATAAGCCGGTCATTCATTCATTCATTCAGGTAGGCGTTGAAGGATCACAATTAGGTTGAATAGGGTATGAGTGATTTCTTAAGCTCATCAGCTTTGTGTAATAACTGTGATTGTACTTTTGTAGTTGCATTTATATAGCGCTTACTCCCCCTGACGAGGCATCAAAGTGCCTTTTGGTGAGTAGCACACTATTCCGGGAACCCAAAAAGAATTAGTGGTGAATTAGTATAGGGAAATATGAAATCAATTTGAGGAGTGGACATGTGAGTGTTATTTGGGTTGAAAAGGATAGTAGTGGGATAGAAGAGGGAGAGGTTTGCCTTTATACAGAGCTTGGTACCCCTGATGAGGCATTAACGCACTCTGAGGAGTAGCACACTACTCCAGAACCCAAACAGGATTATTGGTGAATTATTATAGGGAAATATGAAATTTATTTGAGCGGTGGACATGTGAGTCTGTTAGTTGGATTGAAAATGATAGTGGAGGGATAGAAGTGGCAAGGGTCTAGAAATGGTTTATTTGGAGATCATAGGAGAAGGTTTGGGATGAGTAGGTACCATGAGGCCCAAACCCACCAGTGGGGGTATCACTGAAGGGAGGGCCTGTGTGAAGACTAGATACAGAGAAGCAGATGTCATGGTAGGAGATTGGTGCCTTGCCTGGGGCTTGGGACCTACCTTTCCATGTTCGAGACTGCATGAGGTACCAAGAGGGCTGAAAAGCGGGCCCAAAAAGGGAAAACACATTTTCAAATTGCGCAGTATGAATACAGAACCCCATGCACCTTCTCATCCCCACTAATAAGATGCGAGTGCCAAAATTATATCAAGGTGATGTTGTTCCAGCTCTTTTGAAGGCAAACAAAATTTTAGAAGGGGACTGATATTGTTTAGAATAAAAAATAAAATGAGGGGTAATCTGATGCTTAACCCAGTAAAAACCAAATTAAAATAATCAATACATTCAGATGTAGCTTTTCTTTTCTTTTGGAAATAGTCTAATTGCTCCTTGTTTTTCAGGCTAGGTCCAGATTACTAAACATAAAATTCAAGTTTCCACCAATATTAAATAGGTTACTCACTGTGTAAATGTTGTCTTCTAACTGAATAATCGTGGATGGGACATATTCATTTGACCATAGAAGAGACAATGTTGCGGCTGACCATCGCCACAGATTATCTGCTTTGAGTTATTTAATCACTGAGTTTGAATTTTTGAATCAAAATGGCCGTTTCTCTTACAGGGGTGTGGCATTTTATTTTTAAAAATCTGCTTTTCTATGGGACGGGATGCTTTATAAATTTACTAGTCATGTAAAAAAAAATCCACCTGTCCCTTTGGTGCCATGTGTTGAGATGACACATTATGGCAGTGTTCTCATGACATCAGAGCTTTGATAATTGCCTCTCTGATCATCACTGGACTCATATTGTGGCAGAGTTTGTATTCTAGCAATGCCCTCATTTTGAAACCTTTCCGCAAATCTACATACTGAGGCTGTCCAGAGTTGGAATACCCTTTTCTATCTGTTCACACCTACAAACGTGCATGTTTAAATGGTTTTACCAACTCACAATCTCTTCCCACAGGTGAAGGTTTACTCTGGACAAAAACAAAAATAAATCCTTTCCTAGTGTTGGGAAATAAGGGGGAGAGGTTACAGAGAAAGTTAACTTGCTAACGCTTAGCAGATTTTAAGTATGCACAAACATGGACATTCATATTTGTACTCGCAAAAAATGCAGTTCACACACTTTTTCTAGGAGTACGGTTTCCAGGCCTAATTCAGTAAATTGCTTGTGAATTCATGAAAGTCGTAATTCTGGACTTTTTGCAAGGAAATGTACCATCGGTGCTGTTTTATGACGTTCTGTATTAATGGGCCCCTAATTCTGTCTGGTGTTAGCTGAGACCTTTTGTTTTCATTAAAATTATATAAATATTTATCTTCATATATGGCTAACTTTTTGTGTGAGTGGCATCATTTTGGTCTTTAACAAGGAGCACATCAGCACACAAAGAAGTTTCCTTCAGTCCCAGGCACTACTACAGCAATGTTTGCTTTTGAGACCAAAAACATTTTTACTTTTAACCAATGTACTTGTTACAGAGCAATCATGCAGTGCCCATTGGGGTGGTCTGACAGATCAGAACCAGGACCGAATTTCTAACTGTTTGTGGGCCTGTTTTATGGTCTGCTGGGCTTGTTTTTACTGATGACTTCCCTGGGTTTAAAACAATAATTGCCTGTAGCAAGTTTAAATCCATACCATCTTTCATACATTGCAAAACAATCATACAGCTTGTCCTCACAAGTTCAAAATTGCCCCAATTTGCTACTCATTCTCGCCTTTGTACAAGTTTTAACAGGTTATATTCTCTCAAGGGATGAGGCATCGAGGGAGGGCAGGTTATATCCTATCAAGGGATGGAGAATCGAGTGGGGCAGGTTATATTCTCCCAAGGGATGGGGCATCGAGAGGGGGCAGGGTATGTTCTACCAGCAGATGGGGCATCGGGCAGGTTATATTCTCCCAAGGGATGGGGCATCGAGAGGGGGCAGGGTATGTTCTACCAGCAGATGGGGCATCGGGCAGGTTATATTCTTTCAATGGTTGGGAAAACGAGGGGAGGGCAGGTTATATTCTGTTAAGGAATGGGGCATCGAGCGGGGCAGATTATGTTCTCTGAAGGGATGGGTCATTGAAGGGGGGCATGTTATATTCTGTCAAGGGATGGGGCATCAAGGGGGTCAGGTTATGGTCTCTATGGGGATGGGGCACTGAGGGAGGGCATGTTATATTCTGTCAAGGGATGGGGCATCAAGGGGGTCAGGTTATGGTCTCTATGGGGATGGGGCACTGAGGGAGGGCATGTTATATTCTGTCAAGGGATGGGGCATCAAGGGGGTCAGGTTATGGTCTCTGTGGGGATGGGGCACTGAGGGAGGGCATGTTATATTCTGTCAAGGGATGGAGCATCGATCGGGGCAGGTTATGTTCTCTCCAGGGATGGGGCCTCGAGAGTGGGGGGGGTAGATTATATTCTGCCAGCACATGGGGCATCGGGGGCAGGTTATATTTTGTCAACGGATGGGGCATCGTTGGGGAGGTAGGTTATGTTCTCTCAAGGAATGGGGCATCGAGGAGGGGCAGGTTTTATTCTGTCATGGGATGGGGCATCAAGTGGGGGTAGGTTATTTTCAGTCAGGGGATGGTGCTTCGAAGGGGGGAGGTTATATTCTGTCAAGGGGTGGGACACCGAGAGGGGACGGGCTATATTCTGTCAGGGGATGTGGCATTGAGTGGCTTCATGTGCGATCTGACGGGTCGCATACATAATTGAAAAGAGAGCATAGATAAAGGTTGTTTACAGTTTTACAGGGGTTAAGAAAAGGTCTGCCAGCTCGTCCACGCAGGCAAGGTAAGTGATAGGCAAGCCTCTCTAAGCCTTCCAAGAAACTTCTGTTTATCCACTTAATAAATGCATTGCTTTATCAATGCATTTCTTAGAATTTCAAAAACAAAAAAGTGTACAGCTCGCTACAAAGGGAACTGTCAGGCTGATTTCTATTGACTTAATTCACATTCACTCTCGGCTCTAAATGTGTTGGCAGCCCTTCATTTTTTCCACAAGCGAACTGCTGGCAATAAGATTTGCTTGGCACAGGTACATTTTTGTCTGAGCATCTTAGTTTATCTAGAACTGCTCGGCAGGAACGTACCAAACGTATATGGTCGGTGGTTCATCAGAATTGCAGCAGTAGTGAAAGTGACATCACACAGCCCCAGGCGACATCACAGGAGTGACTCCTTGTCCCACGCTTGACTGTTCTGAGCACCCTGTTGATGAGGAGGTTACAAGGGCAAAGGCAAGAAGGGAAAACTACAGAAAGTTAGCAGGACTTCCAAAGGCCTGTTAACTTCCCCTTCCTGCCTATGCTTCCATGGCCTCTGACACCCAATGGTAGCAGTGGCAATGCTAGGGGTACCAATCATGGAGGCTTACAAGAGAAGTTACGCAGGATGTGCAGTTCATTTGGTCTAGTCATTAATTGCAACATGGTTCAATGCTTGAGCAGTCTCCAAGAGGTACTGCTGAACAATGTGCCTCCCTTGGATAAAGAAGCTTGCTTCAATGCGCTGAGGGTTGCAGTGTGCGCCATTTCAATCGTCCTTACGCCCAAAGATGGCAGCCTGGGGCATAATCAGTTCTGCATCATGATTGGTCCGATGGAGGCAAGCAGCCATACACTGTAAGACACTAGTTGCCTCCTAAGGAGCTGTAACTCCCCCATTGTTTTTACAGAGCAAAATCATTCTGCCCCAAATGTCCAAGGAGACACTCTTTGATAAAGGCCTCACGCCGCAGGAGGCATTTCCCACAGAGGAATCAGAGTGGCAAGTGGACATGCCCATCTCATGAATTTGATGGGCTAAGTTATATGTATGGTGGGGCAGACGTGCTTTTGAGCACCACACATAATACTTGTATTTATTTAGCTGTGCACAGAAAAAACTGGCCTTCACACATTTCTGTGGAAACTTAATTACAAGTAAGTAATCAAAACGTGCATTGGACTTTGTCTACTGATGTGGTCTTACTGCCTGTGCATGAACAAAAGAGATATCTCTGACTTGTGTGTCCTGTTTTCTGTTTTAGGCCTATGGCGTGGCATTTATTCGCAAAGTCAAGCATAAGCACATCCTTGCTAAGAACTACTTCTCACAGATTTCACACATGGCGCCGTTTTTGCACGAAGATGCGTCTCACCGGAAACCACAGCCGAATGAGGTTTTTCTCTAACTACTATTAAAATATGATGTCATAGATAATGTTTAGAGAATTCAGTAACATAATAATTTAAAAGGCATTACGTATTTTATGTACAACAGCGGCCTTATTATTAAAAGAAAACGAATTACAAAAAAGAAAGTCTGTCTTTGTAAAATCTTTAATCAAAAAAACATTTTGACGCTCAGATGGTGAGCACTGAAAGCATTTTGGCTCCTAACTGTGATGTTACCCTACTTGGTTGCGGACATATTTTAAAGTTTATTTATATGTTTCAGAATGTGATTACTCAGTTACAGTAGCTGTATCCTAGTTATGATATTTCGTGTTTATTCTTTTCGTGAAAGCAGATTCCTGTTTTGAAGATATCTACTCAAACTCCTCCAGACTTTCCTTCCTCCTGTATATTTCCTTCTCTGTGTACATTAAAAGTTTGCTTCCACAAGTAAATCTCTGATTGTGTTTTTTTTGTGTGAGTGGGGGCAGGTGTGTGCAGTTAGGCAAAAATGGCAAAGCAGCAATTGGGGGCTTTTGAGATCATATTGTTCAGTATCCACCTCCATAATATGCAGTGCTGAAAAGTAGGGGGAACCCACCAGATCCCGGTTCCTGCAGCTATTTCTGGGCTGTATCCAGGGGCGACTCCTCCACTAGGGAGGAGTAGCGTCACCCCACTGCTTGCTCGCAGTGCGGGAAAGCCAAAACATAAAATGGTAATAACTTTTTGATTATTACCATTTTTGTTTCTTTCCGCACTGCTTGAGCCGAGCTGCCCTGGCAGGGCAAGAGTGGTTCGTCTGGCCATCTCAGGGCTGCCATAAGCAGTCATGCGTACTCTGCACTTTTCCATGCAGGCTGCATTGCAGCTTACATGGAGAACATGCTGTCCCCTACAGCAGCGTTTCCCAAACTGTGGTCCGCGGACCCCCAGGGGTCCGTGACACAATCCCAGGGGGTCCGCCAGACTCGAGTGCCTTCGTCAGCTTTACTGAAATGACCATGCGCTACAAGCCCTGATAATGACAGTGCAGGGGCAGCGGGATCACAACAAAATCACCACAATTAAATCGGGCTAATCACCATTCAGATTTAGGTGCAAGCTGAAGGGTAATTGGCTTGTTTTATTATTTGATTATTCCAGTGGTAGAAGTGGGGGGGATTGGAAGGGCACGGCGTGCCCCTACTTTAAAATATTCTTTCAGTCCGTTCCCCTACTTCTTTCTTTAAAAAAAGCATCCCGGGTTGGCAAGAAAGAATAGTCCTACTTACAAAATGATAACTTTTTCTTTCAGCTTCCAGGGGCTGCTCGCAGTTCTCTTTGACTCCAGAGGCTGCAGCAGCCCCTCCCTGAGCTCGCACGGACCGAGGGCAGGCCCATTGTCATTCCGATTGAGGCTGATTACCCCCTTTCGAATGACAATGCGCCCGCCGCCTGCCTTTAGCATATCATGTGCCAGTGAGATCGTAGTTAGGGATTTCAAAGAAGCTTTCCCTATTTTCGATTTTTTTGGGAGGAGGTGAGGATCTTGCAAACTTCTACTACTGGTAGCTGAGGAGCCAGCCTTGCTTGTAACTTTGTATGAAGTTTATCGCTACTCTGCAACAAATCCAGGTTTAGTAAAAAACTAAATTATTACCCCCCCCCCCCCCCCCCAATAAAACATTGGGAAAACAAACGCCTCTGTGTGACCTCGGTTTAAATAAAGGAGCAGTGGCAGGTGAAAAGGAGTGAGTTTCCAGGATCTGAATTTGGGGGCAAGGGCTTCGAGTCCATGTCTCCTGGCTCGACGTCTGCTGCTTGGGCAGATGAACAACTTTATAAGCCTTTTCAGCAAGTTGAATTGCTGCCTCTTCCTGCATTAACACTACTGAGAGAGAGAGAGATGTGTGTCTGGTGGCTCAGTGGACGAAGGCGTCCGCTGCAGGGACCTGTGATCAACCTCATGGTCACAGTTTTTTTGTTGCTCTAGCCCCGCCCCCTCCCCCGTCCCCACCGGTGCGGCCCTCGGACACAAACCACACTGTAAATGTGTCCCCCGAGAGAAAGTTTGTGAGTACCCATGCCCTAACCAGAGTACTGTGGGGTCCTTGCCCCCTTGTATAATTTGTCAATGTTGTACACAGAGTGAACAGGGCAGGAGCAGTGACGGGACAAAGGAGGCGACATGAAAGGAGAGGTGATGGGGCAGGAAAGGTGACCGGGCAGGAGAAGTAACAGGGAGGAGAAGTGACAGGGCAGGAGAAGTGATAGGGTAGGAGAAGTGATAGGGCAGGAGAGGTGACGTTCAGGAGCAGTGACGGGACAGGAGAGGTGACAGGAAAGGAAAAGTGATGGGGCAGGAGAAGTGACGGGCAGGAGCAATGACGGGACAGGAGCAGTGACGGGGCAGAAGAGTTGAAAGAAAAGTAGAGGTGATGGGGCTGGAGAGGTGACCGGGCAAAAGAAGTAACAGGCAGGAGATGTGATGGGGCAGGAAAAGTGAGCGGGTCGGAGAGATGACGGGGCAGGAGAGGTGATGGGGGAGAAGCAGTGACGGGACAGGAAAGGAGAGGTGATGGGGCAGGAGAGGTGACGAGGCAGGAGAAGTAACGGGAAGTAACAGGCAGGAGAAGTGACGGGGCAGGAGAGGCGACAGGAAAGTTGATGTGACGGTGCAGGCGAAGTGACGGGGCAGGAGCGGTGACGGGGCAGGAGCAGTGATTAGGCATGAGCAGGAGCGGTAACCGGGCAGGTACAGTGAACGGATAGGGGCAGTGAACGGATAGGAGCAGTGAATGGGGCAGTAGAACTGATGGGACAGGAGAAGTGATGGGGCAGGAGGGGTGATCGTGCAAGAGTGCTGACCAGACAGGATCAGTGAACGGGCAGGAGCTGTGAATGGGCAGGAGCGGTGATGGGGAAGGAAAAGTGATAGGGCAGGGGCAGGGGCAGGAGCAGTGACGGGGCAGGAGAGGCAAAAGGAAAGGAGAGGTGACGGGGCAGGAGAGGCAAAAGGAAAGGAGAGGTGACTGGGCAGGAGAGGTGACTGGGCAGGAGAGGTGACTGGGCAGGAGAGGTGACCGGGCAGGAGAGGTGAACTGGGCAGGAGTGGTGACCGGGCAGGAGTGGTGACCGGGCAGGAGAAGTGACGGAGCAGGAGAAGTGATTAGGCAGGAGCAGTGACCGGGCAGGAGCGGTGGAAAGATAGGAGCGGTGAATGGACAGGAGATGTGAACGGACAGGAGCGGTGAACAAAAAAAACGATGGATTTAGGGCCAGATCTCTGTACTGGGGTGAATGTCTGACATTGTTTTGCATTCTGTCCATCAGTTTTTCTTTTTGCTTTCGTCACCCCGAGTGGGACGGGTGTGGTTCTAAAATTCTGGACCCTGCGGTTATCCCGGTATCGAGATCCAATACCCGTGCCACAAAATATCAACGTACCATGACGAATTTGGTGTCGACGGACCGGTAATGATTAGGACATCATCCCTATACATTTGCGTCATCATTGAGGGATAAGCGTGGAAGGGTATACTCAGATGTGAGTCCCTTGCTCATTGCACCATCAGGATTCAAGCAAGCCGGGCCGAAGACGGCTGAAATGCCAGAAACCGGTCCCCGGAAGCTTGTTTCCTTCTGAGTGTAAGAATTGGCTTTTGTAGTCTGGTCTGACCTGTTCCCATGATGCACTGGGCCAGGGACAGACTAATTTGCATACAGCCAGGTTCTGAAACTGGGATGGTGCAATGAGCTAAAAAACGGTGTTGGATCTAGCCCTGATCTCTTGACTGGGTGAGAGTACTCTGCTTAATTCAGAGACTCTGTCCATCACCACCCCTTGTTGTAAATAATTTTGTCCACCCTAAGCGTGGAAGGGTATACTCAGATGTGAGTCCCTTGCTCATTGCACCATCAGGATTCAAGCAAGCCGGGCCGAAGACGGCTGAAATGCCAGAAACCGGTCCCCAGAAGCTTGTTTCCTTCCCAGTGTAAGAATTGGCTTTTGCAGTCTGGTCTGCCCTGTTCCCATGATGCACTGGGCCAGGGACAGACTAATTTGCATACAGCCAGGTTCTGAAACTGGGATGGTGCAATGAGCTAAAAAACGGTGTTGGATCTAGCCCTGATCTCTTGACTGGGTGAGAGTACTCTGCTTAATTCAGAGACTCTGTCCATCACCACCCCTTGTTGTAAATGATTGAGGGATGCCAACACCCCTAAATCGTAGTTTCCGTCCCGACCCCTTAGACTCCATTTTGTAAACGACATCCATCTTGTATCTTGCCCTCATGATAAGTCAATTGAGTAAGGTCGAGCTTGTTCTAAAAGGACACGTCCACCTTCCCTGACTCCCCCCTGACCTGTCCCAACTGACTCCATTGCCTCCAGCCGAACCTGTTTGGGCAGCTCCTCGCCCAGTGGCCGAATAAGATAGCATCAATGCATAACATGCCACAAACCATTCACTACGTACAGACCATGTTTTCCACACACACACACCTGTCCATGTTCCTTGTTTATGGCCAGTTTTATGACTAGGAGGTACCCTGCTTTATTGGGGTTTCATCGATATCTGATGGGAGTTCCGGGCCTGGCCGGGTAATCCGTCACGAACTGGACGTCTAAAATGTGGGTTGGCCTACATGACTTCGCTCTTTGTATTATTATAGAAATATGTGTATAACCATATCGTAAACTCAAGAATTCTTGCCTGCAGCTATTATTTCTGTATATAAGGAGAAAGCTGGTTCTGTAAAAACAAACAGTCTCCTGGGAATACGCGACCCGGGTTGTCGTGTTTCTAGGACACGTGTTACTTGGTAGCTGCCAATAAAATTCGATCTCTGACTTCAACTAGAAGACTCTGTGTTTCTGTGGTCCGGAACAGGGAGAACTCAGAGGTCTTCGGGTGTTATCCCCTGGCACCACCGGGTTCCTAAAAACCCGTTACCTCAGTTGGCGCCCAACTCGGGGCGGTATCAAGCGGCGACGGTCCAAGCCAGATGTTCGTGAGGAGCTTCGTGTGAAAATTCCAGAGGACGGCCAGCCACTTCAGCGACCCCTGTATGTCGACGTGGTTCCGAAGGTCTTTGCTGCGAGGTTCCCCGCGTCCCGACGGCTCTGTGTGAAGATTTGGAGACAAATGATCCCAAACTCAAAATGAACGAACTATGGCGTACGCGTTTTAAATTCCATGAAGGTATGATTATAGGTGCCGAAGTTGAGGAAGCGATAGATTTATTGTTCTCTTATAGGAGTAAGGGAAACGCCTCTAGATCATTGTACGAAGACGATGTATCAGGTAGAAAAAAAACGAGACAGTACCCCATGAGAGAGGTTCCTCCGGTTTGGAGGGAAGGTGATGCGAATGTAAACCCACCAATTCTGCCACATTTCCAGCGTGTATGGGTACATGTCCCCTGGAAAAGATCCGAAGTTTTAGCACTCAAGCAGACATTACCTGATCCCCGTAAAAATCCGACTGGGTATTATAAGGAGTTATCGCAGACTGCCAGCTCATGTATAATGAATTTAGCGGATGTAGATATGTTGTTTGGGAATGTTGTTCCACACCCTTTATGGAGTAAAATCCGTCATACGGATCATGATCAAGAACTAGGTGACTCATGGGCTAATATTACCACTATAGATGCTAGACAAATAGGTGGTTCTAAACCTGAGCCGTTAATAGCTGAAGTTCCCGGTAGGATTATCGCGTACATGAAAACATTAATGCCTGAATTACGCGTAAATTGGGACAAGCTGTCTGCGTGCAAGCAGAAGAAAGATGAGAATGTGTCTGACTTTTTCACGAGATTTGAGGAGACTTTCACGGATCATAGTGGTCAGGATATGGCTACAGAGGGTGGTCAAAGATTGTTTGTAGACAAATTTGTACATAATCTGCTTCCTGAACTGTGTAATAAACTGAAAGATTCAGAGAGTGCTTGGGCTGTCTCTACGTCAGCACAGATTTTAGCTACAGCCCAGTACTATGAAAATAGGCGCAAAGACGAGCTAGATAAGGTAGACAAAAAGACGAAAGATTTAAAAACTAAAGTTCTTCTCCAGCAGGCCTATCCGCCTCGTACGGCTAGTCAGCCTAATTATCTCCAACCACAGCAGTATTCGAGAAACACGCAAGGAAACGAGTTTTCCCATCAGCGTCTTCCGTATGGCCCGAATCAATGTGCATATTGCAAGGAAGAGGGTCACTTTAAAGGTAATTGTCCGGCTCTTGCGCGACGTTTAAACGGTATTTCAGGTACAAGGGGTAGAGGTGTTCAACATGCTCCTAGGGGTAGGGGCCGTGGAAATTTCCCCCAGAATACAATTTCTTTTCCGCCTCAGAATTCCATGAACAGCTTTGACCAACAGAATAATGCATCGTCTAGGTCAGCTCAGTACTATGCTGACGACTATTACACCGAAAACGAGAATGAGGGAAATAATTGCTAGGACAGCCATGGACAAAGAGAGGGAGTCGTTTCAGTTCCAGTAGATCAGAATGGACCTTATGTCGAGGTGATTACCTCAGGAGTGTCAGAGCCATTTCTGCTGGATACTGGTGCTACAAAAAGTTCTATTATGCACTCGAAACTTCCTGGCGCACCTTTGTCTGGCGAAATGAATGTTTCAGTAGGTTTCTCTGGCGCCCCTGTTAGAAACCCGATCTCTAGTCCCATGTCCCTTTCTGTTGGCCCATGCGAATTAGAAGCACCCCTCATCCTTACAACAGGTTGCGGTGAAAATTTGTTAGGTTTGGATTTGCTAAAGAGGTTATATGCGACTTTGTACTGTTCTCCCTTGGGAGTACAACTTACCTTAGGTAAGAAAGTCATTTTTCCAATGTATTTGTCAAAGGAAAATATTCCAACTGAATTGTCATCTTTTCCGGATATACTCTGGGCTAATGGTTCCAATGATGTAGGCCATTTAGAGATAGCACCGTATGTCATAACATTGAAAGCCAACGTTAGGTTGCCACGTATTCCCCAATACAAAATATCTAGCGAATGCGAAAAGGCGTTGTTGACGATTATTTATGATCTGATCGAGAAAGATGTCATCGAAGAAACAACAGGCAACGTTTGTAACAGTCCAGTTTTGCCCGTTTTAAAGCGTACCGATCCTTCACAGCCCCCTGTGTACAGGTTTGTGATCGACCTCAGAGAAGTGAATAAGGTGGTTATTCCACAGTTTCCAGTTGTCCCCGACATTACTGCCTTGTTGACAATGGTTCCAGCTTCAGCAACTTGGTTTTCGGTGATTGACCTGAAGAACGCTTTCTTCAGCATCCCGATTGCTGAGGAGAGTAGAGATATTTTTGGCTTCAATTTAGGAGGACGAAGCTTCCGCTTCAAGTGCGCTCCTCAAGGCTATTGCGAAAGCCCATCAATATTCAGTCAGGCCCTGAAAACACAACTAGACACAATTGTTCTACCTAATGGGTCAACTCTGATTCAGTATGTCGACGATCTGCTGATCGCTGCAGACACTGAAGAAATTTGCAAGCGAGCTACATTGTCCTTATTGCATCACTTATGTGACATGAAGCACAAAGTCTCTCTTTCAAAAATGCAATTTTGTCGACAAGAAGTAACCTACCTAGGTCACATCTTATCGAAGGAGGGAAGGAGACTGACACCAGAAAGAATACAGGCAATTGCAGAACTGAGTGCCCCAAGGACACAGAGAGAGGTTCGGGCCTTCTTGGGCATTACATCTTACTGTAGACAATGGATACCGAATTTCTCACTACTAGCTAAACCCTTGCTGGCACTACTCTGTAAAGACACTCCCAATCCTATGCCCTGGTCTGAAGATTGTCAAACAAGTTTCCACGAGTTGCGTGATGCATTATGTTCGGCTCCTGTGTTGGGAAACCCCAACTACAGTAAGCCTTTTACATTATATGTCCATGAGAAGGAAGGTTGTGCATTATCAGTCATAACACAATACTTTGGGGACAAACAGCGCCCATGTGCGTATTTTTCGGCAACTCTAGATCCTGTGGCTAAGGCACTACCAAGTTGTCTGAGGGCCACCGCCGCAGCGGCTGTCTGCATTCGACAGTCCGCTGGGTTAGTCATGAATAATACTCTGATCGTTATGGTCCCGCATGCAGTAGACATTTTGCTAAACAGGACGAAGACACAACATCTTACTAGCGCTCGACTATCCAGTTACGAACTAACACTGTTAGCGAGTCACATTCACATAAAGAGGTGTGATACACTCAACCCCGCTACGCTACTACCCATCCCGGCAGAGACAGGCGAGGTCGAAAAACATGACTGCTGCTTTAGGACAGACGAAGAGACCAAAGGGAGAGTAGACTTACAGGACACTCCCCTTCCTGAATGCAATGATACTTTATGGGTTGATGGTTCATGTTTCAAGTTGCCGAATGGGGATACGACTGCAGCATATGCCGTAACGACATTACACACCATTATAGAGACCGCGCGCATTTCCCACAATTCCGCACAAGCCGCAGAGCTAATCGCACTTACAAGAGCATGTGTGTTGGCGAAAGGAAAGCGAGTGAATGTGTACACTGACAGCCATACGCCTTTGGCGTGGCTCACAGTTTTGGGAGATTATGGCGTGAACGTGGGTTCCTGACGTCGCATGGTGCAAAGATACAACATGGTCAGCTAGTTAATGAGCTCCTCGAGTCACTGACCTTGTCACTACAAGTTGCAATTGTGAAATGCAGTGCACACAGAAAAATTCAAGACGATGTTGGCCGTGGGAATGCATTTGCAGACGAGGTTGCGAAAGAGACTGCAAGGAACACAATGAGTCGGATGTATGTTGTAGGTCCCGCTAGATGGATTACTGATGTGGGGATGTGTGAGGACACCATCGAAAGCGTGAAAACTATACAAGCTGAGGCCACCGAGAAAGAAGTGAATGAATGGAGAGAAAGCCAGGGTAGATTAGATGCGAATGGTTGTTGGGTCGAATTGTCAGAACACCAGCGATGGCTATTACCTAACGCATATGTACTTGCAGTGGTAACAATGGCCCATGGAATTGCGCACATCAGTACGAAAGGAATCTGTAAACTATTGGCCCCAGTATGGCAGAATAGTAATATCCCAAAATGTGCAGAGAATGTGGTCAGAAACTGTATGGTGTGTTTGAAGCACAATCCCGGTAGGGGAACCCCAACTCCAGCTGGTCATTTTGCGCCTCCAACGTATCCGTTCGAGGTTTTGCAGCTCGATTTCATCCATATGGAGAGGTGCAACAATCTCAAGTACGTGCTCGTTGTTGTTTGCGCTTTCTCCAGGTGGGTGGAAGCGTATCCCCTTAAGGACAACACCGCCTTGTCAACTGCCAAA
The DNA here is from genome assembly GCF_964261635.1 of Lissotriton helveticus. Taxonomy (NCBI): domain Eukaryota; kingdom Metazoa; phylum Chordata; class Amphibia; order Caudata; family Salamandridae; genus Lissotriton; species Lissotriton helveticus. The sequence goes on along the minus strand of NC_136057.1, from coordinate 1,287,444,416 downwards.
GCCCTTGTCAAGGAGTTCTTCCCTAGATTCGGTATGCCTAGAATCGTTTGGAGAGATAATGGAAGTGAATTTGTGGGACGTGTGATGAGGAGAGTGTGTGAGTGTCTAGGCATACACCAGAAATTCCACGCTGCAAATCACCCCCAATCAGCTGGATTAGTGGAGTGCTACAATGGCACGTTAAAACTCAAACTAGCCAAGATCCAAGCCAGTACGGGTCTTAAATGGCCTGACGCCCTGCCTCTAGCACTCCTGTCGACCAGAACGACTGTCCATTCCAGATTAGGACTTAGCCCCCATGAAATAGTGTTTGGCCGCCCAGCCAACGTCTGGGGCGTGCCAAGGCCAAAGAAACTCAGCGAAATAGAGCACCCCGTGCTGCTTGACTATTTGTGCGAATTAACAACTAAATTGCGTGTTTTACACCAACAGGTTCACAGTTCCTCTCTGCCAGCCTCTGATGATCCAGGTCACTCCATCGAACCCGGCACCTGGGTGCTGGTGCGGAATTTTCAGCGCACGAACAACTAACAGCCCAGGTGGACCGGACCAATCCTTGTTCTTCTGTCCACGAGATCAGCCGTTCGGGTGGAAGGAAAGAAGAACTGGATCCACGGGACCCATTGTAAACGGGTCCCTCTGCCCCTTCCATACGACCGGTGGGTCAAGGAAGGAATTGCCGACTCCGAGACAGAGTTCATACCTTGCTTCATCCCGTTCAGCGATGCACGTTTGAAAGGAACTGGTACCGAAAAGGAGAGTGATTATATTTTACAAGGATTTGTGCCACCGTCAATGCAGTTGGACACTACAGAACCTGAGACATTGTTTAAAGATCACACCGTACCTGGGAAACAACGATATAATCTAAGGTCGAGATAAAGAGACTAATAAAAAAGGCAAATTAATGCGATTTTCCTTTCCCCCAAGAACTATTTTTGATTTTTCAGCTCTCTCACCCAGGGAACTTGCTCATTTTTTGATTTTCGAACCGCCATCCGGTTCTGCTGCTAGGGTCGCGGTTGAAGTCTGGGGAGTGCAGCTGGGGACGTTTAGGTCAACGGTTCTGGTTGGTCCAAGGGAGTTACCCCGGACTGAACGGAGCGCACTCCCTGGCAGAATCAATCTCCCACCGCGGGCAGCAACTAGAGGATGGAGTTTCCAAGGGTAGAGAGACCTACCAGATTCACGAACTTTGAAAGGCAATTATGCACAGTACTGGCCAGGAAAAGGTTTCTGATAATATGTATTTTAATGTTGTGCAGCATAACGATGTTCTTGATTGGCTATACTCTATTCACATTTCAAGTTACCTTTGCAAATGACACTCGGCCAACACCTCCTCCTACTATCTCTCCACACTCCTTTCACCCTCTACCTGAACACGAGTCTGCCAGAAGACTCGAATTTATAAATAACTCATTCATCCAACTCCTACACCAGCACCAGTCCATAATGAACACTTCGAACTGTTGGATATGCGGACTCATGCCGCACACAACTGATAAGGGTATCCCATACTTCATCCTGCCATTCAGTTATTATGGTTCTCTGTGGGCTTTCCAGACTATGTTCCTGTTCGCCCTAGAACCATACCCGCCCCGTTCCACTGAGAGCGATTCCAGCAACAAGGCACTAGTGGCAGGGATAAGAAATATGAGTAGGGATATTGACACATATCAAGCGATTCCCAAAGATGAACTCACTCCATACAGTCGTTGGAACGTAACTAAGTATGGGGTTTCCTTGAGTAAGGGCCAGACAGCAAAGAAATCCCGCCCAGTTTGGATAGTGCCCCACCGAGGTCGCTTATGTCTGCAAGGTATCGGCAGGGATCCTAAAGCACAATTAGGAAAGAGAGTATGCACGGAAACATATGTATTTGCTTCCCAAACTTCCCCTCTATTCTTGGCAGCTAAAGGCACCTATTTCATATGCCATGACCAAGCCTATACATGGTTGCCCTCTGACTTCTCGGGCACGTGTTTTATCTAATTTCTGCTGCCACCCACCTACACGGCCAGGGCAGATTACCATCGGACAAGAACAGCTAGGGGTGTCGTGAGTAAAGACGACACTGCGGGTCAGGAATTTGCAGACTTCGCAAAGGGTTTTCTGCCATTTTGGGGGCCTATGGTGAACAGCAGGAACATTCGCCAGTTATCGAGGATAGTTGAATCCGCCGTGACCGAAACGGCCGGAGCCCTTGGCAACTTAACAACTGAGCTTCAGTCGGATCGACTTATGACCCTTCAGAACAGGGTTGCCCTAGATATCATACTTGCAGACCGTGGTGGTGTATGTAGAGTGATCCAATCCAGTTGCTGCATTTTCATCCCTGATAATGCACCAACAGTATACCAGGCCATCTCTAAGCTACACGAAATATCTGGTTCCCTTCACGTAGAAAAAGGGGATTGGTCTCTGCTAGGGTGGTTCTGGGAACTGATCACTGCCTGGGGATGGAAAACACTGATCTTCATTGGGATGATCTTAGCGCTTCTGTTTATGTTCTGCCTGTGTGTACAGTGCGCTCCTGCACTATGTGGCCTCTGTGCTACTCCATGTGTAAGGAAGCCTGTGTCAAGGGACGAACTGAGCAACAGAATGATGCTACAGCAGCATCTCCACGAATTCATTTATACAGATTTGGACTCAGATTAACATGAGTTATTGCCTTATATGAGGGCAAAAGGAGGGTCTGTGGTTCTAAAATTCTGGACCCTGCGGTTATCCCGGTATTGAGATCCAATACCCGTGCCACAAAATATCAACGTACCATGACGAATTTGGTGTCGACGGACCGGTAATGATTAGGACATCATCCCTATACATTTGCGTCATGATTGAGGGATGCCAACACCCCTAAATCGTAGTTTCCGTCCCGACCCCTTAGACTCCATTTTGTAAACGACATCCATCTTGTATCTTGCCCTCATGATAAGTCAATTGAGTAAGGTCGAGCTTGTTCTAAAAGGACACGTCCACCTTCCCTGACTCCCCCCTGACCTGTCCCAACTGACTCCATTGCCTCCAGCCGAACCTGTTTGGGCAGCTCCTCGCCCAGTGGCCGAATAAGATAGCATCAATGCATAACATGCCACAAACCATTCACTACGTACAGACCCTGTTTTCCACACACACACACCTGTCCATGTTCCTTGTTTATGGCCAGTTTTATGACTAGGAGGTACCCTGCTTTATTGGGGTTTCATCGATATCTGATGGGAGTTCCGGGCCTGGCCGGGTAATCCGTCACGAACTGGACGTCTAAAATGTGGGTTGGCCTACATGACTTCGCTCTTTGTATTATTGTAGAAATATGTGTATAACCATATCGTAAACTCAAGAATTCTTGCCTGCAGCTATTATTTCTGTATATAAGGAGAAAGCTGGTTCTGTAAAAACGAACAGTCTCCTGGGAATACGCGACCCGGGTTGTCGTGTTTCTAGGACACGTGTTACTTGGTAGCTGCCAATAAAACTCGATCTCTGACTTCAACTAGAAGACTCTGTGTTTCTGTGGTCCGGAACAGGGAGAACTCAGAGGTCTTCGGGTGTTATCCCCTGGCACCACCGGGTTCCTAAAAACCCGTTACCTCACGGGTATGCCCAGACGTGGGTCCCATGCTCTCCATGCCACTGAAATCAAGCTATCCTGGCTGATGAAGGGTGAAACCCCATAACTGATCCTAGGATGCTTGTTTCCAGACCAGGGAGGACCTGGCTTGGCAGTTCGGGCTGTAATGTTCCCATTGGGCGCAGGAACAAGCCTGATTTGCATATGGCTGGGTACAAACTGGAATCCCATGGTGAGCAAAAAAACGATTGATTTAGGGCCAGATCTCTGTACTAGGGTGAATGTATGACATTGTTCTGCATTCTGTCCACCAGTTATTCATTTTGATATATTATGATTGAGCAGCTAGTTGGCTGACCTGAATATGAAGGAGCCTTTGTGGGTTTCCGTGAGTCTAGATTCTCCTGAAGTGTCCCTTTCTCTTCTGAGCCCTGCTTAACACATGTGTACAGGAGGAGCCCTGTATTCATGTCCTCAATGTTTGAGACAAAGAAACTCATGGATTTCTGAACAATGAGAATAAAAGTATTAAGGTAACATGTTGTTCCTGGTTATATTTTGCACTCTTTACATAAACCTGTATTCCCTATGAGTGTTTGCTTTTTTCTGATTTAAACCTCAAATAAACATGTTTATCCATTGATTGAATTAAATAACGTTATAAGCTGTAACTGGTCAGCGAAATGCTAAACATACTAAAAATTGGTATGTTTTGCTATTTCTAGCCACGCCCCTGACTCCGCCCACTGATCCAATCTTCAGTTATTCCCACCCCCCGATTCTCCACCCACAGTTCCCCTACTTTTTTTCCCCCACTTCGACCACTGGATTATTCGCACTCGCACAGCAGTGCGTGTTCCCTTGCATTTGCGGCCAGCCTCAGAGCATTTTGCTGCCCAATGTCGTGTCTCCACTTTCTGCCATGAATACGGAGTACTGCAGTGCCTCTTGTTTCAATGCTAAACAGCATTCCGGCACCCCGGGCCAGCAGTAGGGCACTAAGTTCACCCGATGGAAAGCACAGATAAGCATGTGAGTGTTTTAATTTACGGCTATACAAGCGTAGACCAGGGGAATTCGCAGCAGCCTTTTGAAGATTCTTCTCGTGTGTGACGAGTGACCAGCTTGTTGTGTGCTGTTGGCAGTGACATCATGGTTTATTCCTGCCGTTAGGGTTGCTTTCATTAAAAGTGTGGCTGCAAGTGTAGTCCAAATTATTGAATTTATTTTAACTTGGTTTATTCATGTCACATTATGCAATCAATGTATGTAATGATTTAATCCTTAATCTGAAAACTGTATTTACCCGACCAGGTGCACCGTGATTGTCATCACATCATAAATTAAATAGCCCCCCCCCACACAAAACCCTGCCTTGATGAAATATGCACATGTTAAAAGCGCACACACACACATTTAAAAAGTGTTTCCTTTTTATTTATTTTATCAGCCTCATGGAAGTGAAAGACAACAGTGCTATAAAAATCCAAGTTGCTTTTTCTAGAAGTGTGTCTGAATAAACACAGTTATTCAGGGTCGTGTTGATCTACGTCCTGCTCCGCCCGCCCTACTGCTGAATAAATTAAATCCATGACTTCAAGGGGCTGCACACATTTTTTTAATTTTCTCGCTATGGATGACTCGGTCACTGAGGTCGATTTGCCATTCCTGAATAATTGTCATTCATAGCTCATGAAATAAAAATATGTATGCTGCTCCTTGAATAGGTAGGAACCCAAGGCATGATACTAATGCCAAGTGCTTGGCCTGCCAGGAATGAATGTAAGTGCCTCATGTTACGACTGAAGAACTGTCATCTGGTTTACTAATCTGTATTACTTGCATTATTTTAATTTACGGGTACACAAATGCACTTAAAATAACTTAACATGCTGCTCTACAAGGAACCGGTGTCTGATCTCAAGAAGATGAAAGTGATTAATTTTGGATGTGGCTTCTCACCTAAGGACGTGAGCAAGAACATGGTGCATCATGGCTGAATTTTGTTCTTTTTGGGTCTATGGCTGCTGCAGGGGAAAGGCGGATGTTCAGAGTGTCAGTTACCGTTACTTGGCGGGGGGGTTGGGGGGGGGAGATGCAGCCAGGATCAACAGTAGGGTTTTCATGCTGCTGTCCGTTTGCTCACTTTCCATAAATCCTTGAAGTATATGTGCTGTCGAGCTTTTATAGTTGGACATATCAAGCTATTATTTGTAACCTTTGTGGTTTGTTGTTGGCAGGGGACAGAGGCAGTGGACTTCCTAACAGGAGAGGGTTGTATCAGGTGCCATGCGATGGCTCTCTGAAATATGACTTCAATGCAGTGTTCACCCTTTGATGGTAAAATGTTGCACTGCTGTGGCTAAAGATTATGTCTAACTGGTGTTTATGGTAATTACTGTGATAGAAGCTAAATGAATGTCAAAGTGTTGCTGTCTGAAAATTCTGATGTGTTTTAAGAAGCTCTTGCTTGGTAAATTGGAATAATTATACATTATAAATATGTATTCCCAGTATGGTAGCAAAACTTGATACAATGGTGCCTATAATGAAGTCTTGTCATCCCTAGGGCTTTGTTGAATTGCATATAATCGGAATAGCTTTGTTCCATTTCATCATGACCTCGCGCAAACAATATTCCTCCTGTGCAGTTACCATCCTGCCGTCTCTTACACTCCCATGACAAACACCTTGAATTTGCTCTATATACACTGGACTTATCGCTTTGTGCACTTGACTACCTTGTTAGAATTAATATTTATATTATATACTTTTTCACATTCTGCCTATTTATATGTTGTTTTGTGGGGTATGACTTCATGCTAAAATTCTTCATAAATGTATAATATTTGTAACACTCCTTAAACAATGAATAGAGTAACATCAGCTAATAATGCAAAGTCATTCAACCAGTTTGTGCAAGGAGGTTTCACCCCCCCTAGGCTCTGAAATGAGAATGTAGAGGTGCTGCTATGACTGAGGGAAAGACAACAATTGATGGACAGAATGCAGAACAATGTCATACATTCACCCCAGTACAGAGATCTGGGCCTAAATCCATCATTTGTTTGCTCACCATGCCAATCCAGTTTGGAAACAGCCATATGCAAATCAGTCTTGACCCTACGCCCAATGGGAACGGTCCAGTCCGAACTGCCAGGCCAGGTCCTCCTTGGACTGGAAATAAGCATTCTAGGACCAGTTTCGGGCTTTCAACCCTCATCAGCCAAGATAGCTTGACTCCAGTGGCATGGAGAACACGGGACCCACGTCTGGGCATACCCGTCCCACTCGGGGTGACAAATGCAAAAACAACAATTGATGGACAGAATGCAGAACAAGGTCATACATTCACCCCAGTATGGAGATCTGGGCCTAAATCCATCGTTTTTTTGCTCACCATGCCATCTATTTATGTGAAAAAGCTTTTTCAGATGTTATGTATCTAAAAAATAAATACAGAAACCGTTTGAAAAATGTAGAATCAGACCTGAGGATTCAACTTCCCGAAATAAAACCAAACACTAAAAAGTTAGTCGCTGAGATGCAACACCATCCTTCCCATTGAAATGTTCTGATTTTCGCAAATATTTTAAAAATAAAATAATAAAAGCTTCAGTAATTTGAGTATTTGCTTGGTGTGTACTTGTTGCGTATTTTTTGCAAATTACTGTTGTAATTTCCGAAATGTATTTTATAACATACAAATTGCTTGGGGGTCCCCGCCTTCCAGTAGTGATTCAGTGGGGGTCCTCAGGAGTCAAAAGTTTGGGAACCACTGCCCTACAGCACCGGGCAAGGGCCCGACCAATCACAACGCTCTACTGGAGCGTTGCGATTGGCTTAGGGGAGGGGAGAGAGGCTGCCTGCAATGTGTTCCTGTCGAATGCAGGAGCAGACCGAGCAGTGAAGACGCAGGACCCGGGCCGGCAGAAAGGTACGTTTTAATGTATCTTTTATTATTGAACCCCCCTCTCGACCCCTCGCCCGTCTCTTGCGATCCCTCACTGTCCTGCGTGACCACTCGCCAGTCCCCCCCACCTCACCCTTGCTCCCACACCTCGCGCTTGCTCCCCCCACCCGTGAGCAATGCTGACCGCGACTGGCTGTATCGGCAGGGAAACATGCTGAAATAGTACTGGTCTCATTTTTAAACAAACACCCGCACATTGCCTGCTTTCTGTTGGGTGCAGCAACCTGTAGGCAGCAAGGAGGCTTTATTATTTTCACTTCCCAAATGGGCCTACAACTAAAGGCCTGATATAAAGGATCATCAGCCCTTCTTTTATTCAACCGTGATCTTGGCTAGGAGCCATCTGGAGCCTAACACCTTGATGCCAAGGAAACAGACCCATGCAGCTTATCACTTCACAAGTACTTTAGAGAAACTATGATTTGGATACAGGTTTTTGACTTTGTTCAACCCCCTATGTAAGAGAGGTGCATGCACTGTAACAATGCAAAATGTATCCGTGTGTATCAGAAATTACACATATAATGATTTGGGCCGCACCTACGATTTTTTTAATGTAATTCTTTTACAGAGCTACTTGTCCTAGTGGAGGGTGTCAAAGCTCTCTACATCACACACAGATATGTAATAAATATTACAAGTATGTCAATCAATGTCCAGGAAATGGAACATAAATAGGGTTTGCGACTTGCTATTAGGAAGGGGCATGACAAGGGCGTCCCTTCCTAATGGGCGAGTCCCACTGCAATGTAAGATTGTTTTGTAGCCGCAATTGCGGCCACAAACCACTTGCAGTTTACCACCCATTTCAAATGGGTGGTAACCCACTCACAAACGGGAAGGGGTCCTAAGGTAACCCCTTCCACTTTGTGACTGGCATTGAAAATATTTTTTAAGAGCATGCGTGGACCACTGCCTACTCTGAAAAAAAGAAACTGTAGCGTTTCATAAAAACAAATGTGTGCATCCTATTTTCCTTTAAGGAAAACAGGATGCATTTTTTTTTAAGCTGCTTTATTTAAAAAGCAGTCACCGGCATGGTAGTCTGCTGACCCCCGCAGGCCACCATCCCTGGGAGTGCTAGACATTCCTAATGGAGTTGTAAATTGCACCTGCCTCGTGAATATTAATGAGGCATGCAATTTGCAACCCCATTAGGAATCGCAAACAGTGTCTGAGACACAGTTGTACATTCCTATTTGCGAGTTGCAAATTGCGAGTCGCAATACAACGCAATTTGTGGCTCGTAAATTGGTAGGGCCATACATCTGCCCAAAAATATGTTATGAGTGAATGGTCAGGAAAAACACAAATTCAAGATATAAAGCGTAATGCAGTGATTGTGGTTGTCTGTCCTAACAAAATTATCTCAGTGTAAAAAACAGTAAACTAATTACCTAGCTACTTCAAATACAATTATGTGATCTGCATGTTACACAATGTGCTTTGTTGCAGGCACTTTACCCTTTGTGCTACATTATAATTCAAAACTGTGACTGGACAAAACACTGAACCCTCCAAGACCTAGGTTAACCACTAGAGTTCTCTTGCCACTGTAAATTATCCCCTCAAAATTCCTGGACACACAAAAATCTCTACAGAAGGTGTCTTAACCATGTAGGATAGGATAAATGCAGCCTCTTTGTGACCAATTAAGTAACATAGAATAGATTTACTGTCACATATGTCCTTATTGTCAATTTCTTTGCAGCAGATTTTTAAAAATAAATGTACAAGTTGAAAGTCTGAATCTGCTTTTCAAGCTCCGCCCCGCGTGACTTCAGACCTTTTTCTCTGCCACACCATGACACCCAGTGTATGGGTTCTCAGAGTAAATGTTTTCTAATTCCAGCAGATTGTGGGAATGTTAAAGAAGGGCAGGCAACAGTTGTCGGAATGGACCCTGATGCTGATGTCGCCATGGTGTAAACGGAAGCTACAATTTGACAACAGGGATGTCATTATAAATATTTGTTATCTCCTCTTAGGAGGTAATTTGCAAGGAATCTTGACAGCTGGATTCTTATTAGGAGCCAAAGATTTCCTCAGATTCAGCAGGAGCCCTATACCCACCCTGCTACAAAATTCAACTCTGCCTGCTTCAACCAGGAGTGGTGTGTGTTTCCCGTTCAATTGCAGACTACAAACCCATATGCAGCCATCTAATCTACTACCTTTACTGCAGTCTTGTGTTTTACTTACTGGCTTTCAGAACTGCGTGGAATTTGGAAAATCAGATATCCAAAGACTGGTTCGTTGTGTGGGGCTGTGCTAGGTCGCTTGGAGGTGGGCTTTTGAAGTTGCTAGCAATCTGTCATGGTCAATGGTCATGGATCATGGATTACAGTGCCAACTATACAGACACAAATTATTTCTCCCACATGCTGTGTCGAGTACCTACAGTTACAAAAACTTTGACCTGGTCTGGCACTGACCACCGAAGAGGACTGTGAAGCCTGACCAGCCCCGACGGTCTACTTCTGGTTTCCTTTTATATTGACACTCATTGTAAAAGGCAGCATGTATTTAAGCACTCTGACCTCTTGTTGTTCGGCTGCCGTCTGGTGTCCTAGAGGAATGTCTGACAAAATGTCGATACAAAAAATATCGACATACAAAAATATTGCAACAAAAATATCGATCTCAACAATATCGACATCCTACCTCCAACAAGGTAAGTACAAAAATATCGGAAAAAAAATATCGAATGTCAAAAAGATCGTTTTTTTAAATTAAAAAATATATAAAATAAATTAAATAATACTTATAAATGTAATACACATAGTAAAAAATATTTTATAATTTTTAAAATGAATAATTAATATACATAATTTAATAGAAAATTAATTACACATATACATATAATACATAATATATATACATACATAATAATTACTTTTACTAATTATTTTAATAACATAAATAAAAATATTATAAATTACAAATACATATATGCACATAAAATGATAATATAAATAAACAATAAATAAAAATGTAAACACATTTAAAAAAGTAAGGAGAATGTTGGATAGCGTAGGGGTGAAAATTACTATTCCAACTCCAGAGAGTGCAACAGTAGGGAAAGTGTTGGATAGCGTAGGGGTAAAAATTACTATTCCAACTCCAGAGAGTGCAACAGTAGAGAAAGTGTTGGATAGCGTAGGGGTAAAAATTACTATTCCAACTCCAGAGAGTGCAACAGTAGGGAAAGTGCTGGTTAGCGTAGGGGTAAAATGACCATTCCAACTCCAGAGAGTGCAACAGTAGGGAAAGTTTTGGATAGCGTAGGGGTAACAATTACCATTCCAACTCTAGAGAGTGCAACAGTAGGGACAGTGTTGGATAGCGTAGGGGTAAAAATTACTATTCCAACTCCAGAGAGTGCAACAGTAGGAAAAGTGTTGGATAGGGTAGGGGTAAAAATTACTATTCCAACTCCAGAGAGTTCAACAGTAGGGAAAGTGTTGGATAGCGTAGGGGTAAAAATTACTATTCCAACTCCAGATAGTGCAACAGTGTTGTATAGCGTTTTAGGACCCTAGTGTAATTTTTCCGATTCATGCCCTTATATAGGTATGAAATACCATGTCATTATATAGGCATAGAAATCACAACTATATTAAGACATAGCTCAAGTAGTCCTAATACGGCTTGGCTACTTCCACTAGTTCCGAAAATCTACAACGATTTCTTGGAAAAACCCGCCTTCAGCAGTCAGGGACTAACCCCCTGCATGAATATTAAGTTATCCAAGATATCATGGGGTTTTCAGAGAATTAAGTCTCTGATGACGTTATTATGTCCAATCTTACGTCAAACTCGGCACCTTCAAGGTTTAAATATGCCCACACTTGTCCAAACAAACACACAGTGGTTTGGAGCAGTTCGACTATCTTCTTGCCCGACGTGCCCTGCTGCAGCAAGTGCCGAAGGAAGCCGACCCTCCAGCTGACGCACTGACAGACGCTGTACTTTCTCCTGCCGAGAAATCCAGCTCCAGTGTTTCCAGGCTATCCTTGCGGGTTGCTGGGTAATCGAGTCCTGAGAGAGAGATACAAGACCTCCTACATTCTAAAACCAAGGTCCGGAGCTGATTAGACACTTAGAGAATTCTTGCAAGAGATTATTGGCAAATAATACTACAACTAGGCTACACCCTACTTACTTCTTCCCTTGTACTAGACCTAGGTTAGGTGCACCGGGGTAGGCGTATTTTAGAAGCACCAGTTGAGTACTTTTAGTCGGTATTTATCACTGTATGTATTTTATGCATTTTAGGTATCTTATGGCTTAGAAACCGTATCATCCTTTTACAGTACTATTTTATAATACTCTTCGTATTATATGCTCTGTACTTTACAGCAAGTATTACGATTGCAGCAGTTCATTTCTTATGCTTGAGAAAGAAGACTGTTCAATAAATACCCTTTTTATTAAAAACGCCCGTCTCTCTATTTCTCTGCACCTCTGGTGAAACGAAGCATGCACGATTGACTGAGTGAAATAACTATCTATTGTTTCCGCGACTCTAGAGATATAGGGGCATATTTACAATAACTGGCGCATCCCTGCAAATCAGCAGGGATGCGCCAGTTATTGTGGGCCACAGCTCCGCCATCATGGAAGCGCCGCATTTACAATGCGGCGCACCATGGTCCAAAAACAGCACAGATGCGTCACGCATCTGTGCCGTAAAAGTGACGAATTGCTGGAGTTGCGGCGCAGCTCCAACAGTGCTCTGGGGGCCCTATCTAGTTAATGCTGCGTCAATCCTTACGCCTGCTTCAGGCAGGCGCAGGGTTTTGACGCAGTATGGGCCTAAAAGTGACTGAGTGAAATCTTGTAGATTTCACTAGGCCACTTTTAGGAGACATTCCTACGCCAGAACGCCCTCCCTGCACAGAAACGCCTACATGTGGCGCAGGGCATTACAACGTGACGCATCACGTTGTAATTACCCCCGCACCATGGAGCAGGATTTTAGCCGCCGCTGCATCACAAAAGTGACGCAACAGCGGCGTAAATGAGGCGCAAGGAGCTTGTAAATCTGCCCCATATTTCTTATTCTTGGGGAACAAAGTTGTCATGTTTTAAGCGGTTGTCAGAAACTAATCCTTTCTTGTTTATTCGAGTAAGTTTCTAGTGACCTCTGAGCTAGCTGGCACACACACAATTAACTTTAGTATATTCGGTAGGGACCTAGTTGACTTCAGTCCTACGTCTAAACTACAGGATACACTATTACAATGCGCAGAGCCTATTGGAAATATAGGAACTACACTACATGGCGCCCAACATTTGGTAAGGCGATAATTTAACGCTAGATACTAGAGTACCTCAGTCGTGCTTTTCACACAGACCCCTTTTTCCCGTAAAATACTCCAATAGACGTCTGGAGTGGGTTAAAGGATAAAATATCCGCTTTAAACTGAGTAGGACGGAAAAATCCTATGTATTAGTTTTTAGTTTGTTCAATGTTGAAGGATACGACGACAATAACGCAACCGGTGGAGCTACAGTAAATGCAACCCAGCCGGGTGTAGACGTTACAGGGTTTAATGAAGAAGGTGACAATGCTATAATCATCCCGGAAAACTTAAGGAAAACCATAGCTATAAAACGTATAGAAAATGGTCTATCACCCAGAGGTGGTAGAGTTATATTTGTCATAGAGGCACATGAATATCGGCAGACAGAGGCATTCTATTCATGGATTATCTTTCCACAAGGAAATCCAACAACACATATGTTCCACTACTACAAAGAAGAGGAACCTCCAGCGGAATACGTTCCTTTCGATGACGTTGAAATTCCACTAACTTACCAAGAGCATCAGCTCTGGTTTAAAGGCGCCCTACAACATCAAAATCCGGTTACCAGGCTCGGTCCACTAGGTAGACCAGGAGCAACATGGCCGGTACTAGCCAGCTATACACCACATCCTGACATTGAAACAATGACAGCTCCTGAATTGTTAGCTCAGCTAAAACAGCTGATTAAAATACACAGGCAGTTGGTTCAATATGTCATGCAGACTTTAACAGTCCAACCAGCTGTAAGAATTCCACAGCACAACCCTCACCAGGGAAATACAAACAAAATTACACCACAGACTATACAGTCAGTCATTGGTAAATTGCCCGCAAAACGAGAACAAATTCCGTTCTGGTTAGCACAAAAAAATTGCTCAAATAGAGGCAGTATTCCCTGATAGTACACCTCATTAGAAACACAGGACTCTGACAATCTGTTTACCAATGGAGATTGCACCACACGTAGAGGACTGCGACACTTGGGGTAGTCTTTGCTTCAATCTACACAAAAACACATGGTGTCCCGTCTATGGCGGAAATACCAGACGTTCCAAGACAGATTCAAAATGAATACAGTCCAGAACTGGCCTTAAATCTGGGTATGAAATTACTGAAGGATTTGAAACAGGTCTCGGCTATACTATTAGGCAACATTAAAGGTGAAGCCGCATCAGTGGCGATCCGCCAAAAACTAAAAGAAACACATATTACTGAGCAACCGTATGAGCTTGCCAGAATTATTGAAAAGTCCTATGAAGAACTAGGTAGAGATAGTTTGAGTGGGCCCAAACAATGCTAGACAGCGCAGCAGAGGTAACCTTAGCTCGCAAGATCCTGAAGGATCATCTGGAGATAGTGGACTTGAATGAAAGCATCCAAGTAGAAACTACAGATACCAGGGTTAGTGTACCACATACGTTATATGAAATAACACTCCGGATGGAGGGTGACAAACCAAGAAAAATCAGATCACTCTTTTAGGAGAAGCTCTCTAAGGGTTATGGTATCCTACTAGCTGAACAAGACTGGCCACCAGAATTTGTCAGGGAGTGCCCACATGGTGAAAATATAATTATGCCATCCTTCTCAAATCACATTCCAATTCATAAAAAATACACATATGCTAGGAAATGGGCTGTAGCCCAGGCCCCAGCACTATACAAAAATCATGTAGGATATGAGGATTCCCCTCACCATAAAATCCAGTTGAAAACTCAACCAAGAATGCAAAGGCAATATCCTGTAAAACAGGAAGCTTAAAAACAGGTCAGGAAGATTTTAAATCAACTTGAATACCAAGGGGTGATTGAAACATGCACCTCATTAATGAACAATCCTTTGTTTCCTGTCTCCAAACCAGACAATTCATATCGTCTAGTTTTGGATTACAGACATCTAAACTCTTGTTGCAAAACTTTTGCAGTACAAAACGCACATAGTGCAGCACTGATGAATAACATCGTGCGCAAAAAATACAAAACTACATTAGATATCTCAAATGGTTTCTTTTTGTCAAAACTTGCACCTGAAAGCAGGTATTTGACCGCTTTCTCCATAATGGGGGCACAGCGACAATTTTGCCGTCTCCCAATAATAGTCCAGGGTTATTTCAGCCATAGTAACGGAGTTACTACAAATGTACGATGATGAGGCATTATCTTATGTCGATGACATCTATCTTACAGATGATGATTTGGACGTGCACTTGAAAAGAGTGAACACCATAATACTTGGGTTCGCCTCTGAAGGGTACAAATTCAATTTTAAGAAATCACGAATTGCCCACCTCAAAGTCCTATTTTTGGGATATGAGTTATCAAGTGAAGACAAAAGCCTGGCAGCAAACTTTTTAGAGAAATGTGCGCTGCTCCAACTTCCAAAAATGCTGAAAAACTTACAATCAATTCTAGGTTTCCTGAATTTTGGAAGAACTTATGTTCTAAATTACGCAGAAAGGGTAAAACCTCTTTACGAACTAATCAAACCTAATTTCAAACCTACAAATTGGCACAAAAACACACAGAAATTTTGCGTTCAGTGCAAACAAGACATGTTAGCAAAAACACAGGTACAAACACGAGACAACCTGCGCAACCTAGTGATCCGAATCATCCCAGGGAGATGCGGATTCACATACCTAACCTTTAACGAAGGTGAGACGGTACCAATAGCATACAAGTCACACTTGTACACACAAGCTGAAATGAAATTCACTTCAACAGAAAAAATACTGACAGCGGTTCAGACTGTAGTAGCAAAAGAAAGAGCCCTGGCACAGGGTAAACGCATAAAAATCGTTACACCTGTACCTGCCTTAGAGGCAGTGACAAAGGCAAGCATTCCAAATGCTAAAGCTTTACATCTGAGATGGATACAATGGGTTAATTCTCTTGCTGCAACAGACGTTGAATACGTTTTTGACCCATACTTGAAAACACAAGAATTTCTACAATACGAATTAGAATGTCCTCTGCCGACTGAAATTCTGCTACTTGAACATTACTGCTATATAATATATACAGACGGATCAGCACAACCCGCAATTGGGGGTAAACAAGCCAATAGGGCTGCGTGCGCGATTGTTTACAGTCGCTGTCGCGAAGGTAGATTTAGACCAATGGTCACTAAAACGTAATCACTCAGAGACTGTACAGCTCAGCGAGCTGAACTACAGGCTTTCAAGATGGCGCTTGAAAATACCGATCGCGAATTCCCCACACTCATAGTGTGCGATTCGTATAACTGCGTAAGGACTTATAATGAATATCTGCAGACCTGGGTTCAAAATGGTTTTAAGAATACAAAAGGTGGCACAATCAAGCATAAAAAGCTTTGGGAACAAGTATTTCTTTTGCAAAAAGAACTACAAAAGACTCATGTGATTCATACACTGAGTCATCAGCGTGATGGCGTTCACGTTGCAGGGAATTCATTGGCTGACGAAGCTGCGAAGGCAGCTGTACAAACGGCTTCCGTAGCTGCAATCACTCATTCAAAAACGAAAATAGATGGTGAAACAATGCTAGCAGTCAAAGCCTCAATGGAAGGTAGCTATGTAGCGTCACCTGTGAACTATCCACTCTGTAATACATACATAATTGATGCAAACTCCGTTCCTTTTGCTCGAATCCCTGGAGTGGGGGACAGAGTAATCCCAAACAGGAACCAGAGAGGTGCTTTGTTACACGAAGCACATATGGGAGAGGGTCTGAGACTTCGAGGGATCTTAGAATCTCTAATAGAATTAGAAGAGATGTACTGGTGGCTGGGAATGAGCGTCGAAGTTTGCAAATTCGGAATTAACTGTGACACCTGTTACAAAGATCATAGCTTCGAAAACCACCAGGTACCTGACTACAGTATAGCCAGCCCAGTCCAGACACCATTGTTAGACAGCATCAGCCTTTCTACACGCAGACGTCGCCATAGACGTACGCGGTCCCACAAATATTAAGACAAGATTCATTTGGATGTGGCCCCAGCGCTCGGCTGATGCCAAAACTGTTATAAAAGATTTGCGCGTCATTATCGGCACATACGCAATCGGCACACTGATTTTTGACCAGGGTCCTGCGTTTAGCTCTCGAGCTTACAAGGAGGCCATGGCCAGCTTGGGCGTTGCATTGCGGTTTTCGAGTCCCTTCCATCCTGAGGGAAATGCGGTAGTGGAAAGAAAAAAACGTGACATAAAGCAATCTATAACAGCTAGGGTATTAGGTTCGGGTGACGAGTGGGTCAAACATCTAAATAGTGTCCGAAGAAGTCTTAATAATCTGCCAAGAAATTCTCTGGGGAGAATCACTCCATATGAATTATTATTTGGTACTAGAATGCTTATCCAGGACCTTGATTGTCACACTTCAGTGGTGGAACAGAAACCCTTTGATATCAAAGACCGTTTGGCTGTTTTACAGGACTTAAATGAAACAAGAAGCAGTCTGAGTAACACAACACAAAAGCTGACGACCTCTGAAGGAAAGCCACCTTTCCCAGCAAGACCTGTCTGGATTCCAAAGATTGGGGATCTAGTCAGGGAAAAGATTGCGGTGAAGAAGGAATTTGGGCCTTCTTATAGAAAAACAATACCTGTCTGAGCAATTCTAGGAACAAGATCAGTGTTACTACCGCAGGCGTGCTGGTAAAGGGGAGAACAGAACAGTATCAATTGACCTGGTAAGACCACATCATGTGTCCGATAATAAGTAGTAGGCCCAGTGGACTCCCAAGAAGTAGCAGACGACCAAATATGGCTACTATTCAAGAGGTTCAAACTAAAAGACTTATCACATTTGATAAACCTACAGTGAGAAAAGAAGGACTAAGCAACAAAGCTATGGAACTCGTTCCTCTTCATACCCAAATTTCAGTTCGTCAAGAAACTCCTGTCTACAATTATGTAGCATCTGAATATACAACCATGTCAAAGGAGGAAGCAACTCCAGTGATTTCAAAGAATCCGGATGTGATACCAACAATTGACAGAACTCCCTCTGGCTATTTTATCAACTTCGATAACTTTTCTGAGGATCCCAGTGAACCTGAAACAATGGCAGTTAATAAAACTTTCAAAGAAAAAATAACAGAACTCTTTCATCAACTTGAGAAAACATATCTGGTTTCGCCATGGGTTGAATTTTGGATAGGATTAGGTGCACTTTTTCTACTAATCTGGCTCATTCTGGTTTTAAGTTTGGGACGAATGATAGATGGAAAATACAGTACAATGGACACAGCAAGTAAGAACATCAACTTACTCCTGTAACCTTACAAATCATCTCATCATGAGCGAAGAGACCTGTCATCAGTGAACATCACAGCTGTTCCTATACCTGGTGGTATAGCATGGGACTCAACTGACTATGACATTTTGGGCCCGGTGGAACTGTTGAAAATTCTACACCAGTTCAAGGTTTCTTTAAGTGATTTTGTTTCATCAAGCACCTTTTCAGATGATTGGGACTTTGAAACTGTTAATAATATGACATTAGACTTAGAAATGTCAGCAAAATTTCAAAAACATGAACACTTAGAAGATTCAACAAGTTATGAAGAACTGTATTGTTATAATCATTTTGGTCACCATTATTTGCATAAATCTGTAAATCCAAGAAATGTTTTTTCTTATAATCAATGGGAACATTGTCCAACGCCACCAAAAGGCAGCTCTAAAACATTTTATGAGAAATTTCCATACTTGACAGGTTTTAATGTGACAAATCCAGAAACGTTTTATTTGAAAATATAAATAAGACAGGAATGAAAATCATGTTGACCAATACTAAGCAAATTTATTCTGCAAGCTTTTATGCTCAACTGTCTACATTAGGTTTTAACTTTTGGAAAAAAAGTGTCTGGGGCACAAAAGAATGGCAGGTGCAGGGTTCAGAAGCCTTGTTCAGAGCCTGCATTATACCAGAACAAATCATATTTTTGAATGGCACAGTTCAACAAACATCATGTCTTGGCTTAGCTAAGATAAAAGATTTAAACAAACCGTCCATACCTAAGGCCACACCTGACAGTAATGGCACTGCAGATGAGGAGGTAGACGTAAAACAGATTTTAAAACACAACAGAACCAATCCTGATTGGAAACAATTGTTAATCTGGCCCATAGACAAGAATAACTGTCAAAATAGATTCCTGAACAAAACACAAGGGTTTAAAATGAATAGGCCAGATCCAAGGTACTCCCAGAGACAACATCCAGGGATAGTCACCACATACAGTGTAAGAAAATGATGTCTTGATTGGCTACATAAATCCACACTCCCAGAAATTAAACAACACTAACTTTACTTAAAGAAGACGTTGACTTGCAAGACTTCTTACTCGGGCCTTGTAAACAACGACAAAAACGTTTCATATATGCCGGTATATACGCTGCGTACAACGAAGCTTGGAAAATAACGCAAATGGAAACTGCAGAAAAAATACGAGAAATTGATCGTATTAATTTAGAGAAAGCACTCTGGACAACAGGTTAACGACTCTGTCCTCCAGAATTTATTCTTTGGACAGCATTGTATCATCTGCCATTGACATAATAGAACAGGATTTGCTAATGTTACAACATGGCATGTCTCAATTGCGTTCTATAATGCTACTAGGCTGGACGTTGCAAAATCTCCGTTCAGGCTATGTGCCATGGCGTCTAATCAATACCACGTCATTGTTTTCTGTCCTTAACCTTTACAGATAAACAAATCTCTTTGGCACAAAGAGGAGCAGACTATATGGTGCTGAGCATTGAAAAACTGGAAAGATTACCATTGACAGTTTATAAGAAACCTGTAATTGAATGGATACTACATGGCTCCATCTCAATACCAGTGACGTGACGATTTTCCAATTTCAGTATTGTCTACAGCACATACCAGCAGGCCTGTATGAAAGGTTGGGTAAAGGATACATTAAGTCGACCTGGAATTTACCATATACACACAAATGTTGGAGTTGGGGAAATGAGGTATTTCTTAGTACAAAGAACTGTAAAAACTCACTAAGCGGTACACTTTTATGTAAAGGTATTAATTTACATGGAGCCTGCGAAGGTTCTTTAAATAACCTTTCTTGCCACATGCACGGTACTCCAGCGGCCGTGATAAGACCAATTTTTAGGCAGCTTTCCAATGGGAGCTACGTTATGCTCAACGATCACAGCTGTTGTGGCATGTTGCCAGGAAGAGCCTAGCTGGTTAGTGTGTCAGCCAGGGTCACTTGTAGTATGCAAGTATTGTATCCAAAGACTACTTACAGACAGGGAGACGGCGGTATGACCTTCACTGAATATCTCTTCTATACGAATTGATACTTTAAGCAGAATGAAAGCCATTCTTTTACAAAAAACTCTGCCACTGACCTCGTCTAGAGAAACGTATGATCTGCAAGTTGCAAGGAATTCTGCAGAGATACATGCATTATTATCAACAAACCGCCCACTACATTTCGCAGAAATGTTAGGTCAAATCTTAAAGATGTCTGATACCAGTGGCATCACGCATGTATTTAAGACGATCTTTTCAGGCCTGTTAACACCATTCGAAGCAGTCCTCTGCATTTTTCCAAATTTCGTGCACTCTGTGTTCGGCGGTCTGCCTCTCATTTTGGGACTCATAGCAGGAATTCTATTTTTATTTCTCCTGCTCCGATATGGCAAGTCCAGTCACCAACGATACCCAGACTACCATGGAACAAGCTCTCCTAGCCATGCGGTATCGTGACAGAATTACACAGATTCTTGGCTTGGCTCGTTTAAAGAGATCTGAATACCACTTGGTTCCTTTCATTCAGACCAATCTGGCAAGATTGCATCTCACCTGTTCTACGATGCCTGCTTTGCAGGGAAGAATGTGTGTTAGACATCTGTCTTACACTTCCATCAGCACTGCCAACGGATGTTGACACCTTGTTAGGTCCGGTAACGACTCATGCATCGTGTTGCCCCCAACGGCTACCAATCCTGATGATGGCATTCGTTGAGATCTCACCAGCAAATCCAGCTCTTGGTGATGTACGTGGAACAAAAGGCACACAGGTACCATCTACATCGAACATTGCTAATGCGACTGACGCCGATGGCGATGCTTCACATCTATGCAAATTTGATCTACTTGATGAAGTAGTTCCACTTTCATAAACTATGGTAGATGGTTTCTTTGCCAGCTTAGATGATTTGATGTTTTCTCCCGACACCGAGAATAACTTTTGAAAGTGCACACAGCGTTCCATGAACTCTGAAATTCGGCCTTCGTTTTTTTTTTTTTAAACAAACCCTCTAACTTGGGAACTCTATGTTTCTACAATCTACATTTGAAAACTTTTTCTCTTCATCCCAGATTAGACCCTTTTCACTTGGCACAAAGTAATCTGCTTAAAGTAGAACTATTCTTAGAGAACAAGAGATTCATTTGATACTTCCTATAGACAAATATTTGGCATTATTTCATAAAAACTTTAACTGTTTAAATATTATGCTATGGAATGGTCTCAACCTTTTTCTTCTGTAAATTTGGAGCCATTTCATAACTGTCATTTCATGTTTCATTTAGATAGCATTTCCTAATGACAGCGATTGCCTGTAAAATGCGTACTTGACAAATACTCATGTATGTGTTTAAACCATGTTTAATGCATTTCATGTATTTTGGGTGGGATTATGGACACATGCTTTAGTTATGTTTCTTATGCTTATAGATTTAGTAATATTAGACAGAATACGTGGAGTGGGTGTTGTATAGCATTTTAGGACCCTAGTGTAATTTTCCCGATTCATGCCCTTATATAGGTATGAAATACCGTATCCTTATATAGGCATAGAAATCACAACCATATTAAGACATAGCTCAAGTAGTCCTAATACAGCTTGGCTACTTCCACTAGTTCCGAAAATCTACAACGATTTCTTGGAAAAACCCGCCTTCTGCAGTCAGGGACTTCCCCCTGCATGAATATTAAGTTATCCAAGAAATCATGGAGTTTTCAGAGAATTAAGTCTCTGATGACGTTATTACGTCCAATCTTACGTCAAACTCGGCACCTTCAAGGTATA
The DNA here is from genome assembly GCF_964261635.1 of Lissotriton helveticus. NCBI lineage: Eukaryota > Metazoa > Chordata > Amphibia > Caudata > Salamandridae > Lissotriton > Lissotriton helveticus. The sequence goes on along the minus strand of NC_136057.1, from coordinate 1,287,422,499 downwards.
AATATGCCCACACTTGTCCAAACAAACACACGGTTGTTTGGAGCAGTTCGACTATCTACTTGCCCAACTCGCCCTGCTGCAGCAAGTGCCGAAGGAAGCCGACCCTCCAGCTGACGCACTGAGAGACGCTGTACTTTCTCCTGCAGAAAAATCCAGCTCCAGTGTTTCCAGGCAACCCTTGCGGGTTGCTGGGAAATCGAGTCCTGAGAGAGAGATACAAGACCTCCTACCTTCTAAAACCAAGGTGCGGAGCTGATTAGACCCTAAGAGATATCTTGGAATAGATTCTTGGCAAATAATACTAAAACTAGGCTACACCCTTCTTACTTCTTCCCTTGTACTAGACCTAGGTTAGGTACACCGGGGTAGGCGTATTTTAGAAGCACCAGTTGAGTACTTTTAGTCATTATTTATCACTTTATGTATTTTATGCATTTTAGGTATCTTATGGCTTAGAAACCATATCATGCTTTTACAGTACTATTTTATAATACTCTTCGTATTATATGCTCTGTACTTTACAGCAAGTATTACGACTGCAGCAGTTCATTTCTTATGCTTGAGAAAGAAGACTGTTCAATAAATACCTTTTTTATTGAAAACGCCCGTCTCTCTATTTCTCTGCACCTCTGGTGAAATGAAGCATGCACGATTGACTGAGTGAAATAACTATCTATTGTTTCCCCGACTCTAGAGATATATTTCTTATTCTTGGGGAACAAAGTTGTCATGTTTTAAGCCGTTGTCAGAAACTAATCCCTTCTTGTTTATTCAAGAAAGTTTCTAGTGACCTCTGAGCCAGCTGGCACACACACAATTAAGTTTATTATATTCGGTAGAGACTTAGTTGACTTCAGCCCTACGTCTAAACTACAGGTGACACTATTCCAATGCGCAGAGCCTATTGGGAATATAGGAACTACACTACAACAGTAGGGAAAGTGTTGGATAGCTTAGGGGTAAGAATTACTATTCCAACTCCAGAGATTGCAACAGTAGGGAAAGTATTGGACAGTGTAGGGGTAAAAATTACTATTCCAACTCCAGAGAGTGCAACAGTAGGGAAAGTGTTGGATACCATAGGGGTAAAAATTACTATTCCAACTCCAGTGAGTGCAACAGTAGGGAAAGTGTTGGATAGTGTAAAAGTTAAAAACATACTTACAAATAATTAAAATATTAAAAAATATTAATGAATTAATTATTAAATAACTATAAACTATTTACAAATACCAAAAAATAATTAAAAACATAATTGCCAATGAATAATTACCAATAAATTAATCATAAATACCAATACATAAAAATGTATTAATATTAATTAACAATTAAAAAATATATTTAAAAAAGCATAATAACAAGAACATATTAATTATAAAAAATAATTACCAATTAACAGATATTAACTATTAAATAATGTTGTACACCGAAAAAATTCATAATTACAATGAATTACCAATTAATAAAAATTAATTACCAATTAATAAAAATTAATTTCCAAGTATTCAAAATTAATTACTGATTAATAAAAATTAATTTCCAATTAATAAATAATTAACAATAATATAATTAGCAATACCAATTAATAAAAATAAATTATTCATTAATTACATTTAAATTACTTCCCACCCTATTCCCCTATAAACCCACAACCCGCTACAGAACTTAAACAATAAAATTAATTAAATGTATTTATAATTAATAAAAATGAATAATTAATTTACTACAATTAAATTACTTCCCACCCTATTCCCCTATAAACCCACAACCCGCTACGGTAATAAAAGACAAAATTAAAATATAGATATAAATTATTACCAAAATACATGAAAATAATACAAATATCGATATTAGTAACATTGATATATTTTATGTCGATATTGCTATCTTCGATATTAAAAACATCGATATTACTTACCTTAAGGTCGATATTCTGTCCAAATTATTGACATCGATATTTTGTACCATCGAAATTAAAACATCGATATTATTGTATATCGATATTTTAATTTCGATATTTTGGCTACTCACCGTCCTAGAGAATGAGCAACATGAATGCAGTGTGAGTAGGTGTGCATGTTTGTTAGTGTAGTCGTCTAGGATTATTAGAATTCACAGTCTGTAAGGAAAGGCCTCTTTTTGTATGGCCACCCCCAAAGTTTTGGACTGACACTTCTGTTTTTTCGATCTTAGAGTGGACTGTCACCTGCTAACTAGACCTATGTCTGTGCCCTGCCTTTAAAATGTGTATGCTTGATTGGCTTGTACCCAATTGGCATATGCTAACTTTCTTGTAATTCCCCAGTATATGTTATCCAGTCTGTAAGTTGGAGGGCCACTTCAGGGTCTGTGGCACTGGTTGTGCCATCCTGGGAGTGACAAAGGTAAAACATGGCTCCTAGTCTGTCACTGCAGACTGGAAAGGCAGTTTTAAACTGCAAAGTCGACTTTGTATTTAAAGTAATGGCAAAGCCAAGACCTCACTTTTTGATGTATGTTGTGCACATCTAAGGTGTGCCTAGCGAATCCTAATGCTGGGTACCATATATTAAGAACTGGAACATGTGTTTTTATGTGTTCCAGCAGTAAAAATCCACAATTGTCGTTTTTACTATGGGAAAGGCTAGTAGCCTCATTGGAGAGTGCAGAGTTGCAGGCTGGCACAGCAGCCCTGCTAACTTCTGACTGGGACTACTAAAGTTGGTACTGTAAGTTATCAAACAACTCATTACATTTAGCCCAACTTGATACCCAAGTCGAAATTAAAGTAACTGCTATAGTGTGCAACTTTTACAAAGTTGCCACTTTGTGGCACTAAATCCCCTGTGCCTGTCCACAGCTGCACACCAGGTCTGTCCCTGAGAAAGCTTTCTGCAGTCCTGGGGTACACTTGCAAACGACTACCAGTAAAAGGACAACAGAGGCCTGCACGGGAGAGGGGTGTTACTTTCTCCTGGCAGTAAGCCCCACAGATGTTAGCCCAAAAAGCGAGCTTCAAAGCAGAAGCCACCTTTGAAGGGCAAATGGTGAACACTTGGTAGAGGGGCTGCTCTATTGTTGAGGTAGACAGGCTGACACTCGAGAATAAGGGAAACCAATTGCCACCTTTTCTTTTCAGGGTCGGGTAACCACAACACTGGTTTGGGTTGAGAAGCTCTGGATGCCGAGAGAGGGGTACTGCCATGTGGAAGTGGGCAGAATGGTGCATCCTGGGAAAGCCAAATGCCACACTTAGTACAAAGTGGTCACCAGGAGGGCGAGACCTAGAAGCCCATTGGCTACTATCTACATCCTACCCTGAGGGCATTTTCTGAGCGTAAAAAGGCACCCGTGGCACTCACAACTCAGATCAATGGACTGGAGAAGAGAATTGCAGAAGGACTGGCCAACTGCACCAAGGAACCAGTGTAAAGAGGCTGCGTCTGCTGAACCTGGTGGCTAGCAGAGAAGGAGGGACTGTGCCTGCTGTGCCCTGCTCATGGAGAAGTCATCTCCTGTACTCAGCCGAAGAAAAATAATCCAAGGGTCAGTTGGCTGACCTCCTGTTATCAGCCCAGGCCACAACAGACAAAGAAGCGTCCTGGGGCAAGTTGGCCTCACAGATCTTTGCTCTGCTGCCACACACCTCCCTTTAGCACCAGAGACCAGCATACATCTGCTGGACGCGCAAGGGTTTTCGTAGTGCAGCTTGGTCACCCAGAAGGCAAGTTACTGCCCAAGGAAGGATTCTGCTGTAACTGCAATATTGTGCGACTAATAGCTCTGTGGTGACTGGACTTCTGGACCGAGAGGACTTCAAGAGATGTTGACCCTGTGGCCACGACCAACTCACCAATTTCAGTAACCAAGGTGTAGCTGCCGATAGACCCCCATCGACCACATGGCATTCACAGTATCACTGAGTATTTTCAGTGTCTTGTATCCCTTACATAAGGACCACTTCCTTAGAGACCCATAGAAAGAGGATAAAAGTGCCTGGAACTGACTGAAGACTGCTTCTTCCTCCGAGGTAACTGTTTCAAAGGACTTTGCTGGTCCCACTGACTGACTTCCTGCCGGGGTTGGTTGCCTAAAGTAACAGGAAGTAACCACATTATCTGAAAGAGACTTTTAGCTGCAGATTCCTTACCTTTGAATTTCCCAGGCTTCAGGCTGGATCCGATAACTTTTGCTGAGCAATAACCCTTGCGCGTGACAACGGGTGGCTCTATTCAGCTTCGCGTGACGTTGATGGCGTCAGTAACGTCGGTTATGCCGTAACTGTGCCTACATAGGCGCCACCCAGGTACGGACATTAGTTCTTTTCTTTCCGTGCCAGTTAAGCGCTGATCTGGCAAGAGCTACCCCTCTGCCGCTTTTTGGCAAGCTTTTTTCTTGACTTTTGTCGATATTTTTGATGGCTTCGTGTACGAGGGATGTCGGGTAGGAAGACAGGTTTTAAACCATGCAGGACTTGTTCCCGCACAATGTTGGTCACCGATCCCCACTGCGTATGACTGTGGTGTCTTGAACGTGACCACGATTCAAAGTTGTGTTTAGACTGCCAGGCAATGGCTCCGAAGACCTAGAGGGAGCGGGCGTTGAAATCGCTTGTGGCCGGCAGTCGACACAGTTGAGCAAGACTCCGACGAGGTCATGATCCCGTTTGAAGAAGAGGAGGTCGCGGGATTGCTCACAGAGCCCTAAGTCCTCTTCCTCCCATTCGAGGTCATCTGGACACTTGGGGAAGAGGCACAAGAAGAAGAAGGAGTCCAAGCTGACTTCAACTTCACCTCAACTGGCGTCCATCGTCGAAAGAGGTAAGGAGCACCAATGATCTAGGCACGGTGCTGCGGAGCTGGAGCCAGAGTCGACTTCGCGCCTCCCTCCATTTCCGGGAGCCGGAGCGACACTCGCTCAAATTAAGGATTTTTATGAGGCCATGCACCGCGTATTTGAGCAGAACAACCCCGTTGGTGAGCCCTCGGGCCCCGCAGTGTTGGATGGGGCCCCATCGGGTTCAATGCCGTTGGCTTCGGCCACGGCACTGGTGGGGCCTCAGGGATCCGATCTCGGATCCAGTTTGACGCCGGTCGTACCAACACAGCCTTCCCCGATGTCGAACCCGAAGCCAGTTCCAGCAGCGTCACCAACGGCTAGGGGTGGCGCAAGTCCCATCCTCATCCCCGACGACATGGAGCCGGAAGCGCATCGTATGACGACGATTCCAAAGTTGACAGAACCCAGGGGTTCTATGTTGTCCCCTGAGCACTTTGTGGATGCAGACAATGGACTGGTATGGGAACTTGGGGAAGCCAGTGGTCTTGATACTTCCCCAGACTTTGGCATGCTCTCTCCCCCTACAGTGGCTACGGAGGAGGGGGCGTCCTATGCTATGGTGGTTGAGAGGGCAGCTGAGGTCCCTGGACTGGAGCTGCCTTCAGTGCAGGTCAGGACTAATCTCCTGACTGAAGTGATTTAACCTGGGTCTTCCACCTCTGAACCTCTTTTGCTCTTTAATGAGGCACTTACAGACGTCCTACTAGTAACTTGGTCCAAGCCTAGCACAGGAGCTTCTGTGAACAGGACGATTGCACGCCGCCATTGCCCAACACCGGGCGACCCAAAGTTCCTTAGCCAACACCCCCTCCCCCCAGAAATGTTGGTGGTGCAGGCCTCTACTTCCCAGGGCGCATTCGCTTCCGCCCCTCCAGATAGGGATTCCAAGAGACTGGACTCATTTGGGAAGAAGATGTTTTCTTCCTCCAGTCTGGCGTTGCGGTCGATGAATACTGCATGCTTATTGAGCCTTTCTGGGGAAAAGGCAGACTCTGCCCTGGTCAGGTTCAAGGACTCTCGAGCTACGTCCAGATTCTTGGGCCTCTCCTCCACTCCTCATGGCCAGTCTTCCTTTCGCCCCTTTCGTGGCAACAGAAGGGGTTTCCAGCCACATCAAACTCATCCTAGCCACCGTCCCACACACACTGCCCAAGCCGTGCGTGGACCGGTACATTCCGTCCTTGGAATGGAGGCCAGAAGTCGTCTTCCACACAGCCCCGGCAGCCGCAGCCTACAAGCCCTCCTAGGCTGATTCTGTAGGACCACACTACTCCAGTGGGTGGGAGAATTCATCATCATCTCCCCTGCTGATCTAATTCAACTGACAAGTGGGTCTTGCAGTTCGTCCAGGAGGGCTATTCTTTCCCTTTCCTTTCCTTTTCTCCTACTATTCTGTCGAGTCAGGAACAGCTGGCGGAGGATCACTTAAAGCTGCTCCAAGAGGAAGTTACAGCTCTTTTGGCCAGTTTCAGTAGTAGGCAGTGGCTGTTATTCCTGCTACTTTCTGATTCCGAAGAAGAACAAGGGGCTTCGACCCATTTTGTATTTTTGGACCGTCAATCTCTTCCTCAAAAAGGAGAAATTCAAAAGGCTCACATTGGCTCAGGTCTTGTCTGCCTTAGACCAAGGAGACTGGATGGTGGTGTTGGACCTGCAGGATGCGTATTTTCACATTCCCATCCTTCTGGGCCACAGGCTTTACCTGCGGTTCAAGGTAGGCCACAAGCACTTTTAGTTTACCGTGCTCCCCATGGCCTTACCAGTGCCGCTCGGGTGTTCACCAAGGTGATGGCGGTGATTGCAGCTCATCTGCGCAGGTTAGATTGAAATCTTCCCCTACCTTGATGACTGGCTGTTGAAGGCGTCCTCACCGCAGGCAGTCGTCTCCCACATTCAGACTACGGCAGACCTCTGCATTCGCTGTGGTTCTCTATAAACATGCAGAAGCCACACCTGTCTCCATCTCAGATGCTCCCTTTCATCTGAGATGTTCTGGACACTGGGCAGTTTCGGGCTTATCCTCCCAAGCAGCGAGCCCAGGATATTCAGGTTATGATTCCGTTATTTCAGCCTCTATCCTGGATTTCGGTGAGGTTGACTGAGGCTGTTGGGCCTCATGGCCTCCTGCATCCTGTTGGTAAGACTCGCAAGAGGGCATAAACGGGCTCTGCAGTGGTACTTGAAATTCCAATGGGCACAGTACCAGGGAAATCTCACCAACGTGGTTCAGATCTCGGAGGGCACTGCGAAGGATCTGTAGTGGTGGTTAACGAACCAAGATTGGGTCAAAGTCAGACCTTTCTCCCTCCTCCAACCAGATTTCACAATCGTGACGGATGCTTCACTTCTATAATGGGGCGGCCACTTGGGAGAGATGGAGATCAGGGGTCACTGGAATCCGATGGAGACGGGGATCCACATAAACTTGTTGGAGCTCCGAGTGATTCGCTCGAAATTGAAAGCATTTCTTCCCTCTGTCAAGGTGAAGTTGGTGCAGGTGTTCACGGATAACACCAACGCCATATCGTACAGCAACAAGCAAGGCAGGGTGGAGTCAAGGACCCTTTGTCGAGAGGTCCCAAGTCTATGGACATGGCTGGAACAGCAGGGCATAACCCTGGTGGTTCAACACCTGGCAGGTTCTCTGAATGCCAGGGCTGGCAATCTCAGCCGTTGATGCCTAGCGGATCATGAATGGTGTCTCCAGTCGGAGGTGGCTCAAGGTCTCTTTCAGCAGTGGGGAGAACCTTGATTAGATTTGTTCGCCTCCAAAGAGAACGTGCAATGTCAGCAGTACTGCACACTGGAGTTTCCAAGGCGGCTATCACTCTGCAACCCATTTCGTCGTGAGTGGAGCTCAGGTCTGTTGTACATCTTGCCGCCCATACCACTGCTGCCCAGGGTTCTGCAGAAGATCAGGAGCGACCAGGCCCAAGTCATCCTTATGATGCCGGACTTGGCAAGGAGAGTCTGGTATCCGGAGCTTCTGAGCATGAGTGTTGATCCTCCAATCAGGCTGCCCCTTCGGGAGGATCTTATGTCTCAGCAGCAGGGGAGCATTCTCCACCCGTACCTGTCAACTCTGCGCCTCCATGCGTGGAAATTGAGCGGCGGCAGTTGATGGTTTTTGACCTTCCTCCTGAAGTTTGTAATGTTATTCTGGGGGACAGGCGGCCCTCCACGAAGTCGGTATACCCCTGCCGTTGGCAGAAATTTGTATTATACTGTACAGAAAGGTTTATTGACCCTCTTTCTGCTCCTCTTTCTACTGTCCTTTTGTTCATTCTTACCCTTGCCCAGCAGGGCTCTCCTTTGGGAACTCTCAAGGGTTACCTTTCTGCTCTGTCTGCTTTTTTGCGGCTGCCAGACCAGCCTTCCCTCTTTAAATCTCCTATTCTAAATAGATTTCTGAAGGGGCTCGCTCACTTATTTCCACCCACGCCCTTTGTTATGCCACAGTGGGACATTAATTTGGTCCTCACTTATCTGATGTGTGCTCCTATCGAGCCTTTGCACAATTGCCCCCTCTGGCTGTTATCCATCAAAACAGCCTTCTTAGTGGTGATCAGCCCGGAGGGTAAGTGAGTTGCAGGTATTATCCAGCTCGCCTCCTTATCTCATGTCCTTTCCGGACAAGGTGGTGCTTCGCACCAGGACATCATTTTTCCCAAAGGGTGTGACCCCATTTCATCTGGGTCAGTCCACTACTTTGCCCACCTTCTTTGCTCCCCCACATCCCTATAAGCCACCGACCGGACCCAAAAAGAGTGTTGTCGTTCTACCGTGACTGCACAAGAGGATTCCGGGTGGATGACCAACTCTTTGAGTGGTATGTGGGAGCAAAGGAGGGAAAAGCAGTGCACAAAAGAACCATCTCTCGCTGGGTTGTTCTCTGCATTAAAATCTGTTATGCCTTGGCGAAGAAGTAGCTCCCTGAGGGATTAAGGACCCATTCCACTAGGGGAAAGGCTGTGACTATGGCCTTGGCTCGGTGTGTCCCAGTCCAAGACATCTGTCAGGCAGTGATGTGGGCATCATTGCACACGCTCGCAAAACATTATTGCCTTGATGGTCAAGTGCGCAGGGACGGGCACTTTGCCTGCTCAGTCCTGCAAGACTTTTTAGTCTAGACCATAAGTCCGTAACCCACCGCCGATATGGTATGGCTTTGGTATCTGATTCAAAGGTAAGGAATCTGCAGCTAGAAGTCTCCATCAGATAAACAAGTTACTTACCTTCAGTAACGCATTATCTGGTAGAGACTCTATCTAGCTGCAGATTCCTTACAGCCCCACCCATGCCTCCCTGCATTGTGTACTGATGTTGTAGGACTAGGGTTTCTTCCCTTTCAGTGTCCTAGTTTTGCACATGTTTATGTCAGTCACTTCGTGGCTCTGCGCTTTTGGCATGGAAAAATGAAAAGTACTGACGTCCGCTCGCCTGGGTGGCCCCTATGTAGGCACTGTGACGTCTTAACCGACGCCATCGACGTCACGCGGAGCCGAATAGAGCCACCTGACGTCGCGTACAAGGGGTATTGCTCAGGAAAAGATTCCGGATCCAGCCTGATGCCTGGGAAATTCAAAGGTAAGGAACTTGCAGCTAGATAGAATCTCTACCAGATAATGCGTTACCGGAGGTAAGTAACTTGTTCGATACTTACCTAAGATTTTCCTCAAGAAGTTTCTAAGTGGAAAAATGTGTTGAATTTGCCAATGCTTGTTTGCAGTTAAGTCAAAAGTGCATATTTACTATACCTTGTAAAATCTGCATCTCCGGAACCCTCCGGTGTCTAAAAACGCATAAAAAAACAGTCTATTTTTATACATTTGAGTCAGATTTCTTGAGTGTCTTGTGTTTCTTCTTCAATTGTTTTGGTGCTGTTTAAACATGTAACACTTCTTCCTTAGTGTAGGCCTGACTGCCCAGTGTTAAAGCTACCCAGGATTGAGCTAAAGGGGTTCACAAACAAGCATACTGGTCCTAAGGGAATTAGTAAGTATATTACTTGGTGAGGTAGCGCAACCACACCATATAATACCTCATTTCCTCACACAGACATATTTTAAAATAATTATTATTTTTTCTACTGTAAGTCCATCAAAAGGTTGCAAAAGTTATGTATGAGTGAAAAGCCACTGTCAGCCTTCCAAATAAAGACCAAAAAGAAAACCTACAGAATTTCATTTTCACATTAAATAGCTGGATCATGATGCTCATTTCTATGTCGTATCAATTAGCCATGAAGGAATCTCCAGTTCATGTTCCTTGCAAATCTATCATAGTCACATCAACCACCCTTGTGGCCTGCGGTGCAAAGCGCTACCTCTGCTGATGCATTCAAGGCCTCAACACCATGGGAGGTCTCAGAGTGTGGTTGCTCTTAATCAATTTTTCATCCGTTTTTGTATAAATTTCTCTTACCCATGCACTGCTCCAATGTCTAGGAACCCGCCCTAAAGCATATTCTGTTTTCAGTGTCCTCATTGCAAGTGTGACCTACTCTGTTTATAGCCATCTTCAAAAGTTCACTTTTAATATTCACCACCATAACCTTCACTTGGGATTACTCCTCAAAAGAGACCTCACCCTTCCTGTGTGAGGTCCTAACTTGCCACAATTGACACCTCCCCGTTCGCTCTTTCAAAATTCGACCTTGGCTTACCCAAATGGGACTCTCACCCCTGGCAAATGAAACCGCTGCCTGCCAAAGAGAAGATGTTGCTCCTTCCAAAATGATGTCGCTTCTTCCAAATTGATGTCGCTACCTACCAATCTGTTCTCATCCGATCCAAATGAGATACGTACCTACCAAAAAAGAGACTTCCCCCCTTCCAAACTGAGGTTTATACCTATCAAAAGGAAGCTGTCTCCGCTTCCCAAAAAATAATGTATGCCTATCAAAAAGGAAACTTTGCCCATTCCAAAATGAAGTCTCTACTTACTAAAAATGACATCTTGCCTATTCAACAGTGAGATCTCTGCCTGCCAGAACAAACACACCCCTTTTTTAAAAACAGATGTTCTGTCGTCAGGCTAAATGCTCTACCTCTCAGGGCAATAGTGTCAATTGCTGGAGTGGGCTGGCCCTGTGTTGCCCCATGCTGAATGCTGAATGTGAATAACAGTTGAACAAACAAATGAATGATCGGGTCTGACATCAAATCCCGCTATGCATGTATGTGTATTGAATTTATGATTTTTTAAGTCAGACCTTTGATTTTACTAATATTATACATACATCATATACTTACTTAAGGGGCTCTTAGCAAGTCCTCTTCATCCATTGGGCTGTTGTTGTGTTAGTCACACATTTCTGCTGTCCACTACTGCATACAGTATGCTTCAGGGGGTGAACCCACTTCAGCCATTCGCTAAATTCACTCTATGTGATGGCAGTCGGCTCTTTCAGATGGAGTGTATCCACACACAAAGCAGGTCTCCAGCATTGGATCTTTTCTATATTCACATGCTTGAATAATTCCCCTTAGTAAGACTTGGAACTTCTGGTAACAATGTTAAAACAGCAGTGTATCCATTCGCTCAATAACATTGAATCACATTAAAAATTGTCCGTCCTATCCATTTCATTATATATGAACCAAACTCCCGCCAATCAGGGCCTACCTCCCCCAGCTATTAGCCTGTCAGTGGCTTCTGTCAAATTTGTTACTGCATGTTCAATTGGAGAGATCCCTTAGGAAGCCTTTTGACAGTTACTGTCGAAAAATACAGCTGATTTTCACATAATGACTGAGATTTTAAGCAATAAATCTTTGTTTAAGGCATATAAAGCCTGTGGTACGACGAAAATGTATTTGGATTCTCCACACTCAAGATACCTCTATTGTTTACATCCAAAACGTAAACCTGCGGAGTTGTGAGATTTACTCAGCTTTCCTCACAAAAACAATAAACGTCCGCAAGAGATGCAGGGCATTTGCAATTTTGAAAAAAATGAAGCAGGGTGAGTCTTCAACATCAAAAAAAGAGGAGTCAATGAGAAAGACTTTAAAGCAGCCGGTAAGGGTCAGAAGACTGGTAAGCTGCACTCTATGTGGAGGAACACAAGCAACATGATGTGCAGAAGAAGCCCAAGGAGAAAGGCATGGACTGAATTACCTCAAGGCCCAATCATGGGTCATCAGCCAAGGTCGATTACAGCAAAGTGTAGACGACGCAGAAGCAGTGGTGTAACATTAGCCTCCGCAGTCCATGCAGTGTGGGTGTGCACCGTGCTCCTGCCCACCCCCTGTACAGTACACTGTGCCCTGGCAGCGGGCCGTAGTGCGAGATCTCCTGACCAGGTTGGACGGGGCACCCACCATGTACTTTGCATGGGGGCACCCTTATGTTTTATTACACCATTGCGCAGAAGTGGCTGACGATGAGGAAGACCGCTGTCGCCGAGCTCGCCAACGAAGACAGAGCTGAGGTCGACTTTAGATCCAACCACAAAAACTCAGCCACCAATGAAAAAATACAGTTGAAAGGATGATCACTGGCACAGATATCATCACTGTAGGCAAAAACAGCATTGGCTGGAGAAAGCCCAGCATCGAATAAAATACAGTGAACGACAGAGAAATTGCTTGCTACGGAAATATCGTTGACAAAGGGAATACCATCTCCAAAGAAAGAGTCAGCTACAATGATGTTGTTGTCAACAAGAGAGTTAATGGGGCAAAATTAGGAGTATGCTTCAACAGGCTTAGAGAGACAGTGCATGCCACTATAAACTATGATGGCATCACTTGGACCACCACAACCGCCAAAGTAGTTAATGCAGGATGCTACCGCAGGTCTGGAGGAGGAACAACATCTGTTGCAGAATTATCCACAAGGCCAGTGAGCCAGATCTGGATCAAATGGAAGCCTTCTTCAGTGATGATGATCAGGGCCTAGAGAAAGATGGGAGAGCAACTCATACAGAGGAATTACATTTTCAGTATATTGATTATGATAAGGATGAGTATGCACAACAATATGAATATAAGGGACAACAAAGGACATATTCGTTAAGAATGTTACTACATGGAAATCAGAAGGATGAGCGCAAGTCCCTATGCAAAAGCCTAATTCCTTGCAGGATAAGATATCTGACATTTAGAAGAGACTCCCACCACCAACACAGGCAGAGCCACAAGCTGGAATGATAAATACTTCTCAACCACTTGTATCGCAGCCAATTAACTCTCCAAGTCAAAGTACAGGAAAACCGGCCAGACCTCTGTGTCAGTAAAAGAACCCAATAATCGAGAAACACCTAAGGAAGTTGGCAAACATGATGGTATGTCAAATGAAGGAGATAGATGAAGAGATGAAGATGATGACAATCGGAGAATACCACGATTTTTTATAGGTAATGATGATGAGGAAGCTGACACAGAAAATCAACCAGGATCATCTGATGCTGATTCAGAATGGAATGAGTTTATAGTACCAGAGATTGCTAGACCAGAGCCAGAGAATAGTCGTTGGCCGCCGGATGATATTGGAAGGTTTCAGTCCCTCATCCGTAAGGCATCCCAGCACTTCAGTCTTGCAGCATCTGGAATTGGAAAATCTTGTTTCCTTTTCAATTTTGAGAAAATATCACAAAGAAGTGCTTGCTCTATCCCTGTGCAGGATCATCTGTGGGAAGAGGGCTTAGCTACACCTCTGGTAATTTGGCGAGTATAGAGAAAAAGCACGGGGCAACAGAAACTACTGCAGGTTGTATTTCGAATCAGGTTAAAACAGAAGCAGTGATTTTCACCAGCAGCACAGCCCAGCTTAAGATATCCCTCATTGCCTTGAACAGCTCATTACTGATATATAAGCCCAGAAATGGGACTCCATGGGAAAAAGAATCCATGTGTTGGAAGAGAACGCCGTTAAGACTGCTAATTCGTCTGCAATTGTTGCAAGGTTTGACTGGCAGCTACGGAGCGACATGGCACATTTCCGAGAAAAAATGCCTGAAGAACATAAAGAGAAGGCTAAAGCTACTTTGAGAGATGGCATACAATCATTATATTCATTAATAGATGTGGCAGTGGATGCTTCCACTTGCGTATCTAGACAAATAGGAAATGCCACAGTTATGAGACGGTATGGCTGGCCGAAGAGCACATCCTCTTACACTGGAGGTCCAGTCGCGTTTGATGGACATAACGTTGTTGGCAGAAAGGTGGATGAAGCACTTCAGGCTACAAAGAATGATACATAGACTGCCCAGTCAATAAGGAAGCTGAAAATAGACAACCATCTTGGGAATTTAGAAGTCAATATCAAGGGTAAAGTCACAAAATGTTATCCCCTATAAGCATTATGGAGCATATGGACAGTAAGGTGCACCTGGACAACAGACAAGGACAACAAAGAGGGCAGAATTATAGGCAAAAATAAATTCAAAAAGGGGGTGGTGATGGACAGAGTATCTGAGTTAATCAGAACACTCCTACCCAGTCAACAGATCAGGGCTTGATCCATCACCGTTTTTTAGCTCACTGCACCATCCCAGTTCAGAACCTGGCTATATGCAAATTAGACTGTCCCTGGCCCAGTGCATCATGGGAACAGGGCAGACCAAACTACCAAGCCAATTCTTCACTGGAAAGGAAACAAGCTTCCGGGGACCGGTTTCTGGCATTACAGCCGTCTTCGGCCCGGCTTGCTTGAATCCTGATGGTGCAGTGAGCAAGGGACTCATGTCTGAGCATACCCTTCCACACTCATAGTGGCCAAAATAATTTCAAAAAGGGGGTGGTGATGGACAGAGTATCTGAGTTAATCAGAACACTCCTACCCAGTCAACAGATCAGGGCTTGATCCATCACCGTTTTTTAGCTCACTGCACCATCCCAGTTCAGAACCTGGCTATATGCAAATTAGACTGTCCCTGGCCCAATGCATCATGGGAACAGGGCAGACCAAACTACCAAGCCAATTCTTCACTGGAAAGGAAACAAGCTTCCGGGGACCGGTTTCTGGCATTACAGCCGTCTTCGGGCCGGCTTGCTTGAATCCTGATGGTGCAGTGAGCAAGGGACTCATGTCTGAGCATACCCTTCCACACTCATAGTGGCCAAAATAATTTCAAAAAGGGGGTGGTGATGGACAGAGTATCTGAGTTAATCAGAACACTCCTACCCAGTCCACAGATCAGGGATTGATCCATCACCGTTTTTTAGCTCACTGCACCATCCCAGTTCAGAACCTGGCTATATGCAAATTAGACTGTCCCTGGCCCAGTGCATCATGGGAACAGGGCAGACCAAACTACCAAGCCAATTCTTCACTGGAAAAGAAACAAGCTTCCGGGGACCGGTTTCTGGCATTACAGCCGTCTTCGGCCTGGCTTGCTTGAATCCTGATGGTGCAGTGAGCAAGGGACTCATGTCTGAGCATACCCTTCCACACTCATAGTGGCCAAAATAATTTCAAAAAGGGGGTGGTGATGGACAGAGTATCTGAGTTAATCAGAACACTCCTACCCAGTCAACAGATCAGGGCTTGATCCATCACCGTTTTTTAGCTCACTGCACCATCCCAGTTCAGAACCTGGCTATATGCAAATTAGACTGTCCCTGGCCCAGTGCATCATGGGAACAGGGCAGACCAAACTACCAAGCCAATTCTTCACTGGAAAGGAAACAAGCTTCCGGGGACCGGTTTCTGGCATTACAGCCGTCTTCGGCCCGGCTTGCTTGAATCCTGATGGTGCAGTGAGCAAGGGACTCATGTCTGAGCATACCCTTCCACACTCATAGTGGCCAAAATAATTTCAAAAAGGGGGTGGTGATGGACAGAGTATCTGAGTTAATCAGAACACTCCTACCCAGTCAACAGATCAGGGCTTGATCCATCACCGTTTTTTAGCTCACTGCACCATCCCAGTTCAGAACCTGGCTATATGCAAATTAGACTGTCCCTGGCCCAGTGCATCATGGGAACAGGGCAGACCAAACTACCAAGCCAATTCTTCACTGGAAAGGAAACAAGCTTCCGGGGACCGGTTTCTGGCATTACAGCCGTCTTCGGCCCGGCTTGCTTGAATCCTGATGGTGCAGTGAGCAAGGGACTCATGTCTGAGCATACCCTTCCACACTCATAGTGGCCAAAATAATTTCAAAAAGGGGGTGGTGATGGACAGAGTATCTGAGTTAATCAGAACACTCCTACCCAGTCAACAGATCAGGGCTTGATCCATCACCGTTTTTTAGCTCACTGCACCATCCCAGTTCAGAACCTGGCTATATGCAAAATAGACTGTCCCTGGCCCAGTGCATCATGGGAACAGGGCAGACCAAACTACCAAGCCAATTCTTCACTGGAAAGGAAACAAGCTTCCGGGGACCGGTTTCTGGCATTACAGCCGTCTTCGGCCCGGCTTGCTTGAATCCTGATGGTGCAGTGAGCAAGGGACTCATGTCTGAGCATACCCTTCCACACAAATAGTGCCAAAATAATTTCAAAAAGGGGGTGGTGATGGACAGAGTATCTGAGTTAATCAGAACACTCCTACCCAGTCAACAGATCAGGGCTTGATCCATCACCGTTTTTTAGCTCACTGCACCATCCCAGTTCAGAACCTGGCTATATGCAAATTAGACTGTCCCTGGCCCAGTGCATCATGGGAACAGGGCAGACCAAACTACCAAGCCAATTCTTCACTGGAAAGGAAACAAGCTTCCGGGGACCGGTTTCTGGCATTACAGCCGTCTTCGGCCCGGCTTGCTTGAATCCTGATGGTGCAGTGAGCAAGGGACTCATGTCTGAGCATACCCTTCCACACAAATAGTGCCAAAATAATTTCAAAAAGGGGGTGGTGATGGACAGAGTATCTGAGTTAATCAGAACACTCCTACCCAGTCAACAGATCAGGGCTTGATCCATCACCGTTTTTTAGCTCACTGCACCATCCCAGTTCAGAACCTGGCTATATGCAAATTAGACTGTCCCTGGCCCAGTGCATCATGGGAACAGGGCAGACCAAACTACCAAGCCAATTCTTCACTAGAAAGGAAACAAGCTTCCGGGGACCGGTTTCTGGCATTACAGCCGTCTTCGGCCCGGCTTGCTTGAATCCTGATGGTGCAGTGAGCAAGGGACTCATGTCTGAGCATACCCTTCCACACTCATAGTGGCCAAAATAATTTCAAAAAGGGGGTGGTGATGGACAGAGTATCTGAGTTAATCAGAACACTCCTACCCAGTCAACAGATCAGGGCTTGATCCATCACCGTTTTTTAGCTCACTGCGCCATCCCAGTTCAGAACCTGGCTTTATGCAAATTAGACTGTCCCTGGCCCAGTGCATCATGGGAACAGGGCAGACCAAACTACCAAGCCAATTCTTCACTGGAAAGAAAACAAGCTTCCGGGTACCGGTTTCTGGCATTACAGCCGTCTTCGGCCCGGCTTGCTTGAATCCTGATGGTGCAGTGAGCAAGGGACTCATGTCTGAGCATACCCTTCCACACTCATAGTGGCCAAAATAATTTCAAAAAGGGGGTGGTGATGGACAGAGTATCTGAGTTAATCAGAACACTCCTACCCAGTCAACAGATCAGGGCTTGATCCATCACCGTTTTTAGCTCACTGCACCATCCCAGTTCAGAACCTGGCTATATGCAAATTAGACTGTCCCTGGCCCAGTGCATCATGGGAACAGGGCAGACCAAACTACCAAGCCAATTCTTCACTGGAAAGGAAACAAGCTTCCGGGGACCGGTTTCTGGCATTACAGCCGTCTTCGGACCGGCTTGCTTGAATCCTGATGGTGCAGTGAGCAAGGGACTCATGTCTGAGCATACCCTTCCACACTCATAGTGGCCAAAATAATTTCAAAAAGGGGGTGGTGATGGACAGAGTATCTGAGTTGATCAGAACACTCCTACCCAGTCAACAGATCAGGGCTTGATCCATCACCGTTTTTTAGCTCACTGCACCATCCCAGTTCAGAACCTGGCTATATGCAAATAAGACTGTCCCTGGCCCAGTGCATCATGGGAACAGGGCAGACCAAACTACCAAGCCAATTCTTCACTGGAAAGGAAACAAGCTTCCGGGGACCGGTTTCTGGCATTGCAGCCGTCTTCGGCCCGGCTTGCTTGAATCCTGATGGTGCAGTGAGCAAGGGACTCATGTCTGAGCATACCCTTCCACACTCATAGTGGCCAAAATAATTTCAAAAAGGGGGTGGTGATGGACAGAGTATCTGAGTTGATCAGAACACTCCTACCCAGTCAACAGATCAGGGCTTGATCCATCACCGTTTTTTAGATCACTGCACCATCCCAGTTCAGAACCTGGCTATATGCAAATTAGACTGTCCCTGGCCCAGTGCATCATGGGAACAGGGCAGACCAAACTACCAAGCCAATTCTTCACTGGAAAGGAAACAAGCTTCCGGGGACCGGTTTCTGGCATTACAGCCGTCTTCGGCCCGGCTTGCTTGAATCCTGATGGTGCAGTGAGCAAGGGACTCATGTCTGAGCATACCCTTCCACACTCATAGTGGCCAAAATAATTTCAAAAAGGGGGTGGTGATGGACAGAGTATCTGAGTTAATCAGAACACTCCTACCCAGTCAACAGATCAGGGCTTGATCCATCACCGTTTTTTAGCTCACTGCACCATCCCAGTTCAGAACCTGGCTATATGCAAATTAGACTGTCCCTGGCCCAGTGCATCATGGGAACAGGGCAGACCAGACTGAAACTGGGATGGTGCAATGAGCTAAAAAACGGTGTTGGATCTAGCCCTGATCTCTTGACTGGGTGAGAGTATTCTGCTTAATTCAGAGACTCTGTCCATCACCACTCCTTGTTGTAAATATTTTTGTCCACCCTAAGCGTGGAAGGGTATACTCAGATGTGAGTCCCTTGCTCATTGCACCATCAGGATTCAAGCAAGCCGGGCCGAAGACGGCTGAAATGCCAGAAACCGGTCCCCGGAAGCTTGTTTCCTTCCCAGTGTAAGAATTGGCTTTTGTAGTCTGGTCTGCCCTGTTCCCATGATGCACTGGGCCAGGGACAGACTAATTTGCATACAGCCAGGTTCTGAAACTGGGATGGTGCAATGAGCTAAAAAACGGTGTTGGATCTAGCCCTGATCTCTTGACTGGGTGAGAGTATTCTGCTTAATTCAGAGACTCTGTCCATCACCACTCCTTGTTGTAAATATTTTTGTCCACCCTAAGCGTGGAAGGGTATACTCAGATGTGAGTCCCTTGCTCATTGCACCATCAGGATTCAAGCAAGCCGGGCCGAAGACGGCTGAAATGCCAGAAACCGGTCCCCGGAAGCTTGTTTCCTTCCCAGTGTAAGAATTGGCTTTTGTAGTCTGGTCTGCCCTGTTCCCATGATGCACTGGGCCAGGGACAGACTAATTTGCATACAGCCAGGTTCTGAAACTGGGATGGTGCAATGAGCTAAAAAAACGGTGTTGGATCTAGCCCTGATCTCTTGACTGGGTGAGAGTATTCTGCTTAATTCAGAGACTCTGTCCATCACCACTCCTTGTTGTAAATATTTTTGTCCACCCTAAGCGTGGAAGGGTATACTCAGATGTGAGTCCCTTGCTCATTGCAACATCAGGATTCAAGCAAGCCGGGCCGAAGACGGCTGAAATGCCAGAAACCGGTCCCCGGAAGCTTGTTTCCTTCCCAGTGTAAGAATTGGCTTTTGTAGTCTGGTCTGCTCTGTTCCCATGATGCACTGGGCCAGGGACAGACTAATTTGCATACAGCCAGGTTCTGAAACTGGGATGGTGCAATGAGCTAAAAAACGGTGTTGGATCTAGCCCTGATCTCTTGACTGGGTGAGAGTATTCTGCTTAATTCAGAGACTCTGTCCATCACCACTCCTTGTTGTAAATATTTTTGTCCACCCTAAGCGTGGAAGGGTATCCTCAGATGTGAGTCCCTTGCTCATTGCACCATCAGGATTCAAGCAAGCCGGGCCGAAGACGGCTGAAATGCCAGAAACCGGTCCCCGGAAGCTTGTTTCCTTCCCAGTGTAAGAATTGGCTTTTGTAGTCTGGTCTGCCCTGTTCCCATGATGCACTGGGCCAGGGACAGACTAATTTGCATACAGCCAGGTTCTGAAACTGGGATGGTGCAATGAGCTAAAAAACAGTGTTGGATCTAGCCCTGATCTCTTGACTGGGTGAGAGTATTCTGCTTAATTCAGAGACTCTGTCCATCACCACTCCTTGTTGTAAATATTTTTGTCCACCCTAAGCGTGGAAGGGTATACTCAGATGTGAGTCCCTTGCTCATTGCACCATCAGGATTCAAGCAAGCCGGGCCGAAGACGGCTGAAATGCCAGAAACCGGTACCCGGAAGCTTGTTTCCTTCCCAGTGTAAGAATTGGCTTTTGTAGTCTGGTCTGCCCTGTTCCCATGATGCACTGGGCCAGGGACAGACTAATTTGCATACAGCCAGGTTCTGAAACTGGGATGGTGCAATGAGCTAAAAAACGGTGTTGGATCTAGCCCTGATCTCTTGACTGGGTGAGAGTATTCTGCTTAATTCAGAGACTCTGTCCATCACCACTCCTTGTTGTAAATATTTTTGTCCACCCTAAGCGTGGAAGGGTATCCTCAGATGTGAGTCCCTTGCTCATTGCACCATCAGGATTCAAGCAAGCCGGGCCGAAGACGGCTGAAATGCCAGAAACCGGTCCCCGGAAGCTTGTTTCCTTCCCAGTGTAAGAATTGGCTTTTGTAGTCTGGTCTGCCCTGTTCCCATGATGCACTGGGCCAGGGACAGACTAATTTGCATACAGCCAGGTTCTGAAACTGGGATGGTGCAATGAGCTAAAAAACAGTGTTGGATCTAGCCCTGATCTCTTGACTGGGTGAGAGTATTCTGCTTAATTCAGAGACTCTGTCCATCACCACTCCTTGTTGTAAATATTTTTGTCCACCCTAAGCGTGGAAGGGTATACTCAGATGTGAGTCCCTTGCTCATTGCACCATCAGGATTCAAGCAAGCCGGGCCGAAGACGGCTGAAATGCCAGAAACCGGTACCCGGAAGCTTGTTTCCTTCCCAGTGTAAGAATTGGCTTTTGTAGTCTGGTCTGCCCTGTTCCCATGATGCACTGGGCCAGGGACAGACTAATTTGCATACAGCCAGGTTCTGAAACTGGGATGGTGCAATGAGCTAAAAAACGGTGTTGGATCTAGCCCTGATCTCTTGACTGGGTGAGAGTATTCTGCTTAATTCAGAGACTCTGTCCATCACCACTCCTTGTTGTAAATAGAATTATAGGCAAGGCAGACCCTGTAGAGGAAATTATCCAGTGCCATAGCAAGGCACTTTGCCGGGGAGGCCACGCTGAAGAGCGAGGGGGGGGCTGACCATGATTTTTCTGTGTAAGAGCAGGAGGGGGGAGGACGTCATCTGCCATCCCCAGAACTTATGCTACCCGCAGCGCACCCTCCCCCCCCTTGCTAGTTGCTACGCCACTCAAATTATCCCTCAAAATTTGAGGGGAAAAGAGGTAGAGCATTACTTGACATGCAGTATTTTGTCCCAGATACAGCTGCCAGTAGGATGAAGAATAAGATGTTATTTAAATGAATGGCATAAAATAACAAACAGGTGTGTCTTAGATATTGTGAGGCATGGACATAAGCTGGAATTTTTTGAAGAACCACCATCTCTACCACCGAGCCCAGAAAGCACAGGCACTTCAAGAAATAAAAACAAGCGTTAATTAATTTAAAGAGATAGGAGGCTATCAAGAAAGAGTGGCATCCCAGGAGGAGAACATGGGCTTCTACTCAAGATTCTTTCTCATATAAAAAAAAATCAGGAGATTGGTGGCCATTATTGGGTTTCAGAGAGTTGAACAAATGCATAAGGAAACACAGTGTCTGTATGGTCACATTGCAGGAAAGTCTGCCATTCATAAATAAATGAGATATTTTAACGTCAAGAACTTAGAGGATGCTGATTTCAATATCCCAATTCACAAGAATTCAAGGTAAATATCTGTGATTCATGGTAGATGGACAACACTACCAATTCAAATCCCTTCCTTCTAAGCTCAGGCCATTTCCTTGAGTATTCACAAAATGTATGGCTTTGATAACTGCATATGTTGGAAGGAAAGGACGACTGGCTGATAAAGGCAAGAAACCTTCATAGATCTCTGTATATGACCAGTTTCACAGTGAAGGTACTCTTGAGGCAAAGATTAGCCATCAACAAGAAAAGGTTGAATCTACAGCCGAGCAGAGATCTGGTATTTTGGGTGGAAGAATAGTGACATCGAAAGAGTTGGTGTTTCAGTCTCAGGAAAGCGGCAGCAGGCTGCGGAAGCATACAGCTTTTCTACTGGGAAGAGAGGGGCATATTATCAAGCAGGGCGATAGGCAATTATCGCCCTATTAGCAAGCTGTCGCTAACTGATGTTAGCGACAGCTTTTAGGCGATAGCGAGCGGTTTGGGGCCCGCTTTGCATGTCAGCGATGTTTATCGCTAATGACATGCAAAGTGGGCGTACCCTACCAGTTAGCGACTGAAAGCAGTCGCTATCGTCGCTATCTTCTATTAGCAAGGCAGGCGTAGCGATGGAAATATTCGCGCTAAGCGTGAATATCTCCAAATACTTACACCTGCCCAGACCAGTTCTTAGCCAGGTTCTCCAATGGGAGGTGGATAACATGGCTAAGAGCATTTCATCGCTAATGCGTGAATATCGCTGTATTCTCAGCGATATTCACGCATTTCGCTGCTATCGCTGGATATTTTAGCACAATGGAGAAAAACGTTGCTAATAGCATGTTTTCTCCGCTAACATATCCAGCGATAGGCAGCGATAAAAAAAATCGTCGCTAAGTCTATTTAGCGATAATTATCGCTACTTGTTGGTAATATGCCCCAGAATGTATATCAGTAAGAATGGTCAAGGCGCTCTGGGAACAATGTCCTCCTGCATTCAGTATATACCACGTTGTCATCTTCGAATGAGACTAATACATGGACAGTTAAGTGACCAGTGGCAACAAGTGCATGGGGAAAAGGACGACCTAGTCAGAATAACACCAACAAGAAGACAAACAGTGATTGATGGTAGAGACAGACATTTTCAAAGCCAAGTATTGCTTCCAGAGAAACCACAACCGTACCTGATAACAGATGCTTCTCTGGCAGGACGGGGAGCACATCTAGACAAGATGCATACAAATGATTCGTGTTCAAAGGACTAGCAGCGATTACACAGAAACATAATGAAGCTAAGAGCAGTCGATTTAGCTTTTGAGTCCATTGTGAAATAATGTCATGGAAGGATCAGCACTGACAATGCAACAACAATGTTCTATATTCAAAAACAAGGAGGAACCCTTTCAATGCTTCTGGGAAGATCAGAGAATATGAACACTGGCATTTTGGAACAATGTATCACTCACAGCAGAGCAAATTCCAGGAGTGTACAACTGCATAGCAGATCGATTGAACAGGCTATATACAGGCACTCATGTGTATGAAATAGACGACAATGTGTTGGATTTAATATTTCAAAGGTGGGAAAAACCAGAATGAGATATGATTGCAACAGATTGGAATTTCAAATGCACTTGGGGCCTCATTTATGAGGCCTTGCGTCAGTTTTGCGCTTCCGATGCGTCACTTTATGTGACGCATCGGCAGCGTAAAACATGCCTCCTGTTGCGCACTATTTACAAAGTGACGCATCTAAGCAGATGCATCACTTTGTAAACCCCTGCGCTACATTATACCTGCGTCAGGTATAATGTATGCAGGGGGGCGTTCTCCCGCAAAAAGCCTCGTAGAAGTGACGCAGTGAAATCTATCAGATTTCACTGTGTCACTTCTAGGACGCCGTTGCGTCAAAATCTTGCGCCTGCCTCACAGCAGGCTTAAGACTGACGCAGGCCCTTTCACATGGGGCTTGCCCCATGTGAAAGGACGCATTGCTGGAGTTGCGTCACTTTTGTGACATACTCTAGCAATGCGTCACTTTTGCGCTTACAGATACGTCAGAAATACTGACGTATCTGTAACTCCTTGCGACATGATGTGTCATACATTAAATATGACGCATCAGGAATGTCGCAAGGAGGGCGCACTGAGAAGTGACGCATCGCTGCTTTCACGCAGCGATGCGTCATTTCTCATAAATGAGGCCCCTGGTTTGCAAGCATATGGTTTAGCCCAGGTAATGTTTTTATAATACACTGGATAGGAAGGTTTGTGTATGCATTCCCTCCAATACCACTGAATTCGAGAGTGATAAGGAAGATGAGGAGAAAAAGCTGCAAAGTGATCAGAGGATCACCTGCATGGCCACTTCAGAATTGCAGTTCTGTGGGAGTTGTGCATAGGGAAGACAGTGCAGTTCAAAATGGATGTGAAGCTAGTTTCAAAGCATGAAGCACAAATGGTTCACCACAGCCCACACACCGTCACTTCACCTAACTAACAGCATGGCGCGCCAGGACTTACAGCTTGGCCGTCTGAGCATTCCTGGAGATTCTAAAGCAAGCTACTGCACCAGCAACAATTAAGACGTACAATCTAGAATGGGAAAGTTTGGTTGCAAGGGCGTATGGCGAGAAGATAGACCCACTTAATATTAGTGAGCTACAAGCTCTACGCAGTGAGCAGCCGTATCTTAGTTTTTCCAAGGATAAGGTGACTCTGGTAACTAATCCAAAATAAATTCTGAAGGTGCCAACGTAATTTAATTTAAAAATAGATCACACACCAATGTTGTTTGCAAATCTAATTTCAGCGTCAGAAAGGGCACTACATTCTTTGGACATCTACATCCATGAAAGATCCAATGCTTGAGAAGGAAAACAGTTATTTGCCTGTAGCATAAGCATCTTTAATAGCTTCACATACACCCACCCACCTTCCCTTGTTATGAGGCTTAATGTTTTTTCAATACTATAGATTACATATGGTTCAGAAAAAATGACTGTCGAAATCCTCTAACAGGGGAGCAGCTGGGTGAAGTGGGCTCTTAGTGGCTGGAGTTTGGGTCAAATACAATGATGTGGATAGGGTGGAAACTGTAAATGCAATTAATGTCACTGAGTGTATGTGTTTTAAGATTATTACCGGGGATACTCAGTCTGATGAAGGGGAATGATTCAAGCATGTCAATCTGTGAAAGATGCAAAAAGAACAGATGATTGACGGAATGCTGAATTAATCAAACATTCACCCCCAGTAACAGGTCTGGGTTAAATCAATGTTTTTTTTGCATGTCACGCCATTCCAGTTTAGACCCAGCCATATGCAAATCAGTCCATCCCAAACGCCTAGACCATGTCTTCCCTGGACCAGAAACAAGTATTCTGGGACCGGTTTCAGGGTAACACCCCTCATCAGCCAGGCTAGCTTGAATCTGGTGGTGTAGCGAGCATGGGACCTATGTCTGGACTGTTCCCATGAGGCACAGGGTCAAGACTGATTTGCGTATGGCTGGGCCCAAACTGGGGTGGCGAAGTGAGCTAAAGAACAATGGTGGATTTAACCAAGATATGTGACTGGGGGTAAGTGTCTGAAAAGTTTCAGCACTCTGTCCATCAGCACCTTGTGTTTGTTTTGTTTGCCCTAAGTTGACAGGGTATGCCCAGACGTGGGTCCCTTGCTCAAATTCAAGCTAGTCTGGCTGATGAGGGGTGTTACCCCAAAACTGGTCCCAGGATGCTTTATTCCGGTCCAGGGAGGACCTGGATTTGCATTTCGGCTGGACTTGAGGCACAGGGTCAAGACTGATTTGCATATGGCTGGGTCCAAACTGTGGTGGCAAAGTGAGCTAGAGAATGATGGTGGATTCAACCCAGATCTGTGACTGTGGGTGAGTGTCTGAAAAGTTTCAGCAATCCGTCCGTCATCTTCTTGTGTTTGCTTTAATCTGTGAAAGATGCCATTGATGGAGTTTATTTTAATCTGTGAAAGATGCCATTGATGGAGAACCAGAATTACGGATAAGTAACTTTTTCCTTATCTTCAGTGCCAGGAAATACTTCGATAATGTTTGTTTTTTAAGACAAATAAATATTTTTGCTTTAATACAATGTTTATTTTTTATGTTGATGGGGTCACCATAGGCCCCCAAACAATAACCATATTTTTGCTTTTTATCCACTGTTTATTCTTTAGTTGATAGAGGCCTTATAGATCCCCCAACAATACATTTTTACAAAAATCATTGCAAAAGAACAAAAATCGGCGAAGCCAAAAGGCTGGAAGCCAACACAAGCCCTATTGGCTTTGCCAGTGCTTGTTTTACTGTACCCTGAGGCTGGCACAATACCTAAAGCTTTCTTATGCCAGACCTAACAAAAACCTCTTTATGTAGATGTTTATGCAGAGTAATGCGTAAGATAAGCGCATTAAAGGCTCTTAAAAGTATAGAATTTCCTATTTGTAGCCAATAGTGCATTTCACAAAGATGAGTTTTAGAACCCTTAAATTAATTATACGTTACTAGGAAGTGTGTATAAAAATGAATGGCTTCATCATATACAGAAACCAAGTCACTTGAAGAAAGCAAGACAGAACTGCAAATTATAGGTTGATAAATCTCCTAGATATAAGGGAAAAAGTCTTTGCTAAAGCCATACTGGGTTTACTAAAAGATTGGGCAGAGGAAAATCAGATTATACCCCCGGAACGGGTGGGTTTAAAGCAGGCCACTCTACAATCGACCATTGTTTTGCTCTCTGGGCTATAGCGCGGAAGTCGACGGAAATGCGGGGAAGTTTGTTTTGCTGTTT
This sequence comes from Lissotriton helveticus, assembly GCF_964261635.1. NCBI lineage: Eukaryota > Metazoa > Chordata > Amphibia > Caudata > Salamandridae > Lissotriton > Lissotriton helveticus. The sequence continues at coordinate 1,287,395,927 of NC_136057.1, read as the reverse complement.
TTGTAGATTTCCGCGCAGCTTTCGATCTGGTGGACCGGGAACTGTTGTGGAAGACCCTAACTAGTTTTGGTATTCCTAAAGATCTGTTATGTTTGATTCAAATGCTTCACACTAAGAAATGGACCCAGATAATTTTACATATAGATGGTAGTTTATCTGGGAGAATTGAGATTGGAAATGGGCTGCGGCAGGGATGTGTATTGGCACCCATGCTGTTTTCCTTGTTTTTGGCACATTTGCCTATAATCTTGGGGAACGTCATTGGTGCAAGCCCAAAACAAGATGGTAAGCAAATTGCATGTTTGCTCTATGCCGACGATCTTGTGATCATGGATCAGACAGAAGTTGGCCTGCAAAGGAAATTGAATATATTTAATGATTACTGCTCCAGGAAAAAACTTGTGATTAACATGGATAAGACCAAAACCTTGAGCTTTGGTAGAAGGAAAGCTGGGTTCACATGGTGGCTGGGTACAGAGAAAGTGGAATTGGTTACTGAATACAGGTACCTGGGGCTGTGGTTTGAAAAATGTATGAAATGGTCCACCCATCTAGAGGCATCAAAAGTAAGAACCTCCACATCGATTAGCGGCCTGAAACTGTTTAACAAAGCCTATTGTGCGATGTCAGACAGACCAGTGCTGAAAGCTTATTCGGCCAGGGTACCTCTGCAATTTCTGTATGGCGCAGAATTGCTATACCTGAGGGGTAAAGAGAGCTGAGATGTTGAGGAAGGTAAAAACCTAAAAAATCTATTTACACTGCACTTGTCAGCAATGGTCCAGGCAGTAAGACTGGAATTAGGACTGACTTCATGGGGCATTCTAGCCGGTATGGCCCTACTTCGCTTCTGGCAACGTCTAGGAGTAGACAAAAACACCAAAATATCACAATGGTGTAAAAACGAAATACAGAATAGCGAATTAAAATGGGCAAGCGAGACTAGGGTGATTATGATTAAGCTATGTCGTATGATGGAGGTTAAATTGTGCCCTACTACCCTTATGATTAGCATTGACAAGAAGATACTTAGGACATTGGGGAAGGAAATATCTCATGCACAGGACCAAAACTACCTCGCAAATTAAATTTCAGTGCATTTTATGACTATTGCATGGAAAAATGAACAATGCTTTCCCTACATTGATAGGTTACCGGATTGCTGACTACGAAGTGAGGTTCTCAGGGTAAGAATTGGGGTGAACCCGTGTTATATAAATAATGTGGCAAAACGCCTAAAGATTGATAAGACGGGAAGATGCACTTGTACTTTGGGCACCTCATGTGACTTGTTACATATTTTAATAGATTGTCAGAAGTTTCTTGATTTACAAATTATGTTCTTAAAACCGATATTTAAGAAATATGAAATCAAAACTAGGGCCCAGTGTTAGACCTGGCACCATTGGCGTGTGTCTCCCTTCCATTTTTCGCTGTTGCCTCCTCTCTTTTTGCTGGTATTAGATGCTCTGGGCGCTGTGCCACTGCCATTCAGTGCCACAGCGCGAATGCTCCCTGTGTAAATATGTTTGTGAATTGGTATATCCCTGATTGGCTTATTTGGTTTACCTGTTAGTCCCTAGCAGTGTGGCCTGTGTGTGCCCAGGGCTGGTAACCTAAATGCTGCTGGTGGGCCTGCAGCGCTGGTTTGCGCCACCCACAGAAGTAGCTTGTAAAGTGTACCTCAGACCTGCCACTGCAGTGTCTGCGCGCAGTCCAGAACTGCCATCTTGGCTGTGAAGTGCCACACTTCCCAGCCCATGACCCTTCCCTTAGCCTCATGTCAGTCACCCCTAGGGTAGGTGAATTGTGTGCGTAATGTAGGACATGGCTTGATATGTGTAGCATGTCCTGGTAGTGAATCCCCCTCCATTTTGTCTTTCACTGCTGCAAGGCTACCTGTTCTCCATAGGCTAGAATGGGCAGACTGGCTATTTCATCTTATAGTCCTATCTGACTCAGGGAACATGGTGGAAATCCGAATTTAGTATGCCTGAGCTCAGAATAATAAAATGCATCTTTTAGTGAAGTTGGTTTTAATATTCTGTGTTTGAAAATACTTCTGAGAACAAAGACTTTTGGGGTATAAATATCTGTGCCAAAACCCCTGACTTTGGTATTGCTCCTAGATGTCAAGAGGAACCTCTGGCCGTGTTACTGAAGGAATCTGTAGGAGAGGACTGCCCTTGTGCTTGTGTGCTGTTTCTTGGATAGGCCTGCAGTAATTCCCCTTGAACTTGGAAGAAGAGGGAAAAGGACTTTTGAGAGACTTTTATTTTTGCTAAGCAATCACCCAAGGGCTAGAAGAGAGCTAGCCTCCTGCTGGAGTCACAGCACATCTGACTCCCCCACCAGCTTCCTGATTCCTCCCAGTGAGGATTTCTATCTGCAGGTGAGGCCCCTGTGAGTTTCAGGGCCTCTAGTTCTACTACAGAGAAGAGAGACCTGAAAATCGTTGCTAGCGCCATTTGCGAGCCGCCGCAGCTGAAGATTGTAAGAAAAATCCACGCGCTGCTACCGCCGAGCGCTCGCAAACCAAAGATCATCGCATCGCACGCTTGCGGGCCCCTTAAAGTGCTCGCTAACACCAGAGATCATCGCATCACAAGTTTGCGGGCTTTTCGAAGGCTCGCTGACACTGGTTCATCGCATCGAGATCATCACAGCGCGGACGCCGAGCGCCTGCCATTTTACTCGCATCGCACCCGGATCGTCACTCCCTCGCGGGGTGCCATTTTCTTTCATCGCACACGCAACAGGATCAGCGCATCATCCTCCCTCGCGGCAGGATTCAATGCATCGCTGGGCTAGCGTGAGGAAATCTGTCGCTTTGTCTTGCATGCACCCGCAGCCCGGCGGGTCATCCTCCCTTGCGGCAAGGATTCAACGCATCGCCGGCCTAGCGTGGGGAAAATCATCGCTACAGCTCCTTTGCGACATTTTGTTGGTTTTGCTACGAATTCCAGGTACTTTGTAAGTAACAGGGTCGCAGAGACCACTGTTTTGAACTGAACACCTATTTGAACACTTTGAACTCTTTTTCCAGCTTTTTAAGAGCCCCCATTTTTCAGTATTGTGGCTTTTTACAGTAATTTGTCTTGTGTTAAGTCTATATATAAAGATACTTATTTTTTATAACTACTTGTGTGTTGTCCCTTTGTAGTGTCCTTCACTGTGTTACTGTGTATGATCATAAATGCTTTACACACTGCCTCTGAGATAAGCCTAGCTGCTCGTGCTACGTTACCACAGGGTTGAGCAGGGGTTATCAAAGGGTGTAGCCCCCTTACTCTGACTTAGGAAGAAGGGTCACTACTTGGACTGTGGCCAGCCACTGCCAACTAGAGACCCCCATTTCTAACACCCAGGCAGTAACTTTGATGACTGAAATGACCTATTTAGATATTGCTGTTGCTATTGGGAAATTTATGCAAAGAGTGAAGGCACTCCTTTTAACCTTTTGTAATGAGTTTTAGTAATAGTTTAGCTCCAATCGGAGTAATTGGAGGTTTTTATATTTGAATGTGTTTTAAGATATGTTTTAGTGTGTTTAATGAAGTGTATTTTTAGATGAACTTTTATTGTTTGTGGACCAATGGTCCAAATAAACGTGATTTTAAACTGAAACTGAAACTGAGAGCTGCCCCCACTTCCTGGTGTTCGGCACTCTGTGGTGCACGTGCGAGCCTGCCTTGTTGTGGACTGTTCCCAGGCACCGATCCACTAGCGCGAATACTCGTAAGTGCTTCGAGGCGATCAAGTGGGCGCTAGGAGTATATCCAATCACTCGTAAGAGTCCATTCTCTTTCTCAGCGTTACGTACAGCCTGACGATTCTGCCAGAATTGTAACCTATCAGTGGGACACCCGCCAGGCATACATGTCTACATTAGAAGAGGAAAGTGGGACATTAAAAAAAAACATCATTGGAATCAGTCATTAATGATTTTACTTAGAGGACAGGCGCATTTCCCTATTAACGTTGCCTGGATTCCCTTTTCTCGTCTTTTTTATTCTGTATATAACTAGGTTTTAAAGGATAATCTAATAACAACCCCACGTTTTATCTGACACTGCTGCTAACTTTCTGTATTTTGCTTATTAATCATGCGATTGTCCACATATGACTGCACTTGTCTACTTTTTCTGTTAACTAGAAATTCAGAAAGCTTGGGAAAACTATATTGTCCCCGGACACCCTTCTTTTCTAATCATGTGTATTATGTAAGTGCCTTTTCCCTTAAGATAATGTAAGATATCTCCTTTATTGTAATCAAAGCACTATCATGGCTAATACTGTTATTTTGATCCAACACTGCACTTTATGTGGAAATAAACGAAGGCAACGAAGTAGGAGTCTCTGGAACACACATACAAACTAGGACTATGTCCGGGGACTTCTTGAAGAGATGTATTTTTGTGCTTAGTGATTTCTTGCTTGTTCAGCAAATCAAACTGTGTTATTTATGTTTAGATAATTTAAAGCATGTTGACAGAAATTGTATATAATGTATTATTCTTTTTATGTGCTTTTATGGTCCTAGTGGCCAAAATAAAGATATCTGACTGACTGACAACTGCAAAAAAATAAAACTTTGAAACTACAGCTGAGCATACATGGGCTTTCCCTTCTTTATTGCTAAGGGCTGAGTACGGAATGCACTGCTCAGAGGGTGTGGGGGGCCAGCTCAGGTGCAGTGAGCACTTTGTTGATGGGACAGGAGCATCTCAGCGGACAGAACTGGATAGATCCTCCCCGTGAACAGAGCTGCGCGGTAAAAGCAAGCTCGGTGTTTACAATAAACAGAGGCGCAGAGGCTGGCTGGAGCCAGGCCGCGATGGCTTTGGTGGGGTCCACCTGCACGCGCGCCCTTCAGTGTGTCCTGCCTCCCAGGTCTGCGCTGAGGGCTCAGTCCGTGCTCAGGCCTCGACCCGCAGACATGTTGCTGGAACGTACTGCTGCCCTCTGCTCCCTGCTCCTGGTGTTCCTGCCTCTAGGCGCCGTGGCTGAGGACCATGTGCCCGTGCTGCTGTGGTCCACCCGGAGGTAGGTGAAACGAACGTATTCAAGCGCTTTTACTGCACATACACCTTCAATAGAGGGCTATTCATCGACGTATTCTCTTATTAACGTTTTGTTAAACTCTAAAGAGAATCTGGATTGTACAACGGCTGTGCAATCAATACTCCTTATAATTTACAGTTCATGCAGCGCTTTTATTCAAGCGCTATATTTGGAAAATATTGTGTATACAAATATTAATACTCAAACGAAATTAGTACTCCTTTTACTGAACACAGGCGATGAAAGAATGAGTAGCTCGCATCTTTACTGTTTTCTTTCAACGTCATCGATCATCATAAATCATCGGTGTGCGCCCATAATTAGGCAAAACGTTTATTTAACGCAAATCCATTGGAAACGGTCGCCTTTTCCACGTCATCTACTCTGGGTGGATAATCCCAATGCTGGGAGCCGCGCATCCGGCTACGTCCCGTGACCAGGTCCTGCGCTGAGCCCACTGCGGGATTTATTTATTTTATTTCATGCGATTTTATATAGCGCGAACTTTACCCGAAGGTGTCAGAGCACTTTACATAGGAACCAGTTGCAAAACATAAGGATTTAGGATCACATGCGTTACATAAAAGATACAAACAGAAAAAATTGCAAATGTACAAGATGCAAAGTCACACAAGGAAGAGATACAAACAGAAAGAGAAATCGCAGATGCACAAATAGTAGAGTCACTCAAGGAAGAGATACAAATGGATATACTCTAAGAGTCACATAGGAATGGTAGAGAGTACAAAGGTCTACTGCACATACTAGTGATTAGAGTTATCTCTATATACATAGGGAAGGGATACGAATGGATATGCTCTAAGAGTCACATAGGAATGGTAGAGAGTACAAAGGTCTACTGCACATACTAGTGATTAGAGCTATCTCTATATACATAGGGAAGGGATACGAATGGATATGCTCTAAGAGTCACTTAGGAATGGTAGGGAGTACAAAGGTCTACTGCCTATACTAGTGATTAGAGTTCTCTAGAGTTGTCCATGTGCCCCATATTACAAGTGCAGTCAGGCGCCACGCAGCCCGCGGCTTCTGTCCTAGGCACTGCACAGCCGCCTGCAGACGCCCTTGCCGACTGCGGATGCCCCTGTATGTCCATTGTTAGTAATGCGTGCTGGCAGACCACCCCTAGGCCCTGGCATGAGCACACCAGGGTGTGACCCATATTATAAGTGCAGTCTGGGTCAGGGTGCACACATGACTTGAACCCCCGCCCCCCCCCCCTCGGACAGCTTTCAGGGCTGAATAGGCCGAGGACCGCTCAGCTCATCCAATCCTTTAAAGCAGCCAATGGCCCCGGCCTGATGAGGTCCTTGTGCACTATATTAGAACTGCAGTCCTTGGCGACTAGTGTTTATTTAGTAAAACAATAAGTTCCAGGCCCAAAGTATTCCCAGAAGCCTGGAGCTGGCGTTAATAAATGCTGGTGTACGTAGTCTTCTTGACTCCGACTCACGCTTCTCTACCCCACCACAGCCACTCTGCCCCCAGCACAGCCTATCCCTGCCCCCGCCACAGCCATTCTGCCCCCACCACAGCCTCTCCCTGCCCCCTTTACAGCCATTCTGTCCCCACCACAGCCTCTCCCTGCCCACTGTACAGTCACTCTGCCCCCACCACAGCCTATCCCTGCCACAGCCATTCTGCCCCCACCACAGCCTCTCCCTTCCCACTTTACAGTCACTCTGCCCCCACCACAGCCTCTCCCTGCCCACTTTACAGTCACTCTGTCCCCACCACAGCCTCTCCCTGCCCCCTTTACAGCCATTCTGTCCCCACCACAACCTCTCCCTGCCCACTGTACAGTCACTCTGCCCCCACCACAGCCTATCCCTGCCACAGCCATTCTGCCCCCACCACAGCCTCTCCCTTCCCACTTTACAGTCACTCTTCCCCCACCACAGCCTCTCCCTGCCCACTTTACAGTCACTCTGCCCCCACCACAGCCTCTCCCTGCCCCCTTTACAGCCATTCTGTCCCCACCACAGCCTCTCCCTCCCACTGTACAGTCACTCTGCCCCCACCACAGCCTATCCCTGCCACAGCCATTCTGCCCCCACCACAGCCTCTCCCTTCCCACTTTACAGTCACTCTGCCCCCACCACAGCCTATCCCTGCCCACTTTACAGTCACTCTGCTCCCACCACAGCCTATCCCTGCCCACTTTACAGTCACTCTGCCCCCACCACAGCCTCTCCCTGTCCCCGCCACAGCCACTCTGCCCCCACCTTAGCCTCTCCCTGCCCCCGCCACAGCCACTCTGCCCCCACCTTAGCCTCTCCCTGCCCCCGCCACAGCCACTCTGCCCCCACCACAGCCTCTCCCAGACCCTTTATCTCACTCTTGCAGGTTCCTTTTCATCCTTGCTTTCTCCCTTTATCATGTTTTCCATCTTTCTCTTTCTCCTACTCCCCTCCATGAGTATTTTTTTCTCTTTCTTGTTCTTGGTCACCATCTGATGAGAAAAAGTACGTTCTGGTCTGAAAAATGAGTGCTGGTGGGCCCTACCTGCAACCACTGGCTCAAATGAAGCACTCTAAAGGTTCTACATGGTTTCTTTTTTAAGAAAGTGCTCTAAGATTTGTTGGCATCATGTAGGACATTCAAGCTTCTACACCTCATCTGTTTTTTTGAGGGGATTCTCCAGCTAAATGAAAAAAAAGGCAATGGGCAAGATGTGTTTTGCTTTGTAGATTCGTTAGGTGCCATTGGCTGACATCAAGAAGAAGGCCTTGAGTGGAAGCTCCCTTTCTTTGTCTCAGTCCAATCTTTCTCAGTTTGCTAATGGTCTGGATGAGGCAGTCTGCACAATATCCCCCCGGCAGGCCGTTGTGTCTGCCATACTGCAAGTATTTCTTTACTAATGCTTAAGGCTTCCTATTCGAATTTCCCCAAGATTGTCGCAAATGAAAGAAGCTTTGACATAGCCAATAGGTTTAGCTATTTTTTAAGATTCAATGGCATTCACATGTTCTTGCCCTTTAGAAGCTGCAATTGGCAAGTTCCTCGTGCAGAGTGAAGTAACTTGAACAGTTTCTAGAGCTCCGCCAGTTAGGCACAAGTGCGTTCTTATCTGGCTGCAGTACAGTATTATTATACTAGCCGTCCCATTGGCACAATTTACAAACAAAACCTCTAGCTCAGGGCAGGTGCAATATATAGGTACTGCAGATATAGAGGTAGGTTAGATATGGTAGGTATGGTGTATGTCTTAGGTTAGGTATGAAAGAGGGGCATGGTAGTCTAGATATAATGGGTTGGTATGTAATTTATTGTAGTAATGGTAGGTAACTATGGTATATATGGTAGATAGGTAAGTAGGCATGCTAGGTAACTAGATATAGTAGGTAGGTTTGGTATGTTTGTTACATAGGTGTGATAGGCTAGGTATGTCATGTTGACTATAGTAGGTAGATTAGATGGTATAGATTAGGTATGGAAAGTATCATAGGTTGAGTACTTTAGAAAAAGTCCATTAAGTATGGGAGCTACAGTATGTTAGATATGGTAGGTTAGGTACAGTAGCTAAATATGGCAGGTATGCACGGTAGGTATGTAAGGTTAACTGAGCGCCGGGACACCCCGTTGGGGTAGCTGCGCGCTATATAAGAGACACTAAATAAATAAATAAACTACAGTATGCTACATAGGTTACATATGATAGGATATGACATGACATTGTGTCTGCTATTTTAAAGTTTTTTAAGCTTTCCAATCATAGCATTCTTTATGAGAAGCACAAGCACTAGCTATAATCAATAAAGCACACTTCGGGGCATATTTACAATACAGGAGTGACCGCCACTTCTGAGAGGCAGGGCTGCACTGTATTTATAACAATATGGCGCAGCCCTGCATTTCCCTCTGCACTGGCGCTAAATGTAGCTGCCTAGCGCCAACGCAGGCACCCTTGCACCATAGTGCATGGGTGCCTGCATTGCAGGGGAAGATTGTTTATGTGTCCATTCCTGCACATAAACTATCTGAAATGGCGTTTTGTAACTTAATGCAGCACACATAGAAGTTGCAAAATGTAATATTTTTAAAAGATTGTTTATGTGCAGGAAGAGACACCTTCCTGCACATAAAAAAATCAATGGAGTTTTGCTGTTTCTATGTGTGCTGCACAATGCCGCACACATGGAAACAGCAAAAACAAGGAGAAAATAAAAAAAAATTCTCATTGTGCCAAGGTAAGACCAGGTTTTTCCTGGTCTTAATTTTGGTGCTGCCCCATATTTACATTACCCTTGTAAATATGGGGCAGTGTCAAGTCAAAATCAATGGGTGTTGCAGTGGAATACCCACCGCAACAACCTTTGCCCTCCCAGTTCACATTAAGTATAGCGTGAAAGGGCGGCTTATTTACAAGCTGTCTCGTTAATAAGGTGAAGCCCCTATCACCACCACGACGTCGTGAAAAATGATGTTGTGCTGGCAATAGAGGTTTGTAAATATGTCCTTATGTTTCTTAAAGATACATTATTTACTTTATTTAATGTTAACTTGATTATGGTTGTTGATCCAATTCACAACTTAAAATAAAAAATAAAAAAATCTATTCCTGCAAGAAAAAAAAAGTTAATACACATAGGGGCCTGATGTACTAAGGATTTTAGCGGTCGCTAAGGGTCTGATAATTGGACCCCTTGCAACTGCAAAATGGCCTTTTTTATGTACCAAACACAATTTGCGGTTCAGGAACTCGTTACTGAGTCATAATTTGGGTTTGCGACTACAAACCGAAACAGTATTTGAAAGGACATATGTAGGGTGCCCCTTTCAAATAGTGGTTTGGAATGGGATGTATTAATGTTTTGTTACTGAAATACAGTGGCAAAACATTAATATTTTACCAGCTACACCAAAGTAATGATAACCCATTCACAAACGGGAAGGGGATCCCAAACTGACTCCTTATCCTCTGCGAATGTTGACAAACACATTTTTAAAAGTAGGCAGTGTTCACATGGACCACTGCCTAGTCTCAAAAAATGTTTCTAAATGTTTTGTTTCCTTTATAGATGTATCTGTTTTTCTTTAATGAAACTGAGCTGCAGTTTTTTTTAAAGATTGCTTTGTCAAACCCTTGAGCAACATGTCCGCCTAGTCCAGTAGCTCCAAGATAGCTATCTCCCCTATAAGGCATTGCTCCTCACCACACCACCAGAGTGCCACACATGGATCCTGGGAAGCGAAGCGCTTCTGCACCTATAATGAGTGGAAGCGTCTCTAAAAAGTGATGTTCAATGAATGAATGAATAAGATGTTTTGTACAGCGCTAGTCACTCATAATTGAGCATCCTGGCGCTGTGCTGGTAGACTTAAAAGCTCTGAAATCTAACAGAGTTTAAAAATAATTATTTTTTGGCTAGGTAGCCAGTGTAGCTTTTGTAAGGCAGCAAATGCAGAGCTCCGCTTGGGAAGTTGTAGAACGGTTGGCGGTTGGGGCAGCCTGTATAAAGACTGTTGCAATAATCTGTAATGATGTAGGCAGACTCCAATGATGACTCTGAGCCCTTACTGTAGTTAACAATTATTTATTATCTATAACTCAGATAATTCCCAAAGAGCGCCGAGCCTCCGCTCCAGCGCCCGCTCTTCCCGCTATACTTTCGCGCTCTCGCGCTCAGCCACGCCCCCTGCACCAGCAGCCAATCCTGGCCGCCTGCACGTCACGTCCGCCGACGTGCCGTGCAACATCTAGAGCGTCTCTACATATCTCCCCTTTTTCGCACAAACATTTCAACTTACAGTCCGTCACTCAAATCATAGTCTCTGAATCTCGTTGGCCTCACCACAGCTCTACCACTCCGTGTTCGTCTCGCAGGGGTGGTGTTGGTCTCTTCTTCTCCTTGTCTGACTCTGTTATCGCCATTCTCCTCAACTCTTATCTCCTGCTCTCTGTCCCTTGCTTCTCCTTGACCTTGCTCTCCTTCATTCAACGTGATCCCATTCTCCTGATGTTCTCGCTTCTCACTCTCACATTCTTCTGATTCTCCGCCTGCCCTTTCACAGTCCCACACTAGGATCTTATTACATCTGGCCATGCGGTCTTGTGACCATATGTTTCCGTCACTCAGCCTGGCCGCTCTTCCCTTAATTTCCTTCACCTGCAGGGGCTTGCTGTATTTGCTCTCTCCTTTTCTTTGTAGAGTGGGCAGCTTGACTCTAACCCATTCTCCTTCTTTGAGTTCTGTGTCTCGCACGTTCCTCCGGGCATTATAATGTCTGGTGTATACTGCCTTGGCCTTCTCAATGTTAGCCCGCACCACAGCAGGGGACCATTCACTTACTACAGTCTTTTCCTTCCACACCCGGTTGTCCTGGGTGAACGGTTCTCGGCCGCGCAGCAGCTGGAAGGGGCTGTATCCCGTACTTGTGGGAGTGATCCTGTACGCCCACAACATGTGCCATATGTCCTTCTCCCAGTCTTTGTGGTCTGAGATGGCTGCTTGGATCGACCCCATCACCACCCTATTGAAGCGTTCGACTTGGCCGTTTCCCGCAGGGTGGTATATTGATGTGTGCTTCGCTTGGATTCCGTTCCTTCCTAGGAAGTTGTCCCACTTTTCCGATCGGAACTGGGGTCCATTATCGCTGAGGATTGACTTGGGTATGCCTTCCCTTACAAAAGTGTCTGCCAGGAACTGCACTATGGTGTCCGTGTTCATGGTTTCCTCGATCTTGATCTCTGGCCATTTCGAGAACCTGTCCACCAAGACACACACGTACTTCTGGACCCCTTGGGTGTCTAAGACGGGGCCTAAGATGTCGACAGACAACTCTTCCCAGGGGTTCTTTGGAGTTTCGAATGCACCCAATGCAGGGCGCAGGGGTTTGAGTGTCTTGTCTGCGCCCTGGCACCTCACGCACTCTCTCACATGTCGTTCCGCTCTTATGTCCATTCCCGGCCACCAATAGTTCTGCTTGGACCTCAGTTTGAGTTTCCCTATGCCCAGGTGCCCTTCGTGCAGCATGTCCAGCAGTCGGGGTATGATGTTCGTTGGAGGGACAACTTTCTCTCCTCTGTATACAAATGTTCCTTGATTGTCCAGGGAGAGTTCCTCCCTCACTTCAAAATAGGGGTTGAGTTCCTTCCGAACCCGTCTCTTATCCGGCCATCCATGAGTGATGTACGTTTTCACCTCTTCCAACGTCAGGTCCTCTGCATACGCTTGTGTCCATTCCTGGAGGCTGATAACACTTTCATGATCCTCCATCAGTGCCACCCATTCTTCCGTGCATGCCTTGTCCTCTTCACTGGGTTCCATAGCCGCCGCTCGGCTCAGGTAGTCTGCTACCTTGTTCTTGCTGCCTGGTATGTGTTCCACATCATACCTAAACTCCAAGAGCTTAAGCGACATCTTCGATATCCGGGGTGTCGCCTCTGCGTGGCCACTCGATGTCAGCACTCTCAGTAGTGGTTTGTGGTCGGTCCGTAGCTGAAATCTGGTGCCCCACAGGAATTGTCGGAAGCGCGTGGTGGCCCACACCACCGCCAGCATCTCCTTTTCTATCACACTGTACTTCCTTTCTGTCTCACTCAGTGTGCGCGAGGCGAAGCAGATCGTCTCCAGCTGACCTCGCCCTCGGTCTTGCATGAGGACTGCACCCAGTCCCTTGTCGCTGGCATCCGTTGTGAGGACGGTGTTGCCTTGAGGGTCAAACCCTTGAAGGGGTATGGCCCCTGCCACTTCCTTTTTGATAATCTCGAATTCCCTTTGTGTGTCCTCCGACCACTTGAATTCAGTGTTCTCTTTCGTTAGTTGTCTCATATGATGAGTCTTAGAGGCAAAGTGCTGTACAAATTTCCCATAATACTCTGCCATCCCCAGGAATGACCTGACCTCTTCCTTGGTGGAGGGGGGTGGTGCTTCACAAATCGCCCTGACATTGTCGGCCTTGGGGGTCACACCTTGTGCCCCTATCTCATGCCCCAGGTAGGTTACCGAGTCCATCCCAATCTTGCATTTGGACCATTCAGCCGTGAGTCCTTTTCCTTCTAGGATCTTCAAGACCACTGCCAACTTCCTGTCGTGGTCTGGTATGTCTCTGCCCATCACCAGGATGTCATCTTGGAAGTATTGGACGTCCTTGATGTCCTTGAACAACTGGTGCATCATCCTCTGGAACACCGCCGCTGCAGAAGCTAAACCGAATGGCATCCTGCGAAATTGATAGCACCCAAACGGAGTGATGAAAGATGTTAATTTGCGGCTGTCCGGATGCAGAGCAATCTGATGATATGCAGAGGTCAAGTCTATTGTTGAGTACCACTTAATCCCCCTGGTGCTGGCTAGCATCTCCTCTATCCTGGGCAAGGGGAATCTTTCCACCACAATGTTTTTATTTAGTTCCCTCAGGTCAACGCACAACCGGACCTTACCGTTGGGTTTCTTTACCACTACCAGGGGCGCCAGCCACTCGGCGCACGTGATGGGTTCTATGATGCCCTTGTTTTCCAGGTCTTGTAGTTCTGTTCTCACAGCGTCTCTTACTGCCAACGGGACATTCCTGGCCTTGTGGGCCACCGGGACAGCGTTCTCCTTCAGGATGATCTTGTGGGCGAATTTTTCCAGCTTCCCTACTGTGCCCCCAAATACCTTTGGATATTCGGTTTTCCATTTGTCCAGACTTGGCCCGGCCACCTGGTCCATCAGGAGAATTTGCTCCTTGCCACCCGGATCCAGCTTGATTCCCAGGTCGCCCTGATCCAGCCAACCCAAGACTGACGGGCCCCTCTCCGACACGTAGAGTTTACAGTGTGCTGACCGGCCTCGAAATTCGAAGGTCAAGGGCCTGAATCCTGCCATGGGGATCCGATCTCCGTTGTACGTGACCGGGCGGATGTCTAGCTTTTCAAGCTCTGGCCCAAGCCGTGGCACAAATTTCTCCTCCCACACTGCTCTCTGGATGATGGTGAAGGGAGACCCTGTATCTGCCACCACGTTGATCTTGACGCCGCCTATAGCCATCTCCAACACCGGTTTCATCGTGCGTCTACCTTCTCTGTCTAGAACATTCCCCTCCGTGCTTAGTACCTGATCCTCAATGTAGATCACCGTGACTTCTTCCGGCTCCGAATCGCCGTCCGGATGGTCATCGCTTTGATCCACGCATCTCACCATGCTCTTGGAGGCCTTCCTCCTGCAAACCTTCTCGTAGTGGCCGATTATTCCACAGAACGCACACTTGGCGCGAAACGCAGGGCACTTCCGGTCGTGCGCCTCGTGCGACCAGCTTCCACACCTGTAGCATGACTTCCTGTTGCCTCCCGCTTGTTTACTCGACGTGTTCGTGCTGTTTTGCCACTTGCTGGGCCCTCTTTCTGTTGGTTTTCTGTTTCGGTATTCTCTGCTAGTCCCCTCTTCATCCACTTTGTTCACCATCGTGCTGGACGCCATATCCTTTTTTGTCACTTCAGCGCATCGCCGTGCTAATTCCGCTCTCTTCACGATGACCAATACCTCCTTCAGTGTGGTGTCTCCACTAGCCCACAGCTTGTCTTGCACATTCGAGCACGTGGTATGCATCACCACCTGGTCCTTGATGAATTCTTCTTCCCAGTTGGCGTACCTGCACGTGGCTGCCAGTCGTTTCAGTGCCGCCACATACTCCTCCACTGTTTCTCCTTGTTTCTGCTTCCTCTGTTGGAAGTTAAACCTATCCACCGACACGCACATCGCCGGTCTGAAGTGTTCGTTGAGGTCTTCGAGCGCCTGTGCGTATACATCGTCGTCTGTGGATGTTCTCTGTTTCGGGACTAAGCTCTTGTAAATCCGGAGTCCTTCTGGGCCTAAGTTCAATAGTAAAATACGTTTCTTCCTCTGGGGTTTGAATGCCTCCTCATTCTCATCTTCGAGTACGCCTATGAAATTGTCGATGTATTCCCTCCAATCCTCCCATTTCATGAGGGGTTCTCCCGGGCGCGGTAAGAACTGTACCGGAGCCATCGCATAGCCTGCTTGCGCGCTCATTTTCTCGCTCTTCACAGCAGGTAGCGATCTTACTTGGCCACGGGGACTCCCTGGTGCGTCGTCTTGTTCTTCTCCACTTGCTGGGGTTCGGGGACTGTCCTTGTCAGCCCCCTCGGCTCCTTCTGAACCCTCCAGCGCGTGCTCACTGGTCTGTTGCTCGCTGGGTGGGCTGGCGCTCTCCTCCTGCCTTACTTCTAGGGTTCCTGGGTTTTTTCCTCCCTTTTTCCTTCCTCTGCGCCACACCCTCCTGCGTGCCGGGCTCTGCCGCGCTCTTTGGGGTACCTGTTCTCCTGCACCAGGTAGTCTCGCTCCTCTGTACCTTGTGGGGTGGTTCTGAAGCTTCTGGTGCTTGCTTGTCGCTTAGGGCTGAGTCTGCGGTTCTGCCTTGCTGGGGGGTCTTCAATCCCACCCTCGTCGCCACTGTAATGATGTAGGCAGACTCCAATGATGACTCTGAGCCCTTACTGTAGTTAACAATTATTTATTATCTATAACTCAGATAATTCCCAAAGAGCGCCGAGCCTCCGCTCCAGCGCCCGCTCTTCCCGCTATACTTTCGCGCTCTCGCGCTCAGCCACGCCCCCTGCACCAGCAGCCAATCCTGGCCGCCTGCACGTCACGTCCGCCGACGTGCCGTGCAACATCTAGAGCGTCTCTACATAATCGAGTCTTGATGTAATCAGGGCGAAGGCTACAGTTTTCCTGGCAGCCAGGGAAAGGAAGTGAAATAATATTTTTATGAGTTTTACTAAATTGTAGCACATTCCTGCTACTGCCAAGGCTTGTGGGTGAAAGGAAACAACATTATCGAATTTGACCCCAAGATTCTTTGCAACCTTTAGCATGGCTGGGGTGGGGGAACAGAGTTTGGCCTCCATTTTGTGTGGGAAAATATGTTGGATTTGCCGGAAAAAAAGTATTTCGGTCTTGGAAGTATTACATTTGAGATGATTATCCTGCATCCATGAAATTATATCAGTGAAACACTTTTGGAAAAAAACTTCATGAACTTTTATCTAGGGACAGGATTAACTGCGTATCATCGGTGTATGAGGTGGTGACAATCCTATATGAAGCAATCAATGAGATGAGAGGGGCCATATAAATATAAAAAAAAGGGCAGGACTAAGGGAGGAACCCTGTGGTACCCACATAGTAACTGCTCTTTCTGGTGACAAAAATTATCCAAGGGCCAATGTCTGTCTTCTATTAGTTAAAAATGATTAAACCCAACTAAGGCTTTTGGTGAAATCCCTATATTTTGGACCCGCTCTAGATGTATGGCACGCAAGATAGTATCAAATGCTGCGGAAAGATGCAGCAATATCAGCACTGCATTATTACCAGAATCTAATGTCATTTTGATAGTTTCCTAGACTTCAAGTAATGCTAACTCAGTCGAGTGTTTAGGGCTAAAACCTGATTGTCAGGTGTAAATAAATTAGTGTTTTCAAGGAAATGTATAAGTTGTTGATTTACATTTTTTACCAGGATGTTGGTCAGAACTGGGAGAAGGGAGATAGGCCTTAGGTTGGACAGAATAGTAGTGTCTGCTAGAGGCTTTTTTGTAGCAGTTTAACAATTGCCAGATTCCACTCTGTGGTAACGTCCGCTTCATCAAGGGTTGTATTGAGAATATGGTTAACAGGTGGATTAACTGTAGCTATCGCCACATGCAGTATAGTCAGTGGACAAGGGTTGAGAAAGGAACCGGACTTACACAACAGAATACATTGGCGGGACTGAGATAGTGCGATTTCCTGAAAGGCAGCTAATCCAGTCTTTGGAATGTTGTTGTCACTGTCTCGGAGGGGATTGTTGATGGTGCTATTACTCGAAGTGGAGCCAAAACTCTGTAGTATAGTTAATATCTTATCGTCAAAGAAGGTTGAGATCTGGTCACAGAGTGCCTGGGTTGGGGGATGTCACTAACAAACGCTTTAAGCTGGTTGAAGGCATTAGAGATATTGAAGATGGCTTCAGGGTCATAACGGGCCACTTCAATTTGGAATGTGAAGTATGATTTATTTTTTTTGTTTCCCTGATCAGGTTATGGTTTTGGGCGTCCCTAAACTGGGCCAGATCATCTTGATTGTAAGCTTGACGCCACCTGCGTTCGAGTTGTTTACAAAACCCTTTTGTTCTGCTAAGACTGGGGAGATCGAAGGTGAAGAAAGTTTTGGCTGGCATTTTTTAAGGTAGATGGGCAGAGCTAATTCTTCGGCTTTGTTGCAAATCCATGTATTAAATAGGTTGAGGTCCTCGTCTAGCCCTCCGGGTAAATCCTGGGCAGTATTAGCGAGACAGGTATTAGTTCAGCATTGGTTTTCATTGCTATCCTTTTACGACTCCTGAGGGTTCACATCTTTAGGACAGTGAAGGGAGTCGTGAGGGGGTGCAATCAATGTATAAGGGATTAGACAGTGATCCGACCATGATTGAGGAATGGGATCTCCGGTAGGGTGATTTGAGCAAATCCCATCGAGGGTGTGTCCCAACAGGTGGGTAGGAGCAACTACTGGTAGGAGCAACTGGGGGAGTAGGAGCAACTGGGGGAGCCCTATTATTCTAAGGGTATCTGAAAGGTTGTTAACTTCAGGATTGTTTGAGTCATCAAAATGGATCAAAGGAACTTCTCTTCTCGCGGGTGCTGGTGTGACCCAATGGTTACAGCAAACAAATAGCTAGACACAGTGCCCAGTTGCGGTGACTCACGGGTGCCGTGCAGGTCACCTCAACACCAGCCAGACTCAGGTGCTCTCTTTACCATTATTGTTGGACTTCCTCACACTTAGGTTTACTCTAAATTCTCTGTTTTGATAATGGAAGGCAACATCCAAGATGGCTACTTCTAGGCATCCATATCTTCCATGCTATGAATCATCTATTCATTTTCCTGATTTCTTCACATGACAATCCATGAACATGAGAGCTTCTTGTTCTTCCTCATTTCTCCAGGGTATTTTTATGTACCTCTGTATTGTTAACTCTGTTGATGCTTCATGAGCACATTGTGCAAGGTCAGACAATTCACAAAATGGCCGCCATTTTGGTAGATAAGAGTCCTGTGGATTTCTTGCAAATGATTTGCTGTCCTGTAGGTGATAGATGCAATATTTCAATGAACAAATTGTGTCCATGAGGTTTTTGAAGTCTTTGCAAAGGCCTTGGAGTTCCACCTTAATTGCGTCTGCGTTCAATGTTGTCCCTTATGCAACGTTGCGTGGGTAAGCAAGTCTTTGTTGAATTATGTACATATTTGCAGATTGATCAGCTTTGGCCTTTTTTGGAGAATCTGAGATTGGAGAAATTTAATTTGCCCTTTTTATGTCTCACCTTCATGTCTTTTGTGTCTTTAGGTTCTTTATCTGTAGAATCAGCCATGCTGGAGCATAGGTAAAACGGCTTTGGATAATGAGGATTGTAACTTAAGATGGTGTAATGGGGTGACGTCTATTGAAGCTATAGGGAGTGTAGCTTGGATTGATGTTAAGACATCTCTGCAATGAATCTGCTCATCCTGATTGTCAGAGATGAAGCTCTAGATACCGTTTGATGAGAACGAGCGATCCACTGATTTAGAACAAGTGATGAGAGGGGCAGGATAACTGTGGAAGAAAATTGTAGGAACACAAATAACCCAGGTGTCCGCAAACAGAAAGCTGATGCCAGATATTCATGTGATGTAGTGCTCAGAATACTTATTTGCTAGGTAGTGCAGAGATGGTGTAAGTGAGACAGTTAGCATAAAGCTGAGGCATGGAAGACTTTTAAAGCACATTGTCACGGTACCTCTCGTTACATAAGTAATGTCTTCAATTGGCTTTCTGGTACTTTATGATTTTATACTCGTGCCAATTTTGAGTTCAGCCAGGACTTGTGTAAAGGCATGTATATCATAATGGCACCATTATCCATCTGTACATACCCGGTTTACATCTTATCAAGGCAACATTTACACCATACAGTTTACTCTTAGGGGCAGATGTATCAAGATACCTGTTTGTGATTCTCAAATAGCGATTTTTTGAGAATCCCTATTTGAGAATCGCAAATGGTATGTATCAAAAAAATTGCAATTTTTTTGTGATTTCTTGATATTCCTTACTTGCGAATTCGCAAATTGCGAATTCGCAATTAAGAAATACTTTCCCATTCATTTCTATGGGCCAGGAGGCCCATCGGAAGGAATGGGAAGTGATTCTCAATTTGCGATTCGCAATTTGCTAATCGCAAATTGAGAATAATTTCAAGGGTGCAAGGGTGAACATTTTGATTCCTTTTAAGTTTTCTATAGTAAATTACATGCCTCTGCAACACAAATCAGAAGACTATGGGCTGTTACTTAGTAGACTGATCTTCCTTCCCTTGATGAATCATCTAAAAGGTCCTAAATAATCCCATCTGTTAATCTGAAATGCTAAAAGCTATTCACAATTTTAAAATTAGGAAGGCCCGAGCCCAGATGGTTTCACCAGTAAATTCTACAAAGAATTAGCTCACCCTTAAGGCCCCTTCATCGCCTATGTATGCCAACTTGTACCACTTTGTGCGCCATAAGTTGGCAGGGTATGCTCAGACGTGAGTGCCGTGCTCACTTTGCCACTGGATTCAAGCAAGCGGGACTGAAGATGGCTGTAATGCCAGAAACCGGTCCTCGGAAGCTTGTTTCCAGTCCAGGGAAGGCATGGCTTGGTAGTTCGGGCTGGACTGTTCCCATGAGGCACAGGGTCAGACTGATTTGCATATGGCCATGACCACCCCCACCACCACCCCCTTTTGTACCACTTTGTGCGCCATAAGTTGGCAGGGTATGCTCAGACGTGAGTCCCTTGCTCACTTTGCCACTGGATTCAAGCAAGCCGGGCTGAAGACGCTGTAATGCCAGAAACCGGTCCTCAGAAGCTTGTTTCCGGTCCAGGGAAGGCATGGCTTGGTAGTTCGAGCTGGACTGTTCCCATGAGGCACAGGGTCAGACTGATTTGCATATGGCCATGTCTGAACTGGGGTGGCAGACTGGGCTAAAGAACGGTGATGGATTAAACCAAGATCTGTTGACTGGGTGTGAGTGTTTGATTGGTTCAGATGCTCCGTCCATCACCACCCCTTTTTGTACCACTTTGTGCGCCATAAGTTGGCTGGGTATGCTCAGACGTGAGTCCCTTGCTTACTTTGCCACTGGATTCAAGCAAGCCGGGCTGAAGACGGCTGTAATGCCAGAATCCGGTCCTCGAAGCTTGTTTCCGGTCCAGGGAAGGCATGGCTTGGTAGTTCGAGCTGGACTGTTCCATGAGGCACAGGGTCAGACTGATTTGCATATGACCATGTCTGTACTGGGGTGGCAGACTGGGCTAAAGAACGGTGATGAATTAAACCCAGATCTGTTGACTGGGTGTGAGTGTTTGATTGGTTCAGATGCTCCGTCCATCACCACCCCCTTTGTACCACTTTGTGCGCCATAAGTTGGCAGAGTATGCTCAGACGTGAGTCCTTTGCTCACTTTGCCACTGGATTAAAGCAAGCTGGGCTGAAGACGGCTTTAATGCCAGAAACCGGTCCTCTGAAGCTTGTTTCCGGTCCGTGTGTCATGTGATTTTAGGAAAAACCCGACACGTCACAAATTTTCCTTTGGTAGTGATGCCAGCATTAGGTGAGTATATTTTCTTATTTTTCAATACTACATTTGATTTTGAGATTAAAGAATAAGGATAGATACAGAAGTTCCACTTTACTTTGTACACGGCATGGTGGGTACTTAAAAGTGACGCTGGTCTACCTTTCAGAGCCCTCATGCCAGTTGTCAATTTATATCTCTGGACAAGCAGGTAGTCGGAGAATCCCATTCCTTGCAACCTTTCTGGTCTGATAGTAGACTGGCAGGAAGGGTTAAAGTGATAATTTTTTAGGAGACGAGTGTAATGCCACAAGGAGGACGATGGTAGGAGATGCCATGTCGCAAAGAGTAGACTTGAACCCTACATCCAAACATCCATCTTCCTTAAAGACGAAATTCATCTGGGTACCTCCACAAACTCATTGACAGGAGATAACCTACACTGTAACATGTTATTAACAGACATCAGTTACATAAATGTTTTGTTACAGGTGACTAATGATTTTATACTAATTCTGTAATGAGAAAATTAGAGAAAGGTTTTTTAAACAGGGAAGTACGCCTCTATATATTATAAATGTCTAACATACTTCTGAGATTTCCAATTGTTACAAACTGCTGGTGGTATTATCCGATTTGATAATGCTTAATTTAGAGACAACAGCAGAATAAAAGGCTGAGATGGCCTTGCAGTATATCAACTTGTGATCTGCAGATCATAGTCACCGGTGAGCTTTTAACTCATTGAAACACGTGTTCATACAGGGATCAAATGTTTGCCCTAAAGTCGTAATGACTGCCTTTGTCAAAACCCCTTTGAGAGGGCCACGGGGCATGCAGGTATCACTGGGCCAAACTGTGGAGGTTGAGGCTTTTCTGATGTCTTGGGTCCCAACCTATAATGGATCCTGAGCAAATGAGCCAGTACCACTTCAGCATGTGACTCTGGTAGATGTGAACAAGCATTCGAAGACTCCCTCAAGGGGGAAGGTGTGGATACAGATTAGTGAACACAGCTCATAGCTTAAAGAGCATGCTGCAGAAGCAATACATCAATTTCCAGCTGTAAGAAGCTGACTCTTTATATGGTATGCCATAAAGAGGTATGCCGGGCAAACAGTCCAAGTATTCCCTTACTAGTGGACAGGGGCTGGTGTGGTCGAGCAGCCCAGGCTTATCAGAATGGAGTGTTAGCCATCTGCACATAAACACAATTGTTAATGAATGATACATATAACTCAATAAGGAGATCCACACCAATTTATACAAATAACACACTTTTATATAACTTTAGGTGCCAAGATCATCCAAATAAGGTATGTGCTTTTTAAAATTGCAGAGGAGGTTTGAATTAAATAGGTTTTTGTTACTTTAAATTGCAATTGAAGCACCTTGCAGCAATGTTGACTTAGGAAGAAAACATACACTGCATACAGTCCCTTAACACCAACTTTTGGGACCCTTCCCAGGGCCTTCAAATGAGTATGAGGCTAGGTCCAAGGCAACACAAACAGGTTATCTCGGGAGGCACTGGTGCGTAGTAGGTGCAGAGGTGTGTTTTTCAGCGTTGGGTGATTTTGATACTTTAAACTGAATGGAAGCACTCGGGGTAATGTTAACTTCTGGAGGAAAACAAATGTATATGCATTTGGGCTCTCAACAGCGACTTAGACGTCCAATCTTCTGGACTTAAGGTGAGCACGGGGCAGGGTCCAAGGCAGCACCAACAGTAGACTTCGGGGCAGCACTGGGGCATCCAGGTGCAGAGGTGCCTTACGGCGTTGGGTGCCCCATTCAAGTCGATGACCATCGATCTGTCGGAAAAGAGGCCGCAGGCTTGAACTGGTTGACCAGTCAGGCTGAACCAACAGGGGGGCTGAACTTTTGCAATGCTAAGGGACATGGAGATGCCTATGGTCCTCTTCACTAGGGGCGACGGGTGCAGAGGTGTCTTTAGGTGTCGGATTTTCATCACAGGGAGTAGGCGTGGTAGAGGGGGCCTGCAAACAGAGGCTGCAGGTGGTGTCGGAAAGTCCACAGTGGGCAAATTCAAGGTGGGCTTTGTCTCTTGAGGGACTGGGGGGGCCACCCTGGCACTGTTGGCCCACTTCATCTCGGGCTTGGAAGCACAGGTGCAGTGATGTTTTGCAGTGTCGGGTTTTGGTGGCCGGACCACTCACAGTCTTCTTTGGGGTGCCTGACGGATGCAGGGAAGCAGCCCCACAGCTCCATTGGAATTCTTGAGTCTTTATTGAGGGAAGGCAGTCCTCCTAGGCTTTGGAGGCACAACAGGTGCAGAACAACATCTTTGGTGCAGTTTCAACAGGGAACAGCAGACAGGCCGGAAGGGCCGGTGCCAAGTCAGTTGCTCTTCCTCGGTCTTCTGCTTTCACAGCTCTTCACTGTCCTTCTTTGTAGGTCAGCAAGATCTCGGGACTACATTGGAATGGTTAGCCTACTTCAGCTCAGGCAAGGTGGCTCGGGTGCAGTGGTGCTTTCCAGTGTAGGGACTTCGCAGTCTTGGAGCCTCACAGCTCAGTCTGTGGTACCAGCAAGATGTAGTGGAACAGCTCTGCTGTTCCACAAGAGTTCCTGAGTGTTTGGAGAAGTGCTGGCAGTCCTCAAATGCTTTGGAGGATCAGCAGCTTGCAGAGCGAGATGACATTGGGGCAATTGTCGAGAATAGGCGAGCAGGCTGGCAGGGCTGGTGATAAGTCAGTTGCTTCTTCTACAGTTCTTGCTTTTGCGGCTCTTCTGCCCTTCTTCTTCTTTTGGTTGTCAGAATCTGATTTCATGGTGCCAGGGCTCCTCGAAATACTGTATTTAGGGGCATTAGGGGAGTGTAGGGTAGTAGCCAATGGGCTACTTACCCCTGGGGTGGCTACGCCCCCTATATGACCACTTCTTGGGGGAAGTGCTCATAACCCTGTCAAGAGATCCTAAATTGGCCATCACCAAGATGGCCACTCCTGAAAAGTCGCCTCCACTTCAGGTAGCCCAGTTCAGTGGTTGTGCTGGCCTGAGGGTAGACAGGCCTGTCTTGCCTAGCTAATTTTCCTGTCTGTCAAGGTGCCAAGGGCACCGGACAAAAGGGGTTGGTATTCTCTTCTGTGAAAGAAACCAGATTTGCATACCAAACGAAATGGGCCTATTTGAAGCTCCCCAGCATTGGAATGCCACTCTGCAGGGGTCTTCCGGTAGGCGGGGGTGCAAGGCAGCCCCATCTCACGGAGAATTGGTCTATGACCCCTCACAAGCAAAAGCCCTCACCCTTGGGCGTCAAAAACTTGTCTCTGGTGTCAGCCAGCACACAAGTGGCTGGTAGGTTTTCAGGGGACACCTCTAAGGTGTCCTCTGTATTACTTAATCAGACACTGGCATCAGCACAGTTTTATTAATACGAGATGTTTGATACCAAACATCCCTTTTTTCAGTGAAGCCATTATGTAGCTGGGAAACTCGTTTCCATCAATGTCCAGCACATGCTTGTAAAATGGCTTCCCTGTTCACTTGTTCTGGCAGCAATGGAACTGACCAGCATAGGGGCAAACCCGCTCATGTGGTGATGCCCTCATATGTAGTATTTGAACCCTGCCTTAGGGCTGTAAGGACTTCTGTAGGGGTGACTTGCCTATACTGAAAGCAGTGTTGGTATGCATGCCACACAGGTGTGCCATGTCTTGTTTTGGCTTTTGTCTACACCAAGACATGCAGCCTACAGTGGCAGTTTGCATGAGCTCAGTGCAGGGGCCCTTACGGTGGTACAATTTGTGCTGCCACCCTTAGGGGCATTCTTTAGTACCTCAGGCCCAGGGGTACCATTTACTTGGGACTTTCAGATGGTACCAAGGTTATTGCCAATTGGGGGAAACAATTGTTTGGTTTTGGCAAAGATAGATCTGGCACTGGGGGCATGGTTAGCAGGAACCCAGTGCACTTCCAGTCAAATCACATCAAATACCAGGTAAAAAGTGGGGATGACCATGTCGAAAAGGGCACTTTCCTACACCGCCAAATACTTACTTTCATAACCAAAAGAAGTATTTTATTTTTAACTCTATACATTCAAAGGAAGGTTATGGCATTCACAGACAACAAAACATTTCCCCCTTGAGGTCAGGGTTCCAAGTTTTCACTGGCAAGTCCCTGTCCCACCCATTCCTCGTAATGTGATAAGGGTTATTAACTATTCAATGGTGGCCTTATCTTAAGAGTCCACTCTGACTCTTTGGATACATTCAAAAGTGCCTTAGAGCTGCAGTGCTTTCAGCACTGAGCTATTCAGGGCCCGATAGGCCTTTAACAAGCCTTACCTGCTCCGGCAGGGAGGAAGTATGCAGCATCTTGGAAACTGCCCCGTCCATGGGCACTCTCAACAGCTCTGGTCCTGTTCAGGTGAGTCAGCTGCATGTGGGCTTATCAGCAGCACTCGCCAAGCACAGTCTCTCTTTTTAGCCTATGCAATCGTGCTCCAGCAGCAATCAGAGGTGTTTTTGCACATCTCCCATGAGGTAAGCTTCCATGCTTTCAAAAGAGGGAGAGTGATTATGATGCCCCTGATCTTGATACCACTGAGATGGCAATGCTCCCACAGCTTCTTCACTCTGTCTAAGGTGTTGGGTCAGTTACAGTTCTCGTTGATCTTTGTAACCTGCGGGCCACCACTGCTCACAGTGCATGGGCTTCTGCACGATCTGATGGCACAATTTTTCTCGGCAGCCCCTCCTAGTTTACGGGGTTGCTGCCACAGTGTCGCACAGTTTTCGGCCATGGTCCCCTCTACAGTCTTTTCCATGATGGCCCCTCCTGACTCAACTGGTTGCCACAACAATGCTGCATAGGTCTTCCCCTTACTGCACTACAACCTTTTTACACAGCTATCTTCTTGGCGGCCATCTCCTGGCATATGGGGTTCGCCGACTTGGTCCTGCACATGGGTATTGACCGGATCGGTGCAGCATCTGACTACTCACATCTTGTACTGGAAGTCCACTGGACAAGCCTCACCACTGGACCTCGCTTTCTCCAATGCTTTCCACTTCCTCACAGGACACACTGGTCTTAGCAAGTAGACAGCTGCTGGTGATCAGGCTCCACAGCAGGTGGTCTTGGATTCCCTGGGTGATGTCCCACCGCCCATTAGGGTGACTAGCAGGCCTTGGCCCCAGTCCTGGTCACAGGCAAAGTCTTGCAGAGCTTTCCCTCCTCACTCAGCTGATCTGGCTGCTTGGCAGATGACAATTTATGGGGTCTTAACCTCCTTTTCATATAGTCCATTTCCAACCTCCAAAGTGATTTAGGGTCTGGGTCTTTTTAGGTTTTATGACGGGGTTCTATTTCTTTTGAAGTATATACTTCTCCTCTCCCTCATGAAACACCATCTGTCACAGCAGGCGAGACATATGCATGCACAGCACAGCACTGCACTATCCCTGTATTGTATCCTTCCCAGGCACACATTCATACAGTGTAGAGGCACCACTCCTGCACTGCACAGCACGTCACATCTAACTGATGTAGGCCAAGATTAAGTTCACCACACAACAGTGGAATTGAAAAAGTGAGTGATCCTGTAAGCCTCACTCCAGTGACACAGGTTAAAAAGGACCTGTTAACTCCTACTGATCACTACACGGTATGCTGCCACCACTGCGCTTGTGCTGTTTAACTCCTGGTGAAGGCAGTAACCCTCCACCACTATTAGGGTAGTGTTTTGGGTGTCCCTCCCAGTCCAACAAGACTGCAATCCATGAGACAAGCCTATGTCATGGTGCACACGCATGATCTGTGTTTACCTATGACAACAAAAAGCAGCATTAGGGATCCAGACAGTACATGTGGGCCCTCCGGCAGGGGTATACGTCCATTAGCATGCAGAGGACTTTTTCATCCAAACAGCCTGTATAAACGGACCGACTTCCTGTGTGCGAGTCCAGAAAAAGTGTGGAGCTCTGGCCTGTCTGTACATTGACTGCACTTTGGACTACTGTAAAAGAAATCCCAAATAATCAAACCCAGCTAACCTATTCTGTGCAGTCTATTGGGTGCAGAGAGCATACTTGTGATCACCTTCTCTGTATGGATTCCTAAACACAGTATGTGTTGTGCATCTAAGCAAGCTTTACTCATGTTCACTGTTTAGGACTGAGGAGGAAGGTTCTTCCATGATCCTTGATGGTCACTTTATAGCATTGGTGTAAACAAACACTACTCACATGGTTTACATAGTGCTTTGTGCTGTTTCATGACACCAGTAACACACTAAACAGCACGACTCCTGCAGGCCATTAAGTGATAGCAGACCAAAAGTCCCCCAAAAATTAAATGAGGGTGTTAGAAATGTGGCTTCTGTTTGGCAAAGATATGCACCATGTTGAAGCAGAAGCCACAAGCCTAGTCAGGGTAAGCCAGATGCACACTGAAAGATAACCTGTGCTCACCCTCTGGGAGCTTGGCACAGAGCAGTCAGGCTTATTTAAAGAGGCAATTTGTAAAGTGTTTGTACAACACGAACACATAGAATAGCACAATGTATACACCACAAAAAGACTTCACACAGGTTTATAAAAATATATTATTATATTATAAACAACACAAGACCAAAATGACAAAAATCCAATGTATAGAAGTTGAGATATTGAATTTTAAAAGAATAAAAGCAATTAAGGGGCTTAAACGCAAATAGCACTAAAAAGGTTACTTTAGGGCGCGCTGGATTGTGGCAAAGTCAAAGTATGGGTAGACCACGAAGGAGCTCTGACCGGCTACAGGACCCACATAGGCCCCGGTGAACGAAGTACCATTCCTGATCACAAGCAACAGGATGAGTCGATCTTCTCCATGCAGTAAAGGCAATGCATCAGTTCTGATAATGAGTGCTGGAGTCGAGAGGTGTTGAGCGATGCGCCGGATTCTGCCACGCAGTCGAGGCACTGCAGAGATCTCACCAAGCTGCAATGGCAGTGATACACTCTCCGATGTGTTAATCTCTATATGCAAAAGCGCTGGTTCCGATGCAATAAGCCAATTTTAATCCTGCAACCGGGTCGATGAGCCAGTTCTGCTACATGCAGACAGGAGACCAGGGGCAGCTGCTCCACTATGGCGGAGGCTCGTCACCCCACTGCTGCTAAAGGCAACAGTGAATAATAAAATGATAATGAAATAATTGTATTAACATTTTATTTTTCACCGTAGTCGAATCACAGGTTCATCCTGGAGAAGGAGTTGTGGGAACTACTAAGTGCGCATGATGGTTCGGCCAGCCGGCCGGCCCAGGCCAGCCAAACCATCATGCACACTTACATTTCTCCACCCGGCTGTGTTGCCCAGCTGAGTGGAGAAAAGCCACAGGATCCCCAGCACTGTCTGAGTGGCAAACCAGGCCACTCAGACCAATCCCAGCACTTCTCTCATGCTGGGACTAGTATTCCCAGCATGAGAGAAGCACTGGGATTGGCATCTGGGAGCCTGCGCAGTGTGTGCCAGTCAAGGAGAGAAGCAGGACGGAGCAGACGTACCATCAGGTAAGTCGTTATTTTGTTTTCTTTTAATGTGAGTCTTTGTTTTTATATTTATGTATTTAAACTGCACACTTAGGCACTCCAGTGGCAGACCTAAGACAGGTTTGAAAGGCTACTTCTATGGGTGGCACAATCTGTGCTGCAGCCCACCAGTAGCATTTAGGTTACAGGCTCTGGGTATATGGTATACCACTTCAGAAGGGACTTACAAGTAAACTACATATGCCAATTGTATATACACCAATGTTACTAAAATAACATGTATATTTGTAAAGCACACGTTCATCCTGAAGTGCCTCTTGGCGCTGCATAACAGACATTTATTGTTACCCAACTTAATGGTACTCATTTTTTTACCTCAGAAGGATGAAAGGCTGAGTGGACCTGCCAGGATTTTAACCTGTGACCATGAGCTCAAACATAGGCCCCTACAGTGGATGCATTAGTCCGCTAAGCCAGCAGACCGAGTCTCGACTATGTTTAGGGAAGGGAGCAAATGTGCTTTAGTACTGGTTAGCAGTAGTAAAGCGCTCAGAGTCCTAAGGCCAACAAAAAGAATTCCCTCTCCCCTCCATTGCTCCCACCTCCCTCGACAGGAGGAAGACCTTGAGCACCACCCGGGTCCCTGTGGATGATGCTGGGGATGCAGTTTATTGTACCGCAGCATGCTGGATGTTTCCCCGCAGACCTATCCTGTACATCCTGAGCAGGACCGCACTGGGAACAGCAGCCAGCCCTGGCAGATTGCTGCTCGACCGGCCCTGGGAGCGGGGTAGTAAGGAGGTGGGGGGAAGATGGTCCAGCATAAAGCACCGCTCCTGCTTTTATTACAGGGGGCTGATTTTGCACTACTGCTGCAAAACAGGCTCGCAGTGACAAAACCGCCCCTCACGGGCACAAAACTAGGCCCCACCTCTACACCCCCCAGAAAAATACCCGGTGCCCACTACGGCCAGACTGGCTCTGCTCCTGAGCTATCCCTAGTCGTTTCTCCGCACCCTGTTCCTCTCCCACCACCCTTTTCCAAATCTATGCTGGCCACCGCTGTTGGCTTACCAATGCCAGATGCTTATAAATTATTTACAACAAGGGGTGGTGATGGACAGAGTCTCTGAATTAAGCAGAGTACTCTCACCCAGTCAAGAGATCAGGGCTAGATCCAACACCGTTTTTTAGCTCATTGCACCATCCCAGTTTCAGAACCTGGCTGTATGCAAATTAGTCTGTCCCTTGCCCAGTGCATCATGGGAACAGGGCAGACCAGACTACAAAAGCCAATTCTTACACTGGGAAGGAAACAAGCTTCCGGGGACCGGTTTCTGCCATTTCATCACCACCCCCTTTTCTGTATCGTTTTTGGCCACTATAGGTGTGGCAGGGTATACTCAGACATGAGTCCCTTTCTCACTGCTCCATCAGGATTCAAGCAAGCCGGGCCGAAGAGGCTGAAATGCCTGTAACCGGTCCCCGGTAGCTTGTCTCCTTTCTGGTGAAGAATTGGCTTGGTAGTTTGGTCTGCCCTGTTCCCATGATGCACTGGGCCAGGGACAGACTAATTTGCATATAGCCAGGTTCTGAGCTGGGATGGGGCAGTGAGATAAATAACGGTGATGGATCAAGCCCTGATCTTTGGACTGGGTAAGAGTGGTCTGCTTAATTCAGACACTCTGTTCATCACCACCCCCTTTTCTGTATCGTAGATGCTTATAAATGGCTGGCCTTGGCTAAGACCTACTGATGGCAGGGCAGTGCTAGACACGTGGCTATAGGGAACGAGTAGGCATGTAGAGCTGCATGGTGGACTGGGTAGATGGGGTGAGGAGTTTGTCAATGTCTCTGTCGTAAATAGAGAGCAAAGTGGCCTTTTACTGGAAGGGTTATGCAAAGAGGTAGCCAAAGTGTGGCTGCAAAGCGGAGAGCTTTCTCAAAGATGGAGGAGCGTGTAGTCAAGAGGGGGGATGAAGTTGCACAAATAAAACGTTTGAGGTAGTGATCAGGGTCTTATTAGAGTAAAATGAGATGTGAGACCAGAGTAGCCGATACGAATGCGTGGACATGAGCAGAGCGAAGGTCTCAGTGCGCAAGTTGTACAGACTCGCACAGCTGCTGGTGACCCTGGTCGACCCTGTCTGAGCAAGGATGGATCTCATACTTCGGACAGGTCGAAGGTTGGTAGTACATTTGGGATCCGAAGATGCTATTATTATATTACCACATTTGATTAACAGGTTGATCCAACCAATGCATATTATATCCCAAGCAAAGGCGTTAAGGTATATCCTAAATAATCTATACAATGAATGCATTACGTGGATCAAAGATTGCTTGTACAAAGTAAAGAATATAGATAAGAAACCAATGCATTGTATTCACTACATCGATGTATGCTTGCATTAAGGACTTTACAGCAACACCTAACGACACAGAATACCTTTATTTAATACTGGATCAATAACACCATATTCACAGATATAGAGTTAGGGCATTAAGATGAGTATTGGGGGCTTTGTCCAATTCATCTCTTTTCCCTGATGCTTTGCATTGAGATACTATTGCTTCCGTAATTCACGCAGCTTCACTGATGCAGGTATGCATGCAGGTATATGCATATACTTATATATAAATATATATATGTATATTTATATGTACATGATGTTTTCTTAAAATGTTGAAATCTGACTATACACGTGTATTCTAAGCAAAGCAACACATATGTGGCAAGGTGTAGGTCTGTATTTGAAGAGCTGTGGTGGTGGGTGGGGCCCAAGGAGGGAGGGGACAGGATAAAAAAGGGCTCCATTTGGCCCCTTTCTAGAGACAGCAGTGGGGTTTCATGTAAATCATACATGGCGTGTTTTGCCTGCTGTAGAGGAAGAACAGTGTGCTTTCCTATTTCGCCAAGAAAGCCTGATCGCACCACGTGGATAGAACTTATAATTCAGGCAATAAGGACCAATTTTTGTTACTTTTGTAACCAGTATGTATGTGATTGCTTTTTCCTACTTCAAGTAGTTGCATCCTGTTGCATTACGCCCTGTTACAAGCTGGATTAGGGGCCTAATTTAGCTCGTGGTGGATGGCATTGTAACAGATATACTTCAGCCGAAATATAAATCCCACAGAATATCATGGGATTTTATTTTGGTGGACGGGATATCCACCACCATCGTGACGGAGTAACCCATCTGCCAAGATCTAAATCAGGCCCTAAGTCCCTTTTCCTAGCCCTCCGCGGGGTTTTAGTGAATGTCTTCTGCACCAGGGTCCTTAGTAACTCTTCTCCTGTTGAAAGTCTAATAGGAAGCTCTGATCATGTGTGTACACGCGGCACTTCCCGACTAAGCACTGTATAACAAATCTTAAGGTGAGACTGCCCATCCTCAAGATAATGTGTGGAGAACTTCATTCCCCAAGATGTTGTTCCAGAACTTGGGGAAGGCCCCTGCAGTGTGAAAAGTAATCAAAAATCCGACAGCATGCCTTAGAGGGGGAAGCTTGTAGATACCGATGGATCTATTGAGCAGGATATGAAACAGTTTACACCTCACCCACCTTTGTCAATATTGCTCATACCCACTGACTCTGGTTCTGTGCGATAATACAGGAAGGAGGAATTGGGAAAAGGTGGTGTAGAGAGGACTGTTTAGATGCATGCGTGTTTTGTCACAGAAAAACAAATGTTATGGATGAAAGTCTCAGCCATTGTAATCACTCTGGGCCACGCCCAGTCCTTTATTATTTTGCTCATTGTGCCACTGAAGATAGGGACCAACCATATACATGTCAGTCTTACTATAGTCCAGGCAAACACTCTATGGGCTTCACCTGACTGAACAGAAACACAAACCAAACCCAGACATGCTTGGACCTTAATGTGATTATTTGGTGAGGGTGCAATGTAAGTATTTTAAGCATGTTTACATATCTCTTTGCTCATTGTGCCCTAAGGACTGAAGCTGCAATTCATTGTTGAGCCCGGATAAGGCCAAACTCTGAGATTGCTTGTATTGCTGGTCAGAAGGGATGCAGCCTAGTAGTATGTGGAGCTCTTTTCCCATTGGAACAGGAACAAGCTTGATTTGCATGTGTTTGATCCAGTTCTGTAATTACAGACATTTATAAATCAATGGTATGGAATACACGTTACCCGGGATTAATTACCAGGGGTTCAGATTAATTACGTCATTCCCAGCCATCGCTTTTTTTGCTGTCCAGGAGTGTTTTCATAACTCAATTTTTCATTGTCTATGCTAATTCTGTGCTAAAAAATGAACACCATGCAATACAGGGTTGCATGGTGTTGATTTCTGAGCCCTTGCAATACAGACACTTTTGTGCATACAATGAGACAAGAAGATGATCTGTGACTATTTCTATTCACCTGACCTCTTGAGAGGTTTTTCCTATTGTGAAGTTTGTAAATGCTGAGTGTCATTGATGTGTAGCTTGCTTAACATTCACGAGAAAGTATGTCGGAATGAGGTAGGTGAAATAACCACCCCGATGGTACTGGGAACCCTCCAATCATTATTAGTATTATTATTAAATTTCAGGTTAAATGTTTCCATAACACAGCCCTACCACACCCCTGTTGTAAAATCAAGTTTGATGTAACCTTCCCTTGGCAACATACTGCACAGCAATGCCCAAGCGAAGTTGAATCAGGAGGTCAAGGAATTTTTTTTCCAGTCGCATTTTGGCTAAAATGACTCACAGTGTGTATTTGTCTATCCCGTAAAAGATGAGGTATGGTCCTTAAATGCAATATATAGCTCCTACCCCCATCTTTTAGTAACAATGCGAACACAGGCGGCCAGCAATCCAGGCATGAAGCTACAGAGGATCCTGGAGCAAGGTTGTGTCACACTCCATCAATTAGGTACATTTATAGGTCCAAACCATCCCAATGATAGCATCTAAGGCTGGGCATGCTTTCCCTCCCTACCCTATACTTGCATCAGTTGTCTGTAAATCAAAAGACTGGCCCCTACATGGAGGATGATAAGCCACAGAGAAACTATCGGTGCGAAGTAAGGGAAACACACAGTCAATGGAAGGAAGAACACACACCTGTGAAGATTTAAGTAAAAGGAGCAAGAAATACACTTTAGGGCCTATTTATGAAAATTGTCACAATACTGTCTGAAAACAGCTATGCGAAAATTTTCACTGCACGCTCCTTGCGACACAATGAATTAACCATATTTACTGTACTGCGCTCCATGTCGCAAGGAGTGACAGATGCGTCCGGAATCCTGACGTATCTGTTGGCGTAAAAGTCACACATTGCTGGATTTGTGTCGCAAGCATGGCACAGCTTCAGCAATGCATGAGGCAGGCCCACACACATAGCACTGCGTCATCCTTACGCCTGCTATGAGGCAGGCATAAGGTTTTGACGCAGTGGCATCCTAGAAGTGCGGCTGTGAAATCTGGTAGATTTCACTGCAACACTCCTATGAGACTTTGTTGCAGGGGAACGCCCACCCTACATACATTATACCTGACACAAGAATAATGTGGCACAGGGCTTTACAAGGTGACGCATCTGCCTAGACTATACGTGCCACCTTGTAAATATGGCACATTGTAGTTCATTTTTTACGCCACTGATGCGTCACGAAAAGTGATGAAACGGCGGCGCAAAAGTGATGCTAGGGGCTCATAAATAAGCCCCCCAGGTTTTCCAGTTTTCAGTTAAAATCACTGTTCATTGCGTGTTGCCGTCTAGTTCCCCAAAGGTTCTCAGCTGAGCTCTGAGCAGTAAGGATAAGCAAAGTTTTGTCCTCTCTTCACTGAGAGCGCTACAAAGTTTTGGCTTCCGAAAGTTCATGTATCAAGCTGGACCTACTTGTATATAAGGACAAGGTCCCAATCAACAACAACTACTGTAGCCATGTGCACACCCACAAGAGGTTGTTGAACCTGAGCCCCTGCGTCATGCACATTAACACAGAAAATCCATGATTTCATTTGCGCACTGCAGACAGTGTAGCTCAGAAGCATAACGAGTTAGGGGCATATTAACAAGGGCCTTATCTCCGCTTTTTTGGCTTTAAAAGCCAAAAAGCGGAGATAATCTTACCGCCCTATTTGCAAGTCGATGCTAACATGCATTAGCGCATGTTAGCAGCCGTTTTGCCGACGCCTCACTTTACATCTCTAATGAGATGCAAAGTGGGCGTCACAAGGCATACCCCTGATGGACTAACTTGTAAATTATCGTGAAATGCACATCACAATTTTTACAAGGTTGCCCTCAGGATTTTAGCAGACGTTAGTTTTTGGTGAAAACCGCAGTTAAAACTGCAGTTAAAATCCTGACTTGCTTATTCACAATTTAGGGGGTGGATTATGCTGATACGACCACAGGGTCGTATCAGCAAGGTTATGGCCGTTTTCCATGAAACATCGCTAGAAAACCAGCGATGTTCCATGGAAAACACCGCTATCGCAGGAATAATTATCGCCACTGCGCTATGCGTTGTTGATACAGCGCTAGCATAGCGGTAATTTCCTGCGATAAAAAATCTATCGCTGGCCGTTGATAATATGCGCCTTAGTGATTTCTCTATTTTTACAAGAATGGTCTGCGCGCTGCACAATATGAGGAAAACCAGGTTCATAGGCCAGTTCTGAGTCTGCCTGCTTATTGAAGTAGGACATGTGCATGACCCAGCCCCCAGATCACCAGGTTCACTTTTCATTGTTACTGACTTCATGTCAAAATGAAGCCTGGAACATATAGTGCTGAAACAAGGCCTGCCACTTGACAAAAGCACCGGTATAAATCGCAATGACTACATTTAATGGAAACATACTCAGCTGTGCTCTTTCTCTTCTCCACAAAGGAAAGTATACCACATCAGGGAATGCTGCACTGCACGGAAATGTAAAGTACCTTGAGTTAGTCACACATGCCTGAAAAGTGCACAGTCCCCACACTGCTGTTAAATAAACAAAGACCCGCATGCTTGGTAAAAATCAAGTCTTGGTGGTACCTGTGCTGACATTCAAATACACAGGAAATCCCATACACTGCTCAACAATGTGAATTATACTCCATTCATGGTGTGAACGGCAAGGCAAGTGACTCAATGCATCCTGCAGGTCATGGGGTTGTTTCTTTACTACCTCAGCTGCTTCTTTGTGCAGCAGAAGAGTTTGCTGTCACCAAAGACCCGGTAGCTAACAGTATGCAATTCATTTCTTCGCATACTTCTACTCTATCGCCATCAAGAGAAGAAACAGGCTCAGATCAGACAAAAATTCCACATTTATTTTCACATATTTTTCATGAAACAAAGAACAGGACAGTGTGAAAGAGCCTTGCAATAAGAAATGATTAAGCACCCCACAATATATGTCACATGCACATGAAGTACTAAAAACACATCATTAATGCGCAGCACATCAGTTTTATAAGCGTTTAAATCACAAGAGACCTTGGAGATAATAAATATTGCACCGATGGATACCATATTTATTGATAGAACCTAAAAGTTATATTGCATAGCCGGTTTCATTACTCTCCTACGGGCTTCACTTTGTCCATTTCTAAATCAGAAATGATATATCCGGGGAGACAAATGCAGTCAAGAGTTGAGGTATTTAAAAGAGAATGGATCAGCCAACACGTGCTCCGAGAGGTCTTTTTTCACTGCTTCTCCAGGGCTGTCAATGATTTAATATACAAACAGAAGAAACAAAAATCAACCATACACAATCATAAGGACAAAAATAACATGTGTAATCCACATTTTAGCATAATTAGAATTTCCAAGATAATCAATAGTGCGCTACAAACACAACAATATATTTTTGGGATGCCCTCTAAGTGCAGTTGTTGGGGGCTTTGCTCTGGGGTCCTGCACACGACCATGCTGCATAAGTATAGAACAAGCAGCAGAGAACTAAACACACAAGACAGTTTCCAGGAGACTGCACTTCGAAAGAGAGCTCGTGGCTAGAGCTATGAATCACCCAGTGTTCTTAAAAATTAAGCTCCATTACACTTAATTAACTACAATGATTTTATTATGAGCAGTGGAGGTGAGATGCAGAGTTTATAAATTACTATCTGTCTAAGCAGTTGGTGTAATTCTGGCCCTTAATGACACTTTCTTCAAATCCTTTGGGGATACAAATGGAAAGTAATTGTATGTGTATTGTAAAACAGTTCCTTCAAACCATTCCATTGGGTC
This sequence comes from Lissotriton helveticus, assembly GCF_964261635.1. NCBI lineage: Eukaryota > Metazoa > Chordata > Amphibia > Caudata > Salamandridae > Lissotriton > Lissotriton helveticus. Next base: position 1,287,359,524 of record NC_136057.1, on the reverse strand, counting down.
TAGGTGTTCAATTTGCATCCATATTTTTTTTAAGGCTCTTTAAAAATGTAAATCAAGATGTTGGGACTGAAAAGTCCACTGCATGCTAAGAGGGAACTATCCCTGCACTTAGTGCACAGCTGCATTGTTGTCTGGATCCCTAATGCTGATTTTTAGTCATGGGTAAGCAAGGATCATGCGTGTGCGCAGTAACATAGACCTGTCCGACAGATTACAGTCTTGTTGGACCAAGAGAGGCTTTCAAAGCTCTACCCTCGTAGCATTGGAAGGCTACCATCTTCAGCAGGATTTAACCCCTTCCATGCTGATGACGAGCTCAGCTCGTCATGAGCGTTACCTACCGTGTGCTGATGACGAGCTGAGCTCGTCATGTAACGCGGTAATCTGAAAAATGCCGCACACAGCGGGAAAAACGGCCGCACGCAGCCGGTTAAGCAGCATAGGCGCTGTGGTGGCAGCATACTGTGCAGTGAGCACTAGTAGTGAACAGGCCCTTGTTACCATGTGCCACTGTAGTGCGGCCTACAGGCTCACTCACCTATTAAAAAAGTTCCATTGTTGTGTGCTTAACTCATCCTTGGCCTACATCAGGTAGATGTGGAGGGCTGAGCAGCGTAGGAGTAGTGGCTCTGCGCTGGATGTATGTGTGCCTGGAAAGGGTACAGTACAGTAGCAGAGCAGTGCTGTGCAGTATATGTGTGCTTAGTGCATGTAATTAATGTATGTATGCCTGTGAGGATACATTACATGAGAGATGTAGTACTGTGCAGTTCGTGCACAATGAAAGCATGTGCTGGGTTTATGTGTACAGTACATAAAGGGTGAAGTGTTGTGAAACATGCAGATGTGAGTGTGTGTGCTGCCAGTGTGTGTGTTTGTAATAGCACACTCAGGTACACCCTGGTACAATATAGAAAAGCTTCAGTGCTGAACAATGCGCACAGACTGAATGTGTGTACTGAATGTATGTGTACTTGTAATGGTTCTACGGATGGACGTAACAGTGTAGGGTAATAGGTGTGCTGTGAATGTACACATAGTGAGTGTGTCTGCATTGGTACAGTATGTGGAGGACCTTGGGTTTTTCCTGGGAAGCCCAGGCTGGCCTGGTGAAGATATGAGGAGTTGATGAATGCTCCCAGACAGACTTGTGTACTGTTGCATTCCTGCAAGCTGGGTGGGACACACTGAGGGAAGGGAAGAAGGGACTCACCTTTTTCAGTTAATAAGTGCGCTCTTTTATTCAGTGATATATCATAAGAAAGGGGTCTAGACACACACTAGGAAAGGAGATGGGACTGACAGGGGAATCATAAAGAGTAGGACTAGGAGCCTGGGCTTAACCTTTTGTTGCATATATCACTGTGGGTGACATCCAAGTGTAAACTCTTGTGACTCCCATGAATTGTGTTGTGGGTCAATCAGCTTTAGAATCATGCCTGCTGTGACTGACAGTCTTCCACAAGGAAAGAAGAAAAAGTGTCCACTTCAAAAGAAGCAGAACCCCAACATAAAACGTCAAAGACTCAGGCTTTAAAATGACATTTTGGTGTCTGGAAATGCACAATGATAAGGGGCGGTTGAGACCCCAAACTTTGTCATCTGCCAAGAAGCCAGAAAGGCAGTATGAGAAGGGGAAGCTGTGCAAGACGTCTGCTTGTGACTCGGACTGTGGGCAAAGGCCTGCTAGTCTTCCTACTGGGTTAGGGGACATCACCCAGGAAAACCAGAACCACCTGTCCTGGAGCAGCAGTGCCTGCCTCCGTGCGATGACCAATGTGCCCTGTGAGGAAGAAGAGAGCGTTGGAGAGAGCGAGTTCCGGTGTGGAGCAATACCGGGAGGGCTTCCAGTGGGAGATGTGAGGATTTGACTGTGCACTGATTGGGCTGTATCCATTGTCCAAGAGTGTTGGCTTGGTGATCCCGGAATGCCAGGAAAGAGCATCCATGGACTCAGTCATGTGTTATGCACCATGCCGAACTGGATGAGTCCATACTGCCATGATGCATTGGCCCAGTATGCCAGAGGGGATCACGAGTAAAGTTGCTGCTGTGAGAACCGTTGAGACTCATAAGCATCTTGGCTGGGGAGCTTGTATCAGGGGAACCTGCTCTTGTATTGTCCAGTACCGGAGCAGCCCTGTGTTTCAGAAGGCGCTGCGGGTACCAACTTTGCCGAAGAATTTGGGCCACTTCCCGAAGGAGAGACTGAGGCTACGACCCACAGTGTGAGGGAACTGCTCTGACTGACCACTGAGGACTGCCGAGGATGTTGTGGATTTCATTGTACCCTCGCTGGGCTTCAGTCGGTGGCCGAAGAAAGGATTTCCCCCTCCCCCTCAGTAAAGCCAACTATACCGAGCCAACACACCCAATAGTGGGTGTGTTTATCTGTAAGTGTGTGGGGGTGATTAATAGGGTTCTGCTGTGTTCTTGTGAAGTGAGGCGACGGGTGATTTGTGGAAGTCAGATGTGGATACCCCATCTAATGTCATATTTTTAGTGGAGAACAGGAGCAAATGATAGAGAAGAGATAGGACAGGTGTGTGGTATGTAAGGGAGGTATGTGGGGGGAGGGAGTGGCAGCTACTGTGGGGCCATGTTAAGAATGAAGTTGTTTAACTTGGACCAAATTGTATCTATTCTCCTTTAGGTAGTCTATAGGTAACTGATTAGAGAATTATCTGCCCCTCTTTTGAATAGTCCCCATTCCCACCAACTGTGAGATGAATGTTTGGATAGGTCTTTCCATTCAGAGAGAGTGGCTTTAAGGCCAGTTGAGACAATGATGTCCCATAAGAGGAGGCCTTGTGTATTTACCATAGTGTACATATCGGATGGGGGAAGGACTCATAGAGAAGGTGCATCTCAGCAGCATAAGTTCCAGACACCTGGTTCTTTTTCGCAACTCCAGCAAGTGTCTGAGTATCAGAGGCTGAGTTAAAAAGATTGGCAGGGGTTCAGTGGGCTGTATAAGCCCCAGTGTATCATTGAGCTAATGATGGAGTAATCTTGTTTGTGGTAAGGTTTGCCCAGATGTTCGACCATGTCATTGGTGCTTCCTGAGGGTTGTTTGTATCGTATCAGAGTAATTCACATTTATTGTGTATTAATTTACTTTGTGCAGAGCTAGTGGGGGATAGGAGTGAGTAGAGTGTGGATGCTACATGGCCTCCTTTGAGGTATGAGTGTAAAGTGGAGGGTAGATCAGCATTGACCGAGGTTTGTGTCTGGAGATAGTTGCTTTAATTTTTTAGAAAGGATAAAAAACCAAGTCACTTAGTTTGAATTAAATTTGAGTTGGGAGAAGGACAAGGGTTAGTGAGGGGTACCTAGATCTCCTATTAAAAGTATGCCTTTTCATGTCCATTGCTCAAGGAAAGTTGTTTTACCATCTATTTTCAGGTGATCATCGTGCCATAGTGATGCAAGGGGTGAGTATCGCATTTTGTTAGGATGTTTGCTGACGATTTTACAAAGGGCTTGTGCTCTGTATTAGAGGATGTTTGCAGAATGTTCTGATATTATTTTCTTGGTTATAGTAAAAGAAGTAAGAGAGAGTGGCCTGGCCAGTGCCCTTTCAATCTCGGTCCATAATGGGGCGATGGTGTTATGTGGGGAGAGTAAGAGACTTCCCTGATTGGCTAGGAATGCATGCTGATATCTCCTATTGTCTAGTAACTTTAGGTTATCCAGTGATTTATGGAACCTTAGTTTCTTTAGGGCAATTCTGTTTTTTTGGATCGCCATAAGAATTTGGTGAGAAGTACATCTATTTTGGCAAAGAAAGCGTCTGAGAGGTATACAGATGACATCATGATTAAGAAGTTGATTAGCAGGGTAGTCATCATTTTGATGGACTCTATTCTTCCCCACCATGTGATAAATGTAGAAGACCAATTATCTACAATGTCTTTAATTCTGGTTCTCATTGTGGACATTGGATTCTCCATGATTTGGGAAGAACCTGAGTCCAATGTATTTTATTATGTCGGGCCCATTTGAGGACATGGGCGCTAATAATTGATGTGTTGCAGTGGAAATTAAGAGGGAGGCCCTCTGTTTTGTCTTTTTTCAGACAGTAACCTGACACCTGGGCATATCTGTTAATGGTACTGCTGGACATGATGTTGCTCTAGATCTGCTTGGGCAGTGAAAAGGAGGATGTTGTCTGCATAGGTGTCCACTTTCTGGGGTCCGTGGAGAAGGTGATGCCTGGGTTAGAGGGGTTCTCTCTAATTTCTGTGAGAAGGGGTTCTAAAGTTTGTAGGAATAGTAGGGGAGAGAGAGGGCACTTTTGTCTGATACTTTGTTGGAGGTTAAAGGCGTTAGATAGGGATACATCTATGTTTATTCTGGCTCTGGGCTCCTTGTATTAGGCAAGAATCATTTTAATGGTTTAAAGGTTGAAGGTGGTAGGAGTGGCACGGAGGAAGGGCAACAAGACTTTATAGAAGTCCTTCTCCACATCAAGAGCTATCGCACATGCCAGATGATTGAGGTAATGAACTTTTTTGATTGCGTAGATGATTAGTCTAATGTGATCTGCACTAAATCTGCCTTTAATTAAACCTGTTTGAGAGGGGCAAATAATATTTCTGAAAGGGGTTCTAACAGAAGGAATGATGACCCAAATGATCACGGCAATAGAATGGCACACACCGGACCAAAATACTTTGAGGTGAGTGTGGCAAAAGAAAGGAATCTGCACTGAGCCAAGTTTTATTATATTAAATGTTACAATATATTTGTCTAAAAATTAGTCTTCCTCCTGAAAGGGAAAAAGCTGGTGTGCGCCTAGTTTATGCGCTGTACCACACACAACCATGGGTGTAACACAGGCCCCCGCAGCCCTAGCTGTGCGGGGGGGCCCGAGCCTCAGGGGGGCCCCCTCCAGTGCTTAATTTGTAAAATATTAAGTGCCAGGGCTGTGACCGGGAGACCACTGCAGCTTGCACCACCCATCACCCTTGTCATCTCTGCCAAAACAACTACTAATCAACTCTCTCGCATGTAAATGCAACAGTTCAGATTATTCCAGGTCCCCAAAGCTAAAGGAATGGCTGCAGAGGCAGGTATTTGCAATTTCAATGTATATTGTATTCCTAAACAACCGTTGTTCTGCTCATCTCTAAATTAGATGAGCAGCGCGACCATGTGGTAGACCATGTGGTAGACTGTTCTAGGTATCTTGTTGACAATTAGGTGCCGGTGCTGTGCACCGGAAACCAATTAAGTGCTGATGCTTAGCACCAGAAAGCCCTGGCTCAACTTAAGCGCTGGCCCCCTCAGCACTGTACTCGGGTCTGAGAGCTCCGGATTAAATCCGGGGCGGGGGCCACTGATTTACAATTGTACCAAAGTTAAAGCTCTGGATATAAAATGTGAATCTGTGAACCACATTCATAAAAATGCTCAAGAGTTCATTGCTAATTTTCCGAACAAGAGGCTCTGCTGGATTTGAGATTATTTCCAGGACTGTCCTGCTTTATGAAAGCTTGTAAGGTCATGCTGTTGTACGCTATGTCCGGCCTTTGTGGCCAAGATGCAATGGAAGAAAGATTCCATATAGCCAGCCCTAAAGTACCTTTGCATTAGGAAGAAGAGATCCTGGAAGATTTGAGATAGGATTTACAAGTATGAAGGGGCAGATTTACAATTCCCATGCAACATTTTTGCGCCACCATTGCTTTTTTTATGACGCAGTGGCGGCGTAAAATATACGGCCAATTTACTACATGACGCATCTAGGGAGATGTGGCATGTTGTAAAGCCCTGCGTCACGTTATACCTGCGTCAGATATAAGGTATGCAGGGTGGGCGTTCACACGCAGAAAGGTCTCGTAAAAGTGACGCAGTGAAATCTACAGATTTCACTGAGTTGCTTCTAGGACGCCAGTGCGTCAAAACCTTACGCCTGCTAGAAGCAGGCTTAAGGAGTGACACGTGTAGTGGGAATGGGCCTCAAAATGCATTGCTGGAGTTGCTTTGTGCTTGCGGCATGACTCCAGCAATGTGTGACTTTTGACCAAACAGATGCGTCAGAATTCCTGACGCATCTGTCAATCACCATGGTGCACCGTATTGTAAATACGACGCGTCCATGGTGGCACAAGGGTTTGTCAGGGTGGCGCATGGAAAGTGACGCATCTCTACAGATGCGTCACTTTCTTGTAAATCTGCCCCAAAGTATTCATAAACGGCGTCCATGCATAAATCCACCTGTAAATAGTATTACCCCAAAATTGTGTAATAGTATTTGTGAGTAAATTTCACTTGCGGTAGGGAACGGATGTGCCAGGCTGGGTGTCCCATGGAAACTTTGTGCGCACTCACAAACATGACAGTTTGTGGGTATTTAGAAACTCTTTTTTTCTACGCCGTTTCGCACTGCAAATGGCCAGTTTCTCCAGGTGGAACTATATTTTTCATGTGAAAAAATACAATTGTGAAACTGCAATTCTGAACGGTTTTCCTGGGGCATATGCAAAACAATGAGTCTGGGATCGATGCCTAGGCTGCAACTATTAGAAATAGCCTTTTAAGTTATTTAGTAAAAGAAGTAGTAGCTGCCTTACTGGGAATGACCAACCCACTCAGCTTATTTTAGCATATAGCATATACCTGAGACTGGTAGCAACTCTCCATGTTCCTAGTGAATAATCCATAGTTATTATTGAATAAAACTCCAATATGCGGGCTCTACAGTGAGAAATATTGTTTATTGTATTCCAGTGAGTTTACATCTGAAGTAGTTACAGCCGGAACATGTTTTGCTCACCATATAATAGCAATATGATTAATCAAGAAGTTAAAAATTGACATTTTGATAGAAGTCACCCCTTTAAGTCACAGGCTGTGAAGCGCAACAACCATGATTCAGTGCAATCTAGCGCTAGTTAATGACTGAAATTTACTCTAATATTGATGGCAAAGTTAGATAAATCCTAATTGCTATTGATGGTGAATCAACAGATTGGAACGTTCTTCATTTAGTCAATGTGATTAAACGCATTGAGATTTCTTCAATATCTTCCGTGACGAGGGACGGCGCAAACGTACTGTGTCCCATAGGACTACTACCAAACCATAAAAAGAAATGTGCTCTATTTTAACGATTTTTGCTATTTTCGCCCTGCGCCTTCTCATTTCTTTTATTTAATAAATTATTTATATTGCTTTATCACTCATTATCTTGACCACCAAAGGGTACTTTTATTTAAGATGCTTCAGTTGCTAAACAGATATTCACACAAATGTCTATAATACTAAATTACTTATTCAATGTCTTGCAGAAGAGTTAGTGTGCAAACCGCCAATATAGCATGGAAACCTCTAATGTAGCAAGACATATATTGTACGTGTCTCCATTGCATATTTACATGCTGGCATCAAGTATCACCTCAAGACTTACACAGGGGAATGGCAGCACATGATAAATACATGGCTTGAATCATTTCTCTGTAAAGGAGGATTATGTTCCCACAACTCCTCAAGACAAACGTCCACCTGTCTGTCACACTCACAGATTTCTTTCTTCCCATACAGTTATGCCCCCAATGTCCTTTTTTTCAATCTGCTCTGTCTTACATCAGAAAAAATCACTCATAAAGGTAGCTCTTGGATGGTTTTAAGACTTACGATTTTAATGTGTTTGGTTCCCCAACCTCGAAAATAAGCAAGAAATCAATTGTTTTGTCTAGTGCTGCAATTCGTCCAAACATGAAATAAATTGTATAGTAAAAAATCTATGTAGCTTTTCAAAGTGTACTTTTAATTCGGCATCAAATGATTAAGGATTGTGAACATCTTCATGGTGAATGTCGAATAATAACTTTTAATAGTTAACGTGAAAGAGATGACATATGATAGATGTAGAGACTGATTGCCATCAGTATAGTGAGACCAGAGAGACTGCTGGCCCTTCAGACTCTCACCAAGGTAAGTCTCCCACACGTTGCAGTCTCCAGGGAAAGGAGAAGAAGCCAGGAGCAGGCCACAGCGCTCACCATGCGCTGAGCTCCTGGGAGAGCACTCAGGGGGCCAACAAGCAGGGAAACAAGCAGCAGGCCAGTATATTAGGCTGTGCAAAACACAACAGTCCATGGCAAGGTGCCGTTTTATAGAGCCTGCAGCATCTGGTTACAAGTCCCAAGCAGTGGCTAAAAATATGGAGTCAGATCCCCTGTACTTATATTCAAAATGTCTTTGATGTGGAGGTAACTTCAAACAAAACACCTCCATTCAGTTCCCAGCCTTGGCCTCATACATATTATAGCGGGGTGAAGACAGCATTGTGAAAGGACACGCACAGCCTTAATCTGGTGTCAGTGACGGGAAACAACCTTAACAATGCAGCCAAAACACTGCAATACATTTACATCGCTGCTTTTACAACGCAAGTGGTTACCACGACTTGCACTGGAGGGCACTGTATACTAAGGAATAGTGTGATTTACCATTCCAACACCTTCCCTACTGTACGTAGGCTGGAGTTTGAATAATATATCATAATATTCCTAAGTCCAGCGCCCTACAGCGCGAGTTGTTTTAACGGCTTGGGTTGTAAAAACAGCGATGTAATGTACCACAATCTAAATGATCGCTTTGTAATATCAACTACAGGCCAATCAGCCTTATAGATGTCATCCAAAAGCTTTTCGCCAGGCTGATTCTTGATCGCCTCTTAGAATGGATGGAGGAGTTCTCCATTCTAAGCCCATACCAAGCAGGATTTAGAAAGAACGTATCCACTACGGATCAGATTTTTCGTTTAACCCTGCTTTTTTGGAAGACCGTCAAGATAGAGGGCGGCTCACTCTATACCATCTTTTGTGGACCTGCGTGCGGCCTTCGACCTTGTGCCGCGCCGGAAACTTTGGGCTGTGCTAAGGGAATTGGGCATTCCTTTCCCTCTTCTGAACATGATAATCCGGCTTCACAATGACAACTTCGCACAGGTCAGGTGTGGGAAAAATGGCACTCTATCAGCTAGATTCCCCGTTGGCAGGGGGGTAAGGCAGGGGTGCGTTCTGGCGCCCACCCTGTTTTGCCTTTATGTCAACAGGGTAATCACACACCTGAATGCAGTACCCAACAGTGATGCGGCAAAACTCGCTGGGTGTCGGATCTCTGCGATTATGTTCGCAGATGATACCTTATTGCTATCGAAGACTCGTATGGGTATCCAGCGAGTGCTGGATGGTTTCGTGTCTTTTTGTCGGGACTGGGGGTTAGAAATAAACACCCTGAAGACAAAATTCATGATTTTTAACCCCCCAGAAAAAACACGCCCAAACCCGGTGACAGGCGAAGACCGGTTAGAAAGAGTCCAGACCTTTGTGTACCTGGGCCTTACCTTAAATGAGAACATGACTTGGGTCCAAAACCAACTAAAATGCTAACTTAAGTTGTCTCAAACGGCGGGGGGCATCCTCAAACTCATAAATAAATCCTCTGTCAAGCCAATTGGCCCACCCCAGGAAATATATAAGCTGCAGGCCCGGGGGGCAGTAATCTATGGCGGCGAACTGTGGGGTCACAAGTGTGGCCCAGGGATCGTCACCATCGAGAACAAATTCATAAGACAGCTGGTAAAGCTGGCCCCTAGTACTCCATTAGTGCCGTTAAGGTTTGATTTGGACGTAAGATCTATAGATGAGGAACTGGGCCTCAAACCTCTAATCTTCTGGCGGAGACTATGGGTCACCCCAGAGCTTAAGGACTACAGGCATGAGCTTGTGGATATCTTAAAGCTCCCGAATGTGGGGAAACTTCCTTGGCTGAGGTATGTAAGAGAGGAATTTGAGAGACTAGGGGCCAGATGTAGGTAAATCTATTTTACCGACTCATAAATACCGAATTTTACCGATTCGGTATTTATGAATCTGTAAAATAGAAGTACTGATATGTAGGTAAATACAGATGTGCATTTACCGAATCGGTAATATTCGGTATTTACCGATTCGGTAAATACAGACCGGTAATGCCCATTCATTCCTATGGGCTTTGAAGCCCATAGGAATGAATGGGCATTACCGATTTGGTATTTACCGAATCGGTAAATACCGAATTTCCCAAGGGTGCAGGGGGTGTCACTTTGACACCCTCTAGCACCCCCAAAACTGGTTTGTGTGCCATGTGGCAGGCATACCTGCCCTAAGGGCAGGTCTGCCTGTCATATGGCAGAGGTGTGCATGCACACATGTGCATGCACACCGGAATCGGTATTTTACCATCAAATTGAGTTTGATGGTAAAATACCGATTCGGAAAGGCTTGTGGGACTCAGAAGAGTCCCACCTACATCTCAAAATTACCAAATCGGTAAAAATACCGATTCAGTAATTTACAGAATCGGTAAATTTACCGATCGGTAAATTTACCGATTCTGCCCCCTACATCTCAAAATCCATTTACCGGTCGGTAACGGCCGAAATCGGCCGTTACCGACCGGTAAAAGCCTACCTACATCTGGCCTTAGGTCTCCCGTCAATGTGGTCTGACACGGAACACGCTTGCACTAAAATCTCTCGAAAGTATTTGGTCAATATATTCCACGAAAGCAAATTAAATGCTCTCACAGCGAACCCCCAAATTGGTACTTTGGTGTCCAGCTTTATAATGACTAAAGATTTTTACCATTTTGAGTCTGTATTAGATGATGTTAGTCCTGTTATTCTTAGGAAACTCTATCTCCAATGGAGACATGGCTATTAGAGCCTTCACGAGCAAGTGACATCTAAACTTCCCTAAGAATTGTCCAGGTTGTACTTCGGAGTTGGAATCTGAATTGCACGTTGTGCTCACCATATAATAGCAATATGATTAATCAAGAAGTTAAAAATTGACATTTTGATAGAAGTCACCCCTTTAAGTCACAGGCTGTGAAGCGCAACAACCATGATTCAGTGCAATCTAGCGCTAGTTAATGACTGAAATTTACTCTAATATTGATGGCAAAGTTAGATAAATCCTAATTGCTATTGATGGTGAATCAACAGATTGGAACGTTCTTCATTTAGTCAATGTGATTAAACGCATTGAGATTTCTTCAATATCTTCCGTGACGAGGGACGGCTCAAACGTACTGTGTCCCATAGGACTACTACCAAACCATAAAAAGAAATGTGCTCTATTTTAACGATTTTTGCTATTTTCGCCCTGCGCCTTCTCATTTCTTTTATTTAATAAATTATTTATATTGCTTTATCACTCATTATCTTGACCACCAAAGGGTACTTTTATTTAAGATGCTTCAGTTGCTAAACAGATATTCACACAAATGTCTATAATACTAAATTACTTATTCAATGTCTTGCAGAAGAGTTAGTGTGCAAACCGCCAATATAGCATGGAAACCTCTAATGTAGCAAGACATATATTGTACGTGTCTCCATTGCATATTTACATGCTGGCATCAAGTATCACCTCAAGACTTACACAGGGGAATGGCAGCACATGATAAATACATGGCTTGAATCATTTCTCTGTAAAGGAGGATTATGTTCCCACAACTCCTCAAGACAAACGTCCACCTGTCTGTCACACTCACAGATTTCTTTCTTCCCATACAGTTATGCCCCCAATGTCCTTTTTTTCAATCTGCTCTGTCTTACATCAGAAAAAATCACTCATAAAGGTAGCTCTTGGATGGTTTTAAGACTTACGATTTTAATGTGTTTGGTTCCCCAACCTCGAAAATAAGCAAGAAATCAATTGTTTTGTCTAGTGCTGCAATTCGTCCAAACATGAAATAAATTGTATAGTAAAAAATCTATGTAGCTTTTCAAAGTGTACTTTTAATTCGGCATCAAATGATTAAGGATTGTGAACATCTTCATGGTGAATGTCGAATAATAACTTTTAATAGTTAACGTGAAAGAGATGACATATGATAGATGTAGAGACTGATTGCCATCAGTATAGTGAGACCAGAGAGACTGCTGGCCCTTCAGACTCTCACCAAGGTAAGTCTCCCACACGTTGCAGTCTCCAGGGAAAGGAGAAGAAGCCAGGAGCAGGCCACAGCGCTCACCATGCGCTGAGCTCCTGGGAGAGCACTCAGGGGGCCAACAAGCAGGGAAACAAGCAGCAGGCCAGTATATTAGGCTGTGCAAAACACAACAGTCCATGGCAAGGTGCCGTTTTATAGAGCCTGCAGCATCTGGTTACAAGTCCCAAGCAGTGGCTAAAAATATGGAGTCAGATCCCCTGTACTTATATTCAAAATGTCTTTGATGTGGAGGTAACTTCAAACAAAACACCTCCATTCAGTTCCCAGCCTTGGCCTCATACATATTATAGCGGGGTGAAGACAGCATTGTGAAAGGACACGCACAGCCTTAATCTGGTGTCAGTGACGGGAAACAACCTTAACAATGCAGCCAAAACACTGCAATACATTTACATCGCTGCTTTTACAACGCAAGTGGTTACCACGACTTGCACTGGAGGGCACTGTATACTAAGGAATAGTGTGATTTACCATTCCAACACCTTCCCTACTGTACGTAGGCTGGAGTTTGAATAATATATCATAATATTCCTAAGTCCAGCGCCCTACAGCGCGAGTTGTTTTAACGGCTTGGGTTGTAAAAACAGCGATGTAATGTACCACGATCTAAATGATCGCTTTGTAATATCAACTACAGGCCAATCAGCCTTATAGATGTCATCCAAAAGCTTTTCGCCAGGCTGATTCTTGATCGCCTCTTAGAATGGATGGAGGAGTTCTCCATTCTAAGCCCATACCAAGCAGGATTTAGAAAGAACGTATCCACTACGGATCAGATTTTTCGTTTAACCCTGCTTTTTTGGAAGACCGTCAAGATAGAGGGCGGCTCACTCTATACCATCTTTTGTGGACCTGCGTGCGGCCTTCGACCTTGTGCCGCGCCGGAAACTTTGGGCTGTGCTAAGGGAATTGGGCATTCCTTTCCCTCTTCTGAACATGATAATCCGGCTTCACAATGACAACTTCGCACAGGTCAGGTGTGGGAAAAATGGCACTCTATCAGCTAGATTCCCCGTTGGCAGGGGGGTAAGGCAGGGGTGCGTTCTGGCGCCCACCCTGTTTTGCCTTTATGTCAACAGGGTAATCACACACCTGAATGCAGTACCCAACAGTGATGCGGCAAAACTCGCTGGGTGTCGGATCTCTGCGATTATGTTCGCAGATGATACCTTATTGCTATCGAAGACTCGTATGGGTATCCAGCGAGTGCTGGATGGTTTCGTGTCTTTTTGTCGGGACTGGGGGTTAGAAATAAACACCCTGAAGACAAAATTCATGATTTTTAACCCCCCAGAAAAAACACGCCCAAACCCGGTGACAGGCGAAGACCGGTTAGAAAGAGTCCAGACCTTTGTGTACCTGGGCCTTACCTTAAATGAGAACATGACTTGGGTCCAAAACCAACTAAAATGCCAACTTAAGTTGTCTCAAACGGCGGGGGGCATCCTCAAACTCATAAATAAATCCTCTGTCAAGCCAATTGGCCCACCCCAGGAAATATATAAGCTGCAGGCCGGGGGGCAGTAATCTATGGCGGCGAACTGTGGGGTCACAAGTGTGGCCCAGGGATCGTCACCATCGAGAACAAATTCATAAGACAGCTGGTAAAGCTGGCCCCTAGTACTCCATTAGTGCCGTTAAGGTTTGATTTGGACGTAAGACCTATAGATGAGGAACTGGGCCTCAAACCTCTAATCTTCTGGCGGAGACTATGGGTCACCCCAGAGCTTAAGGACTACAGGCATGAGCTTGTGGATATCTTAAAGCTCCCGAATGTGGGGAAACTTCCTTGGCTGAGGTATGTAAGAGAGGAATTTGAGAGACTAGGGGCCAGATGTAGGTAAATCTATTTTACCGACTCATAAATACCGAATTTTACCGATTCGGTATTTATGAATCGGTAAAATAGAAGTACTGATATGTAGGTAAATACAGATGTGCATTTACCAAATCGGTAATATTCGGTATTTACCGATTCGGTAAATACCGACCGGTAATGCCCATTCATTCCTATGGGCTTTGAAGCCCATAGGAATGAATGGGCCAGCCGCGGGCCGTGGAGGGAGTTACGGTGGGGCAGGGAGGCGGGGAGGGGGCGGGGCAGGGTGGAGAGGGCTAAAAACCGGCACCTGGATAATTACAGGTAAGGAAACAATTTAAATAATAAAACGAATTTCGTAGCGCGCACTGCATCGCAAAATGCGATGCAGTGCTCACTACGAAATTCGTTTTATTAATCAAATTGTTTACTTACCTGTAATTATCCAGGTGCCGGTTTTTAGCCCTCTCCACCCTGCCCCGCCCCCTCCCCGCCTCCCTGCCCCACCGTAACTCCCTCCACGGCCCGCGGCTGGAATGGGCATTACCGATTTGGTATTTACCGAATCGGTAAATACCGAATTTCACAAGGGTGCAGGGGGTGTCACTTTGACACCCTCTAGCACCCCCAAAACTGGTTTGTGTGCCATGTGGCAGGCATACCTGCCCTAAGGGCAGGTCTGCCTGTCATATGGCAGAGGTGTGCATGCACACATGTGCATGCACACCGGAATCGGTATTTTACCATCAAATTGAGTTTGATGGTAAAATACCGATTCGGAAAGGCTTGTGGGACTCAGAAGAGTCCCACCTACATCTCAAAATTACCAAATCGGTAAAAATACCGATTCAGTAATTTACAGAATCGGTAAATTTACCGATCGGTAAATTTACCGATTCTGCCCCCTACATCTCAAAATCCATTTACCGGTCGGTAACGGCCGAAATCGGCCGTTACCGACCGGTAAAAGCCTACCTACATCTGGCCTTAGGTCTCCCGTCAATGTGGTCTGACCCGGAACACGCTTGCACTAAAATCTCTCGAAAGTATTTGGTCAATATATTCCACGAAAACAAATTAAATGCTCTCACAGCGAACCCCCAAATTGGTACTTTGGTGTCCAGCTTTATAATGACTAAAGATTTTTACCATTTTGAGTCTGTATTAGATGATGTTAGTCCTGTTATTCTTAGGAAACTCTATCTCCAATGGAGACATGGCTATTAGAGCCTTCACGAGCAAGTGACATCTAAACTTCCCTAAGAATTGTCCAGGTTGTACTTCGGAGTTGGAATCTGAATTGCACGTTGTGTTCTTTTGCCCTGCCTACAAAAAACATAGAGGGAGATGGATCATTCCTCTTTGTAAAAATTGGGGTATCATACATTGCTCAGTAGGCTATAGAATACTAAAAACGGGTCTTTCTCCATTAACCCTGTTCGCTGTAACCAATTTTCTTGCAGCTATGTGGAACACAAGAAGCAAGTATGTGACCATTGTCTGAAATGGGCCTCAGTAGTTCCATCTCTAAACTGTTTTGGAGCTTGATCTTAAATTCGAGTGGGCAAGGTGGTCCTCTTGGGCATCTATCTACTCTGTTTTTCGTTATTAAGTTGAAGTATTGATAAGCTGCTAGATTGGGCGTCATTTTAATCTTTTACTGTGTATTTAAATGTATTTTAATAATTTGTAAATGTTTTATCTATGTGATCTCTTTTATGACTTCCTTGTCGAAATAAAGATAAAATGAATGAATGAATGAATATCATACATCCGTCACTGACAACTGCTCCCATCACTCTGGCTCAGAAATTCCCATTAGCCGGGTGATGGGCCATCAGGATAGGTAGAGCACACCTCAACTCCCTTTGTGTGACTGTCTAGAATGAATGCACAAACAGACCCCTGTCAGTCTAACCCAGATCTTGATTGGAGTCAGGCTGCAAAGCACAGAGTCATAAGCATCCAAAATGGCCACTTTCTAAAAGTAGCATTTCTAAAATAGTAATGAAAAATCTACTTTTCACCAATAAGAAGGATTTATCACCACTATTCCAAACATATCAAACATGGCAACTCTAGTCCTTTCAGAACGGATATTACCACTGAACACTTATAAGGGAATTCCGAATACAAACCTATGAGAGGAGCAGCACTCAAAACAGGGAGAAACCAGATTGGCTGTGTGTCACTACCAGGACATGCCACACTGTAAAGGCACAAGCCTTACCTTTTACCTACATGGCACCCTGCCCAAAGGGCTACCTAGGGCCTACCTTGGGGTGACCTATATGTAGTAAAAGGGGAGTTCCAGACTTGGTAAGTAATTTTTAATGCCAAGTCACTGTGGCCGTAAATTGCGCACGCAGGCTTTGCAGTGGCAGACGCCTGAGACAAGTTTGAAAGCCTACTTCTGTGGGTGGCGCAAGCAGAGCTGCAGGCCCACTAGTAGCATTCAATATACAGGCTGTGGGTATATAGGATGCAACCATACAAGGGACTTATGGGTAAATGAAATATGCTAAACAGGTGTAAACTATTCACACCAAGTTTAAAGGAGAGAGTACATGCCCTTTAGTACTGATCAGCAGTGGTAAAGTGTCCAGAGTCCTAAAGCCAACAAAAACAGGTCAGAAAAAATACTGGTGAGAGGCAAAAAGTTTGGAAACAACCCTGCAAAAGGGCCAGATCCATGCACATACTTGTACATCTATTAAAAACGATCAGGGAGAAGAGAAGGAAAAAGAGATTTGTTCCAAAAACAATTCAGAAAGGCGCCAACAGAAATAGCAGCTGAGGGAGATTTTGCTTCACAGAGGAGTTTAAACTCAACTTTAGTAGAGCTACTATCACAGATTTTGAGTAAGGGGCAAAGAACAACATTCCCATTAATGTTGTTATGGGCAATAAGGGAAAACAAACTTTGTTTCACAACTTATTGAGACCAGCACAATTTCTTTCAAATATGAAAGTTTATTGATGTTTAAGAAGGGTTTCCCTAGGATTTGTTTAAAGCAGATAAAGAGAAGCAGTAGTTGGATGCCCGGATTTTGAACAAATATCAAGTACCACTTAACACTATGCTTTCAGTTCGATAACGAAGGATGGCTTCCCATGAATATATGGGGAAACAACCTTTACAACGCAACTTATACAACGCGCTACCATTACAACCAAACATTTACAATGCAACATCCATTACATCGCATGCCATTACAATGCAACCATTACAATGCATGACACTACAATGCATACCACTACAACGCATGTCATTACAACGCATACCATTACAACGCATAACATTACAAAGCATAGTACCCTTACACTATCCAACACTTACCCTACTGTTGCACCCCCTGGAGTTATAATAGTAATTTTTACCCCGACACTATCCAACACTTGCCCTACTGTTGCACCCCCCTGGAGTTAGAATAGTAATTTTACCCCTACACTATCCAACACTTACCCTACTGTTGCACCCCCCTGGAGTTAGAATAGTAATTTTTACCCCTACACTATCCAATACTTACCAAACATGCAATGTAATGTTATGCGTTGTAATGGTATGCGTTGTAAAGGTAGTATGCGTTGTAATGGAATGCGTTGTAAAGGTAGTTTTAAAAAATTTGTTGTAATGGCATGCGTTAATGGATGTTGCGTTGTAAAAATGCATTGTAAAGGTATGCGTCGTAAAAGTATGCATTGTAACGTCATACATCCGAATATATGAGGTATTACTTTCAGAGGAAATGAGCTCAGAACACACCTCTGAATTTCATTTTTGGGCAGTGAGAGCAAGAATAGGAGTACAAGTTTAAATACGAGTATCAGCAAGGTCATTTTTAAACAACTAAATGCTCAAAACTTGGACTTTGGGACAAATCACTGATGTTTGTTCCCTAACAAATCATTACAACATAAGCCTGCAATTGAAGATATTTTCAATAGCCAGAGATAATAAACATTTTAACCAGCTACTACTGTCTACTGTCTCATTTCTTAGGGAGTCCAGGCCCAATTCTTGGTGTACTGATTGAATCCCTTCAGACTTAGGGCCTGATTTAGAACTTGGTGGAGGGGAATACTCCATCACAAATTTAGGGGCCGATTAGGATGGCGGACGGATTGCCCCCGCCGGGCTGGCGGTAGCCACCGCCGTCCCGGCGGGGGCAATCCATCCGCCATCCTCCCTGAAATGATCCCCCTCCACATTGGCGGGAAGACCGTCTGCCGCTTTTCCGCCGCAGTCGCCTTGCGACCGTGGCGGAAAAGGTCTAATATGGTGGCAGTGTCTATCAGACACCGCCAGCCATATTAGGATGGGCTTTGGGGAATGAAGGAATACGGTCTTTGCTTTGGGGGCCCGTTGCAGGCCCCCAGGGTGAAGGGGGGGATGGAGGGGTGCACATGGGATGTACCTATGGTAACCCCTGCGTTTCAAAGTACTACATGGCAGGCATCGCGTTGTGCCTGTCATGTTGTGCTTTGAAACGCACAACAAGCATTTTTAGCATTGCGGCATCAGCACCGCCCGCCGCAATGTTAAAAATGCGGGGTGTACTCGCCACTGTGGCGGGTGCATCCTAATTCGGCGCACGGGACCTCCGCCATTATGGCGGACGGTCCCTTGCCACGACAAGATGGCGGACGGACAAAGTCCGTCCGTCATCCTAATCGGCCCCATAACAAATATCCTGGCAGCTGTATTATGATCCATTACATCCTGTGGAGATCCTGATATGGTGGACGGGATATCCTTCACATTTGTGACAGAGTATTCCATTCACCGAGACAGAAATCATGCCCTAAGTCAATGCATGGGAATTTTTCCTACATTTGTTTCTGAACAGTTTGTAGTAAGAAGATTATTTTAGCTTTTAAACAGCCACTCTATACAAAACTAGGGGGTAATTTTCAGACAATAAGCTCTTAACACAGGATCAGACCATTCTTGACTGACAGTGGCGGGCGGTGACCTTCAAAACTGGAGAGGTGTAGAGGGTGCTGAAACAAAATCCCGGTGGAGGCCAAAAAGATAATTTAAAAAAAAATGTACTTACCCGTGTTTCCTCTCCTCCCTGTATTCTTTCTTCCGCCTCAGTGTGACGTAACTTCTTGGAGCTTCAGGCAACCCCCTTCTGCAAATCCCGATGCTTCTCTCACGGTGCAGATGAGCAGCATGAGAGCAGCACCAGGATTTGCTGGATCGGGCTGCCTGGATGCTCCAGCAGGCACAGACAGCCTGTGCCTGCTCTCCATCCAGCTGTCTGAGACAACTAGGTGGATAGTTTACACTGCGCAAGTCTGGCTGGCCGTTGCAAGACACCCGGCCAAAGTGACTTGCCCAGTATAAACTGGTAGAATGAGCACCCCTCCCCTGCTGCCACTCAGCAGCAATGCCCCAGCCCCCAAACACTGCTCAGGCTGGGAGCAGTGAAAAACAAATCAGTAATTCTCTTTATTATCATTTTATTTTTCACTTTGGCTGCGCTGGCAGCAGGGGGGGACGACACTCCTCCTCCCTAATGGGGAGGCTACCGCTCTTGACAGATGCTGATTCACTAAAAGTCAGCTCCCTATTTCCATTCAAAATAATGTTGCTTTTAAACAACATGCTGAGAAATGTATAGCAATCAACCAATGTCAGTTAGAATTTCCCAGTGTCCAATTTCAGTCACTACCCTTCCTGGCAAACTGGAGTATTTGTGTGTCTGTGTTATAAACTGTTAATGTATTACAGTCGATACATGTGTTAGGTGAAAATAATTGGTACAGCAATCCTAATCAGTTTATGTCGAGAATAATCAAACCATCTGAATAGTGCAGAATTTCAGCATTTTTAACATGGACCTTAGGATGTGAGCGATTTGCATGCATAATTGGTAGATCAACACAAAAAAGTACCCAAAGCAAGGGGGCAAAGGTACACCCCCTAGTTCAATATGTTAGCTCTGTCTTTTCCAAGTATCTGAGGCAGGGATCGTAATGAAGCAGAGTAAGGATGAGGGAATGCTCAGAGAGCTCAGTTTTATCAAAGGCAGGCCCAGTCAACTGTGTCATACACCTCACACAAATCCATGAAGCAGGAAAAAAGACTATCAAAGGGGTTTCTGCTCAACATAGCACAATGAAAAACTCAATTTGACATACCCAATGCCCAGTGAAAACCTGCCTGCTCCAAACTGGAACAATTTCAGTTCCCCCGCCTTCTTCTCCAAGCATAGAATGCTAAATAGCTTAGGTATTGAGTTAAACAAATAAATGTGGTTATAAGAACGTGGATGGACTAGTTTTCTTTTTTATGAATGTGATTCACTATCGAGCCTGACCCACCTGTGCCAGTGCAAAACGAACGAACAAAGGAAGGTATCATTCTGTCCAAAATGTATGGGGTTTTCGAAACAAAATTCAGTATTTCTTCAAACCACTGTTCCCACCTACCTTTCAGTGATGTAACACTGACTATCAGAAAGTGTTTTTAAAATGGGGCACCACGGATTAAGTTGTCAACTTTATATGTAGACACAGGGGCATCGCTCTCATTGGTGCAGCAGGTACAGTGGTACTGGGGTCCAGAGCCAACATGGGCACATTGAACACTAATACATGCTGTATTTTACTACCCTAAAGGCCCGTTTTCTTTGATTGCACTGGTGCCCAAAGCATCCTTACTATACGACTTTGTAAACATTGCAAAAGCATAAGACAGATTTCTCAAAAAATAACTACCAGTCGTCCCCTGGAATATGATGATCTAGACCTTCTTGCAAATTCACTAAACTTAGTTCAGGCACGGTTGTATGACGTTACAATGCATACTTTTACAACGCACACCTTTACAACGCATTTTTTACAACGCAACATCCATTACAACGCATTCCACTACAACGCATGCCATTACAACAAATTTTTTAAAACTACCTTTACAACGCATTCCATTACAACGCATACTACCTTTACAACGCTTTCCATTACAACGCATAACATTACATTGCATGTATGGTAAGTATTGGATAGTGTAGGGGTAAAAATTACTATTCTAACTCCAGGGGGTGCAACAGTAGGGTAAGTGTTGGATAGTGTAGGGGGAAAAATTACTATTCTAACTCCAGGGGGTGCAACAGTAGGGTAAGTGTTGGATGGTAATGGTATGTGTTGTAATGGTATGAGTTGAAATGACTGCGTTGTAATGACATGCGTTGTAATGGTATGCGTTGTAGTGTCATGCGTTGTAATGGTTGCGTTGTAATGGCATGCTATGTAATGGATGTTGCATTGTAAAAGTTTTGTTGTAATGGTAGTGCGTTGTAAAAGTTGCATTGTAAAGGTTTTTCCCCTTCAGGCACTCATGCCATACTTTGCAATGCACTGATTCCCTTGAAGAAAAAATATATTTTGGGTTGAAACGTTGATGCGAGCGCAGTGCAAAATGTCAGTGTTACCCCCTCACCACCTCTCTCCCCCACACAACTACAAAAATATCTCTCCAGGCTACGTTTTATAGCTCACCCGGTCAATCCCAAATGAAGCCTTCCAAATCCCTGCCCTTCAATGTCTGACAAGGGAACTCAAGATGAAATATAGCTTAAAGAGCCTCTTCTTTTGACCAAGCAGACAGTTTATCCATTTACTAAGACCTCCACTACACTGATACTCAAGTTCATGAACATCTTCAGGGCTTCAGTTGTATCATTTTATTTAATAAAATATTGAATCCGCTTGCCTTAGAATGTAACTTCACACCTGTGGTGGAAGCCTCGTCAGGTCCAAGTGCCCCAGTGGTTCTTGGGCTTCAGATACGCGCATCAAACTTGAACCAACTTTCAATCAACCTCCTCAAGAAGTAGTTCTGCATCTGTCAATACTAAGATGTAAACTTCTAACATATTACCGAAATGTAGAAGCAAATACAAACAGTTGTCTTCAACAGGTTACATTTCAACTTGTTAATGCGCTCCATTAATTGAGACTGGATGGCTGTTAAGAGGTCGCTGTTTCAGAAGCTTGCAGGCACCACTGCGCTATTACAAGAAAATGTTTAAGAAAATCTTCAAGACCCAATATTTAGGTCGAGAGATACATTTCATTGCTGATCGAAGCTGTGATGAAGTCTGTCATTTGGAGGCATTCGTTGGAAAGGCTTACAATAGGTGTCTAGGAGAGGTTATCCCTGCTTTCTCGGCATAATGCTATTATAAGATCATTAACAACCACATTTTTCTAACACTTTTTTTTAATACTGTTCGTCATTTACACAGGAGAACAAAAGAAAGTTTCAAATTCAAAAGGACATGAGAGCCTTTAACCCCTTCCGCACTCATTACGAGCTCAGCTCGTCATGAGTGACGACGCTCGTACGCTCATGACGAGCTGAGCTCGTCATGTAACGCGGCTTTTTAAAAACCGCCGCGCACAGCGGGAAAACCGCTAGCGCGCATGCGGTTGAATGGATTTACATTACATAGGAGTTAAAGATAGAAGACTGCAGACACTTTTGCTTTCTAGGAGCTCAAGGGGCATATTATCAAGAACGGCGGTAAAATTATCGCCGGTTTAGCAGCAGAAAACTGCCGCTAAAGCAGCGATATTGGGCTTGATAATATGCCCTAGAGAACTCCAATAGAAGCCCATGTTCACACCAGAACATGGACTTCTATTGGAATTCTCAAGGGCATATTGTCAAGCCCATTATCGCCGCTTTAGCGGCAGTTTTCTGCCGCAAAACCAGCAATAATTATTAACGCCGTTCTTGATAATATGCCCCAAGTTTGTGACTCCAACCCTGTGAATATTAGAGAGAATTATCAATTTCCATAAAAAGCCAAGTTTCTGTCTTCCCAAAGCTTTATCTCTAAGGCAGTGTTTCAATGTGGTCTTGGGTGTACAGACACAGCAGTCAGTTAGATTCACGACATGTGACCCACTGCGGCCATTTTAATTTAAGCTGTGTGATAAATTATTCTTTCCAGAATGTGGCAACCCAAACATTGCTGCCGAGAATCTCTAGCAATTGAGAACATTGTGATGGTGTTAACACTCACTGGACCAAAGAAATAAATTGAAGGACGGTATAACACATAAGCACCCCCCCCCCCGCCCCACCCCCCACCCAACCACCACCACAAGAGGGTCATGTTACTAAACAAATACCAAGAAAACGTATTTGGAGTGGTTTGCTGGGAACAACATATATCTCCAGTCCCACAAAATATATTTCCAGTACATGTATGTGAGCATAGTTTATATATTACGCACTAGTGACTGCTATTGTGTAGTAATGTGCATTTATAGTCATAAGAAAGACATTTTTTGACTTGACTATAGCTTTTTGACTCCATTGATGGATCAGCAAGAAATTGGCAATTTAGTATTTTAGTAAATCAGCAAAGCTTCAACATGCCTGGTTTCACGAAGATCTGTCCACGGGCAAAAAGTGAAGGTGTGTGGAAGCAGTGTTTTTCCGCCACACTAACCGCTCTGCCGAGGCACCTTACTCTTATGTGTTGCCTCTTTAGATGTTTGTTTGCTGATAGAGTGGGCTCTGTGGCTAGCAGTAGGAGGAGAGTGATAAGACGAACAGAACAGACGGTACACCTATTACACAGACGTGTGGTCACTCTAGAATCTCACCTTAGTGAGCCTGGATATGCTGCACGTGAGAATTCATCCTCTAACCCACTGCTGGACCAACACTACACAAATATGGAGGGGCAGATTTACAAGGCCCTTGCGCCACCAGTACATCACTTTTTGTGACGTACTGGAGGCGCATTTCACTTCTCCATATTTACAAGAAGAGGAAAAGCTACCCTGCATGACTTTTCCTCTCCTTGTAAATATGGCCCCTTCACACGCAGCACTTTGCGTGGAAGGGGCGTTCCATGGGTGTTGCTGTGGGTATTCCCAACCGACACCCATGGAACAAGACACATTTCAAGATTTAAGAGGAATCGTAAATTTGGAAATGCGTGTCAATGCTACGCCTCCCCAGGGGAGGTGTAGTGATAGGCAACGAGGAGAAATGTTGTCGTTCCTCCTCGTTATTTCCTCTTTCAAAGCGTGCTGCATTCTACAGCACGCATTGAAATAGGAAAATGCCTGTAGTGATTGTTTTTGTGTAGGAAGGTGCCCCTTCCTGCACAAAAACAATCACCCCCATGTCGCAGGCATCCTTGCACCATGGTGCAAGGAGGCATGCACCGGCGCATGGCTGCAGTTTGTGCGCCAGCGCAGGGGGAAGCACAGGAATGCGACATATCATTGTAAATATGTCACATTCCTGCGCTTCGGAAGTGCCACAGCGTGGCGCAACCAAAGGGCTTGCGTTGCCACGCTGCGGCACTTCCTTGTAGATCTGCCACGGAGTGTTTTGTGGCGTTGTCTGGCCAGAATACACAGCATTACTATTAAAGTAACCTCACCAATTTGCTCGGGACAATGCCTGAAAAATGTGTTTGGGCCTCACTGATCTTCTTGAACAAAGGTTGTGACCCCTCCAGAACTTTTCAGCCTTTCCAGGAACTGAGAGGTCTGATGAAGACTCCCAGAGAATACAGACCAAGAGGCACCCATTCCTTAACAAAGAAACGGTAGGAGAAGCCTTCCTCTCGACTACTGCACCTCCTATGCAGCCCGCGGGGCTGAAAGGAGCCCCAGTGATCCGAGTGGCAGAAGGAGTAGCTGCGACAGAAACAAGACTTCCCTCATCAGTCTGGCAGGCCACCTGTGGTCAAGAGATCTTCCCCACCTAAAAGAGAGAGATAGCAGAGTCATATAGGAGATTACACAACTGTGAACAACGCTCGCCTCCAGATGCAGGTGATCAACAGACCGGGTGCTCAACATCCTTAAATCAGGCCGGTCAGTTGATATTCTTTTCAACTAGAGGGAGCAACCCAACCTTGTAGGAAAACTGCTTGTAACAAACCCTGGGAGACACTGTGGAAGCCTTATATACATGGGACATATTGCAGGAATCACAACAGAACTAGGTTCTCTACCTCGTGGATGTGAGGCGGGGCCTATCACCCCATTCCACCTTGTGCTATTGCCCTGTGCTCAATGACTTGCCTGACCTTAACTGAGGCATCCGGGTCCAGCATCGGTGCATCGTTGTACTGGCCCCTGGCCATTGGAGTTTCCAAGATTTGTTGTAAAACCTTGTGAAGTTGAGTGTGAAGTTCTCTATTGTGGATTAAACTGACTCATTTGCCATTCCTACAGCTCTAGACCCAAACACAAGCCTAAAGGTGGTTGCTGAACTATAGATGCCTGAGTACAGCCTGAAACACCACCTAACCTAAAGCAAAAACAGAGGACAATCACTCAATCAATCAAGAGTTTGTATAGCGTGGTTACTCACCTGTGAGGGTCTCAAAGGCACTGACGGGGGTAGGCTGCTGATCCATCTGGACACTGGGGTTCAGTCGGAGAGCCAGATCTTGAGATTCTTCCTGAATTGGGTCAGCGACCGGCATTGCCTGAGGTACAGAGGTAGGGTGTTCCAGGTCTTGGCGGCATGGTAGGAGAAGGTTTTTCTTCCGGTTCTACTCTTGTGGATCCGTGGGATAGTGGTCATGGCCAGCTGGATGGAGTGGAGGTGTCTGGTGGGTATGTGGAAAGAGAGGCAGTGGTTCAGATATGCTGTCGTGGAGGGCTTTGTAGACATGTGTGAGGAGCTTGAAAGTGATTCTTTTGTTGACTGGGAGCCACTGGAGTTCTTGAAGGTGTTTAATGATGTGGCTGCAGTGGCTGTGCTGGGGGTTTTTGAGGGCCAGTCTGGCTGCGGCATTTTGAACGTTCTGTAGTATCCTGAATAGTTTCTGGGTGATGCTGGCATAGAGTATGTTGGCGTAATTGAGTCTGCTGCAGGTGAGTGCGTGGGTAACCATCTTTCTGGATTCGGTGAGGATCCAGCTGAATGTCTTTCGAAGCAGACGAAGCGTGTGGAAGCATGATGAGGAAACAGCATTGGTCTGGTGGTTCATACTGAGCGAGGAGTCCAGTATGATGCTGAGGTTTCGTGCGTGGTCCATAGGGGTTCCCAATGCAGTGGGTCACCAGGAGTCATCCCAACCTGAGGGGGTGGGTCCCAGGATGAGGACTTTGTTCTTCTCCGAGTTGAGTTTGAGGCAACTGCCTTTCATCCAGGTGGCAACTGCCTTCATCCCGTTGCGGAAGTTGTTTCTGGCGGCTGCGAGTTTGTTGGTGAGGGAGAGGATCAGCTGGGTGTCTTCGGCATAGGAGATGATGTTGAGTCCAGGGTTCCTGACGATGGTTGTGAGTGGGGCCATGTAGACGCTGAAGAGGGTGGTGCTCAAGGAGGAGCCCTGGGGCACTCTGCAGCTGATCTCTGTGCGTTTTGAGCGGAATGGATGTAGTTTGACTCGCTGTGTTTGACCAGTGAGAAAGGAGTAGATCCAGTCCAGGGCCTTGTTGCGGATGCCAGCGTCATGGATTCTCGTGATTAGGGTGCAGTGGGAGATGGTGTTGAATGCAGCTGAGGAGTCCAGAAGGATGAAGGCTGTGGTTTTGCCCCGGTCGAGGAGGGAGCATATGTCGTCGGTGGCAGCAAGGAGTGCAGTCTTATTGCTGTGGTTGCTTTGGAAGCCATATTGGGAGATGTCCAGGATGTGGTTCACTTTGATGCACTTGGAGAGTTTGGCATTGATGGCCTTCTTGATGACCTTGCCTGGGAAGAGCAGCAGGGTGATGGGTCTGACTTTTTTGAGGTCTGTCAGGTCAGCGGATAGCTTCTTCAGCAGGGGGTTAATCTCAGCGGAGTGTCCAGTCGTCGGAGAAAGTGGCATTCTCTATGGTGCGGTTCATGGTGCAGCGAAGCTCAGTGGTGATAGAGGTGGCTGCTCTATGGAAGATGTGGTGCGGGTATGAGTTTGAGGGGGCTGCTTGGAGTGGATGCTCTTCATGGTCTTGAGTGTGTTATCTGTGGTGAGTGGGGTCCAGTTGAGCAGGATCTGTTGGGGTGCGGCGTGGATAGGTGCGCAGATGTCAGTCGTGGTGGGAGGGTCTTGGGTGTCGGAGCTGTCGTAGATCTGCCTTATCTTGTGGTGGGAGAAGTTTGTTACAGAGGACTTGGGTGGTGGAGTGTCTATGGTCTCACTGATGGGTCTAGCAAACTCCTTGATGAGGGTGAAGAGTTCTTTGCTGTTGAGTGCGTTTGTGTTGATTCTGTCTTGGAGGACACACCTCTGCACCACTCCTGAACATGTCTGAATTGTGCAAACACAGTGACAATCTTTCCCCAGGGCTGTGGGACCCTGGGGAAAGATAACATTCTGGTCCTACACTGTGGCCTCAGCAGCTATTCCTTCGTACTGGTCTTTGGGATGGAGGTGGCTGTTAGGGGGCTGACCTCTGAGAAGAAGGAAGGCTGCAATGGACAAAAAGGTCACCAGGGTGTCAGGCTTTGCTGCTGCTCATCATGCATGCCTCTCAGTAACACGTTGGATATTCACGTTGCTGAGCTCACACAGTGGGCGCGTCTGGTGACCATGATGGAACGGTCTCAAAATTGCAGAGCTGGCTACAGTAGCTAGAGGCTTCATAACAGTGGCAGTGCTTCTTGCTGTGAGGGCAGCAGTAATGGAATGAAGGTGAGGGATGCACTGCAGCTCCCCTGCTCATGCTGGACTTAAAAATGTAACTTTTTAGGTTTAAAAAAAAATAATGTTTATACCTCATTTCCCCCCATATCATGGTCTTGTATGCTGCGATTTCCTGTTTGCATTTATCTTTTTCTGCCTGATTGTATTCTTTCCTCCAGATTATTTCTTGCTTCCTACAAGTATGCTTTTCCTGTTTCAATCTTTCATAGAACCATGGAGCAGGAGGTTTGCATAGGTGTGGGGGGATAGGAGGGGGCTAAACATCTTAGCAGGGGCTGGTGAGTGGACCGAAGAGCTAAGCCATTTATGGGAAGTTGGAAGTAAGTGTCTCCAGGTCATCTGCCTGTTCTGGCAGTGAGTCCCTAAGAAGCTGGTTAAACCCGCTAAGTTCTATTTTGGACCATTGACGGTAAGTTTGTGAGGGGCAAGATCTAAGGGGGACTGGCCTTTTCAGATTTATTTTTATATTGAACAAGATAGAATGATGGTCAGACCAACATAGAGGGAGAAAATAGGTGATGGTCAATAGAGAATTGTTGGTAAAAACACCATCCAGCACCTGACCTGCGCTGTGAGTGTGGGCCTACACCAATTGCTGAAGGACAAGACACGCCGGGTGTTCAGTAGAATATATGTATCTTTGTCTAGATGTGCCACCAAATTAAAACTAAAGTCCCCTTAGAATGTGAAACTAGATGAGAGAAAGCCTTATTTTTCGGTCCGGGTGGGTGGTAAATTAACATGTCATTCCGGGATTGAGTTTTGGATAATTCAAAGTTAAAAGACAGTTCTTCACACACCACAGCTGGTATCACCTGGAAATGTGTAGCAAGGTGCTCTTGATAGACAATAGCTAGGTCATCGCCTTTTTTGTGTGCCCCAACGGCTCTGAAGATCGAATATCCTTGTGGGACTTCTAAGACAAGGTCAGGGCCTGAGGTGGAGTCTGCCCATGTTTCTGGCACAAAAACTATATCTTTTAAAACAAACAATGCTTCATCATATTGGCTATTCTCTTAAAGGCATTCCTCAATTGACTGACTGTCAATCAAGCATCATTCAACATTTTTAAGATCTAGAGGGGCCTGTAAGCACGTGAGGAATTTACTTTTGGCATCCTGGCATGACTTGTCAGAAAATGCTGTTACCATCTTTTTAAAAAGGGCTTGTAGAAGCTTTCAATTCAGACCTAATTGAATCAATAAACACTCAGGGCCTTATTTATGATACCCTCATGCAGCTGTTGCGTCACTTTTTGTGCTGCTGCGGCGGTGTAACAAATACACCACACTGCGCCATATTTACAAAGTAGTCAGGTGCGTTACTTTGTAAGCCCCAGTGCTACATTATTCCTGCAACCGGTACAATGTATGCAGGGTGGGCGTTCTGATGCAGGAAAGCCACGTTGAAGTGACACTGTGAAATCTATGAGATTTCAACGTGAAACCTCTACGGCGTCAGTGCGTCAAATCCTTACACCTACTTGAAGCAGGTGCAAGGGGTGACGCAGTCCCTTTCACATGGGGCTTTCCCCACGTGAAATGATACACTGCTGTATTTGCACCTGTTTTCAGACACACTCCAGCAATGCACCATTGTTGTGCCTACAGACACGTCAGAATTACTGACGTTTCTGTAAATCCTTGAAACATGGAGTGCCGTGTAGTATATAAGGCGCATCCATGTTGTCGCAAGGATGGCGTTATAAAAAGGGTCACATCGCTTTTTTCCTGCAGCGATGCAACACTTTTCATAAATGAGGCCCTTAACATGTCTGGCGATTTAGTTGCATGAAGCAAATCAAGTTACTTATATTATCAAGTTTCAGTAGATGTGTAAAATAATCCTATTGAATCCCTCGTAAGCATTTAATCGACTGCATATCAGGATTCTCCTGAGTAGGAACGTGAGAGAGCGCAAACTGATATAAATGTATGAGTACATCACACTTACCTATAGTAAGCACAAGTCATGAAGAGAAATGCCATGAGTGCTAATAGTATCTGAAATTATATTCTAAAGGTATAGCTAATATAGAGATTTAAGTAGAAGTGGAACTAATACAGAAAGGTGTGACATTATATGATTTTATTAGACGTGATTATTTTGAATCTATGTCGTGTAGCTGTTAACGTGTAAGATGGACTGTGGTTAAACGCAGAAAGTGGTAGGCCTCAGGGCCAGAGCTGGAGCTAAAAGGAAAGGTGGTTCTTTTCACGACAAAGATTGTTTTAACGTTTTTGGTCCTTGCATTAAATAGGCCATGATTTATAGAAAGGTTTACTTAATAATAGAATAAGAGTATTAACATGTTTTAATTAATTGAAGAAGTTGAATGCTATAATCATAATGTGAAATATTGTAGGCCTGAAATGTTTTAGCATTGATTTACACGTACATGTCTGGGCTGAGGAATGTTGCAAGCCTTTTTAGAAGTCTATGAGAGTTGGGTTCTTGGCGGCAGATATCTGTCTGCAACAGGAAAGGGGGGATCCAATTATAAGTGAATGAATAGAGGTCTGTTCAGTAGACGGCCCAGACATGGAGGAGGGTTCTGGAATGTTTAAGGGGTATCAGCGGGCCGGAGAAGAGTCTGAGAAGCAAGGTCAACTCTAACGCATGAGGCCCAAGACAAAGCATCATGGAAAAAGCCTGAAGTTGCACCACGTGAGAGGCGTTTCGCAAGGGGCGTCTCAAATGTTGTTGACTGTTTTGTATTAGGGACAGCACCCCTGGGTGGAGTTAGAGTAGAGACCTGAGGACCCTTTAGAGAGCGGATGGGTAGGCAGAGAGGGGTCATGACTGGAGAACTATAGGTTTTCACCAAGAGACTTAGAGTGAGTGACTTCCCTTGGGGGTCATTCACTGCTGACACCTTTGTTAGGTTGGGATTTGGTTAAGTAGGGATACCATCTAGAACAGGGTAGGGACGCCTAACCTGTGTTTGTTTTCCTCCAATCTAAATGAAGGAGCGATATGCGTCTATGCTGATAGCTTTATTATTTTTAGAACTTGTGTTAGTGATTTCTGTTGCTCGTCTGAGGGCTTTCCGAGAGCACATGTATGTAATTGGACCTGTGTATCTCGTGAATCTCATTCTGAGATGCCTGTATTTGCAGCTCATTATATCTTTACAATAAACTTTTGAAACTAGAAGTTGTCCGTGATCTTTGGGAGTAGAGTCCTTTCTTGGGTGAACTGGCTTGGAAATAGGTGCACTGTTTCCTTCCAAGACAGGCAACAAAGGTTCAGTCGACCAGATCGAGGTTTGGATCAATAGATATAAGGTATCGATCAAAATCTCGCCCTTTCAGTTGGTAGCTATAGAGGATGGTTGCCTTCTTGAGGACGGTGACCTAGGACAGGTTAGCTTACCCCAAGGCCCCTAGAAATCGATGATCGGAAGAACAGCCCGCAGATGAAGATCCGGATGACGTGAGACAGAAAAAGCAGCAGTATCGGTCGAGAGTGAGTATAAAGGGTTATGCGTGTTAGATTGCGGTGTTTTGTATTGTATCTATGTTGTAATGTCTGGCGGAGTTGAATGTCTGTAGAGTGACTGTGGAACAGGTTGTGAGCGCGCGCAACCGGTGGAAATCTTAAGTTCAAGGAGAGCTTAAGTGGTTCGGGTGTATCGGACACCCAGAGTAATTGTCAACTAGAGTGAAGGGGGTCATGAGGTACCATTGATCACCCGAGAGACCGAGATAGGGGGAACGTAAGAGTGAGTGCGTGAGTAACGGACGCTGGTCGGAAGTTACTGTGTGTGTAAGCAACCTATCAGAGAGACGATAGACATCTCGTCAGTTGTGTTGACAATTACAGATAGACTGTGGACGTACAGTCGAGAGAAGTGACCGCTTGGTCGGAAGTAGTCATTTTTCAGTGTATGAATGGGACGCATGCATAACCGGGAGACGAGTTGAGAAAGGAGGGGTGCTGCTGCGAAGCGGAGAAAAGAGACGTCAGGTGGTGTCGCGCAGTGATTGGCTGACCGGAGAAAGACCGCGCTGTGATAGGCCAGCTAGCGAACACGTCACACAGGGTCGCGACGTGATAGGCCGACAGGAGAAAAACCGCGCTGTGATAGGCCAAGCTAGAAAAGCCGCGACAGGATTGGTGGATTGTCATCAGGAAGTAAACAGAGTAGCGAGGCTGGATTTTGTGCGCATAATTATGAAGTGCTTTAAATGGTTGAAAGCGATGTTTAAGAAAGAGAAGCGGGGATCGTATGAAGGGGAAGAAGCCCCGCCGGAGGGTACGCCAGCTCGTTACATGGCAGTAAATGTTGGGTTGCATACGATCCTGTGGATATCAGAGTGGAGTAAGATTACTGAAGGAAATGAGGAACTGACGTTCCCGAAGTACGGGACGTTCAGATTAGAGGTGTTACATCGATTGAAATCAGTCATGACCTCAAAGAGACCCTTGCCTAGACCAACCCAGTTCGAAGCCCTTGATGCCTGGCTTAGGGCAGCGCATGAAAGGAATATGAACAGACGACAAGAAAGGGTGAAACGCTCGGTAAGGGCAGTGCAGGATGCCAGGTGGGATGCGGATGCTAAAAGATGGAGAGTGCATAATTTGGAAATAAATAAACTGTACCCAGTATTAGAGGCGCCAGTAAATAAAAGTCCCCTGGAAGAAGATGATGAGAGCGAAACAGAGGACAGCTTGATAAACAGATTACTGACAGACAGGCCACCCCCGTATAATAGAGCAGGGGGAGAGGTCGAGAATACTGAAGGAGCAAAGGGGGGCAATGCAGGAGAGCATAGACCGCTTCCCAGTTCAGAGTGGGATCCTGAGCCAAAGAAAGAGTTGCTCCAGCCTAGTCAGGTGCAACAGGTAGTCGGTAGGTTTGTGGTACAAAGAGCGCCGGAAACGGAAAGCGCCACATCCTACCCATTACCAGATGCACTACAGGTACCTGTTACTATAGGTCCTATAATATCGATATATGACCAAGAGAGAGCAAAAGGGGAAGAACGGAAACGGAAAGATAGAGAAAGAGCAGAAGAGGCAAGGAGGAACGATACCACTAATTCCCCAAGTCAGATGCCTATACCCAGAGAATGGAGTACACCGAAGCACACAGCAGGGGACCCGGGAGGAGATCCTGGGGGCCCTAGATGGCCAATGGATCTGAGGGGATCGGGACGAAAATCCTTTCAAGAGCTAAATGAGTACATGAAGCAGTGGGACGAGGCAGTGAAGGCTCAAAAGTGCATCAATGCTGCAGAAGCAGAAAGGGAAAGTCAGGACAGCCGAGCTCGGACTCACTGCGGGGCTGGAGAGAGTAGCCCGGAGTGGGACTGTAGAGGGAGTAGGGGAGTCACCCATTGGGCCCGGAATGGAGGTAGAACAGACCTGGAAAACGGGGGCCCCGGGAGTGGAGGGGTGGCGTGCCCAATACTCAGTGAAGGGGAGAGGAGGGCGCAAGAGTACAGGAATAGCTTTAAGTGTCCACACTGTGTGCCTGGCACCAGAGAACAGAATGGGAGTTGTGAGAGGTCGCACCATAGTCCCTGTGATGACAGAAATGAGCGCAGCCCAGGGAATATGGGGAACCAGGAAGGATCGTATCGGATACTGAGCGATACGAGGCAAAGGGAGTGTAGCGACCAGAGGGAAAATAACAGAGAGATGTGCGGTGAGAGGAGAGAAGAAGATGAGAGTGGGCAGAGAGAGAGTAGGGATAACAGGCCCGTGTTCCATCACCTTCCAAGATCGGATGGCCGAGCATGGGACCTGGAGAGATGGGAGCAAGGGAGGCCACCCATTAATTCTCCTGAGCCCAAACGCAGAGCTCGAAGTTGGGATGGTAGGGAGACCAGTGAGCCCCCTTCGAAAGACATATTGCGAGCTGAGATAAAAGCCAAAAGACTCGATGTCTCCAGCTTAAGGTCAGATCTGGATGACATGGTAGATGGTACCCTGCCTTTAGAAAGAATGGAAATGTATGAACAGGATGAAATACTGTATATGGCAAAGGACATCACACGAAAGGCGAGAGCAGTCCATGAGAAATTAGTCGAACTAGCAGGCAAATATATGGTGGACTTGTCAAGAACCAAAGCATTACAGGGTAACCACAGGCTACATTACTCAGATCGAGATCTAGATGAGAGGAGAACGATTGGGCTGAAAACACACATAAGGGAACTGATTACTGGAATAAGGACATGGAGGGCACTAGATAAATGGGAAGAGAGGTGGTCCAAGAAAGGGACCGGCAGAAGAAGCATGATTGGTATAACACCAGGACAGCAGGGAATAGAAGCTTACCCTTTGCGTGAAGTTGCCAATGGGAGCTATGTACATGTCCCTTGGAGTAGGGGAGATTTAGCTGCTTTTACCACATCTTTCCCCAAGTTACGAGAGAGCCCCGTGGAGTGGTACAAGCAAGTCGAGAGGTTTGTAAAGATCTCAAAAGTCCTATGGATAGATCTGAACACGCTGTTTGACATTGTAGTACCAGGAGATCTGTGGACAGCATGCAAGGTTAGCGCTGAGTGGCCCACAACGGAGCCAGAGAGAGATGCTAGGACTAATGGGCCGTCCGAGATCGTGATGGCAAAATTCGAGAGAGTGATGACTTGGCTGAAAGAAAAAGTGCCAATGCAAGACATAGATTGGGTCAGAATAGACAGAACGAGACAGGAACCCAAAGAGACAGTTCACGAATATTACGAGAGATTGCTGAAGGCGTTTAAACAGTATAGCGGCTTGGATGTAATGGATCCAAAAGATATAGGGCAATTTGTGTCCAAGTTCGTCCTGGGACTGAGACCGGATATTAGTTTAATGATTCAGCAACACTCGATTTGTTGGCAAAGTAAACCACTAGATGAAATACTGAGATATGCCAGGTACTGCTGTGATGAGGTAGACTCCAAGGCTAAGAAACTAAAAGAAAAGCTGATGGTGGTACAATTGCAGACAGCAGGAAAGGGGGGACCGCAACAACAGCAGCAAGGGACAGGTACAGGAGGTAAGAAGCAGTACAGTCAGAACAAGGGTAATGAGGGGAGTACTACCTTTAGACCCAGAGTAGACATAGCTACCTTGAAGAAAACGACTAGGTGCCACCAGTGCAACGAGTTGGGGCATTGGAAACGCGAGTGCCCTTACAATGTAGAGATAGGAGAGCAAGAGATAGAGGAGGAAGAGGTCCAGAGCGCACCTATGAGAGGGGCGACGCCATACCAAGGAAAGGTGCTCAAAGGGGGGGGGGCTCCTCCCCGAGCCCAGTTCCCGCAACCTCCTCGAGTAGGGAGTATGGGTAAGACCTATAGACAAATGCCCCTGTTTGTGGAAGGTGAAGAGTGCTATTATGTGGACCCATTAACTGGACAGAGAGTGGAAAGAGAAGACTGCACCCTTGGGGCAGCCTTAGAGGTAGATCAGAGGGGACCCTATGTGGAAGCAGAAGTAGCAGGGTGCCCTACGACATTTCTGGTGGACACAGGAGCCACTAGATCCACGATCAGATCAGCTGCAGTTCCAGACCTGCCCATGTCTGGAGAGACCATACAGGTGGTAGGGGTCGCAAACAGGAGAATAACCAGCCAATTGACAGAACCGGTACAGGTGAAAATAGGGAAGTACAGCGATGAGCACCAATTTGTGGTTTGCGATTCAAGCCCTGTGTGTCTGCTAGGAAGAGACCTGTTGTGTAAATTGAATTGTACTATATATTGTACACCTCAGGGAGTGGAGGTATTGACTAATGATGATGATGCAGATTTCAAAGTTGCGAATTCAAGGATATGTGTGGAGCTGTACCCTACTTTGACAGTAGACGAGCTTCCCTGGGACTTGAGAGAGACAGTGGCATCAGAAGTATGGGATTTCACTGGGGAAGAAATTGGATTGGTCAAAGGGGTGGACCCAGTGAAAATAGTAGTGAAACCGCATGCTGAGTTCCCAAGAACACCCCAATACAAATTGACTCCAGAAACGATTGCAGGCATAAAACCCGTGATCGAGTCCATGATTAAACAGGGAATACTGAAAGAAATCGTGGGTAGTCCATGCAACTCCCCGATTATGGGTCTGCAGAAACCCAATGGGAAATTTCGGATAGTACAGGACCTTCGAAAGATTAATAACATAGTCGTTTCATGTTGTCCAGTGGTACCGAATCCATCAGTGATACTGTTTCAGATTCCATTCCAAGCAGAGTGGTTCACTGTGATCGATCTTTGCCAGGCTTTCTTTTCGATCCCTTTGGACGAAGATAGCCATTTTCTTTTCGCATTTAAGCTGGAAAATCGCGTCCTAACATGGTGTCGTATCCCTCAGGGGTATACAGAGAGTCCATCGATCTTTAACCAGCTTCTGAAGAAAAATCTTGAAAGTCTAGTGCTGCCCCAGAAGTCAGTTCTGGTCCAGTACATAGACGACCTCCTTGTGGCGTCAGAAACAGAAGAAGCTTGCAGGGAAGACTCCATTGCTTTGTTAAATCACCTAGCTGCCAATGGGCACAAGGTGTCCCCGGGAAAATTGCAGTACTGCCTGACAGAAGTACAGTACTTGGGACACAGAATTGAGAAAGGCAAACGAAAGGTGTCACCAGACAGGATAGAGGCGATCATGAAAATGAATGCGCCTCAGACACAGAGAGAGGTCAGGATGTTCCTAGGGATGGTGGGTTATTGCCGACAGTGGATCGTGAACTTTTCACTGAAAGCAAAGCCCTTGCAAAAACTGACGCACAAAGAGGTGAGTGATCCGGTACCATGGGACAAAGACTGTTTGATGGCATTCTTACAGCTGAGAGAGGACCTGTGTCGTGCTCCGGCATTGGGAATGCCTGATTACAATAAACAATTCTTTCTTTACTGTTGTGAGAGAGAAGGTTGTGCGTTGTCTGTGTTGGTCCAAATCCATGGGAATGCCCGTAGACCAGTTGCTTATTTCTCGGCTACTTTAGACCCAGTAGCCGCAGCGTTGCCCGGATGTCTCAAATCCGTTGCTGCAACGGGTGTCAGCATTGAGAGATGTGAAAATATCGTCATGGGGCACCCGTTAGAGGTGTGCGTGCCACATTCTGTTGAACTGTTGATGACCAGGACCAAAACACAGCATCTGACCAACAGCAGGCTCACGCGCTATGAGCAAGTTATTCTTGCTGCAGAGAACGTGACCCTCAAGAGATGCTCTGTTTTGAACCCTGCTACCTTGATGCCACTTCCAAATGATATTGATGATGATGATGAATATACAGACCATGACTGTCTCGATGTGACTGAACTATGCACCAAACCCAGACCCGACATCGTAGATGAGCCACTGACCGACCCAGACGAAGTTTTCTTTGTCGATGGCTCATGTGTAAGAGACGAAGTTGGGCAGTTGAGAGCAGCGTATGCTGTTTGTACAATTGAAGGAGTTGTGGAAGCAGGGTGCCTGGAAGGAGTAAACTCCGCTCAGGTAGCCGAGATTATTGCCCTGACACGTGCTTGCTTAGCAGGCAATCAAATTCGAGTCACCATCTACACCGACAGCCAATACGGGTTTGGGGTAGTTCATGATTACGGGCAGTTATGGTCTCAAAGAGGGTTCATGACTTCTTCAGGCTCTCCCATTCGCAATGGAGAGTTTGTGCGCCTGTTGTTAGAAGCATTGCAATGTCCAGCAAGTATCGCAGTTGTAAAGTGCATCGCACATACCAAAAATGAGGACTTTGTTTCGAAAGGCAATAGATATGCTGATGAAGTTGCGCGGTATTGCGCAGAACAAGGTTACTCTTTCACAGAGGTGGATGTGGGTGGAATAAATGTAAGAACCGAATTAGCCATGATACTGGAAACTGTTGATACTTGGGATGAATTGTCAACCATGCAAGAAAATGCTCCTGATTCTGAGAAAGAAACATGGGAAAAGGCAGGATGTGTAATGGGTGAGACTCATTTTTGGGTCTCAGCAGACGGCAGAGCAGTGTTGCCCAATGAGATGGTGAGTCCAATGGCTAGACTCATACATGGTCCCGTACACTTAGGGAGAGATGCTATGCTGAGAGTGTTTAGACAGACTTGGTACAATCCTAAGTTTAGGATAGCAGCAGAAGCAGTGTGCCAGCGTTGTGTGACCTGCCAGCAGCTGAACGTAGGAAAAAGAACACCAGTTGCACTAAGTCACATAGGAAGGTCTGGAGGTCCATTCAACAGAATGCAGATAGATTTCATTGAAATGCCAAGATGCAACCGCCTCCGCTATGTCCTGGTGGTTGTTTGCGTGTTCTCCAGATGGGTTGAGGCATACCCTACGCGTAGGTGCGACACCCTCACAGTGGCTAAGTTACTGCTTAGAGAACTTATCCCTCGTTTCGGGGTGCCGGCCTTTTTGGAATCAGATAGGGGAACACATTTTAACAGCGAGCTTGTGAAGATGATTTGTGTTGCACTAAATATAGATCAAAAGCTACATTGCAGTTACCGACCAGAAGCCTCAGGAATTGTGGAACAAATTAATGGCACGATCAAGTCCAGAATAGCGAAAGTTTGCTCCTCAACGACCCTGAGTTGGCCTGATGCCCTGCCATTAGTCCTCATGAGCCTTCGTAGTACCCCAGACAGAAGAACAGGGTTGTCACCACATGAGGTGTTAATGGGGAGAGCAATGAGGCTGCCATCTATTCCAGCTACTGCACTGTTAAATATCACAGATGATATGATCCTGGACTATTGTAAGGGGCTATCTGACGCCATGCGTTCTGTGTCCCTTCAGGTGCAGGCTGCAGAGGTTCCAGCGTGCCAGGGCCCTTGCCATGACCTGTATCCTGGGGACTGGGTCCTGGTGAAGAAACATGTGAGAAGAAGCTGCTTGGATATTCGTTGGCGTGGGCCCTACCAGGTCATCCTGATCACAAGTACAGCTGTAAAGGTGGGAGGCCTGCCCAATTGGATACACGCGTCACATACGAAAAGGGTTCCAGCACCTCTGGAAACAGCTCCTCTCTCGGATGGACGTCCAGCTGAGGACCAAGAAGCCATAGAGGGGGCTAGTCCAGCTGTAGAGGTGCCCGCGGAAGCAGGGAACGAGTCTGACCAAGCTGAGGACGGTCAGTACAACAGCGAAACAGAAGACGCTACAGAAGGAGAAGACAGCTGGGAGTACGAGTCTGACCCTGACAGGTCTGAAAGAGAGCGAGAACAGACCAGAAGGAGAAGGAGTAGAAGGGCACGTGGAGAAGCAATTTGGCCGCAAAGAAGAAGTTCTAGCCTGAGGTCAACTCCAGAAGCAACCCTTCCTCCGATATCAGAAGACTCAGACCCAGAAGAAGGTGCTCAGGGCGCTGAAGCACCGGACCGAAGAAGGTCAAGAAGAGTGCGTGTGCCTAACAGAAGATACTCCACACCTGAGTGGACATATCTGGCGACAAATGTCTGTGAAACCGGAGACAGGGAGGATCCGAGCGGTGGTGGTGTCCAGTTCTGAGCCCATTATCACCGTGGAAATACGACTGTTGGTACCCGGTGTCGAACAAGAAGGGTCACTAACATTCGTGCTCCCCAGACCTCCCCGCCTCAGCAAGTTAAAACACATGTTTCTTACAGAATTGCAATTCCCCGACTTTGGTACAACGATAACAGCACATGAAGAGCACACTCTTCGCTTGGAAATATTGAACTATGCTATTGAAGCTGCAACCACAAACCTGATAGTTGACTGTTAAAGGACTTTGTAAATAAGGCAAGCAGAAAAAAGAAGATTACCTAGCGCCCAGGAAGCAGAGAATTTTAGGGAAATCCCTTGAGTTGATGGAGAAGGGCTAGGGTTGTCTTTTTGAACTGTTAAAGGACTTTTGCGAAAAAGGCTGTCAGCCTCCAGCTGTGTGGATTCTAAAGACAAAAAAGGATTGAAAGAGACTGTAAAGGAACGAGAGGAAAAGAACTTTTTGCAAAGAGAAAGGGATAAGCTAGATTGTCTGACGAAATGGAGGCCGGCACCCCGAACCGCAGAGCTAAATGTATAATAGGTACACTAATAGTAGGAGTGATAATATTAATAGCTTTAGTGGTAACAATTTCTTATGTAAAGGGACATGAGGAAGAGGTGAAGGTAACTGATGTGAGTTCTGTAGTAACGCTTACACCTATTGTTGCTGGTGAGAAAAGGGAAAACACTCAAGAGAAAGCGTTATTGGCTGCAGAAGCCCGCAGGTTACATGTGGACGAGTCCCAAGGAGACTTTAGGTCAAATGCTTATGCTAAACTTTTGTATGAATACGTGGATGCCATGGAGGTTAAGGATTGCTACGTCTGCATGCAGTTGCCTGCGTCTGTAGATGAAGGAATTCGCTATCATCACCTCCCTCTGACATATGGCATTACATGTAGCTTATTGCTTAGTATATTTTATGAGAGAGATAGTTTTGAATACTATTTCTCTAATTATGATTCAGTGTTGCCAGAAGTCCCGAATTATAAGCAGATGAATAAATGGGATTACTGGAAGAGTGAAGACAGGTTGGCCAAATTCTTCATTCCTTGGATTACCTTAGATACTTCACATGCCCGTAGAAATAATCTGACATGCAAGGTGTCAGAAGTCGAGAAAAAGTTCATAGGGCAGGTGGATGATCGTTACAGGAGACAAAAGATTTTGAAAAAATCAGGACAAGGGAAATTAGATTGGACCGAGGAAGAGAAGTCACATAAGAGAAAGGGTAGTAGTGGTCCAATAGCTTTAGATAAAGCGCAGAGAGGAAAGTTATGTCTTCACCGAGCAAAAACGTATTATGAAA
Organism: Lissotriton helveticus; assembly: GCF_964261635.1. Classification (NCBI taxonomy): domain Eukaryota; kingdom Metazoa; phylum Chordata; class Amphibia; order Caudata; family Salamandridae; genus Lissotriton; species Lissotriton helveticus. The sequence continues at coordinate 1,287,319,311 of NC_136057.1, read as the reverse complement.
ATGTATACGTGGGTGAAGTTGACTGTGAACATGCTTTTAATTTAGAGTACTACACTAAGGATTTCCTGAAGGGAATGCAAGTGATTCCAAATGTGTATTTTGTATGTGGAAGAAATGCTTACGTGAGACTACCTGACAACTGGTATGGATCATGTTATTTGGCAATTGTCTTCCCCAAAATATATCATGCACAAGACTTATTGATCATTGAGGGCCAGACATCATCGAGGGGAAGGAGAGATTTAGGCGATGCAGAAATGGTTGGAGATGTCTTTGGAGCTATGTTCCCTCTTTTGGGAATAATCCTTAATGATGTTAAAATTAGACGATTGGCAACAGTTGTCGACAGGTTGTCTGCCAGCACTGCTCAGTCCTTAATGCTGGTAGAAGGAGAGATGCAATCGATAAGGGCTATGGTTCTTCAAAATCGTCTTGCCTTAGATGTCCTATTAGCAAAAGAGGGCGGAGTCTGTAAGGCTTTGAAGGTTCAGGAATGTTGCACTTATATTCCAGACCTTTCAAAACCCCTTGAGAAAGTTATTAAGAACATAACTAATATACACAAGGAGATCGAAGACTTGAGTAGAGAAAATGTTTGGGAAAAGGTGGGCCACGGAATGAGTGCAGTTGGAGGGTGGTTTTCCACCTTAGGCAAAAGCTTTATATGGTATATCCTAAAGCCTATCATCATAATATTGATCTGTGGGATAATATTGTGGGGATTGGTGAGGGTATTCAAATGGTACAGAGCAAGAAGGTCAGAAAGGGCCCAAAGAGAACAGTTGCAGAGATTGGCTGCCATACAAGATAATCAGTACAGGAGTCTGAGAGCTCTGGAAGCGCAGAGAATGCCAGCAATAACTGCAGTTTAAATGTTAGTGATGACCCCGAGAGGTCATCAAAGGGGGGAACTGAGAGAGCGCAAACTGATATAAATGTATGAGTACATCACACTTACCTATAGTAAGCACAAGTCATGAAGAGAAATGCCATGAGTGCTAATAGTATCTGAAATTATATTCTAAAGGTATAGCTAATATAGAGATTTAAGTAGAAGTGGAACTAATACAGAAAGGTGTGACATTATATGATTTTATTAGACGTGATTATTTTGAATCTATGTCGTGTAGCTGTTAACGTGTAAGATGGACTGTGGTTAAACGCAGAAAGTGGTAGGCCTCAGGGCCAGAGCTGGAGCTAAAAGGAAAGGTGGTTCTTTTCACGACAAAGATTGTTTTAACGTTTTTGGTCCTTGCATTAAATAGGCCATGATTTATAGAAAGGTTTACTTAATAATAGAATAAGAGTATTAACATGTTTTAATTAATTGAAGAAGTTGAATGCTATAATCATAATGTGAAATATTGTAGGCCTGAAATGTTTTAGCATTGATTTACACGTACATGTCTGGGCTGAGGAATGTTGCAAGCCTTTTTAGAAGTCTATGAGAGTTGGGTTCTTGGCGGCAGATATCTGTCTGCAACAGGAAAGGGGGGATCCAATTATAAGTGAATGAATAGAGGTCTGTTCAGTAGACGGCCCAGACATGGAGGAGGGTTCTGGAATGTTTAAGGGGTATCAGCGGGCCGGAGAAGAGTCTGAGAAGCAAGGTCAACTCTAACGCATGAGGCCCAAGACAAAGCATCATGGAAAAAGCCTGAAGTTGCACCACGTGAGAGGCGTTTCGCAAGGGGCGTCTCAAATGTTGTTGACTGTTTTGTATTAGGGACAGCACCCCTGGGTGGAGTTAGAGTAGAGACCTGAGGACCCTTTAGAGAGCGGATGGGTAGGCAGAGAGGGGTCATGACTGGAGAACTATAGGTTTTCACCAAGAGACTTAGAGTGAGTGACTTCCCTTGGGGGTCATTCACTGCTGACACCTTTGTTAGGTTGGGATTTGGTTAAGTAGGGATACCATCTAGAACAGGGTAGGGACGCCTAACCTGTGTTTGTTTTCCTCCAATCTAAATGAAGGAGCGATATGCGTCTATGCTGATAGCTTTATTATTTTTAGAACTTGTGTTAGTGATTTCTGTTGCTCGTCTGAGGGCTTTCCGAGAGCACATGTATGTAATTGGACCTGTGTATCTCGTGAATCTCATTCTGAGATGCCTGTATTTGCAGCTCATTATATCTTTACAATAAACTTTTGAAACTAGAAGTTGTCCGTGATCTTTGGGAGTAGAGTCCTTTCTTGGGTGAACTGGCTTGGAAATAGGTGCACTGTTTCCTTCCAAGACAGGCAACAAAGGTTCAGTCGACCAGATCGAGGTTTGGATCAATAGATATAAGGTATCGATCAAAATCTCGCCCTTTCAAACGTTTTGCATGTTTTTTCAACAATATGTCCCTTCACTTTTAAAAACAGAATCAAGGAATCATGATCACTGTCCGCAGGGTAAAATATTTTTGAAATCCTGAACAAAGTTATAACTTTTGACCCTAATAGAATAGTTAATGATTATACTGCATTGGGAGTTGTAGAAGCTGGAGAATCTTATAACCCCCCCCCCCCCCTTGCAGGGAATGGAATCCCTAATCGACTAGTATATTTAGCAGATTTTCCAGTCTATGTGATGGTCATGGTTGAATTTCCATTAGGCTCATTCTCCTATGTATTAAACATGAATAGGGTGATCTACCCAATACACAATAATCCAACTGAACTTAAAGAAATTAACTCTGTCATGGCTGACCTTTTCCTCCAATAATTGTTCACAAGGTACACACATTAGGAATAAACGGGATGCTTTCAAAGCCCATTTTAGGTATCTGGATCATAATAGTTATCAAATAAAATAGGGAAAAAAATATGAAATCCCTTAACAAGATATTAACTATCTGGAAAAACGTTTTGTACCACACCCTATCAGCTCATTCTCTCAAAAGGTTGGGAATGAATACAACACATACTCCAGCAAGAAAGAGAGCCTGTCCATCAGTAACAAGAACATAGATTTTTTGATTAATGGTAATAAAGTCAGCAGAAAGTTGGAAAACTCTCTGAAATCTCATTGAGCAAAACCCCATGTGCCTACAACAAAGAGTGGCTAAGGCACACTTTGTGGTCAACACTAAGGAGATTTTCTTTGTCGTTATGAATTTACTATCATTCGCGACACTCTGAGAAGTGCACCCCATCTCTCTTAACTAAGGAATATTTCACTACTCACTTCAGCTTGAAACAGCTGGCTCTTCCTGACAGAGAGATCTTGGTGAAAGAATCCTGCTAGCAATCAAGGCAGTTGAAACAAAGAAGTCTACAGCCATTGTGACTTCCTGTCTGAACACCATTGACATTTTAAGAAATCTCTTTTCACCAAACGCATGCTATGTTGAAACGGTTCCATCTCATGATGTGATTCCAAGCTTAGCACAAAAAGTGAAAACAATGGTCATTCTCAGTCCCTACAAACACAATGCCATCATTAAACAAGCATTGGCAAAACCAATAGGTTTTGGATTAATGAGATAGTGCATGCAGCACTGGCACCTTAGAGCGAGACTCACAGGAGGGGTGCAGCTGGAGAGGGCTCCCAGGGCTACAGTTGTGAGGTAGTCCCTCATCAAGATCAGTGCAAGCACTCGAGTGGAGGAGGCAGGCTAGACCCAAACAGCCTACATCGTTAGGTGAGATATGAGGACTCCGCTAGGCTGAGCTAAGACGTAGCTGAGAAAGTCCAAAGCCATTGGCTAAAAGAGGCTGATTGAAGAAAGCCAATGGCGGAAAGAGGCAGACCTGAAGCCCACTCTATGTATATCTTTAGGAATATATATGTGTTTGACAGCTCTGCTATCAAAACAAAGGCCCAAAAATGGTGTGTCTCATCTCTTAGATAAATTCGATTTCAAACTATATATGCAAACCGTAGCAAACATTTTAATTACATTCGTCCATTTGTCAACTTGGATCAAATATATATCAATCCAATTTTCAATTATACCAAAATAGGCTCTTCAAGTGTAAATACATGGCAGTTAGGCTAAGAATGACATGCCACTTGTTTGAAAAAGAGCACATGCGTAACCCCTTTTTTTTTCTTCTTGTGTCCTCATACATGCCATCAGAAAATAACCACTCTAGATAGGATCTCTCTGGGCCACTAGCACAAACCGCTTTTGATTCCGCCCCAGGATTAAGTGCTTAAGCCTACAGAGGTCACCCAGAGGTAGGCTGTCTCCTTGTCCAACTCCCATTACCGTTACCGTTATACCTTGGCCCTTGGAAGGACCGGAACACAAACCTCTGGCATAATCATTGGACTCTTTATTTATCGGACCATTCTTTTAATGCAGACCAGACCTTGGTAGAGCCCCCTCCGCTACACAACATATCTGACTGGCTAGTAGCCATGATATTCCTTAGGCAATCAGCGAATCTTGGGGGGCCTCAGATTTCCACTCTCTGCATATCTTCCTCCTTGCAATTACAATAACATAGAATAGAAACTGTGAGGTAGCGGCTCTAATGTTGTATCCGTCTGGCAGACCAAAAAGAATCAATCTGGGGCTGCAGTTAACTGGTGTTAATAATACCTCCTCCAAAAATCCACACACCTGCCTCCAATAGCTAATTATTTCTGGGCAGTCCACAAACATATGTATATCATCGGCAGTGTGAAATTTGCATCTTGGACAATGATATAGTTCCGCTGAGATCTTTGATAATTTCGCGGGAGTCCAATATACCCTATATGCTGTGAACAGGTGGTTCCTTCAGAGGTTAGCTGGTTTTATGATCTTCTGTGAGATTGTAAATGAATCTATCCAGACCTTCATCATCTCCTCTCTATTGTTCGTTAACAGATTATCCCAAAGTTTCGTTATTTCAAACTCTATACTGTCTTTTGCACCCACTAATGAGTTGTACCAGAGTGCGACCTCCCCTTTCCACCCTTTCTCTCTATTGATTGAGTCTAAAATCCGGATCTCCTCCTCATTCCCCCAACTCTGCCTCCCCCACCAAGAAGACAACTGATAGTATTCGAATCTTGTGAGGGACCCTCTCGTTAAATTTGATAGTGATTCCCAGTCCATTAATTGACAGTTATTACAGAGGTCACCCCATTTCGCAAAATCCGCCTCTCTCAGTGGAAGAGCCAGTCGATCTAATAAACACTCTGGAGTGCCCGGGGAGTCCCATATTGGAGCTTGAACATTATAGTATGGAATCATCAGAGTCTTGCATATAAACTGCCAAATCTTAAGTGCCGCCTGTAGAAGCTTCAAGCGGACCTTTTTATAGTATTTCTGGTCCCCGAATTTGTAGAGGAAAAATTCTAAACCTTGTGGGTGGTCTGATAACATTGCTCAAAAGAGACGGCCATGCGAAGAAGAGTCCAACTTGTTAGCCAGGAGTCTAAAATTCTTAAATTGAAAAGCATAACAATAAAAAAGCAAATTAGGGAGGGCCAAACCCCCCAACTTTAGTCCCCTTCTTAGTGTCCTCCATGCTATCCTGGGGGATTTGGTGGACCAGATAAAGGACCCAATCTTCCCTTGAAGAAGGGCGTTGTCTTTATGATTAAAAATCAGGGAGATGTTATTGAACAAAAAGGTTATTTTAGGGAGAATAATCATTTTGATTAAGTTAACTCTACCATAGATATTCAAGGGTAGACTACCCCATCTAGTTAACAGCTTACTTATATCCTTTACCACTATCTGCCAACTGGTTTTTGGAACGTCCGCTAATTTTTGTGTAAGGTATATGCCCAAATATCTAATTTTTTGTTTGGCCCCAGGTACCGGAGTCAGATTATTCCAACTCATTATGTCAGTTTGTTCTTTGTTTATTTTATACCCTGACATTGTGCCAAATTCTTCCGCTAATTTGTATAATCTAGGAATGGCCTCAGCAGGGTTGGCAGTATAAAGAAGAAGATCATCAGCATATAATGCTGTCTTTAACTCTAATTCTCCCATTTTAAATGGTGTAATTACGGGATCCAGTCTCAAAGAGCAGACGAAGGGCTCGAGGTATATATCAAAAAGGAGCGGGGAGAGAGGGCAGCCCTGCCTCGTACTTCTGGAGATATTAAACCAGTCAGTCAGGCCACCATTTATCAAAACCTTGGCACGGGGGCTCCTATATAGTGTTTTTATTCCCTCAATAAAGGAAGATGGGAACCCAAACTTTACCATAGTCTCCCATAGGAATACCCAATTGACCTGATCGAATGCTTTTGCAGCATCGATCGCTACGATAGTAAGTGGCAGTCCTTTCTCCTCAGCTACATCGATTGCTACGATTGCCTGAAATGTAAGCTCATTAAGCTGTCGGCCAGGTATGAATCCCCTCTGATCTGAGTGAATAATAGTCTTGATGACCTTAACCAGTCTGGTTGTTAATATTCCAGAAAATATCTTAAGATCAGAATTAAGAAGGGAGATGGGTCTATATGATTAAATCTTTTTAGGGTCTTTATTTGGTTTTACTATCAAAGCAATGGTGGCTTCTGACCATGTGGGTGGGATATCACCTCCTTGTCCAAAAATTCTGTTAAAGAGTGACAGCAATACAGGTAGAATTTCATCAAGATTATCCTTATAGATTTCCGTCGGCAACCCATCCGGGCCAGCAGCCTTATTTCTGCTCATCTTATTCACTTGTGCCCTTATCTCCCCCTCTGTAATGTCACTGGCTAAAACAGTCTTATCAGAATCGCTCAGTTGGGGTAGGTCCCTCAAATTCCACCACTGCTCCAGTTCCTCAGCTCCCAGACTGCTGGTTTCTTGGTATAGTTCCTTCATGATATCCCTTGCTTCTTTCCTGATCTCCTCATCCATCGTTAATAATACCCCCGAATCTCGCTGAATTAAGGAGTTGATGTTATTCCTACTCCTCTCAGATCTTGCTTTCCAGGCCAAAAGAGCACCGCACTTTTCTCCATACTCAAAGTTCTTTAACTTGCTAGTCTCCCATCTATCCTTGATTAGTTTTTCCGCTCTTGCTTTAAATCGTGATTGTAGTTCTAAAAGTTCCTTTTCTAGTTTTGGAATTTTTCCCTATTCTCCAGGACAGCCAGCTGTAGCTGTTGCTCCTTCTTTTGAATGGAATCAAGGTCGTTAATGTCCATGTCCTTGATGAGTCTTTTTTTATAAGCCATCTGAGAACCCAAAGTCCCTCTCATATAGGGCTTAAATGTTTCCCAGACTATTTGTTATGTGGCTGTACCTATATTAAATAGAAAAAACTCAATAACACTATCCTTGACCTTAACTCTAATTGCCTCATCAAGAAGAAGTGTTCTATCCAGAGTCCATCTACAGTCTGGAGATCTGGCCTTAGAGTTAACCTTTAATTCGACCATAGAATGGTCCGAAAGACCTGCCGGGGTATATGAGATTGAAACTATGTCTGGCAAAAGTATCCGGTCTGCCAAAAAATAATCGATCCTGGAATATTGTCTATATTTTTTACTGTAAAAGGAGTATTCCCTTAAAACTCCATGCTTGGCTCTCCATATATCCTGCAAGTTGAACTCCTTCATAATATTTTTGAGAGCAGAGAGAGAATTGTTTGGGACATTTTATTTGGCTTTGGAGGCACGATCTAGCTGACTGTCAAAAACTAAATTAAAGTCGCCTCCGAATATTACTGGCGCCGTGTGCTGTATCAAAGTTTGCTCTAACTTTAAAAGGAAGCTGTAATTATCCTCATTAGGACCATAATATACAGCACACATGTAGGATGAACTGCCTATAGAAAGGACTGCCACCAACCATCTTCCAGAGTGGTCAGTATCCCAGCACTGAACCCTAATCCCCTTATTTGCTCTAACAATTAAGGCAACCCCCCTTGTAGTTCCTTTTTGCCTGGAAAATAGAACATCCTGAACACAACTGAGTTTCCCAAAAACTTGACTGCATAACTCAGCCTCTAAATGTGTTTCCTGGAGTAGATAGACATGGGCCTCAGCATTTTTTTTAAATTCGCGGACCATTGTTTGTTTTCTGCAACTCCCCATACCGTTTAAATTCCAGGAAAGAAATGTATTACTTATTGCCATACTGACAGCCATAATCTGGTTTGATCCAGCAGATCTGGCAAGTGACCTCCCTCTGTAGCTTAAACTTCTGACATGACAATTTTGTGATGTATGAGGATATTTTTATTTTTTCACCCCCTCCCCCATAACCCCCCTCAACCCCTCCCCTGAGGAACCCACCCATCATTTCAGGTGTTGATCTCGCCTTAGGGAGCCCCTCACCCTTGCGACACTACCTCTATAAAAGGATTTCTTTCTTTCTTTCCCCCTTTTTTTTCTTCTTTCTTTTATATACTTTTCTTCTTTTTGTTCCCCTTTTTTCCCTCTTTCTCCCTCCTTCCCTTTTCACCCCGCAAATTGTGCCCCACCTTAGTGAAAGCTATCCTATTATTCATTTATTTTGAATTTAAAAAAAGGAAAAGGAGAGGAAAAAAAATATATGTTCATATAAACTGACTTAATTTTCCCTAAATATAGTATATAGTATATCTCCTAAATATGCCTTTCAGTAACCCATTGGAATTAAGCCTAACTATTTCCTCATTTTTAACAGTAATTCATCCACTTCCTCTGAGTGATTACAGTTGTGCATTTTGTTATTCCACATCACCTTTAATAGGGCTGGAAATTTCATTTGCACTTGTGCACCTAGGGATCTAAGTTCTGGCATCCTGGATCCCAACTCCCACTGCCTCTGAGCTGTTCGGCCCCCTATATCAGATCTGATTTGGTATGGATTAGCCCGGTAGTGGAGGGTGCATCGTGCGAGACATCTGCTTAAAATTAGCTCCTTGACACTGAAAGTTTGAAAGTTTACTAAGATTTTTCTAGGCGCTTTTCGGTCCGGGTGTAACCTAAAGGGGTCTCTATGCACCCTCTGAATTTCTGCCTCAAGATCGATATCCAGACGATCCTTCAATACCTCCTCACGTAGGAGTCTACAGACAAACCCTTTAATGTCTTCCACCTCCTCTCCTTCTGGAATTTTTAGGATTCTAAGATTGTTTCGTCGGGTTTGTATCTCCAGCCTCTCCATTTCCATCATGAGGGACCGGTTTTGTTTTTTAAGAGTATCAATGTCTTTAGAGCTCCCCAGGGTGCTTTCCGAAAGCGTTGAAACCTTGCCTTCCAATGTACTGGTCCGAGATGCTATATCATCTAGCTTGGCCTCCAACAGATCAAATCTATTGTGCAGTCTTTTTTGGTTACCCTCAGAGACTTCAAACTTTCCCAGTAAATCTTCCCGCAGTATTTGAAATAGCAATCCAATTCTATCGCCCTCAGACTTCGCAGCATTTGGCAAGATCTTGAATGACTGGGCTGCTTTGGAGGAGAGACTGAGCCGATATAGGAGGATTTACCAGGGGTGGTTGGGGTGACTGAGGTAGTTGAGATATCAGAGGTAAGTTTTGCACTGTGGAACTTGTCAGGAGCGAGGCAGATGTAGAATTCATGAGACCTGATCGGACAGGGAGCCCTTGTGGTTCTGTCAGCGTAGTAGCAGGGTCTAGGGGACTAACAGTAGTGACCACATTAGTGCTTGGTGATAGACCTTCATCTGGAACCTCTGGAACCTCAGGACTCTCAGCGTCCTGGATGGTCTCAAGCAGAGCATATCTGTCCCCCAAGGGCAGGGGGGATAAAGACGCAACCTGATCTGGTTGATCTAATTGAGCTGTGGCCCCTATAGCTGACTTTCCCATTGTGCTTTTAGAACTCTTAGAACCTGCCAGGTGCTCCGTGATCTGAAAATAACTTTTGAGCGAAGGGGTACTCTTCGGGACTGACAACTGTTGGGCCGCCTTGGTGTTCCCACCTTTCTTAGCCCCCCACTTTCTTGTCTTTTTGTATGGGGTTAAGGGGAACGGTCCTCCCTTTTCAACTGGCTCTACTGATTCCCAAACCCCCTGACGTCTCAGGTCCTGTTTTGACCTTAGTTGGTACCTATTTCTCGTTCCCCCTACTGGCTCTTTAGATTTACCCTGCCTAACCCGCGGGGAGGCTGTTCCCGTGCTTAAGTGCGGAAAGTGTGTGGAGCCACCCCCCTCCCACGGGGGCCTCTCCTGTGAAACTGCTGTTGCTGCAACTGCTACTGCCGCTACTGATGGTGAATTTGTCTCCATGCAGACCTCCCTCCTTAATACCTCCTTACTGGTATTTCTTGCCCCCAAGGACTTAGCTGCTGAGAACTGCCCCCACACACCGGACCTCGAAAGTGAAAGAGGAGTGCCCCCCAGGAACAGTGCCACAGGCTCCTCCGGTATCTGTAACCCGGCTCACGCTGCTGCTCCCCTCCTCCTGCTTCTGCTCCGGCTTGTGCAAGTTGAACCTTCATCTCAGCCTCCGCGGAAACTTGGCTCTCAGGGTAGATTCCTGTACAGTCCCAGGTGCCGCCTGCTAACTACGCCCCCACCGTCCTTGCAGCAGACCGTTCTCGCATCCGCCTTGCCTCGCTGGGTCCTAGCGCCCGAGAGCGCTACAGCAGAACCGCCGCGGAAAAAGGAAAGTGAACGCCAGACTGGTAATTGCCCTCTACAATATTCCGAAAAAGTGCCCACAGTGTCTCACCATGAGGGTTAGATAAAGCCGTCTCATGGAATGGCTAATTTCATCTGCTACGCCGCTTGTAGTGTCTCCGTAGCGAGGAGCTCCGCTACAGCCGTTAGCCTGCCGCCGCCATGTTCCTCTCATACAGTAGGCATCCTTACATGCATAAACCCTTGAGCCATTTCACTCCATTTCACTTTTCTGTGTACTATAGAAAAGTTGCATGCACAATTCTCTTAAGAGGATCCCAGGATACACAACAGGAATGATGCAAGGATTTTCAGTGCACCAGGCCAAAGCATTTTGCCTGCTGGAGCTATCCCATGAACTGAAAAAAGGCAATTATTCAGACCTTTTGTAGTAATTTTGTTTCATGCAACTATTGACCCTGAAACTCGTTGTAAATATCCATGAAGGGCTTATGTCAAAATATTGTATACATACAAATCATCTGACATAAATATCATCTACTAAACGTTGTTTACCTACAAATTGTCCCATTGGGTGTAGATATTCAACTATTAACACTAACCTTTGCTGGCAATATCCAAGACACAATGTTTAGGTCAGCTATTCTGGCAATGATATTCTGCTACTACGTCTGTAAGAAATTCAGAAGGTGAATGGGGTGACACTCTCTGAGCCTATGAGTTTTGTGAGTGCTAAATTAATCTCTAATGATTAGAATCACATGCGTGCACTATCAATCGATCAAATTCTTTATTCGGCACTAGCGAGCCATAAAAGTCATACCATAAAATGCACAGTACAAAGGAGTTCATACACCATAAAAACTTCAGATTTAGTCCATTAAATGGTGTGATAGCAGCAAGATACCGACAAGTTTCAATATTTAGATCGTAGTTTAAAGGAACGTAAGATGTAATCTAAAACATCAAAAATAACAGTTTTTTCCCCAGTAACTGCAAGTAAGAAAAAGCTGTATGTGGGATATAGAATCCAGAGCATGCATAATAGGGCGCAAGAACTGCCTTCTTTGGTGTGGGTTAAAATGTACAAAATAATGTAAAATGCAAGGGGGCAGATTTGCAAGCCCCTTGAACCTCTTTTACGCCACCGTTGCATCATTTTTGTGACGCAGCGGCGGCGCAAAGCCAGCGCCATGCTGCGGGGTATTTACAACGTGACGCATCTGGGAGATGCGTCATGTTGTAAAGCCCTGCGCCACATGTAGGCGTTCCGGCGCAGGGGGGGGGGGTGTTCCGGCGCAGGAACGTCTCCTAAAAGTGGCTGATTGAAATCTACAAGATTTCACTCAGTCACTTTTAGGGCCATGCTGCGTCAAAACCCTATGCCTGCTTGAAGCAGGGGTAAGGATTGACGCAGCATGTTAGGGATAGGGCACCCCCCGAGCCCTGCTGGAGCTGCGTCGCGCTTGCGACGCAACTCCAGCAATGCGCCGCCTTTCAGATGGGGGATGCAACACGCATCTGCCCATCCATGCGCCACGGTGCGCCGCATTTACAATGCGGCGCATCAGTGGTGGCACACGGGTGGGCAGATGCATCGCAACTCTTCTGGCGCATCCCTGCTGATTAGCAGAGATGCGCCAGAAGTAGTAAATCTGCCCCAAAGTGCTTTGTTTGGCTGGGATCTCACAATGACAGTGGGGTAAAAATGAGAACCAAGTCACTTTGAATGGACAGGCCACCAAAAGTGTATGGTTTGTAGTTAAAACCTTGCGAGTAGGAAATCTATCTTTCACCTACAGTAAACTATGCACTCTTCCCGGCTATCGCCCTGCCGTGCTTTTTGCCTACGTTTGTAAAAGAGATTTCTTTATGTGTGCTGGGGAGATGTTAGATAAAAGAGCCGGGCTATGATAAAGAGCTGGTATGCCCAGACTTTCAAAGCCCTTTTTAATGGATTTCAGCCCGGGGATGTCTAAGCAAGTGTGCAGATTCATGCAATCTATCAGCACTGATCTACATAATTGGGCTTCTGGGTTTTTCCAAATACGCTGCCACAGTAAGAGGGTTTGTAATTTGATGTAATCCTCCAGGTAGTTTAGCCCTACCTCCTCGTGGCAAAATGATGTTGAAGTGTGGAATAGCCAGAAGTCTTCTTATAAACGTATTCTGTACAGTCTGCAAGGCTTTACAGTTTACGTGTCCTGCCCCATATGTTACAACAGATGTATGACATTACAACGCATGCTTTTACATTGCATGCTTTTACATCGCAGTTTTTACAACGCATACCATTACAACGCATAGCGCTTTGGGGTGCTGGATAGTGAATAGTTTAATTTACTATTCCAACTCCAGTCCCCGTGGACACTAGGGAAGGTGTTGGATAGTAAATTAAATCTATTCCCTATCCTAGAGCGCCCCCCAGCGCAATGCGTTGTAATGGCTTGCGTTGTAAAAGTTGCGTCGTAAAGGCACTGCGTGGTAAAAGTTGCGTTGTAAAGGATGTTTCCCGTTACAACTGATAGACATTTGCTGTTAAAAATACATAGCAGCTCACTTGTGGGTTTGTATCCCAGGCTTTTTGCAAATCTAGTCACAGACTCCAGTCACAGCCATGAAGAGAGTCCCCGAAAACTGGGTGGGATTCGAAAGGCATTGGCACAAGTCACAATTTTACCATCCGGGATGTTTTTCAATTAAAAAATAATAAGTAACGGCTGAGGGAAATAATGTATTGAGTGTCCAACTCCAATTCTGCCATAAATGTATTTACCCCAGTTGGTTGGTAACCTTAGCTTGTTTTCTTTTTTTTTATTGTTCTTGTAGGTTACCGTTTGTTTTTCTTGGGCTGGAAACTACACCAAATCAATGTGAATTGTTATCTGTTATTTGGATTCTTTGTTTCAATCCTTATTTGTTTTGATGGTGTGAGAATTGTACTGTGATGTCATTTCAATTGTTGTGCGTATCTGATATCTGTCTTTGTGAAATTGCAAACAAATGACATTCAAGAAAATGAATAATTAAATTATATGACTAACTTATTTGAGAACTTGGTCTGAGTCTGCATAACACTTTGGCAGCCTAGCAAATGGTCAGCTAGATGTTTTGAGTATTTTGTATTATTGGCCCTATCTAGCTGTGTGTCATAGGACCCACCCCTTGTATTACCAGCTTACTAAAAGTGCCATTTACAGAATTAAGACTTAAAATCCAACTTTACCATGAAAAAGGGGTTGAAAATACAATTCTTTTTTACCTCCTCCCAATTAAAAGTGATCACTTTTTAAATCTAGTAAATTAACCCAACGTAATCATATGGGAGAGGCAAGAGCCTTGCAGTAGTGAAAAACAAATGTAAGTGTTTTTCTGTACCAGGACATGTAAAAGGTAAAGGTACATGTCAAACTTTTTAAATGCATTGCACCCTGTCCTGTGGGCTGTTTAGGGCTTACCCTAGGGGTGATTTATAAGTATTACAAAGGAAGGTTTAGGCCTGCCAAAGGTGTTATTTTGCCACTTCGAAATGGCAGTGTTAACTGCACACACAGGCAGCAATGGCAGGCCCCAACATGTTTAAATGGCTAAGTGAGTGGCACATTGAGTGCTGCAGTCCCACTTGTCGCATCTAATTTACAGACCCTTTATACAAGTGGTACCACTTTACCAGGGACTTCCAAGTAAATTAAATGTGCCAATTGGGCGTATGCCGATTTCACAAACGTTTAAAGGAGAGAGCACAAACTCTTTAGCACTGGTTAGCACTGGTACAGTGCACAGAGTCCTAAGGCCAACAAAAACAAGATCAACAAAAATTGAAGAGTATGGGAAAAAGTTTGAGTGAAGACCACCCTAAGGCTGACATGTCTATCACCTGGTAAATAGCACACACCGCAGTGTGTGTATATTCTAGGGGCACAACTACCACGCAGAATGGGCTAAATGGCAAGATATTTCCCCAGGTTCAATGTTTCCTTCTTCACAGATCATATTAGACTCTTCTTGGTATTGTTTTAGGTGTCAGTGTAAAACCCATTGTTTTGAGTTTGAATCGATTTTCGCTAAATCCATCTCATATCAGAGGAGGTGCAGCAGTGATGTGGGTCTTGGCTAGTATACGTTGGAAGATGTCTTTTGTCGATTTAATTCTCTATTGAATCTTCTCCTGATGACTAAGTAAAACCTTGTTACTCTATACATGCATTTTCTGTTTCAGCTCATAATAAACCTGAACGCCAGTGATCTTTTCAGAAAAACTGTAGATATTATTGTCTATCCCTCTGCTAACAGCTTTCTTGATAATTTACCTCTTCCACCGTATCCACATCCATGTGGAGTGAGAGTGAATTAATTGCTTTACATTCCTACTGTATTCTAATTCTTATTTTATTTCCTTATCTTTACAGCTCAATTTTTGTGTTCTCAAACATAGGGCCTCATTTATAGGAGTAGCGTAATGAGGAGAAATACTTTAATTTCTCCTTGTTTTCCCTCTTTCTATGCATGCTGCAGCCTGCAACCTGTACAGAAAGAGGAACATGCCATCAATGATTGTTTTTGTGCAGGAAGGGGTCCCTTCCTGCACAAACACAATCATCCCCGCAATGAAGGCATCCCTGCAACATGACGCAAGGGTGTTTGCGTTGGCGCATGGCTGCTGTTTGTGCCTTATAGTAAATGAGGCCCCCTAGTATATATATGCAGACACGCATATTGCAAAATGCCATAACCATTGTTGTGTTTGGGGGAGCAGAGTCGGGTTAGACATGTTGCTCCTTCACTCCCTCAACAATGGTATAGTAGTAATCAATAGCACATTAGACAGGGAAGATCAGGATGCATGCTGTGTTTTTATGTGCAGATGTGATTACCATACATATGTAGCACATCAGAGCACAATGTGTTGAGTCCGTGCAGTCTGACACAGTCACAGTAGCCAGGCTTTGTTAGTAATGTCGGAATTTTTGTATTGTATTTAGTTAATTAAAACCTTTACAATATTGTAACATACAACACGTGATTTAAAAAGTGTACAAGGTCTCAAATGGTTAAAATGAAAACTTTTTAAGTATCCATATAATTGGAGTGATTGTGAGAGGTGAGAGGGGGTTCGGTGTATCAGTTCGTTACGCTTCACGCATCCGGCTACAGGCCTTTAAAATCGTGTTTGTTAGTATGACCCTCTTTGTTTTCTTTCACACAATAATTCTAGAATGGACTCTGGACATTTAGTAATGTCTTTTCTTTTGCACTGTGTTAATAAATGTGTGAGTCTCGGTTTACTAGCATGTTTGCTCCAAATAACATGTTTTATTGGGCAACATTAATTTTCGCTGTCTGGGCATACATGCATGTATGCCTGTATTGCTTTGTGTAATAAATGTGGCTGCCATCATGAATAATAAATAATCTGAAGGTCCGAAAATAAAAAGCAGGATGGTAGAAAGCCTTAGCTTCAGTGGCTGCATGGACGTTTTTGGATGGTGTGATACATTGTTCAAGAGGATTATCAAGGCTGGCCTGAACATCAGAGCGCGTGAATGCTGTCATATTTGCGTTGCATTTTCAATTATTCCTATTAGGAGAGGCCTAGTAGGCCCAGATTACTTTTTTATTATTCATAAAAATATCTCATATTTTGTGCACATCACGTTGTACACATTACTGGATTTTTTTCCATTTCTCTGATTGTGCAATTTTGTTTAATTTTAACCCACACGAGAGCGCTTTGACCAGAAAATGTCTTGAGAGAATTTTAAAACCACGGCCGAGAGACATTTTCTGCTCAAACCAGACTCCTACTGGTATCACTTTTATTTTGTGTGCATGGTGTGCTCTTGATTTAAATTTCCACCCGAGATCCAGCCAAGTACAATATACGCTATTTCGCATCATTTTTTGCATATTTTGCAAACAATGTTGTATTTTTTTTTGCAGTTTCACCTAATCCACTTTAGAAAACATGCAAAGCTAAGTTGTTTGATTTTAGGACTCTACTAATTCCTTTCCTTGCTCACAGTTAACAGTGCAAGAGAGACCTTTTCCTTTCCACTTGAACAGGCTCCTCGACAGCATCACTGTTACACATTACAAAATATTGAAGATTATGAGCACAGATAAGAAAGACACCTTCTGTAATTGCACTTACATTACCTATTAACAAGAGATAATGGTTATATGTTTTCCCACAGCCCTTGTGAAAAAAATAAACTCCAAGAGCCCAAGGAAAGATGGTAAATCATTAGACTTTTGGGTTCTTCAGCATCAACAGATAGATAGCTTGGCCAACAAGGAGGAAGGCACTAACGTCATCATAAGATAAGCTGACGAACAACATTATCTATGAGAAGACACCTCATGGATAAGCTGAGAAAATAAACGAGCTTCTGAAAGTGGAGAGTGAAACTCGTGTAGTAAAATGAAAGAGATTAAAAAACACACATAAGTAAGCAGCCTAAATCCAAAAATAATATACATTATTGCCATAGCTTTCTAAAGGTAACCCAGTAATGAGGGCCTCATTGCCAGGACTTCTATCACGTGCATATAATATAATTTATCATGGGCCCGCCTCCAGCCTTAAGTTCAGATAAATAACATTTTCTAGAACTTGAGAGGATGGAACATTAGTGGACGATGCATGACCAAACATGAGTAACTCACAGGAGCCTCCTAATGGGGCTTCTTCAGGATCACATAAGCAGGAGGTGGGTGTTCCAGGACGGGCCCATGCAAAAGAAGCTGGAATAAAATGAAGATGTGCAAAGCGTTGTGAAGTCTGACCTGCAGATCAGCACATGTGTCATAGACAGGGTCCATAATTGGAAAAATGTGGTCCTCATGTCAACAGCCTAGGCTCAGAGGTCTGAGGACAATATTCACTTTATAGGTGAACCAAGCCTTTTTTCAGTGAGATATCATGCTCAGAACACACTCTTGGTAACTTTAACAAGACTTGAATAATTCCTCCCTGCATCTGTTCCTACTGAATGCAACCTAAAGGTGGCACTAGGTGAAAATATTGCAGTAACATTGCCGGAAAACAATAATGTGGATTGAAAATATAAAATCAAAAATATATATGTATAAAAAATACAAAATGTTTAATAGAAAGAAAGTCTAAAAAAATAAAAATCAAGCTGTTGGGTTGGAATTAGTCTTTAAGAATACTTTCTGCCTTAAAATTGGGTCCAAATGGTGTCTGGTACGTGGGACGATTTTGGATGTGGAGTTGGATGAAACTTCTGCTCTCCAAGAATTTGCATGTGCAAATCAGTTTTGAATAAAGAAAAGTACATGGAGCCTCATTTATGAGCCCCTACTGGCACTATTGCGCTGCCGGAACAACACTTTTTTGCTGTTCCAGTGGTCCAATGGGCCACTGACATTTGTATAAGGCCACGTAAAGCCATGGTATGCGGCTTTTCATGCCCTTATAATTATGTGCCCCTTCCACACAGAAAACTGCACGAAAGGGGCGTTCCATGGGTGTTTCAGGGGGCTTTTTGACACTGCCCCAGAATTACGAGAAATCGTAAGTCTGAGGCAGTGCCAAAACTTAGGCCTCCCCAGGGGAGGTGTAAGGGAGGCACAACGAGGAGAAATATATTTATTTCACCTCGTTTTTCCTCTTTCCACGTGTGCTAAAATAGGAGGAAAAAGCCTCTTGTGATTGTTTTTGTGCAGTAAGGTTTCCCATCCTGCACAAAAATAATCATACTCACAACACAGGCACCCTTGCACCATGGTGCAAAGATGGTTTGATTGGCGCACAGCAGCCCACTGTGTGCCTGTGCAGGGGAAAAGGACAGGAATGCACCGTATCTAATAGACACAGCGCACTCCTGCCCTTTTCTTTTTCTGCAGGGCAGCGCGGCAGCAAGGCTCATAAATGAGGCCCATGGATTTTAAGTATGGTTACTCTGGTTCAGCTCATTATCCCTTATCTCGTTCAGACTCATAGTAAATTTGCCTATCGTTATACTGGTATGTCTTACAATGGATTGTCCCCAGGGCAAACTGTGACTGAGGGTGAGTGTCAGAAAAGTTTCAGCGCTCCGTCCATCATCTCCTTGTGTTTGCTTTGTTCGCCCTAAGTTGGCAGGGTATGCCCAGACGTGGGTCCCTTGCTCACTTTGCCACTGGATTCAAGCTAGCCTGGCTGATGAGGGCTGTTAGCCCGCAACCGGTCCCAGGACGCCTGTTTCCGGTCCAGGAAAGACATGGTTTGGCAGTTCGGGCTGTACTGTTCCCATGAGGCATAGGGTCAAGACTGATTTGCATATAGCTGTGTCTGAACTGGGGTGGCAAAGTGAGTGTCTGAAAAGTTTCAGCGCTCTGTCCATCATCTCCTTGTGTTTGTTTTGTTCACCCTAAGTTGGAACGGTATGCCCAGATGTGGGTCCCTTGCTCACTTTGCCACTGGATTCAAGCTAGACTGGCTGATGAGGGTTGTTAGGCCAAAACCGATCCCAGGATGTTTGTGTCCAGTCCAGGTAAGGCATGGCTTGGCAGTTCAGGATGGACTGTTCCCATGAGGCACAGGGTCAAGACTGATTTGTATATAACTGTGTCTGAACTGGGGTGGCGAAGTGAGCTAAAGAACGATGATGGGTTCAACCCTGATCTGTGACTGGGGGTGAGTGTCTGAAAAGTTTCAGTGCTCTGTCTATCATCTCCCTGTGTTTGCTTTGTACACGCTCTATTGGCAGGGTATGCCCAGACGTGGGTCCCTTGCTCACATCGCCACTGGATTCAAGCTAGCCTGGCTGAGGAGGGCTGTTAGCCTGCAAATGGTCCCAGGATGCTTGCTTCTGGTCCCTGGAAGACATGGCTTGGAAGTTCGGGATGGACTGTTCCCATGAGGCACAGGGTCAAGAATGATTTGCATATAACTGTGTCTGAACTGGGGTGGCGAAGTGAGCTAAAGAACGATGATGGATTCAATTCAGATCTGTGACGGGGGTGAGTGTCTGAAAAGTTTCAGAACTCCATCCATCATCTCCTTGTGTTTGCTTTGTTCCCCCTAAGTTGGCAAGGTATGCCCGTGGGTCCCTTGCTCACTTTGCCACTGGATTCAAGCTGGCCTGGCTGATGAGGGCTGTTAACCCGAAACCGGTCCAGGGAAGACATGGCTTGGCAGTTCGGGCTGGACTGTTCCCATGAGGCACAGGGTCAAGACTGATTTGTATATAGCTGTGTCTGAACTGGGATGGCAAAGTGAGCTAAAGCTTGATGATGTATCAACCCAGATCTGTGACTGGAGTGCTCCGTCCATCATCTCCTTATGTTTACTTTGTTCGCACTAAGTTGGCAGGGTATGCCCAGACGTGGGTCCCTTGCTCACTTTGCCACTGGATTCAAGCTAGCCTGGCTGATGAGGGCTGTTAGCCCGAAACCGGTCCCAGAATGCTTGATTCCGGTCCCGGGAAGACATGGCTTGGCAGTTCGGCTGGACTGTTCCCATGAGGCGCAGGCTCAAGACTGATTTGCATATAGCTGTGTCTGAACTGGGGTGGCGAAGTGAGCTAAAAGACGATAATGGATTTAGCCCAGATCTGTGACGGGGGTGAGTGTCGGAAAAGTTTCAGTGCTCTGTCCATCATCACCTTGTGTTTGCATTGTTCACTCTAAGTTGGCAGGTTATGCCCAGATGGGGGTCCCTTGCTCACTTTGCCCCTGAATTCAAGCTAGCCTGGCTAATGAGGGCTGTTAGCCCGAAACTGGTCCCAGGATGCTTGTTTCCGGTCCAGGGAAGACATGGCTTGGCAGTTCGGGCTGGACTGTTCCCATGAAGCACAGGGTCAAGACCGATTTGCATATAGCTGTGTCTGAACTGGGGTGGCAAAGCGAGCTAAAGAACGATGATGGCTTCAACCCCGATCTGTTACTGGGGGTGAGTGTCAGAAAAGTTTAAGCGCTCCGTCCATCATCTCCTTGTGTTTGCCCATGGCAAATTTGCAATACATTATTTCTGCAGCAGTAGGAGACAGGGCATTAAAGCTGTGCCTGATTATACTATCTGTGTCCTCTTGATGGGGCAGTGCTGGATTTGGGTGGGAACATCTGGAATTTGGTTCCAGCAGGTATTTTTGGGCTCTGACTGGGTTTTGGACCACCCCAGTGAATCATTCCGCCTATGTACCTGTACTATCATTACCGCCTAGGTACCTGTTCTAATATTTAGACCTATGCAGTTTTAAGTGCACACTTAGTATATGTGTTGTGAGTAGCAGCAACCAGCACGGCAGCTCCAGCACAGCCTAGCTTTACAATGACGCACTTAGCTGCAGCTGTATATTTGCCATCATTAATAATAATTGACAACAATGTCTCTAAACGGTTCTGATTAATTTTGCCTAGCATCAACTCCAGTGCAAGACTTTTTGGAGGGAGGTGTGGCCAGCAACATGACTAACAGGACTAACTAGATTAATGCTCCTAACCCCACATATCCATTCTTCTAAATCCGGGCCTCCTCTTGAGTTGAAAACCACCTGTCCAAAGCAGTGCTGTTAATGGGGTGCCTTTCTGCTATCATCAAGTAGCAGTGGTTCAGACCTGGGTTGGTTGGAACCTCTGATCACACTCATCGGTCTCATTCCAAGATGGCGGGTATGAATGAGGGGCTGTGGCGGATGACTGCATCGCCCAGTAGGAGGGCCCTGCTGCTGCTCTCGCCCTGAACTTGCTTTGGCCACTCGTTGGTGGGTCTCTCCGAAGCCTGGCTCTTTGGGGTAAATAAGGGGAGCAGCCCTCCCGTTCTTCATGTTCATCACGGCTGAGCCTTGCCTGGACTGGGTTGGAGGCGAGCCTGGGAGACTGGCCTGTTGTGCCTCAGGTTCCAACCCAAGGTGGATGGAAGGAGGGGAGCGCTGCCCACGACAATGAGGTTTGTTATTTATGGAGAGGAATTGCAGCTGTGCATGAGGCCTATGAGGATCTGAAGGCTTGCTGTGGGTCATGACATGTGGGTGGGTGGCCCGTACCCACCAGAGTAAATACTCTGTGGAGGACTAGATGCATAAATGATTGCATATGGTGGGGGGCTTACCCCACAGCCTCTGAGTGGGGTTGATGTTGACGGGTGAAATGGGCCCCTGGATGTAATGGGCAGGGCCTGTAGGGGCCCACCTATAGATGTGGATAGACAGCTTTTCGTCTCCCTGTGGCCCTTCCTTATGTGCACAGTGTTAGAAATCGGGTCTCTAGTTGGGAGAAGTATGCATCCTGTCCAAGTAGGGTCCACAATCTTAGTCAGGGCAAGCTAAATACACACTAAAAGATAATCTGTGCTGACCCTCTGATAGCTTGGCAGAGAGCAGTCAGGCTTATCTAAAAAGGCAACGTATAAAATATTTGAACAACTCACTCACATGCAGTAACAATGAAAACACCAAAAAAATACTCCATACAGGGTTGGAAAATAGATTTTATTTTTATTAGTTAAACAAGACTAAAACAACAAAAGTCCAATAATTAGAACCAAATTATTTGAGGTTGCGCTAGACCGGGGTAAATCCAATCTTCAGGCTACCGCAATGGAAGGTAGGCTAGCTACAGGACTTAGGCTGGTCCCACTGACATAGTACCTTGGATGGAGTAAGCGCCAATGTCAAAGACAAGATTTGAGGAGTCGAGGAGGCACAGTGTCATCATCGATCCCGTGAATGGAGGCAAAGCGTTAGCACTGTTCTGCGCAGTCAAGAAAGGTTGCTCCATCAAACCCTTTACAATGCAGATGCTGTGACGATTTCGAGCCACGCTGTCTGTTGGCATCGAGCCATGCAGTCCGTCAAGGAGATTTTGTAGATCCACTCTTGAGTTTGGCGGTGAAGGCCAATGTATCAGTTCCGATCTGTGCAAAGCCGTCACTGCATCGATTTTGATGGCTCTGGACAGCAGAAATTACCTTTCAAGGGCCCAGGACTGGGTTGGAACAAGTTGGGAGAGCAGGAACTCAGAGATGACAGAGTCCAGGTGCTGTTGCAGAGGTGAAGGAAGTCTTTGATGTCCCTGATAAAACCTGCAAGCAGTTGGAGTCGCTCTAGGCTCAAGTAAGATGGGACCAGTCCTTGTCCTCAGCAGGGCAGAGATCAGCCGGTATCAGGGCAGCTCAGAAAAGCAGACAGCAGTTCCTTCAGAGCAACAGTTAAGCAAAGTGGCAATCCTTGTGGCCCAACAGTCCTTACTCCTGGCAGAGTTCTTCACAGGTCCAGTAGTGAACTGTCTTGGTAGGGTCAGAGCCACAGTACTTATACACAAATGTGCCTTTGAAGTGGGGGATGACTTCAATTCAATAAACTTTATTCGATCGTCAGACCAGAAAAGTCCAAATACATGTGTACAGTCTGCTAATATTTTAGATATGTTAAAAACCTTCACAGACATAACAACACAGCAGTTCATCATTGAAAGCATAGACCTTTGTTTCTGTCTTAAAATTATATAATAATTATTATAAAAACTACAAACTAATTAATTCAGAGTACCTAATATTAAGGTGCAGTTATTTGTTTAAAACCATTTTACAAAAAATAAAGCAAATAGACCAACTTGATTGTACTGTTGTAGACATTAATAAATATGAAATCAAAGCGATAAAAGCCACTCAGTGGCAGGGTTTCATCATGATCAGGTTCAATTCCCTCACCAGCATATTCTGGGCATATTAAGATTGAATCAGAATTGGGCTCTGGCCCTTCCTTCTAATTCCCCACATGTGACCCAGAAACCTCGCGATTATGCACACCAATAAAGGTCTGGCATCTGTTTTTAGTATGCACAAGGCAACACCAGAATTGCGAATTCCAAGTTGCTTACAAATGGGGATTAACCATTTAGTCCTAGGTTTTGTATATGCAGGGCAAGCAAAGGAGACATGGCCTAGTGATTCAATCAGGGAACAGCAGCAATGGCAGCCTTTTGTCTTGGCAACATTAAATGACCACGAGTTTGTGATGAATGTAAAAGCAAACAGCCATGCCTAAATTATATCTATAATTTTCTTTAAATCAAGATAACCTTCCAGGGTGCAGCTAAGTTTAAAATCCATAAATTCCTCATATAGTCTGCCCGCGTATTATCCCTAGATTCATTCTGCTCTACCCAATCCTGATTCGGCACTTTAATTTGTTTCTTGGTGAAAGGTGGTGGACAATTAACACTGTGCCACATTAACCCAATTCTAGTGATGAGGTTTCTAACATGTTTATTCCATTCAATTTTGATCAATGTGACTTCAAAGCAGGCCCTTGAAGTGCACAGATCACCTTTCATGCCAACCCTGTCTGCCAGGCTATCTGTGGGCGGTAATCACCCCTTTGTGTGGGAAACAGGACACTGCCTATTCAGGTTTAAGTGTCCCCTCCCCCTCCCTCTTCCTTCCCAGAAAGAGCGATGAGAATGTAGATGAAAGCTTCCTGTGCCTGTGACTGTCTAGAGGGAATGTACAAAGTATAGCTGTCACCCACCTCAGACGTGTATTGGAGACAGGCTGCTTTTCTAAAAGTGCCATTTCTAAAACAATAATGTTAAATCCAACTTTACAGATAAAAATGATTTAGCATTTCCATTCTAAAGATATAAAACATGATGCAGCTACTCCTTTCTAAGCAGGAAATACAGCTTTAAAGTGTTTTAAGGAATTCCAATGCTAGCCTATAAGATGAGTAGGTCTCACATTAGTGCAAAATTAATTTAGCTGTTTGTCACTACCAGGATATGTAAAACTTAAAAGTACTTGTCCTACCTTTTACGCAGCCAGCACCCTGCCCTTAAGGCTACCTAGGGGCTACCTTAGGGGTGACTCATGTGCAATAAAAGGGGAGTTTAAGGTTTGGAAAGTAGTTTTAAATTCCAAGTCGAACTGGCAGTAAACTGCACCCACAGGCCTGCAATGGAAGGCCTGAGACAGATTTAAAAGGCTACTTGTGTGGGTGGCGCAATTAGTGCTGCAGGCCCACTAGTAGCATTTAGGTTACAGGCCCAGGGTATATTTTATACCACTTTACAAGGGACTTACAAGTAAACTAAAGATGTCAATTGGTTATACAACAATGTCACCATATTTAGGGGAGAAGCGAATGCCCTTTAGCACTAGTTAGCAGTGGTAAAGTGTCCAGAGTCCTAAGGCCAACAAAAAGATACTGCAACAAATGGAGGTAAGAAGGCAGAAGCTTTGGGGGAGGACCACCCTATAGATGACAGGTCTTACACACAGATTGGCTGGTGGTGGTGGAGACCATTGGCCCAATCTTCTATATTGCTCCCTTTTGCTGTTGGCACAAATTGAGTCATGGGAGAAGGCATTTCAAGGGGTGATCTATGGCCCCTGAGAAAACCCGGACCGCGCAACTAGACTAGATCAATCGGATGTGTTGCCTGTGAGCCTGCATTGAGATGGGATTGAGATACTGAGTTGTGAGAATTGGCCTCCTTCCCTCCTTCTTTCTCTGTCTCGTGTGTGTGATTGGTGAACTGTTGCACATGTTCCACCTGGCCCTGTTTTGACCCATTGTGTGGTGGTGGAGGCTGGGTTGCATCTGCTAATAACTGGAGTCACAGCATAGGTGGTGATGGAAGAGATTGACTGCGCTGATACTTCGGGGTCCCCCCCATTCCTGTCCCTGCCCTGATTCTGGCAATTGGGCCCTATTCCCTAAGGGATCAAGACATCTGGGGTGGTGTGCCCGTGTGTGTGACAATATGGTGAAAGATAGACAGATTGAAACATCACTGCAAACAAAGATGGAACAATATTACAGCTTGTGATGCTGGGGGCGGCAGGGCTTTGGGGGACGCCAACCTGAGCAGAGGTCTGCAGGACTCACAGGGCCCCACTGTAGCCCAAATCCTGGCAGCTATTGTAAACTTTAAAACTACTCTGGAGGTGAAAATAGTCCCCATCTTCCTGGAAACTAACCTCCTCTGTGTGGACCCACAGTAGGTTGCCAAGCAAACACTTGAAATGAAACATGTGGCATGCCTGCAGATGTAAAATGATGACCCTCAAATCCACTGTTGGCTCTCTCACTGAGCCTACGAGGCAGCTGGATATTAGATTTGAGAATGATGAGGGTTGGTCTAGAAGGTGTAACCTCTGATTTTTGGGATTCCTAGAGAGGGTAGAGAAAAAGCTCCTCAACCGTTCCTTGAAAATTGGATCAGAACTGTTGTGAAACCTTAGGGGCTGTCTGACCTCTTTGTGGTGGAGAAGGCAGGGTTCATAGTGCTCTGAAAACACAGCAGCCTCCAGGTGCCATACCACCAAGAACAGCCATAGCTAAAATACTTAGGGCCAGATGCAGGTGGCTCATTACCGGTCGGCAACGGCCGAAATTAACCGAATCGGTAATTTAAGGAATCAGTAAATTACCGATTTCTTAAATACCGATTCGGTAAATTACTGAATTCCTAATGTAGGGAGCACTTAAATGAGTGATTATCCCATGTTAGGATTCATTATTTACCACCAACAACAACAAGTTGGTGGTATATAACGGAAAAAAAAAAAGCAATTTCATGCAAATTGCTTGAGTGCCATGTTGCAGACATACATGCCCTTAGGGCATGTATGTCTGCAACATGTGCACCCATAAACAATTGAGGGGTGCAACAGGGTGTCAAAGTGACACCCTGACACCCTTCAATGTTTTCCCCCCTTTACCGAATCGGTATTTACCGATTCGGTAATTGACATTCATTCTTATGGGCCTCCAACGATTCGGTAATTTTTACCGATTTTTTAGCTACATAGCATTTACCGATTCGTAAATACAGAATCGGTAAAATTCAGTATTTACGAATCGGTAAATACTATTTACCTACATGAGGCCCTTAATTATTTAGGTATAGGTGTAATATAACAGGCCATCAGGAAGAAGGTTGACACCCATATATGAGGAAAAAATAATTTGCATCTTCCAAGCCTACACACAGATGGTCCAAAAGTTTAGAAAATAGTACAATATGTTCAGTTTTCTTATTTGTTATTTGTATACGTGTATTTGGGTTTTTCACTTTTTGAACTATCCAAGGAGTCGATGGATAGTTTGGCTTGGTCTCTTGTATGAGTGTGGCATGGAGGCACAGTTGGACCAGATTAGGTGTTCTGGAGTTGTAATGTTATGTTATGTTATATGAATTTGTAACGCGCACCGCTACTCATAAGTGTCCCGGCACGGTGCCTAGCGGGGTGTGGACAGTGAACTTCAAGAGAATAGATGTGTTTTCAGTTTCCTCTTAAACACGACTGGGTCCTGGATGGTACGCAGGGCAAGAGGAAGGGCATTCCAAGCAACCGCCGCCTTCACCGCAAACAAGCTGCCCCCTATCCTCTGAAACTTGAAATGAGGGACCTGAGCAAAACATAAGGATGAGGATTGCAGGGAGCGCGCAGGAACATAGAAGGAGAGACGCCTCTGCAAGTAAAGAGGACCGCATCTGTAGAGAGCACGGTGGGCCAAAGCTAATAGTTTACATTTAACTCTCTCCACCATGAGGAGCCAGTGGAGAGAACGCAGCTGATGACGAACACTGTTCCTAGCCGAAATGCCCTATAGGAGTCTGGCTGCTGTATTTTGAACCACCTGCAACTTCTTCAGCAGGTAACTGACTGTTGCACGCTTGATGGGCTTTGCTAACCTGTCTTTATTTTGTAACCATGTACTTTTCGTAGCCTTTGGACATTTTTGGGAATTTGGCACCTTCTTGGGACCATCTGTTGTGTTGCCATAAGGCAAACACCTACACTGGCTTTACATTCAATTCCCGACATCTAGCATTCCCAGTATGGTTTGTGCTTGTAAAAGTTCAAAGTGATACCATGACACTTTGTGATACATTTGAAAATCTTCCTTATAACTTGACCAAACTAGAACATTCAGGCTTATTAGGATTGAAAATTATTCCTGAAATAGGTATTAAACAAGTTGACAGAGGCGGTTAAATGGTAATTTTGAACATCCACTATAGGAATGAAATTCTATGCCAACTTTCCACTAAGACTTGTTACCTCCCTTTCTGTTTAAACCCTATCAAACATATTCAGAAAACTATCCTTAACATTGCTGAGACAGCAGAGGACTAAGGTTTTGTCAGTTATAAAGCCTTCTTATTCCTCAATCATAAGACTCCTCATACACCCGTAATATATGCTCTACCTAGGTTCCATAAAAATTTTGCAAATTCTCCAGGAGGCCTTTTCTCTCCAGGCGTGGTTCCATTTTTGGAACCCCTTTGCAAACATCTACACATTTACTAAAGATTATGTATCTCTCATATCTAAGTGCAGTACAGCCTGGACTTCATAGACAAGAGTGCTTAATTTGTAAAAAAAAAATAAGTGCCATGCCCCTTGTCAGGAGGACCCCGTCGTTTGCACTACACATTGCTACCGCTACAAGTGTGACAATTCACACTGTTTGAGGCCACCAAAACTTTAAGAATGGCTTGGGTGGCAGGTATTAGTTGTTTTTAATATACATTAAATTAACAAACCACCATTTTTCTGCTCATCTTTAAAGTACACAAACAGCGCCACCATGTGGCAGCTGTCATAAGTGCATATTCAGGCAATTAAGTGCTGGTGCCCGCAATGAAGTGCCGGTGCCAAGCACCGGAAACCACCGGCTCAAATTAAGCACTACATTGAGAATCTTGATTTTGTTGACACAAGGGAAGCATTAGTCAGGCCCAACATAGAATTCCTTTATATTACATTCCATAGAAGGAAGGAATCAATATAATCACACAGCATACTAGTTTATACCTCCTTTCTCACATCCCTGTTACGAGTTGCTCTCTCTGAAAATTTCTTCCAATATGAAGATATACTTTTTAAAAACAAAAGAAAGTAGCCTTAATAGGAGTATGCTTCACTCCAAACTTTTGGGGGATTTTATATGTTAACAGTTTTGAAAAGAATAAGAGCGCAATCCAATTTTTGGTAACATTTGTTTATCGAAGCACCACATTGACAATCTCTTCTTGAAAGGCAATGAAACGGACCTCACAGCTTTCATCACCTGCCACAATATAAGACACAAACATTTCAAATTCACCTCTCAAAAAGACAAGGCAATCTCACATTTTCTTGACATGATAATTAGAGCCATTTATGGCACAATGGTTATTGGTCTTTACAGGAAGGATACTGAACACCACCCTTGTGGCTGTAAGGATGGCCTACCATATGGTCAATTCTTGCAGATTTGCAGAAAATGCTGTGGACATCATACTGCTTCAAAGTGGCTGCTATACTTTCAAACAAATTACAAGAGCATGTCTTCAGGGCCTTCAAATGGTCATGGTACTGTCCTCGTAAGACATTACTCACCATACCTGAAACGACAAAAACACATTCATTACTTGCATCACCACCTTCAGCCCAGCCTCCAGCGAAACCACAATTACAAAAAAATGCTATCCAATTCTGACCACTAGTGGTCTGGTTAATGAGTCTATCCTGCTTTAATTTAGAAGGAGCAAAGACATGCCGGACCATTTTGGGCACAGCAGCTGTTTAGTGGCATAACGGAAAATGATGCACTTTCCCCTGCAGAATGCTCTCAATGGTGACACCCTGAATGGTTGGGCCACTCCTGAATGGTTACCAACCCCCTACACTGCAGGGGCCTGCTTGG
The DNA here is from genome assembly GCF_964261635.1 of Lissotriton helveticus. NCBI lineage: Eukaryota > Metazoa > Chordata > Amphibia > Caudata > Salamandridae > Lissotriton > Lissotriton helveticus. The sequence goes on along the minus strand of NC_136057.1, from coordinate 1,287,290,196 downwards.
TAAAGTAGAGTGTCTTTCCCAAACTTTAACTATTTCTTATTTCATGCCTTGCACGCACTCTACAAGTCATGCAATGGCATGGCTTAGAGGGTGAGCCCCCCCCCCTGCAAAACAAGAAACCCTGCCCCCAGGGACTATGGGGGCCTCCTTTACACAGCTGGAGCAGTTGAATCCCTTCATGCTCATGACAGAATGGTTCCGTCATGAGCACCAGTGCTCCTGTGCTCATGACGGAACCATTCCGTCATGTGCACAGGCCCACAAAATCCCTCTGCTGAAGACAGCAGTGGGATTTCCTTTTTTAAAACATTTTCCTCTGGAGGTGGGGAAGAGCTTCTCCAACCTACCAAGGCTTTTTTTCATAGTAATGACGATCATGTGAATGGCGCGCTGACGTCATTACATTGTAACTGAAACTGAAATTAGTTTATCAAGCAGGGATCCACCCACTAGGCACCAGGGAGTGGTGGTGGCCCCTTGGGTAAAGGGCCTTTGCTCCCCATAAAAAAGTGGCATAATTGGTCTTTCTGCCCCCCTGGGGGGGGCATATAGGGGCAGTAGCCCTCAATCTGCCATGGTGGGGGCGGCAGAAAACACCCTAGACACCAGGTGTTCTTTTTTTTAGGTTAGGGTTGGGGGCTGCCCAGAATCTTCCCATCAAAAAGGCAAAAGTATTTCTGCCGCCCCAGGAGGCATATGGGGGCAATAGCCTCTGATCTGCCCCCGTGATAGAGAGCCAACTAGGCACCAGGGTTTAGGCTATTCTTATTTATAACTAGTGGTGGGGGGCTGCCCAGAATGGCCCTGCCAATGCCCCCACCCCAAAATAAATTGCCACAGTCTTTCTGCCCCCCCCGGAGGCAGATAGGGGCAATAGCCCCTTACCTGCCCCAGGGCAGATAAGGAGCTATTGGGCACCAGGGATTATTTTTTTTCAAAGTTCAGGAGTGGGGGCTTCCCAGAATGGGCACGCAAATGCCCCCTTCCCCCCAAAAATATGCCACAGTATTTCTGCCCCCCAGGAGGCAGTTGGGGCAGTAGCCACTGTTCTGACCGTGTGGGGGTAGAAAGCCCACAAGGCACCAAGGATTTTTTTTAATATGTAGGTAGGGAAGGGGGCTTCCCAGAATGGGCTTGCCAATGCCCCCCTCCAAAAAAAATGGCACACTCCTTCTTCCCTCCAGGAGGCAGATGATGGCAGTGGTCCCTGATGTGCCCCCGGGGGAGGGGCAGAAAGCCCTATTACACCAGGGATTATTAATATTTTTGTATACATAGTGGTGGGGGCTGTCCAGAATGGGCATGTCAATGCCCCCACCCACCCCAACAAAATGACACAGTCTTTCTGCCCCCCAGGAGGCAGTTGGGGGCAGTAGTTCCTGGTCTGAACGCTGAGTGGGGGGGGGGGGGGGCAAGCAGGCAGCCCACTAGGCACCAGGGATTATTATGTTTTTAATATGTAGGAGTGGGGCTGCCCGGAATGGACATGCCAATGCCCCACCCCCACGCCCACCTAAACAAAACTGCCACAGCCTTTATGCCCCCCCGGGAGTCAGATGGGGGCAATAGCCCCTTATCTACCCCCCCCCCGGGCAGAAAGGTCACTAGTCACCAGGGAATCTTTTTTATCAAAGTTCAGGGGTGGGGGCTGCCCAGAATGAGCATGCCAATTCCCCCAACCCCCCCCAAAAAATGCCTCAGATTCCCCCCTCCCCCCCCAGGAGACAGGTGGGAGCAATAGCCCACTAGGCGCCTGCGATTAAACACGCTTTTTGCACATAGGGGTGGGGGCTTCCCAGAATGGGCATTCCAATACCCCTCCCCCCCCAAAAAATAGCCACAGTCTTTCTGCCCCCCTTTGGTGCATATCGGGCAATAGCCCCCGATTCGCTCCCCCCAGGGCAGCAGAAAGCCCACTAGGCACTCATCTTTTTTTTTGCAATGTGCCTAGCTGTGGATTTTGGGCCCTAGCGCTGCCAGCACTTAGGGAAACCTAGCTAACCTCTAATTTTTTTTTAACTAGACACCAAGGGAAATCCAAAATGGGGTGACTTGTGTGCCTCTCACCAGGTTCTGTTACCCAGAATTCCTTGCAAACCTCAAACTTAATAAATAAAAACAAGTTTTCTTCACTTTTCTGTGATGGGAAGTTCTGAAATCTAAGAGGAGCAAAATACTTCCACCCACCAAGTGAACTACCCCAAATAGTCATAATTGCCCAGCATGCTGTCAAATATTCAACACCAAAACTTTGAAATCTTTCAAACATAATCACACACCAGTGTGACTCTGCAAAAGTTATGGCTATCTGGTGTTCATGCAACTTGGTATATATTGGGGAAACCCCGCAGAAAATCAAGGATCGCATTCTATATATTATACAGTCTGTATATAATGGATTTTGTCTCAGATTACTTTGTGAATCGGGCCCAAAATCTTTACCTCTGAACCAGGGCACAAGTCCTAAAAAAAAATAAGTGGGGGGACGCTGGCGTCACGACAGGAAGTGACATCACGAAAGGTGGCTTGCACTCAGTTGCAGTTTATAGTTATCGAGCTCCCGCTAAAATATGTGGGGGGGCGCCGACCACCCTCGTGGTACCCCGACTCGAGCCCTGCTCTGAACCTATTTTCACTGTGCAACATTGCAGAATGTGCTTCTGTTTCGGAAAAGATCTTCTCCCCCTCTCTTTTTCCCCCACTTCTTTTCTCGGTAAACAGCTATCTCTAAATTAAAAGTGAGCTCAAAGCATCTTCTTTTTTCCACTCTTTTCTTTGCCCATCCAATCAATCCTATTTTTATTCTATCCATCTTACAATCACTGTTTACTTTTCAGACGTTTTTGTTGTATACACATTGATTTCCTTGTGTGCCATTTCAGGCTGCGCTTAGCTCACTTCAGTCCTTCTATGCTCCCTCCCCCATGACGCAAACACGGCCAGGGACATCTTAAGGATTTTGGGGGCCAAGGGCCAAACATGTTTTTGGGGCCCCTGTTCAGAACAGCTTTGAATTTATGATCCAATTTGAGTCCCTGTTTCCCACTCAGTTACCACTTCCTCAGCTGCGTTAGTGATCCAGTTTGCAACATAAGCATTAGCCTATATATTCCCGCTGTAAACGGATGCGAGCAGCAAACAGCAGTTGGATTTAGTGTTTCCTGCCCTACTACTAGGTTTTTAACACGTTTTAAATTGTATATATGTGGCTGAATTACTCTGTGCTTTTTAACAGCTTCTCCTACCTACGCACGCGTGCACTTTACTTGATTCTGCAGGCCTACACCTCCTTAGCTGCTCCTATTCGCATTTCGCTTTTCCTCCAGTTCTGGTGCGCAGTGCTTGATACGCCGATTGTGCGGAGGACTGGGGCTACTATCGGGTTCGTCACTTCCACCCACGCAGTTTCCGCTTCCTCAGCTGCATTAGCGATCCAGTTTGCATCATAGGCATTAGCCTATATATTCCTGATGCAAATGTACGCACACAGTGGAGGCAAGCCCGTCTGCGCCCGTCAGCGACCGGCGCCAGCCATGCTGCCCAGTTTCCCTTTAGTGAGTTTCTTCCACTTTATTACAATAGGGAAAAACAGCTTAGCATTAGGTGGCTACCACTATGACAGTATACAGCGGCTGATCCGAGCTTGGAGGTAGATTTTCGATGCAATAAGTGCAACTGGTCTCTCCTGCAGCCAGAACAATAAGTGTAAAAACAATAAGAAAACAGAGGACTTAAAGGCCACCCTTTTAAATTGTCGCTCTATGCAAAAGCATGAACCACACATTTATGACCTACTTTTAAACAAACAGCCTGAACTTTTATTTCGCACTGAGACCTGGCTGTCTGAAGCCTCCAACCTTACTATCACCTCGGCCATCCCTACAGGTTATAAAATCCTTAGGAGGGACCGACCGAGTGAAAAGAGGGGCGGTGTCGCCATAATTTACAATATAAAACTAGACTGCTCTCCCATCCCGATGGAAAACATTGAGGGCGCAGAGTCCTTAGGCTTCCGCTCTACCTTATCCCCCCATTATAGCATAGCTGTTTTTCTGATTTACAGACCTCCCGGTGCAATTGGAAATGTTATTACTACGCTTAATACAGGCACCACCTCCCTGGCCTTAAAATACAACAACTGCCTTATTCTGGGACATTTCAATATACATATGAACAAAGGAAAAGACCCTCAAACAATTTCACTGTTGGAGACGCTGCAGGCCTGCAACATGTTTCTATCAATTTCTTCGGCCACCCATGAGGAGGGCCATAGCCTAGACCAAATATTTCACAACTTTAACATATCAGTAAGCCTACCTCTTCCCATTACCTGGTCTGACCACCTCCTATTAAAATTCATCATTCCCAACTCTGCCACAGCCCCTGGGGCTAACGCAGGGCAGAGGGTCCCTAATTACAGGACGTTCCATAAAATATCCATCTCGATGTTAGCAGACGCTCTCAGTCATTCTTCACCGGAGCTGTCTAGCTGCCCCGACTTGGACGCCCTCTCGATAGATTCATGGCTCCAAACCAACATTGGTGCAGCGGTACCGGTTGTTCCCCTCTCCTCTAAGAGGACGCCCCACCAGCTCCATAGTTTAACGATTCCCTCAGATCTAGCAAAAGAAATTGTAGAAAAATGGAGCGGAATTGGCGTAAATTCTATCTACCTGAGGACAGGAAGGTGTATAAAGACACCTTAAAAGCTCATTATATTCTCGTGAAGGGAGCTAAGAAAAACTCCTTTCAAACCAAGATAGAAAATACCCAAAATAAGAGTACGAAAATCTTTAGCATAGTTAAATCCTTTACCGCCTGAAAGCCGGTACAAAGGAAGGGCCATGCACGGAAGAATGGTCTAAGCAAGTAGCTCAATTCTCCCACAAAAAGATATCTGTGATCCAACAAGCCTTAATTAACATCTTAGAGGAAGGACCTACTTTCTACCTTAGTTCTAATAGCACATTTCACCTCTTGGTTCCTCCATCTTTACTAGCTTTTCCTGAGTTTCAGCTTGAAGAGTCACTGACCCTCGTCTAAAGCATTAAGTCTGGCTCTCCTACCGACCCATGTCCAGCGAATATCCTGAACCTATTAGCTCCCACCATAAACCCCACAGTAAACCAGCTCTTTAATGCTCCCCTCTCCGCAGGCAACATGCCGAAATTATGGCAGACTGCTAAGATTCTTCCACTGATAAAAAAGGCTAACGCCAAACCGACGGACCCTGCAAACTACAGGCCAATATCCCTTCTTAAGGCCCTCTCCAAAGTACTAGAGAAGCATGTAAACAAGGCCCTCCAAAAACACATTGAAGATGGGATGCTCCTTCATGAGTCCCAATCCAGTTTTAGGGCTAACTACAGTACGGAGTCCGCTCTGCCGGAATTGACTGAATTTCTCTAGGGTAAGCTGGACCAGGGAGGCAAGGCTGTTCTGATACTGCTCGATCTGTCGCCGGCCTTTGATACGGTCCCACATGAGAGTCTCCTGGAAAGATTTGCTAACATCGGCCTGGTGGGGACCGCCTTAACATGGATGTCATCCTTCTTGGCAAATAGATCTCAGGACATCTGGCTCCCCCCATTCTCATACCCGGTTCCGGACATGAATGTAGGTGTCCCTCAGGGCTCCATTCTCAGTCCTACCCTTTTTATTATATATATCTAGCCCCCCTTGCATTTCTGGTAGAGGAAGAGGGCATCAAAATTGTTTCCTATGCTGATGACACTCAGCTGATTTTTACATGTGAAAAAGTAACCGACTTTGACGGGGCAATGATTAGGTCTTGCCTCAAAAAAGGTTTTTAACTGGTTTAAGATCAATCACCTGAAGTGCAATCTTGACAAAACTGAAGTTGTTTTCTTTGTTAATCCAGAAACGCCTGACTGGAGCTCTTGGTGGCCTAAAGATCTGCCGTCCCACCCATGGAAAAGGGGAAAGTCAAAAACTTAGGAATTGGCATAGACAAGACACTCTCCATGCGCTTTCAAATCCAAAATCTAACTGGCGCTTGCTTTGGCATACTCCGGATGCTAAAAAAAATCCTGCCACTGTTACCGCTTGAGAGCAGAAATATCGTGGTGCAGGCTCTGGTGACATCAAAGCTTGACTATGTCAACAGCTTGTACCCTTGGTCTTCCCAAATCCCTTATCCAGCACCTACAAGTGGTAAAAAGTGTGGTGGCCAGAGCCATGCTGAGACCTAAACCCAGATCTAGCATGACCCCTATTCTCAAGTCTCTACACTGGCTCCGCATAAAAGAACGGATTGACTTCAAAGTTATAACCATCTTCTTTAAAGCTTTCCATGGCTTAGGAGACAGCTACCTAAATACGCGAGTTAATTGCTACACAACATCTAGACACCTAAGATTTTCCAATGCCAACCTGGTCAACGTGCCTAAAATATGCCGTGCCCGCACTGGAGGCAGATCCCTCGGCTTTCTAGGCACAAAATTGTGGAATAGACTTCCTGAGTCTCTGAGACTAACCACAGACCTACTCTCTTTCAGGAAGAACTTAAAAACCTGGCTCTTTAATAACTGATGGGTCTTTTAAGCACGTTTTCTTCCCGCTGTCACACGCCAGGACAGTCTAGTCTGAGTAGCTGCACGCTTTATTAAGTACACTGTTTCATTAGGTCCCTGACAGAGCAAAGGAACACTCGTCCAAATTCTAAGGGCCTTGCTTCACTTTTATGCCGCCAGTATGTCACTGTTTGTGACGCACGGGCAGCATAAAAAATGTTCCATGTTGCGCCCTATTTACAAAGTGACGCATCTCGGAGATGCGTCACTTTGTAAACCCCTGCACCACATTATACCTGTGTCAGGTATAATGTATGCAGGGTGGTTGTTCCCCCGCAGAAAGCCTCGTAGAAGTGGTGCATTGAAATCTATGAGAATTCAGTGCGCCACTTCTAGGACACCATTGCGTCAATATCTTACTCTATCTCACAGCAGGCATCAGACTGATGCAGGCCCTTTCACATGGGGCTTGCCCCATGTAAAAGGACACATTGCTGGAGTTGCATCTATTTTCAGACACACACCAGCAATGCATCCCTTTTGCACCTACAGATACATCAGAAATACTGACGTATCTGTAACTCTATGCAACATGATGCATCATACAGTAAATATGTCGCATCCATCATGTCGCAGGAAGTGACGCATCCCTGTTTTTACCAAGCGATGCATCACTAATGTGTTTACATCTAATATTCAGGGATATTTATGTGTGTTTTCAATATTGTAACACAGCAGCAGCTCACCAATATTACTGCAAATAACCTCTGTGATACCCTCCCATTTCTTATATGTTAGGCCTTGTTTTTATCTAAAAGAAACTTTTTTTATGTATATTGCATGAAACATAAACTCAAAATTTTTCTGCAAAATGGCTGTACTAGACTCTCACACATTAGGTACATACAAAATAAATTAAAGGAAACAGTATTTAAAACAATCTGTTTAAGAAATATTCAAGGTCATTGGGGCAAAACTCTGGAGACCGGAGCTGACTCTGTCAGGGGGCCCCCTGAAAGGCTGGGGCCCAGGGCCAGAGCCCACTTTGCCCATGCATTAAAACGTTTATGAACAGGCAAACCCTGCTTAAGTGTCTCTCTTTAATTACCCACTCCTGACGGATGCAAGCATCACCTACTCCTCTTTGTACCCGGAATCACAGCAGCCTTATTCTGGCCTCCATGAAATTCAGATCGGGGCACTCCTACGGTTACCATCGCGCCCTTGGCTCCATTTGCCAGCATTTGTCCCAGGCCCCCCGGCACAATGTTGACTGCTCTTGACCGCCCAGCGGTAAGTTATGGTGAGTGGTATCCCACCTAATCATGCACTGTTGGTAGCAAATGTCAGTGTTCATTATCATCTTTTTGTTTGTTTGTTTTTGTTTTTGGAATTAATGAATATTGATCCTGAATACAATGAACCATGTAAATGTACTTTTTATGTTGTAGATACGGTGAAAACTATTATCGTACAATGTTATTGTGATTTCTTGGTACTACAGAGTCCATGATACACTATTTATTTTCATACATTCATTGGTCATCAAACACATATGGGGGATCATATCCTAAGACACAAATTACAGCATCCCTGGTAGTAGGGCAGTTGTCACAGTCGGCATTAACGGGTTATCAAGGAGTGTGGAGATAGACGATCCGTTATTCAGGTCGAGATTAAGTGGCAGTCACTCATTACTGCACGTTATATTGTGCACGTTTTTAATTCATTTATTTTTATAGTTGGGAATCACATATTGCCTTCGTGAATTTCCCCATTTCAAGATGGAGCGCATGAATTCTTCCTTGGAAAGTGGTCAGTCCGTTTTTGATTTTTATATATACACCACCGCGTGTATTTCCAGATATTTTAATGTAGCCAGCCGGCAGCACTCAGCACAAGATTCAACAGGTTATCAGCGAACGTTGAGATATACTGTGCGCGTGGTATTCATCGTCGGGAATCATACATTGCCCTCGTGAATTTTCCCATTCCAAGATGGTGCGCATGAACTCCTCCTTGTTAAGCGGTTAGTCCGTTTTTGATTTCCACATACACATCACCACGCGTATTTCCATGTATTTTAATGGAGTCGGTCGGTAACACTCTGCATAAGACTTTACATGTTAGCAGTGAACGTTGAGAGAGACGACCCGCTATTCAGAATAAGGTAAAGTGGCAGTTACCCATCATTGCGCGTTATATTGTGCACGTTTTTCGATTAATTTATTTACACAATCGGGAATAACATATTGCCTTCGTTTTTTCGTGTAGAATTCACATATTTATGAAGATAAGGTAGGGCTATTTTTCGTTTTCATGGTTCATGCAATATTCTATATGACATTATGGTTTTTATATTGAACCACAATCATTATTTGTGATTACAGCCTCAGCATTCAGATTATCAGGTATGTTAAATAGATATTTTTAATGCTCAATATTCAACCCATGAGCACACATTAGTATCATTGACTATATAAAAACTTTTTTGGTTTGTAGAGTTGGCATTCATGGATATTTCGTTACTAGCAGTTGGACACTAAGGTACGCCAAACATCACAACTTATTTCTTCCCCCATGTCTCCAAATATATAGACACTGACACACATTATTCTCTTATTTTCCTTTTAGAGCTGCCCCTGATGAAGGCACAGCTAACGTGCCGAAATGCATTGGGCTTCATGTTGATCATTTGAAATGTATAACACAGTGAAAAAGTTGTATAGATTGTTTTGCTTTCATAATTGCTTTGTATATGCATATGAGAGAATTGTTATGATGAAACAATAACATACATAAGCTTCTTGTATATATCACCTCAAGTATTTGTTGAATAAATGCGAGAATTATTATTATGAATATATGGTATAATATTTTGAGCATTGCTTAAAGTGCACAGCACCAGGTGAACAGTGCATGATTAGGTGGGATACCACTCACCATAACTTACCGATTCAAATCAGGACTGACTACCCTGAATAATCATAGCACCAGTGGAAAAGTTTATTTATTTTGGTACAATTATTTGGATTAAATCGGAGTGCTCCTCACAACCCCAATTACCAGTACTTTACCAAGTCACTCGCGGGGAGGCACCCATCATCTAATCAAGATGCAGTTTGAAACAATAAGTGGAATGACGGACAATAGGGCCACCACCATGGCTTACACCAATGATCAGGCGGATCAAATTTACTCTTTAATTAAGGAAGTGAGAAATATGGATGCACATGGGGGATCCATCAGTCAACAATTAAAACAATTGGAGTATATCACGCGACGCCAATTAAACCAGAGGATGCATGCTTCCACGTTGATACAATATCACCGAGCAAAAAGGATACCCAGAGGGTTACGCTTATCCATTAAACCAATGCTTTTCCGATTCAATCTTAATTCAAAATTCATGGAAAAATGGTTCAGCATACTTAACAAGTGCTCACTGGATCTTATTTTACTGATAATTGAGGAACTTTCAAAAACTATCCGAGAGTTAGAAGAAGAAATCTATACTTTAAAATCAGAACTTGAGTCCAGAATGGAGTCAGACACCTGGAAAATCAGTTTGGATAATATCAATATCAAATTAGACAAATATGAGAAAGAACTACAGGAGGGCAAACTGAGGAAATATAAACGTGACACGATAGATTATAAATTAAATGAAGTGTACACGTGGGCTGACATCTACGCTAGACGACAGTTTATACCTAAAAAAACAACACCATCCACACGTTCCTCAGAGGAAAGCCTTGTAACTGATAAGGAAACATCCATCCAAAGGGGACCAGTACGCACTACTCAAGATGGCAATATAATACCTCCAGAGATGTCTAGTCAAGCTACTACTAGCAGACAGGTGGATTTTTTGTCACAGGCTCAAACACCAGCACAACCACCAACGTCCCAGATGGAACAGTCTACATTAAGAGGAAAACCAGGCGAGGAAACGGTCGGAAAGGAACTGAGGAGCGGCCGAACACTAACTTAGTTATTAATATCTCGTCTATAGTTCTCACCAAACAACAAATGAGCACATTAAACAGAGGTCTTACATTCGTGCCCACAATCATGACTAATGAAATTGAAACTGAAGGAGCATTCTTTAGATTCATGAGGACCCTTAAACTTAAACACTATTTTGAAAACGTGGTAGAATCTACGGATTCCAATCGGGATACATCGGAAAGACAATTTAAACCAAAAAGTGTTTTTCAGGCTCCAGTCTCACACAAGATGTTGGATGCTTTTGAGTCACTAGTCAAAAAAGATTTAGGATCATTAAAGTACACAAAATCTTACCACAGCAATCTAACCAAAAATCAATTGAATATCATCAACAACTTGTCCGTTGACCCGAACATTACCATACAACCAGCGGATAAAGGGGGTGCCTTGGTTCTTATGGACACAACGTATTATGAACTCAAAGTCAATGAGCACGTGAAAGATACAAACATTTATTCCAAATTACCATCGGATCCAACAAACACGTTACAACAGATGTTGCAAACCCTGTTGACAACTGCCACACAACAAGAATGGATAGATGACCAGACTGCAGCATTCTTGACGCAAAAACACCCGAGACGTCCATGGATATACATGATTCCAAAAATCCATAAGCACCCCACTAACCCACCGTTCCGACCAATTGTTTCAGGATGTGGGTCCATATTTGACCCACTCGGACAATATATTGATCACCATCTGCAGGAGTTTGTACAACATTGGGGTTCTTATGTACGGGATACCACGGATTTTCTTAATAAACTGAAATGGATTGAAGAAGGGTATCAGGATCATTGGATTATGTGTACTATCGATGTGGTGGCTCTTTACACCTCTATTCCCCATGAAGCCGGATTGGAAGCCATCGAATGGGCATTATTAAAAATGGAGCAGCTTTCTACTACCGGAAAAAATTTTTTGATGCAACTGCTGAAATTCTGTTTATATAACAGCCATTTCATCTGGCAAAATGAGTTCTATGCCCAGTTAAGCGGAACAGCTATGGGATTTGCAGGGGCTCCTGCGTATGCGAACACTTACATGGCTCATTTTGAATCACAACATCTGATGTCTAAGGATGAATGGAAGCATGTGTTGATGTATGGACGATATATCGATGATATATTTTTAATTTGGAATGATACTCAGGATCTGTTGGAATCTTTGATTAACAGATTAAACCAAGTTGATGCACGGATTCAATTCACTCACAAAATCAGTAAAGATACAATTGACTATTTGGACGTCAGAATCACGAAAACACGGAATGGCTTTGATACAGCCTTGTACACTAAGCCCACTGACCGAAACAGTGCACTTGAATACACTAGTTTCCATCCTAAGAATCTGATTAGGAATCTACCAGTTTCACAATTCATTCGGATTAAACGTATATGCTCCAATGAAGAAACGTGTTTGACCACATTAGCAAATCAAGCTCAAAAATATGCAGACAGAGGGTACCCATCAGATGTCATTACAACGCAATTGAACAGGGTACAACAGATGCAAAGACAGGATCTATTGCTACAAAAAAAGAAATCTTCACAGAACCGGATGGTGTTTGTGACTAAATACACAACCCTCTCAACACAGATTAAGAGGATTATCAATAACCGATGGGAACTGCTGTCATTGGAACCAGATTTTCATGGTATCTTTAAAGAACTCCCTTTACACGCATACACACGAGGACCAAACTTAAGGGAGAGACTAAAGAAGAAATCACATTTAATTGAACCAACAAACTACAAGGGCACTACACGATGTCTAAATTGCACAAACTGTAATAATGTAATTTTAGGAAATACATGCCCACACCCAACTTCAGGAAAAGCCATCCAATTGAAACACTCAAGTGATTGTAACACGACCAATGTTGTGTACGCTATAAAATGTCCATGCGGAAAAATGTACGTAGGAAAAACAGAACGCAAAATCAAAGTACGTATAACAGAGCATAAAAGCCGCATCCGCAATGAGAATCTGACTTCACCATTGGTGGCACATTGGAAGGAACAACGACACACCATTTCGCAACTAAGGTTTCTCATTCTTGAACATGTGAAAATTCAGCAAGGTCTAGATAATCACCAAAGATTATTGCGAAGAGAAATATTTTGGATTAAATTCCTGGGTTCTTTGACCCCATTGGGTTTAAATGACAAATATGACCTTTCATGTTATCTATAGCATGGATAGCTGTAATTCCATTTATGGTCATTACGCGACTGCTTTATCATATAATAAGACTGTCATTTTCATTCAGGTTACATGCATTCTGAAGTTTAATTGATGTTGGTTACCTTTAGTATGTTCACAGAAGTAAATATGAGGTATCATGACATGAAATGGTTTATATAGTAATGTACGATCTTCTGTGAATTTGTCGACGAACACCACACTGATATTTTTGGTAGCAAATGTCAGTGTTCATTATCATCTTTTTGTTTGTTTGTTTTTGTTTTTGGAATTAATGAATATTGATCCTGAATACAATGAACCATGTAAATGTACTTTTTATGTTGTAGATACGGTGAAAACTATTATCGTACAATGTTATTGTGATTTCTTGGTACTACAGAGTCCATGATACACTATTTATTTTCATACATTCATTGGTCATCAAACACATATGGGGGATCATATCCTAAGACACAAATTACAGCATCCCTGGTAGTAGGGCAGTTGTCACAGTCGGCATTAACGGGTTATCAAGGAGTGTGGAGATAGACGATCCGTTATTCAGGTCGAGATTAAGTGGCAGTCACTCATTACTGCACGTTATATTGTGCACGTTTTTAATTCATTTATTTTTATAGTTGGGAATCACATATTGCCTTCGTGAATTTCCCCATTTCAAGATGGAGCGCATGAATTCTTCCTTGGAAAGTGGTCAGTCCGTTTTTGATTTTTATATATACACCACCGCGTGTATTTCCAGATATTTTAATGTAGCCAGCCGGCAGCACTCAGCACAAGATTCAACAGGTTATCAGCGAACGTTGAGATATACTGTGCGCGTGGTATTCATCGTCGGGAATCATACATTGCCCTCGTGAATTTTCCCATTCCAAGATGGTGCGCATGAACTCCTCCTTGTTAAGCGGTTAGTCCGTTTTTGATTTCCACATACACATCACCACGCGTATTTCCATGTATTTTAATGGAGTCGGTCGGTAACACTCTGCATAAGACTTTACATGTTAGCAGTGAACGTTGAGAGAGACGACCCGCTATTCAGAATAAGGTAAAGTGGCAGTTACCCATCATTGCGCGTTATATTGTGCACGTTTTTCGATTAATTTATTTACACAATCGGGAATAACATATTGCCTTCGTTTTTTCGTGTAGAATTCACATATTTATGAAGATAAGGTAGGGCTATTTTTCGTTTTCATGGTTCATGCAATATTCTATATGACATTATGGTTTTTATATTGAACCACAATCATTATTTGTGATTACAGCCTCAGCATTCAGATTATCAGGTATGTTAAATAGATATTTTTAATGCTCAATATTCAACCCATGAGCACACATTAGTATCATTGACTATATAAAAACTTTTTTGGTTTGTAGAGTTGGCATTCATGGATATTTCGTTACTAGCAGTTGGACACTAAGGTACGCCAAACATCACAACTTATTTCTTCCCCCATGTCTCCAAATATATAGACACTGACACACATTATTCTCTTATTTTCCTTTTAGAGCTGCCCCTGATGAAGGCACAGCTAACGTGCCGAAATGCATTGGGCTTCATGTTGATCATTTGAAATGTATAACACAGTGAAAATGTTGTATAGATTGTTTTGCTTTCATAATTGCTTTGTATATGCATATGAGAGAATTGTTATGATGAAACAATAACATACATAAGCTTCTTGTATATATCACCTCAAGTATTTGTTGAATAAATGCGAGAATTATTATTATGAATATATGGTATAATATTTTGAGCATTGCTTAAAGTGCACAGCACCAGGTGAACAGTGCATGATTAGGTGGGATACCACTCACCATAACTTACCGATTCAAATCAGGACTGACTACCCTGAATAATCATAGCACCAGTGGAAAAGTTTATTTATTTTGGTACAATTATTTGGATTAAATCGGAGTGCTCCTCACAACCCCAATTACCAGTACTTGACCGCCCAGCAGCTCTTGGCCGGTCCTCTAAAATGAATCACGAACCTCCATCTTGGCAGTTTACTGGCTTGATTAGCCGAAATCTGTGCCTGTCATGGATATCCAGCGGAGCCCTGATCACCTGCCAGGTGGTTTCCGACTTTTGATTTGCCGGCTTCTTCCTGGTTTTCGACCCATCACACGGATCCTGTCTAGGACTTCCTTTTGCCCTTAGACAGAACCTGGCATCGTACACCATTTCAGTAGCCGGCCGAGGACATGCAAGTTGTTGCTTGCCTTCCGAGTTACTTCGGTAATCGGACTTCAAGTTTTCCTTACCTGTAACCTTTCTTTTCAGGTGTTTGCTCTCCCCTTTTAAATCCAAACAAGTGGGAATGTTTCTCATATAGGTTCATGAGTGTAGTCATTGTTACATGTAGGTTTTACACACCTGGGCACCTGTTCGCTCACTCTCACACTATTTTATATACTTTACTTGGTTTATGTATCTCTTTGAAATGTTATTCTAGGCAAACATCGCCTCATCAAAAGGTAAAGGTGACTGTCTACGCCCTTTTTTGTTTAGACCATCTCTCGATAACCATAGCGTTATAGTGGATTGTCAATTTATTTTCACAAACATAGGAGTGACTGAGTGCTCTACCACTGCTTCCACTCTGATTATGACCCAACAAATTAATTAGGGGTTGAAACCCTGTCTACTTTTAGAGGTGCAAACACATTTTCAAATTAACTTGTTCCATTAAAGAGCACATGGACTTGAAATTATTCTCATTCCATGCCCTGGTAATTTCCTCTCATTATTTATGTATTTTATCTCTTGGCGTCATATTCTCTTGATCACTTTCTCCGTGCTATACAGCAATGTGTGATCATTTTCACATGTTAGCACTTTTTAATGATTTTTTCCATTATAACAGCCTATATCCTATGATCAACTTATCAACTTTGGCTATATAAACAATTTAACAACCAAACTTGGTATACATAGTCTCTGTTTATAACTACCTTTCTCTCAATCATTTACTCTTAGTATAGATTTCTTTTGGTTATCCCTTATCATCTTATTGACTTTACTTAATGATACCCAGTTGGACTTTGTTGTCTGATATACTCTGGCTTTAGTGCTGCGCTCCCTGACAAGCATTTTATTTGATTTCCCACAAACATCCTCTCCATCTAGGTGTGTCTCACACGGCAACGCAAGTGCTGAGAGGGAAGCCTCAGAGATTGCAGAGCTGTCACTTAATTTCCTTGGTCATGGCTAGGTTGCTGGTCTATACCTGGATTTCTCACTCTTGCTTCTTTCGAAGGAGGGTTTCTTTGTCTCTGAATTAATAGAGCCGCCATGGCGATGTTACATGCTGAAATGCTGCAGTGTCTGCTTGCATAGTCGTCATATTGGACCATGACCCTCCTAGGGATACGTGATCCGAGAGTGGAGTCTATTATAGTATATTTAAGGGTAAGCCTTCACTTTCTCGGTTTTATTTGTGGTGAGTCTGGTGAGAGCCTGCATTTCCACTCCAGCAGCTCCATCACATATCCACATCACTCCATATTTCACAACAGGCTGCAAAATATAAAGATGTATGTTGGAATCCATAAACCAGCTCAAGTGTACTTTTTTTGTACTTAATTAGTATTTTATCGCTTTTTTATGTGTAATACAAAAATCATTGTATTCACACTTGGGTAGGCTATATGTTATTTGATAATAGTCCAAAACCTTACCGAAGATGTGGAAGTATAACTGATTGGCATGGGCGCTGTGAATCTCTTTTACACAATGAAAAATGAAACAAGAAAGAGTTAAGCGTATTCCTACAGGACTGCTTGCTATACCCCAGCATAAGTTATGCAAACTTAAAAGGCCAATTGGCATAGTGGCATGAGATGGGCAGTTGCAGCTTCAACATAGCCATAATTAGGACATTAAATGTCATTTGAGTGCTAGTCCCCTGCCTCCAGAATGTGATAGTGCCTAATCAAGGCAAAGGACTGAGCCCTCCTTCGCCCCTCAATCATCTGCTCTATTATTTCACTTTATATTACGGTCTCAGGAACTTAAATGCACATGATGTGCTTGGGGGAGGGACTATCAGGGTATATAGGAATTTTCTGCTGCTACTTCTGTGAGGGGGCTCCCTGGAACTCCTGTTTGGAACATGACTCATCCTATCACATTACAAGTGGAATCAGTCCGTAATTTAGGGGTCATGCTGGACCACAGGCTCAGTATGGAGATGCATATACAAAAGACTACTGCTTGCTGTTTTGCCATCCTCCGATCCCTAAGGAAAGTCCTGCCTCTCCTTCCTTTCCATGCTCGTGCCCAAGTGGTAAGATGTACCATCCTTAGCAGATTGGACTATTGTAATGCCCTTCTGCTAGGATCCCCTGGGTTCTTGCTGGATAGGCTCCAAAGGGTCCAATCAGCAGCTGCTAAACTGGCCTTGGGGCTTCCAAGAAGAGCACACGGGCCGTCCTCTCGTGGCAAACTACACTGGTTACCGGTAAGGCAGAGAGTACAATTTAAGGCCCTTTGTATAGCATTCAGGGCACTACATGGAATTGGCCCGGCTTCCCTACAATCGAAATTTTCCTGGTACACTCCAGCTAAGCAGCTCCGTTCTTCTGAGGCCAAGCTGGCAGTGGTTCCCAGATTCAAGAAAGTCAAATCTGGAGGCAGATTCTTCGAGGTAGCAGCTGCCAAACTTTGGAATACGCTCCCTGCCGCAATTAGGCACATTACTGAACTTCTTCCATTCAGGAGAAGGATTAAAACCTGGCTTTTCCCCACGTTAACCGCCCGATAATTCCCGCCCCTGTGCTCACTTTCTTGCCTCCCTCTGATCTAGTCCGCGCCAGGATGCCTGCAATGGTGACAGCGTGCTTAACAAATGCCTAAAATAAATAATAAAATAAGTTGGGCACTGGTAGTTGTCAGGCTGTTCGGTCTGAACAATATTGTTATACCAATTACCACGGCCACAACAGACTGGTGGTTGGTCTGTAACAGAATAGGGAAGGAGGAATGGAGCACTCTGGATAGAGACAAATATGTATCACGTAATACGAGAGTAGGACTTGAGTGTCATGAATTTCCTTGTTACCAGACCACAACTTTATGTAAGATTATGCTCACATCCTCTAAGTTTAAAAATATCAAATGTATTTTGAAATAATCTTTAATCTTATCAAATTGAATTTAGCAATCCTAAAGCTGAATAAGGATTTTGATTTATATTATAAAATTGAATTTCTGATTCTACCCAGTATTTGTAGTTTCCTCCAAATGTTGGAGGGTTTCCAGCCCTCAAACTCTAAACGACTCCTCACCCTGATCCCTGCAATGTCTTCCTTTGAGGACATTTGAAAAACACGTAAAGAATATACAAAGAAATTGATTCTAGTATCTGCAAGGCCTGATGAGACTTGAGATCTAGTGATCCAATTCATTGAATTTTTTAAAAGGTCTGAATGTGTAAAAAATAGAAGGTCCCACAATACGGGTGAAGTAGTAGTAGCGGTTTGCTTATGCTTCGTGACTGCCTGGCATACCTGACGCTCTACGAGGAAGACTTTCCAGAATATTTTGGCTGGAGTCTACCACTTCTTCACCCCTATTGTGGGACCTTCTGTTTTATACACATTCAGACCTTTTAAAAATTCGATGAGTTGGACCTTTTCACCTTTAATATTTAGCCCTGATGAAGTTCCTTTGAAAGGAACGAAACGCGTTGGCTGTTGTCCTGTCATCTATTTTACTAAAGAAGAATAAAAAGATATTGAAAAGACTTTACCTAACAGAGTGGGACTTCATTCTTGGTGCTGCCTCCATGATCCTCATTCTAATTGTCTGGATTCCAGTGAGACCTCATTACGGCGGGCCTCGGAGGTGGATTACACAGGACTTTTACTAATTGCAACATTGCGATTGAGGTGCTGAACCCGTGGTCGGCCACAGTTGGGACAAACTTTGTGCAAACTCCAGTTTGTGTGTGAATCAGGATTGCTTGTTCACTTTGAATCAGAGCCCATGCCTGGGCGTAGTTTGCGGAGTTTTGCTATGTGGAATTTCACGAAGTGACAAGAAAAACTCTGCGGAGTTCCACAAATGGCGGAGTGCAGTGCGAACTGCTGTTCGGGCTGGTCTTTCTGGCGCTTGTGTAGAAACTCTACCTGAGCGGCACTCCGCTGCACTACACGGAGCAGAGTTTTCTGCACTCCGTGAACTCCACGGGGCGCTAAGTGCAGAAAACTCCACAAACTACACGAACGGAGCGGAGTTCATCGCTCAGGCCTACCTGGGATGTCTATTAGTATCATTGCAGAGCAGGGGTAGGTCATGAAATGAACAAATACAAGGAATGCATGAATAGACAAGATTAAACAACCAAGAAAATACCAAAATAACATGAGAAGTGTTGTCAAGCATTATTTTTTATACATGCTAAACAGGGTATTAAAATAAGGTTTCATATTGGCATGTTGTACACTTTTTTACAATTGACAAAGCAGATGTAATTGTAAGCCTGGAAATACACACAAGGTGCAGGTTTCCGGGTGTGTTATTACACCTCCCAATCAACAAAGCAAATCATGCTGTGCGACTTTCATCTCCTGGAGTGGGTTTTATTATGTTGCCTTACTTCTCTTTTCAGCTACTCTTTCATGGACGCTACCTATTCAAGCCGACTGCAGTATTATCTGTACTAAAAAAATAAACACTGTTGACCTGTCAAACCCACCTAACTATTATCGTGTTTCCTCACTGTCTTTCTTCTCCAAATATTTGAACTTTCTGTCTTAGGCCGTTTGACCTTGTTTCTCACCTTTCAAGACTTATTAGACCTCATGCAATAAGGCCTCTGAGATTTCCACTCAATGGAAGCCTCTCTCTTTAATGTTTCTTATTTCATTACCTTTCCCCATCATGACAACAATGAGACTGCAGCACCAGAGCGTCACTTTTTAGTGGCACAGATTTATGCTCCATATTTACCAGGCAGCAGTAAGCCAATTAGCGTGGCTTAATGCGGCCTTGCAAATATCATTCCCTTTAGCTCAGTTTTCTGCATTAAAGGGGTGAGCAATGGGTGTTGCTGTGGGAATTTCCAACAACACCCCTGGCTTTTTGATAATGCCCCATATTTACGAGAAATCGTAACCCTGAGGCAGCACCAAAAACTTACACCTCCCCAGGGGAGATGTAAGGAAGGTGCAACAAGGAGAAATACCTTTATTTTTCCTTGTTTTTCCTTTTTCGATGTGTGCTTTTCTGCAGCACACATAAAAAGAGGAAAAAGCCTCTTGTGATTGTTTTTGTGCAGGAAGGTTTCCCTTCCTGCACACAAACAGTCATACCTACAAAGGAGGCACCCTGGCACCATGGTACGAATGTGCCTGCTTTGGTGCATGGCAGCCCATTGAATGACAGCGCAGGGAAAAAGGAAAGGAATGCGCTGTATCTTATAGATACAGCGCATTCCTGTCCTTTTTTTTGCTGTAGGGCAGTGGAGCAGAAAGGCCAGTGATGCTGCCCTACAGCAAAATCTTGTAAATAAGACCCGTAATCTTTTACACTCGTTCTTCTAGACCACTAGCTGCCTTTGATAACAACAATAACTCTACCCTGCTGTCAACTCTTCTCATCTTTGGTATTACAGACACAGAACTCAACTGGTTCTTCAATCTTTTCAATTCGAACTTTCTGTTTTTATTGTTGCTTACCACTCTCTCCAACAAATCCCTATCTCCTTGTCGTTTGCCAGCGCTTTACATGAGGCTTTCTGCTCTTGGTAACATTATTCCATTCTTCGGTGTTCTCGTATAATCTCTATGCAAGTAATACCCACATCATCTTCTCTTTGCCAACTTCTATCTCTACCCTAGAGGCTTGGGTCTCCAGTTCTCTCACAGCTATATGGCAATGAAGGGCTTGCCACTCTGTCATGCTGAAACCATCTAAAATGGAAAGTATCATTTTCTTGCTAAGACCACAACCATATCTCTTATAGATCTTATAAAAAAAAAGTCAAACACTTTTATCCCAACACCATTGTCTACACATCTGAGTAAACTCTTCAACCCTTCCACTGCATGGAGTATTTCATAACTAGACACGCCTTCTTATGGAGAAAGGTTTTGTGGATCAAAAAACTTGTTTTCTCGTGACCACACTTTGCTGGTTCCAATAAGCTCATGAGTAGGTGAGTAGGTCACACCTGCACCTTGAGTACAACACACTTACTCATATAAAATGCTTGATGAATCAAGCCTGTATATTCATGTGTAACTCACCCCTAAGACATACATAAAACACAGCACATCAGTTTCTGAACGAGGTTTGGGTATTGGGTGTAATTTACGTTTAGAATTAATAACCCACAACTACTCACAGAAAAAGGTTATTGAATCCGACTCAAAGAGTTTCCAGAAACAGGGGGATTTAAAGGTGAATGGCAAAAGGTCCTGATAAATCATAGAAACTCAAATATTCACCAACTTTCCTCTTTTTAAAAGAAAATAACCTGATTTCATGCAGGAATTAGATAATTATTTTACTTGGATCTGTTATTTAGGCTAACAAAACAAGCAGGGAGCCAAGGCATGAGAGCTTGTAGCTAAAATTGGTGCTTCAGTCTAAAGCCATATATCCTATTTTGATACAATGACAAACCTTGCTAAAAGAGGTACAAGAACAGAATAATGATGTGTGTTTTTTTCAGCTCCATGTGGGACAGGACAGCTTTGACACACGAAGGACATATAACGTCGGGGCGCGAGCTTCACGCGCTGCTGCAGCCAGTACTCCAGCAGAACCCTCCGAACCTGGTTCTGTTCCTCCAAGATTCAGTGAGTGCAGCTTTTACACGGGAGAGGGTTCAATCCTGGTTGGGCTCGTGGTAACAACACCTAACCTGGAATGCCTTTCTGTTTTACAGCTCAGCGTGGATGACTTCACATATCTCAGCGCTATACCCGAAAGAGAAAAACCATTGCACAACATTCAGGCAAGAATTTCATATCTAACCATAGTTTCTCTAAACATGAAACTTGTTAATGGAAGCCAAAGGCCTGGAATTGAACAGATTTGAGGGGATTGAGTCAGTTTTTTGGCTTGCAACAAAATGGTATATTGCAGTACTGGTTCAAATATCAAGCTAACATAATAAAACAAATTAAAAATAAGGCAAAACAATAATTGATTTAAATTATATCATTGCTTTTGGGAGTGTGTGGGTGAGAATATATAGGAATGTTCCAAACTTCTCAGGCCAATCTCCTTCCTGCTTCCACCACACAATCTTGGACAATACAGTTGGTGGCATTCTACTCCCCTCACCCATGGGCAAGGTGAGAGGACATGGGCACACTTGCTCACCGTTGTGGTATGCTTAGACAGCCCTATTGCAGTCTTCTCGCAGAAGGGGTATATATTTAATTTTTAGGTCTGTGAAGATGAGGAAGTTGGGAGATACTTTTTGGTTTTGCATGAGGTGCTCCTTAAAAGGAAGTATTTTCAGTTCCTTTCAGAATTGCAGTGATACAGTGAACATAATTGATGGTCGGTATTCATCAAAACCTAAACCCAAATTCAACCAGCCTTTGTGTTCTCCTTACCTAGCACAAGGCAGTGCAATGGCAATGCAAAGACTTCAGTAATATTTACAAAGCCACGCAGGGGAGATTATCACCACCTTTGTAAAGGCATGTAATGCAACGCAGTGGCTTGTGATGTATTACGTTACATTTGAAGCTAGGGGGCGTTCCATGAGTGGAGCACGGGAACACGCATTCCCAGATTTACTGAAGCTAGTAAGCCTAGGAATGCTATTAAATGCTATGCCTTCCCTAGTCAGGTGTATCGAGTAGAAATATCTTTATTTCTCCTCATTACTTCTTCTGTATATCCATAATGCATTGTGCGTGACATATAGAAAGAGGAAAATGCTTCTGAGGATTGTTTTTGTGCAGGAAGGTGTCCCTACGTGCATAAAAACAAACCTACTTGTAATGCAGGCATTCTTGCAATATTCTTCAAGGGTGCCTGCATTGGTGCTAGGCTGCACACAGTGCACCAGCGCAAGGAGAGAGCAGAAATACTCCATCTCTTGTAAGTATGGAGAATGTCTGTTCTCTCCCTTTCACGCAATGCCGAGCAGCAACTTTGCTTGCTGCCCTGAGTTGCATGAAAGATTAGTAAATATGCCTCCTAGGTTACATAGCTTGAGAATTTATTCTTCTGGCCTTTGGTCTTGCGCACTTCTTGATTTCAGTTAATAAATAAATAAATAAAACAAATTTCCTTGCGCGCGCTGCATTGCATCACTGTATTCCATCGCTGCATTGCTGCGCGCGCAATGAAATTCATTTTATTTATTTTTTTATTAACTGAACTCCGTTCGGCCTTAAGCCGGAGTTTACTACCCCCCACCCTGCCCCTCCCCTGCCCCGCCCACCGCTCCGCAGCACTCCCTCCAGGAGCCGCTACTGCAACTGCCATTTACAGACAGCACATTTTCAGTTGAAAGGGCCACTAAATTTGCACAGACATAACGTTTTACTGATAAAACTATAGTGTACACAATTGAAAATGCGTGGAAATCGGGTTTCATTGAATATTTATAATTTTGCATGGATAGGAAAAAGTGCCTTGATTTGTTTTGACCCTATTATTTGATTCCAACACACTTCTAAATCGCGAAAAAATGTGGTTCATTTTAGCTTTCAGTACTGCTGAATGTGTAAGTTCATTTACAGGTGTTTACATTTTGTTGTGTATTAAAAAAGGATATCCAACAGCCTTCCATTTCACACTCTCTGTACCACACAACGATTGTTGCACAATTCAATTTACTGACTGCAGTATGAGGAGTTTTGAAACACCAATCCCCATGTTAAAAAAACAAGCAGCAATTTGTCAGAACATGTAGCCTGATGTTTGACTACTTTCATTGAAAAGCAGCAAATGTGACAAGATAAATACACAATTTAAATGCATCTTTATTTACTGCTTGGACTTAAAATGGGCCGCAGCCCACCGTTTGGGAAACACTGCTTTAAATCATGCTAAGTGTTTTGAGTTTCAAATGCATTTATTAGTTTGATTCTCCAAATTAGGCTCTCTAAACATTATTTTAAATAATGAATTCTATAAATATATACATATAAAAAGTTAACTTTAAATAAAGAAGCCCATTTTATAAGAATACACACTTTTGCATTCTTTCATTGCATTTGTTTAAAAAACTTTCCCAGGTTGCAGCACGGTCGAATATCCACACATTTCGTTGGGAAGATATGACTTGCAGTACTCTGCAATTCTTAAAAGTTTCTTAGATGGAGGAGTAACAGAGTTTTGCACTTACTTCACAAATTTAAATAATTTGAGTCTGAGACTGAAACAGATGGCACCTCAGATATATTTGTGAGGAATGGGCCCTCTACTTTCACATTCTCCTTATTTCCATTACTAACAACTGACCTAGCCTCAGTTTCATCATCCACCTGCAGATTTTTTGGGATTCCATACTCACCAGATATTGCTGAGGTTGCCTTTTTACTGTTGATATATCGTCATTGTTTAGACGTTTTTATGCATTACAGTTGGTCTACTTCAAAACTTTCCTCCTTGCTATGCATGTGATTCTGCTCTTCCAGATTAGGTGTCTTGGGCTGTACTCTCTTCTTCTAAATGTATTTAGATTCTTGAGGATATCAATTTCATATTAAAATGACAAAAAAACATTAGTTTCAGTGTCTTGAGGATATCAACTTCATATTAAAATGACAAAGAAACATTAGTTTCAGTGTCAAGATGTTCCTTAATGATATGACGAATAGTGCCTTTGATTGTTAAAATAACGTTTTTGCTAATTTGATAGTGTTCTTGTGAGATGTTTAAATACCATTTGCCTCAATCACTCCTAACTTAAACGAGAACGCAAGCTCAGGCATATTTTGGGCTATTCTGAGTCAGTTCTCCCATACTGTCATTTCTACTAATTGAATTCTGTGCTATCTTTCTGAACTATTTCCATATAGTAAGAGACTCGCAATATTTCGCAGGTATGTTCCCTTCATTACGTCAACTGATTTGTGAAGCATACATGCATCTACTTTATTTAGTGCTACGGCTACCACTCTGGTGTGACCTGTAGCCACGTTATCATGGCTAGTGAATGACAAGGCACTCTAAAAGTTACCCATAAGTAACAACACTTTGATACAGTTTCTAAACATAATTATTCAAACTTCTGTTTTAATTGTCACTTTCTAAACACCATTACTTTGCTCTTTCATATATTAACATTTAAGTATTTAAGTAATTGGATTTACAGTTTTAGCAAAATTTACATAAAGCATCCCGAATACCTGCATGAATTCGCTCATAGAAGATCGTATCATCCAGATAATATATGCTTTGGATAACCTTCTGGTGCAGTTTGTTCGAGAAATGCCTTGCTTGTTCTAAGGCTTTTTGTACCTTAGAGAGAGAAACTGCAAAAAAATGGGCACCCAAATGCAATCTTGCCTTTGTCCGTTTGGTGTCATTATCTTGTGTGATAGATCCCCACTCCTACCAAGCTCTATCTGTGTACAATTATTAATCATAATAAATATATATGAGTTCCTTAAGCCAGGATCTTGCTCTATTGAATTTTTGTGTTGATCAAACTAAAAGAAATTTTTAAATAAACAATGTAAAGGTTTTAATTGGCCGATGGACTCTTCCTCCAAAGCCTCCCACACTCATATCTACCGCCAACAATTATTATTGTGTAGAGATCACTGTGTAATCTATTAAAGAGGAGGAACAAATGTTTGTAAAGGTATAATGTGCTGGTTGGTCACTAGGACATCTTGAGTTGATCACAGTAAGATTGCTCTCTATGAAGATACTGCCTAGTTGTCCCTCTTTCTTGTTAGGAGTTATATTGCCCAATCTTTATTCTAGTATGCCCACAGCCTCCACTTTAAACGTAAGCAGAGGTTCTTCGTGAACTGCTCATGGTAGCATTACAATAACATAGGTTAACAGTACAATTGGGAAGGAACAATAAGTATTCTCAGTTACTACTTTTAATTGTCAAATGTCAATGATGATTGTTGGGCAGATACCATGGTGGAATATATACATTGATCACAATCATTCCCACCGGTTTCAGCTGAGCATCAGTTCCATTGCCCAGGTTCAAACCATATAACAACACAGTAATACATTTACTATGGTTCACACATACTCTTTGTAACTTTCTTGAACGTCCCTTGTTGTTGTTTCCCGAGTTTCATACAAGGCTGCAATAGCTATTCCATTTCATTTTAGGTTTTTCTCCAAACCCCTTTTGTCACCTACCTATCTCTGCTAGGCTCCAAGGGGCATATTATCAAGAACGACGCTAAAAATTATCGCCGGTTTAGCGTCAGAAAACTGCCGCTAAAGCGGCGATAATGTGCTTGATAATATGCCATTGAGAATTCCAATAGAAGTCCATGTTCTGGGGTGAACATGGGCTTCTATTGTAATTCTCCAGGGTATATTATCAGGGCCATTATCGTCGCTTTAGCAGCAGTTTTCTGCCGCTAAACCGGTGATAATTTTACTGCAGTCCTTGATAAAATGCCCCCAAGTTTTTATAACCAAAGACCTTAATTGCTTATTTTCTGTCGTTTATCTGGTGGGCTAACTGACTCAGCTGATCAGTTCTCTATGTAAGGTTAATGATTGGAACAATGCTTAATTTGCAAAAGACTAAATGCCAGGGCCCAAAGTTATGCTCAGAAGATAGCGGCCGGAGCTATTAAAGACCAGGGTGCCGAATGAGAGGGCTGCATAGTCTTGATTCTGTCTCACACCTCTTTAATCCTACACTAGTCACTCCCTGCCCCTGTATCTAACCCTTTAAGGTTCTTTTTCTTCCCTGCTTTTTCCATTTGTCACAATTTTTTCGCATTTCTCTTAATCCTTCATCCCCCTTTTGTGTTTTCCTCTTTATTGTTCTGTGTCAAAGTCTTTTGAGGAAAAATTAGGGCTGGTCCCTCAAAAAGAATGTTGAGGGGCCAACTATAACTACGAGCTCAAATTAAGCTCTGAATGAGAATCATAGCTAGGCACCCTACTATTTGATCGTTTTACCACCAAACTATTGAACAATACATTTGACTTCTCCTGCACATTGATCCCACATCTCATGATTTTATCTACTTCTTTTAAGATTTCTCCCTCTACTGTTCTTGAATGTAAGTTAACAATAACCTTATTCTTTACCTTCTTTCTCCTTAAATCCTACGCGAATGAAACTAATGTTATGTCTTTGGTTTTGATAATGCTGAGACTGAGACAAATGCATGAAGCTCAGACTTCTGGAATGATTTATACAAGCTAATACTTCTCTTTCACCAGAGATAAAATCCGACTTACTAGCTAGATGAGTGGGTGTATCATGAATACTGAATTCCACCTTAGTGATGACAGCTTCCCTGCTCTTCTCCACTGTATTTTGCTACGTGGACTGACTTTTATCCCTCTTGGTTTGCACCTCTCTCATAACAGTTAGCCAGTTTATTCTCCCCTGTTCTCCAGTTTAGCATTTGTGCTTCTTGATAAATTAATCATTCACATTTTTTTATCGGTCTGTGAATAGGAGATCTCACCCTATTAATGTCCCACTTTAGATTTTAAATTGAAATTTGGAGGGAATACCTCAATATCCATTGCTGTCCTAAAACAAAGCTTGCGGTTCTCGGATTTCTTTGAATTTCAGAACCCAGGGCCCTTTCTATTTTTCCATACATTTACTTTATTCTTTGGTTGTTTAACTAACTAGAGAAGATAGGGTAAGTACTCAGCAACTCCCAAGAAGATAAGTTACATAAACATAAATTAAAAATCAGTGAAGCAAGGGTCATGGCTGTAGAAGCATACAATTCAACTGCCTAGAAAGAATGATGTGAGACAATGAAAGTTAGAGCATGTAATCCAAGGGCTATCACCATCTGCTAACAACTTGAGACTTCAGGAATTCTGGAACTTGTAGCTCACAGGCAAGACACCAACACACAACACACACTCCATAAGGATATAGCCTTGTGCTAGTTGATGGTACCACTCTGCACATATCGCCAGTCCTTGCTTAACCATGGTAACATCGGCGCAGGTGGATTTTCAGCATAGCATGCCCCATGACTACTGGAGCATGAACATAAAGGTCTGCTTCCTGATCCACTTCCAGGCCTGAAACCAGATATCAGTTGCACTCAAAATCAGAAAGTCAGAGTTTGTTATGTGTTTCTAAATACTTAGAAGTAACAGGCAGGAGAATGGTAAAATGATAGTCACTGAGATCCTTGGGACCTGCAGAAGGTTTTTTTTCTGAGCAGTAGAAAAAATACTTTTCATGCCACTGGTACAAAATAAGATGTGAAGGAGGCATTGCATAAATCTGTAATGGCCTTGCAGATCAAGTGGGGGAAAGAGAAAGGGAATATTCCAGGAAGGTATTCAGCAAGGTTCCTGACTTGGTTCTACCAACAAAGGTTTCCACCCTCTCCAAAGTAAGGGGGAGAACCACACCGCAAATACCAGCAACACCCACCTGAAGTGCATCCAGCAGCACCTGAAGTGCATCCAGCAGCACCCACCTGAAGTGCATCCTGCTCAACACCCGCTCCGTCCACAGACACGCCGTCGAGCTCTGAAACCTGCTCGACAACACAGCCCCAGATGTCGCCTTCCTCACGGAAACCTGGATGAACGCCTCCTCAGCGCCCGACATCGCCATCGCCATCCCGGACGGCTACAAGATCATCCGGAGGGACCGCATCAACCAGACAGGAGGAGGCATCGCCATCATCCACAGGAACACCATCCGCATCACGACCGACACCGACGATACCCTCGCACCCGCCGAACACCTGCACTTCCAGATTCACGCCAACCCCAAGACCACCCTCAGAGGCACCCTCATCTACAGACCCCCGGGACCACGCACACAATTCAGCGAAGACATAGCCGACTTCATCAGCCCACACGCCCTCCCCTCCGCCGACTACATCCTCCTCGGGGACCTCAACTTCCACCTGGAGAACAACAGCGACCGTAACACCACCACCCTGCTGGACAACCTCGCCAACCCCGGACTCAAGCAACTGGTGACCACCCCCACCCACTACGCCGGACACACACTCGACCCCGTCTTCTCCTCCAGCAAGGACATCGCCTCCAGCCACGCCACCGGACTCCACTGGACGGACCACAGCTGCGTCCACTTCAGCTTCAGAAGTACCACGTTCCACCATCACCAGCAACAGGTTCCCCGCAGAAGCTGGAACAAGATCACTGCGGACCAGCTCGCCACTTCCTTGAGCATGAACCCTCCTACCAGCACAACGAACCTCAGCCAAGCGGCCACCAACCTCACGAAATGGATCAGCGACTGCGCAGACGACCTCGCCCCGCTGAAGACCCCGCCGAGCTGACCCGGCAGCAAGAAAGCACCATGGTTCAACGACGAACTCAAGAGCTCCAAGAAGAATTGCAGAGCACTCGAGAAAACCTGGCGCAGAGACCCAACACCGGACAACATGACTGCCCTCAAGCTCGCCACCCGAAAACACCACCAACTGATCCACACCACCAAGAAAACCGCATTCAAGGAACGGCTGGACAACACGCACACAACAGCAAGGAACTCTTCAACATCGTGAAAGAGCTCTCCAACCCCAATGCCGGAAACAACGACATCACCCCCTCGCAAGACCTCTGCAACTTCCTCGCCTCCTACTTGCACAACAAGATCGCGGACATACACAACAGCTTCAGCACTCAACCGACGCACACCACGACCGAACCACCGCCCCCCACAACCACCCTCCGCGCCTGGACCCCGATCAGCACTGAAGACACCGTCCACACAATGAACTCCATTCACTCCGGATCTCCGACAGACCCCTGCCCTCACCACGTCTTCAACAAGGCCGACGCTGTCATCGCACCCCACCTTCGGGACATCATCAACACCTCCTTCGACACCGCGACCTTCCCGGAGAGCTGGAAGCACGCCGAACTCAGCGCCCTACTTAAGAAGCCATCAGCCGACCCCACCGACCTCAAGAACTACCGCCCCATCTCGCTGCTCCCATTCCCGGCAAAAGTCATCGAGAAGACCGTCAACAAGCAACTGGCCGCCTTCCTCGAGACGAACGGCTCCCTCGACCCCTCGCAGTCTGGCTTCCGGGCCAACCACAGCACCGAGACCGCCCTGATCGCAGCTACCGATGACATCCGAGCCCTGCTCGACAACGGAGAAACAGCGGCCCTCATCCTCCTGGACCTATCCGCGGCCTTCGACACTGTCTGCCACCGTACCCTAGTACAGCGCCTCAGCAACATCGGAATCCAGGAGAAGGCACTGGAGTGGATCATCTCCTTCCTCGCCAGAAGGACACAGAGAGTCCGCCTCCCCCCGTTCAGATCAGAAGCCACCGAAGTCACCTGCGGCGTCCCTCAAGGCTCCTCACTCAGCCCAACACTCTTCAACGTCTACATGAGCCCCCTCGCAACCATCGCACGCCAGCACAACCTCAACATCATCTCCTACGCCGACGACACCCAGCTGATCCTCTCCCTCACCAACGACCCCGCCACCGCCAGAGCCAACCTTCACGAAGGGATGACAGACGTTGCCAAGTGGATGATGAACAGCCGCCTGAAACTGAACTCGGACAAGACGGAAGTCCTCATCCTGGGATCTTCTCCCTCCACCTGGGACGACTCCTGGTGGCCCCCCGCCCTGGGCAGCGCACCCAAACCCACAGACCACGCACGCAACCTGGGCTTCATCCTGGACTCCTCCCTCTCCATGACCAGACAAGTCAACGCCGTCTCCTCGTCATGCTTCAACATCCTGCGCATGCTACGTAAGATCTTCCGATGGATCTCCACCGAGACCAGGAAGACGGTCACCCAGGCCCTCGTCACCAGCCGTCTGGACTACGGCAACTCCCTCTACGCCGGAACCACCGCCAAACTCCAGAAGAGACTCCAGCGGATCCAGAACACCTCAGCACGACTCATCCTGGACATCCCCCGCCGCAGCCACATCTCCGGGCACCTGAGAGACCTGCACTGGCTCCCGGTCAACAAGAGAATCACCTTCCAGCTCCTCACCCACGCACACAAAGCCCTACACAACCAAGGCCCAGGATACCTCAACAGCCGCCTCAACTTCTACGCTCCCAAACGCCAGCTTCGATCGACCAACCACGCCCTCGCCGCCGTCCCCCGCATCCGAAGAGCCACCACAGGAGGAAGGTCCTTCTCCCACCTGGCCGCCAAGACGTGGAACTCCCTCCCGATCCACCTCCGCCTGACACAGGACCACCTCGCCTTCAGGAAGCAGCTCAAGACCTGGCTGTTCGAGCAGTAGCAGCCCCCCCCCCCCCCAGCGCCTTGAGACCCTCCGGGTGAGTAGTGCGCTATACAAATGCTGTGATTGATTGATTGATTGATTGAGCAATGCCAACTAAGCTGCCATCCAAAACTATCCATGCTTCATGGCACCACCCTTAGCGACTCGCTGATTCATAACCCAGCACCCTTCCTAGGTGACCTACTGTCACCGTCTGGCATGCAGAGCACATGTAGCTGTTTTTGTTGTATGATTTAAAGATGATGCTCTATCCAGCATGGAATAAAACATGTTTTGTCCCTGACAATACTTCAGTAATTATTATTGTATCCCTTGATCCATGAATTTCACAACAATGCATTTTCTCATTATGCTCTTGAAACTTGCAATAATGGATACAGATGGTGTCCTTCTGCGAAAAGCAGCAACATTAAAAACAAAGGTAAATCCTAGAAGCGGGATGCTGGGTGTGCGCATGCTGCAGAGAGACTTCCAGTCCCAGGTAGCACTGCAATAGGCTACTCAGTTGCATGATAGTAGGAGGCGGAGTTTGCTCTCTCTTGGTGTTGCCAAAAGCTCCACACTACGCTCCTTGATCACATGACCCTACTTCCTGTCAGCCATTGTGTTTGGTTTATGGGCTTGCTCCTGCCATTGAAGTTGACTTGTGTGTTTCATGCACCAGCGCAGGCCCCCACACTCCCTTCTGCACCCGCATAGGTCCCTACGCTCCCTTTTTATTTATTTATGTTTCTTTCGGAGTTTTATATAGCGTCAACTTGACCCGAAGGTATTGGGTATCAGAGCTTTTTACAAAAACACCAGTTGCCTTACATAAGGACACATTAATTTTTGTTAGGCATTGGGAGATTAAGTGATTTACCCAGAATCACAGGATGTTTTGCGTCTTTACCGAGACTCGAACCTAGGGGCATATTACCAACGATTAGCGATATTTATCGCTAACGATGCTTAGCAACGAATTTTTTAACACTAAGCATCGCCAGAAATTATTGCAGAGATAACTTGCTATTAGCAAGGTTTATCTCAGAAGTGATAAAAATGCTCACGCTAACTGCCAAATGAGAGATTATCGCTGGAAAACCAACGATAATCTCTCGAAGTTTGGCGTTAGCTTGATGATAGGGGCTCACAAACTTAGCCATGATATCCACCTCCCATAGGATATCATGGCTAAGTCAGGAAAATACCAGGTGTAAAAAAGCAGTGCTAACCGTGGTTAGCGCTGCTTTTTTAATCACTAACAGGGTTAGCGATATCCTTGATAATAGGAAAAATGTCGCTTAACAACATTTCTCCTATTATTTTTCACTAAAAAGCCCCCTTTGCATCTCATTAGAGATGCAAGGGGAAGCGTAGAGAAAAAGGGTGCTACCATGCGAATATGCGTGTTAGCAACCTGTTGCTGATAGGGAGATAGTTTTATCTCTGCTTTCTTGGCTTTTAAAGCCAAAAAAGCGGAGATAAATCCCTTGAAAATATGCCCCCTGGTTCCCCAGATTTAATGTCGACCGCCCTAGCCGTTAGGCCAACTCCTCTCCCCTTCTGTACCACCATAGGTCCCTCCACTCCCTTCTGCACCAGCATAGGTCCCACACTCCCTTCACCACTACTGCTCCTAAACGAGGCACAGCTCAGATACACTCCAGCTCTGCCACAGAGACATCATCCCATCTAAAAACCACCAACACACTATTTTTAACAGATTTTGAAATGCGGTGTCATCACTTGAACGCGGCGCTAGAAGTGAAGCATTAGAGGGAGCAGACGTGCTAGGCCTACAAGCTGCTTCAGCGCTAATGACATGTACAGCAATTCCCACAAACCCCCTGGGGACCCTGCTGTGATGAGCTATTTTGGTCACAATCTCAATTTAATTGAATAGTTGCTTTATTAAGTGTTTTGTGCATCTCATAATTCGCTGCCTCCTAATTTGTTTTCTGTTGCTACACGGTCTTCGTTAAACTGCATTGTACAAGCAATTCATCAAAAATTAAGAGCAAAAGCCACGCAGCCGAGGCCACTTTGTCTTCATCTTCAATCATGCAAATTTATTCTGTGCCTCGAGAATGTGAGATCTCATTTTTTAGTAATGCAGTACAAGGCCCAAAATCGCCTCTGAACTGATTTATATCAGCAGACTCCGCAGAGGCATCTGCAGATATTAAATGTTGTTCAGCTACATTAAAAAGTGCTTTGCGGCTTTTGGAATTGGTGTCTGCTCTGCAATTAGATGCTTCAATTTTCTTAGTGTCTAATGGGAAGGATGTGTTAATAGCAGCCTATTCATCTTATCACTATAAATAGTAGGAATCCATAATTCATTAGCCCCTTCTAGCCAAGAGATTACGGTGTCCATCAGCAATTTATAGAAAGTTCTGTGGAACTTTTAGTATAAACTAAAGTTATAAACTAAGGAGCCTCAAGTTAGCAGAGAGATGGTGAGCAGAGCCAAACCAGGGTTATGGCCTTCTATACCGTGCACGCTATAGATGCATTAAAAAATATTGGACCACCTATGTCACATCATGGATAAGGAAGTAATTAGAAAGCTACATTTAGAAGCTTGGGATTATACCAAATGCATGGTTTCCTACTGGCAACTTGTTTAGATACTAGGGGGAGAATGCATCTGCTTATCTGGATAAAGTAGGGTGAGTTAACATTGGTCAGTAACTAATTGTCAAAAATACAAAAATACACATGATTTTAAGTAGTCCCCCACTTTGCATTAGTATACGTCACAGGTAGGTTTCATGACCATAGGGAGGAACAAGCTCAGGAGGCGCTTACCAAACAAGGCCACATAGGAACAAGGTCACTAGGAGCTTACCAAACAAGGCCATGGAAGAACAAGGTCACTAGGAACTTACCAAACAAGGCCACAGAAGAACAAGGTCACAGAAGAACAAGGTCACTAGGCGCTAACCAAACAAGGCCACAGAAAAAGAAGGCCACTAGGAGCTTACCAAACAAGGCCACAGAAGAACAAGGTAAACGAGAGCTTAGCAAATCATCAAATAATTTCATAGAGGGAGAAGGACAATGAGCACTTACCAGACAAGATCATGAAGGAACAATGCCAACAGGAGCAGACAAGAAATGCAATAAGCAATAATGTTAACCAAACAAGGTCGCAAAGAAATAAGGACGCAGGGGCACACGCCCACCCAGAGCTTACCAAATTAGGTTACAGTGAAGTAAACAATAGTGGAAGCTTACCAAAAGAGGTCCCTAAGGGACAAAGTAATCAGGACATTGTCAAACAAGGTCATAAAGGAAAACAGATTACTGTGAAGTTAACAAGGAAGGTGATAAAGGGAGAAGGTAAATGGGAGCTTACCCAATTGGATACCAAAAAAGGGTCTAGAGGAATTAGATTAAAGGTGATCACCAAGTACACTCGTAGAGGAATACGTGTAACCAAATCTTACCAAACAAAGACAGAGGGACAAGGCCTATGGGAGTTTACCAAAGTAGGTCGTAGAGGAACAGGGCTATACTGAGTCCCACCAAACTAGGTGAAAATAGACCTAAGGGAGTCTAGCATATAAAGTTCTACAGGACCAAGGCTAATGGAAGTTTACCAAACAAGATCATAAAATGACAAAGCCAACAAAACATTATCAACCAAGGCCAGAGATGATGAATGGCAATTGTTAGACCTGACACCATTGGCGTGGGTCTCCCTTCCATTTTTTCGCTGTTGCCTCCTATGTTTTTGCTGGTCTAGATGCTTTGGGCACTTTGCCACTGCTGTTCAGTGCCAAAGTGCAAGTGCTCCCTGTTGCAAATTACTGTAATGGATTAGTGACTCCATGATTGGCTTATCTGATTTACTTGTCAGAACCTAGTCCAGTGCACCATGAATGCACAGGGCCTGTAAATAAAATGTTGCTGGTGGGCTTGCAGCACTGATTGTGCCACTCATAGAAGCAGCTTTTAAAATATGGCTCAGGCCTGCCATTGCAGAGCCTGTGTGCAGTCTGGGACTGCCATGTTGACTTGGCAAGTACACCCACTTGCCAGTCCCTAAACCTTCCCTTTTCTACATGTTAGTAACCCTTTAGGTAGACCCAAGGTACACCTATGGGCAGAGTGCATTGTATGTGAAAGGTAGGACAGGCCCAGGTGTGTGTGGCATGTCCTGACAGTGAATTACAGCCAATTTCGTTTTTCACTATTGCAAGGCTACCTGTTTCCATAGGCCAGAATGGGCATTTTGATTATAATATTTTATAATCCTAACTGACCCAGGGAACAAGGTAGAAAAATGAGTTTAGTATGCCTGAACTCAGAATGTTAAAATACATCTTTTAGTGTGGGTGATTTTTACATTCTGCATTTGGAAATACCACTTTTGGAAAGTAGGTATTTTCTTGCCTAACCATCCAGTATGCCTCTACTAGGTTTGTGTATTACATGTCTGGTTTATGAGTGACAGGGGGCCTTGGCTCCAGCAGTCTGATAAGTCAGAACTGGGCTGAAGAGAACATGGGTTGAATAGAGAGTACGGGGAGGAGATTTCCTTTCACTTGCCTGAGCCTACATTGAATAGAGAGTAGGAGAAGGAGATTTCTTTTCAGCTACCTGGGCCAGGTCTGCTTTCAACAATGCTGTCTCCACCTCCTGCCAGGAAGCTGCACCAGGGAGGACAGAACTGGTTTGGGCTGGGTACAGACACTCTCTGCCTTCAGAGAACAAAGGATTTAGTAGCATAAATATTAGGGCCTAGACCCCAAAACTTTGGATCACATCAGATCACTTCTGGGAATCAAGACAAACCTTTGCCAAGGAGAGAAGCCAAGGAATCTGAATGAGGAGATTGCCCCTGCACTGGTTACTGTTAGGGTTGGCCTACAGTGGTTACTTATTGCCAAGGAAAGTAAAGGAGAAAAGGAACTTTGTGTGTACTTTATCATCTTGAGGAAGATCTTCAAGGGCTTGAAACTGAGCTTGCCTCCTGTACTGAAGTCTCAGGGACACAAAGACTTCACCACCAGTTCCCCTGGATTTCCTTGTTGGGAATTCTACCTGCAGAGAGGCGCTGGCTATTGTTTTAGGACCTCTAGAGACTGTGTGTTGCTGGGAGATGGAAGCTCGACGCAACGAGGAAGAAGCATGTCGCCGCAGCTGTCTCCATCACATCGCCAAAGAAGCGTGCCGCCGCTGCAGCTGTTTGCCGTCGCATCGCCAAGGAACCGTGTTGCATCGCTGGAGAAGCGTGTCAGCACAGCAGAGGTTGCTGTCACATCACCGTAGAAGCGCGTAGCAGGGCCTGTCGAGGCTCAAGAAACCACCGATTTTGCTGCATGGCCGTTGGGAGTGCACACATCGTATCCAAGTTATTTCATCGCATCAAAGACGCCATCTTGTCGCATCGCACCGGATTGTTGCATCGCATCGAGGCGCCATCTTGTCGCATCGTAACCGGGACACAGTAAGAAACAGACGCATCCCCTCCTCTCGGGTAAGGAACAGATGTATCTCCTTCCCCGGAGCAAGGAACTGACGCATCGCCTTCCCTGAGCCCCTTTTGTTTATATTGCGTTATGCCTCCAAGGCACTTTGAGAGTAAAATGTTGCATTTACCATCTACATTGAACTAAGCTATTTCTACCATTTGAAAGTCATATTTTTGAATACTGTTTTATGGATTTTTGTCTTTTGGTCTTGTGTTAAATCTAGATAAAGATTACTTGTTTAGCTAAACTGGTGTGGTGTCAATTCGTAGAGTTTTCACTGTATTACTGTATAAGTTCACAAATGCTTTACACACTGCCACTAAGATTAGCCTGCGTGCTCGTGCCAAGCTACCGAGGGGGCGAGCAGGGGTTATTTTAGGAGTGTAGCCCCCTTACCCTGACTAGAAAAAAGGGCTCCTACTTGGTTAAAGGAACCTACCTCTGCCAACAAAAGACCCCCATTTTTAATAACAATGATTTAAGATCAAAGGGGAACTAGACCAGTACGAGCTTGCAAAAAAAACCCATACATAGACACCCAACAAATAAGTCACTTCCAACACTTGGGCAACATACAGGATTGGGCAGTAAATTGAAAGTTTAAAAACAAAAGTATGTACACAGAGATATATTTATAATAGACGATGTAGCCTTATGGCTAGAGTGATTGACCTTGAAGCTGGGGAACCGGGTTTGAGTCTTTGCAATGATGCCTAACAAAAAAAATTAATTTGTCCATCTGTAACGAAACTGGTGCTCCTGTAAAGCGCTCTGATACCTTTGGGTCTAGTTTGCACTATATAAAACTCTAAAAAAAAAAGAAAATTGTAACTGTGCATTAACAAATATGACAACAGCAGTTAATTGCATGAAAGTATCAGAGGGTTGGTGGGAACAATATATTGATTTACAAGAGCATGTATTTCCCATACTTGGATGCGATGGTGAAGGATGCTAGGAAGACAAGTCTGGTCTACCAGGTCCACATTTTAAATTAGAAAATTGGGATTGTGGGAGCCCAAGTAAAACAATGGGCCGATAATGGCTGGCATATGCATTTTGCTCCAACATTCTTATGTTTGTTTTTCTACTTCTTTTTTAATTTAGAACATTCTGCCTTCTAATAGCCTCATAACGTCTGTCTTGGGCTATCTTTGTTGCAAAGACCCCTTCCTTCCTTGTAGGCCCTAGATCTCTGTCCTATAACTTAGCTTCAGGGCCTATAACAACCAGTATAACTCTCAGCAGTGGGCTATAACGTTATGTCATTGTAAAAACTAAAGGCAACACGAATAATACAGTCACATTACAATATCATTTCGATATAAAGAAAGAATCAACCGATATTATTTTTGTCAAAGAAGTACAAAATATGTTATTATTAATGATATCAGAAGTAATAAAATAATCCATTCATACTATCTCAATCATATCAGCAATCATATTTCACCCAAAAATGAACTTGGTTAAAAACATTGTGAAAAGCTTTGATAGCGATATTGCTTTGATGGTCAATTATCACATATTTAAGAGAGCAAAACAGTGTGGCACTAATACAATCAACTGTTGTGTTCT
Source organism: Lissotriton helveticus (assembly GCF_964261635.1). Taxonomy (NCBI): domain Eukaryota; kingdom Metazoa; phylum Chordata; class Amphibia; order Caudata; family Salamandridae; genus Lissotriton; species Lissotriton helveticus. The sequence goes on along the minus strand of NC_136057.1, from coordinate 1,287,252,015 downwards.
ATCAGCGATTCGGCACTCGGAAGTGCCTTTGTCAGGAAAAGACTGCAAATAATTCAGCGGTGATATCCATTTTATATCTTAGAAAGTGACCATACTACATCTAGTGGTGGTGTAGCGTGATTTCTTCCGTGAGATACAGGGTTCCAGCTTGATAAACTGTACCTCGTTTTTAAAGAGATGTTCTGAACTAGGAGGAGCACTATAATATTGATGCTAAGTGCTTAACCACTTCGACGCTATTGATGGAACCGTTCCGTCACGCCCCTCGGGTGGGCTGTGCTCATGACGGAACGCTTTCGTTACAGCCCGGCCGCCGCGCCTGCGCGGCGCTGATTTCGCGGCGCTGATTTCGCGCCTGCGCGACGCATTTCATTAAGCGGGCGGGGTAGCGACGGAACCGTTCCGTCACAAGCACAGCTCACCCGCGAGCCGTGACGGAACGGTTCTGTCACCCAGCGCAGGTGAACCGCCCCCCCCCCCCCACGACTGTTAGCGCTGCGGCGGAATAGCCGCCGCAGCGAAGGTGTTAATGAAGATCGTCCATGTAGGGATACTAGCATGGAAAGTATCGGTTAACGATAAAGATAATGATATTTGTTAATGGAGGATCGCAGGTTTGGGGATTCCTCCTCACGCCACTCAATCTGCCTTAAGGAACTCTTACCCTACTAGCAGGGGGGCTCTCTCTTTAAACTATAAAGTTACGTCAAGATTTTGTTTCTATGGGGATTTTTTTACCTGCAACAAAAGTTGGTATTGGCACACTCATCTGTGTCCTGGTGTAATTGGAGATGAGAGACACTCATGGAACGGTTGGATTTATAAGGATTTTGATGGAGATTGTATGGAGCTTTATCAGGGCATTGCTCAGCAGACCCATTCCTAGCACATCCTTCTTAAACTGATGGGGGCTAGTGTTTTGTCCCATTATGTCAAAGTTAGCTGTTAGACCGCTCAAAACCAAACAACGCACATCCTATTGCGGTGTATTAAGCCAGCTCTTAATATTGATAGTACAATATTTCTACTACGTCACAGTCTAAAGCCTGCTCATTTGCACAATTAATTTGTAACATAAATAGCAGTTATTCATGATGCTTTATAAAACGTTGTGCTGAAGAAAATTGAATTACTAATCAACTATGAAGTCTACTAGCAGGGAAAACATAAGTAAATTGATAATCATTTGGATGTTCTCATTGCAGGAAATTCTTCAGTCTTCAGAGTCCTCTTTAGTGTTACCTGCCGTGGCTTGGGAGGCTGTCAGACATCTTTCAGACTACCTCCAAAAGAAAGCTGACTGGCACCTGCTGGAGATGAGTGACGTTGAGGCATCAGACTTCAAGCCCTCCGCTTCGAAACCCAACCTCATAGTTGTGAACCTGCAGTCCACTACCAGGTATGGTCAGGTTCCTGCGGTACATAAGGTTTGTGCTAAGAATGAGTTCAAGGTGAAAGAACAGGGTCTTAAGAACAGCAGTGTTGTAATAGGAGCTATGTTAATGGGGAGCTCATTGGCTGCCATCTTTTGTTGGGCAACTTGAGCTCCTCCAACACAGTCTTTAAGTAATGTTACTGCAGTACTGAATGATTTGGCTTTATTAAAAGCATTGGGTCAGATACCTTTACCAATTCATGTTTCAAAATGCAAATGAACGACTCAGCTATGAATGTTTTTTCAATCAATTATTGGTATTGTACGAGACCATTTTTTTCCAGATCTGTAATCTGGCAACAGTGTTATGCCTTTCACGATGGGCCTTATTCACTGTCAACAAATGTTTGAACAAGAAATCTAATATTCTATTAAATTACTGACACATCTCCTATTCAGTTCTATAGAGGTAGACATTGAATCTCTAGTTTAGGTTTTGAAACCTTATATTTCAGCATGAACAACGTTCCAAAAAAGGGGTACTATGTCTGTGGGTTTTAAAGCGTTGTGACTATTGAGGGATACTACAACCCCAGGTCCTAAAGCAATCGAGAATGCAGCAGGCACGGGTTTCATAGTAGTAGGGTTGGTGCAGCCACAGGCTCCAATGCAGTTTGTTACTAGAGCCACTAGATGTGGTACTCTAGGTAAACTGATGTCACCCTTTGCTAAGCTCCAAAGATACTACAGCCACAGGTGTCCAGGGCCCTATGGCGGGGTCAGGCAACCAAATGTTTCAGTGATCTCTGGGTACTTCAGCCACAGGTTCCAAAGCACAGATGTACTACAGCTTCACAGGTTCAGGTAGCAAAGCATGAGGGATACTTCAGCCATCCGGTCCCATGTACTTGGGGTAGCTGATCAGCAGGTTTCACTGCATAAGGGATATTGAAACCACAGGTTCCAAAACACTTGGGATACTACTAGCACAGGTTTCAAAGCAGGAGGAATACTAAAGCCACAGGTTCCAAAGCACGGAGGTACTACAACTTCACAGGTTCAGGTTCCAAAGCATGAAGGATACTACAGGTGCAGGGTCCAGTGTACTAGGGATAGTATATTTGCATGTTCCAGTGCACAAGTAATATTAAAACTACATGTTCCAAAAAACTTAGGATACTGCAGACACAAGTTCCAAAGCAGAGAGATACTACAACTTCATAGGTTGAGGTTCCAAAGCATGAAGGATACTTCGGCTGCAGGGCAGTGGCGGCTCTGCCGCTAAGGCGGAGGAGCATCGCCCCACTGCTTCAACTGCAAGCTGAATACAAAAAACAAAATGATAATAACGCTCCCTTATTATCATTTATTTTTATTCAGCTTTACTTGAAGCGTCAGGGCGGGCTGGGCTCCCCGCGTCGCAGGGGGAGAAGTGTGCATGATGGTTTGGCCAGCCGCCTTGGGCCCGCCAAATCGTCATGCGCACTTTGCATGTTCTCCACCCAGGCTGCATTACAGTCTGGGTGGAGAACATGCACAGCTTGCGAACCCCTGTCTGTGCGCCGAACCACGGTGCTCAGACCAATCACAATGCTGCTGCAAGGCAGCCTTGTGATTGGTCAGGGGATTCTGGAAGGCTGTGTGCTTCAATACCTGGTTCCTGCTGCAGAGAGGACGGAGAAGAGGCAGCGGTTGGCGCTATTAAGGTAAGTGTTTTTTAAAATGTATTTTATTTCTCCCCCTGCCCGCCTTCCTCCGTCCTCCCAGGCCACCACCCCCCTTAGGTAGAAGCCACTACTGCTGCAGCGTCCTGCATACTAGGGCTTGTTTATTGACATGTTCCAATGCACAAGGGATATTAAACCCACACGTTCCAAAGCAGGAGGAATACTACAGGCCAGGGCCGGACTGGGAACCAAAACCGGCCCTGGCAAAGTGTTGGCCGGCCCCCCCTGCCCCACTTCCCTGGGGTTGGGGGTGCCACCGAGCTCTTTGTGGGGGGCGGTTTTCGGCCGATTTTGTTACAGGGCCGATTTTGCAGGGGCCCAAAACCGGCCCTCACCCTTGCGGCGTACAGGGGGATTGCCCGGTGCCCGCTACGGCCAGTCCGGGCCTGCTACAGGCACAGGTTCCATAGCAAGAGGAATACTACAGGCACAGGTTCCAAAGCAGGAGAAATACTACAGGCACAGGTTCCATAGCAGGAGGAATGCTAAAGGCACAGGTTCCAAAGCAGGAGAAATACTACAGGCACAGGTTCCATAGCAGGAGGAATGCTACATGCACAGGTTCCATAGCAGGAGGAATGCTACAGGCACAGGTTCCAAAGCAGGAGGAATGCAACAGGCACCTGTTCCAAAGCAGGAGGAATGCAGCAGGCACATGCTCCAAAGCAGGAGGAATGCTACAGACACAGGTTCCAAAGCAGTAGGAACGCTACAGGCACAGGTTCCAAAGCAGCAGGAATGCTACAGGCACAGGTTCTAAAGCAGGAGGAATGCTACAGGCACAGGTTCCAAAGCAGGAGGAATACTACAGGCACAGGTTCTAAAGCAGGAGGAATGCTACAGGCACAGGTTCCATAGCAGGAGGAATGCTACAGGCACAGGTTCCATAGCAGGAGGAATGCTACAGGCACAGGTTCCATAGCAGGAGGAATGCTACATGCACAGGTTCCATAGCAGGAGGAATACTACAGGCACAGGTTCCAAAGCAGGAGAAATACTACAGGCACAGGTTCCATAGCAGGAGAAATACTACAGGCACAGGTTCCATAGCAGGAGGAATGCTAAAGGCACAGGTTCCAAAGCAGGAGAAATACTACAGGCACAGGTTCCATAGCAGGAGGAATACTACAGGCACAGGTTCCATAGCAGGAGAAATACTACAGGCACAGGTTCCAAAGCAGGAGGAATGCTAAAGGCACAGGTTCCAAAGCAGGAGGAATACTACAGGCACAGGTTCTAAAGCAGGAGGAATGCTACAGGCACAGGTTCCAAAGAAGGAGGAATGCTACAGGCACAGGCTCCAAAGCAGGAGGAATGCTACATGCACAGGTTTCAAAGCAGGAGGAATGCTACAGGCACAAGTTCCAAAGCAGGAGGAATACTACAGGCACAGGTTCTAAATCAGGAGGAATGCTACAGGCACAGGTTCCAAAGCAGGAGGAATACTACAGGCACAGGTTCCAAAGCAGTAGGAACACTACAGGCACAGGTTCCAAAGCAGTAGGAACACTACAGGCACAGGTTCCAAAGCAGGATGAATGCTACAGGCACAGGTTCCAAAGCAGGAGGAATGCTACAGGCACAGGTTCCAAAGCAGGAGGAATACTACAGGCACAGGTTCGAAAGCAGTAGGAATGCTACAGGCACAGGTTCTAAAGCAGGAGGAATACTACAGGCACAGGTTCGAAAGCAGTAGGAATGCTACAGGCACAGGTTCTAAAGCAGGAGGAATACTACAGGCACTGGTTCCAAAGCAGGAGGAATGCTACAGGCACAGGTTGATGGTACAAATTGTTAGATACTACTCCATATGTATTTCATGGCTCTGATGAGGGACTCTGCATATGTCCTTGCGATGGAATGTTAGCACTGATTCAGAACAAATAATTATGTTTTCCTTTTGTTTCTCTAGAGGAAGCGGCATCCCCGATGCGTGGTCCTTCGCTGAAAACGGTAAGTAGTTTAAGACAATAAAAACAACCAAAGCTGAAACACACATACCTGCTAAATACAGACCTAGTCACCCACCGAAAGATAAATAAAGCAAGATACCGAAGATGTGACTCAGAATGAAAGTTATGTGAAGGACATTGTTGGGATATGAAGTATGATATTTTATTTTAATTTAATCAAAGCCTTTTAACCCGTCTGCCCCTAACTGTGTTCGCATGACAACTTCTCTGACTAATTCCGAGTAGATGACGGCGAGACCTTTGTGAGATGTAAAGGTCTCTGGCATTGCTGGTAACTATGGCTACCACCGGCTCCTGGTGTCAATGAAGGATAAATAATGCAGGGGGCTCTCAGAGGGGACCTGAATGTCTTAATGAGAAATCACTCACCTCCCTGCTGCACTGGAACTCAGTGGATCATCACAGCAACAACAGGGCCAGCCTCAAGCAGAACCAGTGAGTCCATCCAAGACGATGCAAGAGGTCCACTTATGGAACTTTTATGATGCTCAGTGTTTTACAGTTCTGTAGATGTAAGACTAAAACACACAAAAATATGTGACTTGAATTTAATAAACCAGGAACACGCGTGGCGAAGGTTCTCAGGTTTCTTATTGCAATTCAGATAAACCCTGCTAGAGATAATGGAAGCGAAGTGCGCGTATATCCCTTTTACGTGCCCCCGCTTAGGCGAATTGATACACTATATTCATGTAATTCCCATTCTGAGGGTGCAAATTGCGCACTCTCTAATTTACCCTATTTGCACCCGTAATTGTGTGAGATTTGTAATCGGGGCCAATGCCTCAGTACTCCCAATGGGACAATCCTCTGGTTTCCTGGGGGCTCATTTATGGGTCATGCACTGCAGCACAACAAGTCAATTTCCTGCGCTGCAGCATGTGACAGGACGAGGGCAGGAATGCGCTGTATTAAAGGCAATACAGCGCAAGCCTGTCCTTTCCCTTCGCTGGCGCTGTTTTGGCAGACGAGCGCCAATGCAGGCACCCTTGCACCACGGTGCAAGGGTGCCTGTGTTGCATGCAGGATTATTTTTGCGCAAGAAGGGACATCTTCCTACACAAAAACAATCCTGTGGGGGGGGGGATATTTCTCTTTCTAGGTGTACTGCAGAATGCAGCACACCTAGTAAGAGGAAGAAACAAGGAGAAATCGAGATGCTTTTCCTTGGTATGCAACCTTTGGGAAGGTGTAAGATTTTGGCGCTTCCTCAGGTTTACAAGTGCTTGTAAATATGGGGATGCGTCAAGATCCATGGGAGTTTTGTGGGAACATCCATGCAACCCCCATAGAAAGCCTTCCCAGGGCAGAGTAACGCAATGCAGCGATGTGTGCTGCGTTACTCCAGATTTTTAGAGCCATGCAAAGTGACTTTGCGGGGCTTCAAAGATCTGTCTTAAGGTTTGCATCACTCTTGCACCACGCTGCGTGGCGCAAGAGCAATGCAAAGGTCCGTAGTGCTTTGGACTGTTGAGATGAGGACCCCAAGCGGAATGAAGGTATAACCACTTTACTCAGGGGCACTGGGGCAGAGCTAGAGGAGTTGCATGCACGTGAAGTGAAGTGAAGGAGTTTTGTAAAGCGCGGCTGCTGCCCGAGGGCGTCCAAGCGCTGAGTAGAGGTAACAGAACTCTGAGGGAAGAGGGGAGAGATCCAGGTGGAGAGCTAATTTCTGAAAAGATATGTTTTTAGTACCAGTGATGTGGCAATCTCAAGGCCATTTTCAGCCGCCATGCCTGGGTGCAGTACCTGTGCCCCACTTACATTCAAGCCGCAAGATGAGACAGCTGTGTGGGAAACATCCTTTACCACGAAACCATTACAACATTGTATGGTTACCTCGTGGTTTTAACAACACAAGTCATTACATCGACTTGCACTGGAGGGCGCTCTAGACTAAAGAATAGTGTGAATTACTATTCCAACACCTTCCCTACTGTACGTAGACTGGAGTTGGAATAGTAATTCACGCTATTCCTAAGTCCAGCGCCCTCCAGCGCAAGTCGATGTAATGACTTGCGTTGCCAAAACCGCGATGTAACATACCGCGTTGTGATGGTATGCATTGCATCATCATACATCCCAGCTGAGTGGCATTCGGGGCCATTGACCTTGAGGCCACTGAGCCCTTGTGATTTCTATGTTATCACCGATCATGAACACAGAGAAGCTTCAGTGAGAACACTTACTGATATAGAAGAAGGACTACAAGGTCACAACCCATAAATTCCATAAATCTGTAGGCCAGGCTAGATATCAGGGCTAGTTTAAGAGGCTAGAGCCCATATTTACTAATGTTTTTCATCGAGGTTGCATCACTTTTCTGGTGCAGCCCCGGTGTAACATCTCTTTTGGCATTTACTAAGCCACGTAAGGCCACTTTGCATGGCTTTGTAAATACAAAGTAACGCAAGGCAGAGCATAGCAGTGCCTTGTATTACTTTGCATCGGGGAGGCTTTCCATAGGTGGAGCATGGTTGTCCCCAAGCATCCAGACGTGAATTTTAACTCAATTCCAGATTTACTAAGGTGAGTAAACTTGAGATTACGTCTCCCTGAAGCAGACGTAACAGTGAGAAATATCTTTATTTCTCCTTGATACTTCCTAATTCTATGCATGCAGCATACTGCAGCATGCATAGGAAGAGGAAATTGCTTCCAAATGACAGTTTTGTGCAGGAGGTTATCCCTTCCTGCACAAAAATGATCCTGCCTGTAACACAGACACCATTGCACTACCTACATTGGTGCTACTAAGTTCACAGTGCGCCAGTGCAATGAGAGAGCAGAAATGTGCCGTTTCTTTGTAAATATGGAGCCTTTCTGCCCTCTCGCTTTCACGCAACGCAGCACAGCAACTTTGCTTGCTTCCTTGCGTTGTCTGAAGTGTTAGTAAAAATGCCCGTTGATGTCTCTTCCGTCTCTGAAAGTTTTGTCTGCCTCTCAGAAGAAATAAAGGGCTGATACCTTCTGTGCTGCATAATGAGGAGACACAGCAGACCAGCAGGGTTATCTTCTGCCCTTGTCTGACTCAGCATGAGAGGGTCGGTGGTAACGTGAACGTACGCAGCATTTTAACTGCGTATGCTCAGGGCAGTCTGTAACAGCTGGGACGTTTCCAATGTAATGAAATGTGTTGGGACGTAGGAAGGGTTCTCGAAAAACAGGATTTTCCTGGGAAAACCGGGCCATCCGATCACCGTATGGATGAGACACTCTACCACCTTACCCACAGGCTGCCCAATGAGCAACAAACATTTGTAAAACCACCGGGACCGACCGTGGCAAGCATGCATTAGAAAAAATTGTAATATTCAAAATGCAAAAAGTAATAGTATAAAACATACAAAAAAATAAATAGAGATCCAGGAGCTGAGGCTTACCAGTTAAATCACGGAATGCCACCCGTTCTCAAGCAGCTGTAAAAAGAAAAAATTGCTGTCACTCATAGTGCAAGACATCCAAGAATGAAGTGGGCTGACCATTGTAGAGAGCCACTCGGGCTCTCTCCTACATTGTATCCCTTACATCCACGCACGCACGCACACCCCGGGGCGGGCTCGCGCCGGGGTATAAATAAAGATGCGGAAGACCGCTCGGGGTCTTTTCCGGCTAACCAGATCACTGCTGTGGTGTCCCTTATTTGCAAGCCCCTCACCCAAGTGTTGGGCCTAGTCAACAACGCCACATTGGCGACGAGGCCGGCTTACCTTCACGCGTGCCGAGCTGTGTGTCGGTGGTGCCGCGTTGCCTGCTTCGAGTTGCGAAGCCCACCTGCGTCTCCTATCCCGACCTGTCCTGGCTCCTGAGGCCCGCCCACGCGCCTCCCTGGAGGGAGCGCCTTCAGCCGGCGGGGCTCGCAAGGAGTCGAGGTGCCGTCCGGCAAGTCCTGCGGGTGAGTCCATCCTTTGCCCCGCCAGCGCGACACCCCAGCGTGTCCCTCCCTCCGCCTGCGCGGCAGCGTGTGCCCGCAGGAAGGCTCATCTGGCGCCGACGCGAGGCGGCTCATCCTACGCGGCTGCACCACGTGGCCCCCGCGAGGCCTATCGCAGCCCAGCCGTCACCACAGCGGAGAGCGAGTGAGACGCTCGCGGAGGCCTGAGACACTCCCCCAGCCTCGCATTTCACTATTGCGGCCCAGGGAAGGTGCAGAGATGCGGAGCGGCAACGCTCACCAGCACACACAATCTCTGGAAAAAAAAAGGGAAAAAAACAAGCACAAGCAAAGGCAAACAGCCCCTGTGACACTCCTGGAGAACTGAGCTCCCTGTCTCCAGCACACAAGGCCAAAAGGATTAGTGACACGCACCACACCCCAGTGGCCCACGTCACAACAAGCATTGGCAAAGCCAGGAAGGCGGGAACTCAACAAGAAAGATTCATCACACTAGGGACCACGGAACAGTACACTAACCCTAGCAGCACACAGAGACACAACACCGGAAAGTTCCAGAGGGGTGAGAAGAAGGCCACACAATGTCTGTAGTGGCAACAGGAGCGGTCCAAGATGGGGCAGGCCAAAACCCACCTCCAGCAGTCGTACCCCCACCAGCGGTAGCTGCACCACAGCCACAGGCCCAGATCCAGGCAGGAGCTCCCATGCAAGCGACGTCCACCCACCTACACTCTGGCGCAGCGCCCATTCCACCATTTAGCGAGGGGGCAGACCCGGCAACGGCGGCGCTGAGATGGAAGGCGTGGGTTGGGAGGCTCAACCTCTACTTTAAAGGCACAAGGGAGACAGACGGAACGGTGAAAAGGTCGCTCCTCATCTTATATGGTGGGCCAGAAATTTACGAACTATTCGAATCACTCCCTAACACAGGGCCTGAGCACGACTACGACGCTGCGGTCGCAGCCTTGAACGCGCACTTTGATCCCCAACTCAACAATGACTTTGAAAAGTTTAAATTCAAACGAGCCTGGCAGACGGATTCAGAGTCGGTTGATATGTACTACGCCTGGCTCCGCCGGCTCGCAAGCACTTGCCCGTTTACCAACCCACGAGAGGAAATCCGGGACCAAATCATAGTTGGGTGCAAATCAAAGCTGCTAAGAAAGCTCATCCTACGCCAACCGGGCATATCGCTAGACGAGATACTTATTCTAGCCAGGTCACACGAGCTGTCCGACGCAAGGGCGGAAGAGATGGAAGCGGCGTTACGCACGCCGGTGATTGCCCCGGCTGCTGCAAGGACAACGCCAATCAAAGAAGAGAGAGTCGACGCAATCCAGAGAAGATTCCCAGCAACTCGCCCACGAAGTGCCCAGTCCAGAGGAAATCAGTGCGGATACTGTGGGGAAGATCACCCAGCAACTGCCTCATGTGGCGCGAAAGGAAAGACTTGCCTCAAGTGCGGGCGCCTAAATCATTTTGCTGCCGTCTGTCCGGGAGGAAAGTTCAAGTCAGCCGGTCCGCGAGCCAGGGCAGTGACGCAGCGCATCCGACAGCTATCGCTCGATCACGAACCACCTCCTCCAGACCACCAGGCTCAAGAAAGACGGCCAAGGTATGAAGACGATGAGGACGACGAGGTGTACGTTGTCTCTTACGTAAGCAGAGCGTCCACGAGAAGGAGACCGCCGCCCATGTGCTCCATAGCAGTAGAAGGCACTGAAGTTAAAGCCCTAATAGACACGGGGGCATCCGTGAACGTCATGGATTCTGACCAATACGAGAAGATGTCTCCGAAGCCCCTACTGACACCCTCCACGGCGAGGATCTACACCTACGGAGGCACGGAACCACTGCCACTCAGAGGGGTGATCCAAACGACGGTAGTCAATGGCGAGTATTCCACGGAGACGAAGTTTCACATTACCGAAGGGAAAAAGGGCACACTGCTGAGCTGTCACACGGCAGAGGACCTTGGCCTGGTGTTCTTTGCCAATCAGGTGCATCAGGCACATGCAGACTTTATGCTGAAGGATTTTCCAGAGTTATTTCAGGGCCTAGGAAAGCTTAAAGGGCGGAAGTTCAAGCTACATATAGACACGTCAGTCCGGCCGGTAGCACTCCGACACAGGAGAGTGCCCTTCAACTTAAGGCCACAAGTCGAAGAAGAGCTCAGGAAGCTAGAAGAACTTGGCGTCATCGAAAAAGTGTCGGGCCCGACACCCTGGGTTTCCCCACTGGTGGTCGCACCAAAGCCAAAGCAACCAGGGGCGATCCGACTATGCGTGGACATGAGGCTGCCCAATACAGCTGTCAAACGAGAACGACATATCACTCCCACCATGGATGATATAGTGGCTGATCTGAACGGGGCGAAGTGGTTTTCAAAGCTCGACCTCAACTCGGGATACCATCAGCTCGAGTTGGAACCAGCCAGCAGGGATATCACCACCTTCTCGACCCACGTGGGGCTAAGACGCTACAAACGGTTAAGCTTTGGAGTTTCCTCCGCGGCGGAAGTCTTCCAAAACGCCATACGAGAAGTACTATCAGGACTGAGCGGAGAGATCAACCTCAGCGATGATATACTAGTGTACTCTGCAACCCTAGAAGAACATCATGCCCATCTGAGGGCCACACTCCAAAGACTTGTGGACAGCGGACTGACCCTACACCGGGAAAAGTGCTCCTTCTACCAGGAGTCGAAAGATTTTTTTGGCTACACTTTCACGAGGGAAGGCCTGAAAGTGGACCCCGAGAAGGCAGAGGCGATCAAGGCAGCAAGCACTCCAAGAAACCCCACCGAGGTGCGCAGTTTTTTGGGCATGGCCACTTACTGTGGTCGGTTCATACCCAATTTGGCCGCGATTGCAGAACCCCTCAGAGCTCTCACCAGAGCAGAACACAAGTGGGACTGGACAGGAGCCGCCAACAAAGCTTTCCAAACAATCAAGGCCAGTCTTCTCGATGACACCGTCATGGCATACTTCCAGCCCCGACGCAAGACCGAACTGATCGTCGACGCCAGCCCCGTGGGTCTGGGAGCTGTGCTTCTGCAAGAATACGGACCCGAAGAGTGGAAACCTGTCGCGTACGCCAGTAAAGCACTGTCAGACACAGAAACCAGGTATGCGCAAATTGAAAGAGAGGCCCTGGCCATCAAATGGGCATGCCAACATTTTCACCTTTACCTGTGCGGGCAAGAATTCACGGTGGTGACGGACCACAAACCGCTGCTGCCACTATTTGCAGGGTCGTCCCGGCTGGCACCCCCACGCATCGAACGCTGGGCCGTTCAGCTACAGGGTTACCACTTCAAAATCGTGTTCCGCCCTGGGGCGCACAACCCAGCCGACTACCTGTCCCGACACCCTGATGTCATCAACCAGTATCCACCCAGAGAAGAAGGGGTGGAAGCCGAAGAGTTTGTCCACATGATCTCGCAAGCTGCGTGCCCGGAAAATATGTCACTCAAAGAAATCGGAGAAGCGACCGCCACGGATGAGACATTGGTGAGAGTTCGCCAGGCTCTAGAAGGAAACCGCTGGGCCCATTTCCTCGATGGTGCGTCGAGCCTCCGGCCGGAGGTGAGCCACGCACGTCAACAACTGTGGCAGATACGCAGCGAACTGAGCGTGGGCGATGAAGGAATCATCCTCCGAGGGCACCTTATCGTCATACCGGAGAGCCTCCAACAGAGAGCCCTAAGTCTAGCCCACGTGGGCCACCAGGGCATGGCAAGACAAAAGCACGCCTGCGGAGCAAAGTGTGGTTCCCCGCCATGGACAGCCAAGTAGACGCCATGATACGATCTTGCCATGCCTGCACAATCACGGGCAGTGACCCAGCCCCAGCACCAGTGATCACGGAGGAAGCACCTCAGACGCCCTGGACACACCTCAGCATAGACTTTGGTAGTTTCCCTGATGGCAGACACATGCTCGTCCTTGTTGATTCGTTTTCAAAGTTTCCGATAGTCGAAGTCATATCTTCAACTGCATTTCCACAAGTCAAAAGAGTGCTGAGCCGCGTCTTTGCAACCATGGGGCTCCCGGATGAAATTAAGTCCGACAACGGACCCCCCTTTCAAGGGAGAGAATTTCAAACCTACCTTGAGAGCCTCCGGATCAAGCACAGAAAAATCACCCCGCTGTGGCCCCAGGCAAATGGGCAAGTCGAAAGACTGATGCGAACACTGAACAGAGCATTGAGGATTGCGGTGGACAATGGGGAAGATCCGGAAATAGCCCTAGACCAATTTCTAGGAGCCTACCGACAAACGCCTCACAGCACGACAAAATGTGCTCCTGCCCATGTATTATTTAAACGAGCACCTCGGGACAGCATCCCGACCGATAGCACCTGGGTACCGGAAGAGAGGGATGCTGCGACCATTCAAGCCCGACGGCAAAACACCAACATGAAGGCGAGCGAGCATCGTCACGCGAAGGGGCCCACTCTGAAAGAAGGAGACATGGTGGTAGTGCGAGACCGCCACCCAGGATGGAAGTTCCGCACACCGTACGAGTCGGAAGTGTGGAGAGTAGACAAAATCCAAGGGACGATGGTAACTGCAAGGCGAAATGGACAAGTAGTGACACGGAATGTGTCATGCTTTAAGAAAGTATGTGAGACAACTGGAGAACACCGAACCGAGGAAGAGACCGAGGCTGTAGATGACGGAGGCCTAGATCTAGGCGGGAGCGTGCCAAGATCACCGGTAACCAGGCAAAGCAGTGAGAGCCCACCCAGAATGGCACCGCAGAATCTCATTGCTGAACACATTCGGCCCAGAGTGACCATCATGGGCGAAGGTGCAGAGACAACCCCGGCTGGGGTTGTAGAGCCGCCATGTACCCGGAACCAACGGTACAGTCTGAGGCCCAACCCGAGACCCAACCTGCATCTGAGAGACTTTGCCTGGGCATCCCCGTAAATCGGGACCTGATGGTTGCAGCAAGAACAGAACTAAATTGAAGGAGGGATGTAGAGAGCCACTCGGGCTCTCTCCTACATTGTATCCCTTACATCCACGCACGCACGCACACCCTGGGGCGGGCTCGCGCCGGGGTATAAATAAAGATGCGGAAGACCGCTCGGGGTCTTTTCCGGCTAACCAGATCACTGCTGTGGTGTCCCTTATTTGCAAGCCCCTCACCCAAGTGTTGGGCCTAGTCAGCAACGCCACAACCATGACCAATGCTGAAGGTTGTGGTCGGTGAAAGCTGCAATTTAATGCTGATTGAGCAGGCCAGTGGAGGAGCCCTTGTGTGTCTGTATATATGTATGTATTTAGATTATTATTTTTTTGAAAACATGAGGCTTTTGAAATAGCTAAATATGCGCCGGGGTCGGACCTAAAAAGTAAATGCGTCAAAAACAAATACGTTGGACCCTGGTGATATTCTGGAAATCCTGAACGGTTAACACCAGTTAAGGGAACACCCTGTAAACCTTTCCTAGGGGGGATACATACCTTAAGAAAAATAAGGAAAGCTAAATCCGTTGGAGAGAGGCAAAAAAGGGTTTTTCGGTCAAGGGAGCCAAACTGAGTAAACTGTACAAATGCTAACCTCGTTAGAGAGACGACGGCCCTAATGCATAGAACAAAGTAATATAGAAGACATGGGCATGAGGAAGCAAAGAGGCGGGGAGCAACAGGCACACAGAAAGCGGGTATTTAAAGGCAGGCAGAGTGGGCAGGGAGAGCTGGCAAAAGGGCATACGGTAATAGAAAGCATGTAGCATGAGCAGGAAGTGTAGAGGCCACTGGGAAATATAGCACGTTGTGGAGCAATGAGTATAGGTCACAGTGCCTGATATAGACTTGAGACTCAGTGACAGGTAGCTGTGGGAGTAAGTTATCCCAGCACAATATTTTATATAATGCCTGGGTCGTACACATTTGTCTCTTCCAGAGGCAGTCCGTCGCCCTGTGCAGGAGAGGTAGGCAACCGCCTAGCCGCTGCAGAGGAAGGGGTGTAGCACGGCGCATGCTGCATAGAAGCCGCTCCTCTTTGTAACCAGAGTTAGACTGAGGAACCTAAAATAGCCGTGCCCTAAATGCTCAAATCAGTGCTGCTCCCTTTATGTCCACCCGCTACCTCTCTCTTTCCATCCAACCATTCACTCTCCCTCCATCTTGTCCCTCTCTGTCTCTCTGCCATCCCCCTCCCTTGTAGCCTTCACAGGCTTGCTGTAATTAACCCCTGGGCGTTGTGAAAGTGACAGAGACAGCAGGAGCGGCCTGGCCTTTCAAAAGCGGCCTCCTGCCCACTGGGGAAATGCCCGGTGGAATAAAAGGCCTTTCTGGCCCTGCTTGTAACATGCAGCATAGGCGCAGGGGTACAGGCAATGAGAGTGCCAGGGCTCCAGAACCGCTTGTTCTGGTTTCCCAGGTTAGCACTTTCCCTGGAGGCCAAAGCCGTGAGGTGTAATGTGGAGATGAAGATATGGGTCCGGCGGGATGGTGGTACATGTGTGCGTGGGCGGTAAGGCTATGACAGCAGGGGTACTGGACGATGGGAGTGATGGGAAGGGGTAGAGGGTGCCCAATGAAGATGCAGGTAACACAGGTTAAGAAGGGGTGAGGGCCACAGAACATACAAGAGCTGTGTTGGGGTCAGCAGGATGTTAATTATCAGTGTGGCCAGGGGTAGGAAGTGCCGGAGGAGATGAGCCTGCCCTCAGGAGCAGAACAGCCAAGAGTGCTGATGAAGGTCCGTCACAGAAGGGGAGGCCAGAAGGGCCAGAAGGGCCAGAAGAGAGTTACAGAGAGAGGTGGGATATCTGGGAGCGACAAACACCGGATGCAGAGGTCTGGTTGGAATAGAAAGGATGTACCAACGCAATACCAATGCTACTCAGGGATGGGATGGGTGACAGGGGAGCTGCGACCACAGGGCATGAGAATGACGGAGGTGGTTTCAGTGTTCTCCAACCCGTAAGTGAGCGCAGAAGGTAGTTAATGCGCAGGGGTGGTATGGAAGCCGGGGGAGACTGCGGGGCGCCGACCCCATCAAGATTGTAGAAAACAAGTGGCAAGATGTAGCAGTTTAAAGGAGTGAAGAACAGGTTCTTGAGCCACTGGCCCGAGACACCAGTGGAGCTGGCTTGACCACAGGCAGTCAGAGCCCACTCTAAGGCAGCAACCGGGATCAGGTCAGCAGTTAAATCAGCAATGGGGAGGGCTTTGACTTTTTCAAAACATGACCTTTTAATTCAAAGCAAAATAACAAATAACATTGTACCATTTCACTGTCAACAGAAAGACCGAGTGCTATAAATGGTTATCAGCAGCAGAAGCACATAGTGGAAAGGCCAATGCGTGTACATATTTCTGCCTGTGCTGGCTCGAGTGACCTACAACCTGGTGTTATCACTGCCTTGCCTGCTTAGTCACAGCAAATGAGCTACAAACTCCAAATGCCTCTGGCCACATCAGCATCGGTGACATTTTAAGGCACATTATTAATTAAGTGAACAAAGAACACTGCCTGCACACTGCACAGCATGCCTAAAACCAGTAAGCATCATTACTACATTAAGCAGTCACCCACCACTCCAAAGAAACCTGCGCACAATGACACACAAACACACACCACATATCACAAACATAAAAACATATATACACGCAGATGATACACCTACATATACATACACAAGCACACCAAACACACCCAAAACGTAAACACACCAAATAAACACAGAAAACAGCCAACAATCCTTCACAATTCACTCACAAACAAGCATACGCACATTGTCCCTGCAAGAACCCGAGCTGCCCTTGAGTAAGAACATTGTCCTGGCTCCACCTAGTGACATACCATGCTCAGGGGCAGATTTAGAAGGCCCTTGCAACACTTTTGCGCTTCCGTTGCGTTACTTTTGTGACGCAACAGCGGCTTAAAATATGCAGCAAATGTACAACGTGACTCATCTAGGGAGATGTGTCACGTTGTAAATCCCTGCGTGACTTTATATCTTCGTGAGGTATAATGTATGCAGGGTAGGCGTTCCACGCAGGAAAGCCTAGTAAAAGTGACCCAGTGAAATCTACAAGGTTTCACTGCGTGACTTTTAAGACGCCACTGCGTCAAAACCTTACGCCTGCTTCAAGCAGTGACACAGTGTATTGGGAATAGGCCGCAACACGCATTGCTGGAGTTGCGTCGTGCTTGCGACATGACTCCAGCAATGCGCGATTTTTCAGCCAACAGATGCGTCAGAATTTCTGACACATCTGTCAATCCTTGCGCCATCGTGCGCCGTATTGTAAGTACGGCCATCTATGGTGGCGCAAGGGTTTTTCACGCAGGCGCAGGGAAACTGATGCATCTGTACAGATGCGTCAGTTTCTTGTAAATCTGCCCCTAAATGTTTAACTGTGAATGCTGAATATTGTCAATATGGTATGTTAGGAGTTAATAGTGGCATGGAGCCTGGGGGTCTAAACTCCAAGATAGCAGAACAAGCATAATATTCAGTGATGTGTGTGTGCATCAACTGCTGACCAGAACACCATGTCGCTTCTAGAGAGCCTTGCCAACATCAGACTCAAGCAGCTAGTCACCACCCAACCCACGCAGCCGGACAAATGCTCATCCAGTCATCACCACCAGAGGGAACATCACCTACAGCCACACCACCAAACTCCTCTGGACTGATCCCCAATGGATGCACTTCGCCTTCGCCACTCCCACTGTCCACCACCACCCTCACCTCCCCGTCATAGCTGGAACAAGGCCACTGAGGAACACCTAACTACCTTCCTCAGCACTACACACCACTGATATCAATAGATACCAACACCTCAGCACACAACTTTCTCCGATGGATCTCCAACTGGGCTGACACTCTGACACCCCTCAAGAAGGCACCAGGCAAGCAACACTAAACACCAGCTGGTTCACTTTCGCCCTTCACGAGTCCAGAGGCACCTGCAGATGACTCAACAAGAGATGGAGGAAAAACAAAACCCCGGAAACCCTTCCAACCTTCAAAACCGCCTTCAACGCACACCACCTCCTCTTCAGAACCAGAAAGAAAATGGCCCTCCAAGACAAAATCAATACCAATGCACACAACAGCAAAGAACTCTCCGCCATAGTCAAGGCTTCGCCAGGCCCAACATGGAGACCACAAACGTCCCACTCTCCTAAGACCTCTGCAACAAACTCGGCACCTTCTTCCACCACAAGATCAGGCAAATCTATGACAGCTTCAACACCCAAGACCCTGCCACAAGGTCTTTCACCACTGCACGCAACCACGCCGCAACCACGCTGCACCCCGAACAAATCCTGCAAAACTGGATTTCGCTTACCACAGACGGCACACTCATGACCATGAAGAGCATCCACTCCGGAGCTCCATCAAAGCCTTGCCCGTATCACATCTTGCATTGAGCTGCCACCTCCATTGCCCCAGAGCTTCGCAACACCATCAACTGTTCCATCGAAACCGCCACCTTCCCCGACGACTGGAAACACGCCGAGATCAACCCCCTGCTGACGAAGTCATCCGCCGACCCGACAGACCTCAGGAACTTCGGACCTAACTCCCTCCTCCCCTTCCCAGCCAAGGTCATCGAGAAGGCCATTAACGACCAGCTCTCGGAGTTCAACTAAGAAAACCAAATCCTAGATATCTCTCAATTCGGCTTGCAAAGCAAATACAGCACCAAGACCGCACTCCTCACCACCACCGACGACAACCGCTGCCTCCTCGACCACGGTGAAAACTCAGCCCTTATCCTACTGGACCTCTTGTCTGGTTACTCTACAGTCTCCCACGCACACTAATCCCAATATTCCATGACGCCGGCAACTGCAACAAGGTCCTGGACTGGATCCACTCATTCTGTACCGGCCAAACATAGTGAGTCAGACTACCTCCAGTAATCTCAGAACCTACAGAGATCTGCTGCGGAGTGCCTCAGGGTTCCTCCTGAGCTCCAGCACCTTCAATATCTACATGGCCCCCCTCACGGCCATCATCAGAAACCATGGACTCAACATCATCTCCTACGCCGACGACACCCAGCTGATCCTCTCCCTCACCAACAAACCCGCAGCCACCAGAACCAACTTCCACAGTGGGAAGAAGACAGTGGCCACCTGGATGAAAGATAGCTGCCTCAAGTTCAACTCGGACAAGATTGAAGTACTCATCCTGGGAACCGTCCACTCAGCTTGGGGCGAATCCTGGTGGCACACCACCCTAGGCACCCCTCCCACCCCCACGAAACACTCACGCAACCTCAGCAGCATACTGTTCTCCTTGCTCACAATGAACTGCCAGATCAATGCCGTATCCTCTTCCTGTTCCCACACACTCCCCCAGCTCTAAAAAACTTTCCAATGGATCTCCACAGAATCCAGAAAGACGGGTGATGTACACCAGCATCACCCAGAAACAGCTCAGGAAACTACAGAACATCCAAAATGCCACAGCTAGGCTGTTCCTGGACCTCCCCCGCCACAGCTACATCACCCAACACCTCCGACAACTCCACAGGATCCCATTCAACAACTGAATCACCTTCAAGCTCCTCACACACCTACAACCGTCTCTACGATGCTGGACCAGTATATCGGAACCACCACCTCTCATTCCACATACCAGCTAGACAACTTTGCTCCACCCAATTTGCCATAGCGACCATCCCACGGATTCACAAGACCAGAACCAGAAAAAGATCCTTCTACTTCCCCGCTAAGACCTGGAACATCCTGCCCCCCAACCTCAGGCATTCCCTGCCGCTGACCTAATTCAGGAAGGATCTCAATACCTGGTACTTCAACTGAACTGCCAAACCCAGATAGATCAGTAGTCCCCCAGCACCTTGAGACCCCGAGGGGTTAGTAGCTGTGCCGTACAAACCCCTGAGCGATTGTAGAAGAGAATATCTAATTATCAGTGATAACTCCAAACCCAATTAAAAGAAAATTCCTACAGGTAAAGTGTACTGTTCTGCAGTATTTCCTGTCACTTTACTGTGCCTTTCAGGATGACAGGACCCAAGTATCAGTGTGGGGAACTCTGAATCCTCACCCGGTGTCAGTACTTTTACAATGAGGGAATCCTGCTGGAAAACCAACCTTAACTGGTTCTCAGCAAAATCCTTCTGTGGTGAGAGGCGAATGCTTGGTTAGGAACAGGGCATTGTCAAAGACACTTCTTACATTAGAGTTGTGTTTCTTATGAACATACCATCTATCAAGGTCCAAGACAGGTTTTGCAAAGCTCATCTGCTTTTCTTGTCATTTCTCCTATCACATTCCAGAACAGTTAAGGGTCGATTGCCTGTAAGTAACTCCTTCCTGCATGGGTTCTTCTATCCGGCCAGGCCTGTTGTTTTTCCCAGAGTTATTTCACACCTCTAAAAAGAGTTTATTAAAGCCACTGGAAGAGGGAGAGTAGGACAGAGCTGAATTAATTACTGTCCAGGTTACAGGCAGAGAAATGTGATTTTTTGACTCATAAGTAGGCGTTTTCAATGAGGACATTAAAATGCAGCCTAAGGAATTAAATTACACGTTTAACTTGTTCAGTGTAAGGGCATGCCAACCACAATATTTTTTGTGCCCTACTTTCAGACTCTATGAAAACATAGTTGGCTTCCTGTGGGGATTATTTAATGTCAAGAGTAGTTTTTCAATATACCACAATGATTGATTTTCTTTGGTAACAACAGCCTGCAGCTTTGTTCACATTAGGGATGCCATGGCAGGCCTGAAGTCAAGATTTAAAGTCACTCCTGTGGATTGTGGAAATCTATACCACAGCCAAGAGGTGACATTAAATGTTATGCCACTGGTTTACAATATGCACCACCTTAATATGGCCTTATGCAAAAATGAAAGATGCTAATAGGGGATAGCCATTTGTTAATTATCCTTTGGTGTTAGAGTACATTCACAGAGAAGGGTTTAGTCGCCTCCCATTTCTGAAAGTCAGAATAGGTCAGAAAATCCAGTTCCATATCATGGCAGAGCCTCTAGCCTGCCTGTGCACTCAACTCTCTGTCTGTGGCCATCATCCATATAGCGTGTCCTTTGGTCATGTACAGTGAGGGGGCTTGTATGTAGACTCTGGCTTCAGCCAGCGTGTGTGCCTAACTTTCTAGGAGCAGCCAGCATCCACAGCTGATGGCCTAGCCATGCGCAGAAGAGGTTGGTTGCAGGGTCTGGCCTCCAGCCATGACCTGCTTCCAATCTTCTGAGGGCTGGAAACATCTGCAGTGGAGTTGGCCACTGGGCCCTGTCCCTGGCCAGCCATGGAACCCAACTTTCTGTGGGTGGTCAATGCCTACTGCACACATCCTTTGGCAATGCACAGGGCGTATTGGCTGTTTAGCCTGGTTTCTGGCCAGGTCCTTCACCCGGCACTCCATTGGTTGTGAACCCCCACTGTGCACGGCCTTTGGCTATGTGCTGCGGGAAGTTAGCCATAAACCCCATGTGTGTCATTGGCCGAGCGCAGCAGTAGTTCGCTAAATACCTTTTTCCTTGTTTTGCACAATATTCAGATCCTATTTGAGAATGCTGAGTCCTAGGAGAGTTTGTGAATCATGTGGGAAAAAATACCATTTTTTTGTTTTTATTTTATTGCTGGGGTGTCCCTTTAGGGCCCCTAACATGAACATTTTAAAAAACTCACAGTAAGTCTCCTTACCCCAGAACAGCTTACCATCATTTTTTAAGCACTTCGAGCTGGATCTGTATGCTCTTTAGCGGAGTGCTGGTACCCCTTGTGGTTGGTCCTTTGACTGCATTTTGCAGCCTGAAGAGTGTTCAAGACTCAAATACATATTTATGGTTATTTTGATGAAAAGTGCTTAATTTAAAATATTTTTGTGACTAATATTAAGCATTGCATTGGGTGTACATGGTAATACATTGGATTATAATTATTGATAAAATATTGTGGGATTTACTAACAAAGCCAACTGGTCTGATTTACATATGTTGAGGAGCTGACCCCTTGAAAAAGCCACTAAACCGGCCTTTTGTATTTTGGTGTTCTGACCCTTGGACACGGCCAGTAATTCATTCATGACAACACTGTGCATGGCAGGGGCTTGAGTTATAGTTACATTAATATGTTACCTTTTATCTATCTATCTATCTATCTATCTATCTATCTATCTATCTATCTATCTATCTATCTATCTATCTATCTATCTATCTATCTATCTACTTTTAATATGTTACCTTTTTACTATACATATATATATATATATATATATATATATATATATATATATATATATATATATATATATATATATATATATATATATATATATATATATACACACACACACAGTATACCCTACATATTGGCTGACAGTAAATACACACCAACAGTACACTAGTGACAAGTAAGAAAATATTCAAAGTACTCATGAGGATTTCAATTATGGTCACAGCTTGTTAGAATGAGAAGAACAATGAGCTCGGAGTCCTCATTTTTCCCAAACCCCTACTTTGGGTGTTTTGGTGTTGGGTTGTTTCTTGGTCACAGTTCCTTGAGTGGGCTATCAGTGATTAATCTCAATTGTACCCATCCAGACACAACAAGCAGACACTTGTTTTCAAATCGAAAACATGCCTTCACATTCCTCGGGTGAAGCTTGTCCTTCAACACTCGAGTGAGAAGATGACAGGAAGGACCTAACCCCAAACTGCGGTGTCAGGTTTGAGTGTTCTAAGAAAGGCATACATTTTACATCGTTCTCGCCTCCATTTTCACTGTCCCGTCTGCGTTTTCATCAAGGCTTCACCGGCCCTGAGGAACAAAGTTGCCCCACACTCAAAAAATGTTGACATAGAAAACAGTGGAGTGAGAGCAAGGCTCTCTTATGGTCAAGATCACCTACTCACAAAATGTACCTTTGTTTAGCTCAAAGTATCAAAGGCAATTAACTTTCTTTAGAATGTTTTCCATCTAAAAAGACAGGATAATTTATTGCTGATCTTATTCCTAATCATGACATATTTGGCCACTGTTAGGTTTGATTTACCCACGGAGCATTCAATGTTTTTTTGTGTGATTTTTTAATCAATATTTTTATAATTTCTCTATTGTTTACCCATTTTTGTTCGATTTTTATTGTAACCGGTGTTTCATATTTCACAATAATAAAAAAATGGAATTGATTCAATGAGTCTAGTGTGGAAGCATTGCTAAGTCTGTGCCACAAAATAGGGGAACGCTATACTAACTCCACTCAATCATTATCCTTCTCATTTGTAGATGAAAAAATTGGAAAGTTGACAACAATTTTGCGAGAAAAGGAAATGGAGTTTTCAGCAATCTATTCTGCTTTGAGACCTTCAAAGGTGAGTAATTCCTCAGACTTGAGTGACCCACAAGACGTCTGTAAAGTATTCAGCAATTCCTTTGGTTGGCCCAATCCTTCAAAGGTGGTCATCACTTGCAGCCACCAGCACAATACATCACCTATTTCGTCCTTAATAAGTAGGACAGTTTCCGGTTTCAATATTAATGGTTACACTCATTGTTTTTGTTATTAATGGGACTCAGTGTGTGTTACGTTAATATTTCTGGTAAAGTGCAGCTTACACCACCAAAGCCATTTTTTGATGCAGATTAGATTTGCTGTCAAACCATAATCACTGCAAAAACTAAAGACCTGTGCAGGCTTTGCGGAATAAATAATTTAACTATCACATGATCCTCTTGATAATTTGGCAGCTGGGAGAAGGCAGGTCCAAGTATTTGTGGTGGAGGCCCATACACTTCATATCAATAAGTGTGAATTTGTTGTTTACTTATGTAGTCCTTTTTGTTAAAGTCTTGCCATACCTCCTCAACCTTCTAATGTATCCAAATGTTGTAATGTAAAGCGCTCTAATACCCTCTAGGGTCATATTCGCACTATATAAAACTTTAAAAGTAAAATAAAATGACACCTGATGCTGACACTAGAGATTTGTTAAAGAAAAAGCTTGTAAAATGCTCATGCGAAAGAGGGCGATAGGCAGAGTCCAACTAAAGTGAGTTGTTGAACCCATGTATGGAATCCTTCCATCACTGTACACATTGTTGCCATTCTTCAGTGGAATGCAGCCTAAAGAGCTCAGTCACCAGGAGGTTTTGGAAGTAGAGGTAGTTTGACTTTGCTTTGAGGATACGGGTGAAGGAGTACCACAGTCCGGGACCCCAGACTCTCAATTATCTGCCTCAATGTTTCAAGCATTTGGATGTCATATTGATAAAGTGCAGGCTGGCTGATCAATGGTTTTATCAAGGGTGTAACTATGGGTCCGATCTTGCATTTAACTGGGCCCATCGATCCAAAAGGGTTTGTGGTTATTTCAGAATCCTTTCAATTTGATCATTGATTCAACTGAATGCCAGTAGAGTAGGATTTTGTATTCCCTACAGTTTGTCACTGAGATTTTTTGGGGAGCCCGTAGTATGTTGCAATAGTCTGACCCATTTCTAGAGCCGTTGTCATTTGTAGCCGGTGGTCAGTTTGCATGAACCTCAGGGTTCTCCTGAGCATTGAAGTGTCTAGGTTCACATCACTGATTATGGTGATTTATGGAGCGGACCCCAGATCTGTGTGGAATAAAAACACAAGTTACTTCCTCTGGCTGAAGGTTTTCAGGCAATTTGATAGTAAACATCTTATACTTTGACCTCCCCAGAACCGATTTCTCTATTCTTGCAACGTCCAAGCTAAATATGTTTTCTTCCCTTTTGTTGCATCTGTGGGCTCATCATTATTTGATATTTGTCTTGCTCTCTGAAACGTCATTCATTCATATGTGAATTCGAGTGTCTTCAGCGTCTATCTGGATGTGTACTTGATGATGCTGAAGGATGCTGAAGGATGTGTATCGGGGGAACATATATATTGAACATTTTAAGAAAGGGAAGAAGATCTTGAGGGTAGGGTGGTACTTAATGAATAAGAGAGATAGTGTTGCGAGCTCAGGAGATTCCTGCAATGCTGCAGAGAAACACAATGAAGGATCTTTAGGATTTCTAGGTAGGTGAATTCCTAGTATATGATCTCATTTTTGGTAGCTTTGATGCAGTGTTGAAACATTTTGAAACTTTCGCCTTTTGACCAGTAGCGGCTGCTACCAAACGGGGGTGGAGGGGTGAAAGGGCGAGATTTTGATCGATAACTTATCTCTATTGATCCAAACCTCGATTTGGTCGACTGAACCTTTATTGCCTGTCTTGGAAGGAAACAGTACACCTATCTACAAATTAGTTCACCCAAGAAAGGACTCTGCTCTCAAAGATCACGGACAACTTCTAGGTTTCAAAAGTTTATTGTAAAGATATAATGAGCTGCAAATACAAGCATCTCAGAATGAGATTCACGAGATACACAGGTCCAATTACATACATGTGCTCTCGAAAAGCCCTCAGACGAGCAACAGAAATCACTAACACAAGTTCTAAAAATAGCAAAGCTATCAGCATAGACGCATATCTCTCCTTCATTTAGGTTGGAGGAAAACAAACACAGGTTAGGCGTCCCTACCCTGTTCTAGATGGTATCCCTACTTAACCAAATCCCAACCTAACAAAGGTGTCAGCAATGAATGACCCCCAAGGGAAGTCACCCACTCTAAGTCTCTTGGTGAAAACCTAAAGTTCTCCAGTCATGACCCCTCACTGCCTACCCATCCGCTCTCTAAAGGGTCCTCAGGTCTCTGCTCTAACTCCACCCAGGGGTGCTGTCCCTAATACAAAATAGTCAACAACATTTGAGACGCCCCTTGCGAAACGCCTCTCACGTGGTGCAACTTCAGGCTTTTTCCATGATGCTTTGTATTGGGCCTCAGACGTTAGAGTTGACCTTGCTTCTCAGTCTCTTCTCCGGCCCGCTGATACCCCTTAAACATTCCAGAACCCTCCTCCATGTCTGGGCCGTCTACTGAACAGGCCTCTATTCATTCACTTATAATTGGATCCCCCCTTTCCTGTTGCAGACAGATATCTGCCGCCAAGAACCCAACTCTCATAGACTTCTAAAAAGGCTTGCAACATTTCTCAGCCCAGACATGTACGTGTAAATCAATGCTAAAACATTTCAGGCCTACAATATTTCACATTATGATTATAGCATTCTATTTCTTCATTTAATTAAAGCATGCTAAAACTCTTATTCTATTATTTGGAAAACATTACTCTAAATCATGGCCCATTAATGCAATGACCAAAAACGTTAAACAATCTGTGTCGTGAAAAGAAACACCTTCCCTTTTAGCTCCAGCTCTGGCCCTGAGGCCTACCACGTTCTGCGTTTTACCACAGACCATCTTATATGTTAACAGCTACACGACATAGATTCAAAATAATCACGTCTAATAAAATCATATAATGTCACACATTTCTGTATTAATTCCACTTCTACTTAAATCTCTATATTAGCTATACATTTAGAATATAATTTCAAATACTATTAGCACTCATGGCATTTCTCTTCATGAATTATGCTCTCTATAGGTAAATGTGATGTACTCATATATTTATATCAGTTTGCGCTCTCTCAGTTCCCCCCTTTGATGACCTCTCGGGGTCATCACTAACATTTAAACTGCAGTTATTGCTGGCATTCTCTGCGCTTCCAGAGCTCTCAGGCTCCTGTACTGATTATCTTGTATGGCAGCCAATCTCTGCAACTGTTCTCTTTGGGCCCTTTCTGACCTTCTTGCTCTGTACCATTTGAATACCCTCACCAATCCCCACAATACTATCCCACAGATCAATATTATGATGATAGGCTTTAGGATATACCAAATAAAGCTTTTGCCTAAGGTGGAAAACCACCCTCCAACTGTACTCATTCCATGGCCCACCTTTTCCCAGACATTTTCTCTACTCAAGTCTTCGATCTCTTTGTGTATATTAGTTATGTTCTTAATAACTTTCTCAAGGGGCTTTGAAAGGTCTGGAATGTAAGTGCAACATTCCTGAACCTTCAAAGCCTTACAGACTCCGCCCTCTTTTGCTAATAAGACATCTAATGCAAGCCGATTTTGAAGAACCATAGCCCTTATCGATTGCATCTCTCCTTCTACCAGCATTAAGGACTGAGCAGTGCTGGCAGACAACCTGTCGACAACTGTTGCCAGTCGTCTAATTTTAACATCATTAAGGATTATTCCCAAAAGAGGGAACATAGCTCCAAAGACATCTCCAACCATTTCTGCATCGCCTAAATCTCTCCTTCCCCTCGATGATATCTGGCCCTCATTGATCAATAAGTCTTGTGCATGATATATTTTGGGGAAGACAATTGCCAAGTAACATGATCCATACCAGTTGTCAGGTAGTCTCACGTAAGCATTTCTTCCACATACAAAATACACATTTGGAATCACTTGCATTCCCTTCAGGAAATCCTTAGTGTAGTACTCTAAATTAAAAGCATGTTCACAGTCAACTTCACCCACGTATACATTTTCATAATACGTTTTGGCTCGGTGAAGACATAACTTTCCTTTCTGTGCTTTATCTAAAGCTATTGGACCACTACTACCCTTTCTCTTATGTGACTTCTCTTCCTCGGTCCAATCTAATTTCCCTTGTCCTGATTTTTTCAAAATCTTTTGTCTCCTGTAACGATCATCCACCTGCCCTATGAACTTTTTCTCGACTTCGGACACCTTACATGTCAGGTTATTTCTACGGGCATGTGAAGTATCTAAGGTAATCCAAGGAATGAAGAATTTGGCCAATCTGTCTTCACTCTTCCAGTAATCCCATTTATTCATCTGCTTATAATTCGGGACTTCTGGCAACACAGAATCATAATTGGAGAAATAGTATTCAAAACTATCTCTCTCATAAAATATACTAAGCAATAAGCTACATGTAATGCCATATGTCAGAGGGAGGTGATGATATCGAATTCCTTCATCTACAGACGCAGGCAACTGCATGCAGACGTAGCAATCCTTAACCTCCATGGCATCCACGTATTCATACAAAAGTTTAGCATAAGCATTTGACCTAAAGTCTCCTTGGGACTCGTCTACATGTAACCTGCGGGCTTCTGCAGCCAATAACGCTTTCTCTTGAGTGTTTTCCCTTTTCTCACCTGCAACAGTGGGTGTAAGTGTTACTACAGAATTCGCATCAGTTACCTTTACCTCTTCCTCATGTCCCTTTACATAAGAAATTGTTACCACTAAAGCTATTAATATTATCACTCCTACTATTAGTGTACCTATTATACATTTAGCTCTGCGGTTCGGGGTGCCGGCCTCCATTTCGTCAGACAATCTAGCTTTTCCCTTTCTCTTTGCAAAAAAAGTTCTTTTCCTCTCGTTCCTTTACAGTCTCTTTCAATCCTTTTTTATCTTTAGAATCCACACAGCTGGAGGCTGACAGCCTTTTTCGCAAAAAGTCCTTTCACAGTTCAAAAGACAACCCTAGCCCTTCTCCATCCACTCAAGGGGTTCCCTAAAATTCTCTGCTTCCTGGGCGCTAGGTAATCTTCTTTTCTTCTGCTTGCTTTATTTACAAAGTCCTTTAACAATCGACTATTAGATTTGTGGTTGCAGCTTCAATAGCATAGTTCAATATTTCCATGCGAAGAGTATGCTCTTCATGTGCTGTTATCGTGGTACCAAAGTCGGGGAATTTCAATTCTGTAAGAAACATGTGTTTTAACTTGCTGAGGCGGGGAGGTCTGGGGAGCACGAATGTTAGTGACCCTTCTTGTTCGACACCGGGTACCAACAGTTGTATTTCCACGGTGATAATGGGCTCAGAACTGGACACCACCACCGCTCGGATCCTCCCTGTCTCCGGTTTCACAGACATTTGTCGCCAGATATGTCCACTCAGGTGTGGAGTATCTTCTGTTAGGCACACGCACTCTTCTTGACCTTCTTCGGTCAGGTGCTTCAGCGCCCTGAGCACCTTCTTCTGGGTCTGAGTCTTCTGATATCGGAGGAAGGGTTGCTTCTGGAGTTGACCTCAGGCTAGAACTTCTTCTTTGCGGCCAATTTGCTTCTCCACGTGCCCTTCTACTCCTTCTCCTTCTGGTCTGTTCTCGCTCTCTTTCAGACCTGTCAGGGTCAGACTCGTACTCCCAGCTGTCTTCTCCTTCTGTAGCGTCTTCTGTTTCGCTGTTGTACTGACCGTCCTCAGCTTGGTCAGACTCGTTCCCTGCTTCCACTGGCACCTCTACAGCTTGGCTAGCCCCCTCTATGGCTTCTTGGTCCTCAGCTGGACGTCCATCCGAGAGAGGAGCTGTTTCCAGAGGTGCTGGAACCCTTTTCGTATGCGACGCGTGTATCCAGTTGGGCAGGCCTCCCACCTTTACAGCTGTACTTGTGATCAGGATGACCTGGTAGGGCCCACGCCAAC
Source organism: Lissotriton helveticus (assembly GCF_964261635.1). NCBI lineage: Eukaryota > Metazoa > Chordata > Amphibia > Caudata > Salamandridae > Lissotriton > Lissotriton helveticus. The sequence goes on along the minus strand of NC_136057.1, from coordinate 1,287,222,669 downwards.
GAATATCCAAGCAGCTTCTTCTCACATGTTTCTTCACCAGGACCCAGTCCCCAGGATACAGGTCATGGCAAGGGCCCTGGCACGCTGGAACCTCTGCAGCCTGCACCTGAAGGGACACAGAACGCATGGCGTCAGACAGCCCCTTACAATAGTCCAGGATCATATCATCTGTGATATTTAACAGTGCAGTAGCTGGAATAGATGGCAGTCTCATTGCTCTCCCCATTAACACCTCATGTGGTGACAACCCTGTTCTTCTGTCTGGGGTACTACGAAGGCTCATGAGTACTAATGGCAGGGCGTCAGGCCAATTCAGGGTCGTTGAGGAGCAAACTTTCGCTATTCTGGACTTGATCGTGCCATTAATTTGTTCCACAATTCCTGAGGCTTCTGGTCGGTAACTGCAATGGAGCTTTTGGTCTATATTCAGTGCAACACAAATCATCTTCACAAGCTCGCTGTTAAAATGTGTTCCCCTATCTGATTCCAAAAAGGCCGGCACCCCGAACCGAGGGATAAGTTCTCTAAGCAGTAACTTAGCCACTGTGAGGGTGTCGCACCTACGTGTAGGGTATGCCTCAACCCATCTGGAGAACACACAAACAACCACCAGGACATAGCGGAGGCGGTTGCATCTTGGCATTTCAATGAAATCTATCTGCATTCTGTTGAATGGACCTCCAGACCTTCCTATGTGACTTAGTGCAACTGGTGTTCTTTTCCCTACATTCAGCTGCTGGCAGGTCACACAACGCTGGCACACTGCTTCTGCTGCTATTCTAAACTTAGGATTGTACCAAGTCTGTCTAAACACTCTCAGCATAGCATCTCTCCCTAAGTGTACTGGACCATGTATGAGTCTAGCCATTGGACTCACCATCTCATTGGGCAACACTGCTCTGCCGTCTGCTGAGACCCAAAAATGAGTCTCACCCATTACACATCCTGCCTTTTCCCATGTTTCTTTCTCAGAATCAGGAGCATTTTCTTGCATGGTTGACAATTCATCCCAAGTATCAACCGTTTCCAGTATCATGGCTAATTCAGTTCTTACATTTATTCCACCCACATCCACCTCTGTGAAAGAGTAACCTTGTTCTGCGCAATACCGCGCAACTTCATCAGCATATCTATTGCCTTTTGAAACAAAGTCCTCATTTTTGGTATGTGCGATGCACTTTACAACTGCGATACTTGCTGGACATTGCAATGCTTCTAACAACAAGCGCACAAACTCTCCATTGCGAATGGGAGAGCCTGAAGAAGTCATGAACCCTCTTTGAGACCATAACTGCCCGTAATCATGAACTACCCCAAACCCGTATTGGCTGTCGGTGTAGATGGTGACTCGAATTTGATTGCCTGCTAAGCAAGCACGTGTTAGGGCAATAATCTCGGCTACCTGAGCGGAGTGTACTCCTTCCAGGCACCCAGCTTCCACAACTCCTTCAATTGTACAAACAGCATAAGCTGCTCTCAACTGCCCAACTTCGTCTCTTACACATGAGCCATCGACAAAGAAAACTTCGTCTGGGTCGGTCAGTGGCTCATCTACGATGTCGGGTCTGGGTTTGGTGCATAGTTCAGTCACATCGAGACAGTCATGGTCTGTATATTCATCATCATCATCAATATCATTTGGAAGTGGCATTAAGGTAGCAGGGTTCAAAACAGAGCATCTCTTGAGGGTCACGTTCTCTGCAGCAAGAATAACTTGCTCATAGCGCGTGAGCCTGCTATTGGTCAGATGCTGTGTTTTGGTCCTGGTCATCAACAGTTCAACAGAATGTGGCACGCACACCTCTAACGGGTGCCCCATAACAATATTTTCACATCTCTCAATGCTGACACCCGTTGCAGCAACGGATTTGAGACATCCGGGCAACGCTGCGGCTACTGGGTCTAAAGTAGCCGAGAAATAAGCAACTGGTCTACGGGCATTCCCATGGATTTGGACCAACACAGACAACGCACAACCTTCTCTCTCACAACAGTAAAGAAAGAATTGTTTATTGTAATCAGGCATTCCCAATGCCGGAGCACGACACAGGTCCTCTCTCAGCTGTAAGAATGCCATCAAACAGTCTTTGTCCCATGGTACCGGATCACTCACCTCCTTGTGCGTCAGTTTTTGCAAAGGTTTTGCTTTCAGTGAAAAGTTCACGATCCACTGTCGGCAATAACCCACCATCCCTAGGAACATCCTGACCTCTCTCTGTGTCTGAGGCGCGTTCATTTTCATGATCGCCTCTATCCTGTCTGGTGACACCTTTCGTTTGCCTTTCTCAATTCTGTGTCCCAAGTACTGTACTTCTGTCAGGCAGTACTGCAATTTTCCCGGGGACACCTTGTGCCCATTGGCAGCTAGGTGATTTAACAAAGCAATGGAGTCTTCCCTGCAAGCTTCTTCTGTTTCTGACGCCACAAGGAGGTCGTCTATGTACTGGACCAGAACTGACTTCTGGGGCAGCACTAGACTTTCAAGATTTTTCTTCAGAAGCTGGTTAAAGATCGATGGACTCTCTGTATACCCCTGAGGGATACGACACCATGTTAGGACGCGATTTTCCAGCTTAAATGCGAAAAGAAAATGGCTATCTTCGTCCAAAGGGATCGAAAAGAAAGCCTGACAAAGATCTATCACAGTGAACCACTCAGCTTGGAATGGAATCTGAAACAGTATCACTGATGGATTCGGTACCACTGGACAACATGAAACGACTATGTTATTAATCTTTCGAAGGTCCTGCACTATCCGGAATTTCCCATTTGGTTTCTGCAGACCCATAATCGGGGAGTTACATGGACTACCCACGATTTCTTTCAGTATTCCCTGTTTAATCATGGACTCGATCACGGGTTTTATGCCTGCAATCGTTTCTGGAGTCAATTTATACTGGGGTGTTCTTGGGAACTCAGCATGCGGTTTCACTACAATTTTCACTGGGTCCACCCCTTTGACCAATCCAATCTCTTCCCCAGTGAAATCCCATACCTCTGATGCCACTGTCTCTCTCAAATCCCAGGGAAGCTCGTCTACTGTCAAAGTAGGGTACAGCTCCACACATATTCTTGAGTTTGCAACTTTGAAATCTGCATCATCATCATTAGTCAATACCTCCACTCCCTGGGGTGTACAATATATAGTACAATTCAATTTGCACAACAGGTCTCTTCCTAGCAGACACACAGGGCTTGAATCGCAAACCACAAATTGGTGCTCATCGCTGTACTTCCCTATTTTCACCTGTACCGGTTCTGTCAATTGGCTGGTTATTCTCCTGTTTGCGACCCCTACCACCTGTATGGTCTCTCCAGACATGGGCAGGTCTGGAACTGCAGCTGATCTGATCGTGGATCTAGTGGCTCCTGTGTCCACCAGAAATGTCGTAGGGCACCCTGCTACTTCTGCTTCCACATAGGGTCCCCTCTGATCTACCTCTAAGGCTGCCCCGAGGGTGCAGTCTTCTCTTTCCACTCTCTGTCCGGTTAATGGGTCCACATAATAGCATTCCTCACCTTCCACAAACAGGGGCATTTGTCTATAGGTCTTACCCATACTCCCTACTCGAGGAGGTTGCGGGAACTGGGCTCGGGGAGGAGCCCCCCCCCCTTTGAGCACCTTTCCTTGGTATGGCGTCGCCCCTCTCATAGGTGCGCTCTGGACCTCTTCCTCCTCTATCTCTTGCTCTCCGATCTCTACATTGTAAGGGCACTCGCGTTTCCAATGCCCCAACTCGTTGCACTGGTGGCACCTAGTCGTTTTCTTCAAGGTAGCTATGTCTACTCTGGGTCTAAAGGTAGTACTCTCCTCATTACCCTTGTTCTGACTGTACTGCTTCTTACCTCCTGTACCTGTCCCTTGCTGCTGTTGTTGCGGTCCCCCCTTTCCTGCTGCCTGCAATTGTACCACCATCAGCTTCTCTTTTAGTTTCTTAGCCTTGGAGTCTACCTCATCACAGCAGTACCTAGCATATCTCAGTATTTCATCTAGGGGTCTACTTTGCCAACAAATCGAGTGTTGCTGAATCATTAAACTAATATCCGGTCTCAGTCCCAGGACGAACTTGGACACGAATTGCCCTATGTCCTTTGGATCCATTACATCCAAGCCGCTATACTGTTTAAACGCCTTCAGCAATCTCTCGTAATATTCATGGACTGTCTCTTTGGGTTCCTGTCTCGTTCTGTCTATTCTGACCCAATCTATGTCTTGCATAGGCACTTTTTCTTTCAGCCAAGTCATCACTCTCTCGAATTTTGCCATCACGATCTCGGACGGCCCATTAGTCCTAGCATCTCTCTCTGGCTCCGTTGTGGGCCACTCAGCGCTAACCTTGCATGCTGTCCACAGATCTCCTGGTACTACAATGTCAAACAGCGTGTTCAGATCTATCCATAGGACTTTTGAGATCTTTACAAACCTCTCGACTTGCTTGTACCACTCCACGGGGCTCTCTCGTAACTTGGGGAAAGATGTGGTAAAAGCAGCTAAATCTCCCCTACTCCAAGGGACATGTACATAGCTCCCATTGGCAACTTCACGCAAAGGGTAAGCTTCTATTCCCTGCTGTCCTGGTGTTATACCAATCATGCTTCTCCTGCCGGTCCCTTTCTTGGACCACCTCTCTTCCCATTTATCTAGTGCCCTCCATGTCCTTATTCCAGTAATCAGTTCCCTTATGTGTGTTTTCAGCCCAATCGTTCTCCTCTCATCTAGATCTCGATCTGAGTAATGTAGCCTGTGGTTACCCTGTAATGCTTTGGTTCTTGACAAGTCCACCATATATTTGCCTGCTAGTTCGACTAACTTCTCATGGACTGCTCTCGCCTTTCGTGTGATGTCCTTTGCCATATACAGTATTTCATCCTGTTCATACATTTCCATTCTTTCCAAAGGCAGGGTACCATCTACCATGTCATCCAGATCTGACCTTAAGCTGGAGACATCAAGTCTCTTGGCTTTTATCTCAGCTCGCAATATGTCTTTTGAAGGAGGCTCACTGGTCTCCCTCCCATCCCAACTTCGAGCTCTGCGTTTGGGCTCGGGAGAGTTAATGGGTGGTCTCCCTCGCTCCCATCTCTCCAGGTCCCATGCTCGGCCATCCGATCTTGGAAGGTGATGGAACACGGGCCTGTTATCCCTACTCTCTCTCTGCCCACTCTCGTCTTCCTCTCTCCTCTCACCGCACATCTCTCTGTTATTTTCCCTCTGGTCGCTACACTCCCTTTGCCTCGTATCGCTCAGTATCCGATACGATCCTTCCTGGTTCCCCATATTCCCTGGGCTGCGCTCATTTCTGTCATCACAGGGACTATGGTGCGACCTCTCACAACTCCCATTCTTTTCTCTGGTGCCAGGTACACAGTGTGGACACTTAAAGCTGTTTCTGTACTCTTGCGCTCTCCTCTCCTCTTCACTGAGTATCGGGCACGCCACCCCTCCACTCCCGGGGCCCCCGTTCTCCAGGTCTGTTCTACCTCCACTCCGGGCCCAATGGGTGACTCCCCTACTCCCTCTACAGTCCCACTCCGGGCTACTCTCCCCAGCCCCGCAGTGAGTTCGTGCTCTGCTGTCCTGACTTTCTCTTTCTGCTTCCGCAGCATTGATGCACTTTTGAGCCTTCACTGCCTCATCCCACTGCTTCATGTACTCATTTAGCTCTTGAAAGGATCTTCGTCCAGATCCCCTCAGATCCATTGGCCATCTAGGGCCCCCAGGATCTCCTCCTGGGTCCCCTGCTGTGTGCATCGGGGTGCTCCACTCTCTGGGTATCGGCATCTGACTTGGGGAATTAGTGGTATCGTTCCTCCTTGCCTGCTCTGCTCTTTCTCTGTCTTTCCGCTTCCGTTCTTCCCCTTTTGCTCTCTCTTGGTCATATATCGATATTATAGGACCTATGGTAACAGGTACCTGTAGTGCATCTGGTAATGGGTAGGATGTGGCGCTTTCCGTTTCCGGCGCTCTTTGTACCACAAACCTACCGACTACCTGTTGCACCTGACTAGGCTGGAGCAACTCTTTCTTTGGCTCAGGATCCCACTCTGTACTGGGAAGCGGTCTATGCTCTCCTGCATTGCCCCCCTTTTCTCTTTCAGTATTCTCGACCTCTCCCCCTGCTCTATTATACGGGGGTGGCCTGTCTGTCAGTAATCTGTTTATCAGGCTGTCCTCTGTTTCGCTCTCATCATCTTCTTCTAGGGGGCTTTTATTTACTGGCGCCTCTAACACTGGGTACAGTTTATTTATTTCCAAATTATGCACTCTCCATCTTTTAGCATCCGCATCCCACCTGGCATCCTGTACTGCCCTTACCGAGCGTTTCACCCTTTCTTGTCGTCTGTTCATATTCCTTTCATGCGCTGCCCTAAGCCATGCTTCAAGGGCTTCAAACTGGGTTGGTCTAGGCAAGGGTCTCTTTGAGGTCATGACTGATTTCAATCGATGTAACACCTCTAATCTGAACGTCCCGTACTTCGGGAACGTCAGTTCCTCGTTTCCTTCAGTAATCTTACTCCACTCTGATATCCAAAGGATCGTATGCAACCCAACATTTACTGCCATATAACGAGCTGGCGTACCCTCCGGCGGGGCTTCTTCCCCTTCATACGATCCTCGCCTCTCTTTCTTAAACAGCGCTTTCAACCATTTAAAACACTTCATAATTATGCGCACAAAATTCAGCCTCGCTACTCTGTTTACTTCCTGATGACAATCCACCAATCCTGTCGCGGCTTTGCTAGCTTGGCCTATCACAGCGCGGTCTTTCTCCTGTTGGCCAATCACGTCGCGACCCTGTATGACGTGTTCGCTAGCTGGCCTATCACAGCGCGGTCTTTCTCCTGTCAGCCAATCACTGCGCGACACCACCTGACGTCTCTTTTCTCCGCTTCGCAGCAGCACCCCTCCTTTCTCAACTCGTCTCCCGGTTATGCATGCGTCCCATTCATACACTGAAAAAATGACTACTTCCGACCAAGCGGTCACTTCTCTCGACTGTACGTCCACAGTCTATCTGTAATTGTCAACACAACTGACGAGATGTCTATCGTCTCTCTGATAGGTTACTTACACACACAGTAACTTCCGACCAGCGTCCGTTACTCACGCACTCACTCTTACGTTCCCCCTATCTCGGTCTCTCGGGTGATCAATGGTACCTCATGACCCCCTTCACACTAGTTGACAATTACTCTGGGTGTCCGATACACCCGAACCACTTAAGCTCTCCTTGAACTTAAGATTTCCACCGGTTGCGCGCGCTCACAACCTGTTCCACAGTCACTCTACAAACATTCAACTCCGCCAGACATTACAACATAGATACAATACAAAAACACCGCAATCTAACACGCATAACCCTTTATACTCACTCTCAACCGATACTGCTGCTTTTTCTGTCTCACGTCATCCGGATCTTCATCTGCGGGCTGTTCTTCCGATCATCGATTTCTAGGGGCCTTGGGGTAAGCTAACCTGGCCTAGGTCACCGTCCTCAAGAAGGCAACCATCCTCTATAGCTACCAACTGAAAGGGCGAGATTTTGATCGATAACTTATCTCTATTGATCCAAACCTCGATTTGGTCGACTGAACCTTTATTGCCTGTCTTGGAAGGAAACAGTACACCTATCTACAAATTAGTTCACCCAAGAAAGGACTCTGCTCTCAAAGATCACGGACAACTTCTAGGTTTCAAAAGTTTATTGTAAAGATATAATGAGCTGCAAATACAAGCATCTCAGAATGAGATTCACGAGATACACAGGTCCAATTACATACATGTGCTCTCGAAAAGCCCTCAGACGAGCAACAGAAATCACTAACACAAGTTCTAAAAATAGCAAAGCTATCAGCATAGACGCATATCTCTCCTTCATTTAGGTTGGAGGAAAACAAACACAGGTTAGGCGTCCCTACCCTGTTCTAGATGGTATCCCTACTTAACCAAATCCCAACCTAACAAAGGTGTCAGCAATGAATGACCCCCAAGGGAAGTCACCCACTCTAAGTCTCTTGGTGAAAACCTAAAGTTCTCCAGTCATGACCCCTCACTGCCTACCCATCCGCTCTCTAAAGGGTCCTCAGGTCTCTGCTCTAACTCCACCCAGGGGTGCTGTCCCTAATACAAAATAGTCAACAACATTTGAGACGCCCCTTGCGAAACGCCTCTCACGTGGTGCAACTTCAGGCTTTTTCCATGATGCTTTGTATTGGGCCTCAGACGTTAGAGTTGACCTTGCTTCTCAGTCTCTTCTCCGGCCCGCTGATACCCCTTAAACATTCCAGAACCCTCCTCCATGTCTGGGCCGTCTACTGAACAGGCCTCTATTCATTCACTTATAATTGGATCCCCCCTTTCCTGTTGCAGACAGATATCTGCCGCCAAGAACCCAACTCTCATAGACTTCTAAAAAGGCTTGCAACATTTCTCAGCCCAGACATGTACGTGTAAATCAATGCTAAAACATTTCAGGCCTACAATATTTCACATTATGATTATAGCATTCTATTTCTTCATTTAATTAAAGCATGCTAAAACTCTTATTCTATTATTTGGAAAACATTACTCTAAATCATGGCCCATTAATGCAATGACCAAAAACGTTAAACAATCTGTGTCGTGAAAAGAAACACCTTCCCTTTTAGCTCCAGCTCTGGCCCTGAGGCCTACCACGTTCTGCGTTTTACCACAGACCATCTTATATGTTAACAGCTACACGACATAGATTCAAAATAATCACGTCTAATAAAATCATATAATGTCACACATTTCTGTATTAATTCCACTTCTACTTAAATCTCTATATTAGCTATACATTTAGAATATAATTTCAAATACTATTAGCACTCATGGCATTTCTCTTCATGAATTATGCTCTCTATAGGTAAATGTGATGTACTCATATATTTATATCAGTTTGCGCTCTCTCAGGGGCATGAGGTGTAGTGGGGGGAGTGGAGGGAATTAAAAAACAAAGCAAAACACTTACCTGTATACACCTTTCCTCCGCCCTCTTCTCTTCTTCCAGGCAGCAGTAACCAGGAAGCACACAGCCTCCCAGATTCCCCTGACCAATCACAACACTGCCTTACAGCAGCGTTGTGTTTGGTCTGAGCAGCGTGATTCAGTGCTCAGACTGGGGCTCGGAGGCTGTGCATGTTCTCCACCCAGGCTGTAATGCAGTCTGCGTGGAGAAAATGTAAAGTGTGCATGACTGTCAGGCATGCCAAAATGTCATGTGCACTTAAGAAGTGCCTACCACTCCTCCCCAAGCTCTAAACAGCCCAGCGCTGCTCCGTCCTCCCAACCAACTGAGCTAGTAGGGTTAAATAAAATTATAATAACATTGCGTTATCACTTTATTTTTCCATTTTGAATTGCTCAGTGGGGCGACGCACCTCCATTTTAGCAGAGGAGCCACAATTGCTTTTGACTTGTTTGATTCATTTTTGCTAGTGTGAGAGAAAACACAAACTGTTCTTGCACTCTTTTGTGAAGCCTTCAGAAATTAGTCAGCAAAACAAGCAAAGAAAGTTTAAAATTGTTATGCAGAACAGCAGCTTGCCCCCCTGCAATGAGCATCTAATGCTGATCTCGACCCAATGCGCATGCCTTTTATAGATATCTTCATATATTGCCTTAAATAAGAGTACTTGTGACAGAATAAAAAACTCAACTTAATAGGTGTACACATTTTCATGAGATGAGGGCGAAAGGACATTGAAAAGAGATACAAGTAAAGTACATCTCCAGACGTTGAGCTAGGCACTTCCCTTGGCAGTGTCAAACATGAGAGAGAGCTGTAAACCTCATAGGCGAGGGAACAGAATAGGCAATGTATAACATAAGCAGTATACAAAAAGCAAAACGGCAGTCAAAAATCAAAATGGCATCAGGTATAACAGTGGTTTAAAGCCTGCATTCTTCATGCAATTCCTCAGTGGTTCCCTTTGTATCATCATACCACACATCTTATCCTCCATGAAAAATAGCCAGCTTCTTTGAATTTACATGGTAAGGCATTTTTTTTTTCAGTTTGGCCAACATTCTGTTAAACTAATTCTTGGAAGAATTCAGCCTAGTTTTTAATTTTCTCAAACTAACGTTGTTCATCTAGTTCAGAGTGTTATTAATACTGTGGTGGAGACTTGTTGTTAGAGCCTCTAGGTCCAAGGAATTTTGTGGGTCAGATCTGCCGCCTTGGGGTAAAAAGCTTAGAATTTTTCCAGCTGGCTTTGTGGTGCTTGCCCAGAAAATGTTGGATTCTGTATTTGTGCGAAAAAGTTTGTCAGAGCATGTTAGATGGGTAGATGGTGATTAGTGATCCAACCACATCTCCAGTTGCACCAGCGGGTTCGTAACTTTAGTGTTATGAGTGAGCACCAATTGCAGTGCGTGAACTATTGACTGCGCGGCTCAGTTGACTAATTCATTGAATACCCACACATCCACGTTTTCTTTTTAGTTCATTGCTGGTTTGGAGTCAGGCAGGTTTATCTAAAGACTGAAGTGACCAATTAGCATGATCTTCTTGGGCAGGGGTTTACAATGTTAAAGTCCGATCGAGGATTTCATCCAGAAATCAGACTGTAGGCTGGATGGAGTTATTTCATAGCTGTGGCGAAGAAACTGGAAGGAGTTATTGTACATTGCTCTTGTTACTGAATATGGGAGCATTGCTTGTCAGGGGATGAATGTTGCAGTACAAAGCACTAGAGAACGATTGGAAGATTGAGACTAGTACAGGGTGGTCTATCCTTGGTCAGCAAGGTCCACAGCCAGGTCAAGATTTCAGAATGACTTCGGCAATGTCAATGATTAAGGTTGATTGTATGCAAAGTTATCTCTTGTGGATATCATGAAAGCCTGGCATGGCTTCAGGTCTTGTGAAGCCAAACTGGGAAGCCTTGTGTGACTAGCAACAATGAACAAAGCCGGCATAATGTTTAAGCTGCTCTAATTGTAAAATAAAAAAAAGAAATGGTATAAGCTCAGGAGTCTGCAGTGCAAGAAAAGGGGTCTGTTTCGAAGAATTCTTCAATTTGCTTTCCTGGTGCCTGGGTAGCCATCATCAGATCATCAATGGGGCCATGCAGCTGTCCTTGAGATGTGTTCTCCGGGCACAGATAGTCAGTAGTACATCCTTTAATTCCCTGCATGGCAAGTAGTCAGTTGTACTAAAGTGATCACCATCATGGGCTAGACTACATAGATCGCACCAATAAAACATTTTAACAACATTTTATAAGACATAGATTGCACTGGTAGACCTGTAGAATTGCACGCACTGCTTTGCACAATGATCAGACCCAGACCTCATCCAAAATGTCATTATGGCACTTGTTAGTCTAAACGTCAGTTTTTCTCTTGGCAGTGAAATGTTACTTTTGCATTGGTTAGTTAATGCAAATGTCTTTTTTTGCACTTGTCAGCTGGTGCAAATGGTGGTGCAATTTATTTAATTCAGCATATACCTCGCAAGGTTGGCTATTTCTACCGTCGGGCTACCATGGAATCTTACCTGTTTCCGATGCAAGCGTTAAGTTGCACCATAGCTGGGTTTCATCACGAGGGCAGGAATGGGTTGCGTTTTTGTCATAGAAGTCCTTTAGTTATTTACAGTTCATAAGTTACAATTGTAATATAACATAATGAGCTATGAACTGCCACTGATAGTGAGGGAATCTGTGGAGGAGGAGGTCATGGGGGTGGTGCCCAAGATTTCTATTTCACGGAGCGCCACCAGCGCTAAAGCCGGCCCTGCCATGCTGCTTTTTGGGGTGAAGGATGCTAATATCCCTCAAAATGGTCTTACATTGTGTTCTCATCTTCTTGGCTGTGCTTAACAGTGCATTTGCGCACTTATGTTATATTTAAATTCAGGTTTCATGTTTGACATCTTATTTTTTGGGTTCTACATAAGAATGTCTGTGTGTGTGTGACTTGGTATCCTGGTGTACTGTAAGGTCATCATTTAATATGCACTAAAAGCTAATGCAATTGAATATATACAATTGTTGCCATTTTACTCTCTATTTACGTGATTGGCTGGCTGTCTTTGGCACATGAGAACAATGCACTCTGTGAGACAGATCGAGGTTATGATGTTGTTCCGATCAGACAAACATGTTACCAAACAAGTTTCAAACTAGTTTATCCTAAAGCAGAACGTAAACAGCAAATGTCACATAAGCGTGGTGCAACTCTGAAACTCCCCTTGTCACGTGTCTTATGAGCGCTGGAACTAGGGCTGCAGGGGTGCTGCAGGACCCCAAATAACTTAGCAGGAGTTCAAAAAGAAATTTACTAATAAAGAAGCCTTTCAATTTTATTTTTATTTTGTAGTATTTAATGTGCACTCAAAGACATAGGTCAAATGTCAGGCAATCTCTTCTGATAAATTGCTGCTTATCCTCTTTTTTTTAACAAGGATATTGCTGTTTACTTTTTCCTTCTCTTACTGAAAGTGAGGGAATTTTGGAAGCAAGTGATATTTCTCCTGGGGTACAGAGAGTGGGAAAGGAGAAGGCTGCAGACAGTATGTCAAATTTTACAAATATTTCAAAATATGTATCAGCAACAGGTAAAGATTAAATAAGACATATTTTTTATAATTCTGAAGTGTTATAGAAACAATGATTTTAATAGGATTCAAATAAACCAAAACACTTAGCATGTGTGTTAATTGTGCATAGAAACCACATTTCCATAAGCTATTGTTTGTGCCATACAAATTTAGCAATAACGCTGCATGCCTGGTGCAATATGTACTGTCTTCTCAAGAACATATTTCAATGGAAAATGTGCCCTGTGTACATAGCAGAGGCCTGCCACTCCATGCTTTACTCATATTTGGCACAATGTGCTTCACAAGTCACCACTGGTCACACTGCAATCCACCATTCTCCTGCTGGATGGACGTGGCTCATTTGCTACACTTGCCCTGTATATGACGCTTTGATTGTTCACAAACCCTGTAACTTCAGTGACGTGACACTGATGGCAGCACTCCCACTCTGAAATTGTTCCTGCACCAATTGTGAACCTCTCTCGCTCAATCAATCACAAAGCCAGCCATTTATTTATTTATTTGAAAGTTTTATAGAGCGCGAACAAGACCCTTGTGGGTATCAGTGTGCTTTACAGTAAAAAAGTATATAGACATAACAAACAGTAAAAATAAGCAGGACTGTAAGTATAACATCAAAAGGCTTTATATAAAAGCAAAAGGACATATCAGACATTTAAGGATAAGCAGGGCCAAAAAGGAAGGCAGCAAAGACAATCAACAGATAGAAGGGTAAGTCAGATAAGGTGCAAAACAGTACCGGTTGGTTTTGAAGAATGATGGTAATACATTGATGGTAAAAACGACAACAATAAGTGGAACAAAGCTGTACATATAAGAGCCAAGCAATAAATAGGTAGGAAGGAACAATGGAATAGGGGTTCTCCACAGTCATGTGAGGCACAATTTATGTAAATTTAGCCATAAGGATGCCTTTTACTTCCAGTTTGAAGGAAGAGGAGGAGGGGTTCAGTCTTATTTCTGGTGGTAAGGCATTCCAAATCCTAGGTGCTATTCCTGAGAAGGAGCGATTATAAGTTTTTTTTTTTGGATTTTTGTGGTTTCAGAAGGAGGTTGTTCACACTTTTTGTTGATCTTGACCCTCCAGATATTGTGAGTTTTTGTGTGAGAAAGCTGGGCGCGTTGGGATGTAGGGCCCTGTGAGTCATGCAAGCTATTTTCAGGTGGATTCTGGCTTCAAATGGTAGCCAGTTTAAAGAATTTAGATCCGGGGAGATGTGGGCCCTTTTTTTTGAGCAAGTGATGAGTCTCGCTGCCGCGTTGGTGGAGGCTCTTAGAGGAGCTGTAGTGGCTTTGGGGAGATCGCATAACGAGATGCTTCCATAGTCCAGCCGAGGTAAAACTAGAGCTTGAACCGCTAACTTGAAGTCATTGGGAGGTAGGAAGGGCTTCAGTTTCCTTAGTGTATTGATCTGAAAGTTTGCTCCCCTCGTTGCATTACTAATATGCTTCTGCATATTGAGGTCACTGTCCAAAGTTATACCAAGTGATTTCGCCAAATCAACGATGGTTGGTTGAACATCAAGTGCTGTGAGGTATTTTATCAAGTTGTGCATAGTGGGGACTTTGGCGGGTGGAGCAATAAGGAGGAATTCAGTTTTTAAGGCATTCCGTTTGAGGTGATTCATTGCCAGCCAAGTTTTGGTGGTCTTAAGAGTATGGTTGAGTAAACTAATGTCGTCCAAGGTGTTGATTTTGAGGTAGAGTTGAGTGTCGTCTGCATACATGTGGAATTGCACATTGGATGTTTGTAACAGATCGGTGAGTGGTTCCATGAAGAGGTTGAAGCGTGTAGGGGATAACGAGGAGCCTTGTGGGACACCTAGCGTAACAGGAACTGGTTTGGACAGTGTGTTGTTGACCTTGACTTTTTGAGTCCGGTTATGCAGAAAGAGGTAAATCAGTCTAGCACTGGTCCTGAAAGACCCATTCTGTGTTTCAGCAGATCTGTCAAGTGATCGTGTTGGACCGTGTCGAACGCTGAGGAAATGTCTAATAGGATGAGGAGACATGCTTCGTTATGATCGAGAAGTTGAAGTGCATCATCAATGATGTGTGTCGTGGCTGATTCCGTGCTGTGATTTGCCCGAAGCCGGATCGGTGTTTATTTAGGAGGTTGAAGTGGTCGATATGTTTTGTCAGTTGGTGATGAACACATTTTTCCAGAAGTTTGGCTAGGGTGGGAATATTGGAGATTGGGCGGTAGTTGTTGACGCATGTGGGGTCAGCTGTGGGTTTCTTAAGGATGGGAGACACTTGTCCTACCTTTAGTGCGTCTGGGACGCAGCATTGTTGAAGTGAACTGTTGATTATCTTGGTCCATATGGGTAGTAGCAAAGGTGTGAGATCTTTGACTGCATTTGCGGGGAGAGGGTCCGTGAGGTGATTGGAAGGCTTCAGGGCACTGAGAAATTTTCCTATAGCTTCTTCAGAGTAGGAGTAAAAGTATGACCATGTTGCGTTGTTTTTCAAGGTAAACTTTGATGGGATTTGTTGAGAAGCGTTTGGGGGTGGGGGGATTTGGTGAGGGGGCCAGAGTGAGAGATTAAGTGCTTGAGGAGATATTTCTTGATGTTCTCCGCCTTTAGGTAAAAGTGGTTAGAAAAGTCATCACAAGATGGTTGTGGGTGAGTTAGTTCAAGTGGCCTTTGTGGTTGGTCCTTAGATTACGTTTTAATTAATTCAAAAAGTTTTTGGGGCGATTTTTTTGCCTGGTCAAGTTGTTGGCTAAAAAAGTCTGCTATAGTGCGTTTGACCTTACGAAAATAAGCATTTCTCTTTCTTTTTAGCGTCAGGAGGAGATTGGCGGAAAGTACTGATTTCCAGTTACGTTCGGCAGTTCTGAGAGAACGTCTGTCCTTGTTAGGGAGACCTTTGAACCAGGGTTTAGAGTCTTTCATGGAGACTCTCTTTAGTTGCAGGGGAGCAAATTCGTTAATTATCGAGGTCATGGAGTTTAGGTAGTGGTTGGTGAGGTCAGTTACGTTGGAAGTTCCAGCGGGGGGTAGAAGTAGATTCTCACTAGAGGCGGGTAAGGAGTTTGTGTGGAGCTTTTTCCAGTCCCTTTTCCATACCTTAGGTTTTGTAACTTGGGCAGAGGTCAGCTTGATTGTTTCATTGATGAAGAAGGTGATGATGTGATGGTCAGACCAGTCACAAGAGAGGATCGATTCCAGTTGGGTGGAATCACTCTTAGCAATTATTAAGTCCAAGATAGCGCCTTTATTGTGTGTCGGACTGTTGCACAATTGGATGAGGTCTAAGGCGTTGAGGAAGTTTTTGAGGCTGTTGACTTCTGAGTCGTTAAGGTTGTTCCAGTGGAGGTTAAAGTCACCCAGGAAAATGTGTGTGTTTCGTCGACCGGTGAGTGATGTGATCAGGTCCATGAGGTGTTCTGTGAATAGGAGGTTGTGGCCAGGTGGGTGATAGATGATGTGGAGCGAGCAGACAGGTTTACCATTGCTGTTGATGTCGAGACTGATGTATTCACAAGAGGGGAGTAACAAGGGTATCGCTCTGTTTATGGTGATGTTGCTGCGGTGTATGCACGCAATGCCACCTCTAATCTTGCCTCCCAACCTGTCTAGTCTGATGATGTCATAGTTAGGGAGAACCAAAATCTCGATGAGGGGAGAGGAAGAGTCTGGAAGCCATGTTTCAGTGAGTATGATGAGGTCAAGGTTAGTCGAGATAATGTCAGTGGCGTGTTTCGATGCCGATCTACAATTCAGGAGCGAGCATTTAAGACGGGGGAGACGGGGGAGAAGGTGAGTTCCTAGATGAGTGGGACTTTACAGAGATCATTGATGATGATTCCTCTGTTGTTGTGAGACGAGGGCCTGTGAGGGTTTGCGAGGATAGAGGGTATGGGCATGTGTGTAAGAGGAGCAGTGGTGGTAGAGGGCGGTTCGTAGGAGAGCAGGCAGGAGAGAGAAGAGATCGATCTCAGAGAGATGGTTGTTGGTACGCGATGGGCGGGAGGGTAGGTTACGGGAGGGTACTGATATCCACCTGGGAGCAATGTGTTTGGTGTAGTGGAGGTGTGTGGGGGGCTTGTTAGGAGTGTTGGATTTTGGGAGCCATGGATGATTTGATAGCATGATTTTAAAAGCATGAAGGTCTTCTTTGATTAGATGAAGTGTGGACATGATCTCATCAAGTCTAGTGTCTGCTGGGGTTGTGGTGGGGTGGGTAGATGCGCTTAATGTGTGTGCCTGGGGTGTCAGTTTGTTAGGTGAATGTGGTAGTACCGGGGTGCGTGCGTTCGATTGTGCATCTGTGTGCGTGTGTGGTAGAGAAAGTGATGTAGATGGTTGGATAGAGGGTTTGCCATTTCGGTGGGCATGAGTGGGAGGAGAGGAGAGATTCAAATGTAGTTTAGAGGGTGAACTGATATTAGGGAAGTCAAGGGATAGACCGTGTTGCGCAGGGGACTGAGCTGTGGTGGACTGGTTGGCATGAGTTAAGTACATGAAAGGTGTGATATTGTGAGTGGGGGTAGGAGGGCGAACAATGATGGCTCCGCAGTGGGTTCCGCTGTTAATTTAGGTACGTGAGTAGATTGGGATGAGTTGGAGGGGATAGGTTGAGTTGTATGGAATCAGTGTTTGCATCTCTGTTAGCTGTATAGGTGGGGGTAGCTGCAGTAGCGGACGCAGATGAATCAAAGGAATCAGAAGGGGGGGATAGATGGGGAGAAGGGGTGGAGAGCTATGGTCCAGTCTATAGTGGTATCCATGGGAGTGTGAGGAGCAATAGTGGTCTCAGCCATGATGGTTAGGGGGAGCGACCATGGAGTTTCCATTCGACCTCACATGAATGTCACGTATAATTCATTAAATTCAACACTAACATGCATTGTCAAAGCCAGTAGGTAGAATAATGTTGGTGTAGGGTAAAAGCTCAGATGACAGTTGCACTGTCAAGCCAGACCTAAACATCCATGTAGGTTAATAACTGCCACTCCTTCCATCTGTGCTGCTGCTAGAGAAAAAAACATAAATTATCTACTTATCTAAGACACTTTAATAGCTTTCCAGTCTCATATGTGTGTCCCTGAAAGTTCAAGCTCAGGCAGTGGATAAATAAACAAAATGATAACAACTGCGTGGATGGCAAACACTTTTTTTGTGGAACCACATGACTTCGGCCCAGTTTAAACATGTACTCATGGCTCCCAATATATGGGCGGATCCAAAGCCCCTCTCTAGTGTTTCTCAAATAATTATATGGTGAACGCTGCGCTGTCAAGTCAGAACATAAAAAGGACATAATAAAGTGCCAATTGGGGACATGTTTTCCTTGAAGGCGTTTAAACTGACTGCATGTCTGCATTATGTGCGACCCTTCCTTCCCACTCACGGTGAGTCACTGTCTAACTGAAGTGCAAGTGTGCGTTATTAGTGCACAGAACAGACACTCTCATCACAACCCAGGAATGCATTCAACCAAAAGCATTCCGTCATTCTTTCTTTACTGCTCATTAAACAAGCACTCTAAGGGCATATGGCAACCTCAAGTCACAGCGATACAGTCTTAGGGCTCACACACAAGGCCAGTGATTCCCACATAATACAACAATGCACTCCAGCATCCACGCACAGCATCTGTTTAGATGCGTCACTTTGTAAACCCCTGCGCCGCATTATACCTGCGCCAGCTATAATGTATGCAAGGGGGGCTTTCTGACGCAAGAAAGGGTCATAGAAGGGTCATAGAAGTGACGCAGTGAAATCTATAAGATTTCACTGCGCCACTTCTAGGACACAAATGCGTCAATTTCTTACGCCTGCCTCACAGCAGGTGTAAGACTGACGCAGGCCCTTTCACATGGGGCTTGCCCTATGTGAAAGGACACATTGCTGGAGTTGGGTCACTTTTGTGACACACTCCAGCAATGCGTCACTTTTGCGCCTACAGATACACCAGAAATACTCACGTATCTGTAAATCCTTGCGACATGATGCATCACATAAATATGCGACATGATGCGTCATTGTTAGATCTGGGGGTCTCTAGTTGGCAGAGGTAGGTACCACTGTCCAAATAGGGACCCTTGCTTCTAGTCAGGGCAAGGAGATAACCCTCTGAGATAACCCCTGCTCACCCTCTAGGTAGCTTGGCACGAGCAGTCTAGGCTAACCAGAGGCAATGCGTAAAGTATTTGTACCAACACTCACAGTAACACAGTGAAAACACCACAAACTGACTCCACAACAGTTTAGAAAAATAAAGGTATTTTTAATCTAAACTACACAAGACCAAAACGACAAAAATCCAACATACACAGTTCAAGAATATGGTTTCAAAAAGAGCTCTTAAGGTTGCGTTAGAATTCTCTACTGATGCGTGAAAAGTTCACAGTTGCGTCACGTTTACTCACAGTACCTTTAGTTGCAACAAAGTTCCAAAAGCAGAAGCTGGTGCGGTGGAAAACAAGCGATGCGTTGCTCCTGAGACCCTGAGGAGGCGATGCGACAGCCCCGCTGCAGCAGCGGGCGTGTTGCGACGAATCCGGTCTGTATGGGGAGGAAGGCCACTTGTATGGATTCAGGTGCGTAGGTTCCGTAGGAAGTCTGTTCTCGCAAAGGCATGATGCGACGATCTCGTAGGGGCTGCGACGATCTCCGGGGCGATGATGCGCGGTCCAGCGGGGATCCTCTCTCTCGCAGCTCCTCGATGCGTTGATTCTGCGACGATGCTCGCAGCGACGTGATGCGACCCGCAGGCAAGCGGTGCGGCGTTCTCACCCAGCGACGACAGGCTCTGCGACGATACTCGCAGCGATGTTCGATTCTCCCGCACCGGTCTGGCGCATCCCGCAAACGAAGGATGCGACGTCTCTGGCAGCGGCGTCAGGCGCTGCGATGATCTCGACCTCCGTAGCGGCGGGAAACTTTTCGCACTGTCGGGGATGCGCTCCGCAAGCGAGCGATGCGACACTTTTCAAGTTCAAAAGTCACTCAAGCTTAGTTTCAAGCTTCCCAGCACCGGTCCAACCTCCAGAGGCCCCACAACTGGATCAAGCACTCTAGGAGGGACAGAACTCTCTCAGCAGAGTTCAGGGAAGCTGGGGGTGAAGTCCTTTTGTTCCTGGGACTTCAAAACAGGGAGCCAGCTCTTCTCAGGCCCTTGGAGATTCCTTCAAGACAGGGGACACAGCACACAGCAAAGTCCTCCCCCTCTCCTTGGCAGCAAAGCAGCAGGTCAGTCCAGCAGAGCAACAGCAGGACAATCTTCCTTCTTCAGTTTCAGCTTTCTCCTTGGCAGAGGTTCCTTCTTGATTTCCAGGATGATCTAATGTTCTGTTGTCAGGGGTCCTGTACTTATACCCCTAAAGTCTTTGTTCTCTTGGTGCATGTGGGCCCTGAGCCCGGTCTGAACCAGTTCTGGGTGGATCCTGAGCACTTTGTTTTGCTGGCTGCATCTTTCCTTTCAGAGTGAGGGGCAGGGTCCTCAGCCGCCCAGCAGGAGGTGGAGCCAGCATTGTGGGGGGAAAGCCCAGCCCTGGAGCACTTTGTTGACATGATTCCTTCTCTCCTTTCACAGTGCAGGGCAGAGACATCAGACGCACCACAGGGGGTGGAGCCAGCACTGTGGGGGGCGGGCACAGTCCTATTCAGGCCCAGGTGCTAACTCCTCCCACCACTCAAGTTGCAAATGCAGTCATTCAGCCTAGTGCTGACTCATCCATCCTGCTGGGGAATTCCCCAGCCCCTGTCACTCACAAACCAGACAGTCAATACACAAACAGGCCCAGGCACACAGAAGGGTCAGACAAGAGAACAGCAACTTTCTAAAAGTGCTGTTCTCAAACCCAGGATTTAAAAACAACCTTTCCTAAAAGATGTGTTATTAAATTCTGAGTTCAGGGATACTAGATACTTATGTCCTATCTTGTTCCTATGGGAAGAAATGCTGTTAACCACTG
Organism: Lissotriton helveticus; assembly: GCF_964261635.1. Classification (NCBI taxonomy): domain Eukaryota; kingdom Metazoa; phylum Chordata; class Amphibia; order Caudata; family Salamandridae; genus Lissotriton; species Lissotriton helveticus. The sequence continues at coordinate 1,287,202,146 of NC_136057.1, read as the reverse complement.
TAGCCAGCATCCCCCATGTTAATCTATGGAGCAAGATAGCCTTACAGTAGTGAAAAACGAAAATGGCTGCCATTCACTACCAGAGCATGTCACCTGCACTAGTACATGCTCTACCTTTTACATACACTGCACCCTGCCCAGGGGGGTACCTTGGGCCTTCCATAGGGGTGACTGATGTGCACAAAAAGGGAAGGGTTAGGCCTGGTCAGTGGGGACACTGACCAGGAGGACATGGCAGTTCTAAATTGCCCATAGGCACTGCAGTGGCAGGCCTGAGACACCATTTTAGAGCTACTCCTGTGGGTGGCACAATCAGTGCTGCAGGCCCACCAGTAGCATTTGTCATCACCAGCCCTGGCACACCCAGTGCACTTTACTAGGGACTTCATGGTGATACAAACATGCCAATCAGGTATATCCAATCACAATCTCAATTTACACAGAGAGCATATGCACTTTAGCACTGATCATCAGTGGTAAAGTGCGCAGAGTCCTATTGCCAACAGCCACGGGTCAGGAAAAATAAGGGAAGAAGAAGCAGAAAGTTTGAGGATGACCCTGCAAGAAGGGCCAGTTCCAACACAACCCCCTTCCAGCCTAAAGCCAGGGTAGACCAAACGATACCTCAATGGGATTCCCTGCTTAAGGCGATAGAACACGGAAACTGGCCCACACAGCAGGGCAGTCCTGTTCTACGCCGTCCTAAACCCAGTTGGATCACTCTATCCATACTCTCAGAGTCCACCACGCCAATCCATGTGGAAACCTTCTCCTCACCTGTGGACACCACCTGTGCAGCACCTAACCTGAAGTTACTCACAGGTGTGTCGAAACAGACAGACAGCAAGCCACAGTGACCACCAACAGTGATCAGGGATGAGACCCAGCCCTTATGCCTCTCAGGGCGCTCAAACCTCTGTGGCGTCAGAGGGTGGGGGGCAGTAACCCCAGGTGCTTGGCACCCTTTGTCCACTCCCTCTCTTGTCAGGTCAGGTCTAACACTCTGGCACAGACCCACCAGTCCTGGACCTGTATCCAGCAGCTGGACAGGAGGCTGGGGTGGGCTTCCCCACACCAGGTCCTCCTCTTCCTTGGGGCTCTGTACCCTCCCACCTGGAGCGGTACCCCCTTCTAGAATAGCCAGGGCACCTGTGGCAGGTGTCCCGCACCATTCATCCACCAGTTCAGGGGTGCTATCCTGCAACTGGTTTTCCAGATCAGGGGGGACACCCCAGACCTGGCCCTCAAACCTAGGCTCCAAAGCCTCCAGGTCAGACAGCACCTGAACCTGGCTTCCCCACCCAGGGACTAACCCCTGCAGTGGAACACTTGTCTGGCGCACCAGGACTTCACTCACTGAGGTGCCTCTACTGGTAGACATTACCCACCTGGCCAACACAACGGTGTGGCCCAGTCCACCCCCAGGGTGAGACTCCTGCCCTCCTTCCAGGGGCAACCCTGTCCACCAAGACAACCAAGAACACAACTTTCCTACCAGTTCAGGACCTCCCTCCAGCAACTGGTCTCCCAACCTAGGGTTTAACCCCTCAGGTTGTACCGGGGTCAGGGGCGAGGACTCCCTCCCTCTGCACCCCCTTCCAGAGCCCTGCACCCTCCCTACTGGAGGGGTACCCCTGGGAACCATATTGGTCAGGACACTGGTTACAGATGTCCTTCCTTCCAGGTCAGGCAAATCCTGAACCTGGTCTCCCAACCCAGGGACCAAAACCTGTGGTTGTGCATTTGCCTGGCATGCCAGGACTTCTGGGGACTCACATAGTACCCCCTTGAGGGTGGTACACAACTCATGTGTCCTGTGACAGTCTGCCTGGCGCAGATCTCCCGACCCCTGTCCACCTGACAGCGCGGGAAGATCCCCCAGGACAGAAGTGAGGTCACCATGGTCACTCACTGGGGACTCAGCCCTTCTGACTGGTCCCTGACCCACTGGTTCTCCCACTGGGGACTCCTTCCCCCTCTCACCCCTCAGTCTGGACTTCTGTACCCTCCCAAAAGGAGCGGCACTGCCAGACACCAGAACTGATGGAGGCCTGGTTACAAGCACTCCCCGTTCACCAGACACTAGGAGATCCTCCTCAAATGGCCTACAAGTACAGTCTAGGTCCTCAACCTGGTATTCCCCTAAGGAACCCTCCAGGCCCTGAGACTGGGTTTCGGGCACTGTGAGACACACCGTCCCACACTCACTCCTTCTCCACTGAGACCGGACATGAGCCCCTACACCCCTCCCACTACACTGGGACCTAACTGGGCTACACTGAACCTCTTCCACCTCACAGGTCTGGAAGATATCTAAGCCACTCCTTTTGGGATCACTCCCCAATGCCTCCTCAGACTCTCTGGAATCCACCAAGAGGTCTGCCTCCAACGCAAGCTCTCTGGGATCAGAGAACTCACACTCCACCGGGTGTTGGCATAGCTCTGGAAAACAGGGACTTAAAATATGCTCTCCAACAAATGAATCACACAGCCCCCCACAGTTGTTAACCAAGCTACCCTTTGCCTCACCCTCCAGTGCCTCACACAAGTACCCCACACCACTCTCCTGAGACTGGCAAGACAGTATCTGACTGTCTCTGTCACACAACCCACACTCTTCTGGCTGGTCTTCACACACACACACCAAGGTTTCTACCATGGGGGAACCCCTCTCCCTGTACCTCTCATCTAGAGTTAGTAGAGTGTCCCTCCCACCACTAGGAATATGGTCCCCTGTGCCAGTCCCCCAATCTACTTCAGGGTCACTGCACTCCACTGGAACTACATCATAAAGCTGGACCACCTGGTGTATGTTGACCCCCTCCCTGAAGTCAGGCGCCACATCTCTGGGTGTTTGTACCTTTTTCCCAGCACTAGATATCATAAACATGCTGCCACCATCTGAGCTGGACTCCACCTCCAACTCAGCAAAGATCCTTCCTTGAGCATCCCATTTTTCTTTCTGGGCTAAGGCCCACCGGATCATACCTTCCTTGTTTAGCCGGTCTAATTCTCTGCACCTTTGCTCAGCAGCAAGGAGCCACTCATCTTTCTCTTCCTCACTGTCAGAGAAATCCTCCTCCTCAGAATCATCTGCTAATGTTGCTTCCCAAATTCTGGCCTCATGGGAATACAGGCATGCCTCAAGATCCCTCCTTGTGGAACCTTTCTCCACGGGCAGCCCCCTCTTCTTGCAAAAGGCTTTTATCTCCTCTTCTGTGTAAATGCACAGGTGGAAAAAGTTGACTTCCATTTTGGCAGGATTTTACAGGTGCAACACTAACCAGAGTCTCAATATCCAAAAATACTTCCAGGAGGACACCGGAAAAAACAAACAGTATGTGGTGGCGTAGTGGTCTGCACTCACTAGTGATGTACACCAATTACTGTGGGTCAAGTACAAATACAAGTTCAAATCCCACCGCCTGACCACTAATGTTAGATCTGGGGGTCTCTAGTTGGCAGAGGTAGGTACCACTGTCCAAATAGGGACCCTTGCTTCTAGTCAGGGCAAGGAGATAACCCTCTGAGATAACCCCTGCTCACCCTCTAGGTAGCTTGGCACGAGCAGTCTAGGCTAACCAGAGGCAATGCGTAAAGTATTTGTACCAACACTCACAGTAACACAGTGAAAACACCACAAACTGACTCCACAACAGTTTAGAAAAATAAAGGTATTTTTAATCTAAACTACACAAGACCAAAACAACAAAAATCCAACATACACAGTTCAAGAATATGGTTTCAAAAAGAGTTCTTAAGGTTGCGTTAGAATTCTCTACTGATGCGTGAAAAGTTCACAGTTGCGTCACGTTTACTCACAGTACCTTTAGTTGCAACAAAGTTCCAAAAGCAGAAGCTGGTGCGGTGGAAAACAAGCGATGCGTTGCTCCTGAGACCCTGGGGAGGCGATGCGACAGCCCCGCTGCAGCAGCGGGCGTGTTGCGACGAATCCGGTCTGTATGGGGAGGAAGGCCACTTATATGGATTCCGGTGCGTAGGTTCCGTAGGAAGTCTGTTCTCGCAAAGGCACGATGCGACGATCTCGTAGGGGCTGCGACGATCTCCGGGGCGACGATGCGCGGTCCAGCGGGGATCCTCTCTCTCGCAGCTCCTCGATGCGTTGATTCTGCGACGATGCTCGCAGCGACGTGATGCGACCCGCAGGCAAGCGGTGCGGCGTTCTCACCCAGCGACGACAGGCTCTGCGACGATACTCGCAGCGATGTTCGATTCTCCCGCACCGGTCTGGTGCGTCCCGCAAACGAAGGTTGCGACGTCTCTGGCAGCGGCGTCAGGCGCTGCGACGATCTCGACCTCCGTAGCGGAGGGAAACTTCTCGCACTGTCGGGGATGCGCTCCGCAAGCGAGCGATGCGACATTTTTCAAGTTCAAAAGTCACTCAAGCTTAGTTTCAAGCTTCCCAGCACCGGTCCAACCTCCAGAGGCCCCACAACTGGATCAAGCACTCTAGGAGGGACAGAACTCTCTCAGCAGAGTTCAGGGAAGCTGGGGGTGAAGTCCTTTTGTTCCTGGGACTTCAAAACAGGGAGCCAGCTCTTCTCAGGCCCTTGGAGATTCCTTCAAGACAGGGGACACAGCACACAGCAAAGTCCTTCCCCTCTCCTTGGCAGCAAAGCAGCAGGTCAGTCCAGCAGAGCAACAGCAGGACAATCTTCCTTCTTCAGTTTCAGCTTTCTCCTTGGCAGAGGTTCCTTCTTGATTTCCAGGATGATCTAATTTTCTGTTGTCAGGGGTCCTGTACTTATACCCCTAAAGTCTTTGTTCTCTTGGTGCATGTGGGCCCTGAGCCCGGTCTGAACCAGTTCTGGGTGGATCCTGAGCACTTTGTTTTGCTGGCTGCATCTTTCCTTTCAGAGTGAGGGGCAGGGTCCTCAGCCGCCCAGCAGGAGGTGGAGCCAGCATTGTGGGGGGAAAGCCCAGCCCTGGAGCACTTTGTTGACATGATTCCTTCTCTCCTTTCACAGTGCAGGGCAGAGACATCAGACGCACCACAGGGGGTGGAGCCAGCACTGTGGGGGGCGGGCACAGTCCTATTCAGGCCCAGGTGCTAACTCCTCCCACCACTCAAGTTGCAAATGCAGTCATTCAGCCTAGTGCTGACTCATCCATCCTGCTGGGGAATTCCCCAGCCCCTGTCACTCACAAACCAGACAGTCAATACACAAACAGGCCCAGGCACACAGAAGGGTCAGACAAGAGAACAGCAACTTTCTAAAAGTGCTGTTCTCAAACCCAGGATTTAAAAACAACCTTTCCTAAAAGATGTGTTAATAAATTCTGAGTTCAGGGATACTAGATACTTATGTCCTATCTTGTTCCTATGGGAAGAAATGCTGTTAACCACTGTAGCCAGCATCCCCCATGTTAATCTATGGAGCAAGATAGCCTTACAGTAGTGAAAAACGAAAATGGCTGCCATTCACTACCAGAGCATGTCACCTGCACTAGTACATGCTCTACCTTTTACATACACTGCACCCTGCCCAGGGGGGTACCTTGGGCCTTCCATAGGGGTGACTGATGTGCCCAAAAAGGGAAGGGTTAGGCCTGGTCAGTGGGGACATTGACCAGGAGGACATGGCAGTTCTAAATTGCCCATAGGCACTGCAGTGGCAGGCCTGAGACACCATTTTAGAGCTACCCCTGTGGGTGGCACAATCAGTGCTGCAGGCCCACCAGTAGCATTTGTCATCACCAGCCCTGGCACACCCAGTGCACTTTACTAGGGACTTCATGGTGATACAAACATGCCAATCAGGTATATCCAATCACAATCTCAATTTACACAGAGAGCATATGCACTTTAGCACTGATCAGCAGTGGTAAAGTGCGCAGAGTCCTATTGCCAACAGCCACGGGTCAGGAAAAATAAGGGAGGAAGAAGCAGAAAGTTTGAGGATGACCCTGCAAGAAGGGCCAGTTCCAACAGTCATATAAATATGACGCATCAATCATGTCGCAAGGAGTGCGCACTGAGAAGTGACGCATCGCTGCTTTCTCGCAGCGATGCGTCATTTCTCATAAATGAGGCCCCAGATATTTAAACCTTGTCCACCAATGCCAAGCCTTCGATGGGAACCCAGCTCAGGCTCTGTTCTATGTTGGCTGAAACATACACACAAATAAATACTCTCGCATGGAAAAGTCTCACCAAATACAGCTAGAAAATCACCACACAAGAACAATGCTATCACCCTCGTACAAGCATGCAGGCACTTCATTTTCTTTTCAGCTTGTTGAATCTCCTTATCATTCAGCCTGACACATACCTCAATTGTTCTTTAAAATGAATCAGTAGGAGTGTAGAATTCGCAGTTGGTTGGTTGAACCCACACTTCCGTGAATGCTTATCACAGCTTTGTTGAAAGAAACTTCAAACCTTTGGGTAGCTTCACCTCTATTTACTCTTGTTCGAAGACATAGTAAAAAGGTAGTAGGTTCAGAGAATTTAGATGGACAGTTCAATGGAGCATCAGAAATCTAAGTGAATTAGCTAAGCAAAGATTGTACAAGCTAAACTGCCATGGCACCGACTTTCTGAATATGAGCAGTCTGAGAACTGGAAAGGACCCAGTGAGGCTTTATAAAAACTTAAATCTACTTAGTGCGCCCCGGTCTCCATGTAGGGAGCGGTTCTTCACCTTTCAACATCTGTGGACCCCCACTGCATCATTCCTGCAATCCGGGGACCCCCATGATTCATTATTGGAAGCCAGGCCCCCGGGTCTAAGCAATCTCGATAATTTGAACTTCAAAATAATACAGGAAAATTCAGAAACAAATATACATCAATCAAATACACAAATATTGATTTTTTTTTACTCACAATCAAATATCGAAAAATCATAATTTTTGTTTTAATTGGAAGGTTGGAGATTTTCTAAATTTGTTTTTTTTAATTAATAAAGATGAAACGGTGTGCTAAACTCTAGCATATCACTCTGTCGTTTTGCTCCTAATGCGAGTTTTTGTTTGGTCAGCACTTCAATTGAGGCCACCAAACGTTTATAATACATTGTGTTTGCTGCACTTGCACCGCTCTATGAATCATGCTAAGAATGTCAATTTAATTATAATCCCCCAATTTCAAACTATCTAATATTTACAGAATTCGTAAAATGTGCAACTATGTTTCTTTATTTATATATACTTTCTTCCTAATATTTACTTTTCTATACAATCACGGACCCCCTTAGTAGGTGTCGCAGACCCCTGGGATCCGCAGATCAAAGTGTAAGAATCATTGATGTAGTGCATTCATGAGGATGAGATTCCAGCTGGTAGTCTTGCTTACTTACACTGGGAAATGGCAGGATCTGTTTCTCATCATAAATGTAGACAGTGTAACCTCGATAAACAAGGATTGTGCAGCATGTTTGTTCTCTCCCCTGGTTTAAATTACTTAGATGTATCTAAGATACATTTTCAAAATATACAATGTCTGAACCTTGCAAGAAGCACTCCAATTTTGAGAGAGGTCAATAAACAGATATGCTCTCACAAGTTGAAAGTACATACTGTATAATATTGAATGTCCAGGATTATGATGTTTGATATCTGTTAATCACTGACAGACAAGTGCAGTTTTATAATTGTTGCACATGCACTTTAAGATTGTAATTGTCTAAGATCGGTAGCAAGAGGAAGGCGGGTGCACTCTAATTGTAAACTAGCTTTCAAATATCTCTGATACATTATCAGAATAGTTGGCATGTGTTTTAAGCATTTTCAAATATTGTATTGCTTTATGTTTTGCTATTATGCCGTTTTTTAACCGAAATAAAGTAGATGGTGATAAGTGTCCAGTATTATAATTTGGTTTGACACGTCAAGGTTTTATGTCTTGAGATTAAGGAACCGATTTAGTTGATCATAGGTTTGCATATTCTGAACTAAGGGTCCACCCATTGCTTGGCCTCTGTCCTTGGCTAGGGAAGCTTGTCGTTTTTAGATGAAGAAATGCCTCTCCCCTCACACTTCTACACGCCAGACGCAGCCAGCCGCCCCCACAGCATTTAACACGCACGTGTTGGTAAAGTTTCACAGCCCCTTACCTCTGTTGGCGTCTTGGCGATTGTGGCGGCACTGGAGCGGCCGGCGAGATGGCCCAGGCGAGGGCACAGAGGGGGAGGCCCCCGCCCTACCCCGCATGAAACGCCGAGACTTTACTCTTCAGCAGCTGCGGCAATACGGGGGTATGCCCTGCGGAGAGGACGACGTCGGAGGGGAAGGGTCTTCTTCCCCTCCGGGAGAGTGCCGCATCCTACTGGCTGTCAACGGGAAGGTGTTCGACGTGACCAAGGGCCGCAAGTTCTACGGTCCTGGCTTCTGTTCAACTTCAAGAAACCAGGGGTCTTCCAACAACATAGATTGCATGGCGATTTGGCTGCACACCCCCGCCCACGAAGCCCAGGCCGTCAGCACCTTCGAGTGGTTGAAAATGAAGAGGAACCCTCCCAAGAAAAACACGGCGGCCGAGTACGGGCTCTACAGCCCCGCCGGCACCATGTGCACAAACTTCAGCACCAAGCAGCTGACCAAGCTGGAGAAGGAGTTCCACTTCAACAAGTACCTGACCCGGGCCAGGCGCATCGAGATCGCCAACTCCCTGCAGCTGAACGACACTCAGGTCAAGATCTGGTTCCCTACCTATGCCGACTTCATGGGCCCTCACGAAGATCCCAGAGAGGATCCACAGCGCCATCACCGTCCTGCTCACACCACAGGCACGTTTGACAACTAAGGCAAGTTTCTTTTTTCCTCCACTTTGGCTGCCTTGCATTTTGATAACTCGAACTTCAGTCGGTGACTTTTATTTTTATTTTCCTTTTTTACTTTCACTTTATTTATTTTACTGGCCCTGTATGTATTTAAATGCTATGGACTCCTCAACATAGTTGTTTAATTTAAAATGGCCGCTTGCTGGTGTGTTCCCACCACCCTATGACAACTGAAAGAGGACCATAGTCCCTACAATCACTAAACAGAGTAATAGGACTCACCAATGCTGGACGCTAACAAAGGACTATATATCTGGGCAACAAGTCATACTAAGGATTCGGCCATCTTGGAATGTCCTCATTACATTGCTTTAGACTGATCTCTCACATAGGTACCCCAAAGACTAACCTTTTTGACCACCTCCTGATCCTCACTCTATTCTGGCGGAGTCCGAAACGCATACATGACCGACTCCCGGTGGAGCTGCTCCGACAGCTATAGGGGGGACTGGCTCTGGCACACCGCTATGGCCGTCACCTACCCGGGTGGACTTTGGACATTTGTCTCGTTTTCTTCCCAGCTGCTGTCTCCTCCTGTGGTTTACCAGCTTTCCCCGTTCTTTCTGATCTTGATTTTCATGTTCATCTGTTTTTTTTGGAACCTTATGTAAAGCCGTTGAGACGACATGGCCATTGCCCGGTGGAGCCGCTTGGTTCGGCTATAGAGGAGTCTGGCGCCCGCGGCCGTCACCTGGACAGCCGGACATTAGTGCATGGCTCTCCTCGTCCTTTCGCTGCTGTCTCTTTAAATCTTCCTCCGAGGACCTCCTCTCCCTCTCTCAGAATCCCTTATCTTGTCCCCATCTTCCTTCTCACCCTCTCCTCTGATCCCGACCTGCCATCTTGTTCCGTCCTTTGTCCGTTTCTTTCTCCCTGCTCCCACTCATTCCCACGTTTCCCTTCTCTTCTCCCCCTTTTCCTGACCCCTATTTTCCCTCGCTCCCATTGCACCTTAATATCTTTTGTTTTTGTAATGATCTAATCATTAGATGTATCTGTATAACCTTGTTTTTCCTCTTCCTCGCAACGATCTTTCATGTTAATTTTGTAACGTTTGTAATATGCAAAATGCTAAATTCCTCATGTAACTTGTAACTGGTGTAATTCTATAATTTTGTGGAATCTTATGTAAAGACGTTGAGACGACATGGCCGATGCCCGGTGGAGCCGCTTGGTTCGCAGCCGCGGGCCGTGGAGGGAGTTATGGTGGGGCAGGGAGGCGGGGAGGGGGAGGGGCAGGGTGGGGGGACCTAAAAACTGGCATATGGATAATTGCAGGTAAGTACACAATTTAATTATTAAAATGAATTTCGTAGCGCGCACTGCATCGCAAAATGCGATGCTGTGCGCACTACGAATTTCGTTTTAATAATTAAATTGTGTACTTACCTGCAATTATCCATATGCCAGTTTTTAGGTTCCTCCACCCTGCCCCTCCCCTTCCCCGCCTCCCTGCCCCACCGTAACTCTCTCCACGGCCCGCGGCTGTTGGTTCGGCTATAGAGGAGTCTGGCGCCCCCGGCCGTCACCTACCCAGCCGGACATTGGTGCATGGCACTCCTCGTCCTTTCGCTGCTGTCTCTTTATATCTTCCTCCGATGACCTCCTCTCCCTCTCTCAGAACCCCTTTTCGTGTCCCCATCTTCCTTCTCATCCTCTCCTCTGATCCTGCCCTGCCGTCTTGTTCCGTCCTTTGTCAGTTCCTTTCTCCCTGCTCCCACTCATTCCCACGTTTCCCTTCTCCCTCTTTTCCCTTCTCCCTCTTTTCCCTTACCCCTATTTTCCCTCGCTCCCATTGCTCCTTAATATCTTCTGTTTTTGTAATGATCTAATCATTAGATGTATTTGTATAACCTTGTTTTTCCTCTTCCTCGCAACAATCTTTCATGTAAATTTTGTTACGTATGTAATATGCTAAATGCTAAATTCCTCATGTAAAGCGCTCTGATACCTCCGGGTCTAGCAGCGCTATATAAAACTCTTAAAATAAATAAAAAAATAAATTATAGATTAGTTAGAATAGCTGCATAAACGGCTACATAATTAGATTATCAAAGCATACAAGAAACTGGATCAAAAGGTTTACATTGTTGGAGTCCAGTTGTTTTAACAAATTGTTAGAAGATGTCAGATGTGATACCTGCAATGGTTGGGTTTTACCCACTGAAATAAAATGGGAGCTTGAATCAACGTGCTTGAACTCTGCTCTTATTTTAATGTGACATCCTCATCCCGGTCGACAATTAACAGGTAATCGACCTTTAAATTCATTTTATTGTTTTATTGCATCGGATTGCGGCTAGGAAATTCAAAAGTATAACTTTCTCCCAGTCAGTGTCAGCACACTGAAATTTAAAACGTATTTCCTGTCACTGAGGAAGTAAGGAGGTGAACAAAACCATTTTTTTCTAATATTGAAGGGAAACTATGGCGGAATTGTGGATTATGTGGTATAATTTAAAAAAAGCCCTAGGTTTCCCCAAAAAAGCCCTAGGTTTCCCAGATGGTTCCTTGAGGTAGGGGAGGATTATCAAAAAACCTACAGCTTCAAAGACTGTCAGTCATTGGTCATTAAGACTCCACTCGTGTAAATAGATGCATGTGCCCGCCTGGTACGCAGTTTCCTGGCAGAGACACCTTTTATCTCCTGTACTGATAAATCAAACTCCAGCATACCTAGAGTCAGTTTTAAATACTGTGCTAGAAAATGAGCCCGTGCCAAAGAACGCATGCATAAGAAATGAAAACGCTTGCAGTATTGCTAGCCATGTGCAGCAGGTTTTGCCTTCATCGGTTGTAAAGACACTGCACCGGATCCGTCTGTCTGCCTTGGCGTGATAGCGCCTACTTCTGTGCCCAGGCCGTACACACAGGAAAACGGGGGGGCAGAAGGGGAAGTTTAGGGTTTGCAGCTGCTGGGTAGCGCACGCGGCTCGTTCATCAGTGGCTTGCAGACTATCCATATAAGAATCAACAACTTAGTTTTTTAAAGTGTTCCACCAAACATCTACTGTCGGTGGTGAGCGATTTACACCTCCTCAGCGCAGCTGTATCAAGTTGGCTCACTTGAAGTAGATGCGCCGTTCTAAGTTGCATGTTTGGAGCTGTAGAGACCAGTCACTCTGAGATAATGGACCAGTGGATGGTGTGAGTGTTTAGGATTGCTTCGAGGCTGAGTGTGTGCTCGGTCCCTGTCACTCTGGGCCCTTGAATGTGGTGGTGACGTGACACGGTCTATCAGGGTTAGCACTATCCACCACTGTGGGTGTGTGGTTAGGGCCTGGGGAGAGGAGATGATTGGACCAGTGACGGCAGCTCCGCTAAGGCGGAGTGTCGCCCCACTGCTTTTTAGCAGTGGAAATAAAGGAAAAATAAAATGATAATAACTCAACATTATTATCATTGTATTTGTTCCTGTTGCGGCAGCTTTGCAGGGTGGGTGGGGCTGCTTTGATGACAGGAGCAGGGGGAGTGGTGAGCACACTTTGTAAGTGTGCATGAATGTTTGGCCAGCCGTCGCGGACCGGCCAAACATTCATGAGAGCACATTGCATGTTCTCCATGCAGGCTGCCTTACAGCCTGGGTGGAAAACATGCCCAGGCTCCCATTAAGTGGCTGAGCACCAAACCACGGCACTTAGACCAAACACAACGCTGCATTGCAGCATTGTGATTGGCTATGGGGAGCCTGGGCGTGCTTCGTGTTCCAGGGTGGAGCAAGGGACTATGGAGGAGAGATGCGGCGAGAAGGTACATTTTTTTGTCTTTCTTTATTTTTTAATACCCGCTTCCCCCGCCCTTCCTCACCTCCCCCCCACGCCACCCCAATCTGTGCTGGCCCCCACTGGACTGAACGGGTAGATAGAGAGGTGTTTCTGAAGACTGCCTGGGTGCAAGTGTTCCATGGGATGAGAGGAGACTGAGTCAGGTCTGACAGTGGCTCATCTCGTCAGAAGTTGCAAGGTCCCATTTGGGGGTGAGTCCAAGGATACTCACAGTAGTCATGAGCAGCACAGGAATAGGACACATGGGCGCCTGGCTTTTCCGGAGCTGCTGAGTGTGGTTCCCTACAGTGAAGTGGTTCAAAATGGCTCTAGATGACGTGGTCTGGGGTATACAGAAGACATGGGAAGGATTATTTGAATAGACAGCAGAAAGGGGCCATCATGCATGGTCTCCACCACAGGTTCATCAACCCAGTGAATAGGGCCAGATATCTGGGAATTCCCTCACTATGTCCTGGTTGGGTGCTCTCCACTTATCTGGCAACTAGCCATTGGTTAGCCCTAGATGGGTTTCTGGTATCCTATTAATTCCGAGTTCTCCCAGCTATAAGGAAAGGAAGGAGTGCTGTCATGAAAGCAGGCCCACACACCATGCACTGCCGCCCTCTAACTCTGTCTGCTTTGCACTTAGTTTAGATAAGACCTATGAGAGGTATAACAATTGGAAGGCGGTTATAATCAGGCTTAAATTTAACTTCTTCATATATGAACTTCTCCAGTGCAGCGATATTCAGTGTCATAGGCAAAATTATGTGTTGCCATTAGAGTGTTTTCTTTATCTAGTAGCAAGGGCTCTTTTAATGTAATTTGTTGCAATCCAATGCATGCTTGTGGAAATTTGTGGTTGCACCAATGGCGACTGATGGCATTTGAAAGTGGTAGGGCATAAAAGTTGGATATGACTTTTATGCAGCAAGCTAGCTTGATGGACAAACGTGAGGTGTAGAAAGGTCCTCCCCCAAGTGAAAATTTTGAAAAAAGAACACTAAATGGTGCATTTTAAAGCAAATCTTGATTAAGAATTTAGGGACAGATATACAAAGCATTTTTGGGGTCGGAAACGGCCTGATTCACAGAATTGGGCCGTTTGTGACCGTAAAAATGATTTTTCAAATGCAGAAATGCACAAATTGCAATTTTATAACACAATACCAAATCACAATTTGTGTTAACGGTTTGGTGTTTGAAAGAGGTGTGTTTAGTGCGTCCCTTCCAAACACCAAATTAGTAGGGTTTGTATTACTGTTTTGCAACCGAAATCCAGTTGCAAAACAGTAATATTTTACCATCAGTATAAAACTTCCACTTTGAGAATGTTATCAAATATATTTTTTAAGAGCAGGCAGTGGTCTTTGGATGATGCCTACTCTTAAAAAATCAAACTTCAACATTTCATTTTTCTTTTTAAACCATCCCATTTTCCTTTAAGGAAAACGGGCTGTATTTTAGAAAAAAAGGTTTGCTTTATTAAAAAGCAACTACAGAGATGATGGTCTGCTGGCCTCAGAGGGCCGCCATCCCTGTGAGGGCTGCAGTTCCTAATGGGTTGCAAATTGCCACCTACCTCAATAATACTCATGACGTAGGTTGATTTGCGACCTAATAGGAATTGCTATTTCAAAGATTTATGTTTTCTTACATCAAGAATTGCGATTTCCTAATTGCGATTTGGTAAGAATTGTAATTTGACATTGCAATCCTAGATTTTTGTACATTTATTCCTTAGTGAGAAAGCAAGAACGTTTATAAAACAATTTGAATGTGCAGACGTGAAATATTTAAACACATTAAAAACTGCCCTGTATCTTACTGCAGTAATATGTTCAACAGTTACTGTAGTTTGCAAATTGTTCAGTGAGATAACCTTAGGCCCTTTAAAGTGTGTCCTTGCCCACTGTCTTGCACTACGTACGGTGTCGACTTTGGAAATGAATGCGCTATCCAGGCTTGAGGAAGCACCGCAGCATCTGCTGGCTGCAATCAATCATATAGAACTATGCATAGACAGGGCTTTAAGTGGGATGAAAAATGTGGGCTTCTGTCAAATGGGTGTGGCTTGAACATGTAAACTAGATTTCTGTGATTCCCATAGTGTGCCACCTGTGTATTTTGGATTTTCTCTGAGCTTACTGTTATTTCATCCAGATACATATCACAACAACTGACATACACATAAACCCTGCTAGGACTATTGGCTTTGTCAATGGTTGTTAATTGTTTAAGATAAATGAAAAAACAATGATTTTGTTTTAAATAATTAATATTCAAAACGTTTCAATTCTAAAATTGTAAAACTAAATTAAATATTATTCAGGCCTGTGGAAGGAGTATTGCTCTTCAGTAATGTGCACTTTATGTTAGGAATGTATGCCCTTTTTCAATCCACATCTCGCCCATCTGCATATCTTTAGCCTCATTACTTTCCTCTACAGCACCCTCTTTTCATTTTCTCCTGAGTGTACTTCCTCTCGTCTCTTTCACTTCACCATCCCAAACGTACACTGCACTCACTAAAATGTAAGCAACTGTGTACCCCCTTCACGCACATTTGCACAGAATTTCAAGTGCAACTTTAATACATGGCTATTTCTCTGTGTGGTCTGCAGAGAGACCAACTTGTTGACAGGCACTGTGAGAAACTCGCACTTCCTTTAGTCTCAGCCCTAGAGCTCTCAATTGCAGCAGGTCGTAAACACCTGTTGCAACTCAGTTCAAAGTATGCACTATACATGAGTAATAAAGTGCATGAAAATAAAAACAGACACACATCATGATCGAAATAGTCAACACTCTTAGGAAATGCAAGATTAAGAAAAACATGTGAACTAAAACAGGAACTAAATCGCTGACCTACATTACATTAACATTTTTACATACATTGTTCAAAAATCAATCAGCTTGTCTACCACTAATGTCAAGGGTCTGAATACAGGGCCCAATGGGGACCGGTTTCACTGTCTGTTTTACTGCCGTTTGACAGAGCCAGATCCCCAGCATTACACAAACTCTAACATCTATCATGATGCATCATCCAACTGTCTTTAAAATCAAAACATGTCTATAGGGAGATTAAAACATTCTAGAGCCATTGTGCCGATCAATCTAAATAAATCACGACCCTAATTACCACCATGAATGCTCGCCATATTCTATGCATGCACACTCCTGGCATTTATTGGTGTTTGACATTTTTCTGGTGTTCCACAAATCAGGACACTGTATGCCCATATTTCTACCTTTCTGTTTGTCTCCCTCAAAAGCGGAGGATATTTGGATCAACTGTGCCACAGAACAAAAGCCATGCAAGACTTTCGGATCAAAGTCACGAGGGAACAAATATGGCATCTCCTCTTCTAAAGGGGCCAGTGACCTACAGCCACGGACTGTTGAGTCACAGTGGGGGAGGTCAGCGTGACCAGGCATTTCAGCACAATATACCTAATACTAGTTTAGCAGTAACACTCACCATTACTAAGTACAAAGTACCAAATCTCACTGCGTTCACATCCAATCCTCCCCTGTGATGAATGGAAAAAGGTGGGATCTATGCCTGTGAATGACATCTGGCCTCATGCAGGAATGCAGCACCCAACACCATGATACTGGCAGGGTCACTGACCTATAGTGGACTCCCATAGCACTGAATGGCTTTAGAAATGTAAGCCCTGCATGGTGCGTCACAGTGCAAAATGTGGACTTCTTGCCTGACTTGCAGGTCCCTGTTCAAAGCGAGGCGTGCAGGCCGCTTGGAACAGGCAACCCAGACTAAGATACATGAATTTGTTTAGAGATATGATCTAAGATCACATCTCTAAATAAATCGATCGTAACTCTAAATAAATCGATTCATTTAATACTTATTGCAGAAAAGGTGTAGGAATTTCAGAAGGGGTAGCCCCAGAGCACTAAAGCACAACTCACCAGGGCCGGACTGGCCGTAGCGGGCACCGGGCAATCCCCCGGTGCACCGCATGGGTGGGGGCCGGGTCTGTGCCCCTAGTGGCCGTTTTTGTTACAGGGCCGTTTTTGCAGCATAGCTGCAAAATCGGCCCTGTAACAAAATCGGCCGAAAACCGGCCCCGTAAAAGGGCTCGGCAGCACCTCCAACCCCCCCAAGTGGGAAGGGGGGGCCGGCCGAGCACTTTGCCGGGGCCGGTTTTGGTTCCCAGTCCAGCCCTGGAACTAACTCCTGGATTGCACCATAATGCAAATGCCTGCAGTGAGCTTAATATACCACCAGCCTTTTGTTTGGAGCTATTAGGGCTAAGGTGATTAGAAGCCAGAGTGTTGTGTGCATGGAGGGCATCTCTGTGAGATGCAGAGGTGTGTGGAAGGCTTGGTTGGGTATCATCTTTCGACATGGTCTCCTGCTATATGTGCAGCCCCTTGCCTATTTTCATGTTCATGGACACCTTATGTACATTGAAGCTGCTTCATATACATACATACATACACACATACATACATACATACATACATACATACATACATACATACATACATACTTACTTTCCAATCTTTATTTCGACCATTTGGTCATAAAAGATGCACAATACAAAAAGAAAACACATGTAACTTCATCAAAACAGATAAAACATTTGATACATATATAAAAGGCTCCTGTACAGGGTTAAACGCCTTTGGCAAAGATAACATTTCTAAACACTACCCAACATTTTTAAAATGCGATTACGCATGTACCAGACATTAATAAAAAACTTTGAGAGCGCAAAAACTGTTGGGCCAGTGACATCTGATTTTAAAATCCTGTACATTGGTGCATATTCCCTGCCACCCATATTCCTTATCAGCGGAAGGAGCCAATACTTTCTTGCTGCCTTGTAGGCTGGGCAGAAGAAGACCACATGCAGATCATTTTCTTCCTTGTCCACACATACAGGACAATACTTTGTGTGGGACGCCGATAACCACAAGTTTGTAAAGGACCTAAAGGGCAATGTGCCGTACCTCCACTGGAGGAATAGCTTTCTGGCAAGTATAGGATAAATAGGATCCAGTGCCTTCTCAAACCTATAGAGATCCTTGCTCTGCATGAACACGGATGATAGAGACCCGTCTGGCTGGGTAGCTTTGGCCAATGCCAATTTGCGTTCGTGGTACAAATTCGACAGGGACCTCTTGGAGATGTTAGGTGCTGCCGTCGCCGGCTCAGTCCATAGATCAGGGAGGCCCAATTCCATACAAATAGTTTGGATATTTTTAACCCAGGGAATACTAAGCGCCTTGGGGTGGTTCAGTAGTTCGGCCAGTTCCGCCCTATAGTCTGCGAGATCATCACTACTCCATAGCCTGCGCCAAAAGGCTATGGGTCTCAGACTTATCTCGTCAGCTAATGGTCGTAACCCTAAGTCAAGCCTCAAGGGAAGAAGCGGGGTACTCGGGGGGAGTGCGGCTGCCTGTCTTATGAACCTATTTTCTGTTACTGACAGGCTGCGGCAGGACCTATGACCCCAGAGTTCAGCCCCATACATAATCGCTCCTCTAGCCTGGGCCTTGTAAATCTGGATTAGATCCCCCAATGGGCGGTACGTCGAGCCAGTCATTATCCGGGCAATACCCCCAGTGATTTGTATAAGTTTGAGGTTTGCCCTACTCTGATGGGATCCCCAGGTCATAGTTTCATTAAGGGTCACACCTAGGTATTCGAAGGTGGCTACTCGCTCAAGCCGCACTGCCCCCAGTAATGGGTTCGGTCGCAGTTTCGCGTTCGGGTTCAAAACCATGAATTTGGTTTTTGCGGCATTTATTTCTAGCCCTCTGTCATGGCAGAAGGCCATGAAGGAGTCGAGTATCCTTTGAATGCCCATAGGGGTTTTAGATAGCAACAGGGTATCGTCCGCAAACATGATTGCGGGCACCCTGCTGCCATTTAATTTGGGGGCGTCCGTGTAATCGGTGGCATTGAGATGGGCGACTACCCCGTTGACAAAAAGGCAAAACAGGGTCGGCGCCAGCACACAGCCCTGTCTTACCCCTCGGCCAACGGGGAATCTATCGGTCAGTTCCCCCGACCTCCCACACCTCACACGCGCATAGTTACTGTAATGCAGCCTCTGTAGGATTGACAGGATGTCTGCGGGGACGTCCATCTCTGCCAAGACGCTCCAGAGTTTCCCCCTGGGGACCAGGTCGAAGGCGGCCCGTAAGTCCACAAAAATTGTGTACAAACTGCCGCCGTCGAACTTTGCTGTCTTCCAATAGATTAGATTTAATCTAAAAACCTGGTCCACTGTGGATACCCCCTTCCTAAACCCCGCCTGATACGGACTGAGGGCTCCCACCTCCTCCATCCAATCCTGAAGCCTGTTCAGCAGAACCCTACCGAACAGCTTCTGCGGTACGTCTATTAGACTAATCGGTCTGTAGTTGGCTGGGAGGAGAGGGGAGCCCTTTTTGAAAATGGGGACCACCTCTGCCCCCAGCCAAGTACTAGGGATTTCCATCCCACCAAGAACACTGTTAAAAAGGGCGGCGAGGTAGGGCGCCCAGATAGTGGGCTCCTGTTTAAACAGGTCCCCCGGTAGACAGTCCAGTCCCGGCGCCTTCCCGGAAGCTAGGCCAGAGATAGCAGCAGTGACCTCGCCCAGCGTTATCGGCTCCCCATGGTAGCCCAGCGTGTCCACCTCAGTAGCAGCAGGAAGTTCTCTTGGCTCAGAGCTATATAGGGATTGAAAATGAGCCTGCCAGACCCCAGGTGCTATATTAGGCTCTAGTGCCGAATGTAGATTTCCTGACCCCCCATTCACTATCCTCCAAAACAAACGTTGATTTTGGAGGGCTAAAGCCTTTGTGAGTTCCTCCCACTGGTTTTCCTCCCATTCTACTTTGGCCTGTACAAGACGTTTTTTATAGGCTCGCCTGCTTTGTTTGAGACGTTCCCCACCTGTCCCCTCCTTAATTACACCAAGAAGTTTTGATTTAGCCCGTCTACATGCTTGATTATACCACAATACTTTGCCTTGGGGCATCTCCCTTGGCTTCCGTGGGCTGCTGGAAAAATGGAGTGCCGCAATTTTTGTAAGCTCCTCATGGGCTTTATACAGTTTAGTCTGGGAGCCTATGTTGTTTACCTCGATGTCAAAGCTCCCCATGGTTTCTAAAATAGGAATAATCTCAGCATAGAGCAAGGGGAGTTTGTCCTTAGATGTGACCAGGTGCTCCCACCTGATTCTTCTCCTGCTGTTATCCAGGAGAAGCGCGGGTTTATTCCCTCCCACTGTAGGCACTAGAGCTTGAGGGCCTGGATGAACCAGGTCAAGCTCAAGGGCGTTGTGATCGCTCTCGATCCTTTCCATCACTCTAAAATCCCGAATTGTAGTCCACCTCACCAATTGGGCCAAAACATAGTCCAAACGAGACTCTCTCCCCCTTCTATTGTAAGTGGTTTTGCTCGGTATATCGGATTTCATTCGCCCATTACAGGCTCTGATTCCGAACCTTAGGGTAAGAGCAGTAATTTGTAATGCTAGTGGGGTCCAAGCTTTTGCGGGCGGTGCTTCCACCGCAGGAACTGCCCACCTAGCATCTTCTTCCAATGAAAGCCCTTCCAAAAGGCCGGGTAATGGCTCAAAGTGAGAGTTAAAGTCCCCACCCACCACATAGTATGAATCATTCGGTAGTTCAGATAAAAAGTTCGAAAGTTCATCAATGGTTGGTGATTCCTTTGCCATTCCCATCGGCCTGGAGTAAATGTTGACCAACACAAGTTTAGCTTTGTTTGGCCAAAGTAATGAGACCACAAGGATATCTTCGGAATTAAACGGCCACCTTGTGGCCACACAGCCCAAATGGGAAGCGACCCATGTCGTGAGCCCCCCTGACGGGCGACCTTTACCTTCCCACCTTGCTGGTATGGAGAAGGATGTATAACCTTGGTGCCCGTAGTCCTCCCTGGCCCAGGTTTCCTGGAACATGCAAACATCACCTGTCTCAATGTAGTTTACCCAATCTGGCTCGCCCAGTTTGTTGGCCAGACCCGCAATGTTCCAGCATATCAGCTTCAAATGTTCAGGGGCTTCGTTTGCCAGACCAACCACTTCCATCGGGAGGCCTGGGGCAGGGGCAGCAATAGGGGCAAATGGCTCGGAGAGACTAGGCAAGCCGTTATCCACAAGCAAAAGGTCCCGGTCACTTCCCTCAGCTGTGTCTGCATTGACAACAGGTAGATAGAAAGGTCCACAAATGCCATTATCCGGAGCCACTAGATCATCCGATAAGCCAGAGGTTAAACCAGTAACCACGCTGGAAGATTCAGAAAGTCCGCAGGAGCCATTATCCCGGGTTGCTGGCTTATGTACAGCAAGTCAATCGACCCCGTCCAGACCACTCAAGCAATTAAAACGATTAAAATGGAAATAAGGTGTGTCCGGCGGTTGGAAATGAGGGCGTTGTATATGGTCCTTATGCCTGCGTCTGCGATCCACCCTTGTCCATTCATCGTGTAATGGGACCTTGTGCATGCGCAAGGGGGGGGAAGAAGAAGGATACTGGAAGGGTCTGGATGGTGGAGTCCAGTGATCTATTTACTCCTTCACAGATGTGCAGCACGGTGCCCGGATCTTTAAAAGTTACCAGAATACAGTCCCCTATTATGGTTTTTCTGGTCTTCCCTAGCCACGGGACCCTTCTAACCATAATAATCTCGTTGTTAAAATGAGATGGTAAGGGTCGGTTCCAATTGAGCCATTTAATCACCTTTTTCTTGAGGGATGGATAATCTTCATTTTCCCCTGATCTTAGATGGGGGGCACCAGCTAAGACTACTGTTAGGCTATTGGCTTCTGGCGGAAGGTCTGGCCTCCGTGCTCTTGGGGCTGGCCAGACCGGAGAATGTGGAGTGGCTTTACCATTATCCTGGCAGCTTTCCCTAGACTCTACCTGGGATCGTTGAGGGGGGTAGTTTACTAATTGTGGTAGACCATTAGTTTGGCTATTGTACTGTGCCTGGGATGGAATAGCCATAAGTGGCTGAGGGGGGGGGGGGCAGATGGCACACTCTGGGCTGGGGCTTTGTTGGCAATTGTTGGAACTCCTGCTTCCAAAGGGACCCCTGCAAAAGGATGGATTCCCACAAGCTTAGTTTGCTTACTAACTATGGTATTCAGGGTAGTAAGAGATGTTTCTAATAAGGTGAGCCTAATCTCCACTTTTTTCAAACTATCGCTAATGGGCTGCAAGAGAGAGCGGAATAGAATTTCGATGCTCCCTATAGATGTAGGTAGAGGGATTTTAATCGATGTATTGGCCTCTAGATCCTTATTGGTAGCAGCTATAATGGGACTTTGGTCCTTTGGAGGAGGAATAGTGGGGGCGATCTCAACAGCCTTCCCCGGTAAGAGTGGATTCGTATGTTTTTTGCCAAAATCAAGATGAGATAGTTTAGGTTTCCCCCATCCCCCTGTTGATTTCCTACTACGTTTGCTAGGCGGAGGCCTATGTACCTCAACCACGACATTAGATTTTGACTTAGTCTTTTTAGCCAATTGCATAGGGGGAGTTTGGGTTACCAGGTTAACAGATTGTATTGAAGGCGCTGGGTCTGGATGCTTTCCTGGCTCTGTCCCTGAGGTACAGGGGTTTTCCCTAAGTAAGAGGGGAAAATCCTCAAGGGTCGGGGAGTTTGGGCTGATGAGAAGCATACCTTCCTCTTGGGAGATAGGGTAGGGGTTGATCTCAGTCAGAGATCTGTTTTTCATAGATTCTATGGAGCGTCTACGCTCCGCCCTACGTTTTTCTATTGAGGTTTCTTTGCCCCCCTCTCTCTTGGCAGATTTGAAATAGTTATCCAAAGTCCCTATACCGAGAGCTCCCTCCCTTGATGGGGTTTCACATGGTGATGGCGAGGGCATTACTCTGTATGTGTTTGAAACTGGGATAAAGGGAATGGGCCCGGCCCGGCCTCCTTCGGCCCCGGACGGCCACAGACGGTCCCGCCCTTGTCCCGGGCTTCTCCCGGCGCCCTCCCGCGCGCTCCCGCGCTACTAAATACCCAACTGAAAATATACTGATGGAGATGGGCGGGGTGGGGCTGGGCGGGGCGGTCAGGGAGAGCGGGCCAGCTGGAATCGGCCTATGCAACCCGGGACTCCTGGGAAACCGAGTCCGGGTTGCTGCTCGCAGCCCTGTCACACACTCACCGCCCAGAACAGTTGCAGCCTCTGAGAGCCCCCTCCTGCGACGCGGGACCCGCGGAGCGGGTTCCGCTAGCTGTGGTGTTAAGGTCCGTATCGAGGTCCGTGGGCAGCAGCAGCAAAGTTCCTGGCGTCCTACACAGTGGATAAGTCTGTGCCGCCAGGAGTCGAGCTCCCGCCGGAACCCCTTCCTCTCCGCCGAGCACCGAGGGCTCCGGCACATACATACACATGTCGTGCCACTTCTTTCTCCTCCTCGCCTTGGTGGCTATGAACTATGACGTGGGATGTCAATAAGGTTTTTAACTGCTATGTTATGTTTCTTGAGGGCTGATACTCTCATCATGACATGGATTACTGCACGTAGCAGGGTAGCGAGATGAGGGAGAGTGAAGGATCCTAGATGCGATATACATTAGTACAATGTTATCTAAAACGGTGGCTAATCCTGCGGTGAGGTAGAAGGGGATTGATGACGCTAGTGGCATATGTATCACCACCTGGAAGAAATTGCTTTGGCAGTGGGAAACCAACTGCATAGACGTCATAGTGCTGTGAAGCCCATTCCGATCCGCACTGAAAACAGGCTAAGTGTTATTGTTAAAGGAAAGCAACACATAGGGGTCGATTATGATGGCGGACGGACTGGCGTCTGTCCGCCACCCCAAGGTGGAGGGACCGTCCGCAGGGCCAACGGCGTTCCCTCCGTTGGAATTAGGATGTGACGGTCACATCCCGTATATTTAACATTGCGGCGGGTGCTGCTTTAAGCAGCACCTGCCGCAAAGTTAAAAATTCAGGCTGTGCATTCGCATGCACAAAGCGGCAGGCACCGCGCGGTGCCTGCCGCATTGTGCATGCAACTGCAGGGGGGTACCCCCCATGTGCACCCCCCACCCCCCCTTCACCCTGGGGGCCCGCAATGGGCCCCCAAAGCAAGGACTGTATGCATAGCCCCCAGCACATCCTAATATGGCTGGCGGTGTCTGATAGACGCCGCCACCATATTAGAGCTTTTTCACCGTGGAATTGTGGCGGACGGTCTTCCCATCCGTCACGGTCCCCCCCGCCATTGTAATATGGCGGGGGGAAATAGGTGGCTGACGGGCAAGGATGGCGAACGGATCGCCACAGCCTGCCTGAAAGTCAAAGCTATGCAATAGAATTTGACATGGACTGCTGAATCGAAATACATCACATGTATAACTTGCTGAAAGTCTGCCACGCAGTAGTATATTGGTCCAAACGTTCCAGTCAGATGCGTGACCTTCTCATGTTTAGAGTGGTCCTAAACCAGAATCCAGTCGGGCACACTTGGCGCAATAAGGATATAGCCCTCTTTGAGGATTTGTTGTCTTTGTCAATACTACGGGCCTCGTTTATGAGAAATGACGCATCGCTACGTGAAAGCAGTGATGCGTCACTTCTCAGTGCGCACTCCTTGCAACATACCTGATGCGTCATATTTAACGTATCTCTAAGCGCAAAAGTGACACATTGCTGGAGTGTGTCACAAAAGTGGCGCAACTCCAGAAATGCGTCCTTTCACATGGGGCAAGCCCCATGTGAAAGGGCCTGCGTCAGTCTTATGCCTGCTGTGAGGCAGGCGGAGGATTTTGACGCAACGGTGTTGGACCTGGCCCTTTTGGCAGGTTCACCCCGAAACTTTTTGCTTTTTCCTAGCCTGTTTCTGGAACCTAGTGTTGATGATTTTAGTTTAGGCCTCTGCGCACTTTTTCACTGTGGTACAGTGTAAAGTGCGTGTGCTCTCTGTGTATGTGTGGTGAGTGACCTGCCCTCCCATAGGAATGAATGGGGAATATGTATGCCCATGGTAGTTCCTGATGTGTGGGGAGTGCAGGGTCGAGTTTGATATGTGTGAACTCGTGAGATTGAATGCTGCGTAATGGTGTATGCGGCATGATTGTGTCTAGTCTAGAAGTGCTACTTTGAGAAGTTGGCATATTTGTGTAATTTGTGCCTGCCATGTGATTGGCTGGTGAGCCTGGCCCAGAGTGCCTGGGCCTGCTTGTGGATTGACTGTCTGGTTTGAGTGTGACAGGGGCTGCAGAGCCCCCAGGAGGTTGTCTGAGTCAGCCCGTGGATGAAAGGCAGCATCTGCTGCCAAGGAAATGGGTGGAGATAGCACCTAAGGGTGAATGAGGCTGTGCCTGCCTGCCACAATGCTGGCTCCACCTCCCCGCTGGGCGACTGTCACCTCTGTCCCTGATACTGAGAGGACTTCCCTATAACCAGTTCTAGCTGGTTCTCACACTGCCTGCACAAAGACTTCAAAGACTTTTCTGTGTATAAGAAGGGGCTGTGTCCCCTTCCAAAATGTTCTTGTTTTTGGACTTGAATCTGCCAGGGGCGTGCTGCTGCTTGGGCTCAGGGGAATCCCTGGGTCCTGCCCAGCCCCTGGATACCTGATGGACCTGGATGCCTGGAGGATCTCTGGTTTCCTGGGGCCCCCTCTGCTTCACTTTGCCTCCAGGACCTTTGTTTTGGAGATCCAGGACCTTTTTCTTTGAACCCTGTGCATTTGCGTGGGACTGCCGGGACCCTCCTTGCTGGTGGGGTCCTTCCTGAGGGGCCTGGCGCGGTCTGAGCCCCCAGCGCTTGGAGAGCGCTTTAATTTACTTACTGGGCAGAGCGCTGTTGTTTTCCCTTGGAGGGAAGCGCTCCTGCCCCCCTTGATGCTGATTTGCATATTTTTGGGGACGGGTGCCACCCCGTTTATTTAATTATTTAGCGAGTGCCCACCTCGCTTCTACGTTTATTTTGCGATTCGAGGGTGCCCACCCCTCGTTATGCCCCCGTGAAGTGATCCCCGCCATGATCGCGGCAAAACCGGAAGTCAGGCAGGCCCGGCCGGGATGGGGGCGGGGCCTGCCAGGAGGCGGAAGTGGTGCCACAAGAGAGAGAGGAGGTCGGGAGCCCACCCCACCTCCTCGAGCGCAGGGAAGCGATGTTGTGCCCTTCCGGTCTCATGTGAGGAGAGGGAGACCGGAGATGCCGCCGCCGAGAGAGAGAGGGGACTGGAGATGTCTGCCTGCCCGCCCGCCTGCCAGCGAGAAGAGGAGAAGCGTGGCGGCCGGTCGACAGGGCTCCCGTGAGCTGAGGGAGCCCTGCAGCAAGAGCAGAGGAAGCCGCGTGTGAGGCAGAGCCCCCCCCCCCGACCAGCCCGGTGAGTGTTTGAAGGGCTGGGGGTAGGCGGGGAGCTCCGCGGATGGCAGTGCCTGATCGAGGCAGCGTTCGAGCAGCCCCGTGCCAGCGGGCCGCTCCTCTCTTCTTCCCGCGATGTGTTTGAGAGCCCCGTAGGCTCTCTCGATGGCCCGTGTCCAGCCCTCTATCTAGGGGGGCATAGTTGGAGCAGCAGGGCGGCCCCGATTGGCAGCGGGTCGCCCCAACGTTGTAGAGCCCTGAGAAGGCTCCCTGGAGGGCATGTTGTCTAGAGCCCCGAGAGGCTCCCTGAGGGAAGGTGTGTTTCCCGAGCCCAGATGGCTCCAACGACGGGGCCATAATAGTTTAAGAGCCTGTGTGGCTTCAACGTGTGGACAAGAGTGTCTTCAGAGCCTGTGTGGCTCAGCAGTTGGCGCAGATTTATTCAAGGGGCTAGTGACAGCCCCTGGCGCAGTTTTTGGTTGATTCACAGCTGCCCAGCAATTAGTGGGCAGCTGCACCGTTTAGGTCTTGTGTGGTTCCCAGGTGCCCAGCAAGTAGTGGGCACCTGCAACGTTTAGGTCTTGCGCCGTTGGCGCACCCCTGACTGGCGCTGCATGGCAGCGCGCCCTGACATTTTGGACACAGGGCTCTGTAGGCCCTTTATTGGATGGGGGCTGGTATGTAAGTTTTGCGCAATGTGGTTACCTGCTATGTTTAGGATGGTAATTGTCTACTGTGTGTTTTTGCGCTATTGATTTGGGTTGGGGCACCTCTGAATGTTTTTAATGCATTATGTGTCTTCCGTGATTTTACACCTCTGAATGTTTTTATGCATCATGTGTCTTTCTTTCCCTGCGCTGCACCTCTGAATGTTTTAGGCATCATGTGTCTTCTTGCGCTGTACCTCTGAATGTATTTTATTGCATCATGTGCTTTGTTCTTAACACCGCTGAATGTGTAGGTTTATGCATCATGTGTTTCCCTTTATTACTCCTCTGAATGTGTTTCATGCATCATGGGTAATGTGTTCTTGTTTATACCCCTAAATGTATTTTATTCTTAGGTGGTTGTTCTTTCTAATACAGGTGGTCCTAGTGAGGTCCTGGTCCCCTGCGTGACATTCTCCTAAGGTGTTTAGGGTTGCGTAGTGGTACTTACCTGTTCCCAGTAGTTACTGGATGTGATTTATAACTGTTATTTTGTGATATCCTTTTATTCTAATTTCTGACAGTATTTCTATTTCTACTAAGTGCTGATTATGACAGTGGCCCATGTGGCCCTGTCTTGTAAATAATCCCTTATGAATATTGCCCGTGCCAGTTGGCACAATGTACATGTGTGATTTCTATCTGATGTGTTTTGACAATACAAAAGTTATTTTAACCTTGTGTGGAGTTCCTTTTGTGGTGTGCCTAGGATGTTGTTGCTGTTGTGTGCTGGCGCAAATGCTTTACACATGGCCTCCGAGTTTAGCCTTACTGCTCGTGCCAAGCTACCAAGGGGGTGAGCAGGGGTTATCTTGGCGTGTGACTTCCTTGCTCTGACTAGAATGGTGGTTTCTGCCTGGCTTTGGCGTCAGCCTTAGCCTACCAGAAATAGCCAGTTCTAACATTGTTGGTCAGTGGTGCGGATTTGGACTTGTGTTTGTGCAGTGCCACAGCGACAGCTGGCTACATTACAAAACTCTGCAATTTTTCAGATAGTCACATGTTTGGGATTATTGTTTTTGATTTTGTTTTTCCTCAAGAGTGTCATTTTCAGATGGTGTTCCTGCGCTTTATGTTTAGTGGCAGATGAGAGAAAATGACGGGGCGGGACACCAGTAGAGGGGAAGGTTCCCATAGATTAGGAATCCCTTGCTGGGTCCAGTGGCCAATCCTATTCCTGTCCCTGTGTGGGTAGATGGAAGAGAGGGAGTGTGGAGGAGAAATGGCTTGCTTGGGAGGGTGGTTATCCCCTGAGTGTAGTGTGTGTGTCTGGATTCCCCAGTATGGTAGGATCCAGTGGTGGCAGCTTAAATGCGTCCAGTGCGTGAAGTCCCATTCCCAGTTCCCAGAGTATGGTGCCTGGTGCTCAGTAAGAGGGGTACAGGTTGAGAGTCAGGGGCAGTGAGGAACTGTCTCACCAGTCTGGAGGGGGAGTGTGTGGATGAGTGGTGTCTTGAACTGGAGGAGTTGGTGTGAGTTTTTTTAAGGAGCTTGCACGTGAGGTGTACCTCTGGTGGTGTGCAGGAGGTCCTGCAGAGGCATTGGACAAGAAGGTGGATGTCTGGCGGTGTGCTAGATGTCTTGCAGAGGCATTAGGGAGTGATTCTAAAAGTAGTGGCTTGTGTATCTGATGATCCTGTGTAGGTGAAGAGGTTCATGTGTAGCCCAGCTAGGTCCCATTAGGATGGTAGGGGTGTAGGGGCTAATGTCCTGTCTCAGTGGAGGCGGAGTGAGTGTGGGACGGTGTGTCCCACGTTGGCCCGAATCCCTGTCTCTGGGCCTGGAGGGTTCCCCCGGGAGCGCCAGGTCAGTGGCCTAGGCTGTACTTACAGGTCATTTGAGGAAGATCTTCCTGTGTCTAGAGGACGGGGAGTTTCTGTAATCAGAACTCCGGCGGTCCTGGTGTTGGGCTGTACCGCTCCTAAGTGGAGGGTGCAGAAGTCCTAGTTCGATGGGCATTTAACCGTCTAGAGTGCTTGACCATTTGTGGGGCCTCTGGAGGTTGTTCCCTGAGGAGGGGGGAGGCCACGTTCAGGTTCAGCCTGACCTGGAGGGAAGGGCATCTGTAATCAGTGTCCTGACCGGTTGTTGGCTTCCAGGGGTACCGCTCCAAGGTGGTAGGGTGCAGAACTCTGGAAGGGGGTGCAGAGGGACGGTGTCCTTACTTCTGACCCCGGTGCAACCTAAGGGTTTAGATCCTAGCTTGGGAGATTAGGAAGCTTCCAGGTCAAGAGGAATCTCTACCAAAGTAGATCAGCTGAAGAGACTGAGGGGGCTGCCCTTGCTGTGTGTTCTGGGGCCCACCTGCAGTTTGTTGTTTCCACTAAGGTAGAGAAAAGGGGGCTTTGCTGTGTGCTGTGTCCCCCAACCTGCTTGAAGAGGGGCTGTGCTGTGTGCTTTGTACCTCAGAAGTGAAATAGTTTCCAGATGATAGACCAGTGATGGAGTGAGGTCCTGATCTGGTAGGAGAATTGTGTTCTGGTGAGTGCTTCCCTGTGAGGGTGCGGGAACCCAGAAGTAGAGGTAGGGTGGGGCATTCTTGCCCGTGACCTCTGGTCAGCCTGGGGGTGTGGACCCTAGGTTGTTGGATCAGTGGTAGTTGTAGCTACCCTGAGAGGGAGAGTGGAGAATGGCTATTGTGTGCCAGGGGTTACTGCCCCCCGCTCTGTGGATTGGTTAGGACCTGTGATATTTGGATGGCCTAGGACCTGGTCTTGACCGTGGATGACTAGAGAGTACCAGTGGGGTATCCTAGTTGTGCCAGAGAGCTTTTGTTGAGAGAAATCTATGTGGGTTCAGAGTGGTGAAAAACTGGAGGGTGTCCCTGCCGTGCGGGCCCGTGTCCGTGTTTTGTCGCCCAAAGCAAGGAAGCCCATCAGTGGAGTGATTGGTCTACCCTGCGTTGTGGCTGGAAGGGGGTTGTGTTGGACCTGGCCCTTTTGGCAGGTTCACCCCGAAACTTTTTGCTTTTTCCTAGCCTGTTTCTGGAACCTAGTGTTGATGGTTTTAGGCCTCTATGCACTTTTTCACTGTGGTACAGTGTAAAGTGTGTGTGCTCTCTGTGTATGTGTGGTGAGGGACCTGCCCTCCCATAGGAATGAATGGGGAATATGTATGCCCATGGTAGTTCCTGATGTGTGGGGAGTGCAGGGTCAAGTTTGATATGTGTGAACTCGTGAGATTGAATGCTGCGTAATGGTGTATGCGGCATGATTGTGTCTAGTCTAGAAGTGCTACTTTGAGAAGTTGGCATATTTGTGTAATTTGTGCCTGGCGTGTGATTGGCTGGTGAGCCTGGCCCAGAGTGCCTGGGCCTGCTTGTGGATTGACTGTCTGGTTTGAGT
The DNA here is from genome assembly GCF_964261635.1 of Lissotriton helveticus. NCBI lineage: Eukaryota > Metazoa > Chordata > Amphibia > Caudata > Salamandridae > Lissotriton > Lissotriton helveticus. The sequence goes on along the minus strand of NC_136057.1, from coordinate 1,287,172,190 downwards.
GTGACAGGGGCTGCAGAGCCCCCAGGAGGTTGTCTGAGTCAGCCCGTGGATGAAAGGCAGCATCTGCTGCCAAGAAAGTGGGTGGAGATAGCACCTAAGGGTGAATGAGGCTGTGCCTGCCTGCCACAATGCTGGCTCCACCTCCCCGCTGGGCGACTGTCACCTCTGTCCCTGATACTGAGAGGACTTCCCTATAACCAGTTCTAGCTGGTTCTCACACTGCCTGCACAAAGACTTCAAAGACTTTTCTGCGTATAAGAAGGGACTGTGTCCCCTTCCAAAATGTTCTTGTTTTTGGACTTGAATCTGCCAGGGGCGTGCTGCTGCTTGGGCTCTGGGGAATCCCTGGGCCCGTCCCAGCCCCTGGATACCTGATGGACCTGGATGCCTGGAGGATCTCTGGTTTCCTGGGGCCCCCTCTGCTTCACTTTGCCTCCAGGACCTTTGTTTTGGAGATCCAGTACCTTTTTCTTTGAACCCTGTGCATTTGCGTGGGACTGCCGGGACCCTCCTTGCTGGTGGGGTCCTTCCTGAGGGGCCTGGCGCTGTCTGAGCCCCCAGCGCTTGGAGAGCGCTTTAATTTACTTACTGGGCAGAGCGCTGTCGTTTTCCCTTGGAGGGAAGCGCTCCTGCCCCCCTTGATGCTGATTTGCATATTTTTGGGGACGGGTGCCACCCCGTTTATTTAATTATTTAGCGAGTGCCCACCTCGCTTCTACGTTTATTTTGCGATTCGAGGGTGCCCACCCCTCATTATGCCCCCGTGAAGTGATCCCCGCTACGATCGCGGCAAAACCGGAAGTCAGGCAGGCCCGGCCGGGACGGGGGCGGGGCCTGCCAGGAGGTGGAAGTGGTGCCACGAGAGGGAGAGGAGGTCGGGAGCCCACCCCGCCTCCTCGAGCGCAGGGAAGCGATGTTGTGTCCTTCCGGTCTCCCGTGAGGAGAGGGAGACCGGAGATGCCGCCGCCAAGAGAGAGAGGGGACTGGAGATGTCTGCCTGCCCGCCCGCCTGCCAGCGAGAAGAGGAGAAGCGTGGCGGCCGGTCGACAGGGCTCCCGTGAGCTGAGGGAGCCCTGCAGCAAGAGCAGAGGAAGCCGCGTGTGAGGCAGAGCCCCCCCCGACCAGCCCGGTGAGTGTTTGAAGGGCTGGGGGTAGGCGGGGAGCTCCGCGGATGGCAGTGCCTGATCGAGGCAGCGTTCGAGCGGCCCCGTGCCGGCGGGCCGCTCCTCTCTTCTTCCCGCGATGTGTTTGAGAGCCCCGTAGGCTCTCTCGATGGCCCGTGTCCAGCCCTCTATCTAGGGGGGCATAGTTGGAGCAGCAGGGCGGCCCCGATTGGCAGCGGGTCGCCCCAACGTTGTAGAGCCCTGAGAAGGCTCCCTGGAGGGCATGTTGTCTAGAGCCCCGAGAGGCTCCCTGAGGGAAGGTGTGTTTCCCGAGCCCAGATGGCTCCAACGACGGGGCCATAATAGTTTAAGAGCCTGTGTGGCTTCAACGTGTGGACAAGAGTGTCTTCAGAGCCTGTGTGGCTCAGCAGTTGGCGCAGATTTATTCAAGGGGCTAGTGACAGCCCCATGCGCAGTTTTTGGTTGATTCACAGCTGCCCAGCAATTAGTGGGCAGCTGCACCGTTTAGGTCTTGTGTGGTTCCCAGGTGCCCAGCAAGTAGTGGGCACCTGCAACGTTTAGGTCTTGCGCCCTTGGCGCACCCCTGACTGGCGCTGCATGGTAGCGCACCCTGACATTTTGGACACAGGGCTCTGTAGGCCCTTTATTGGATGGGGGCTGGTATGTAAGCTGGTATGTGGTTACCTGCTATGTTTAGGATGGTAATTGTCTACTGTGTGTTTTTGCGCTATTGATTTGCGTTGGGGCACCTCTGAATGTTTTTAATGCATTATGTGTCTTCCGTGATTTTACACCTCTGAATGTTTTTATGCATCATGTGTCTTTCTTTCCCTGCGCTGCACCTCTGAATGTTTTAGGCATCATGTGTCTTCTTGCGCTGTACCTCTGAATGTATTTTATTGCATCATGTGCTTTGTTCTTAACACCGCTGAATGTGTAGGTTTATGCATCATGTGTTTCCCTTTATTACTCCTCTGAATGTGTTTCATGCATCATGGGTAATGTGTTCTTGTTTATACCCCTAAATGTATTTTATTCTTAGGTGGTTGTTCTTTCTAATACAGGTGGTCCTAGTGAGGTCCTGGTCCCCTGCGTGACATTCTCCTAAGGTGTTTAGGGTTGCGTAGGTGGTACTTACCTGTTCCCAGTAGTTACTGGATGTGATTTATAACTGTTATTTTGTGATATCCTTTTATTCTAATTTCTGACAGTATTTCTATTTCTACTAAGTGCTGATTATGACAGTGGCCCATGTGGCCCTGTCTTGTAAATAATCCCTTATGAATATTGCCCGTGCCAGTTGGCACAATGTACATGTGTGATTTCTATCTGATGTGTTTTGACAATACAAACGTTATTTTAATATAACCTTGTGTGGAGTTCCTTTTGTGGTGTGCCTAGGATGTTGTTGCTGTTGTGTGCTGGCGCAAATGCTTTACACATGGCCTCCGAGTTTAGCCTTACTGCTCGTGCCAAGCTACCAAGGGGGTGAGCAGGGGTTATCTTGGCGTGTGACTTCCTTGCCCTGACTAGAATGGTGGTTTCTGCCTGGATTTGGCGTCAGCCTTAGCCTACCAGAAATAGCCAGTTCTAACAAACGGCGTCCTAGATGTGACGCAGTGAAAGCTCATAGATTTCACTCCGTCACTTCTACGAGGTTTTTTGCGGGGGAACGCCCCCCCCCGCATACATTATACCTGACGCAGGTATAATGTAGCGCAGGCGTTTACAAAGTGACGCATCTAAGCAGATGTAAATATTGCGCAACAGGAGGCATGTTTTAGGTCGCCGATGCGTCACAAAAAGTGATGCATCGGAAGCGCAAAACTGACTCAAGGCCTCATAAATGAGGCCCTACAAATCTTGCCAGGCGCATATTTTCATGTAGCTGTCTTGATATATCACTGGGCGCATGCCAGGACTAAAGATCTGATCATCTTCCTTCCCGCAATCCTAATCCTAAACGAACATTAATCAGCTGAATCACAACCACCCTACTACAACCCCATGACGTATGCCTCAACATTACAACAAGCCTAACTGTAAGTGGCAATGACTCCAAAGAAACCTCACTCCCTTCTCTCCAGCTCAGTGTTTCCGTACTGCATCAATCTTAGTTTTTGTTTGGAAGAAGGTGAGAAGACGCTGTCCGTTTGACAAGCCCGCTTGTTTTTCCTGAGAAACACCCCAGTGCAGTACGAGCTGAGCGCTCTTCTTCAGGGGATTAAGTCCAACACTTTATCTGTGAAATAAAAAGTAGCTCTAATCCTCGTTTAACATTTTGACACAAAAGTCCAAACCCTACGTCATTTCATTTGGGGATCAGACCATTTTGGGGCCATTCATGACCTTGAGACTTGTGTGGTCTAGTATCTTGAAGATTGGGAGGCAACTGGTGTTTGTTATCAGTGTTTTCAGTGGGAGAAACTCAGGAAAGGCATCATGTCCCACCCAGATTGAACAGAACTGAACCTTTACATGCTGATCTCGAAATACACTAGGGCAAAGGGGGGGGGGGGTGCAGTTAATTTGGCCTTTATGGACCTCAGCTCAGCTTTTGACTGAGGTAGTAGTGCCAAGCTCGCGGCTGTGCTGGGGATGGGGGTCGATCCAGCTTCGGTTTGCTTTTTGTGCAACCTCCGCGAGGGCCACACTGCCTCTTTGAGGTATGGGGCAAACGGTGAATGTACCCAGTCTTATTAATTTGAAGAGAGGGGGGCTCTAGGAGTGTATTCTGGCCCCTTTTCTCTTCACTCTCTATATTAACAGCCTGGAATCAGCTGTATTGGATCAAGGACTAGAGTGTCGACGGTCATCCTCTGCCTGTTCTTTTATACGCGGACAATGCCATTTTCATTGTACTCATGGCTAAGGGCCTGCAGCATCTTTTCGACCTTTTTGTTCGTTTTTTGGACTGTCTCAATGTAGCGGACAATTATTCTGAGTCTTATGTAATGGTGGTTGGTTCCAGAAACACCAGTTCTAAATGTTTTGTGAGAAAGGGTCACTCTATTAGCAGGGTTGAGCATTTCTTCTATCTTGGGATCCTACTGGATTCCAATTTCACCTGGCTACAGTTGCCTAAAAAAATGCCCTAAGGTTTAAAAGTGTCATAAATGGGATTAGCATCTTTTCAAAGCATTTATGCCACACACTTACAGAAACTATGTTTAAAGTATAGAAGGCTAACAGTATGTCTGCAGTTTGCTTTGGTTGCAATATTTGGGGTTTTGTGGCAGCTACCCAATTACAGGTTATCGAGAATTCTTTCCTAAAAGGCCTCCTAAAAGTCCTCCAGGACACATCTAGTGAGATTGTCTACGAAGAAACAGGGCTAGGGGTATATCTCTGATTTCATCAGGTTATGACCCCTGCTTTTATAGTTGTCCATTTGGTTAAAGGAGGAACAGAATCTTGACAGAGCCATAGTACAAGATTGTTTGAACTTGGATCATACCTCCTGCACCTGGAAGTGCTGTTTCTGCTGCCACAGAGGGAAATAGCAACACCAATACCAGCGAGTGATGCCGTGACCTGCCACGCAGCCGTGGGCACCTCTCGTGAAGCACCATCCGACTTGCACCACAGACCCGACTTGCACCACAGCCCTGATGTCTGCCGGCGCCGCACCGTACTGACTCTGATGCCGACACCTAGACCGCTGCCTGCACTGGAGCACAGGGTACTGCTTGTGATGCTCACGATGATCTGCTCCAACTTGCACCGCAACCCTGACCTCACCGACGCCGGTGCTTCATCATCGCAGAGCCGATACCTGACATGGGCGAAATTCCATCGACCCCGTGTCGTCATAAGGAACTGATGCCTCAACGCCACTGTGACGTCACCTACCTGGTAACAGGAAGGCAACAGTAAGGCACCGACACCTCACTTCCCCTGCATCACAGTAAGGAACCGTCACCTCACCACCCCTGTGGTTGTAAGGACCCAGCGCAACCCGGTCCCAACGAAGCATCACCTCCCTGACACCGTGCACCTTCTTTGTTTTTATCCTTTGCCCAGGTACTGTTCTTTGAGGTTCATGTGACTCCGGGCCCCATGCTGCGCACCTCACGGTCGGCACCGTACTTTGGGATTTTCATCTGCCACAATGTCATAATCTCCCCAGGTGGAGCTATTTGTTGCTACAAGCTTTATTTTTGCAAATAACCCATTTTTGATGATATCTTGACACATGTAGGGTGGATTTTTGTTGTTTTGGTCTTAGATAAAGATTTCCTATTTTTCTAAACTGGTGTGGTGTCCTATTGTAGTGGTTTCACTGTATTACTGTATGTGTGCACAAGTGCTTTACACACTGCCTCTGAGATAAGCCTGTCTACCATTGCCAAGCTACCAAGGGGGGGAGCAGGGGTTGTCCAAGAAAGTAACTTCTTTACGCTGACTAGAAGCAAGGGTCCCTACCTGGACAAAGGTGTAAACCATTGACAACTAGAGACCCCCATTTTAAACATCTCCTAATTGTGATTTATGCTCCTATATTTGTTTGGTAATTAAACATTTCAAATTAACACCCCTTATTCGTAGATGGTTATAGGGACCGAGAGAGTGTGTGGGCTGTGGCGAAATGTACCCTCCCAGTTAAGGTCAAATATTTTTTTTTAAACATGACAACTTTTGGGTTTCAAATGGGTATTAACCAGTCTTTTGGAGACCCTTCTGTGCACATTTATTAGAGTGTGCAGGATTCAATTAAAAAAAAATGTGTGGCAAGCCCTCCCTTGGCATCAGGTTTCATCATGGGGCTTGCAGCATTCATTTTTGTGAATAAGACACTGCATCTGAGATAAGCCTGTCCGTGATGTTTATTTTGGCTGATGGGCTCCCTAATTTGCAAGGGGTACTGGATCCAGATTGAAAGATAACATTATCAGGCTCCTTCCCAAATATATTGCTTTATTAGGGGTTGGAGGGTTCCAGGAGATTATTAAAAACTGTTTAAAAAGGCATAGGAGCATTATTACTCTTATAGGTTTCACTGCGTCACTTCTATGACCCTTTCTTGCGTCAGAACGCCCCCTGCATACATTATACCTGTCGCAGGTATAATGTGGCGCAGGGGCGCAGAGGTTTACGCATCTACCTAGATGCGTCACTTTGTAAATATGGTGCAACAAGGCAAATTTTTTACACCGCTGATGCGTCACAAAAAGTGACGCACCAGCGGCGTAATAGTGACATACTGCCTCATAAATAAGGCCCAAAGTCCCCAGTCTGAGATCCTGGCTTTCTTTATGACCGGAAGAACACAAGCCATGTAGTCACACATGCATCAAAGGTGTTGCCCCATTGGGTACCTCGACTGCTGCTTGAGTCCTCTGAAAGTTTGATGTGTTTACATACCCCTATAGATTTCTAATCGAAGGGCGAGTTTGCACCAGAATGGCATTTAGCACCTAAATACATTTTTGAACCGAAATGTTTTTGCACCCAAAATATTTTCCACACTCCTGCTAATATTGGATATGGGATGACTGTACATCAAAATTACAGTTTTTAGCTAAATGTGATTTTTTTTGCTCCCATCTCCGATGTTTTTACATTACTATTGATAATGCACCAGCAACGATTTTGCTTCTAAGTGTGTTTTTGCTTCTGATTTACACCCCTAAAGGTTTCTACACACTTGTGTTGCTGTACATGTTTTCCCTTATTGTCGTTTGCATCTACATTTCTTTTTCGTCCTTATTATTTATTCCCTTAGAATTGTTTACACATATCTACTGTCATTGCACGAAAGGTGATTTTGCATACTTAAATGTGAGATTGTATGCAGATGTGATTTGCGCTCCTAATCTTTCTCCACACTCATGCTGATAATGTAAAAACAGGTGATTTTGCACCTCAGTGTTATTTTGCATCTAAATGTGATTTCCATCTAAATGCGTTTGCAATTAAAAGTGTTTCATCACTCCTGCTGATATTGCATGATTAGTGATTTTGCACCTTAAAGTGATACAGCACCTGAAAGTGATTAGTCTCTTGGAAGTGTTCCCACACTCATGTAGATGTTGCATCCAAGATTGTTTTGCTTCTAAGGGCCTCATAGCACATTCCCCCATAACTCTGTGGGGAGAATTAATAATTCTGGCAGGTATCTCCCTGTGAGTTAAAGGGGATTAATGTATGAGTTATTTCCCCTGGAAGCGGATAACATAGTGACCTAGTAATACCAGGTCCAATTCTTCTTGTTTTTCCCCCTTTCACTGGAAATGACAGGTCTAAATCCACAAACATTTACCAACTGATTTGGGTTTGAGTGTAAAAAAAAAAACCAGTAGCTCCAAGACTATATATGGTACAGTATAATGTCTTGTATTTATTTGTACAGCGGGACCCTTCTGGTGTGAAGGACTCTTTAGGAATTACCTAAGCATTGGAGTGTGTCTGGGTGTGGTTTAATAAATTTGTTGACATATTACCAGCCGCTTAACGGTTGCACTGAAGAATAAAGACGTGTAATACAGAGATCTGGGTGTGGCCCAGTCATTTGCAGGCTATTGAGCTGGGGACGATATTAAATACACCACATGTTTATTAGGCAAAAATGAGGAAATTTGTGATAGAATATCAGAGACAGAGCTTTGCCTCCCCAAATCTAGTGAGCATATAATGGTAACCCCTCCTCTAATTTCTCCCACTTATATACATTTTCTTCACATAAGCAACATAAGGAAAGGTCATGTAAAAAAAAATCAAAACTTAGACAGTGGGGGAAGCAGGTGCTCAGCTTTCTCATAAGAAATATGCAACAAAAAAACCTTGAAACTGAGAAACATGCGAACTTAATCCGCTAAACTAACTCGTTTTTTAAAAATAACTCTTTAGAGTACCAGTAATGAAAGCGAGGCTGTGCACATCAAAAGTGAGAAGAACTGAAGAACTGGGTGTAGCATAGTTGTACAAAATGGCTGTGAGCTAAACACATGGCAGATGCTAATAATCCGAATGTGAAACTGAAAGATGAATACACAGGAGCAGGTGGCAAATTATGCGCTTTTTTCCTGGTCCCTATGGAGTAGAACAGGGGATCAGCGGGATGTCAGAGGGCCTTTAACCCCTGGAGGGGTGAACTGTTGCTGCTCCCCTGTGCTGTTGTATGCGGGGGGTGGGAGCTGGGCACAGCAGCTGCCATCAAGGCCTGCAGCTCTCCGGTAGACTCTGGGTCTGCTCTGGACAACTCACAATGAGAGCATAAATGTGATGCTACAATTCTGCCTACTTTGAAACAAGTGCAGTTTTGCACACGGATATGCACTTTTTCAGATAAATGTGATCTGTGCTTCTAAAAGTTGATGTTACATCAAGACCAGTGGTGAATGTTGTACCTTAGCGTGGCGTCAGGCACGTAAATTCAACCTGATGCACAACTTTCAAACGTAATGTGACATTTTACCACTGCAAGCATGGGTAGAGAAAAATAGGGCAGAGAAATAGCAAGAAAATAAAGAGATTTAGTTGGACAGAGACCGGGCAAAAATGCCTGTTGTGCATTTCTGCATAATGTGTTTCTATACAGTACGCATCAAATCCAGACCTTTTGGTTTTGTCAACGGGCGTTTGAACCCCTTCACTGTGGGGTGTTTTCCCCCCTCTGTGCGGGGGGAGGGGGGCCGCGTGCGGCGCCACCGTGCTTGTGACGAAATCAGCTCGTCATGAGGCACAGTGGAGGTGCACTCATGGCGAGCTGAGCTCGTCACAGGCACACCCGTTTTGGAACGTTCAGCACAGCGGGGAAATTATCCCCGTGTGTGAACATTCCAACGGCCGTGACGAGCTCAGCTCGTCATGAGTGCAGCTCAACCGTGCCTCATGACGAGCTCAGCTCGTCATGAGCACTCAACGGGTTAATGAGGCGCCCCCTCTGCTTGTACTGAACCCTGTTCAAGTGCGCATGTGCGTGCTCATGCGCTACTTGCAAATAGGTTTACAATACAATGCTGACTGTTTTTATGCTCGCCTACCAAGAAATAAATATTTATATCCTTGTGCAAACCAAATTAATATATTTGTAAAATGACAGTGACTAGGTCGGATTCATTTATTATGGCTTAGGACTGCATTTACACTTGATGAATCACTCCACCCCAACGATATTCAAATGCAAATGTTGAAAATTAATTTTAATGACACAACCCATGGACTAATAGACATTCAGGACCTCATTTATGAGGCCCCTTGCGCTGCCGGAACATCACTTTTGTGACGTTCTGTGGCGCAGGAGCCTGCTCTGTATTTACTAGGCAGCACCAAGCCACTATTTCGGCTTAATGCTCCCTCGTAAATATTGTTCCCTTTAATGCAGTTTTCTGCATCAAAGGGGTGAGCAATGGGTGTTGCTGGGGGCATTCCCAGCAACATCCATGGCTTTTTGACACTGCCCAAGATTTACGAGATGTCGTAAGTCTGAGGCAGCACCAAAAACGTATGCCTCCCCAGGGGAAGCACAACGAGGATAAATATCTTTTTTTCTCCTTGTTTTTCCTTTTTCTTTGTGCACTGCATTCTGCAGCACACATAGAAAGAGGAAAAAGCCTCTTGTGATTGTTTTTGTGCAGGAAGGTTTACCTTCCTGCACAAAAATAATTATCCCTGCAACATAGGCACCCTTGCACCATGGTGCAAAGGTGCCTAAGTTGGCGCACAGCAGCCCAGTGTGCGCCGGCACAGGGGAAAAGAACAGGAATGTGCCTTATCTGATAGATACAGTGCATTCCTGCCATTTTCTTTTGCTGACGGCAGTGCAGCAGAAAGGCCTGCGGCGTTGCTTTACGGCAAAACCTCATAAATGAGGCCCTCCATAGCTTGTGGCCTGGTGTTTGACTATGGGAAGTCTGTGCTCAGTGAGCATTTCCTGAGAGATCTGTTCGCCATCATGCTTGTGTCAGCAACTGCTCACTATGTGAATGATCTATTCAATTTGTATCTCTGAATAACATGGGTGTGTCTTTTAATGTAAACTGTGTAGTGTTTTTGTAACTTGACCTAAATACTATGCTTTATGTAAGGGATGATGACTCTGTACTGAATAAAAATTAACTTAGTTGAATTTAAACATTTATGTGTAAAGATAGAGGGTGATTTTCCTGCCAAGATGGCTGGCATGCGTGGCAGTATTCTGTTGGCAGAATGTCTTTCAGTGACTTATAAATGTGTACTATCGTGAAGCAGCTTGACTTACTTGCAGTTTGCTCAACGTGCAGGAACTGCTATTGATTGGGGTTCAGCATTCTTCAGCCATTTTCCACATAAAGAGAATGGCTTTGTTGGATTTGTTTTAGTCTCGGCAGTGGCAGGCGATAATTCGAGTGGGTGGCTGGGGTGGGCTACACAAGCACACATGCACACTCACAGACTCACACCCATGCATTCACATGCACACATACCCCATTCACTGCGTTCACTCATAAATACATATACATTCATTCATACACACGCACAATCTCATGCACACGCCAAACATTTAAAAAATAACAACTACAGGGCTGCAGTGGTGATCTCAGGTGGTGGGAGGGAAGCCTCAGTGGATCCTAATTATTGGAATTGCAGCCTCCTTTAATTGGCTGACCTTGCTATGGGGCAGCCAATGAGAGGAGGCAGAAATCCCTCACTTGGCACAGAGTCTAATAGGGTCAGTGAGACTGTTGACCCCATCCCACTCTAAGATGCGGTGTCATGATAGACATTCGGTCCTGGACACTTCAGGGCCCAAAACTGAAGCACCCAGGTCCGAGGCTATCACTTATTCTTCCCCTTGTCATGAGGGGCAGAACCATCAGCACTTTGCTGGGCTGAAAAGGTCACACCCGAAGGGTTGAAGCAGAGTGCCTGTCAGGAAAACCTTTGCTCATTCAGATAGACACTCATAATGTTGTGAAAAAGATGGAGGGGGGCCAGGGACCCTCCACCTTTAAGGACGGGCCGTCACTGAGTCTCAGAGGATATTATGAGCCCTGAAGCTCCCAGTGGCTAAACCATTCCCAACCAGCTGCCACAGACAGGTGTGTGAGCCTGTAGAGAGATTGATCAGTGTTGGGGGCCCTTTGCAGTTTTGTTCATCAGATCTGCTGACCTTAAAAATATTTTGACTGTGTGAGAGGAGGAGGGGCTTAGTGTCTGCTGATGAGGTGTCTGTTTCCATCCCTGCCAGTGAGGTGCCCCTTCTGGCTTGGACTCTAGACTGCTCTCTAGACTGCTGCCCTGGAGCCTGTGTCGCTCTCCCTCCAACCTGGGAGAATAGATTGGTCACTGTTGCCACCGCTGCCCGGGACCTGTGCACATGGCTGTGCTTCGGAGACCGCCTTCCCCCATTTTGCTGTCTGGCTCCTTTCCCCTTCTTGTTCTTCCTCCGTTGGTTTGACTCTCTGGTTTTCTTTGAACTTGGCCCTCGTAACTTTTGGACTGGAAACACGCGTGCACCCCGCCATTTTGGAACCTTCTCGTGTTGTCGCTCTTATCGTTGGTCCACCATCTTGCGAAACAGCAGACATTCTACTGCTCTCCCTTGGTGCTGTGACTGTGTCTCCCATCCGACCCCACTTAATAGAACTCTGCTCTCCTGGGTTTTTGGGTCTTGACCTGAGAAAATCTACTATTTGTATATATGTATATAGAGATAACTCTAACCACTAGTATATGTAGTAGACCTTTGTACTCTCTACCATTCCTATGTGACTCTTAGAGTTTATCCATTTGTATCTCTTCCTTGAGTGACTTTACAACTTGTACATTTGCACACAAAAAAATTCTGTTGTATCTCTTCCTTGTTTGACTCTACAACTTGTACATTTGCATTTTTTTTCCGTTTCTATCTCTTCCTTGTGTGACTTTACATCTTGTACATTTGCAATTTTTTCTGTTTGTATCTTTTATGTAACTCACGTAATCCTAAATCCTTATGTATCACAACTGGTTCTAATGTAAAGCGCTATGACACCTTCGGGTAATGTTTGCGCTATATAAAATCGCATTAAATAATTAGAGCAAAAGAGGGGTCGGGCCAAGTTGAATAGGTGTGGATTGGAGCCCAGGGCAGCGTAATCCTTTTACCCTCCCCCAAAAAACTTACAAAAGCTTCTAAGGTGCTGCTAATGTCCCATGGAGGTAGCAAGACCCCTTAAGGACATCAGCAGTGAAGCCCCTCCTCTATGAGCTGGAAACTACTGCCTCATTTGTGCTGGTGGTTGCCATTGTTGAGCACCGACACTTAATTTTTAACACTGGTACTTGTTCATGACAGTCCACCACAAGGTGGTGAAATCTGACTGTTTTTAACACATCTGCAGAGTATTTATCAGTTCAATGGGCAGTATAAACATGTATAACATCAGTGCATCCAAGACATTGCTACAACTTTGTGTGACCTGGAATAGTCCAAATGGTTACACATGAAGGAGCATATGGCATTTGGGTGGCCAGACAGTGGCTTCATGAGAAATATTTCCTATTTGTATTTAGAATTATAGAGCACATTAAGCCAGAAAGGCGTGTAAGTGTTAGCACCGGGCAGAGACAGCCAGGGTACTTATTTATCTATAAATTAAGCACTTATGGAAACTCATTTTTGTGCAGCAGTTTCAAGCTCACCCTACTTTTCACAGTGTGATGTTAGCTCTTCACTGGAAGACCATGTGAATACAGACACACTGTGTGCACATGGTGGCACCCTGTGAGTCGGAAAGACTGGTGCACAGAATTCTGGGATTTTAGTGTGGTAATTAGGTAATTTTGCCCTGTACGCAGGGTGATAATTAATGTTATTTGCCTGCCTCGTAACTATATGCACAACCCAAAATGGAAATTAACAACTTTTGAAAGCCTTTTTGCAATAAGGCTCTTTTGGGACCACCAGTGTCATTTTAGGGGTTTTTGGGTCCCTGCGCAAGACATATTTTGGTGGACCCTGTTTAGAACACTTAGAATGTAATTACCCATTTTCCGAAAATTCAATCTTGCATGCTGCCAAACTTTCAGAATAAAGGCCACACAAAACGAGTTGTCATGGAATCAGGGGTGGAGGTGGGGAGATAGAGGGAGGAAGTCTGGCTATAGACTGAGGTGAGATAGAAAGTTCACTTTCTTAGGGGGCTCCTTTGAGGGAGGGTGCCCTGGGCAATTGCCCACTTTGCCCATGCCTTGAAACGCCTCTGAAGACGCCCCCTTAATCTGGTCCACACTGGCAGGAGCACACATCCAGTGTCTGTCTGTTTTATACCTCTGTTCCACACCCTTATTGAACGTGAAATGCAGCCAAACAAAAACAGGTAAAGCCATCTTTTTTTAGCATTATAATTGGTTGAACCAATTTCAGTATTCCTTACAATATGCTAAGATCATGTTATTGCTTAAAGAGCCAATCTGAATAGTGGATGACCCTTATGCGGCTTGAAGCGCAGGTGAGGCCAATGGCAGAGTTGAGGACAATCATTAGTGTTATTGACTGGCTAAACAGTCGGCAAGGCTAGTAGCACATGAATGTATCAGTCATCACCATTCCCTATTGACCTTGTCCATGCTTTCCTCTTCCCCCTACAGCAGGCTGCCTCCTGAATATTGCCATAACCATGACAGAACAGTGCATTACATGCAATGTTTCATAGGAGCCCCCACGCTTGTTTGTGTGACATGACTAGTGAATAATATCATGAGACAATTGCCCACCGGCTGAGTTAGTAATCGCAGATTCAAGAGGAAGAAACATGGTGGACTTAGGTTTTCTTTCTTAGCTCCTTTTTTCTGGAATGCCCTTACCCTCCCTCTAAGGTTGCCTTCCTCCTACTCTAGGTTTAGATCCCTCCTTAAAACTTTTTTGTTCACTGAGGCCTACAATTAGCTCTGTCCCTCACTTTCTCTCTGTCTCTTCAGCACAAGCGCCAAGAAACCTTCAGGTGTTAGTAGCGCTATAAAAATTGTTTTAACATAACATAACATAACACTGAAGGCCCCTTAGAAAGGTGCAGAATAGTTAGCAATGCAATAGTGCACACCCCACCTCAGCAAAGCTACCAACACTATGAAACATGATTGTGGGGCCATTCGGTAGACCCCATGACCATATTCCAACTTTGCACTTCTTCCCAGGCCTCCCAAAGGCAACTAACGACAGTTTCAGTAGCTGTGCCCGCAGCATACATAATGCCTACCCATATGTATTTTCTGCGACAGCAGGTACCCTACTACGGAAGGTGAGGTAGGATCATTCAATGCTGGAACTCACATGTTCAATGGCAGATTTCCAAAGACCGCAAAATGAGACGTTGAGTTCTCCTGCCCTCCTTCTACTCTCACTGACACCCTAATGCGAGTTTGAGTATAAGTCGTGTGCATCATCGCGTGCAGCTTACGCTTATAGTCCAGCCTGTGAGGGGGAAGACATGGAGGTGATGGTCATTTGTGGGAGCCACAAGGGATGAAAAACTCTGCTGTTGTCCTGGTAACTCCACATGTCCCTAGGTGAGTGCTGTCACTGGAGAACAGCAGCGGTATTAGCTGGACAGACCAGGTGTGTCTCTGTTGCTGTTCCTGTCTTTCAGTGACTGCTGTGTAGAGAACACGTGAATGCCCACACAGCAGTTATTTACCGTCAAATAAAGCACACTGCATACCTCTCAGTCTTTTGAATCTCCAAGGAGGGCAGAATTAGGTGGTTTTGGCGGGTAAAGTCAATGAAGATCGCATGTTTCCTGAAGGACAAGGCAGTTTTTTTTGTTTTTTTGTTTTTTTACTGCTGGTGACATCTTTCAAGTTTATAGGGAGAATTATTCTTGTTTGGAGAGTGAAGATGAGTCCAAAGAGTATAAAACCCTTAATGAGGGTGAGCTGAGTGCTATGCTGATCAAGCACTATGTTTTAAACCGGCAGCTAACACTTGTATATTTTATTGGTAATTATTAACTGCATTCCGGTGTATCTGATTGCCTGCCCTCATCATTCCTATTCGTGTGTTATTGATTCCTTACAGCTTATTAAAAGACCCTGCAAAGGAGAATTAATGTACTGTTATAAATTGCTGCGTCCTATAGCGTCATCAAAACTATATATATTAGCTGTGCTTCTATTTCTGTCACAGACCTCTTGTGCGAGAGGAAGCTGGCCTAACAATCTTTTCTTTACATTGCTTAGAATATAGTGGGAGTACTCATGTCACGAGTTCAGCAGCAAAGTAGCAATTCTGCTATTTATAAAACGAGGGGTTTGGCCGGATGAGTTTTTGTAGTATTCATAGAGATATGTTCGGCATTACTTCCAAACCAGTGATTTCGGCAGCAGGTGCAGATATACGACATACATGGACGGTCACATCATAAGTGTTTTCTTTAGTTTCTTTCTCTGCGCATTTCTCATCACTGGCTTAGTCACCAACCATTCAAGAAGAAAAAAAAAATACAGAAGGTGCAGGAATTGTGAGACAGCGCTTGCGTTTATATTAGGCACGCTGCCAGAACATCTCCTGTAGGCGCTGGAAATGTTGAATAGTGCAAATATTCTGGGGCAGATGTACAAGCCCTTTGCGCCTCGTTTGCGTCATTTTTAACATGGGAAAAATGCCGCAAAAATGGCACACGGGGCTTGTAAATCTACCCCTCTGTCTCTCACCTTTTGCAGTTCTTGAACACAAGGCGTCACGTGGAGCTCTTTAAACGTAATTTTTTTAATGATATGTGTCCGTCTATTTATATTTGTAGTTGTATTCACCACTTAATCCTTAGCTATTTTTAGAGCTTCGATATTGTAGGGTCAGCAACGGTACATCACCTACTGAAAATAAAACAGCTCTATTATAGAAGTTCACGCGGGGTAGACTACAGGTTACATCGGTCTACCCACAATTTAGTCCCGGTCCCCCAAAATGAGTGCGGGTGGGCCCAGCCTGCCGCCACCCCCTCAAATGACGCACTTCTCCTTGCCCTGCCATGTACGTCATCTAAGGGAATTCTGGCCGTGACCTCGTTGAACACTTCCCAAGTGTAGGGAGTTTCGTGGCCGTGGGACTCTCTCCCAATCAAGCCAGATAATGTTTGCCTGCGACTGAGGCACATTAGCACGGGGTAAAATGGAACAAATCTGCCCCGTCTGGGACCCCAAGCAGGGGCACAGTGATGTACTTCAGTCCTCCTCTGCAGAGTGAGTGCCCCGGAGTTACAGCCGCGAGAACCGTTGCCACAAAGGGTTAATTATGCTGATTACTTGTTAATACGCATACCACTTTCACTCTTGTGCCTTTGTTCGATAGATATGACTGTTATAAGCTGTCAAGGAGTGCGCGATATAAGAGCACACATTGAGAAACCACAATTGTGTTTCCTATAAACTAATATTTGAGTATAATGCAAACTGTTTGGCAATCAATTCTGCACTCCATTTTTACAGTATTCTAATATATCATTGAAAGGAAGACTTGGCAGATATTCGTACATAAATATTCCGGCCGTCCTGTTGCGCAATTACTTTCTGAGTTCTGACATAAGGGACGTAAATAATTCACCCCGTGCGTGAGGTGACTCGTTAAACACAGTCTGGTTTAACCAGGTTTGTTTACTGAAAGTTAAACTGTATGCCGACAGACCAGGCCAGAACCGCCGCAGGCTGGTTCTAGTTAGAGGTGCGCGTGTGTTACACAAGTTAGACTGTTGTTTAACACATAGGAAGGGAATGTGATTAAGAAAGATAGGGAGAACAATCGAAGCGAGAGAACTGCAAAGATGAAATGCCTGCTCTGCACAGATCATCTGGCACAGGGCCTGCAGACACGACCCAGCTTTACTACAAGAAAGGAGAAGTCAACATTTAAAAAACAAACAAAAAGAAAAGAAAATGAAAACACCCCTCACTTTGAACTAAAGCTCTGATGCAAGTGAACCTGAACCTCCATAGAAGAGCTCCCTCCTCACTTCCATCCAGGCACCTATCCATCATCATTTCACCCTTCATCTACCTGCTGATATCCACCATTCTGTCATTCAATCTTGCTTTCATTCATCATTCAATTTTTCACCATTCCATCCATCCATTGGTCATTTAATCCATCTATCCATTTGTTTACACATCCGGACATCCATCATCTATACATGCATCCATCCACCCATACATCCATCATTTGACCTACCCATGCATCAATAAACCCTTTCAGCCATCAGTTGTTCCTTTTGTCCATCCATCATCCATCCATCCTCTCAGATTTCCATTTATTTTGCCATCCATCCTCTCAGATTTCCATTTACTTTGTCATCCATCCTCTCAGATTTCTATTTACTTTGTCATCCATCCTCTCAGATTTCTATTTACTCTGTCACACTTACACCCAACCATCCTCTCAGATTTCCATTTACTTTGCCATCCATCCTCTCAGATTTCTATTTACTCTGTCACACTTACACCCAACCATCCTCTCAGATTTCCATTTACTTTGCCATCCATCCTCTCAGATTTCTATTTACTCTGTCACACTTACACCCAACCATCCTCTCAGATTTCCATTTACTTTGCCATCCATCCTCTCAGATTTCTATTTACTCTGTCACACTTACACCCAACCATCCTCTCTGATTTCTATTTACTCTGTCACACTTTCACCCATCCATCCTCTCTGATTTCCATTTTATATGCCATCCATCCATCCATCCTTTCATCCACCCTCTCAGATTTCCATTTACTCTTTCACCCTTTCACCCATCCTTCCACCAATTCCGATTTCCATTTAATCTGTTATCCATTCATCCACACACAACACTTTACGCATATTATTCTTCAGATATAGTCACTTTAGCCAATCTGTGAAATGCACAGGGGATGGGGTCCGCAGGTCGAAATTGGTTCGTAGAGGGAGACCCCACACCCACCCGTCTCCCTCCCCATCTTTAAAAAATAAATATGGTGTGACCACAGGGCACTTGCCCACCCTGGTGGTAATCTATTGAAAAAAAGAAATGGGTGCCATTTTTTCTGTGATCCAGCAAGAGAACTACAGATCTGCAGCAAAAAACTAAAACAATAATTCTTACTTTTAGCTCTAGGAGCTGGCCCCTCTGAATCCCCCCTCCCCCTCCCCAAGGGCTAGGGGCAGGATATCCCCACCGTGCCCCCTTATATTGTTTTTTAGAAGCTTTTTAATATTTATTTATTTTGTTATATATATATATGTATTGATATTATGGTAGATCTATGGATTTCATTTTTTTTCGAGGTTTGCAAGTAATTCAGAAACCTGCAGTAGCTCATCTTGGTACCTGATGCAAAATCTTTCAATTCCTTCATAAAGCTGCAGTACCTCACGTCATTACTAGGTGTACCTCACGAGTCAGATCCTACTGAAATCTCTACAAACCTGCAGTATTTCAAGTTATTACTAGAGGTGTCTCATGAGTCAGATGCAAGTTCTTCAAATCAGTTGCGGCCCGTGGAGGGAGTTCTGTGGAGCGGAAAGGCGGGGGAGGGGCAGGGTGGGGGTAGTAAACCCCGCAATAGGGATGATTGGAGGTAAGTAAACAATTAAATAAATAAAACGAATTTCGTAGCGTGCGCTGCTTCTCATTTTGCGATGCAGGGCACACAACAAAATTTGTTTTATTTGTTTAATTGTTTACTTACATCCAATCATCCATATTCCAGTGTTTACTACCCCCCACCCTGCCCCTCCCACGTCCCGTCTTTCCGCCCCTCAGGAAATCCCTCCATGGGCCGCAACTACTTCAAATGACCTGCACAAAGCTGAGGGTGTGTGGCTTTAACAAATACATTTGCACGTGCATTCGCTGGCAAATACTAATGTCTTCAATTAACCAGCCTTGGGTTTCTATATATATAAGTGGAGATATAAAACAAGCATTATAAATGCAATAGGGCTCGCATTAGGAAAGTTTGAGCTATTGGTCTTATAAATGTTTTTTTTTTTATTTATGTGTTATTTTTTCAATTAGTTAAATTAACAGCTTTGTCATTTACAATGCCAATAGTGATAACTTTCGCAAATGTGACACCTATAGCATTTGTAATGCAACATGTTTTGTATTTACGTGACTTGGATGTATCTAATCTACCAGTTTCTATAAATTTGATTGAAAGTAATCCGATGTCAGTAAACATTCAACCCTTGTAATAAGTGTTGCAGCTAAAAACGTTCAATGACTTGTTTCCTCGTGCAAGGGACTGCTATAGCTATGTGTGCTTTTTGAGATACAAATGTTTTTTTGCTTGTGAACAATTTGTTTTATTCTATGTTAACGAGGGTTCGCAGCTTCCTCAACAATAACGTTTTATCAAAACAAACGAGGCAAATCCAACATTGGCAAGCCAAAAGGATGCTAACCAATGCCATACCTAATATTGACTTTGTCGAAGCTTTTTTTTTTTTTAATGAATTTTTTTTTTTTACATGAAACTGCACCTGCTTAAGTTTTCTGTTTTTTGACGTATCTCGCTCCTAGGGCTAAAAATATAAACAAAATGCAGCATTTCTTAATAATTGCATATTCCTTGCTGATAGACTGATGGGGCATTGATTTTATTTTTATATCATGTAAAAATTGCTTCCATGCCTGCAAGTACACATATGACCGATTCGAAGGAAGATTATAACCTTCCTTTACAAATGGAAATGTTTATATTGGCTCCTGAGCACATATGTAATATAACTGCAAGGCATCGAGGGTGGTCGGGTCTCTTATTTCATCACGAGAGAATGATCGTATTTAAAAAAAAAAATAAAAAAAAGTATTTCTCCTGCTTGTATGGCAATTGACGAGATGTGCAAGCGCTTACAACCCAGTGCACCTTGTTTCATTTTTATATTTCTTGAAGGACATACCATAATCGATAGGTTGGATTTAGCTGATCCTGTTTGAGTTCAACTTTTGAGGTTTTGTTTTTACTTAGAAGTAAGAGGCTAATTATGGATTTGGTGAAAAATGTGTGTTTACTTTTCGAATGCACCTACAAGGTTGAAATTATGCTAATCACGGTCTACATATGCCAGATTGTTCACTAACCTGATAGTTTTTCATAGTCTTTGCCAGTGCCCTCCCAGTTAATGTAGGAGTCCGACTGTCAAGAGCGCATGAAAGGGCTTGTGTTGTGTGACACATTTGTCATTCATGTTTTAAATACGAGTTGTGCTTGATTTTGCTGCTAACGGGAGTGCATGGGGGGTCGCACTGAAAAACGTAAAACCTGTTGCTTCTGTTGATGATCCAGCTCTCTCCTGCAGAGACTATTAAATCCACTACCAACAGTAAACAAAAAGTAACGCGTGCATACTAAAACAAGTCACCAGAAGTCACGAGAAGAGAAATGCAATCTAAAGTAGATGCATAAAAGGAGACACGGCCGGCGGCCGTGAAACTGAAAGTACGGCCGGCCGGCCGTGAATAATTAGGGGAGGAGCGCACGCTGAGAAGCTGCCTTTGATGTGGTAATGCGAGGCAGGCAGGCAGGCGGCTGGTGGCATTGTGCACGCGCTTTTTAGGGCTTGCGCTTGCGCAATGACCTAAAAAGCACATGCACTCCAAGAAATCGCCAGTGGAATCGTGCTTGTTTAAACGCTGTTTAAGCCCCTATAGAGCTTCGCCAGCTGTGCGCACAGCAGGCGAGCCCTAAAAAGTGCAGTCTAAAAGTCACTCTGAACCAATGTGCTCAATGTTTGAAGTGCACTGCTTAATTTACCTATTGTGTGTAATATGGAGGGTGGGAGCATTATTTCAGTAACAATTGAGCAGCCTAATACAGATGGTTTACTATTAGCTCTTTATATGTTCATATATTTAATAAGAATTTGTTGGAAAACCCCAGGCTGGTAACTTTCAATAAATGTCTTGATTACTTTGAAACACTTGTAATAACATTCTAGTTTAAAGTACCAGCAGTCACTAGTAAATTCAAATTTCTTCAACCTTTTTATTAGCAAACAGTTTTTTGAGTGGTAAACTGCCCAGAAAGTAAAACTCATCACTGTCAGGGCGGGGCTTGTGTGGGGGGAATCCTGGCTGCCCACTACCAATTTAGAGTTCAGTGTCCCCCAAAATGAGTGAGTGATGAGCCACATCAGACTAGGATATAACTGATCTAAAAGATGGGAGATGGCAACTCTTGGCAACTGCAGCCCCCTGGACCCCTTCCCTGAGCCTTCTATGGCCCCAGGGGCCCCATCCCCGGGGCCGGCTGACATGCTTTGCCCTGGGGAGCCCACCTCCGGGACACAGCAGTTTCCCTGCGAGCAGAGATACAGGCAGGTAAACCTGTGTTTGCTCTGCCTGCTGCAGCCTAAGCCTCAATTCGGAAATATACACTTTTAAAACATCCCTGCACCATGTGGCAGGACACACAAGGCAGGAATGTTTAGCGGGGCACCACAGGTGCTCCGGTGCCCCCCAAGCCACATAGTGGAGGGCTGAAGGGAGGGAGCCATGCTAGGAGCCCCCAAAGTCACTTTCCACCTGCTTTCATTATGGCGGTTGGACCGCAATGAAAGGGCAGACGGAAAGTGAAATCATAATCCTGGCGGCTGAACCCAGGCTGGCTCTACTGGCATTTGGGATTACCTTTCGGCCCGCTGGTCTGTCGGACTCTGTGAACCCCTCAGAGGCAGAGGAGAATTCCCCCGCAGGTTTTCCTCTGACCGCCAGTATCGTAATACGGTGGTCGGACAGAAAACTCTGATGTTGAGAGGAAAGCCTCTGACAAACTTTCGGATGGCTTTCTGCCCAACATCATAATGAGGCCCAAAGTCTGCTCCCAGCGTGCTGGAGCTTTAAAAATGCTCCACTGACTGGGAACAGGCTTTTGATCTTTTTCCCTGCCTGCACTAACGCTGGCAGTCCAATAGATCAACAGATTGCTGCTTTTCATAGGGAGCAGCATAAAAAGCTGCTCCGTCCAGGCAGGGGCAATCCCGGCTCACACAAATGCGGGGAGACTAGAAGGAAAGGGTGGTCAAAGGGAGAATCCAAGACTATACCAGTCTTCACAGGTTTTTGTATGGGAAGCACACTCAAAAAAACTCTGGACCTCTTGAGTTTTGAACAATAAAGTCTTTTAGGGGGATAGTGAGTGTGTTTGCAGCAAATCTTTATATCTTTAGGCTGAATCCTGGCTCATGTAGATTAAGTCAAGAGTCCATTTTTATGTGGAAAATGCTTTTTTTATTAGTTTTAGTTAAAACATGAACAGCCGACATGTGTTTCGCCCCCTATGGCGATTCGCGCCAGGGCTTTTTCAAGGCTGTGAAGAGATTAAAAACACATATGTGTATTAAGTACAAGTTGCCTGAGGACTGGCCTTTGACCCCAATACCAGTGAGTGAAAAAGAAAAACCGGAAGGTGATTAAGGTTAGGCAAGTGACTCCAAGTATATTGGTCCATTGCTTTCATGCAAAATGTGATATGTGAAGAGGGAGAGAGAAAAGAAAAACTCTTTTGAAAATTTATGAAGATATTTCTAAGTTTAAGTTTTCTGATTATAGTTCGAAAGGTTGCAAGAGCCATGAGGGTTTCTTTGAATCATCAAAGAAGAGATCAATATCATGTTGAGAGCACCATTCACCTATATAATGCTTGAGTGTTTTGAAGGTTGTCTAAGCACCAGTGAGTGTTAGTTAGTTTGTCTATTGATCAAATTAGTTCAAGGAAAAACAAGTGAGATTGGATAAAACAAGCCAATATAGTCCCAGGTGATGAAATTACCATGCCAAATAAAAGTAAAGCTCGGAGGAAAGTTCACAATTCATGCTTCATACCTATTTACATTACAGATTGCTCATTGCAATTCTTTTTCGTTATTTGTACTGTTTTCCAAACAAATATCCAGGTTTTCAAGATGTGGATCTGTTAATACAACATTGACAGTTGGAAAGAATTATATCTACTATATTCATAGCTGTGTAATTAAACGTTTTTTTAACAAACAAAAGTTCTATATTTTCATGTGAGCTAATGCTAAGCAGAGTATTACCTTCTCTCTGCGAGACTCGCATATCAAAAGAGTGCATGCACAGTTTTTTTAAAGCTAATTCTGGTCGGGAGTGGGAAGTAGTCTTGGGGACCTGGTATGTGAGTTCCGGTATGTAATCTAGAGAGGGTTTATTACCAACACAGTTATTTAACTATCGGCGTATTGCACGAAGGGAAGCAACAAGGTTCCATATTTGGGCAGATATAAGGTCACTCGAGCGCAGACAGGATATTACTACACGAAAACCTGACCATAAAAGTTACGAGCACACTTACGTTTAAGGGGAAATCCCTAGGTTTCGTAGTCGGTAGTCTGCAGGTTGTTCCTTCCGCTTTCGCGTTTGCTTCGCTGCGGACTGCCTCTTTTAAACTGGAAGGGCAAAGAATGACCCGGAAGGCGGAACCAATGCGGTTTTGCGAGGACAAAGTGTTTACTGTGTTTCTAATATTACCGGTAGACCGTGCACGGTATGTGTTCTACAATACCGCGACTCGATAGGTACTGAGCATGGGGACTCCGTGCACCATATAACATTACCTCAGACCATTTGGTGTAACCCTGCCCATTCTCCACGTAGAAAATAAAAACCTCAGTGTAATGCTGATTAATCGTTTACCAAACCTGTAATTAAAACGTTATCCCACGGACAATTGTTTTGTCCATCGTAACTACTAAATAGTGAACTAACCCGAATAACGCGACTTTAAAATGGTTGAAGCCATGAACACGATCTCATGCCCTGAAGTAGTCCGTTTTTGATTTTTGTTTTTTAATAAAATACGTCAACCTTGCTTAAATCCTCCGGTTAAGCCGGAGGTAATACCCACACACAAATAATGAAAATAAATACAACACGACTTGATACCAGTACCTATCGAGTCGCGGTATTGTAGAACACATACCGTGCACGGTCTACCGGTAATATTAGAAACACAGTAAACACTTTGTCCTCGCAAAACCGCATTGGTTCCGCCTTCCGGGTCATTCTTTGCCCTTCCGGTTTAAAAGAGGCAGTCCGCAGCGAAGCAAACGCGAAAGCGGAAGGAACAACCTGCAGACTACCGACTACGAAACCTAGGGATTTCCCCTTAAACGTAAGTGTGCTCGTAACTTTTATGGTCAGGTTTTCGTGTGGTAATATCCTGTCTGCGCTCGAGTGACCTTATATCTGCCCAAATACGGAACCTTGTTGCTTCCCTTCGTGCAATACGCCGATAGTTAAATAACTGTGTTGGTAATAAACCCTCTCTAGATTACATACCGGAACTCACATACCAGGTCCCCAAGACTACTTCCCACTCCCGACCAGAATTAGCTTTAAAAAAACTGTGCATGCACTCTTTTGATATGCGAGTCTTGCAGAGAGAAGGTAATACTCTGCTTAGCATTAGCTCATATGAAAATATAGAACTTTTGTTTGTTAAAAAAAGTTTAATTACACAGCTATGAATATAGTAGATATAATTCTTTCCAACTGTCAATGTTGTATTAACAGATCCACATCTTGAAAACCTGGATATTTGTTTGGAAAACAGTACAAATAACGAAAAAGAATTGCAATGAGCAATCTGTAATGTAAATAGGTATGAAGCATGAATTGTGAACTTTCCTCCGAGCTTTACTTTTATTAGGCATGGTAATTTCATCACCTGGGACTATATTGGCTTGTTTTATCCAATCTCACTTGTTTTTCCTTGAACTAATTTGATCAATAGACAAACTAACTAACACTCACTGGTGCTTAGACAACCTTCAAAACACTCAAGCATTATATAGGTGAATGGTGCTCTCAACATGATATTGATCTCTTCTTTGATGATTCAAAGAAACCCTCATGGCTCTTGCAACCTTTCGAACTATAATCAGAAAACTTAAACTTAGAAATATCATCATAAATTTTCAAAAGAGTTTTTCTTTTCTCTCTCCCTCTTCACATATCACATTTTGCATGAAAGCAATGGACCAATATACTTGGAGTCACTTGCCTAACCTTAATCACCTTCCGGTTTTTCTTTTTCACTCACTGGTATTGGGGTTAAAAGGCCAGTCCTCAGGCAACTTGTACTTAATACACATATGTGTTTTTAATCTCTTCACAGCCTTAAAAAAGCCCTGGCGCGAATCGCCATAGGGGGCGAAACACGTGTCGGCTGTTCATGTTTTAACTAAAACTAATAAAAAAAGCATTTTCCACATAAAAATGCACTCTTGACTTAATCTACATGAGCCAGGATTCAGCCTAAAGGTATAAAGATTTGCTGCAAACACACTCACTATCCCCCTAAAAGACAAATGCGGGGAGACAGCTGGGACTGTGGGGGCATTGTTGCTCCCCGTCACCCCAATCGGGGTGCATGGAGGGTGCCCTTTGTGGGCACCAGGGCACCCATCTTGAAATAATGCAGGCCCTGGGGTATGGGGTTCCTGGGCCGAATATGGATCAGGGAGGGGAGCCACACAGGCTCTACTCCCCTTATATTAAATGAATACAGCCTTGAGGGATGGAGTCCCCAGGGCCATACTAGGCTTTGCAAAGGGGGGCACACAGCCTCACTCCCCTTTTAATATATAAATATGGTCCTGGGTGATAGGGTCCCCAAGTCCATAATAGGCTTAAGGAGGTTGGCAACGTGACCCCAATCCCCGTTAAATAAAAAAAAATATGTTCCTGGTGGATGCGGTCTCCAGACCTTCTTAAGGCTCGGCAAGGGGGGCTCCGCAGTCCCCTCCGCTTAACTAACAGATTGGGTCATGGGGAATGGGCTTCTTGGGGCAATACATATTATACGTGGCCCAGGGGATAGAGTCCCCAGGGCCATTATAGACTTCTGGGGGGGGCACCTGGCCCCCTCCCCTTTACATTAGATACAGCCCTGGGGATTGGGAGTCCACAGGGCCTAATGAGACTTGGGGTCCCATAGAGGTCACACAGCCCCACCTCTCATTTAAAAATAAATTAAGGCCCTGGAGAATGGGATCCCTATGGCCAAATGTGGCTCAGGGAGGGGGCGGGCAAACAGTCCCTCTCCCTTTTCATAAAAATGAATGCAGCCCTGGGGGATGGGGTTCCCAAGGCTTAACTAGGCTCAGGGAGGGGTGGCAAGTGGCATCCTTACCTCTTAAAAAAATATGGCCCTGGCCTTTAAAACAAAATATGGCTCTTAGGGATGGTGTCCTGAAGGCCTAATAATGCTTGGGGAGGGGACCATGCGCCTCCTCCTTTAAAAAAAAAAACACACCGCCCTGGGGGATGCAGTCCCTGGGGCCGCAGTTCAGGCACCATGACCAACCCCCTACTGTGCACTCCCAAAGGCTATTTTACGTAAAAAAAAAACAAGAAATTCACTGAAATAAACAAGGTAAAGTAAGTTTATAGTTAAGTCTGATAAAAACATCTGTTTAAAAAAAAATCTTAGAACCACACTGAAAAAATAAAGGTTAAAGTAACATTATAATTAGGCGAATATGTCAGTGACATGTTCTATGACATCATTTATGACCTCACTAATGACATTGCAAATGACATCATTGATGACATTGCAGACAACATCACTAGTGTAAAAACTTAAGTGATTAATTAATCCTTTAATAAACAACCTTTTTATGCACCAACTGTCATGAAAGAAGCATAGGAGATAGGTGATTTATGTACTTAATTCAGCCTATCATAAACCAGCAAAATTAAATTCCATGAAATGTGCATCCAACTAGGGCCATGGGTTACTTTTTGTTTAAATAATTTGACAGCAAAAATAAAATCACCTAGGCCTTATGATATTCACTACATAGTCCTGCATTTGCCAGAACTATTTTTTTTTTCGGAATGTGTGTTCATTTTAGCAAAATTATTTCCTCTATAACACAACAATATGTGCAAAGTCTAGAAAGGTTACTTTGGTGTTCATTGGTGGCTTTACATTAACTGACCATCCTCACTGAAATGTCTATTTTAATTAATAAATACACCAGGCAGACACCTGGCTTTGCCAAGCACATGATCGCCATGTGACTCAGGTGCTACTTAGAAGTTGTTTGTACAGCGGGGGTGTTTCCTTCCAAAGGCCAAAGAGGTGAGCTGCCGAAGTAGCGTTGCCTAGAAACCGAGCAGCTCCCAGTGGTATTTGTGCTTCCACTACGACATTGTAACACTTTTCACCACCAATCGAGGCCAGTTTGCCTAATGAGCTGGTTTACTTTAGGTTAGGGAGCAGGGCGGAAGTCACACGTCTGTAACTGCAGTCTATGTACTTTCCACAAAAGTTTGTAATCACTGCGTTTGAACTTTCTCCTTATTTTCCTTGGTGGACTTGAACCTTTTTGTGAAACTAAAAATGAACATGCAATCGAGTTAGTTGTGCTGTGCTTGCTTACGGAGTCCCACTGTGCCCTGTTGCATAAGGCGCTGCAATTTTTCTTATGGCATGGGAGGCAAAAGTGGATTGCAGTGTGTATCTGAAACATTTTGGTAATTTCCCCATGATAACTGCATTCAATTTGAGCGGTTCATGTGGTTCATTCTTCACCATATGCATTGCATGAACCACAAAATGTCCTGACATCTGTCTACACAAATGTCCTGACATCTGTCCATTTCTCTGGTTCACTTGAGAAGCAGATTAGGACAGAACCTAATTTCGTTTTGTAAGTGGATTGAAAAATGGGAAACATTGCTGATAGGGCCTGTTTTGTAACTTGGCTAATTTTTCTCACCCATCCCCAGTTTTGAAGAGATATACACCTACGTTCAAAAGGGAGAGTGTAGGCGGGGCAGCATCATGATCTGATCTCTTCTCCCTCTCTGCCCTCACCATCTCCACATCTTTCGCTAGTGCTTTCCATGTGTACCAAGTCATGGCTGTCCCCTTCCATTGACTTTTGACCCTGTGACCCCCTTCCTTCTTTCTGCCCTGGGGTTCCGCATTCACTGCGGAACCCCTGAACCATCAGAGACCACTAGGAAACCAGCAGGGTAACCACTAGGATCCTGTTGAGTTGGCCAGAGAGCGAGACGGAATTGACCCTTATATACCAGGTAGACTCTGTGCTCAGACTTATAAAACTGCAGGGAGATTCAACTAATTCCCTATCACGACAGACATACAGAAAGTCTTGATAAAGGTGGTTCTCATCCATTTATTCCACCGAAACGCGTCGACGCCATCCCTGGTACAATTCAAGACTCCAGCATCGATGGTTGATTCACAGATTCGATAGTAACATAAGATTGATGAAACCATAAAGGAGTCCGAATGTACAAATTGTATTCAACAATTTTATGTTTTACATTTCTGTCCTTCATTTCAATTGTGCAGGTCATAATTGATTGTTATGTATTCATGTTTTTTATTAGTTTATTAGATTAGCTAGTCAGAATTATTGGTTTTAATGTTATGTCTTTGCATTTATAATAAATGACTTTTTAACTGCTATACGTTTGTGTTATATATGTATGAACCATTCTCTCAGAATAGTGCATTGATAAAATCCTGTTTGTAACTCATCTCAAGGGAACCTCTTCATATTTCGGGTTGGATAACTCCATTTCCCTTGACTAGATTAAGGGGTACCTCTCTCTTATCACACACTTCATAACTTAAGTGCCTTAGATGAAGTTAACTATCATAAGGCATTGAAGGACTATCACACAAGATAAGAACTATATGTAACTCGTTTTATGCAAATAAGATCGTGCAAGCCTAAAACTCCTCATGGGAGATATTCACCACTGTGAACCCATTAAGCTCCTTGGATCGGGATTCTGCGACCACTCCCCCATCTGTGGAGGGTTGCAATTTGGTCTCCCATTACTTTTAGGATAAGGTATCTAATATTTATGATTCATTCCCGATAGCTGCAAGAGATGCCTCACGCCTTAAAGCTTGGTTCAAACTATCGGAAGCTAAATTAGGACTCTCCGTTTGTAATACCCTAACCACATATGAGCTGAGTGCTCTGATGGGTATGGTGAAATCAAGTTCCCCTAACAATCCTGCCTCTCCCATGATTTTGGAACAAGAGAGAGTGACAATCTTACCTGGATTGCGTGCCCTGCTAAATAGATCTTTTGTACAGGGGCAAATCGCCTTGAGGTGGAAGCGGGGGTTGTTGTGCCACTATTGAAAAACCTCCTCTGGACCCTGCAAAGCTGTAAAATCTCAGGCCCATCTCTCTGCTTTCGTTCTTTGCCAAATTAGCCCAGTAACATGTAAATGATAAGCTAATGAGTTTTGTTGAGGCTGAGAATGTAGTGCATGAAACCCAATTGGACTTTCACCCACAGTTCAGCATGGAGTTAGTACTGTTGTTGGCTTCCAAGTCCCTTGGACAGATAGCTGACGGGGGCAAAATGGCTGCTCTGAACATTTTAGACGTAAGTGCGGCTTTCCACACTGTTTCCAATGGCCTTCTGTTGGAACGGCTATGGAATTACGGTGTTGGTCAATCAGCTTTTTTCTGGCTAGCTTCCTTTCTTCAGATCAGCACCTTCTAGGTGATTAAAAACCGTTCGCTTCTGAAGTCATCTCGCTGCAGCAGGGGTGCCCCAAAGTCTGCTCTTCTCAATCTATACATGGGCCCCCTTACAGATGTCTTCAAGTGTTACAACTTTAACATCTTGTCCTATGCCGATGACACACAGCTCATTATCACCCTGTCTCAGGACAAGGGAGCCTCGGCAGCCAGGCTTATATCTTGCTTGGTCGATTTAGCAGAGTGGATGGATCATAGTTGCCTCAGGCTTAATGTTGATAAAACTGAGGTTCTCTTAGTAGGGAAACGACCATCCATCTGGTCTTCGGCTTGGTGGCTAGACGTACTTGTCCCAGTATGGATTCCGAAGCCAAAAGTGAAAAATCTTGGCATCTGGTTTGATGCTGATCTATCATTTGGTAGCCAGATTTCTGGACTGGCACTGGCTGGAAAGTGCTTTGGAATCTTGAAAAGTTTGAGTAAAATCTTGGGCCTTCTACCAGAGACTGCTAGGAAATCAGTAGTACAGTTACTGTTATGTCTAGGCTTGACTATTGTAATGTGCTATAACTAGTAGCCTCACAAGGTAGATTGGCAAAACTCAAAGGAGTTTTGCACCGTTGCTGCTCAATATCTCGAGGTAGTCATCTATGGGGCCAGCTCTTACTAAACTACACAGGCTTCCAGTGAGGTAGAGAGTTTCCTTTAAAGCTATGTGTCTTTGACACAAAATCCAAAACAGGAAAGGACCTAGACACTTACATTCTCTGGTGAAATCATAATGACCTAGCAAAAGCCAGAGTCAGCAGGAGTTTCGCTCACTGTGATCCACAGGGTGAAAAAGCTTGAATGAGAGGCTGTTCCTATGACTTCTTGGCCCTTAAATTGTGGAACACTATTCCTTTACATCTGAGACAGAAAGGGTCAGAACCAGTCTTTCGCAAGACTTTGTTCTTCAGACAAACTTAGGGCCTGCTAAGTGCACTTTGTAAGGGTTAGTACTAGAGTGTGCACTCATGGTGTGGGGACATCTCAGATAGAGTAACCTGGCGCTTTATAAATCACCTAATAATAAAGTTATTATCTGGAATAGCAATTCTCAGAAATTAATTAACATTCAAGTGCAGTCTCCCACCGCAAAACGCCCAAGCAATGTGTTCCATTAAACACTTAACAACTTACAAGCAATTATTGGTCTATGATTTCGAAAACAGAAAAATGCCTTGTTACATCAATAAAACAGCTTTACTAAAAAAAAACAACTAGCTTGCAATTGACTACAGAAATTGTAGCTCAATCAGGAAGGCCCTATAAGAACTTGTCTGCAATAGTAACCTTCTTTATTCACCTCTCCCTTCCAAGCACCTTGTTCATTGGTCCACTAGCTTCATCCCTCCTCCTCTTCTTCCTGCAGTCCAGTACCCTTCCTGTGCTCACGCACCCAACTTAACAACCATGTCAAGACAATTATACATCCACTCTTCTGTTTGGTGCCTAAGCCTCTTCCTCCACTTTTGGTCTACTCCCAGTCTCCCCTTACCCTGCCCACCCACCCTAGTTGTAGTCCTTCCTATATAGCCCTTCCCTGCCGAATATTTACTCTCGCCACTCCATTTAATATCAGATCTGCGCGTTTGTGATCAAACCAGATTTCACAATGCGCTTGAGCACTTCTCCATGCAAATAATGTGGCTCTGATGCCCTTGGAGCACTTGGCAGGCACAAAAACAGACCCTGTGGTACCAGGATACTCTCTGTTTGAGTCTCTCTGACCCTTGCCTCTGCTGGTCCTCATTATTTTCCTGTTGCCGACAATGATTCGCTATGTGCTGGACCCAAAATGGGTGGTGACCTTTTGAGCTCCAACAGGACAATAGAGAAATCTGTCTTCAACTGAGGTAAAGCAGGAGGTTTGGGAAGGAAGAGCTTTCATGTGGAAAAAGGCTTTTAAAAATGGGCTTTAACATTTTCAAAATGTTTAAGTAGTTCGTGGCACGTCTGGTTTGCGTTGCATAAACACATCATTTAGTAGGTTATGCAGCATCTTAGAGGGCCCGAATGTCTTGAATAAAAACAATTTGCATATCCAAATTAGATCAGGACATATACCTGCAACTAAAAGTCAAAGATTTAGGATTTATTGATTTTTGGAAGCTATTCAATGGATTCCCAGATCAAAGTAGTGGTAAGAATTTGTTTATATCGTTTGAAAGTTGTCCACCATTGCATCTACTGACCTTTCTCTTATAAGGAAAAAGTAGTTGAGAGTATCCTTCTATCAAACAGTGGCTGTGGCAATAATTGATATCTTGGGTTTCTAGTTAAATGGTCCAATTTTCTCCAGCAGAGCCCAAATTCAGCAGCACATCTGCTGAGGCTGGGTAGCGGAGAGGTCCCTACATTTTCTCATTTTGAACTGTAAAGTCTGACTGTTGGTTGAAAAACGGGTCAGATCCAAAGAAATGTGCCTCCATTACTTATAGGTAAGGCTCCCTGTTTTACACATATGTATACAGACAGAAAACAACGTGTTTTCTGTCTGCATTTATTTTATAAAAGTGGATAAATACAGAAAATGTGCTTCTTTTAAGTGACTCTTCGTGCTGTATTTCATGAATTATAGCCCAACAGATGAGTAGATATCCAGCATGGGAAATTGAAAAACCGGATGACATTTCTTTAAACAACTGAATGCGTCAACACACATTTATGGTATAATGCTAATATTTGCCAGTGGATGTATTGTTATGTAATATTTGGCTTAAATAGCTAAAACATGTCAGACATGGAAGTATGGGTGCGCGTCTAGCATTTAAATAAATTTGGAAATATACAGTTTTGCAACTACATTTATACACAAAACACAAAATAAATATGGATAAATACAGATAAAATGGGTAAAAAATAGATGTGGATAAATACAGACGGAAATGTTAAAACAATAAATACCATAACACCGGGAGCCCTACCTATAGGTCAACTTACAACCTGCACTCTGTGGATTCCTTCTGATTAATTATCCCAAGGTCGGGGAGGTGACAAAGTAGGGAAACATCCATTACAACGCATTCATTACCACGACCTAGCTTTACAACCCAACTGTTACAACGTAATTGCCTCTACATCGCATGCCATTACAATGCATGCCATTACAATGCATGTCACAACAATGCATGCCATTACAACGCGTGCCATCACAACTCATTATAAGGTAAGTAATGAAGGTTTTTTTAGTATTAGGTTGGGTATGGGTTTTGGGGTACATGGGAATAGTAATTTTTACCCTTACGCTATCCAACACTTTCCCTACTGTTGCACTCACTGGAGTGGGAATAGTATTTTTTACCCCTACACTATCCAACACTTACCCCACTGTTGCCCTAAAAGTATTATGCGTTGTAATGGTATGCATTGTAGTTTTAGTTTTAAAAAATGCGTTGTATTAGCATGCGTTGTAAAATTATACAATGTAATGGTCTTTGCGATGTAAAGACTGTATTGTAAAAGTATGCGTTGTAATTGCATGCGTTGTAATGTCATATATTCTACAAAGTATATCCTAATCAGCAAGGGCCCAGGTCTGAACTCCTCCACCTCTGTAAAAGTGACTCATTAAACTAAGTAGTGGTTTACAGTTTAGCTGCTCTAGGACTAATGGGGGTCACTCTGTACCTCTTTGCAATCCATTTCATCTTCCAATAAGAGATTAAACAGGAAAGACTTGAAAGGATAAACACTATTCTCAATGTGGAGCGGAACCCACGACTGTTACAAGATTTTGGAACATGATCCAATGTAGCCCAAGAATTAGCACACTTCAGCAACTTTGTGACCTTCGCACAGTGTTTCACAGAGCACAGTGTTTGTTGTTGCGTGGAAGGCTTTACTGTGCCAATACCATGCTTTGGTGATTTGAAGAAATTAGCAACACCAGCTGTAAATGTAACGGTGCAGGTCACAGCAAAGGGCCCATGGGAACTAAAACGCGTCCATCAGCAGATTCAGCTCAAAATGTGTTGAAGAATACCTCGAAGGCCATTGGCTAGTGAATGACCACAGATTACAATGTTCGGACTTTTCCTTCTGTATTCACATGCAACAATGGATGCTCAACAGAAAATGGCCTTTATTTAAACCAGGACACATTTCTGAAAATTGAATCCATTTTTGAGAGCCTTAGTTGCAGTCAAATATCTTCTGGCCGATCATCAGCACCTCTACTGCTGTTGCTATTCCTCAAATCCCCTTTTCCCTCTCAGTCATATGGACTTGGAATCTTCTTGTTGACTTCTCACGGTCTGTTGCTTGCGCCCATACTGGTTCACCACTTAGTTTCACATTCCTTCTCCTGATTTTTAGAGGGCCCCACACATTGTGCACCAATGCATTGCCTCTCACCTGCAAGCCCTGAATGAGTGAAAAATCATTGCACCAGAACAGCATTAGGCCATTTCAGCCTAAGAGCATACCATGCTGCACCAATGCGAGCCGCACTTCAAGAGTGTGGTGAGGGTATTCAGTTGTTGAACAAACAATTGTTGTATTCTTTAGATGCACAACTGAGGCTCTTCTAACAAAAACAGAACACTCCAAGGCTGGTTGTTGCCACACGTAAGAGAGTGTAAGGTGAAAAACCGCAGAAGTTTAAGAGTTCAGACCTCTTGATAATGTGCCAGAGAGGAGAAGAGCCTTCACAAAAGTCTTGTGGTGCGCCTTCAATATAGGGTATCCATGCCAGACGACTATAGGGGTCTGTCAAGGCAGACCTTAATGCCTTATGGTAGATGTTACACATGTCGAAGCTCTGTGGCTGTCGCACAGTGAGGGAAGCACCCTGTTCTTTGCTACATTCTGGCTATGTAGTCCATGGTTGTGAAGCACCTCTCCTCAAGTTTCAAATTAAATTCAACTAGGTCAAATCCCTCATCTCCCATTATGCTCGCCGATACACCACATAGCTACGTCTTGCTTCTTTGCTCTATTCAAGCTTGGTTATAGCTCAAGCTGGAGAAGACTAAAGGTATTTTTTAGTTGCGGTCAATTTATGAGTCATGAATATTTGATGGTGAGTCCCTGAACTTGGGGATTCCCTCCATTAATGGACTCTACCTGGTCATGCAGCCTAATAATATATCATATGTGGTGTGTTTGGCTTGAAAATTCACATGCAACACCAAACATTTGTTGCACGAGCAGAGTTTATACTACTAGTGTTGTCTAAACCCAGGGGGTTTGTGCAAAGTTTTATTGAACATCCCCTATTAAGTGCAATTAATGTTTTTTAAATAAGGCTCTTAAAAAGTGCATCATTCCAGCAAGTACACAGAGCACTTCCATCTTGTTTTGTACATCAGTCATCACCAATTTAGTCTGTGTCCCAGGAGCAAGAAGCCCTCCTCAAAAGCTCTTCCGCCCTTGGTCAAGCGACCTGAACAATCTTAAATGGTCCTCTGTCTTGCGTACAGAAGATGGGA
The DNA here is from genome assembly GCF_964261635.1 of Lissotriton helveticus. Lineage (NCBI taxonomy): Eukaryota > Metazoa > Chordata > Amphibia > Caudata > Salamandridae > Lissotriton > Lissotriton helveticus. The sequence continues at coordinate 1,287,137,163 of NC_136057.1, read as the reverse complement.
GAATTTTCAATCTTCTGGCAGGACCCACAAACCCAATGCAATGAGGGTCTAGTTTGATGTGTTGCCAGTTTTGGCTCCCCGTCCTGCCCTACTGACATTTGAATTTCTATGTTTCACAACTAGTGCCATTTCAAAGGCACTGCCCTGTCGGACAACTTCTTACCTTTTGGCGCCTCAGTGGCTGATACATTATTTACAACAAGGGGTGGTGATGGACAGAGTCTCTGAATTAAGCAGAGTACTCTCACCCAGTCAAGAGATCAGGGCTAGATCCAACACCGTTTTTTAGCTCATTGCACCATCCCAGTTTCAGAACCTGGCTGTATGCAAATTAGTCTGTCCCTGGCCCAGTGCATCATGGGAACAGGGCAGACCAGACTACAAAAGCCAATTCTTACACTGGGAAGGAAACAAGCTTCCGGGGACCGGTTTCTGGCATTACAGCCGTCTTCGGCCCGGCTTGCTTGAATCCTGATGGTGCAATGAGCAAGGGACTCACATCTGAGTATACCCTTCCACGCTTAGGGTGGACAAAATTATTTACAACAAGGGGTGGTGATGGACAGAGTCTCTGAATTAAGCAGAGTACTCTCACCCAGTCAAGAGATCAGGGCTAGATCCAACACCGTTTTTTAGCTCATTGCACCATCCCAGTTTCAGAACCTGGCAGTATGCAAATTAGTCTGTCCCTGGCCCAGTGCATCATGGGAACAGGGCAGACCAGACTACAAAAGCCAATTCTTACACTGGGAAGGAAACAAGCTTCCGGGGACCGGTTTCTGGCATTACAGCCGTCTTCGGCCCGGCTTGCTTGAATCCTGACAGACTAATTTGCATATAGCCAGGTTCTGAGCTGGGATGGGGCAGTGAGCTAAATAACGGTGATGGATCAAGCCCTGATCTTTGGACTGGGTAAGAGTGGTCTGCTTAATTCAGACACTCTGTTCATCACCACCCCCTTTTCTGAATCGTTTTTGTCCACTATAGGTGTGGCAGGGTATACTCAGACATGAGTCCCTTGCTCACTGCTCCATCAGGATTCAAGCAAGCCGGGCCGACGAGGCTGAAATGCCAGAAACCGGTCCCCGGTAGCTTGTCTCCTTTCTGGTGAAGAATTGGCTGGGTAGTTTGGTCTGCCCTGTTCCCATGATGCACTGGGCCAGGGACAGACTAATTTGCATATAGCCAGGTTCTGAGCTGGGATGGGGCAGTGAGCTAAATAACGGTGATGGATCAAGCCCTGATCTTTGGACTGGGTAAGAGTGGTCAGCTTAATTCAGACACTCTGTTCATCACCACCCCCTTTTCTGAATCGTTTTTGGCCACTATAGGTGTGGCAGGGTATACTCAGACATGAGTCCCTTGCTCACTGCTCCATCAGGATTCAAGCAAGCCGGGCCGACGAGGCTGAAATGCCAGAAACTGGTCCCCGGTAGCTTGTCTCCTTTCTGGCGAAGAATTGGCTTGGTAGTTTGGTCTGCCCTGTTCCCATGATGCACTGGGCCTGGGACAGACTAATTTGCATATAGCCAGGTTCTGAGCTGGGATGGGGCAGTGAGCTAAATAACGGTGATGGATCAAGCCCTGATCTTTGGACTGGGTAAGAGTGGTCTGCTAAATTCAGATACTCTGTTCATCACCACCCCCTTTTCTGAATCGTTTTTGGCCACTATAGGTGTGGCAGGGTATACTCAGACATGAGTCCCTTGCTCACTGCTCCATCAGGATTCAAGCAAGCCGGGCCGACGAGGCTGAAATGCCAGAAACCGGTCCCCGGTAGCTTGTCTCCTTTCTGGTGAAGAATTGGCTTGGTAGTTTGGTCTGCCCTGTTCCCATGATGCACTGGGCCAGGGACAGACTAATTTGCATATAGCCAGGTTCTGAGCTGGGATGGGGCAGTGAGCTAAATAACGGTGATGGATCAAGCCCTGATCTTTGGACTGGGTAAGAGTGGTCTGCTTAATTCAGACACTCTGTTCATCACCACCCCCTTTTCTGAATCGTTTTTGGCCACTATAGGTGTGGCAGGGTATACTCAGACATGAGTCCCTTGCTCAGTGCTCCATCAGGATTCAAGCAAGCCGGGCCGACGAGGCTGAAATGCCAGAAACCGGTCCCCGGTAGCTTGTCTCCTTTCTGGTGAAGAATTGGCTTGGTAGTTTGGTCTGCCCTGTTCCCATGATGCACTGGGCCAGGGACAGACTAATTTGCATATAGCCAGGTTCTGAGCTGGGATGGGGCAGTGAGCTAAATAACGTGATGGATCAAGCCCTGATCTTTGGACTGGGTAAGAGTGGTCTGCTTAATTCAGACACTCTGTTCATCACCACCCCCTTTTCTGAATCGTTTTTGGCCACTATAGGTGTGGCAGGGTATACTCAGACATGAGTCCCTTGCTCACTGCTCCATCAGGATTCAAGCAAGCCGGGCCGACAAGGCTGAAATGCCAGAAACCGGTCCCCGGTAGCTTGTCTCCTTTCTGGTGAAGAATTGGCTTGGTAGTTTGGTCTGCCCTGTTCCCATGATGCACTGGGCCAGGGACAGACTAATTTGCATATAGCCAGGTTCTGAGCTGGGATGGGGCAGTGAGCTAAATAACGGTGATGGATCAAGCCCTGATCTTTGGACTGGGTAAGAGTGGTCTGCTTAATTCAGACACTCTGTTCATCACCACCCCCTTTTCTGAATCGTTTTTGGCCACTATAGGTGTGGCAGGGTATACTCAGACATGAGTCCCTTGCTCACTGCTCCATCAGGATTCAAGCAAGCCGGGCCGACGAGGCTAAAATGCCAGAAACCGGTCCCCGGTAGCTTGTCTCCTTTCTGGTGAAGAATTGGCTTGGTAGTTTGGTCTGCCCTGTTCCCATGATGCACTGGGCCAGGGACAGACTAATTTGCATATAGCCAGGTTCTGAGCTGGGATGGGGCAGTGAGCTAAATAACGGTGATGGATCAAGCCCTGATCTTTGGACTGGGTAAGAGTGGTCTGCTTAATTCAGACACTCTGTTCATCACCACCCCCTTTTCTGAATCGTTTTTGGCCACTATAGGTGTGGCAGGGTATACTCAGACATGAGGCCCTTGCTCACTGCTCCATCAGGATTCAAGCAAGCCGGGCCGACGAGGCTGAAATGCCAGAAACCGGTCCCCGGTAGCTTGTCTCCTTTCTGGTGAAGAATTGGCTTGGTAGTTTGGTCTGCCCTGTTCCCATGATGCACTGGGCCAGGGACAGACTAATTTGCATATAGCCAGGTTCTGAGCTGGGATGGGGCAGTGAGCTAAATAACGGTGATGGATCAAGCCCTGATCTTTGGACTGGGTAAGAGTGGTCTGCTTAATTCAGACACTCTGTTCATCACCACCCCCTTTTCTGAATCGTTTTTGGCCACTATAGGTGTGGCCGGGTATACTCAGACATGAGTCCCTTGCTCACTGCTCCATCAGGATTCAAGCAAGCCGGGCCGACGAGGCTGAAATGCCAGAAACCAGTCCCCGGTAGCTTGTCTCCTTTCTGGTGAAGAATTGGCTTGGTAGTTTGGTCTGCCCTGTTCCCATGATGCACTGGGCCAGGGACAGACTAATTTGCATATAGCCAGGTTCTGAGCTGGGATGGGGCAGTGAGCTAAATAACGGTGATGGATCAAGCCCTGATCTTTGGACTGGGTAAGAGTGGTCTGCTTAATTCAGACACTCTGTTCATCACCACCCCCTTTTCTGAATCGTTTTTGGCCACTATAGGTGTGGCAGGGTATACTCAGACATGAGTCCCTTGCTCACTGCTCCATCAGGATTCAAGCAAGCCGGGCCGACGAGGCTGAAATGCCAGAAACCGGTCCCCGGTAGCTTGTCTCCTTTCTGGTGAAGAATTGGCTTGGTAGTTTGGTCTGCCCTGTTCCCATGATGCACTGGGCCAGGGACAGACTAATTTGCATATAGCCAGGTTCTGAGCTGGGATGGGGCAGTGAGCTAAATAACGGTGATGGATCAAGCCCTGATCTTTGGACTGGGTAAGAGTGGACTGCTTAATTCAGACACTCTGTTCATCACCACCCCCTTTTCTGAATCGTTTTTGGCCACTATAGGTGTGGCAGTGTATACTCAGACATGAGTCCCTTGCTCACTGCTCCATCAGGATTCAAGCAAGCCGGGCCGACGAGGCTGAAATGCCAGAAACCGGTCCCCGGTAGCTTGTCTCCTTTCTGGTGAAGAATTGGCTTGGTAGTTTGGTCTGCCCTGTTCCCATGATGCACTGGGCCAGGGACAGACTAATTTGCATATAGCCAGGTTCTGAGCTGGGATGGGGCAGTGAGCTAAATAACGGTGATGGATCAAGCCCTGATCTTTGGACTGGGTAAGAGTGGTCTGCTTAATTCAGACACTCTGTTCATCACCACCCCCTTTTCTGAATCGTTTTTGGCCACTATAGGTGTGGCAGGGTATACTCAGACATGAGTCCCTTGCTCACTGCTCCATCAGGATTCAAGCAAGCCGGGCCGACGAGGCTGAAATGCCAGAAACCGGTCCCCGGTAGCTTGTCTCCTTTCTGGTGAAGAATTGGCTTGGTAGTTTGGTCTGCCCTGTTCCCATGATGCACTGGGCCAGGGACAGACTAATTTGCATATAGCCAGGTTCTGAGCTGGGATGGGGCAGTGAGCTAAATAACGGTGATGGATCAAGCCCTGATCTTTGGACTGGGTAAGAGTGGTCTGCTTAATTCAGACACTCTGTTCATCACCACCCCCTTTTCTGAATCGTTTTTGGCCACTATAGGTGTGGCAGGGTATACTCAGACATGAGTCCCTTGCTCACTGCTCCATCAGGATTCAAGCAAGCCGGGCCGACGAGGCTGAAATGCCAGAAACCGGTCCCCGGTAGCTTGTCTCCTTTCTGGTGAAGAATTGGCTTGGTAGTTTGGTCTGCCCTGTTCCCATGATGCACTGGGCCAGGGACAGACTAATTTGCATATAGCCAGGTTCTGAGCTGGGATGGGGCAGTGAGCTAAATAACGGTGATGGATCAAGCCCTGATCTTTGGACTGGGTAAGAGTGGTCTGCTTAATTCAGACACTCTGTTCATCACCACCCCCTTTTCTGAATCGTTTTTGTCCACTATAGGTGTGGCAGGGTATACTCAGACATGAGTCCCTTGCTCACTGCTCCATCAGGATTCAAGCAAGCCGGGCCGACGAGGCTGAAATGCCAGAAACCGGTCCCCGGTAGCTTGTCTCCTTTCTGGTGAAGAATTGGCTTGGTAGTTTGGTCTGCCCTGTTCCCATGATGCACTGGGCCAGGGACAGACTAATTTGCATATAGCCAGGTTCTGAGCTGGGATGGGGCAGTGAGCTAAATAACGGTGATGGATCAAGCCCTGATCTTTGGACTGGGTAAGAGTGGTCTGCTTAATTCAGACACTCTGTTCATCACCACCCCCTTTTCTGAATCGTTTTTGGCCACTATAGGTGTGGCAGGGTATACTCAGACATGAGTCCCTTGCTCACTGCTCCATCAGGATTCAAGCAAGCCGGGCCGACGAGGCTGAAATGCCAGAAACCGGTCCCCGTTAGCTTGTCTCCTTTCTGGTGAAGAATTGGCTTGGTAGTTTGGTCTGCCCTGTTCCCATGATGCACTGGGCCAGGGACAGACTAATTTGCATATAGCCAGGTTCTGAGCTGGGATGGGGCAGTGAGCTAAATAACGGTGAAGGATCAAGCCCTGATCTTTGGACTGGGTAAGAGTGGTCTGCTTAATTCAGACACTCTGTTCATCACCACCCCCTTTTCTGAATCGTTTTTGGCCACTATAGGTGTGGCAGGGTATACTCAGACATGAGTCCCTTGCTCACTGCTCCATCAGGATTCAAGCAAGCCGGGCCGACGAGGCTGAAATGCCAGAAACCGGTCCCCGGTAGCTTGTCTCCTTTCTGGTGAAGAATTGGCTTGGTAGTTTGGTCTGCCCTGTTCCCATGATGCACTGGGCCAGGGACAGACTAATTTGCATATAGCCAGGTTCTGAGCTGGGATGGGGCAGTGAGCTAAATAACGGTGAAGGATCAAGCCCTGATCTTTGGACTGGGTAAGAGTGGTCTGCTTAATTCAGACACTCTGTTCATCACCACCCCCTTTTCTGAATCAGTGGCTGATACGGCTGAGGCAGAATCGATTACTTGTAAGGTATGCTTGACATGTGACTAACTCTGACCACCTGGCATGGGTATGCCTTTGCCCAGCCATAATGTCTTTTGGTGGTACTGACTTACGCAGTTCCTTAAAGAATGATTGGTTGAAATATAATCAGTCAAATACCGGGGTGCTATTATTTATTGTATGCCTGGTCTTTCATTGTCACTAGAAGGTCACATGCTTGAGCCGTAAATGGCCATGACAGACCTGCTACATTTTGAGCAGCATCACACCAACATTCTCCATCCAGATCCTTCCCTATGAGGGCTGGCAGCAAGGCTTCAGAATTACTGGTCACAGACTAGGGAAGACTTTGACGCGACTAACACTGCCTCAACACTACCAACCTTTTAGTGAGTGCTGCGGACTATGGACACTGGTCTTTATGGTAATAGAATTGTGGCAGGTTACTGAGCCTTTGAGAGAGATCTGTGTGTATCCTCATGCTGGAACCTCAAAAAAGTAGCTTGTTGGGTAAATGCCTCCCTTGGAGAAATTGACGAGTAACAAGATGGCACGGGTTTAACTCTTAGTAAAGAAGGACCTTGATGAATTCATATGATGCATATAGCTGTGGGCAGCCACCAATCCATAGTGAGCTTTCAATTTATGAACGTTTGTTTTCTGTGAGTTAGTCCAGTTGGTTAAAAAAAAAACTAGGCCTACATCACAGCTCCAGAATGCCCTGATTTGTGAAAGGAACGTCCAGAGCTAGAAGCAAGATGTCTCTTGGGTTTATAATCATCCTGGCATCCTATCTGTTCATACTACAGGGTTGATAAAATCAGTACATCTGAATTGGGTCAAAAGGAGTCTTTAGGGGCCTGATTTTGAGTTTGGTGGACATGTACTCTGTCTCGAATCTCTGCCAATTTTGTAAAGTGCATTTATTTCTAGAGTACAGGCAATAAGGGTGATGGATATCTGTTTCCTTTATGACAGAGTAACCTGTCGTTCAAACTCCAAATCAGGCCATAAGATTTCAATTTGCAATTTGCACTAAATAATTAGTAGCATTGAATTAAAATGAATTAGAAGCCATGTTGAGTCGTGGTAATGAACAAGTAGGAAAACATCTTCTCAGACTGTAAATTGGGATTTTTGCTCTCACCTAGATTACATGTTTGAAAGAAAATCATAAAATAATGAGATTTGTAATGCATGCCTCTCAGCCCTGATTGTTCACCCTACTTGAAGGCAGCAGAAATGGGCAGCCTTCCAAGATAAATTCCACCCCCTGCCTTCATCAACATATTAACGCCCACTCCTACCCATTTTTAAAGGACTTGCTCAGCCTCATGGGATATGGCTCTGCCCTATGTATCTGGATTTTGAGTTCTCTCTGGTCGATGATGCAGTAGTCCTCGCCCATCTCGCCTGGTACAGGAACTAAATCCTTCACTGTTACTTACGTGGCAACAATCCATGACCAAAAATAGGCAGGCTTTTTGCTTGTTCTAAAAGTACTCATTGGTATGTTGCTGACATCAATGGAAATGACCTCACACAAATTTTGACCCACGAATGAGACTGCATCAATTCACATTATACATGAGTTGAGTTGAGTTGAGGGAAAATTTGTATAGCGCTACTTTACCCATAGGCGTCAAGGCGCTAAAGATGGGAAAACCTCAGGCTCAGCTTTATAGTTGATAGTGGTTTGCAACAACTGTGCTGGCCTTCAAGACTGTGTGACCATATTCGATTGAAGGCTGGTAGGATGACTTGTAAACAACCTAGGAATATACAGTGGAAGCAGTAATATCATCAAAAGTGATACCCTCCCACCTAAATAGACAGGGTTAGCAAATATGTTGGTAAGATCTAGTGAAAATGCTTTAAATCACTTTTAGTGTATTGTGGGCAGTGCTTAATTTGTAAAACAAATATGTGCCCAAGCCCAAACTATTGTTCTGAAGCCTGCAGCTGGTGCTGCTGAAGTTTGGGGAGCCGAATACCAAGGTTTCAGACTTGATTCCATCTGATTCCTCTTTAGTTCACCATCAGACACTCTCAACCTCTTTACCTCAATCTTGCAGAATCTTTTACATCCTTGCTTTCGTGCTTTTCTGTCTTTCTCTATCTTCTTCTTTCTTCCTTTTTTTGTTTCCCTCTCTTTTGCTGTGGAACAAAGTCTGTTGAGCAAAATAAGTGCTGGTCGTCAAAAATGAGTGCTGGTGGACGCCAGCTGCTGCCACTGGTTTAAATTAAGCACTGATTGTGGTCCTTTTAAGTCGAGGCTCAGTTTGCACATACTCGAGTAAGTGATTTGGGGCTGGTGATGGACTGCATTACACTTGTCCAGATGTGCCAGGGGCAAAGCTGCTATTTATTCCACCAGAAGGCTTCTTTGAAGAAAATGTAGACATTTTTATGAGCACGTTTAGCTGGAAAGTGTTTTTCTTGACTCATTTGTTCACTTACGGTTGAAGATGAGATTTGCGACTTAATTCACAATCTAAATTCCTGTAGCATCATATTTCCATAGTGCGAGAGTATATATTACATAGATTTGCAGTTTTGCAAAGGATTCATTGCCTTTACTGTCCAGTTGACTGAATGTGACATTTGAGGCTGGTTGTTCTCCTGAAATGACCCGTTTTCTCCCTCCGTTAATTGGTCAATTAATACAATCTGGCTTCTTAGTCATGATTTTTTTATAAACTGTTTCAATAATGATAGTAGTGGCACCCGCTCTGTAGAACTCTTCACAAGAACTTCCACAAATTGGCAACTCTCTACATTTCCCAGTAGCTCTGTAAATTTGAATTTATTTCTCTCTGCAGAGCCAGGAGGTTTCTCCCTTCTGGGTTCCATAAAAGATGGGTAAGGAAATGGCTCCCTCAGACCTTGTCTGAGAAGGGTAAGCTAGAGATGAACTTAATTAGTGAAATTTTGAGAAGTTTGCATTAAGTTTGTTAGATAGAATTCCTGAAATTATGCCATTACACTATATTCCACACTTTTAAGCTGCGGTTGGCAGAAAAATATATCATAGGAACAATGCAAAAACAATCAGAACGTTAAAAATAGTTGCTCATGGCAATTGTTTTATACTCTATTTTTTTAACACAAAATGTGTCCTGACATCAAAAATTGACTTGAGGATGCTTTTCACACTAAAAACATAGTGCCAATTGACAGATATGCATTTCATGTAGTTGTTGCGTGTATATTTGTCTAATTTTTCGGAAATTGCATATAATTACACCAGTTGTGCATACTCCTAACAATTAGTCAAAGCCTTAGGAACAAGCAAGTTTTTTTAATGAAATGCAATGTATTTATTTATTGCGAAAAAGGAAGCAGGGAGTCAGTATTTCTATACAAGTGTCTTAATGAGAACCTTGAGGCTTATGAGATAAATGACACAAAAACGAGCCATATGAGACAATATATAATTAATATGTTTAACATTTGTCAAACACTGCTTGGGTACATTGCAAATGCATTGGTATATGCCCTGTTAAAAAAAACATCACAGTCTGTACTTCTTGATATGGTGACTAAGGGTGTTCAAAGTTCAATAAAAGTCTTATCTTTGCAAAATGTGTAAAGATTTCTTCAGATTAACATTTTTAACATTAAGCTTAACATTTTTTTCAGGTTTACTTACAATATGAAAGTCTTTAAAATATCGGTTTTGCAAAAAGAAATATTAGTGGAAATCTAACTTGAGTGGTAACTTACTCTTGTAAGTTCTTTAAAAGAAATCTTTAGCCAAACTTTTTTTTAACAACTATTTTTGCATGCAGGCCAAGGTTTGCAGAGTTTACTTAAGTCTGTATTTTTTGTGAGCAGGAAATGTGAGGACCCAGGTGTACTACACGATATGGCTGTGGTGCCTTACCGTGGACTACATTCACAGAGACCGGCCTGGGTACAGTCAGTATTGTTTACTTAACCTTAGCTCAACCCTGGGTAGTTGTGGCTAGAAAAAGTCAGAACACGGAGCAACACCAAATTTGGCAGCATCGCTCTCTGGCATTTTCAAAATGCAGGGATGTGCCCTATTTACTACAATATGGCTCACACCTGTGTTTTCCCTAGCAATGGCTCTATATTTAGCTGTCTAGCGCCAATGCAGGCACCCTTGCACCATAGTGCAAGGGTGCCTGCATTGCGGGGAATGATTGTTTATGTTCAGGAAGATGTCTCTTCCATCCATAATGGCTATTTGTTACACAGCAAATGGTCATAATTTAATGATTTTTATGTGGAAGAAGAAACACCTTCCTGTACATAAACAATCATTAATGACTTTTTGCTCTTTCTATGTGTGCTGCAGCCTGCAGCAGACATAGAAAAAGACAAAATGTGTAGAAATAAAAGCATTTCTGCTTGTGTGCCGTTTTAATGCCTGCTCTTAAATGGCGTTAGTTTTTGGTGCTGCAACAGATTTACACTTCCTTGTAAATCTGGTGTGGTGTTAAAAAGCAATGGGTGTTGCGATGGAATGCCCACAGCTACACCTATTGCATGCCCCTTTCACACAAATACCTGCTTGAAAGGGTAGAATATTTACAAAGCTTTGTAAATATGGAGTAGGGCATTGCGCCACAGGAACGTCATTGAAAGTGACATTCCTGTGGCACAATACCTTGTAAATATGCCCCTTTGTGTAAAGCTTTTAACAGTACCAAACAACGGAATGCAAAAGTCACACAACAAGAAGGAGACACAACAACAACTTCTAAAAATAGAGCATATTTTAATGAATTTTTAAAGTCCTTGATCATCAAAATCCACCAAATCATTCTAGGAGTACAGATTTTAGAAGAAATAAATGTTATGTTATGTTATGTTATTAAATTTTGTATAGCGCGCAGATGCCGCAGCCAAGAGGCGTCCCGGCGCTTTTGGAGATAAAAGACACAACACAACATGATGACCAAAACACAGGGCTATACAGCGGAGAACAAATGGGTTTTTAATTGTTTCCTAAACTGAAACAAATCGTGGATGGAACGAAGTGAAGCAGGCAAAGAGTTCCACAGCGTAGCCGCCATCACCGAGAAAGAGCGTCCACCCATTCTGGACTTTTTAAAACGAGGAACAATGGCCAGATTAGACCCTGCAGACCGAAGAGCTCTTAAGGGGACATAGTGGCGGATGGTCTGAGTAAGAATAGGAGGGGAGGCCAAGTTGAGAATTTTAAAAGTAAGGCACAGAGCCTTAAACTTAATTCTTTGGCCCACTGGGAGCAAATGAAGGTCATAGATAGTGCTACGAGCCGAAACAAATTTAGGGAGGCCGACCAGCATCCTAGCCGCCGAATTTTGTATCCGCTGAAGACGGGCAAGCTCAGCTTGATTGACACCCAGAAACAGAGAGCTGGCGTAGTCCAATCTGGTCAACACCAGAGCTTGGACTATGATCTGCCTGGTGTCCGCGTCAAAAAATTTAAAAACAGGCCGAAGGCTTTGTAGAGCGCCGAAACAAGTTCCCGCAACACGTTTGATGTGGGGAATAAAAGACAATTGATCGTCAAGCCAGACGCCCAGATTTCTGACTTCGGCTACAGGGGTCGGGACAGGGCCCAATTCAGAAGGCCACCATTGGTCTCCCCAGAGCTCGCTGTCTCTCCCGAAAAGAATAACCTCCGTCTTGGTGGCATTGAGTTGTAAGCGATTATTCGCCATCCAGCCGGCGACAGCTTTAAGGGCTGCTTGAAAGGTGGGGGCGTTCATGTTGGAATCGCCATTGAGTGACACCGCCAATTGTGTGTCATCGGCGTATGACACTATTGAGAGACCAAAGCTGACAGCTACCTGCGCCAGCGGTGCAACATACAAATTAAAAAGGGTAGGGCTAAGAGCCGAACCCTGTGGAACTCCCTGCAAAATGGGACGTGGGGCAGAGATGTAGGGAGGAGTGGAAACTTTGAAGGTTCGATCCGTGAGAAATGATCGAAACCAATCAAGCGCTTGTTCTCCAACACCTGCCTCCACGAGGCGGTGTAAAAGGATGTGGTGGGAGACCGTGTCAAACGCGGCACCTAGATCCAATAGGATCAGTGCCGCCGTCTGACCTTGGTCAATTATGTTCCTGATGTGTTCCACCACCGCCAAGAGAGCGGTCTCGGTACTATGACCGGCTCGAAACCCATTCTGGGAGTTATCCAGTATGTTTGCTTCTTGCAGGTGGAGGGATAAGATCCTATTGGCGTGGGCTTCAGCTAGTTTAGCCGTCCAAGGAAGGAGGGAGATAGGTCGGTAATGCTCTGATTTGGAAGGGTCAAGAGACGGTTTTTTTAGAATTGGTATTATAATGGCCTGCTTCCAAGCAGTAGGAACACTACCAGATCTGAAGGAAAGATCAATTAAGCTCTGCATCGCCGGATAGCAACAGTCGGCGAAATCACGAAATTCCATGGGTCTCATAGGGTCCTCCGGAGAACCTGATTTAACTTTAACCGTCAAATTTAGGAACTCCTCTTGGGTAGGACCTGGAATGGCTAATAAGAATTTAGAGACCGGAGGGGCACTATTAATTTCACTGACAAAAGGCGTAGCAAATGACCTGTATATAGCCTCCACTTTTTCGACGAAAAACGAGGCCAGATCTTCGCAGTGTGTCATAGAGGCAGTCAACGTGGAAGCAGTTCTTTTGTTGGTAAGGTCCTTACACACCCTAAAAATGGTCTTGGTAGGGTTAGTACTGTTTTTTATTTCTTGTGAGTAAAAAGCGGCCCTGGCTGAACATATGGCCTTATGATACATCCTAATGCAAGATCTATAGGCTGCTTTAAGATCAGTATCATAGTTTCTGCGCCAAGCGCGTTCTGCTTTTTTACAAGATGCTTTCAGTACCCTAAGGGATTCATCATACCAGGGACTGGGGGAGCCAGATTTAACCTTGCTCCACCTAGCTGGTATGAGGGTATCCAAAGATTGCTCAAGCCACTTGCAAAAGTCGTCATAGCCACGGGAAACTTCCTCAGGAGGTTGAGGATGGTGCTGCAACAACAGATGGTGAAAATGCTCTAAGTTCAAGTTTCTCCAAGGACGCTTAAGAGTCTTAGGCAAGTTATAATTGGCTAAAGGGATGTCAATAGCAATTTGCGTTTCGATCAGATAGTGATCAGTCCAGGCCATAGGCTTGGGCTGGAGCACTTCAATATTAGAGGAGATGTTTGTCAAAAAAGGATCCAATAGGTGACCACCGATGTGAGTCGGGGATTCAACCAGTTGGACTAAATGAAATGCCTCAAGATCAGAAAGCAAACTTTGGACTGGATTGGAAAGTGGTGCTTCCATATGAAGGTTCAGATCACCAACAACCGTAAAATTGTTGGTTTTCAAAACTAAAGAAGAAACCACATCCGGTAGGCTAACACGAAAAGGTCCATCAGGGCCTGGGGGCCTATAGATTAAAAGTCCCGCGAAGGTGAAATGGGGACTTTAAAATACTTTTAAATACAATAGCAAACAAGTACTGTTCAACAAAAAACGTTGGAAAAGTTTGAAACAATTATTTTGGCAACTCCGACCCGGGTTGGGAGACCAATTCCGGCAGGGCAGAGGTATATGAGTCTAGTAAATGCAAAGATATATCCTAATGGAGCCAAGAATCCCCCAGGGAAGTGCTAACCCCTTACCTGATGGTTCTGAATGAAGGACCCGTCTCTGCTTCGAGGATGGCACCCCACAAGGGATATCAGGTCTCTGCCTGTCAAAGGATCAGCCTGCAGAGCCTCGGTCCAGCCTGGAAGGAATTCTCCTCTGCCTTGTAAGGGGGAGCGAGGGTCTTTTATACTAAAGTGGTCACTCCAGGGTTTCTTCTAGAATCGATATATTTTGAAAACATTTGCTAGTCCTCTGCTAATACTTTTCTAAACAAACATGATCATGCACAGCTGGCTGTTGGCCATGGATGAAAAAAAGTGGTGACCCTTATACAGAATACATTTGCCGTGCCTGGGACTAGGTAAAAGGTCACCTGTGTAGGACAGTTATGTCGTGTGGCTGGGACAAAATGTATGTAGTTGGTATTCACATGATGGGACTATCCTAAAGGACATGACACTTCAAGATTCCATAGAAGCTAGCAATAGATCCAAAAGCCCACTACTAAAATTTCAAAAGACATGCTCCCTAAAGTGCCTGAGCATATTACAGGTCAGCTACAAACAATTTTCACTTAAAATCAACTCATATCAAGATACTTTAAAATCTACAAGTCAAACCTATGCTGCCACTAAACGATATGAAGACATACAAATTCCAGAACGCCTAATCACTGCCTATAACAATGAACCTTTCCTCCTACACAACAGACAGAATAATGACAGAACAGTCATATTTGCAACTGAAAACTACCTTTTAAGAGAAAAGCCTATCTGAAATGTGGATGATGGATGGAACTTTTAAAATGCGCCCTCCACCAGTCACACATATATACACTGTATATGTTAAATATCATAACAGTAACATAACCCTCACATTTGCAGTGCTGCCTTACAAACAAAATGCAACTTATTATGAACCCTAAAACCACAAGAAAATAAAAACAAACAACTATGCTCCCCACAAAATTGTAATAGACTTTGAAAAGGTAATGACACAAACAATACTTAGCCTATACCCATACACAGCCATCAAAACTGCTACTGGCCCTTCAACCAAGCCATTTGCAAACATCTATAAAAATCTGGTCCAAGTGTAGAATATGCAGCCAACAGCCAGTTTGCATTTGAAAATAAAAAAATATTAGCTCTGGCATATGTGCATGAAACAGATGTAGCTAACCACTAGAACATGCAAATAGAATCCTCATTTCACCAACAAAATGAACAAAACTGAGTCTACTAATGGACTACGATGAAGATACTTGGGTTGGCAGACTGTACTGCTCTAGACATAGACACCAACTAAAATTCCAACTACCATGGTGGAATATCTACGACAGCACCATGACTCAACACGCCAAAACCAACAACACAATGAAAGAATGGCGCACGGCCTGGCAAGGAAGAACCCAACCAACAATTTACAAATTCAGTGAACCTCTCCAAAAAGAACAAAAGGGCCTCATTACGATGTCAGGTGGACTGCCACTGACAGGCCGTTGGTGGGAGCCTGCCTGACATACAGCTCTTCGGTTCGATCGCTGCATTTTGATGCATGCTGTGGTAGGTTCTCCAGTATTTCATAAACACATATCATAAAGTAGGTTCTTTTATTTGAGCGACTCCCCCAGAGCAGCCCCCCAGAGCAGCTCCTCTGATGCAGCTCATAGTCAACTGTCCTTCTAAAATCCTCCTCTCATGCTCAGTGCTTCGCATCCACCACTCATTCTACATAATATAATGTACATGAAGCATAAGATATAACTACTTCCTCCCATTTTGTATTCATGAACAAACTGCTGCTTATTCATAAGCACTGGCATCAGTTGAAATTAAGGGTTTGCAGGTAATGTCTAAGCAACTTAAAAATGATGCATTGGCAATTTCCAACTTAAATGCTGTCAAATTACTGGATTTTTTTAGCAACCCCTTCATACATTTTGTTTTATCTGCAAAATTCACAACTAATTTGGCGTAAAACTCAATCACCCCCAAAAAGGATTCCAAATCATCCTTGTCCTTAGGTACGAAGATGTTGACAATGCTGTCCACCAATTTCTCTCGGGGTCTAACACCATTAGCATCAATAGTATGGCTCAGATATGTCACACTACTACATTTCAATTTGCATTTCTCAAGTTTGACAGTCAAACCACTGTCTCATAATCTTTTCAACACATCTTTCAATCTTACATCATGCTCTTCATTTTCTCCACATATGAAAATGTCATCTTGAAAATAACTCACCAACATATCTCCCACCCAAAATGTTCTGCATCAGGCTTTGAAATATTTATAAAGCAGGTGCGAGGCCGAAGGGCATTCTTTTAAAATGATAAGCATCAAAAAGGGCAAAGAAGGATGCTAAATGCTTAGAGGCCTCATGCAATTCAATCTGGTGATATGCAGATGATAACTCTATAGTGGAAAACCAATAATTTCTTCCCATCATGGCAATCATCTCATTAATGTTGGGCAAAGGATGCCTGTCTACCCAAATGACATTATTAAGATCATGCTGATTAATGCACACCCTAACAGATTTATCTGGCTTGCGTACAATGACAATGGGTGCCAGCCATTCTGCCAACTTGATATCCTTAGTGATATCAGCATCCAACAACTAATCAATTTCAGCTTTAAAATCCTCTCTCACAACCAAAGGTAAGTTCGGGACTTTGTATATTTTGGGTTGGCACCCCTTCACAAAACAATCTGGTGCTTGAAACCTCTCAAATTCCCCAGCTTCTCTTTGACTACCCCAGGAAACGCTTGTTCAATTTCTTTAGCTTTGCTTGTGTCAGGGCACCAATCATAACCATCTGCTCATGAGCACCAGAATGTAACTGAATACCCATGGCAGATTGGTGAAAAGGACCAAAGAAAGGTGCCCCTTTTTTAGCCACATAAACCCTCGTTAAAATTGTCTTGTTCTAGTATGCAATTACAGCAACTAAAAAAAACAATCAAATCCACACATTTGCCGCTATATGACTTCAATTTGACATGTGGCTTAAGTAAATGTTTGTTTACAAAGTTGTCACACCTACAATAATCTTCTTCAAAACTAATAGTATACCTGGCGCCAGAATTGACCAACATTGAGAAAGGATTGCCGTCAATCTCAATCATACACTTGGGGTTCCTCACACTCAACCGTCGTTCTTTGTCTAAATCCACCACAATGGTAGACATTACCTGTTCAACACATTCACCAGATTTTGATCCAAGATCCTCATCAATAACACACAAAATGTGATCAGTGTACAACTCATCATCGCTTGTGTCATCACAACTGTCGTAAACTACACACACATACTTCGAACTTGACCCTTTACATACGCGGGCATAGTGACCTAATTTTTTGCAACACAAACAGGTTACATTCCTTGTAGGACAGAATTTGTTACTAGATCAACTTTGCTTTCACAACTACATTTCTCGAGTTTTCTATTCTTAACCCTGCTCTTCACCACACTGACTCTTGCTTCACCACGACCATTATCATCCTTCATCTTATCCTCATTCATAGCTTTTACACACTTACTGGCCAATTCTTCACCAAGAGCAATATCCAATGCTTCTAACAAAGTCGGATTTCGAGCACCCTATAACTTTTTTTGAATTGCAATATTCGATCTATGCATCATTAGCTGATCACAAATATATTTGTCTTGATTTCCAATAAAGGCACAATTTACCAATAGATCTCTCAAAGTAGTCACAAATGTATTAATAAATTCATCCGCTGCCTGCACACAAGAAAAACATTTGTAATGTTCAAGAATGATATAAGTTCTATTCCGAAAATGCAAATCAAGCTGTTTCATGGCCTTTGCATACAATGATACGTTATCACCTTCCTCTAAAGCTGGAATATCTGGTAGCTTGCAAAATATTCTCAAACCTTCCTTCCCTAGCTAATGCAACAATACCGCTTGTTTCCTTTCATCGCCATCCATTCATTACCTGCAGCCAATATGTATATCTTGAAGCCATCATTCCATTCTTCCCCTGGAACTGGAGTTTCCCCAGGACTGGCCAGAAAGCTGACGGAGCAACCAAGCTGTGCATCATACTTGCTTAAAATCCTAAAATGCTTAACTAACTGAAATTGCACTGACCGCAAAACTATGGGTAAATAGGTGCTAATTGAAATGTGCATTGAAATTAAAAAATAATGTAATATTATTTCACCCCCTCACAAAAATGTAATTACATGGGTGTGCACATCACCATGGTGCACAGAAATACAGCCAAAAAATGCACTAATATATATGTGCGTATCACTGTGATTAAGATGATTAAAACTTAGTCTGATGCAATGGGAATTCAGCAGATATGCATTTAAACAGGTGTGCACATCACCGACGCTCAGAAATTCAGCAAAGAGCAGAGATTTAGCAGATATGTATTTAAACAGATGTGTGCATCAGCAACATAAAGAAATTGAGCAGATATGCATTTAAACAGGTGTGCGTATCACCGAGACACGCAGTAGATAAATACAATCCTGCTGTATTGAAGTGCAGATAACGCTGCTCTTCACAGTTGCCAGGAAACCAGGAATTTCTGCGTTGTGTGTGTGCTATCTCCGCCGCAACTCCCTCGTAAAATATACGTGTCAAATATAGCATGTAACATGTTAAAAGCAAAATATATATTTATAGATATAATATATATATTTTGCTTGTATACAATATAATATATATTTAGCTTTTATACAATTGAAATGTTTTATTTGACATGTAAATATAGTTAAACAGCTACTTTCTATATTTCTTTTACTGCATGGTTCTTGTTCTTCCCATGGAAATTTTTATTCAAATATCACGATCAATTATTTTTATTTCTCAGTCTTATTTTGTACTTTATTAATACATTGTAGTTACAGATTGATTTATATAAATGATTATTTCAATATTTAGTTACATTTGTGTATATTGTATTGGTTTTGTTTTTTGTTTGCTTTTAGTTGAGAGTATATTGGTACATATGTGGTTTATTGTAGTCATTTCACTAATATTTCTAGGCAGTGTACTATATATAAAAATGTAAAATTGCCACCCAAAAGTAAATAAACAGACAATATTTACAGTTGTTTGTGATCCGCCTCTGTTCCCAAAAAATCGAATCCACAAAAAGGCAAATATAAAACCCCTAAAAACCATGTAAAAATAAAACATCCAAATAAAATCCACCCAAGTAATGCATAGTCATTGGAAACCATTAAAAAAAGAAACCAGAAAAACGTAAAATAAAAACCACTCCAGGAAATCTGAAAAATCAAGAAAATAATGTTGGTTTAAATCAAACCAAATTAATTTCTTTATAAAAATATGCATAAATAATAGCAGCAAATGTTTGAACTCTGACTTCCTAACTTGTAAATAAAAATACATTACCCATCCTCACAATGCATACAAACCAAAAACAATACAAACCTAATAACACAACTCTGCAAACATAGTACAACAAATACCTTTATCTAGAATGACATCTACTTTGAAGCTACACTTAGGCCTGCCGCATTACACAACATAACAACAAAATATAAACTACCACTAAACAACCTCACCTAACAAAACTAAAACTATTACCCGCACTGACCAAACCTATCCACATCTAATCTGTTCCAAAAACCCTAAATATGTTTTTTTAAATGGTCTTACCTTGTCTCTTGAACATGAACAGTGAACTGCTCAGGCTTGAATGAACCGCAACCCAAAATGACAATAATAAAGTACAAACTACAGGTAGCAGAAAAAAATGATCCCTATAATAAGAATAAAAAAAGGATTATTTTCCTAAAACAATCAATAGAAAATGCATCTTAAAAGTAATAAAAAGTGTACATTTGTAAAAAATGTTTAAAAAATGTGATCCAATGCATTTAACAAATGCAAATGTAAAGTATAATTTTGTTTTTGAAAAACAGATTTTATTGCATTTAAACCACAGAACGTGGCGAAAATAGAACAAGAACACACATGCATCACGGTACAAAAGAAGAGGCAACAACTGCACAAATCAGCAACTCTCAAGTAGGACATCAGAGTTTTGAAAAGCACCATGTAGAATTCTATTCCAGTAACAGTTGTAGGCCCTTATTACGAGTTCCCGTGGTGGTGGCCTGTAGTCTGCCAGATTCGGTTTTCGCCTGTCATATTAGGACTGTGGCAGTTGGACCGCTGCTGCCACCAGGGATACACAATCCCTGGCAGTGGCGCAGCGGTCTAGGGCTCCTAATATGCTGGTGGTGCCACTGTGGCCCCACCGAGCATATTAGGAGTTTCCTCACCACCACACTTTTCCTGGTGGTGCGACTGCCATGAAAAGTTTGTCGATAAGGAAACAAATGGGTCCCTACTGGCCCCCTGTTGCCTCTGCGCCATGGGGTGCATGAAGGGGGACACGCGTTGTGCCCTCCTGTGTGCATGCACCCCCAGTTCCTGCAGTGCATGGACTTAAGAGTCCGTGCCCTGCAGGAACATGCCCTTGATGCTTCCATTGTGGTGCCTTTTCGAAAGGCACTGCAGTGGAACCTCCAAAGAACTTCCTGCCAGAGTGCAAATAAGTAGTACTCTGGCAGGCAGCCTTTAATGGCTTTGGCAGTCTCGGAGTGGGGCGGCAGCGTGGCGGCCCCCTCCAAGACAGCCAAAGTCACAATAAGGCCCTTAGACAAATTGACCCAACCACTCCCCTCAAACCCGCCTTTGTTTGCGGGGGCAGCCTCTGGCCTCGTAAAACACTTGGTCCTGTTGCGCACACCAGTCTACTCTTCGCCACAATCCCCACAGGGTGGGAGGGGCAAGGGACATCCATTGACCAGCAACATCATGTTTGGCAACCAGTAGGGCTGTGCCAAGGAATGATCACTGAGCTCTCAAGTATTAATGAAATAGGACTATAAAAATATAACTCTTATATAAAACCTTAACAAGTATTATCTATTATTCTGAAAAACAGCACACAGTATACAAACTGCAAACTATTTTGAAGAAGGTGTTCAACAGTAAATGGGGAAAATATACAATTCCAACTACAGTATAAACTACTATGGGGAAGGTGTTGGACGTTAAAGGGGCAATATTTACTATACCCATTTAAATCTAACCAAGTTTAGAGAATATGATGGACACTAAGCGTTTACATTCGCTATTCCCACGCCAACCTAAACCATTTTAGGGAAGGTGTTGGACACTAAAGGGGTTAAATTTACTATCCTCACTCCAATCTAAATTTTTTTAGGGAAGTTTGTGGATACTAAAGTGGTTACATGGGGTATTTCCCCTCCAATATAAACCATTTTGGTGAAGGTGTTTGACACAAGGGGTAAGAATTGCTATACCCATTCAATATGAGTTCTTGTGTTGTATACTAAATGGATAAGATCTACTATCGATAGAAAAAACTACATTAGTCCACCTTTTCTTAAATATCAATACAAATGAAATAACTATTATTTACAATATATATTATCAATTTATATAAATACTATTTTTAAAAAATGACATAGAACAATATAAGATGATATTTGTGAAATAATATAAGCACAGTTTAAAAATAAATAAATTCAAGATTAATACATTATGTATGACAGAAATTTACCAAACAAAATAATACAAATATAAATAAAAAATGTATAAACTACACTACATAGAATCAAAATTAGAATTAAAAATATATATATTTTTAGACATTTTTAAAAACATAAAAATCATTCATAAAAAACATTCAAAAAACTAAATAGTACAATATATATGTAGAATTGCAACACATTTCAAAAATTAAAATATATAGTAAACATATACATTTTTTAAATGATTTTAAATATTTACATTTATTTAAGGTTTTAGTTGCAATAATTAAAAAGAACAACATTTATCATTTCCAAAAAATGTATCTATTTCAAACATTAAAAATTGAATTTTCAATAACAAAATAACAAATAAAACATTTGAAATAAACAAAATGAAATACGATGTAACTATAATACCAAAGAATTCATACATTTCCATACAATTTTTCCTTTAAACCCAATATTTCACTAATAAAAATATTATTAATTAAAAATAATTAAAACATGTTTAAATATTTGTATATTAAATATAAAACGAATACAATTTTGTTAAATCAATGTCATATAAAAATACATTACAGTTTGTTAAAAGTACACGAAAAAACTAAATAAAGTTGAATGACATACTTTTTAAAAATGTGAATTAAATATTACGATTACATATAAATGCATTTTTTTATTGTTTTTGAGCTTGACACAAACTCTTCATAAAATAAAATAACATACTATACATGTTAAAATGTATTACAAAATTAAATTTTAATTTATAACTTAAAATAACAAATCTTAATAATAAAATCATTATTACAAATGCAAAAACCTTTCACAAGTTACACACACACACAAATGCATACACACACACACACCACACACACACACACACACACATGCATATACATATAACATTTCCAAAATATAAAATTATTACTAATTAAAAAATACATATTAATATTAGAATTACTTTAAAAATAAATATATAAAACATAAAACTATTTCAGAACCTAATACATAAAATACATATCAAACCTAACCCTACCAATACACAAAGACATAATAAAAAAACAACATTATATACAATGTTTTAGTAAACATTATTTTTTACAATATATAAAAAAGACTAAAAATGATATACTTACCTTTGATATTTATGTCCATTATATGTTTTATATCACAATATTCCTGCCATGACATTTCTGTTTTACAATATATTCTTTCGATGCCCTGTCCAAACACCACCAGTCCAAAGACAAAGACAGCTTAATTTTTAAGAATGGTAAAGTCAAAGAAAAAGCCAGCATGTGATCAGTTTATCATACTGCACTTAGATCTTTACATTTATGTGGTTATTCAAACTTTGAATTAACCAACACTATCAAACACTTTATAATAATACAAATGAAGCTGTGTGAAATAATTCTTGTGAGGAAAATGAAGACTATGCGAAATATTTCTCTTATTCGGTAGTAGGCGAAAGTGAATTGTAACGCCAAAAAGACAAATGGCAGTCAGCTAAAAATCATGCTCATGAATTTTAAGCTGTTCTGTTGTGGGCAGTGAGTGCAGGTTATATTGCAGCAAAACTACGCAGAGAATCACACAAACCACATGAACTGCCTGGATTCATGGACAGTTTATGTGGCTCTTCCTGGATTTCATTTTGCCATTGAGAACTGGATTACCTGATATGGCCAAATTCGCCCATTACTCCTGTTTGCCGGCATTGCTATTTTGGGTGCATTTGTTGCCCAATTTCAATCTGCAAGTGAAGTAAGAAAAACTGACAGATTTCACCTGTTCTTAAAGTCATGAAGCAATTTCAATCATTAGAAGGTAAAAGCACAGTTTGTGAGTTGGAAATATTTCTACAAAATGATCTACCTTAGTTAGAGCTTGGTGGACAGGGTACTCGGTACAAACATACTGGAGTGCACTGTCCGCCAAACTGTCAGTTTCTGTGTTCTGTTTAAAGTCAGATGAACGGTCATGTTCTATGTCATCTTTCTGATGGCTCAGCACCCGCCGGCTCCTTTAGTGGAAACTTTAGATCGATGGCCCCATTGACATTAGGCCATCAGTCTATCTACCCCAGAGCAGCACCCCTATTTAGGGCAAGATTTCTGACATACTTTTTTCCAGTTTGGAACCGACAAACAGAAAAGGCCTGTCAGTTTTGAACAGAAACAAATAGGCATTGGCAGAGCCAATGGATCTCACCTTAAAAGAGTGGCTAGATCATTTTGTATGTGTGGACATTCGTTGTGACTTTTGAGCATGCATGCATCATTATGCATAGGTGTACAAAATGATGCAGGTGTCATTGTTTATAATTTATAGATCTGAGATGGATCTGTAAATTTAAAAAAGAAATGAAAAAGAGGTAGCGCGAAAGTGTTTAAGGCAAAGGGGCCTCATGACCCTTTTCCCCCATTACATTCATACAATTAAATATTTTTATTAAAAAGACGTGGGATGTGGGGACAATAGAGTGTGTGGGAGTCAAGCAACTGAGAGTGTGTGGGAAGAGGGGACGGAGGTGAAAAGCAGCACCCGAAGGGAGAGCAACACAGTTCTGAGGGAGAATCACACAGGTGAGAAAGCAACATGTAGTGCAGGGGAGACATGGAGATTGATAGGGTAGAAGCACGCAAGAGAGAGCTTCCAACGCAGGGGAGACAGCAAGATGTAGCACAGGGTGATTGGCTATTTGGCAGGTGGGGAGAAGCCTGTGACGGAGAGATGGAAAACACATGCACTCTCATTGAGTGCTTTAGTAAAAAGAAAAAAGCACAACTTTAAAAAGGAGCAGTTTAAAAATAGAAACCAGCCAATCAGGGAGATGGTAAGAAGGCTATAATCCAGGGGAGGACAAATACAAGATGGACAAGTTGGAACAAAGAAAGCCATTGAATAAGTAGCAAAGAAATGGGAGTGACTATAATGCTAACCAATGAAAAGCAATGGGTGTTCTGCAATCCCTTGTAAGTTCTTAGTAAACCCACAATAAGGGGGTGATGTCATGCGGACACCGTCTTCTTAAACGCGACAGACCTACCTCCGGTTGGCAGTCCAGCCCACCTCATTAGTATGCAACCGAACACTGTTCGGTCGCATTCCGACATTTCCCTATGGAAGCATGCGTTATGGCTGTAAACCGGCCATAATACATTCTCCCTTGGAAAAATAGGAGAGGTTGTTCATGCCTGCACCTCGGGGTGCAGGGATCAACAGGGGGCACCATAGGTGTCCCCTCAAACCCAAACCGGAGGCCACACACACAATGGGGCCCTGCTGTGGCCCCCCAAACATGCTCTCTGACATGACTTCCATGTCGGACAGGCCGGCATGGAAACCATTCCGGAACCCGGAATGACCGGCTGGTTTTAATTCTGACCGGTTGATACATAATCAGCCAGTCGGAATTGAAAACGACGATGGGGATTGGAAGGTCGGAGACTTTCTGACCTCCATCGTAATAGTCCCCTTACTGTTTTGCAACCAGTCAGCATGCTCTTGACCTACAAATGACTCACAAACCCTGGGAGAAAAATCCCAGGATGTCTGGCCCATTAGTTGTTTTGATTTTCACAAACAAACTCCCGCTTTGGTAGTTTGTTTTTGGAAAACAAAAAAACTATGCTGAGCAAAGCATGGCCTGCCAGGAAGGTGGTGATATCTGAATATGGTGGTTCGTTCTCCTCCTGTATGGCTGAGGTCATCTCCCCTTCACCCTTGCAGGGCTGCTTTCTGCCTGCCAAACCCTTAATAAGATCGCTTGTCCTTAATTACTTTCAGTTCTCACCCACAAAAATGACATGTTGCCATTTCAAAAAAGTTGCACATTACAGATGGAATAGTTGAAGCTCCAGAATGAGCAACATATATTAAAAACTTATTGAAATCTATCCTCTTTTCACCTCTTTCTTTTCATTCCTTGGAGGCATTCTTTCACCTGATATTTTAATTTGACATTTTGCAGCTAATAGAAAAACACCTGCTTTTCTATGAAAAGAAATCTGACATTTTCCCCCATGTCTAACTGTGAGAATGCATTACTGATGCTAAGATGCCTTATCCACTTAGTTGTCAATTTGCACGGCCAGACTCTAGCTATAACACTGAGAGTCATTCCATAGAGCGAGCAAGGTATTGCCAGACAGCTGAAAAACAACAAAATAGTTTTCACCTCTATTTTGTGTATTTGAAAAAGTTATGCATATTAGTGGTGTGCTGTTCAGACACCACGTAAGGAGGCCTATTGACACCATCTAGTTGCAGCAGTCACAGCTTCTTACCACAAGCACTGACAGAGCCAATAGGTTTAACTTTAATGTGTTATGGCTTGGAAAAAACAACATGCACACATGGTGTTTGCATGTATTAGCACATTACAACCATGCCTATTGGAACTTCTAATCTCCTAATCTTGTTTAGCACAGTATTGCTAAAATGTGTAGGAACTTCCATCAGGATGAAACACCATCTAACATTCAAGAAAATGATGTGTACAACAGTGTTTGTTAAAATGTAGGACACGAAATATGAACACCTAGCCAACATGCTCTTCCAGGTGTGTGGGTTTGAGCCATTTTAGTCCATGTGGGCATACTATCATGCTTACCTTCGGACACAAACATTTATTTGGGTATTTGTACTACAATTAGGGGTTTAAAAAGGTTTTTTATAGAAGTGAAGCGAAACATTGGCAATGCCAGTAAGTCTGGCTTATGAATAAAAATGCCTTTTGTGTCCTTAATGGGTTAGGCACTCATCAGTGGTGTGCCTCATCCCACAAGACCACGTCTTCTAAACCATGAGACCATTAGACCATTACAGAATGCTTTTGTCTATAATGTATCATTGTTTTACCATTACAAGATGTCCAACATGTGCAAAACATTGGTTCTTAATCTGGTGGCTATGATAGACCTTTAAACCAGCAATAGACTATTTACAATTCTTCTTTAAGATGGACACCCACCGCTATGTTCAGTTTTTATATTGCAAGGACATACCGGCTCTGCTTTGATGGCAGTATGTTTTCTTTATTCTACTACATTTATCTTGCATATGTTGTGGGATTTGTGTGTGTTTTATGGCAGTTATGTCAGTGATTGAATGCAAGAATCAGGCAGTGGATGGATGAATGGATGTAATAGTGCAAAGTTGAGAAATGGAATGCGTGCATGACAACTTATTGAGTGCCTAAACCCAATAATGACACAAAAAACACTTTCATTCATGATCTAGACTTATTAGCATTGCCAATGCCTGTTTCTCTTCTGTATAAGCCCTTTTCAAACCCCTATTTGTAGCACAAATACCTAACTACAGGTCAGAAGACAAACATGATGATGAAGGTTATAAAGTGCTGGTATAATTTGGTGGACATTTCAGTCAAATAAATACCATTCTAAACTCATAAAAATGCTGTAATTCACCAGTTATAGTTTCCTGAGCTAACTATAATTTGCACACCACCATGCACTGTTTATGGCCTCACATATTAGATCACTCATGACATATATATATATTTTTTATTTGTTTATATAGCGCCTGAATCGACCCCCGGAGGGGTATCTTTGCGCTTCGGACGGGCAGTGTGAAAGTAGTGCTACTACAGCTGAATCAGAGACAGAAAAGAGTAGTATTGAGTAGCTTCCTAAATTGCAGATGATCAGTGCATTGTCTCAGATGTAGGGGGCGCTCGTTCCAATAGCGGGGGCCTATATGGGATAGGGCTTTTCCCCTAATATGGAATTCCTAACTCGGGGGACCACAAGAAGATGTTTGGAGGCCAAGCGGAGAGACCTGGAAGGTAGGTATGGTGTAAATTTCTCCGAGAGATAGGTGGGACCAAGATTGGATAACGCCCTATGGATGGTACAGTGAACTTTGAATCTTACCCGTTGCCGTATTGGAAGCCAGTGAAGCTGCAAGAGAAGAGGGCGGGATGCAGTCCGGGGGGGGACATTGAGGACCAATTGCGCAGCCGTGTTCTGGAATACCTGCTGAGCGAGGCCTCCTTGGCGGAGATCAGCAGACTGTTGTAGTAGTCCAGACGGCTTAATACAAGTGCCTGAGTCAGAGTCTTCCGAGTTGAATCAGGAAGCAAAGGAAAGACTCGGCGGAGTAGGCCCAATGTGTGAAAACAGAAGCCAGCTCTTTGGGCAGCATGCTCCTTCAGGGTAAGTGCTTGATCCAGATGGATGCCTAAGTTCTTAACAGTGGATTTGGGGTCAGGGGGGCACCCAGATTGGCCGGCCACTATTCAGGTATCCATAATAAGGGGGCCACTCCAAAGAGCAAGATCTCCGTTTTCCCAACATTGCACTGGAGGAAATCATTGATGACATAAACACATCATTATAAGAAGGCATTATAAGAAGGCAAACCTATTGGCTTTGTCAAGGGGTGACCACATCATTATACAAGCCGAGCCGATTGGCTTTGGCAAAGGGTGAGCAGATCAATGTGCAAGAGAAGCCTATTGGCTTTGTCAAGAGGTCATCACATCATTATATGAAGACAAGCCTATTGGCTTTGTTAACCCCTTCCATGCTCATGACAAGGTCAGCTCGTCATGAGGCACACTGGAGCTGTGCTAATGACGAGCTGACCTTGTCATGAACAATGGGTTTCAAAGCTTTTCAGCACCCAGCGGGAATTGCCTTAGCACCAATGTGGTTAAAGGGTAATCAAATCAATTAACAGGGCAAGCCTATTGGCTTTGCCAAGGGGTCACCACATTGTTAAATGAACGCAACCCTAATGGCTTTGTCAAGGGATGACCACATCAATATACAAAGCAAGATTATTGGCTTTGTCAAGGGTTCACCGCATCAATCGACAAGACAAGCCTATTGGCTTTATCAAGGGGTCACCAATCATTATATAAAGGCAAACTAATTTGCTTTGTCAAAGGATGACCACATCAATATATAAGGTAAGCCTATTGACTTTGTCAAGGGGTCACCACAATGTTATATGGTCCTCCCATTGACCCTGGTTTGATCAGTTCCTGCTGTGGGCAGTAGGCACAGCCACAAATGTGGGATACCATTTTTATTAGGACAAGTGAGGTTACTCTGGGAAGTAGGTTACTCTGGGAGGTAGGAATTCTGTGGAGCCATGCAGTTTCTGGAAGTTTACATAACGGAAATGCACTGAAAATATGTGATTTTAGTCAAAGGTTGAGATTTGCAGGGCATTTCGGGTTAGAAACATTTGTTGGTTCCATGCGCAGCACACCATCCTTGACTGCTCTGTGTCTAGTTTTCAGCAATGTCTGAATCTGGTAGTTTTCCTGGGTGGCCGCCCAACCCCTGCCCAAATAGAGTTGCTACCTCTGTTGTTGTTTTCGCCAGAGAATCAGATCTTACCTACTGACCTGCCAGTCCAGTAGTACTACTGTATCTCTAAATATGTGTACATTTTGAACCTTAATTTCTATAAAACTACTGAACACAGTTACACTAAATCACAAAAAGCATGTTTTCAAGGTAAATATCTAGCTTTCTGCCAAATTGGTGTAATTCCAGTCAAGAATTTCTGCTGTATCCCTGTTTAGTTTTCCTGTTGAAAATGTGTTTTGGGCTCCTCTTTTTTTCTGTCCCCTCAACGGATTACCCCGAAATGTTCCAGGAAGGTGCTGAGTTGGCTAAAGGCCTTATTATGATTTTTGCAGTATGGGTGCCGGTCGCCATGCCAGTGCCACGCTTCCACACTGCCAAACCCATAATGAGACCGCCCGCCGGACTCTAACCGGAATCCAGGTTGGGTAGTCCTGTCGCTTGCCAACTGCGGTGCTGGACTTAGGCTCATACGTGAGCCTTAGCAAGGCACTGCAAGAGGAACTCCATTGCATGTTCCTGCAGGGCATGGACTGTGAAGTTCATGCCCTGCAGAAACTGGGGATGCATGCATACAGGGGGGCACACGATGTTCCCCCCTGCATGTATCCCCTGGCACAGAGGCAACAGGGGGCTCTGTAGGGCCCACCTTGGATGTAAGACGTTATAACGTATGCTATTACAACGCATGCCTTTACGACGCAAGTTTTACAACGCAAGTCGTTACAACGACTTGCGTTGGGGGCGCTGGATAGTGAATAGTTTAATTTACTATTCCAACTCCAGTCCCCGTGGATAGTAGGGAAGGTGTTGGAAACTATTCCCTATCCTAGAGCGCCCCCCAGCGCAAGTCGTTGTAAAAGTTGCATTGTCATGGTTGTGTCGTAAAGGTACTTCGTTGTAACAGTTGCGTTGTAAAGGATATTCCCCCCCCACCTTTAGTTTCCTCATCGCCACACTTTTCATGGCGGGCTCACCACCATGAAAACTGTGGGGTGTGGAAACTCCTAATAAGGTTGGTGGTACCGCAGCCGCACCACCAGAATACTGAGGGCCTCAGACCGCTGTAAGACCGCTAGGGATCACCGCTCCATGGCGGTAGCAGTGGTGCCATGGCGGTCCTACCGCCAACATATTGTAGGGCAGTCAGACAGCCATTGTGGTTTGGCGAAGCGTTGGACTGACAAACTCATAATAAGGCCCTAAACCTTTTTTGTTAAATGTTCAGTGAAGATTCTTCAAATGGCGCAAAAATTATTAGCAAACTAAAACCCAGACCTAACTAGAACTATATAGCATCTCATGTAATTATTTGAAATGTTTCAGGATATCGCAAGTCTGATGATCTGGTGATACTGCAAACACAATATTTCTATGGGACTTCTGAGTCCATGCGGCCCACCCGGATGGAATGGGATCCAAGAATAGACTACAGGTTTTCAATAAACTTGAACGTCTGGTTTGGACACAAGGACTTGATTACAGAGACTGCATATGAGGATTGATTTTGCTAATGGACACCGATGCGGACATACTACTTTACCCCTCAAGTCGCAGATATGTGGAAAGTGTGTTCCCACCCATACAAAGTTATGAAGACCCACATAGGCCTGACGGTATTGGGCTATAGAGAACAATAATGCCATGCAGTATTTAATTTGTGATAATTCAGACAATGGTAGAGCAATATCATACTGATTAATTTTGGCCTTATGAACTTTATTACATATGATGCATGCGATGCTTGAGGATGTGAGACGTTGATATAATCATGAGACAACCATGACACTTTATGAGTTAATGCACATTTTCATGAACACTAATTTGTCACTTAATTTATACTTGACTCTCATTTTTATATCATCACAGTGCCCACACACAGTCCACATTTCTTGGTTTAACCATCAATATTATTTATGATATCAAGGGTCACTAGCGAAGATACCATGCATCAGAATTTATTTATCACGTTTAGCTCTGTGAATCTTTCATTAAATGCGGCAGCATCAATTATGAGCCAAAAGGAAAAGACAAAGAAGGACAAAATATTTCCACAGAACTTGCTACTACCTTAAACTCTCATGGGATCTTAGCCCAAAACCCACGTACAACACAGGGGTCGACTGCCATTTGTGGGTAAACTAACCTGGACAGACACCAATTGAGTATTCGTTGTCCAAATCACTTTGCCTGGCTTATATACACGCTCCCTAATTAAACATACACTGGAAATTAGAGACTACATTAAGTGCACTGACCCAGACTTAATGCTTATAAGTAAATACGGGTTGGCAGACAAATCCACACCTGAATTGATTTAAGCAATCCCAGAAGATTGCTTGCTCTTTTAGAAAAATAGGACTGAGATAAAATAAAGATGGCGGGGTAGCTGCTATTGTATATAATAATAAGTGTTTAAAGATATCCCAGCTGCAGTGCAATTTAGTTAATAATGTGGCTATTCTGTGGCTTAAAATTGAACTGAGAAATAACACAGCAGTCTCTCTACTAGTGCATCAGCCACCCAAATATATGGTAAACTTCAGCCGAGAACTATTTGAGAGTATCTGCCCTCTCTTGATCCAATTGTCAAAATTAATCTATATTGATGATTCTAACTTCTGGTTAGAGAACCCTGATGCTAAATGCAAGGTCTTTTTAGACTCTATGGGCCATATTATCAAGAAAGGGCGATACATTATCGCCGCTTTTATCGGCAGGAAACTGCTGCTAAAGCGGCGATAATGGGCTTGATAATATGCCCTTGTGAATTCCCATAGAAGCCCAGGTTATGGTGTTCATCTGGGCTTCTATGGGAATTCACAAGGGCATATTATCAAGCCCATTATTGCCGCTTTAGTGGCAGTTTCCTGCCGATAAAAGCGGCGATAATGTATCGTCTTTTCTTGATAATATGTCCCTGAACTCCTTGGGTTTTCACTAACATATATATAAGCCTAGACATGTTAAGGGTCATTCACTAGATCTAGTGTGGACACTAGATTTACAATGAATGAATCTTAATTCACAGACTTTCATTTGGTCCGACTATTAGTTGATAGATTTTTCTATTCCCAGAGGGAACAAATTCAATACGCAATCTACTGAGGTTACCAATATTTGAAAAGTTAGTTGAGTTAATCTTCAAGAGATGGAGGCCAGGCTTGCCCACACAACCACGACTTTAGTGGAAATTCTGTTGGAGGCAGAAAGAGATCAGTTTAGTACCAGTGTAACAACAACGCATAGCTAAAAGAGCAAAGCTGGCTCCCTGGTTTAATAGGGAACTACAGGAAGCTAAACTTAAACATCTTCAGATTGAGCGCCAGTGGTGCAAAAATTACCTGGATGAGCATAAAAATAATGAAAAAGAGACACAAAGAATATAAAATCAAACTACAATTGGTGAAATCCACATACTACAGTGACCAGATTTCAAAAGCTACCAGTAACGAGAAGAACCCCTTCCTGATCTTAGATGAGCTTATCTCCTTGAAAAGATTTGTTGTCAAGACGAAAGCATCCCAAGACCTACTTGACCAGCTTAACCTTTTTTTCCTAGGAAAAAGTAAGACCACCAAGAACAGTATCCTGTCTCCTAGTCTTCCTCACTGTCTAGAGTTTATGGGGTAAACTAATTACACCAATTTTACCTGCTTTCCAGGTATGAGCCCAGAGTAATGGCACATCTTTCTAAAGTCAAATCAGCCTCACCTAAGGACCCTTGTACCCCAGCTATTTTGAAAAGCATGCCTATGACAATAATCACCCCTTTACAATCATTACTGAACAAATCACTTCAGCAAGGTCTGGGCTTTTAAACACATGGAGGTGACTCCACTGCTGAAGAAGCAGGAGATGAGCTGATGGTCTTAAAGAATTATCGTCCAATTTCACTCCTCCCTTTTCCAGCCTATGTCGCCCAGGAGCTGAGTGGACATTTACGAATAACTGATTTCCTCCATCCAGATCAAGCAGGTTTTAGCCCATTCCATAGTACAGAATCCATTGTAACAGTAGACCTAGATGATCTATACCTTGCTGAGGACCATGATCTGGTCCTCTTAGATCTCTTCGCTGCCTTCAATACGATTGGCCATATAATATATTGGAGGCTGATGTGAAACCCCTGGTTGCGGCATTGTCTACTTAAGGATGCAAGATGTAAAACTATGCTGATCACCCGCAACTAATCTTTCATATGGATAATACCTCTGACTGTTATATAAAATGTCAGAGAACTTTGAGATTTGTTTCAAACAGGATGGCAACCAATCAGCTAAAGTGGAATACAGACTAAACAAAAACTGAGAAATGGGTTCAATTAATGGAACAATATCTTCTGGGCCAGAGATCTCGGCCCTGCACCTACTCTGTCACCTTCGGCCAATAGCCCTGAGGAGTATGAAACTCGAAAAATGGACAGTGGACCCTAAAAAGAGTACAGCACCCATACCAAAATAATATATGAAACCGACAAATTTGTATGCAGATTACCAAATGTGCCCCCTGTCCAGAAGCACCTCCCCTGTCCTGGGGATACAACAAAACAAACTAAATTGGAACAGCACCACAATTTGTCAGAGAAAAGAATCCATGGAGAAATATGTCATAGGGCCTGATTCACAGAACTAACTTAAGACACAACCCTAAACTTACTACCATTTTGGTATTCACAGAAGGCAATTACTCATTTTGGTATTCACAGAAGGCACTTACTCATTTCGGTATTCACAGAAGTTAGGAGTCCTAACTTTAGGACTCCTAAATGCCTTCTGTGAATACCGAAAGTCTTAAAGTTAGGATTTTTCTCAGTTTAGGAGTAGTAAAGTTAGGAGTCCTAATTTTACTACTCCTAAACTGAGAAAAATCCTAAATTTAAGACTTTCGGTATTGACAGAAGGCATTTAGGAGTCCTAAAGTTAGGAGTCCTAACTTTACTACTCCTAAACTGAGAAAAATCCTAACTTTAAGACTTTCGGTATTCACAGAAGGCATTTAGGAGTCCTAAAGTTAGGAGTCCTAACTTCTGTGAATACTGAAATGAGTAAGTGCCTTCTGTGAATACCAAAATGAGTAAGTACCTTCTGTGAATACCAAAATGGTAGTAAGTTTAGGATTTTGTCTTAAGCTAGTTCTGTGAATTGGGCCCATAGATCTTGAGGAATCCTATTCCAACAAAATGAGTCAGTACTAATACAAGATCTATAATGTTTTTTTTTCTTTATTATTCCAACAACCATCAGTCAACACATTTCGTCCTTTTTACCTAGAACTTCTTCAGAGCAATCACAATCTAGGAAAACAGATCATCCAGTATGTTGTAACCAGGTTGCTGTACTATATGGGAAGGGGAACAACCTCTTCTCGGAAGGCCTGCGCTCTTATTTCACATAAAACTCTGAGGTTTTTCCTCTTATGTAAACGAATTTCAATCACATTATTAAATCCATAAGACTGGCGTTCAGTTGTGAATCACTGTTTTATTTTTGTCATAATTCTTATGATTTTCTTTCATGAAAATTACTTCATTCAACAATCTTCTCTTTTATCATATTGCCCAATGCATTTCGGGTCAGGACAAAGAGGTGACCCTTCGTCAGGGGCCTATAAATAGCAAAAAACAGGACCTTAGCATTTTTAGTCATCATCATCATATTATCTGATACAACTATTTATATGCAAAAAAACATTTATAAAAGGGATAGTATAAATGGTTCAAAACGAGATCTGATCACAGTATATGCAAAAGGTTGTTAACAATTAGGTGCTCGGTGTTCTAACACATTCAGTATTCTGATACAATTTTAATGTCAATTGAGATGGTTTGTGACGAATTCGGTGCTCGAATACTCGCAGAGTTTATAATTGCAGTATAATTAAAACGTGAAATGTGCATCGTGATGTCTAACGCGGTAATTTTTTAGGACGGATTCGGTATTCGAACAGGTTATTCAGGTTTGTGATCGCTAAGTGCTCGAGTGCGAGATTATTAAAATCGGAAGAGAATTAGTAAAGTTTCTCATTGTACTTAC
This sequence comes from Lissotriton helveticus, assembly GCF_964261635.1. NCBI lineage: Eukaryota > Metazoa > Chordata > Amphibia > Caudata > Salamandridae > Lissotriton > Lissotriton helveticus. Next base: position 1,287,102,449 of record NC_136057.1, on the reverse strand, counting down.
TCGTGCAAGAGAAGAGTAGAGTGCCGGTGTCTATCCGAGTTGCTCAACTCGCCGCGAATGAATGCGGCGTGTGGGTGTTGCTTAAAGCAACCGTATTCGTGGTCACGTGATCCACGGGAAATACTCAGTTTGTTATGACGATTCGTATTCAACCGTCATTCAAAATCAATTTTAAAGTCAATTTAAAAACTATATTGAAGGTGATATAAATAAATCGGCTAGAAAAATGTTGTGTGATCTGAAATTGTGCTGCGATCAACGGCGGATAGTCATGTGATGATAGTCACGTGATGTGTGTGCCGGGGCACAACACGGAAGTGAAAAGCCTGCATCTGCTGGTGTCAAACGTGTTAGAACAATAACGTTGTTTTGATGAAATATGAAAAACGGATAAATCATAGTGAAATAAATTACTAATCAATAAATACAATGAAGATTCGAAAACTGCAATTTAAACATAGATGAAATACTCGTAATTCATAACAATAAAGATAAATGTTTCATGTTCATAGCTGGAAATACTACTAAATATGATGGTTTCCACATAATATATAATCGGGGAAGAAGTGTACCCTGTTATTAGACGTTATGCATTTATAGAAAGCATGCAAATTCAATCCTATTGTTGAGTCCAGAAGGCTGTAAACTATGAAGTTTTTTAATCCAGAAGAACTTTGTTTGTAGTCTTAGTTTTACTGGATCTATGTCGCAGCGTTGTTTCACCACTTCCAATACCGTAAATTTTAATTGTGAAATTTGATGTTTTGCTTCCTGCCAATGCATTGCCACAGTTGATGTTTCGGTTTGTGCCCGAATGTTGCTCTTATGTTCTGTGATTCTGACTTTTATTTTGCGTTCTGTCTGTCCAACATATAATTTTCCACAGGGGCATTTGATGGCATAAATCGTGTTTTTAGTATCACAGGTGCTATTGTGGTATAAATTGATTTTGTGACCCTTTGTGGGGTGCGATAATGTGTTCCCCTCTATAACATTGTTGCAGTGTACGCAATTGGACACTTTGACATCCCTTTGAAGATAGTTTTCGGTTGTTTTGGTGTGGTTAAGATCTCTTTCAAGTTTTTCGATCTTTGATAAGCAAATGTTACATGTTCACTGTATAAATCTTTCAAATCAGGTTCTGTGTTTATCAACGCCCAATGTTTGTTGACAATTCTTTTCATTTTCAGTGCATCAGTAGAGTATTTTAAGACCGCATACTGTTTTTTTCTCAGAATGGTTAGGCTTGTGGCCAATAATTTATTTCCGGGAATTTTTGTGACTCTCTTAATTGATTCTTTGAGAACACTTTGAGGGTACCCTCTTTGTTGATATTTCTGAATTTGTGCTGTGAATGCTTGATACAGTTTATTGTTGTCTGATGTTATTCTTTTTAGTCTGATAAGTTGTGATGTAGGTAGATGTTTCTTGAGAGTCTCAGGTTGAAAACTTTGGAAAAGTAAGGTTGAGTTTCTATCTGTGGTTTTTGTATATACTTCAGTCTCCACTTGCCAATCAATTATATTGACTCTTACATCAAGGAATGACATGGTTCGATTGTCAATACTCTGTGTGAATTTAATCCTTGGGTTGATGTTGTTGATGGTGTTGATGTTCATTTCCAATTTTTCTTTTGAACCCTTCCATAAGACGAAAATATCGTCAATGTATCGTTTGAATATGACAACATTCTCTGTCCAGTTAAGATTGTTTAAGATGTGGTCTTTTTCGAATTTAGACATGTATATACATGCATATGATGGTGCTCCTCCAAAGCCCATAGATGTGCCATTACATTGGTTAAAGAAGTTTCCTTGCCATTGAAAATAGCTATGGAATAGAGCGAATTGCATCAGTTCCAATATAACAAAATTTTGAGAGTCTTCTAGATCTTCTTGGAGCAATCCCCATTCTAGCGCTTCCAAACCTTCTTCGTGAGGGATTGAAGTATAGAGAGCGGTTACATCAATCGTGCATAACCAATATTCTACTCCGTGGTCAAGTGTTATTTCTTCCAGTAAATTGAGAAAGGTTGTGCTGTCTTTCAAATATGTGTTACCTTTTTGCACTATGGGTTGTAAAAACCTGTTGATGTATTTGCCTATAGGTTCGGAGATGGATCCGCAAGCTGAGACTATAGGTCTGAATGGTGGATTTTTATTGCCCTTATGAATTTTGGGAAGCATATAAAGCTTTGGTCGTCGTGGATATTTGGTTTCGAGAAATGCATGAGTCTTTTGATTAATCCACTTCATTTCCAATGCATGATTGATAATGTTTTGTAAAATTTTTTGGTACTCTTTAGTTGGATCATTTTCTAATGGAATGTATGTTAATACATCTTGTACATGTTGATTGACTTTGTCCAGGTTGCTACAATGGACTCGAGCTAAAAATACCATATAATATCTGTTTAGGTATACAAAAGGAAAGTACAAGTGGAGTTGGTACAATCTTTTGATGTAATTCAATCTCCAAAAGGATTTCCAGTGGCAAATGGTTTGATAGCAATAGACACAATATCACAGACTTAAAGGTTCAATTAAGAGCTAGCCCATAACAGTGGAGAGTATCCACTCTGACTTGAGTAGAAGTACCGCCTGGCGTACTAACGCCTTCTGAAAAAATTACAAAACAACATAAGAGTACCTTTATACAAAAAATGAGAGGAGAGGTCAACATTACTTATTAGACCACCACCATCACACAAAATGAATCACGATACCAAGAGGGTGTGTAGACATACTGCAAATCATATTTACTGAGGGAAAAAGGGAACCCTCAGGCACCTACACAAGGCAGGTAGCCAGTCATCTTCATCGGGTTCCTGTTTATTAGTACGTGAATAGTACTGAAAAAGTAGTGCTGATTAAAATGAGTCAAGACTACTCCCCCAACAAAAGACTTTTTTAATATAAGGGGTAGTACTAGCCCAATTAAAAACAGGTGAAAAGTCGGACATGCAAAAGGTTGTGTAAACTTGAACCTAATGTCCTATAAAGAAGGTCGACATGTTTCAGCTATTGAACCAAAAGTCGGTTCAGCATTCTTCAGGACCAATAATCGTTCTTACCTGTGAGGAGGTGCACCCTAAGGCACCTACTAGCAACCAGGTAAATAGACAGAAAAAGGGGGTTTACAAACTTGTAAATGATGAACAGTAATTCTCGGTACAAACACTCCCCTGTCGGAGTGCTAACAATCTGTAAAAAACACATAAAAAATAGAATTTTATGACATATGTGTATCTTCACTTTGCAAAATTACTAACTACAAAAGACACTAAAAACACACACCTTCTGAAAAAAGCCACGGAGAAAGACAAAGTTTTGTGGTAGTAATAGAACGGCAATTTGTCGCTTAAATCCTCCTTTCTATTAAAAACTCTGAGGAAAATGTCCTCCTTGCTTTCTTTTAACACTAGGAAACTTATCGTAACAGCAGTCATCAATTCAAGATTAATGTGGAGAGAAGGAGGTGAGACACTGGGGAGTGCTAGGATGAACAAGATGTTTTATTAATCTTTTGGATAAAAAACAAAGGAGTACATAAGGAACAGTTCCTTCGGGATACTTTTCTTTCCCAGCTGACGGCTGGTCTCTTCTGGGAAATTCCTGTGGTCGGAGCTGGGCCCTCTTCTCAGGAGTCCCGGATGCGACATGTCATTAGGGCGCAGAAATGATTAAGGCAAAAATAACCAAAATAGATTTTTTTAGGAGACATGAACATAAGGCTGCTCATCCAACTATAGTGCTACCTTCACCAGTAACAAAGTGCATAGGACAAGGGGAGTGAGGGTATGGCTCATTGGGATGCCACTGCATGCTCCTTATCACCGGTGTCCTTATACCCCTGTGGCACCCCACAAACCCCACCAAAAGGACCCCTTTAATGGCACTTGCCTCAGGCCTCAACCCATCTCCAGGGCCATGGTGTTGGGACCCAGGGCGCCTGTATCGCTCTCCTGGCCACCGGGTGTGGTTGCGGTATATAGAAGGTGGGACTCGCTTAGTCCCTCTCCTCTCTCCGTCCTTGGGATGCTGTCCGCTTCCATTCACTGGTCTAGCTTTCCATCCTGACTTACAGGGGAACTGCTTGTTCCTCCGTCGTTCCACGCTGCTCTCTCGTCCTCACTGGATTTCCTGCTTCCCCGGGCTCCAGTGTCCTGCTCGCGTGAGGCTCCAAAACATCTTGTGACAACACAGTGTTTCCTCCATTTGCCTTTATGCCCCGCACACTGCTTGACCACTCCCCTTCCTCCTCTTATGGCAACACTGGAGCATTGTACATTTCCTGCCGGCTGGGAGCATCTGCATCGTCCGTGATGGATTTTCGATTCCTTGACCTTTCTCACATTTAGAACATGCTAACTCAGTTGATGTAGGTCTACTTTGTACTGCTCTACACAGGCTACAAATCATTCAGAATGAAGCAGCACAGTTGATCTTTCTCTTGCCTCCGCATTCAAATGTCACCCAGCATCTGAGAGAGCTGCATTGGTTTACAGCACAGGACCGTATTCACATCCAAGTATGTTGCATGGCATTTTAATGGCTGAATGGAAAAGGCCCTAGCTTCCTTGCAGATAGAATTAGGAAGTATAGACCATTTTGAAATCTGAGATCTAGCCAGATTAATCGTTTTTTCATTCCAAGAATCCGGAAACAAAGATTATGGGGACACTGTTATGGGTACACTGTTTGTCAGTATTTACCCCATCCACCTGGAATGCTTTACCCAATACAGAATTGTGGAGAAGTGTGGCTCACTGGTTAGAGGAGGCAGACCTGGAAGCAGATGTCAGCCCGGGACCAGGGTTCAATTCCCGGCTCGGCGGGGTCTTGAGTCCTAAAAATGTCCATGGACTCGACAATTCTCGCTCCGGTGCCTACTCGATTCACGGGTTCACACTCTGCGACTCTGGGCAATAGCTTGCTTAATCTCCACAACGGCCCCTCGCGGCAGGATGCCTGGCTTTAACCTTACGGATAACCTGCCGGGGTTATCTCACAGGGGAATACCAGGACGGGTTCCCTATGCAAGCGCTTAGAAACCGCTTGGTGATTTGCGCTATATAAATTCCTGTACAATACAATCTGATTGGAGCAAAATCTTGTGACTTTCTGCCGATTATTGAAAACATGGCTATTTAAGCATCCTTATTGCATTAAGTAACCTTGCCTGATTTTGATCAGTCTTTTTGCTCTAGCACCAAGAAACCTTTGGTGAACGTGCACTTTATACGTTATCAGTTATGATACTATAACATAACATATTAAAAAATATATATAAAACAAATAATATAAATCCAGTCCTACCAACATTAGGGAAAATGTTGGACTACGTATTGATTAGAATTACTAGTCTGCCTCAATCTAAGCAACAGCAGCGAAGGCATTGGAATTCAGAGGGGTTTGATTTATGATTCCCAAGCCAGTCTAACCAACAGTTGCGAAAGCGTTGAACTTTGGAGGGGTTAGAATTACTGTTTTTACTCCAGTTTAGCCAACTGCAGAAAAACATTGACACCAGATAGGTTAGATTTATTATTCCCACTCCAATCTCTATCAGCGAAAGCATTGAACTGCAGAGGGGATAGATTTATTATCGCCAATCCAGTCTAAGGAAATGATAGATAAATGTGGGACTTTGGAAGGGTTATATGTACTACTCCCACTCCAATGTAAGCAAAAGTACTGAAAGGGATGGACATTGGGGGGTTAGAGTTACTACTCTCACTCCAGTCAAAGCAACAGTGGGGAAAGTGTTGCACAGTGGAGGGGTTACATTTACTGTTCCTTATCCAATCTATCCAACAGTAGGGAAAGTGCTTTATTAAAGGAGGATGATTACACATACCATTTCAACTCATAATAATTGTTTTGATATAATGTAAATACCTAAAAACAGAAACATGTTAAATCTTACCATATATATATATATATATATATATATATATATATATATATATATATATATATATATATATATATATATATATATATATATATATATATATAATACTCTATAAATGTAATAAATTACAAATCTAAAATGAGGTAAAATGTATACAACTTTAAATCAATTAAAATAAAAGTCACTTCCCTACATACAACCCAAAAAACCAAACACTCAAAAATGAATAAATAAAAAATATTTTAAAAATTAAAATACTGCTTTAATAAAGCATTTTTAAAATGAACAAAGTAAATCAAAAATAAATTTTTCTAACATTATTATTAAAAACACTCACCAATTAATAAGGTTAAAAACGAATTAAATACATTTTGAAACCTCAATAGCTTTCCCCCCTATTGCCCTACAGAACCAACAAACAACAAGTAAAATATAATTGCTAATAAAATTACAACAAATTAAAAAAACAAATTTACAAATTAAACTTGAGTAAACCAAATAAGAAGCCCTTTACCAATTTACACAATGAACATTAAATTAAATATTTAATTTACAAAAAAAATCATTAACAATAAAGTTAGATGAATAATAATTTAATTATCTTCTCACCTTATTGCCCATAAAACCCAGCAACCTGCTAGTACATTATAAATTACTAATTAGAATAAGAACAGTAACACATTTAAAATTACAAACTATATTAAAAAAATAACAATTATTTGACCGAACTATATTTATTACAACTATATTAAAGTAAACAGTAATAACTGCAAGACTATCCTCAAAACTACATTATATACCATAAAACGCAATATTCCAATCTTAGGTATTCTGTTCCATGATATTTTGGTATAGACAATATTTTTGACACAATATTCATGTCACATGATATTTTTAATCTGATATTTGTGTCATCTGCTGTCTGATCCATATTCATTTCTGCTACACACATCTTGCACAAGCCCTGCCTTCTGCTGAAACATAGTTGACACGCTCCTGTCATAAGTACTCACATATATATGTTGCTAAACAAGTGACTTAACAAGAAACATATATGGTATGCACATGATCTAAACCGTGTACATGATGTTGTTTCAGTACCCTGCCAGTGAGTTGAAGAGCTCTGTTTGAAGAAGACTACTGTTAGCTTAATTTCAGTGCCTCATCGTTGCAAAGAAAAATGTTTCTTTCTTATGCAGAAATGCTGTAAAATGTTATCCTGTATTGACTCATTTTCAGCACTGATTGACTACATAATGGAAGTTTTAGCTACTTAAAACAATCATTCTCAAAGTCAATAGCTCTGGCTTGTATTTTGAGCCTTGACTTAAACAATTCAAAATGCCTAATGCTGTGGAACGAAAAACACAATTACTTTCTTTATACAGTGCAGTAGGAGATCAATACAATGTATTGTCTAGTCTACCTCCTCCCCATCACTGTTAGCTAGCGCTAGCTCCCCTAGCTCCCCTGCTCACAGCAGTGCCCTGTCTCTTACCAGGAGCCCATCCCCCACCCCAACCCGCTATCCTGACATGCTCCCTCATGCCTCCAGGGGCCTCCATTCATCTGACCCTTCCTCCCCATCCTACTCTTCCCTCTGTGCACGCAGTTCCATCCCCCAGAACACCTTCCTGTGCGACACATTCACTCGCCACCTGCCCTACTTCCCCCTGCCCCCTCCAGCTTATCGCCGCTGCAAGGTCCCCTGAACTGACCCTCCAAATCCCATTCTCACACATCATTGGAAGGCTGACTTGATGAGATAGCACTCTGCCTACAACAACTTAAGGCAGAGGTTCGTAGCTTATTACTTGATACTGAGGAATTGTTAGCTAGCTCCAGACTAAGATGCTCCATTAGGAACAACCACCATCCCCTCTCGCTCCCAGCTAGGGGTTGTACCAGGCTCCCTTCCCCCCCTATACTCGGTGGCCACCATCCCACATCACACATAGTTGGGCCTCCGCTCCGCACCCTAATGACCTTTCTCGCCCCTCCAGATGTAGAACCTCCTTGTCTGATAGAGATATTCATTCCCTACTACTTCCATATGATCCGGCACATCCCTCCCCCATACCAAACTTGCAACTAATTGAATCCATCCCCACTGACCCATTCAGAAAACCTAGGCCAAACACCAGAACTTTAAATGAGAGCAACCTCACGAGAGTCACTACCAATCTACCTGCACCAACGGACACCAACATAAGACTCAAATGCGTGCTCCTAAACTGCAGATTGCCTGTTAAACATGCGGTGGAGAGTGGCAACATTATCCTTGCCCAGGATCTTGACCTTGTAATATTGGCGGAAACATGGCTAAATGGCCCAGCTGCTCTCACCCTGGACTTGTTAATGCCTCCCAATTAGGATATCATTAGGTTGGACAGAACTACTGGTCAAGGTGGAGGCATAGCATGTTTACACCACAGCAATCTGATAGTGAAAGTACTTCATGCTGATCTCCTGCCGTTTTGTGAATACCTATGCATTGAAGTGACTGGTGGCAACAATCACTAATGCAAACTGCACCCATTCTACCACCCACCTCGTGACAACCTTCCCTTCACAGAACAGATCATTGACATTATCTCGGCCAACACTGATTTCCATGGTACTCAGATCTTCATGGGAGATTTTAACCTCCACTGGAATGATGTAAATTCAATTCAATTCAATTCAATTCATCTTTATTTCGGCACTTAAGAACCATAAAAGATACATGAATATAACAATACAATTTAAAAAAGAATACCCATTATTATATTACAATTTGAACAATAATCGCAAAGTAAATACATCATGGAAAAGTAGGAAAGTCATAACATTTGTTAAAAACATGGTTACAATTTACACATAAAATTGATAGAATAACAGTTACAGTTTGCAGCCAGTCTTTTTACGAATGAAAAATATGGAAAGGAGAAATCTACTAATACTAAACACAACAGTTCTACTAGTATCAGACTTAATTATTCTAAGAGCCTCCCTGCAGGTTCTTACACCAAGGAGGTTACATAGGGGTTTGATCCATTTTATCCTTGCTTGAGCATAAACTGGGAAGAAAAAAAGGACATGTTGGTCATCTTCACTAGCATTCTGATGGCACAAGGTACAGACATCGCTTGACACCAAAGCACTTTGATCTACATTGCCCTTCCCAGCCCATCTAGTCAAGGTAGTATTGTACAAAAGATTGCCATGCCTAAATTTTAAAAATAAACTCTTGGCTAGTGGTGGTTCAATCTCATCAAGGAAAGTCTCAAATAGAGGGCTATCCTTGAAGGACAAAAAACTATTGGTCAGAGATCCACTCTTGTCCTCATTTGCCAGGCTATGTGCAAATTACCCCCAAAAAGTGGACTTAAGTATTTTCCTAGCATTATTGGGCAAGCTGTCTGGTATATCCCAAAACTGTGACAGCCCAATTTTTTTGAGCCAATGACAAACATGCTTAAACCAAGGATTCACATTAGCCACGTCCAAAGCCATTATTTCTTTTAAGCCGTTCCTATAGTCTACAAGTTCTGGGGTAGACCATAACCTTACCCAATATACTAGGGGCCGTAGGATAACATAGTAGTCCGTACGTTTAAAATCCAAATCCATCATTAATGTTATTAGTGGTGTGCCCTGCGGCATCTTCACAAGGTTTCTCATTAATTTGTTCTCTGTAATTGAGAATGCATTTTTGGACATAGGTCACCAAATTTCTGCCCCATAAAGAGCAGCAGACTGAGCTTTAAATTTGAATATTTCCAATGCGGGTGTTACTGCTTTACTCATACTCCCGCCATGTTTTTTTATAATTGGAATTATGTTCTGTGACAGCATGAGTTTGCTTTTCTCTACCTGCGTTTTCCAAGTAAATTTGGAATCAATGGAAACTCCCAAGTAGACAAAGCTCTAGACAGCTTCTAGTTTTTGCCCATTCAGTACCAAATTCATTGATTGTGATTTATGCGGGTTTAAGGCCATATATTTTGTTTTTTTACATTTATCTCCAACCCCTTTTTATCACAATACTGCTTGAACGAGTTCAAAAGTGCCTGTAAACCTCTGGGAGTCTGAGAGATCAATATGGTGTCATCCGCGAAAAGTAGTGCCGGAACCTTTTCACCATTCAATTTGGGGGAATCATTAGTACAATTTGACAAATGTGAGGGAATATCATTCACATATAGTGAAAATAGCGTTGGGGCCAGTACACAGCTCTGCCGGACCCCACGCTCAATTGGTATATTTTGTGATAATTCCCCATTTATCCCCCAACGTACGCTTGCAAAGTTTTTTTCATGCAATTTTATAATCTGACCTAACACAGATGATGGCAACCATTGTGCATGCAAAGAACCCCACAGAAGATCACGTGGGACCAGGTCGAATGCTGCTCTAAGGTCTACGAACGCAACATAAAGGTGGCCTTTCCCTATGTGCACGTATTTCCAATAGAGACAGCAGAGTCTAAAGACCTGGTCCACGGTACTTGTGCTACTCCTAAAACCTGCTTTGGAAATTGGTAAGTATCGAGTCATCCTCCATCCATATATTTACCCTATCTAAAATGTGTCTAGAGTAGATTTTCTGCAATATGTCCATTAAACTAATTGGACGATAGTTGGATGGGTCCAACCTATCGCGCTTTTTAAAAATTAAAACAATCTCTGCTCCCCTCCAGCTATCGGGGAAATTGGCCCCAGATGCCAAAACATTGCATAAGTAATTAATATACGGTGCCCAAACTGCTAGCTCATGTTTGTACAAATCACCAGGGATTTTATCGAGGCCCGGTGCTTTGCCATTCTTCACAGCATTAATGGCTTTCACGGTCTCCTCTAGGCTAAATTCTAATTTGACATCAGAGTCAATAAACCACAGGGCATCCTCGGTTGCAGGGATTAACAAACTGGGTTTTTTAAATAATTCTGTAAAATAGGTAACCCAGGTGAGTTCATCCAAATAGACATCTTTTGCTACTTTCCCTACACGATTTCCATTTGCCACCAGTCTACAGAAATTAATGTTATCCTTTGACTTTGCAGCAGCCAGAAGGTCGGCCCAGCTAGATTCTTCCCAAGCTATTTTTTCATAGTTTTGTATTTGCTTGTAAGCTTTCCTGGCCTCCCGAATTTCCACTGGGGTTTTTGTTTTTATAGCCTTTAGTATTCTGGTTTTTGCTTGTCTACATGATTTTCCGTACCATGGTTTACTGTGAGATATATTACTCAAGGTTTGGTGGGCTTTTTTCGGCATTTTTGTTAATAATACTTTTAGTTGATTAAAAAATTCATTATGATGGTTCATGAATTCAACCGAATTCACCGCCTCCAATGGAACCGTTGCATACAAAGAAAATGTATTAGCGAAAAGATGATAAATACTTGACAAAATGTCGCCGTGTTCCAGTATGTGAGCCCACTTTAGGGCACGCCTGTTATTACTTACTAGAATTTCCTCACGGTTTTCTATTTCATCAACTATATTATTACCTGAATCAGCCCCATTGAACAAACTAGAATCAAATAGCAGATCCAATGGGTAGTGGTCGCTCTCACACCTATTCTTTCCCTCCATATCAACCATGTATGGCCAAGTGTTCATGGAGACTATTATAAAATCAAGGTTACTTTTCGATTTATTCCTTACGAAGGTTGGATTTTTCCCCAAGTCAGCAGGGAGGCAGCCATTACAAGCCCTTAACCCATGTTCAACTGACAGCTTCACCATTTGGACAGCCAGAACAGAGCAATGAACAGGAGCTACGGTATCCAGCATGGGAATATTATTCACGCTGTCCTCTTCTTCCAATATATCCTCCAGTCCTAAGATCGGTTCATAATTACAATTAAAATCCCCTGCTAATATTACAGGTTGTTTGTTAACCATTCTATTTAGAAAGGAATCCAATTCCCCCAAGGTTACTGACTCCTTTGAGGACGCAAACGGACGGTTATAGACGTTAATTAAAAATATTACTTTCCCATCATGGTTATTGACTTTAAGAGCCAATATATCCATAGAGTTGGTATCTACCACCTCGATTTTTATTTTCAAAGTAACACTGACCCAGATTAAGAGGCCCCCTGAAGCTCTTCCTCTTGCAAAGGGTAATGCATTAATACAAAAAGCCTTGTATCCTACTCTGTGGTGACTATTGAGCGACCAAGTCTCTTGAAGAAAGCAACACACACTTGTCTCTATGTAATTGGACCACTCAGGGTCTCTCTGGTTTTTTTCAAGGCCAGCTATATTCCAGGAAATTAGTTTAGAATTATATCCCTTGCTATTGTAATTATACTGGTAGTCCTGTAGTTTTATGTCATCCTTCGCAGATCTAACTTCTATATGAGTATTGTCAGATAGGTCCTTTGTAAATGCAACATCTTTGGGCACACCTACACTAGTAACACATGGAGCAATTGCTTGGGGTATGTCTGAAATTTCTCTACGTAATCCCTTCTCGGAAGGTTGGTACTCTTCCAAATGATATAAGAGATTAGGTGCACGAAGGCCGGAATCGTCCTCTTCAATGCCACCCAATTGGATACCAATATTATTCACAGGCTTTTTTGGGCTTATCTTATTTCGAATGCTAATTGTTCCCCCCTTGTGCTGGTGTAGTTAATCTACTGACTCTAAGCAACTAAACCTATTGGATGTATGGATCCCTCCCCAACTGTTGGTATTCAAGGTCCTATGGCCCTCCTGCCCCATCCCAACCCTTGCATATTTGGTAACCCTGGACCAACTCCATCCATTATCTGGTTGTACCTCTGGTGTGTAAAAGTAAGATAGTGGTCTAGCCACTATAGCATTCCCATTGTTTAAAGGGGCCCAGTGCAGATGTGATCCACCGTTCGTGGGTCTTTAAAGTTTATAACCACACAGTCCCCCTGCGTTCTTTTTCTATTAAATCCCACCCAAGGGACCCTCCGTACCATTAAGATGTTACTGGTTATATTTGGTGGTAGTGGATGGTTAACATTTAGCCAATGGGATACCTTATTTTTCAATGCCCACAAGGTTTCCATGATTATTGGAGCCAATTCTGGAACCCCTGTTAAAACCTAAGGGCAGACTTCCGGAGGTAAATTTAAACATCTATGCTTTGATACCCTCTCTGTCATGACTTTGTCAGATTTTCGGATAGGGGTATTGGGACCCACGGGTTTTTGTTTATTATGCTCATTGTTTGCCAGGGATTTAACACATGGTTTGTTACCTTCAAAACTCGGAGGGTTTGAATTTAGGATCTGAGGAGTTACTTTTTTTGGCACTACTGAACGTTTGTTCGATGCCTTAGGTCTGCTTGCCAATGGGACTACAGGGGCAGACTTTCCCACCTGATCACCACTTAGGGAACTTATGTCCTTCTGCAAACCATAAAGCTGATTTTCTATACATTGAAGTCTTGCTTCCAGGGGGGCAAGAAGTGTTTTAAATAGCTTCCTCAGAGTATCTATTAGCGGGTCCACCATTTCATCTCTTTTACCCGTACTATCAGCTATGGTGCTATCAATAATGGTGTCATCAAAGATTCGTAATGCTGGGGTTTCTAATAGTATGCCTTCCTGTCCTGGCCCTTTCCCATGGTGTTCCTTCACCACCTCTTTACCTCTATTGTCATTTGGGTTCCCCACTTTTAGTAATTTGACTTTTCTAATTCCTAGAGCATTGTTATTTGGTCGCTTACGTTTAGGAATTGCACCCTCCTGTCTTGCTTGCATTTGGCTACTACTATTCCCATCTTGCGTGTCTACTAATATATTTTCTGGAGTAATTTCCGAAGGAATCAAGGTCAGGGGGTCAGATGGGATCGGATCTTGAAGATCTGGTTGGGCACTAGATGTATCATGGACCACAGCTTGCGTCTGTAGTAAATTAGATCTACTTGTAAAATTATTATCAGGCGTACGTGCAGACGCAATGTGGCCAATGGATGACCTTTTAGCCATTGCTAAATCTTGGAACACCCTGCATTCCATTAATACAATTCCTTGGTCTATAACAAAATTAGCACGTATGATGAAATTGTCTAGGGTTCCTATCAACTGTGGGCCACCTAATGCGGTTTTACTTCTGGTCTCACGTGTAGACATTTCCCTTGCTTCTTATATAACAATCAATAACCTTTACAATATATACTTACAAATTAAAAATAATAAAAGAGGGGGGGCCCGGCCCGGTCTTTTACGGTCTTTAATAGGCTTAAACGGGCCCGCCCTTGGCCCGGGCTTTGCCCAGGGCCGTCCCACGCGCGTCCCGCGACGCGGAGGAAGTTCGGTGCTCTTATGCGCCTCTGGGCGCAGGCTGTAGGCGGTGTCTGGGGCTGAAGCGCAAAGGCTCTTGGGGGCTGTAGTCCCCCCCTCTCAGCGGCCTCGACGCAGGATGGAATAGCGTTGCTGGCAGCGGGGGGGGACCTGGGCAGAAGCAGGAGCCCACAACAAGGGAGCTGAGGAGCCAGCAAAGTCCTGGGCGTGTGGCAGGAGCCCGTGAAAACAGCTTCGCCGAAGCAGGCAGGTAGGCGAGTGTCCATGAAAGAGTAGATGTAAATGATATGGTGGTCAATAGCCTTAAATCCTTCCTACTTGACCTCAACCAAAACCAAATTTGTGACCGCCCGACTCATATCAAAGAGCTATCTTAGATTTTGTCATTGGTAAGCCCAATCGCATCCTCCTTGAGTCCATCCTCGCATGTGATTGGACAGACCACTATTGCATCACCTTCCTCATCTTGGATTTGGCAAGAGCAAATAGATCCCAGCCTAAGAACCCAAAACAGTTGTCGACGGAACATCAACTCCCAAGAACTGACTGCTCTCTGCGAAAACACACTGCCCCCTCCTTGCACATGTTGGATGTCCATGACCTCATGGCCCACTATAACCGCTCAATGCTTAATGTACTAGACTCGGTTGCTCCACTACAGCTTAAGAGAATGTCCTCTAAACTCTCCAAACACGGTTCAATGAAAGTCTTAATTCCGATAGAAGAAATTTAAGACTTGCAGAAAGGTCGTGGCGATCCTACCCCTCCCTTGTACATCTCAACCATCTGAAATCCCTGAGAAGCATACACAATAAATGCACAGATTCTCTAACGCCACCTTTTTCAGATCTCAATTAGACCAAGCAAAAAAACGTCCCAAAAAACTGATCGAACTCATCATGTCCCAAGCTAACAGCCATCCTAATCTTTCGTCACCGGCTCAAGACTATTAAAATTGAGACTGAATTACGATCTGCCCTTGATCACCTGTCGATCAGTCCACTGAACACCCTCCATCCCCCAGGTTTAGATTTCACTGGCCCTGCGCAGCCCTACCTCCCCAAAAACAATGCATCTTGGAGCTTGTTCCAAACCTTGGATGAGGGCACTATTCACAAAATATTGTTGAATTTGAAACCTCCCAATCACTACAACAACACTTTGCCATCAAACCTTTTCCCGGAAGTTAGATCCTCCTTACTAACACTTTGGACTACGATTGTCAATGCTTCACTTCGGCATGGTGCTATTCCTAATTGCCTAAAATCGGGTCTAAAGAAACCATCCGCGGATCCCACGGACCTTCATAACTTTCGCCCAATCTCTAACATCTCCACCTTGGTAAAGCTCCTGGAGAAATGTGTGCACGCCCAACTCTGCTACCACATTGAACATTTTCTACTCCTAGACCAATGCCAATCTGGTTTCCGCCTGGGCCATAGTACAGAGTGTGCACTAACGCACATTGTTGATGATGCACTAAGAATGTTGGACCACAACGAGTCGTGGCTATTGATCCTTCTTAAACTCTCATCGGCATTCGATACTGTCAAACACAATAACCTAATTGATTTCCTGAAACACAGCATGGGGCTGTCTGGGCCTGTCCTTAACTGATTCTCTTTGTTCATTCAGAAGAGATCCCACAGCTTCAATGTGAACCAATCCCTTTCCCATCCTGCACCGGTTTTGCTGGCGGTTCTCTAAGGTTCAGCACTGTCTTCCACGCTCTTTAACCTATTCATGGAGCCTCTGACAGAAATTCTGAAATCATTCAGCATTAACTATCACATGTATGCAGATGATACCCAACTATACCTTAAGATTGCCTCCCCTGAGTACATTCCATCTCTCAACTCAATCTTTCTGGAAACACAAAGCTGGCTGACACGTAGCCACCTGAAACTGAATGCCCTAAAAACGGAATTCCTCCTAATCCCACCCCACAAACATTTCCCGTCATGGAACAATGCTTGAATCAACTTACCGTTCTAAACTGCAGACCTCTCCTCGTGGATTCGGCATCTTCTCTGGGTATCATATTAGACAAAATTCTGAACATGCAGAAGCACATCAGCTCCCTTACCAAAGGAGCTGACTACCAACTCAGTATCCTAAGGAAACTCAAACCCTATCTCCCTGCTCATGACCTAAAGGTTGCTGTGCAAGCAATAGTGATTTCAAAGTTGGACTATTGCAGCGCAAGGCTTCGCGGCTTGCACGGAGTAAAGATGGCTCCTCTTAGGGTTGCCCTCAATGCTGCTGCTAGGCTCATAACTGGCACTAAAAGACTCAAACCATATTTCTCCGAACTTGATGGCCCTGAACTGTCTTCCATATGAAGATCGGATACAGTTACAAATTGCGTACATGGTACACAAAGCCATCCACTTCAAGACCACGCTGTACCTCGCACAGAAACTGGACCTCTCATGTGGTTCCAGAGCCTCCAGAAGCGCCAGCACCCTTCTGCTCATACCACAAAAATTCAAGAAAATAAAGACCTACAATCGAGCCTTCTCAGGTATGGCACCGAGGATCTGGTACTCCCTTCCCCCCAAAGTCTGGCTGAACCCGTCCACGGTCCTCTTCAAAAAAGAAGTCAAAGGGCTCCTGATGAAGAAATTTTTGCCGCAGTCTGGCCTCTCCATCTGATTCTGGAGTCAGAGACGTTGTTTTGTGGCCCAGCTGCCAGGCTCACGAGAATGCTCTGACAATTTGTAGACTGTGAATTTGTCCTTTTTGTTGATTTTGTTCTGTTAGTTTGTACTCTTCTTGATGCATGAACTGTAAAGCGCTCGGATACCCTCAGTGGTCATGTCCACGCTATATAAAACTTTAAAAATAAATAAATAAATAAATAAGCATTTTGTGGTATGATATATTATACAGGCAATAGCATGAGCTGAGAGAGAAATACTCGTCTGGGTAGAGCCAAATCCCAATCAATGTTCATTTTAAAGATTTGGTAACAATAGGCCTTGCAAACCGCTGCACTCACTGTCATGTCAGACCTAAAAAGAAAATCATTACAAGAAAGTAGACATTCTCTCCTGACAGGTTGTGCCACTTGTGGTTTAGGGTTGTGAATCCGAGAAATGGTGTCTGAACTTAAAACAATGTTGCAAAGAAACGGGAAATAAAGTAAAAAAGAAAAACTAACAAAGGTAAATGAAAAAGAATCCTAACTAACAGTTTTGCTGCGATGATCATGCTTTTTTTTAAATGTATACTTCTAAAGTATAAAATGAAGGCTAGAAATATATATAGTAGGAAGAGAACAGACACAAGCTGCCAGTGGCAATGCCGGCTCCTCTGCTCTAGGAGTGATAAAGTCTGTTTGATTAACTAGTTCTGTACAATAAAGGAATTGGATTTTATGGCCGTGGGCAATATTCACAGCAACACCTGAAAAAACAAGCAGTGCTTGGGAGGCAGCCGCTGGCTGCAGGATGAACTTCAAGAACGCACCTCACAGAAGCCACTGAAAAAGCAGTTTTCTATCGCTCAGGGAGTGAAAGGTTGCAACTGAAATATTGTGATATCGTTGTCATGAACTGAAATCCTAATAGAGCCTCTCACTAAACAGCTGCAACCATATGTCACATAAATGACTGAACATGACAAACGTGTGATGAGAAAGTGTGCTTTGTAAAATAGTCCCTCATGCATTCCAGTGCATAGGAGGTGGAATGATTCGTGAAACAGCCAATAGCATGAGGTGAGAAACCGATGCACCATTGGACGGAGCCAAAGCCTAGTCCATTTATGTATTCAAGTATTAGCAACAATAGGTCGTTCAGACAGCTGTGCTTTAAAACCAGAGCTACAAAGGTTCCCTAAAGCAGATGACCCTCCAGGAAAAAAAGAATAGATAATTGTCGAAACACAATTAGGCGGTGTATCGTAGAAAAATGTTAAGAATGATTACCGCATTAAACACTTCTATTTAAACAGTGCACTGGGGCATGAGTATGTTTCCCTTTTTAATCTGTAATTGTGCATTAACAGATGAACTGTGCACTATGCAGCTACAAAGTCCACTATGCAATGAGAGACCAGAAAAAGAACTGGCGATTAAAGAAATGGTATGCCCCTCTAGTGATGTTATATTTTTTCTTTTAGAACGGCCACATTCCACATTGTTGAATGAGAGGAAAGGTATTATCAGGCCAGGCCTGGAATCAAGTGACACACTGTTGTTCAATGACACTAGCCACTCACACAATAACATACCATACCACTACAGAGAACAGTGACCTCATTCATGTTCTACTGGTAAAAGCTAACACAAGATGGTACTATATGAGATATCCAGGGGGTAAAGAATATAGGAACAGTTAAAATGGCGGCTTCGTGGTTAGATGAACCTTTAAATAATCATTACTATAAGTATAACACAATTGTAACTAGATGCCAGCATGTGGAGGCAATGTGTTCTTTCACTCTAAACTCTTGGCAAATGTTGTTCTTCCTATGTTTGGAGAACACCTTGACTTAGAGTCTAGTTTGAGGGGTGTTTTTTATTTTTAAAAGCTTGTCTCTCT
This sequence comes from Lissotriton helveticus, assembly GCF_964261635.1. NCBI lineage: Eukaryota > Metazoa > Chordata > Amphibia > Caudata > Salamandridae > Lissotriton > Lissotriton helveticus. The sequence continues at coordinate 1,287,083,713 of NC_136057.1, read as the reverse complement.
GATCTCTTGTTCCAAACTAAAGGGGACTCTTGGACCCGACCCTTTTTGCAGTGGTTTTCCCACACTTTTGCCTTTCTCTTGTATACTTCTGCCCTTGTTTTTGTTGGTTTTGGGACTCTGGGCACTTTACCACTCATAACCAGTGCTAAAGAGCATATGCTCTCTGTATATAATGTAGTGGTGATTGGATTATCTATGATTGGCATATTTGATTTGCTAGTAAGTCCCTAGTAAAGTGCACCGGTTTGCTCAGAGCCTTTAAAGCAAATGCTACTACTGGGCCTGCAGCATTGATTGTACCACTCACATGAGTAGCTTGCAAATACGTCTCCTACTAGCCACTGCAGAGTCTGTGAGTGCAGCTTTAAACTGCTGTGTCGACCTGGCAAGTGCCCCTAATTGTCAGGCCCAAACCTTCCCTTTAATTACATGTAAGTCACCCCTAAAGTAGGCCCAAGGCAGCTCCATGGGTTGGGTGCAGTATTTTTAAAAGGCAGGACATGTACTGGTGTTGTTTACATGTCCTAATAGTGAAATCTTGCTAATTTAATTTTCCACTATTGCAAGGACTATCTCTCCTATAGGGCAATATGGAGATTAACACTAGACTTTTGTACTCTCAGAAAAGCTGGGGCCAGGGCAGGGAGGCAGGAAACTCCAAACACCTCTGTAGGGGGAGGACTCTAGAAGCTTCTCCCTCTTCGAAGTGGGAAGCCGGTGTAAATAATTGACCCTTAGACCCAAGTCTTCAGTACACCTTTGGACCAGTGGAAGACTCAGATGGACTGCTGTGCTGCTTTGCTGCGAGGACGGCTGCTACTCTGCTACCCCCCTGCCTGAGTGAGAAGGATTAGACCTGCATCTTGAACCCAGGACCAGCAGAGTGACTCCAAGGGCTAGTGGGCTGACCTCCTAGTTAGAGCCTTAGAGACAGAAAAGCACCATACACCTTGAACTCTGAACTTGGACTCTGCCTGCTGTGAGTTCTGCACCCCAAGTGGTGCCAACCCAGCCCCAGACCCATGAAACTGGGCCTACATTTGCTCTGCCAGCCCAGCTGTGGTCTTTGAGCAGAAACGACGGAGCACAACACATCTCCTCGCTGCTCCGCATAGGAAATCACCACAGTACAATGCTCCCTAATGTAGGACTCTGAAGCTCTTCAGAACTGCAGCTGAGTGACTCATCCTCAATGCAGGACCTTGCATTGCAGCCCTGCAGCTCCTTGAAACTGCTTCTGCCTGAGGCATCCTCGATGCGGGACCTTGCATAGCAGTCTGCAGCTCATCAGAACTGCTGCTGTGCGACACATCCTACACGTGGAATGTCCCAAAGCTCCACTTCCAGGACTTAAGGTACTTTGTTTAGAGGGACTTAATTGGTCCCTGTATTCGGCCCATGCTCCATCACGGTCGGCCTGGACTCTGTCACAGTCCAGCATGACCAGATGACCATTTGCTTTGTGCTTTTAGGCACTATTTTTACCTAAATCATTAAAATTGTGTACCTCTGGTTCTACTGATTCGTCTTATGTTGTTTTGTGTCAAATAACTCATTACATTTGACTCTATATTTCTAATTTGGTGTGGGAATTTAAATTTCTTGGGCCTCATTTATGAAAAGTGACGCATCGCTGTGTGAAAACAGCGATGCGTCACTTTTCACTGTGCCCTCCTTGCGAGACCAATGATGCGTAATATATACAGTATGACGCACCATGGCGCAAGGAGTTACAGATACGTCAGTATTTCTGACGTATCTGTATGGCGTAAAAGTGACGCATTGCTGGAGTGTGTCACAAAAGTGACGGAACTCCAGCAATGTGTCCTTTCACATGGGGCAAACCCCATGTGAAAGGGCCTGCGTCAGTCTTACGCCTGCTGTGAGGCAGGCGTAAGAAATTGACGCATTTGTGTCCTAGAAGTGGCGCAGTGAAATCTTATAATTTTCACTGCGTCACTTCTATGACCCTGTCTTGCATCAGAACGCCCCCCCTGCATACATTATACCTGGCGTGGGTATATTGTAGAGCAGGGGTTTACAAAGTGACGCATCTACCTAGATGCGTCACTTTGTAAATATGGTGCAACAAGGCACATTTTTTACGCTGCTGGTGCGTCACAAAAAGTGACGCACCGGCGGCGTGAAAGTGACGCACGGCCTCATAAATGAGGCCCCTTGTGTTTTCACTTTATTACTGTTTGAAGTACTGCATGGGTACTTTACACATTGCCCATACGTTCAACCTGCCTGTTTTGTGCCAAGCTACCAGAAAATTAAGCACAAGTTAATTTGAGGTTTACTCATGTTTCACCCTGACAAGAAGTGTGCTTGCTGCTTCAGTAGGGTTACACCCTCTTCAACCAGTAACCCAAATTCCTACACCCCCAAGTGCTGTTCCTGGGAACCTTGGGCTGTGTCTAAATGGAATTACTACCCCTAGAAACTGGGGCTTACAAACTTTTTCGACTACCAGACCTCCGGAGTACTGGGTCAAATCCTCCCTGCCTATCTGACCAAAGCACACACTCCTGGGCATGAAATCAAGGGGTATATTATCAACAACTAGCGATAATTTTTGTCTCTAACTTGTTTAGAGACAAAAATTATCGCCGCACATCGGCGATTTTTATCGCAGATAAACCTTGCTATTAGCAAGGTTTATCGCAAATGCGATAAAAAACGCCCGCAATGCATGAATATCGCTGAAAAGTCAGCGATATTCATGCATATCGAGCAAATGCTCTTAGCCATGTTATCCACCTCCCATTGGATAACATGGCTAAGAACTGCTCAGGGCAGGTGTTAGCTTTTGGAGATATTCGCCCTTAGCGCAAATATCTCCAAAAGTTGGTAATAGGAGATAGCGATGTTAGCGACTGTTTCCAGTCGCTAACATCTTGGCACGCCCACTTTGCATATCATTAGTGATAAATATCACTGACATGCAAAGTGGGGCCCATGATGGTCGCTATCTCCTATTAGCTGTCGCTAACTGGTGTTAGCGACAGCTTGGTAATAGGGAGATCATTTTATCTCCGCTTTCTTGGCTTTTAAAGCCAAAAAAGCGGAGATAAAACCCCTTGATAATATACCCCCAAGTTTCTCACAGTTTGAGCTTCTCCGCAGCAGCAAATCTCATTCAGCAGACTCTTGGTGAGAAGGTATCTGGCCTCATAGAACTCATCATCGGATACAGCTGCAGTCTTGCCCTGCTGAAGGATTCCAACCTCAAGAAAATGAGATTTAGGGCCAAATTTATTAAGTTTGTCATGCAAGGCAGCACAGCAAGTCACTTTGCTGCACACCCCGGCGTAACTGGGAAAGAGCAAGAATGCGCTGTATTAATTCAATATGGCACATTCTTGTTCTCTACTCTTGCACTGGAGCCGTTTTTGCAGCCTAGCGCAAATCAGCCACCCTTGGACCTTGGTACAAGAGTGTCTGTGTTGTAGGAAGGATTGTTTTTGTTTCGAAAGGGGCACCTTTTTGAACAAAAACAACCCTTGGAGGCATTTTCCTCTTTCAATGTGTGCTGTAGAATGCCGCACACATAGAAAGAGTAAAAAATGAGAAGAAATAAAGATATTTCTCCTTGTTACGCCTCTCCTGGGAGGCTTAGGATTTTGGCTCATTCCCAGGTTTACTAGTCCTAGTAAATCTGGGAATGCTTCAGAGACCATGGGAGTTTTATGGGAACACCAACCGCAATGCCCATGGAACACCTTCCTTGCACAGAATAAGGCAACACAGCAATTTGAGCTGCGTTGCCTTACACCAGATTTTTTAAGTGAATCAAAGCCACACAAAGTGACTTTGCGTGGGTTCAGAAATATGACTTAAGGTTCAGTGGCGACTCACAGAGGGAGTTCTGCAGGGCGGTGTGGGGGGCCGCGGAGGGGCAGGGTGGGGCGGTAGTGGAGTTGGAAATACGATTGCCAGGAGTAAAGTAAGTAAATAAATAAATAAAACTATTTACTTTGCGCTCGCTAAATCGCCAACGCACCTTTAAACCAGTGTTTCCCAACCTGTGAGCGAGGAAAGCATTTTAATTTTATTTTCAAAAAGAAAATCACGCATTGTGATTTTATTTTTGAAAATAAACAAGCAAATAATGTAATGTTTGGTTCCGTCATGTTGAAGGAGCCCTGCACAAAACTTTAAACAGCATTGACAGGAACTGCTGTGACAGCGGTTCCTGACAACGCTCTAGAAATGACCACTAGCAGGCCTTGACTGCACCTCCACCCACCAAATCATGAAATGACCACCAAGCAGAAAGTCATTTCTTAAAGCATTGACAGGAACCTCCATCATAACTGATCCTGTCAATGCTTTTTGCAGTTTGGTGCACAGTTATGTTAACATGACGGAGTCCTACAGTGAACTGTTTTATTTTTTATTTTCAAAAAGAAGTTTCTGAAGAGGGATATTTTTTTTGAAAAACAAAATGCCAGCCCTCACCTTAATCTGTTGCACCATCAGAGTAGTTTGGCCACGGGGGATATGGAGTAGTCTCTGCCACGGTCAAACTATGGTCTGCCAGCTTTAAATTCGACAGACGGACCATAATGTTGGTAGTAAGCACACTGAAAAATCAAAGGGGATGATAGACGGAGTGTTGAACATTGCAAGCACTCACCCCCAGTCAACTGATATGGATTTAATCCATCATCATTCTTTAGCTCACTCCGCCACCCCAGTTCAGACATGGCCATATGCAAATCAGTCTGACCCTGTGCCTCATGGAAACAGTCCAGCTCGAACTGCCAAGCCATGTCTTCCCTGGACCGGAAACAAGCATCCTGGGTCCAGTTTCTGGCTAATCAGCCTTCATCAGCCAGGCTAGCTTGAATCCAGTGGCAAAGTGAGCAAGGGACCCACGTCTGGGCATACCCGGCCAACTTAGGGCGAACAAAGCAAACCCAAAGGGGATGATGGACACAGTGTTGAACATTGCAAGCACTCACCTCCAGTCAACTGATCTGGGTTTAATCCATCATCATTCTTTAGCTCACTCCGCCACCCCACTTCAGACATGGCCATATGCAAATCAGTCTAACCCTTAGCCTCATGGGGACAGTCCAGCCCGAACTGCACCACAGTTGCGACAGAGTATGCTTACTGCCAACAGTAAAATTGGGCCATAAGTACTTTGCTGACTAGACGAATAGTTATCGTCTAACAACTAAATTGATGACTTTGGAAATTAGCACCCTGGATTCTAAAGCAGGCTTTGGGATTTGACAACAAAGCTTTTGGCTCCAGAAACTCAACTTTATCTCCCAGTTTGCCTCGATTTCTGAAGATGTGTGTAGGGTACATATGTTAAAACCAACTGTGCAGTCACAATTTGTGCTGAAACACCCATTGTTTATGGAACTCAACAAAGCTGTATGAACTCGACAACGAGGCCGCTTTCTTGATTCAACTGTAGTCCACCTTTGAAACTTTGATATGTCTTGTGTTCCTTGTGCTATAAGGAGGGAGATGAGTACATCAGGTATGTTCTACGTGTCACCTGTGAGTCGAGTGAATGATGATAATGTGGAGTGGGGGTGGTGTGCCATCCCAGCTGGTGTTGGAAGCTGATTTTGGAATCAGGAAGAGGAGGGAAGACAGACTCCATGGGGCATCTATATGGTGCCGCTCGTTCTTTGGTACATCCTGCACCTATGTTATTAAATGATTGCCTGTTCTGCATTAGCCTCAGTTAATCTTGAGCCCCACCTATTTAAGAGCTCCTCCTGTCCAGGACTGAGGCAAGATTACAATTCTCTTTGGTCTAAAAAAAAGGCTGACACTAACAAGGACCTTTCAGTAAACAATGGCTTGTACCTAAAAAAGCCAGCTAGACTTGCGTGGAAGAGGTGACTAAACTATGCTCTTTGAAAATGCTTTGTTATGACATATGAAAATATTAATCTACACTGCAGCTTTTACTTTTAAATCGATGGGCACATTTTTAATACTGGGAATTAATGTTTATAATTTATGCTACAACTTCTCTTGCTGTGGAATACCTTCAGTACTGCCAGTGTACCATGGCCTGACGGAAAATAAACTCCATCAGGTCAAAGACAGACTTTCTCTTCCGCTGAAGCTAAGAATTTGTATTTGATTCCCTTTCAGATACACAGCGGTTTCCATGAGACATCCGCGAGGAGGCGGCGGCTGATGGCAGAAGCCACAGTAGTAGACACTGTTCCGTATCCCCCAATGAATGTGACCAATGGAACAAACACATGCATCATTTTTTATGCCACAAACATCTCTATGACGGTCAACGGGACCATTAAACTGGACTTGACTAACAAGACCTTCGTGTCTGGAGATGTTGACACTAATTCATCTGACTGTTCACCCGGAAACACAACGTAAGTATCAGTTCCAATAGCCCAGGCTTCTCCAGTGAGTAACTCATGAGTATCTCTTCTGTGTGCAGCTCAATCTTACAATTAGAATATATATCAAAATGTAAAAGTGAATATTCGAGGCAAACGTGTATTTTCAGAACTCAACAGCTGGTGGTTGGGGAGGCGTATTGCTAATATTAATTTGGTGCCAGCGGCATTGCAGCCATGGCTGTTATTCATTACCCATGCAGAGGCATTCCATTTTGAGAAAGCATGTTTTCCATTACTGGTGGGCACCGGGCCTGAAGCACTAAGTTGATCTCTTAGTAATCTTGCTTATGGTGGACACTAATGTAACCTTATCTGATGTGGTCAGTATTATAACTCTGATAATATTATTAGCTTGGGATGATTTTCATTGAAGATAAGTAGCTTTTACTACAGAAAAGGTTGGAGACCTCAGCAATAGCCTAAAGCATGATCTCACTTCCTGTCACATGCCTGGATCATGTGATTCCATCAATAGCCAATCTTTGTGTACACAGGTGTATAGGCCATGCTTACATGTAATTTAACAGTAGGAAAAAAGAGAGAACAGGGCTATGCCCAAATCACCCTCCTATACCTGGGCATAGGACATCAAATTGATGAATAACATGGGAGTACGGAGGGATGAATATCCAATTTGTTTACAGTAAGGGCACAAATAATTACCCTGACATTACTGTATAATTTTTCAAGGACCAATGTTCAAATTAATTTCACACACATACATGCCATCGGACCAGTCTCTGACCCACATATCACTTGAAAAATAAATTGATGAAAAAAACATACAACAATGTGTATACAAGGACAAGAAAGAAAGAAGAAAAACATACATATATGTGTATATATACCAGTCTCAGTATCTCCAATACCCCAACAAGATATTTAAAGCAATAGTGTTCACTCATAATATCTGAGTGATACACTTTGAGGAAGTCCTTCTGGCACGTGAGGTACAACACCTCTCTATCTTTTCAACTAACGTGCTTCTAAACAATTCAACATATTTGTATTAATGGTGACTCCTCTATATAAAGCCGTCGACGCAGACGTGTTTCAGCCGTCAATTTCTTCTGGCCTCCTCAGGACAAGGGTAAAGCAAAATCTATGGGCTAGCGTCACGTGATTCCAACTGCTCTCAATCTCTAAACAGGTTTCAATCCCTGAATCCAGGTGCACTCAATCCTGTACGGCGGGCACCCCCGGCGGGGCTACCTGTATCTTACACAGTACAGGCCGAGTGATTCACCCAGGCCTCCATTTCCCGTGTGCCACCAACTAAGCGCAGTCTGTCCACCTTAAATTCAAACAGTATGCAACCATACTGTTTGAATTTAAGGTGGACAGACTGCGCATAGTTGGTGCCAAATTCAGTTTCAAATTCAGGCCGATCATGATGGAGCACATGCCAGCTACAGATACCCAGTTAGGCACGCAGAACAAGAATACCCTAAATCCTGAATCCGAAGCATTGCGAGGTCTGGCTTCGAGGATGAGTTGCACAGCAGAGCCGATGCGAGGTCCGGATCAGAGATACACCAAGCAGTGTTGGTTTCGGGGACCTATGAGGCTGCGGTTATCAGTCCGTCATCGTCATCAAGGAGGCAGTCAATGAGGTTTGCCTGTGCTGCAAGAGTCTGTGTCGAGGATGCATCACGCACAGGCGGTTCTGATGAGGATGCATGCTGTGGGCTGTGAGCTGCGGCGGCGATGCGGGGTCCTTGCGTTGATAAAGTCCATGCAGCAGAGGTGATTCAATTTGAATTGCTTATGTTATCTGCCTCCCCTTGGAAACGTGGTCCTAACTACAACTACCTAGGGGAGACCACCACTGGCTTATATATATATATTTTTGTCAATGGCCATTATGGCCAGTCTGTAACAGAGAATGGCACTCACACAGGGATGTAATGCTAATTTAAGCTATTTATACACTATGGATCACAACCTTGAATAAATGTGACTGTAACAGGCAACGTTAGCAATTTTGAATTGTGATCTGTGCGATTTGTTCATGTCAGCAGAACCTTGAGATAGCAATGTAGGATTATATTACACATTACCCTTTATGCATTTGTTACATTACACACTTATTTTTGGTGTAGCTAGCTTGAAAGAATCTGTTTGCTTCACAATGCATCTAACAATTGGCACTTACTGGAATTAGACTGGTCCCTTTCTTGAATAAATTAATAATAAAGCAATTGGAAAAGGTGACGGTCAGCGTACTTTGGTGATTTGATGGCTACAGCATTTATTGCATAAGTGTGGATTTACTGCTCTTGCCACATAATTTGCAAAAGTTGCAGATTTAAACAGAACTGATGTTTCTGTGAATCTATGACAAAATATCGACAGCAAAAAAATCTACCTACAAAAATATTGCAACAAAAATATCGGGTACAATAATATCAACATCCTATCTCTAACAAGGTAAGTACAAAAATATCGAGAAAAAAAACTATAGAATGTCAAAAATATCGTTTTTTAAAAAATATCGTTTTTTTAAATAAAAAAAGTAATATTAACAAAATACTACTTATAAATGTAATAAACATAGTTAAAAATATATTACAATATTTAAAATTAATAAATAATGTAATAAAAACAAATAATAATAAAGATATAATACATAGTATATACTTTATTAATAACTCTAAAAAATTATAATAATAATTTTTAAATAAATGAAAATATAATAAATTACAAATACATTTATATACATAAAATATTAATATAAATAACAATTAATAACAATTTAAAACAAATTTAAAAAAATAAGTAAATGTTGGATAGCGTACGGGTAAAAATTACTATTCCCACTCCAGAGAGTGCAACAGTAGGGAAAGTGTTGGATAGCCTAGGTGTAAAAATTACTATTCCAACTCCAGAGAGTGCAACAGTAGGGAAAGTGTTGGATAGCGTAGGGGTAACAATTACTATTCCCACTCCAGAGAGTGCAACAATAGGGAAAGTGTTGGATAGCGTAGGGGTAAAAATTTCTATTCCAACTCCAGAGAGTGCAACAGTAGGGAAAGTGTTAGATAGCGTACGTTTAAAAATTACTATTCCCACTCCAGAGAGTGCAACAGTAAGGAAAGTGTTGGATAGTGTAGGTGTAAAATTACTATTCCATCTCCAGAGAGTGCAAAGTAGGGAAAGTGTTGGATAGCGTAGGGGTAACAATTACTATTCCCACTCCAGAGAGTGCAACAGTAGGGAAAGTGTTGGATAGCGTAAAGGTAAAAATTACTATTCCGACTCCAGTGAGTGCAACCGTAGGGAAAGTGTTGGATAGCGTAGGGGTGAAAATTACTATTCCAACTCCAGAGTGCAACAGTAGGGAAAGTGTTGGAAAGCGTAGGGGTAAAAATTACTATTCCAACTCCAGAGAATGCAACAGTAGGGAAAGTGTTGGATAGCGTAGGGGTAAAAATTACTATTCCAACTCCAGAGAGTGCAACAGTAGGGAAAGTGTTGGATAGCGTAGAGGTAACAATTAGTATTCCAACTCCAGAGAGTGCAACAGTAGGGAAAGTGTTGGGTAGCGTAGGGGTAAAAATTACTATTCCAACTCCAGAGAGTGCAACAGTAGGGAAAGTGTTAGATAGCGTACGTTTAAAAATTACTATTCCCACTCCAGAGAGTGCAACAGTAAGGAAAGTGTTGGATAGTGTAGGTGTAAAATTACTATTCCAACTCCAGAGAGTGCAACAGTAGGGAAAGTGTTGGATAGCGTAGAGGTAACAATTAGTATTCCAACTCCAGAGAGTGCAACAGTAGGGAAAGTGTTGGATAGCGTAGGGGTAAAAATTACTATTCCAACTCCAGAGAGTGCAACACTAGAGAAAGTGTTGGATAGCGTAGGGGTAAAAATAAACATACTTATAAATAAATAAAAAAAATTAAATTATAAAAAACGTAACTATTAAATAAGTATAAACCATTTACAAATACCAATACATAATTATTAAAAACATGATTAGCAATAAATAATTAACTAAAAAAATTAACAAAAAATACCATTTGATAATATTTAATTACCAATCAATAATTAATTAACAATTATATAATTAACAAAACAATTAATTAAAAAAATTATTACTTAATTAAATTTAAATTACTTCCCACCCAATTCCCCTATAAACCCACAACCCACTAAAGAACATAATTATCAATTAATCAATTAATAAAAATTATTTAACAATTATTTAAAATTAATTACCAATTAATTAAAATAATGTATAATTCCTACTAATTAATAATTAATTTCGTATATTTAAATTACTTCCCACCCTATTCCCCTATAAACCCACAACCCGTTACAGAACATGATTATCAATTAATCAATTAATAAAAATTAATTACCAATTACCAATACATTTAAATTAATTACCAAATAATTAAAATTAATTTATAATTCCTACTAATTAATAATTAATTTAGTATAATTAAATTACTTCCCACCCTATTCCTCTATAAACCCACAACCCGCTACAGAACATAATTATCAATTTATCAATTAATAAAAATTAATTACCAATTAATTTAAATTAATTACCAATTAATTAAATTTAATTTATAATTCCTACTAATTAATAATTAATTTAGTATAATTAAATTACTTCCCACCCTATTCCCCTATAAACCCTCAACCCGCTACAGAACATAATTATCAATTAATCAATTAATAAAAATTAATTACCAATTAATTAAAATTAATTACCAATTAATACGATTAATTTATAATTCCTACTAATTAATAATTAATTTAGTATAATTAAATTACTTCCCACCCTATTCCCCTATAAACCCACAACCCACTACAGTACTAAAATACAAAATGTAATTAAATTACATAAAAATAAATTAAAAACATAATCAATACATAATAATATACATAAAATTAATGTAAAAATCGATATTAGTAACATCGAAATTATTAACATCGATATTACTAACATCGATATTTAAAACAACCATATTACTAATATCGATATTAAAATCTTTCGATATTACTTACCTTCTATATTATTGCCCCTTCGATATTTAATCTTCGATATTAATTTATTTCGATATTTAAATATCGTTATTTTGTCTGCATACCGTTTCTGTATCAAATGGATACAAAAATACTGACAATGTGCCGCATAAATTACATTTGTTTCCACATAACCTGAATAGCCCTGCTAGATAATTTGTCCTCCATGTTGCATAATCTTGGCAGCACAGAGAATAGTAAAGCTCTGCAGAGAGTTTGTGGCGTGTCGTTATGATGATGAATCTGTATTTCTCAGACAGTCAAGAAATATTGAAAGGTTTCCTATATTTCACGTATCTAAGTGAAATAACCTTATATACCATTGCTTGGTGTGCAACAAAATGATTTTGCGCTTTTTTCATAAAAAATGCAGTATTATAGAAGTCTGAGCCAAATTTATCAAAGGGTTGCGCTGCTTTTGCACCACGCAATGGGGTTCTAAAGTGACGCAATCCTTAAGATGCGATTTATCAAGCCAGGCAAGGCCCAGAGTGGCTTGATAAACCAAGAGTACTGCAACGCAGCGCAAATCGCTGTGCTGCATTACTGTGCCACAGTGATGTGTTCCATGGGTGGTGCGTGGGTGTTCCCACGCAAAACCCATGGATTCTGACGCGTTCCTATATTTACTATAGTGATAGACCTGGGAATGTGCCAAAACTGCTACGCATCCCCAGGGGAGGCATAACAAGGAGAAATATGTTTATTATGCCTTGCTCTTTTCCTCTTTCTATATGTGCTGCTGCATCACACATAGAAAGAGAAAAGTGCCTCAGGGGATTTTTTTTTGTTTTTTTTTGCAGGAAAGTGCCTCTTCCTGTCCTGCATAAAAAACCATATCCTGCCTGCAACGCAGGCACCCTTGCACCATGGTGAAAGAGAGCCGGCACTGGCTCTAGGCAACACATTGTGCACCAGCTCTGGGAAAAGGCAGGAATGTTCTGTGTTATGTTAAATATGGCACATCCTGCCCTTTCCCTGTCACGCAGTGCAGTGCAGCAAGGTGACTTGTGTGTGTGGCTTCAACATAACTATGCCCCTCAGTATTTTACACTGTTTTGACGGATCTTTTATTTTGTACTACAAAAATGATCATGCATTTTTTCCTATGGTAAACATTCCATTGTTAAATATTGTTTCCATTAGCCTTGGCCTTTCAAATAGTTGGGATACTGGTAGCTTTACTTCTAGCGCATGGTAACATTCAACAAAATACAGTGAATAAAGCAACTTAAATGACCATTGTTTATGACCTTTGTTTGTAGTCCTCGGTATTGTGGGGGTCACATAGCTTTCTGTCAGCAAAAAAACTTGTCAGAGTTTCCAACATTATCGTTTTTGTCTCTTTTCCGTTACAGGTTCTCCTTAAAATATTATAATTTGACGACAGACATCAGGACCCTAGAGATAAGGTATGATTTATCAGTAAAATAAAGAAGCAGGCTGTCCCTGTTGAACCACAATGTTTTGGGTGATTGAGTTGTCATAAACAAAAAGACTTAAATTGAAAATAGCAGGGGCAGTCCTAGGACTATTGGGGCCCTGGACAGCAAGGGAATGCCTGGGGCCCCTCTGATTTGCATACAGAGTGGAATTACAGGAAATGACATCACAGGAAGTGTCATCAATTGACTATTGTTGAATGGCTTTGCAAGAAGTAACTTTCTTGGTGCTATTATGAGTGAAACAAAAATATCATTACAACGAATAAAATAAGTATATATATTTTAAAGTTCTATTAAATGGAAATATATTATATTAGTCCTGTGGTACAAGTCCTGCCTCCCGGTTGTCATGTTAGCAAATGCTGGCCACCTCTACACAGTGGTTGTTCCCAGAGTTAGTGTTGGGACATCCAACTGGGATGGATTGTGTCAGGCTTGCCAGCTAAGCTATTTGTTTTGCACCCCCTAATGATTAGCCTGTTTGCCTACATCATTCCCTTGGCAAGTAAAAAAAGGTGGACATTTGGCACCAACAGGAGCTGGCTGTGCGGTACAAGAGAGAAGTAGCCAGTAGCATAGTAATGTTGCCATGGGCCCTGATGCAAGAAAATGACACCAGACAATAAACACAGCCATAATTTGGTTGCATTGGGTCCCTAAAATACTTGATCCCTGGTGCTACTGCACCTGCTGTACTATTGTTAACTACACTCATTGAAAGAGGCCCCATCGGCCTCGTTGCCATGTTCCAGTGCTGCAAAGCTAATAGGTGGGTGCCTTCTCCCTTGGGTGTCCAACCAAGGCCAAGAAGCCCTGGGAGGATTGGACTCTCGCATGCCTCATGGCTCTAAAACATGGCTGTGAGGCCCAAGAAAGAGACGGAAGTAGCACAGAAAGGGTGCCATGGTGCAAATTAAAAGTGTCTCCTCACCCTTGTCCACTGGCTGCACAGAACAGTAAAGCCATAATATGTGAGCATAGGGCTCTTAATAACTGCAGCTGCTGCACTACCGATTGCTATGCCCCTGTCAGATACCCATGCACAGTGCCAGGATATAGCACTGTGAGACAAATGTAATTGGGCCCAGGGGTGGGGGGGGGCATGCAAAGCGCCCGATCTCTCAGGCATGGTTTGGCATGGAGACGATTAGGAGAAACCCATGGGCCTAACAGCACTGAACCATGGCTGTGAGACTCCCAGGCAAGAGGCGCCCTCTGCAAGGTCTTTTACTGCTACACAATTGCTTAAACCTCACAACCATGGTCTAGTGATGCAAGGCCCAGGAGAGGGGACCCAGAATAGAGGAGCCCTCTTCCATGGGCCTTGCAGCAGTAGGGTAAACTGCAAGCCCAGAGGAAGGGTGTTACCTCCCATGTACCACCCCACCTGATCTAGAGCTGCAAGGCCCGGGGGAGGGTGGTCCCATCCCCTTGGCTTCCAGATATAGTCTAGTGCTGCGTGGCCCATGGCATGTGGCCTACTGCCTTGGGCATCACATTCATGGTCTGGTGCTGCAAGGAAGAGGAAGTACCCTTCTCTGGGCATCGCAGTCTTAGTCACCAACCATCGCTGTGAGGGCCAAGTAAGGTGCTCAATTTTCCATCATCACTTCATTTTTAGACATACTGCATGTGTGGAGACACAATTTGTGAGCAGAGGCATTAGAAGATTTGTGTTGGAGAACAGGCAAACTATGAGTCACAGTGGATTTTTGAGGGTTGATTCTAAATCCCTCCCTCTAAAGCAGGCCATGTTAAAAGATAACTCAGCTGGAGTTTGAGTTTATCAAACTTTTTTTACTTTTCATACCTTATTTGAGTTCTAAACCCTTTACCACCTCCTGTTGACTTTTCGCTATTTCAAATTATGAGCGACAAGTTTAGAAAATAAAGTCTGGTATCCAGATGGAATGGTATTGCCTTAAGCTTTGAAACACTACTGGCAAATATTGACGACCCATAAAGTCCAGCAAGTACCCTCTGCTACAGGACCTGGTCCAGCGGGTACACTTTAGCCATGGATAATTGACATCTGATCTCAGCTTTATGATAGAAATTAACACTGTGTTCCAATGCTGGGAAGGACCCATAACAAAGTGACAATTCCCTGGGAGGGACAGCCCCTTCATCTTGCCATCAGAATCACTGATACCCTAGTTGGAAATGTAGACCAAGGAGGTAAGGTTTTCAATCCCGGCCTCCCATTGTGTGCTCTTGGGCAATCGCTTTTCCTAACATATTGCTCTGCTGCTTCCTTTTTGACAAGATTGGGAGTATTTCGCTTCAGTGTAAAAACTGCTAGTCATTGTGATCTAATAAATTGACTGGATATTACATTAGAGAAGAGAGGGGCCCGGTCACATGATATAGTCACCTAAATGCAGTACAGTGGTAAATATTTAGCCTTTGCCTGAAGTAGGAGCGCACTGCAGTCCTGGGACTACTAATTTAACCACCTGTTTCATCCTGTGCAAATAATTTACTCCATGTGCCTTAACCACTGATTTGACAATTTGGCAGTACTTTGAAACAGGCTCTTATGTAAGAAATAGACATTAAGAGATTACTCCCCCCACAGGTCCTGAGCATGGGTAGAGTAGGTGAGATGATGTGAGGTTACGTCTGAGCTGCTGACTTTGGAACTGAGGATTCATGCAAAGCACTTAATCTCTCTGTACTTAAAAAAGGAATACATTCATGTGTAAAGTAATTGGTGTTCATGTAAAGCACTCCAATATCTTTGGGTCGAGTTTTTGCTGTATAAAAACTGCAGAAAAAAGGGTTTCTTTTACCCATTCAAGGCTATTTACATCTAAATAATGGAAGGTGCTCCTGACCCTGCATGGCACATCACCTCTCCTGTGCTGCAACGCCCCCTGCCTGCCTCTTAAAAGCATCTGTTTCACAATTCATCAGCATCTGTAAGAGTGAGAGTTGCTTGTCTTTTCAATTGGTTAAAACTGCCAGGTGCCAAAGTGCGGGATAATGGGCATTTGAGTGGGAAGTGGACAGCATCCCCAATCACAAGCCAAAGCTTGTAAATGCAGACAGGCCTCACAGCTACATGTGGGGCTGCAAGGCCAAGGTGAGAAGGGGCTGCTCCCTGGGGTTATCAGCCATGGTCCAGTGCTGCGAGGTACAGGGGAGGAGGTCCTCTTCCCCTATTCCTCACAACACTACACAAGCCTGCAAGGCCAGGAGGGAGGTATCCCTTACCTGGGCCTCGCAGTGCTGCATCATAGGTGGGAGGGAACACTTTTGCGAGGCCCCCTGTTGGTGGGCTGAGCGTGGGGTCCTGGGTAGCAGCCCATGCTGCCCATGCTTAGAACCGGCCCTTGAAAAATACTATTGTATATTTGCTGTATTGTTTATAATAACTTAGAATAAATAATACGTTTACACTCAACTTCTCACATTGTGTTTTCATGTATGACACATTGAAATTGATGTCATTTGGCTTTCAGATTTGCAATGAGCAATCAATTCTACACGGGCTCGGCGCGGAACTGGTTCACTGTCGACAATGTTCAGATAATTGAAAACAACAACGCCCCCGGTGCTCTCTTCAGCATCCCCTACGCCTCCTCTCCGGCGGAATACTCGTTTCATTGCCAATTGGTGGGGACTAGCGCCCTCTCCGGGGCAGTAATGACGCCATCCAATGCAGCAGCCAAAAACTGGGATGTCAGCATTTCAGGGTTCCAGGTGAGGAACTAATTGCAATTCTCATGTCGGGAAACATGCCGTTTATTATTCCCCCTTTGGTAAATATTTGAAGGGAGTAAATTAGGACTCTGTTGGTCCACACCGGACCTGGAGCCAGATGTATCAAGCAATTTTCCGTTTGCAAACAGCAGTTTGCGACCGGAGAAATGCATTTTGCATATATCTTTCCCAAAATGTGATTCAGTAACGTTACCGAATCGCAGTTTGGAATTGAGAATACATACTGGTTCGGTATTAGGGGGGCGTTGCAAGGGTGACTCTTCCTAATACCGAATCTCAGTGGCATGTAAGAATGTTTAGCGACTGACATGCGGTTGCTAAACATTCACATTTTACCACCTATTTCAAATAGGTGGTAACCCATTTGCAAACAGGAAGAGATTCCCTAGGAACTCCTTCCTCTTTATGAATGTTCATAAAAACCTTTTTTAAGAGCAGGCAGTCGTAAAGAAGTATTGGTAAATGCCTTATGTTTTGCCTATGTGATTAATAATAAGCTGTTTTTCTTGCAAGTTGTAGTTTGCTGAGTAGCTGAACAATATAACTTACAGAAAGTCTTTTAAAGTGTTTTGACTTGTTTATGTACTAAAAGGCAATATATTGTGCTGTTACTAGTGGTATAGTGTGGGTAAGTAATAGTAAGCATTTGAAAAATGAAATGAAAGAGGAAAATAATAGAATTAATTGATGTAATAGCAATATTATGTGTTTAGAGGAGTTCTGACGACTTTTGAGCCAGTGCCACTGCACCTACTGAACCAGTCAAATCATGCCCCTAGTGCCTGCAAGATAACTGCATTTGTAACTGCCTGTTTAGGTGTGAAATATAGCAGTATTTGGTGTTTAGAGGAGTTATGAGAATTTTTGGCTCCGGTGCCACTGTACCTGCTGCACCATTCAAATTGGGACCCTGTTGCTTGTAAGGTAACTGCACTTGTGACTGCCTATTTAGTAGTAAGAAATTGCAATATTTGGTGCTTATAGGGGTTCCTAGAGCTTTGAGCCCTGGTGTCACTGCACCTGCGGCACCGTTGAAATCATTACCCTAATGCTTGCAACGAAACTGCATTTGGGACTGCTTATTTAGTTGTTAAATATAGAAATATTTGGTGTTTAGTGGGGTTTCTAGAGCTTTGGGCCCAGGTGCCACCTGCTGCACCATTCAAATCAAGCCTCTTGTAACTGCAAGATAACTGCAATTGTGTCTGCCTCTATAGTAATAGAATATAGCAACATTAGGTGTTTAGAGGAGTTCTGACAACTTTTGGGCCCAGTGCCACTGCACCTGCTGCGCCATTCAAATCATGACCCTGTTGTTTGCCAGGTAACTGCACTTGTGACTGCCTGTTTAGTAGTAAAATATAGCATAGCTCTTGTATATTAACTTTATTTTTAACATGCAATGTTTATTACAGCATTTAGAATTTGATCATAATGATCAAATGGATTAAGTTGAAAAAATCAATCAGATAATGCCTTCAAAGTGCAAATAAAGGTACCATGGCATGAATAAGAAATGACACAAATGTTCTACGGCTAAACCTCCTGCTTTACCCAACTACGTAATAAAAAGCAAGCATTCCAGCATACTATTAGAAGCGGTCTGCCATTTCTGTGGGAAGAGATGTTATCTTGACAGTGAATAGGGCTTTCTACAGTGTGAACAGCTTTAGTAGAAGTATCATAAATGTGTGCAGAGAGTGGAAGTTAACCCGTTTGCCGTGGCTGCGATTTCGTGGCAGTGCGGCACTTCCGCAAAACGGGCGGGGCAGCTTCGGCCGTTGGACGTGCGCAGCACTACAAAGGTAGTGCTCGCGACGTCCAATGGCCGACGGCAGCACTTAAGGGGTTAAAAATTAAAAATTCCACACAAAAGCAAATGAACACAGTAATTCAGCGTGGGTATTGATAAGATCCCCCTTTTAAGATATATTAAATACGAGAGATTTCACAAGCTGTGCAGTCGAAACCTGAAAATGAAGTGAAAACTCTTAATTTTTCTTTTTAAAACACATGCCGTTTTCCTTTAAGGAAAACGGGCTGCATTTTGATTCCCTTATTTAAAAGCAGTCGCAGACATGGTGGTCTGCTGACCCCAGCAGGCCACCATCCTTCTGCTTTAGCGATTACTAATGGGTCGCAAATTGCACCGTACCTCATTAATAGTCATGAGGTAGGCCGATTTGCGACCCACTAGGAATCGCTAATTTAAACTCTACATTAGGAATAGCGATTTTCTAATTGCGATTCACAGAGAATCACAATTAAGTAACTGCTATTCCCAATATTGATACATCTGGCCCCTGGGGCCAGATGTATGAAGCATTTTACCTGACGCAAATGCTACATTGGGCCATTTGAGACCGGTAAAAGGCATTTTAAGTGTACCAAACCTATTTTGTGAGTCAGTAACCTTTTACCAACTCGCAAAACAGGGTTTGCAAGTCACTATTAGGAAGGGACGTGCCAAGCTCTCTTCTGTTTCATCCTCTCTCACACATCAATCATTTGATTTTCTTTCATCTCCCTTCTGTGCAAGGTTCTCTCAGTGCTCCTTTGCAGGTCCTACTCCATTTTCGATTTACCGAGCTACCCTATCCTCTCTCCTTTCTTCTCACAGTCTATCCAGCCACTGGTATGCCGATGACTTCTAAATGTAGGCAACAAAATAGAGCCGTAGCAGCTGCAATTAGAATCCATATGCAAAATAGAGACTCAGTGATTAGTTCTGTTAATAAAAAAAATCCAATTTCATTTAATGAGTTTAGCGCAAAACAATATTACTGGTTGACAAATAGAGTTGTAAAGTTAATTATATTATATTACATAATTTCTTACTATGCTGGGTTCATTTTAATCGTGTAAATTTCTAATACAGTACAATTAGGCACTGCATATTTGGACAAGAAAAACATGAATTTTTGAGTTAGCATAATATTATAATAAGATCACTTTTTAGTATCATTTTGCTGACAATGAAATGTCACATAATTTTAAGGAGCAAAAAAGGCAGGGGAACCTTAAATTGATGTAAGGTGCTGTGCCTAGCCATCTGAAATCTGTTGTGCAACAGTAAGGAATTTCTGTAAATTTTAAGGTGCAATGTGTGAACTCTCGCTTTTTCTTTCGCTTTCTCTTTCTCTTTCTCTTTCTCACTCTCCATCTCTTTCTCTCTCTCTCTCTCTACATATACATATTCACTGAAAAAACTGTTAATTTACTGTTAATTAATTATTAATTAGTATTTTGTTTTATTATTTATTAATTTTAGGTATTGCCATTTAATTAGTTGGTAATTTTAAACTTTAATAAACAATATTTATTTGTATTTATAATTAAATAATTATTAAAAAATTGTAATTGTTAATTACTTTTAATTAATTTTGTATTGGTATTGATAATGAATTTATTTTTATTAAAATATTAAATCATTACTTTCCCTACTGTTGCACTCACTGGAGTTGGAATAGTAATTTTAACCCCTTACGCTATCCAACACTTTTCCTACTGTTGCACCCTCTGGAGTTGGAATAGTAATTTTCACCCCTACGCTATCCAACACTTTCCCTACTGTTGCACCCTCTGGGGTTGGAATAGTAATTTTAACCCCTATGCTATCCAACGCTTTCCCTACTGCTGCACTCTCTGGAGTGGGAATAGTAATTTTTACCCTCCCGCTATCCAACGCTTTCCCTACTGTTGCACTCTCTGGAGTGGGAATAGTAATTTTTACCCCTAAGCTATCCAACGCTTTCCTTACTGTTGCACTCTCTGGAGTGGGAATTGTAATTTTTACCCCTACGCTATCCAGCGCTTTCCCTACTGTTGCACTCACTGGAGTGGGAATAGTAATGTTTTCCCTCCTGCTATCCAACGCTTTCCCTACTGTTGCACTCTCTGGAGTGGGAATAGTAATTTTTACCCCTATGCTATCCAACGCTTTCCCTACTGTTGCACTCACTGGAGTGGGAATAGTAATTTTAACCCTCCCGCTATCCAACGCTTTCCCTACTGTTGCACTCACTGGAGTGGGAATAGTAAAATTTTCCGTCCCGCTATCCAACGCTGATGTCAATTTCTTTTTAGAGATGACATATATTATTTATTAATTTTAACATTCTTTAATTAACTTTAAGTATGTTTTATCTAATTATATTTAATTAAGTTCATATTACTTTTAACATATTTTTTAAATTCGATATTTTTTACAAACTATATTTTGAACAACAATATTTTGTCTTCGATAATTTTGTACTTACCTGTTTGTAGATAGGGAGTCGATATTCTGACCTTCAATATTTTGGTGTAGATATTCTGTCCATTCTATATTTTTGTTGTCGATATTTAGTCAGTGATCCATACTACAAATTCACTCCTACAATTATAGAAGTGGCGGATCTTCTATGGACTTTGCAATAAGGGGAGTTTATCTCTTTTTTGTTAAGACCACGCTTACCGGCTTTGCACTTCTGACATTTTTAACAAAGGCTGGACTTGCCTTCAGCCAATCCTCCATGTTCACTATCTCGGGCTGCTAATCACTAATTCCTGTTGCATGGAACTGACCCTTCGAAATGTTAAGAGAGGCTTGCGTGGAATCTCACTGCCCATTATGGGGTCTCTCTTCACAAGGTGCCATTGTCTATTCATGCAATCTCTCACCTTGGCACGATAGACAATGTACCCCGCGATCATTCGTAAGTCATCCCTGCCTCTGTTTTTTCCAGATCTCCCTGTTTTGATGGGGAATACTAATGAATCTTTTGTGATTTTATCTACCTTATTTTGGGCTTCATCAAGAACCCGAATGCTGTACCCTCTTTCAATGAATATCTCTGTTAGACTGGTCTGGGCCTTCTTCAAGGAGGAAACCTCACTACAGTTTATTTTCATTCGCAGGTGTTCAGCATATGGAATACTTTGTTTCAATTTCTGTGGATGAAAGTTGTGTGAGTGCAATATAGAGTTCCCTGCTGTGGACTTTCTATGTGTTCTTGTGTTTATCATGTTGTTCTTTACGAACACCTCAAGATCCAAGACTTGGGAATCACTGATTGTCCCAGAGAATTGTAGATTTAAAGAATTGTCATTCAGATCAGACATAAACATCCTCGCTGACTCCTCTGATCCCCTTAAAAGAATAAAAAGGTAATCTACAAACCTCGACCAGATGACGACATTCTTCCTCCATTCTCTTGCATGTTTAACTTTGAGCACCTGCTCCTCCCACCAGCCCATATGCAGATTATCATAGCAGGTGCCCATTGCTGTGCCCCTCACCTGTTGGAATGTGTTGCTGCCAAATAAGAAGAAGTTATTCTCTAGGCACAACCTGGCCATTTCTATCAGCATCCATGAGTGCTGATACAAATTGATTGGTCTTGTATCCAGGAAGTGTCTCATGGCTTTTAGTCTATCTGCATGTGAAATAGTCATGTAAAGTGAGGCTACGTCTAACGTAATCAGCAGAAATTCATTTTCACAGGGAGCATTGTATATTCTCCTGAGAAAATCCCTGGTGTCCTGGATATATGATGGTAGACCTCTTACCAGTTCCTGCAGAAAATAGTCTATAGAACGAGAAATCGCCTCAAATAGACTACCTATAGCCGATATGATTGGTCTTCCCGGTGGGTTTGTTTGAACTTTATGTATTTTTGGAATAAGATATAATATGGGTATCACAGGATTCTCTACCTTTAAATACAAGTAGTCCTCCTGCGTAATTATACCTATCCTTCTCCCTCTTGATTTATATATATAGCGCGGGGTTGGCAGTGCATGGGCAGGAATCAACTATCACCCAACACAGAGTTACAACTCAAGACGTCTACTCTCCAAACTCAGCCACTCACTGTGAGTTAAGAAAATACTCGGCTGTGTGGGAGCACTCGTCCGTGCGGAGTACTAACTGCATGATGGGATCTGTAGTACGCACACATGAACTGGCCGAGTGATCCTTAAAACGAGATGTGGTGCAGGTGAGCCCCGGGCTACTTCAGAAGGAGGGGCATAATATATAAAGAGAAAGAAACAGAAGACCTTGAGTTTGCAACAACGGAGGCATCTGATGAGGCAACCGCCGAAACGCGTCATGCCAATACTAAAGAATTCCTGTGAAGCCCTGCGGTGTTCCCCGATTCTTTTCAACCGAGAAGGATAGCTGCGGAGATATTAGCATGTGGCCAGTGACACGCACGAGGGACCCTTCCAGAAGTGTCTTCCAGGAGTGTTAAGGGTTCAGTGGCTTAAACCCAGACCGCCCCGCACCCGATGGAGGCAGAGGTCTTGCTGCCAATTCACAGGTCGTGACACACACTGAGGAAACAGAGTTACTTCAACAACGTTTCCAAGCCTCACCAACTGAGGTAGTGCGGGGTTGGAAGTGCATGGGCAGGAATCAACTATCACCCAACACAGAGTTACAACTCAAGACGTCCACTCTCCAAACTCAGCCACTCACTGTGAGTTAAGAAAATACTCGGCTGTGTGGGAGCACTCGTCTGTGCGGAGTACTAACTGCATGATGGGATCTGTAGTAAGCACACATGAACTGGCCGATTGATCCTTAAAACGAGATGTGGTGCAGGTGAGCCCCGCGCTACTTCAGAAGGAGGGGGATAATATATAAAGAGAAAGAAACAGAAGACCTTGAGTTTGCAACAACGGAGGCATCTGATGAGGCAACCGCCAAAACGCGTCATGCCAATACTAAAGAATTCCCGTGAAGCCCTGCGGTGTTCCCTGATTCTTTTCAACTGAGAAGGATAGCTGCGGAGATATTAGCATGTGGCCAGTGACACGCACGAGGGAACCTTCCCGAAGTGTCTTCCAGGAGTGTTAAGGGTTCAGTGGCTTAAACCCGGACCACCCTGCACCCGATGGAGGCAGAGGTCTTGCTGCCAATTGACAGGTCATGTCACACACGGAGAAAACTGAGTTACTTCAACAACGTTTCCAAGCCTCACCAACTGAGGTAGTGCGGGGTTGGATGTGCATGGGCAGGAATCAACTATCACCCAACACAGAGTTACAATTCAAGACGTCCACTCTCCAAACTCAGCCACTCACTGTGAGTTAAGAAAATACTCGTCTGTGTGGGAGCACTCGTCCGTGCGGAGTACTAACTGCATGATGGGATCTGTAGTACGCACACATGAACTGGCCGAATGATCTTTAAAACGAAATGTGGTGCAGGTGAGCCCCGCGCTACTTCAGAAGGAGGGGCATAATATATAAAGAGAAAGAAACAGAATACCTTGAGTTTGCAACAACGGAGGCATCTCTGATGAGGCAACCGCCGACACGCGTCATGCCAATACTAAAGAATTCCTGTGAAGCCCTGCGGTGTTCCCCGATTCTTTTCAACCGAGAAGGATAGCTGCGGAGATATTAGCGTGTGGCCAGTGACACGCACGAGGGACCCTTCCAGAAGTGTCTTCCAGGAGTGTTAAGGGTTCAGTGGCTTAAACCTGGACCGCCCCGCACCCGATAGAGGCAGAGATCTTGCTGCCAATTGACAGGTCGTGACACACACGGAGAAAACGGAGTTACTTCAACAACGTTTCCAAGCCTCACCAACTGAGGTAGTGCGGGGTTGGAAGTGCATGGGCAGGAATCAACTATCACCCAACACAGAGTTACAACTCAAGACGTCCACTCTCCAAACTCAGCCACTCACTGTGAGTTAAGAAAATACTCGGCTATGTGGGAGCACTCGTCCGTGCGGAGTACTAACTGCATGATGGGATCTGTAGTACGCACCCATGAACTGGCCGAGTGATCCTTAAAACAAGATGTGGTGCAGGTGAGCCCCGCGCTACTTCAGAAGGAGGGGCATAATATATAAAGAGAAAGAAACAGAAGACCTTCAGTTTGCAACAACGAAGGCATCTGATGAGGCAACTGCCGGAACGCGTCATGCCAATACTAAAGAATTCCTGTGAAGCCCTGCGGTGTGCTCCGATTCTTTTCAACCGAGAAGGATAGCTGTGGAGATATATATATATATATATATATACATATATATATATATATATATATATATATATATATATATTGTTTACAACAAGATTCTTCAAAGAAGACGCCGCACTCTACCTCGATTTGTAATGACTTGTAAGTTTATTTTCTGTAGGTTCCCCACCTACGCGTTTCGGACAAGAGGATTGTCCTTGATCACGGTTAACAAACACGTGTCCTTCATCTATGTTTACCTTAAATACATGCAAACTCCACTTAGCTGTTATGATGCATTGTGGGTTCTGTAGTTTTAAGGTACTTAATAGTTACTTGTATAACTGACATTGCGCTGTTGCAAGCTGGATCGCGGCATTTACGACCAACTGGGAGTTTGTAAGAATGTGGTCATTCACAACAGGGTCTAGGGCACTCAGCCAGCAATCTTAACGTGTTTGGGACACTCAGTCCGCAACTAGATCCCTAACTTACTTGTGCTTTGCATTCATGCATCCTTGTTAAATGTTTAACATTGAAACGCTGTGACACGATGTCACATGCCCAAGCGCAATGTAACACAAAAGGAAATAAAACTTTACTTAAAAATTTTACAAATTTTTTTTACAAACTCCCAGTTGGTCGTAAATGCCGCGATCCAGCTTGCAACAGCGCAATGTCAGTTATACAAGTAACTATTAAGTACCTTAAAACTACAGAACCCACAATGCATCATAACAGCTAAGTGGAGTTTGCATGTATTTAAGGTAAACATAGATGAAGGACACGTGTTTGTTAACCGTGATCAAGGACAATCCTCTTGTCCGAAACGCGTAGGTGGGGAACCTACAGAAAATAAACTTACAAGTCATTACAAATCGAGGTAGAGTGCGGCGTCTTCTTTGAAGAATCTTGTTGTAAACATTATTGAGCGAGGGTGTCCTGTACCTCGCCGCCAGCACCAGCCGTTGTTGCTCCTCTCATCTCGGGACGCCTTGTCTAACATATATATATATATATATATATATATATATATATATATATATATATATATATATATATATATATATAACCTACTGGCGGTCGCCAGTAGGTATATATAGTTAGGATTTTTTCTCTATGGGAATTTTGAAAATTCTATGTCTAATAACTTTGGCGTTTGTGGACGGAATTGGCTGAAATTTTCAGGAAAATGGCACATTTTGTTTCTGAGCAGCCCCTGAAAATTGGGGGGGGTCCAGGGGGGGTCGAGAAAAAAGGGGGGTCCCAAAACGTGTTTTTAACATTGAGTTTTCCATAGGGCGGTTGGCCTCACTTTTAGCCCGAACGGCTGAATGGATTTGCACGAAACTTGGCAAAATTGTAGGGACTGGTAGCCCGATGTGCCTTTTGTAGGTCTCAATATATGTGCTCCAGTGGATTTTGAGAAATTAACGTTTAAAAAAAGATATATATCTGTAACAGCGGACCGGGCAGCGCTCCAGTTCGCGTACTTTTCGCGCAACGGAGCTTTGTGAAGCGAAGCTGATTGGTTCTCCGGCGTCTGTGAACATTCCAAACAGTCCGTAGCGGCCGCCATCTTGTCTCTCGGTAGGATCGAGAGACAAGAGGAGGCCAAAGCGAAGGGGCAAATGACCATAAGGGGGCATAGTAGATCCTCGCTGACCCCCTAGGTTTGATGTGGAGGTTTTAAAAGGGTCCCGCGGGGCAAAAAAAAATAATAACAATAATAATCGAACGGTTGAATGGATTTGCACGAAACTTGGCAAAATTGTAGGGACTGGTAGCTCGATGTGCCTTTGCTAGGTCTCAATATATGTGCTTCAGTGGATTTTGAGAAATTAACGTTCAAAAACAAGATATATATCTGTAACAGCGCTCCGCTTCGCGGAGATAAAATTATATCTGTATTACCTAGCTGTTGCTAACACCAGTTAGCGACGGCTAGTAGGAGATAGCGACCATCTTGGGCCCCACTTTGCATGTGAGTGATATTTATCACTAATGACATGCAAAGTGGGCATGCCAAGATGTTAGCGACTGGAAACAGTCGCTAACATCGCTATCTCCTATTATCAACTTTTGGAAATATTCGCGATAAGCGCGAATATCTCCAAAAGCTAGCACCTGCCCTGAGCAGTTCTTAGCCATGTTATCCAATGGGAGGTGGATAACATGGCTAAGAGCATTAGCTCGGTAATGCATGAATATCGCTGAGTTTTCAGCGATATTAATGCATTGCGGTCGTTTTTTATCGTATTTGCGATAAACCTTGATAATAGCAAGGTTTATCTGCGATAATTTATGACTATGCTTAGCGGTAAAAAAATCGTTGCTAAGCATCGTTAGGGATAAATATCGCTTAACTTTGGTAATATGCCCCAACGTCTGTTAACGTTCGATTCGAAGGAAATCAGGAAGTGTTGAAAAACATTGTCTGCGCCATCTTGTCTTTTTTCAAATGCCACACTTTTGTCGTGCACGGCAGTCATTTTAGATGCCTTGACCAGACCCACTCTGTGCACGCTGTCGATCCTTAGCATGGCTCCCCACCCTCGCAAGCATCTCCCCCAGGCAGTGGTCACCCCTGCTCTCTGTCTTATGCAAGGGTAATAAACCTCCCCCCATCTGCGCTGCTCTTCCCTGAGAATCACACCCTGTGCCCGCCCGACACCTCCCTTTCGCCCTATTCACTACCGCACCCTCTGACACTCCTTTTCCTCTGTGTCCGATTGTCCAGGCCGGTCCTAGGGTATCAGCTAGCCCTGCAGATGTAGTTTATGGCCCCAGCTGTAAAGAATCACCCCTCTTCAAAGGAGTTATAGTAGATCAAGGCCCACACTCGATGAGATCCGTCACAGCAGACGCGTTCCTATTATCTGAAAACCATCCTGTATTGTGATTGGGAAGGGGACCGAGCCTGAAGCGGAAGATTCCAGGGATGACTCTTTGTACATCAAAGTTTTTACAATTATGTGTCACATTAAAAATATATAGCACTCCGACAAAGTAGTAAGATTATAAAACTTTAATAACTTATAAATATATACAAGAAAACAAAAACAGTAATAACATATAAACATTTTTAGGGAAAAACAACGAAGTAGCGGTCGGCTGTGCGAATAGTCCCAACGCAGCACAACGTCCAGATTTCTGGCGTGGGGCGTCGCGGGGGGTGGGTCATCAGTAGCAAACTGTTGTGCGAATAGTTCCAAGGCAGCAGAACGATGGCACCAAGGTGATGTCCAGTAAGTTGCCGCACTGGTTTTGGTATCCTACAATGCTGCTCCGAATAACGGCGTGGGGCGCCCCGGGGGAGGCGGCGTGAACGGGCCTCTCCAGGTGGAGTCTCATCTGTTGTAGTGGGGCGCCCCTTTACCGTTTCAGTTGCCATTCCGTCCGTTTTTGGTCCACTGTGTCAAAAGCCGCAATTCAGCTGAGTTGCGCCCACTCTTGCGGTGCAGCGATAGGCGGCTGTCACAGGACTCTCAAAATGGCGGCAGGCTGTTTCCTTTTTGGGCCTGGTCCACTGAAATGGCCCTGGGACACCTTGGAAATCGGACGCTTGTCTGCTAGGTCTTGGACCCCATTCTCGAAAGCGTCCCCTCCGCCTTGAGGATTCATCAAAAGTTTTGGGGGCCCCGACTCCTGTAGGCTTCTGGTGGGGAGCGGCTGCCATGATTGCTCGCGGAATGACCACGACGGAGCTACGAGATGGTGGTGCTCTCATGCTGACGCCAGCTTCAGTCTGAAACATCCAGAAAGAAGGTGGGGCTTTCATTGTTTGGGAAAAAAATAAAGTTTTCATCCAATGAAAAGTGTTGTTTTTAGGTCATATGATCAAGCCTTCCATCATTAGGAAACCAAAAGTAAAATGAACCAATGAAAAGTTTTATAAACAAGTCACATGACCTGTTATGCGGCATAGGGTATAAAATGCGGAGAAAATACATTGGCACGTGAGGCGGCGTCAGTAGCGGACCGATGTGCGAATAGGCCGAAGGCAACACAACGCGCCAAGATCCGGATGGCACCGAGGTGGTGTCCAGCAAGTTGCAGCACTGGTGTGGCCATCCTACAATGCTGAAAGTCGGCGTGGGGCGCCCCGTTGGCCTGTGAGTTTGCATCAGTATCGGACCGATGTGCGAATAGGCCAAAGGCAGCACAACGCGCCAAGATCCGGATGGCACCGAGGTGGTGTCTAGTAAGTTGCCGCACTGGTGTGGCCATCCTACAATGTTGAAAGTCGGCGTGGGGCGCCCCGTTGGCCTGTGAGATGGCGTCAGTAGCGGACCGATGTGCGAATGGGGCCAAAGGCAGCGCAACAATATTTTCGGAATAGAAGACACCACAAGGCGCTGAGATGCCAAGATCCGGATGGCACCGAGGTGGTGTGTAGCAAGTTGTGGCACTGGTGTGGCCATCCTACAATGGTAAAAGTCGGCGTGGGGTGCCCTGTTGGCCTGTGAGATGGTGTCAGTAGCGGACTGATGTGCGAATGGGGCCAAAGGCAGCGCAACAATATTTTCTGACTGACACCACAAGGCGCTGAGATGCCAAGATCCGGATGGCACCGAGGTGATGTCTAGGAAGTTGCTGTACTGGTGTGGCCATCCTACAATGGTAAAAGTCGGCGTGGGGCGCCCTGTTGGCCTGTGAGATGGTGTCAGTTGCGGACCGATGTGCGAATGGGGCCAAAGGCAGCGCAACAATATTTTCTGTATGGAAGATACCACTAGGCGTTGAGATGCCAAGATCCGGATGGCACCGAGGTGATGTCTAGCAAGTTGCTGTACTGGTGTGGTCATCCTACAATGCTGAAACTCGGCGTGGGGCGCCCCATTAGCCTGTGAGATGGCGTCAGTAGCGGACCGATGTGTGAATAGGCCGGAACCAGCACAAGGCGCCAAGATCCGGATGTCACCGTGGTGGTTTCATAGTTGAGAGGCACTTCATCTGCAGTGGGGCGCCGAGATCCGGATGGCACCGAGGTGATGTCTAGCAAGTTGCTGTACTGGTGTGGTCATCCTACAATGCTGAAACTCGGCGTGGGGCGCCCCATTAGTCTGTGAGATGGCGTCAGTAGCGGACCGATGTGCGAATAGGCCGAAGGCAGCACAACGCGCCAAGATCCGGATGTCACCGTGGTGGTTTCATAGTTGAGAGGCACTTCATCTGCAGTGGGGCGCCGAGATCCGGATGGCACCGAGGTGATGTCTAGCAAGTTGCTGTACTGGTGTGGTCATCCTACAATGCTGAAACTCGGCGTGGGGCGCCCCATTAGCCTGTGAGATGGCGTCAGTAGCGGACCGATGTGCGAATAGGCCGAAGGCAGCTTAACGCGCCAAGATCCGGATGTCACCGTGGTGGTTTCATAGTTGAGGGGCACTTCATCTGCAGTGGGGCGCCGAGATCCGGATGGCACCGAGGTGATGTCTAGCAAGTTGCTGTACTGGTGTGGTCATCCTACAATGCTGAAACTCGGCGTGGGGCGCCCCATTAGCCTGTGAGATGGCGTCAGTAGCGGACCGATGTGCGAATGGGGCCAAAAGCAGCGCAACAATGTTTTCTGAATAGAAGACACCACAAGGCGCTGAGATTCGGTTACCACCGAGGTGATGTGTAGCAAGTTGCCGCGCTGGTGTGGCCATCCTACAATACTGCTCCGAATAACGGCGTGGGGTGCCCGAAGGGGGGGGGGGGCGGCGTGAACGGGCCTTCCTAGGTGGAGGCTCGTCTGCTGTAGTGGGGCACCCCTTTACCGTTTCAGTTGCCATTCAGCTGAGTTTCGGCCGCTCTTGATGCTACAGCGACAGGCGGCTGCAACAGGACTCTCAAAATGGCGGCCTGTTCTTTGGATTTGGGCCTGGTCCACTAAAATGGCCCTGGGACACCTTAGAACTCGGACGCTCGATTTTTTTTTCCTTTCCTGTACATGCAAAAAAAGGTAAATGCCCGGTACGTTACACGCTTCATCTGCCACGATGAACTCTCCAGAGGAACCGAAAAAAAATATAGTTATGGTAACTATACCATGCATCGTCATATGGAGAGGTGGCACCAATTAATT
The DNA here is from genome assembly GCF_964261635.1 of Lissotriton helveticus. NCBI lineage: Eukaryota > Metazoa > Chordata > Amphibia > Caudata > Salamandridae > Lissotriton > Lissotriton helveticus. The sequence goes on along the minus strand of NC_136057.1, from coordinate 1,287,053,071 downwards.
ATAGTGCTGCATAAAAGAGAGATTTGGAGGAGAACCCCTGACCTGCTAGTACATTCATCAAAGAAGTGGCACTGACAGCATCAGAGGCAAGGGAAACGGTCCTAAATATTTAGAAGAACTTTGGAAAGATTAAAATGACATGTTTAAATTGTGGCAAATTAATTTCATGTGGACAGATGAGTGTTACTCTAATAAATACAGCATATGAACATCATCATAGTCGATGGTTGGTAGAGACATTTTGACTATATCCTGGACCTGCCCGTCCTCGCCCAAAATGGCGCCGGAATAAATGGGACTCGTAACTCCTTGTTGTGTACTGGTTGCAGAACCTTGAAATCACGAGATACGTATGCAGTTTTGAAGCACATGGCGGGCGGGGACGAGAATTGATTGAATATTTCGACATCCCTATTGATATTAAGTTCTGATGTGTTATTGATTACTGTACTATTGAAAGTTCGAATTAACGTCACCCATGGTACTTGCCCGCAAATGTATATCTAGATAATTTTATTGTAACTGGCCCTGTCGTATTTTAATTATAAAATGTACGTCCACCGATTCCGTAACTGTTAGACACCTTAGTTCTTGCAACCTAATGGCCCGCCCGTTACGTTCCTCTACAGTGTAAATGTCTACTCATCATATACGATTACAGTTTGCTCCGTGGCCGGCCCACGTGGTTATAGGCTCGTATTTGTATAATGAAATTTTCACAATAAAGGTTTTTAAAAGAAAACATGGTAGTAGTATATACATTGGTAAAGTTTTTAATAATAGTCACTGTTTTAGAATCATTAAAAGGCAAGTGAAATAAAGCAGACCAATTACATGAAGGGTAAAAGGTATAATACGAAGGAACGCAGTAAAGATAAATGGTCAAGGGCTGTTGTGTTTTCTATTCCTGCAACATAAAGTGATCGATAAGAATCTCATATTCAGGCGTATCGGCGACTAAGACAGCAGGTCGACCCTCTTTTGCTCAACGGCTCCGTCATGGGACGAAGAAACGCTCTTTTTCTCGAAAAAAGAATATATTTTACTTGCAGGACAGTTGTAAATTTTCCGGGAAAGTACATTAGCCTGGAACATTATAACATATATTTAAGAAAAAATAATGTTCGGAAGTAATAAAAAGCGTAATTTTTAGGTCATATGACCAAGCCTTTCATCATTAGAATAAGAAAAGTAAAATGAACCAATGAAAAGTTTTATTAACAAGTCACATGACTTGTTATGCTTACGTTACGCGCTGCGCGCCCCAGATGACTTCCGGATGCGCTAACGCGGCGCGTCATATGACGCATTACGCGACAACGCAGGTCCAGAATATAGTCAAAATGTCTCCACCAACCAGCGGTCGGAACACAACCCCTTTCAGCAGGCTAAATAGTTCTGTTAAATGACAACAGAAGGGACAGGCAACAAGAACCATTAGTCAAAGAGGGGAGGGCTAGTTCTTCTCTACCGGGTTACATTGGGGCGCTACCGGAACTGATCGAATTGGTAGTCTACAGTGTTTCTGGATGTTTCAGACTGAAGCTGGGGTTAGCATGAGAGCAGCACCATTTCGTAGCTCCGTCGTGGCCATTCCGCAACCAATCATGGCAGCCGCTCTTTATCGTTATTTTGGGCGGGGTGGGTGGCGGAGCCGAGCTGTTTTGCAGCCATCATTGTGTGGAGTTCAGTTCATTTCACTAGTTTTGTATTTGTCATGAGGGGTTGTTCCTAATGTTTCTATTTTAGCGAGGTCAAAAAGAGATCCCATTAGTGGCCTACTGATTTTGCTCGATTCCTTTTCTTTTTTTTTTACACGATTTTTCGTTATCTGCAAAGACTAAACAGAGTATTGCGACTCTGTGTTTGTTTGTAAATAGAGAATGAACCAAAGAGAACCAATTCTAAAACAGTAAATACTTGGATAACAATCAATCAAATGGAGAGAGAAGCAGGCACGACGTATTACAACGGGGGCAAAGGCCTGCGTTAACTACCCTTCACTATGTGCAAAGAGAGAGTACTCCTAATAGAAATGAGGGGGGGGGCACCATTGAAAGCAGATCAGTGTGCATAAACACGAAAATGTTTTCACTTACCACGTACATTCGACAGCTTATGATATTTGCTATTAAAAAACCATTGAAATTCACTGAAAAAACCATAGGTTATAGACCATATATAGTTAGGAATTAGCATTTACAAAACCTTGAAAATTCACTGAAAAAACCATAGGTTATAGACCATATATAGTTAGGAATTAGCATTTAAAAAACCTTATTTTACTCACACAAAACCATTGAAATTCCATATATAGTTAGTTGCACTAACTATATATCGCGCACCCGCAATCCACTGCTGATGATGTCACATATTACATCATTCATGACATGGTCAGTGACATCACTGATGACATCACTGATGACATCTCAAATGACATCACTGATGACATCACTGATGACATCTCATTTGACATCAATGACCACATCACTGATGATATCATTCATGTGACAATACAATGCATCTCCTCACATTTTAATATAACCTCTGTTTCACCCAGTGTTAAATACAGAGTATAATTTTTGAAACCATTGACACACCAATACTAGTTACTACATATGTACTCACTGATTCCTACGTCTAAACACACATTCACTCATTCACCCATACAATCATTCATACATACAATCACTCATCTTTACAACACTATCATATGCACTCATACACCTATACAGACACTCACACTCTGCCACTCATCCATGGAGTTACTCACACACCTAGTCAGTCCTGTAAAGAATCAATCACACTTCCATTTTCTTGTCTATACAGTTAAACATAGAGCACCTTACATTTTCAAACATATACTAACACATACTTACCTTGTTATACAATCATTGATATAAGTACACATTGATCTGCACAGAGTCACACACCTCCCAGCCAGCCACACACACACTCAGTCTCCCATACAAATACTTGGACAATCAATCAGTAACCCATATAGTTAATCATATAGCTACTGATCAACACATGCAGCAGTTTACAGAACAACAGACATAATGATGCACAAATTAAGACACTTTAGTCACTAACCCATGCACTCAGTGAGACACATTTAATCACTCACTCATACATTCAGTCATGCACCTACTAAATCCTTTGTCCAGACACTTATACTTCCACTCATTCTTCAATATGTAAGACACATTTTAACTTTACAGAAACATACAGTCACTGGATGTTGTCATCAGTGATGTCATCAGTGATGTCATTTGAGATGTCATCAGTGATGTCATCAGTGATGTCACTGACCATGTCATGAATGATGTAATATGTGACATCATCAGCAGTGGATTGCGGGTGCGCGATATATAGTTAGTGCAACTAACTATATATGGAATTTCAATGGTTTTGTGTGAGTAAAATAAGGTTTTTTAAATGCTAATTCCTAACTATATATGGTCTATAACCTATGGTTTTTTCAGTGAATTTTCAAGGTTTTGTAAATGCTAATTCCTAACTATATATGGTCTATAACCTATGGTTTTTTCAGTGAATATATATATATATATATATATATATATATATATATATATATATATATCCTCACCATGTTGGTTCTGGTTGAGCGAGCGGCGCTCACACTGTCGGCGGTGCCTTTTCACCTTCGGTTACAATTCCCACATCTGAGTCCTCAGCACCAAAAAGTAGCGCACTCTCCAAGGAAGTTTCAAGTGCTACTTTACTTTATTTAGCAAATGTGGCAAATCCCTATGTGCTAAATAAAGAAAATTTGCATTTGAAACTTCCTTGGAGAGTGCACTCCTTTTTGCTGTTGAGGCATCAGTTGAGGGAAATATATATGTATTTGTCCCTTAACAAAACAAAGGTTACAGGGTCATTATAGTTAGAAAAAAGAATTAAAAAACCTTAGAAATCCACAGAAAAAAACCAAACATTACAGAGACGTTTTAGTTAGGCTCAAATTTCACTCGTACAAAACCATAGACATTCAGCAGTTATAGTTAGCTGAGCTAACTATAACTTACAAACCTGCAATGCACTGAGTGTGACTTCACATATGAAAACACTCATGACGGTACCTCCACAGTGGGTTTGGCAGTCCTATGGACTGCCGAGGGCCTGCACCTAGAACGTACCAAGCAAGATTATAGGCATAGGTGTTGGGCATGTGGGACATCGGGTAAAAGGCATGACAAAAGGCCAAACACTGAAGCCATCCCCACTTCACAATGTCTACAAGCTGTGTGCTACATAGATTGGATATATAGGCAGTTGGTTGCATTGATTGGCCGTAGGCCAGGCCAAAGACTGTATGCCACAAGCGTTGGCTGCACACAGGTTTGGGTACATGGACTTTGCTATGGATAGGTCCTGTGGTCATCCCTGCTCCATTTACCCAAAGAAAGAATGCAGCATGGGTTGAATGTGTTGCTAACGTTGCTGCTTATGACTGATGGGCTGCATGAGAAAGGCTGGATGTGTGGGAGGTTATCTGTACATGCTGGGTGCATGGCCTGACTGAACGTCACGCTGAAGCACAGCAGCCAATCCCCCTGCATATGGCTGAAACCTGGACAGTGTGAAAGGTGGACACAAGGAAGGTTGGATGCTCAGGAGATTAGGTAGAGGGCTTGACTAAAGGCCTGACCTTGCTGATGTCCCCTGCAGTGCACAGCTTTATCCATGTGCAGAAAAGATTGGTTGTATAGAAGACAGACGTAGTATTAAACGCCCCAGAAACTCACTGAAAAAAGTATGTTAAGGATAGGTTATGGATTCTTCTGCTCATAAGATATTAACATATGTTTCACAAAACCTCACACATTCCCTCAAAAACCAAAGCTAAAGAGAAGTAATGGTTACAAAATAAAACCAGAGAAAGCCTGAGACTGACCACTTATGACTAGTTACACAAAATGTAATGAAAAACATACCTCGTCCCCCAAACTGCATGAGGAAACTAGGTTTTCCAGTGACATAAACCAGCATGCTGTGGATTACAACCTCCAACATTGACACAAGCCTTTAAAGTGTGTGTATAGTACTAGAGTAATCTTTTCTGCCCGATTTCTTACCACCAAACTTTCTTTGGTAGTGCTTGGACAGTGAAGCAGTTTTAACTTTTTGGGGAAGTCATCAATAGTAAAAGGAACTAAGAAGCACAGAATATTACAATTCTCACAAGATCATAAGAAAGAAAACAAATTAATTGTACTTGTCATACATTATGCAAAATTTGTTGCAGTGTTCTGCCTAAGACTCTTGGGGCCTCATTTATGAAAAGTGATGCATCGCTGCGTGAAAACAGCGATGCGTCACTTTTCACTGCCCCCTCCTTGCGACACCAATGATGCGTCATATTTACAGTATGACGCATCATGTCGCAAGGAGTTACAGATACGTCAGTATTTCTGACGTATCTGTAAGCGCAAAAGTCACGCATTGCTGGAATGTGTCACAAAAGTGACGCAACTCCAGCAATGCGTCCTTTCACAAGGGGAAAGCCCCATGTGAAAGGGCTTGCATCAGTCTTACGCCTGCTGTAAGGCAGGCGCAAGATTTTGACGCAACAGCGTCCTAAAAGTGACGCAGTGAAATCTCATAGATTTCACTGCGTCACTATTACGAGGCTTTTTGCGGGGGGACACCCCCTGTGCATACATTATACCTGACGCAGGTATAATGTAGCACAGGGGTTTACAAAGTGACGCATCTGCTTAGATGCGTCACTTTGTAAATGTGATGCAACAAGACACATTTTTCACTCCACTGGTGCGTCTCTAAAAGGGACGCACCAGCAGCGTAAAAGTGACGTAAGGGCTCATAAATGAGGCCCAGAGTGTTCTTAGGATGCAGGTGGTAGGATGCAGGTGGTTGGATGCATTGTGAAAATGCTTTGGAGATAACTGCACCTTTTTTCCATGAAAAGCTTTTAGTGCACCCACTCATTTACTGGCAGTGTTAATGTGTTCATGAATGCTGGGATACACTTGTACAGTGAATTAGATTAGTGAAGGCTGAAACTAACTCTAATCAACAAGGTTCTATAATGTTGTAGCCAAGAGCAATTGATGTTCTTGGCAAGCCTTGGATGATTGTTGCTGGCCTTAACTACTTTGGCTATATTGGCCTAGACTACATTGATTAGAAATTACAATCCAGATTCCCCAGTTTGTTTTGTCTCTGGAATTATATGAGTTTCAGGTTATTGGTCATAGATCCACAAAAAAGGATAAAGTTCTATTGTGCCAACCCACAGCACGATCTGTATTAGTCCCATTCTAGGCTATTTTTCTCTATCCAGTCCATATATTCTAGAATGGCATATGCATCGCTATCAATTAGAAAAAGAAAAACATAAGAACATTTGTAAATTATCTTCCTTTCAGATGTTAACAATCTGCTTACCAACCTAGGGAATTAAAGTGCAAAGCATTAAAATAGTACAAAATCTGTCCCATTTCGCGGCTTCCTCTTCCCACCAAACTTCTTGAAAGTGCAATGAATATGCACCTTACTGATTATATCACTGAGCATAGGTAGCTAGATGACACAAAACATGGCTTTAGGCCGGTCTACAGCACAGAGTAAGCCATGAGTAAATCGGTAGAAGAAATTAGGGAAGCAGTGGATAACAGAGGGAGGGCTGACCTCATCTTATTAGATTTGTTGGCAGCCTTCGATACCATCCACCATACCACTCTGGTGGAAAGGCTAGCGGCAATTGGAGTGCCGGGAACAGCACTCAGATTGCTTAAATCTATCTTGAAAGAGAGGACGCAGTTTGTGGCCTTGTATCCATTTAGGTCTGATCCCTTTTTGTCTCCCTTGTGGAGTAGCGCAGCGTTCCTCTATTAGCCCAACTCTTTTTAATATCTAAGTTGCTGCCCTGCTCCAGTTGCAAAATCTTTTGGATTTGCTTTAACATCTTACGCAGACGACACTCAGATTGTCGTGGCTGTTACTAAGTAACCACACTCCACTGGTAAACAATTTCATGACTGCTGTAAGCTTGTGGATGAGCTGTAATTCCATAAAGCTGAACTCCAATAAGACGGAGATGGTGCTTTTTGTCAATGACCCCTCATTCTAGCATTTATTCCTGCAAACTACCAAAAGATGGTCATATCAACCTTGGCGTTGGCCAGATTAGATTACTGTAATGGATTATACCTGAATCTCCAGTTACAACACTTGAAAAACACAACAGGTATTGCAAAACACAGCAGCAAGAGTTCTCGCAGGTACCCCTTAACATGTTTTGGTGAGGAAAGTCATCAAGCAGCTGCATTGGTTGCCAGTAAAAGAGAGGATACAATTTAAGGCCCTGTGTTGTGCATATAAAGCTATGCACAATCAGGGACCTTCATGCCTTGCTCAGAAATTCAGATGATGCACGCCTAATAGACCACTTAGATCTTCAAATTCCAAAACATTGGTGGTGCAAAGATTTAAGAGGATAAACTGGGGTGGAAGAAGTTTCTATTTAGGAACTGTAGCGATGTGGACTGAGCCCCTTTATCGATTCGCTCAGCCACCTTTGGAAATATTTAGACGGCTGTTGAAAACGTGGCTTTTCAGCAACTCAGATCTCTGCTAAGACATCTGTTTTCTGGCCCGGTCAGACTAAGCTAGCCTCAGGACACCCAAAGGTAACAGTGCGCTTTATAAATCCAGTACATTAACATTCTTGAGGCTCATGATGTTGTCCCAGAAACATACTGCATATATTGCATACACAGGAATTGTGGGATTCTTTGGCTAAATTCTTGAAAGCACTCAAAATCAAGTTTCTTTTGAACACACGAGTGAGTTATCATCCTTAGTAGAGAATCATTTAGGGAGCAGCAGATCTTCCTCCTTTGTTCACTGTTTTTGATCTCAGTGTGTTCAGTATCTTTAGTTAGCATGTTAATTTCAGAAAGTCTTTATTAGCCTGAATCTTGCATCCTTCTCTCACTATCACCTGTTGCAGTGTCTATCCAGAACTAGCGTGGTGATGCTGCATGAAGAGAAGGGGTGCAGATAGCTCCCTTTTAATAGTTCGCCCTATAGGAATAGAGTGGAGCGTGCTGGAGGCACATCTTAGAAAGAAAATTGTACCATGGTGCCTGTTGCATTGATGTGAACACCTCTTCACATATGGGAGCAGTGGGATGAGAATGAAAGCAGTAATGAGTACTGGCAATCAATTAAGAATGGACGTCGATTTTTGCTTGTGGGCTTTACAACATCTTGCAAAAACGAAAGACTGAACAAAAGTCACAAAGTACAATGTGATTTGCACTTTTGTATATAAGGCAGGAGGTTCACATTATTTTAATGTCGCATACTCCATTTTCCATTTTTTTTTTTACCCAAGTATAATATGACGTACCATCCCCTCGTGAGTCTAGCTGATAAATGTAAACCATTGCAGACAACATTCTTGTGAGTTCTCGAACTAATTTCCAGGGGCGTAGCTTAGTCAATAAGATTGGGTAGGGAGGGGGGGAGGGTGGGGAGCTTCAGATTCTCATACAATCAGGCAGGCATATCATGTTTAAATTCAACATAGGACATGCAGGGTACATGAAAGGGGCCGAAGGGGCAGTGGAAAGGGAGAGGAATGCTGACACTTAGGTACACTAAGAGAGAAAACACAATATTCAGTTAAATAACCAATATTCTGAGGACTTTCAAAACAAAGAGGGAATAGTGTGTGTGCGTTTTTGTCTGTGTGTATGTAAAAATCCTCGGTAAAATTCGATTGACATCTCACAATACTCAACTGAAAGCACCCGTACCCAACTGTTTTAAAAAAAAAAAAATTATTAGCGCAGGTGTAACACCCCAAACACCCCCCCTGAAGCTACGCCCCTGACAATTTCACCTTCGTTTTCATCTCCTGCAAACACTCGCAACAGAACATTTCCACTTGGGCATAGGTTAAACTAAAGTGGGGAACTCAATTTTATGAAAGCCAATATTCAGAAACAACTCGCAACTTAGTCTAGTAAAAACCTTGTACCCATCCACCACATTTCACCTACCAGGATGTTTTGATATTGGGGTTTGTCTATGCACCATTTTCAATCATTCTATTAGTAGGCAGTTTTTGAGACTCTCATTGCATTTCATCACTCCCATTAAAGAATGTAGTATTTTGAATAATTCTACATCACTGTGCACTCTAATGCCAGAGTCCATGATTTCCAAAGGTTTTGCATGGTGCAAGGGTGCCTGTGTTGGCGCTAGGCAGCACACAGCGAATCAGCACTAGGAGACAGCAGACATGTGCCATTCTTCATTTTGTGCAACGCAGTGCAGCAACTTTGCCTGGTGTTCTTCGTTGCATGAAATGTTAGTAAATATGCCCCTTAGTATCTAGTACGGCATTTTATTGTTCATTTGATGGTCCATTCTGCATTAGCTCACTATAGTTCAGTGTCTCACTATGCTCTTCTCTTCTGTACAGATCCAGGGCTTCCACGTCCAGAACAGCCTCTTTTCCTACGCCGCGGACTGCACCGGCTTCTTCTCTGCCGCCATCTGGATGGCGCTGGTCTCCTCGCTGATCTTGTTGTGGATCTTAGCCTACGGCATCTATATGCTCATGCAGCTTACAACAAACGATAAGTTTGATGACCCGCGAGGACAGACCCTGTCAGTGTCCCAGACGGAGTAACAGTGCACTATTTCTTCACCGATGTAAGCTGAGGTCAGCTACAAGAGCTGCCTGCTTTGCGGGGTGTCCAATGCAATGTGTATCCTGGAGGAAAATCTTTAATTGAGAAGAAACAATGGACTTTCTTTCAATAGAGGGGCATTTACTATATTTGGACCTCAGTCCATTTTCTGTTTGGATTATAGTTAACATGAGGAATATGTAGAACTAATTGTACACATCTAAAAAATCTAATGGCTACTGAGAAAGCTAGCACATTTGTATTTCATTCAATCATCCCTTTGTCAGGTTTGTGATGAGAAATAAACATTGTATCTTTAATATTTCCTCATAAAGTTAATGTTTTATGATTCCTAGTGTATAGTGTGCCAGGAAAGATTGCTAGTGGATTATTCAGAAGTTGTATATACATCATATCAGGCAAGTATTAGCACAAGAGTGTTGTCGGAATTATTGTGATAGGATCAAAATAAAAATGTGGGAGCCACCCACCCCCTCATTTCGAAAAGACTAGCACTAGGACATCATTTTGATATTTATCATAAATAAGGGGGTAGTAAAACGTAGTAGACATTGATTTATGTAGTGCTGGCTGGTGCAGCTTGCCTCCGCTCCCACAAATGACACCAGCTGCCCCTGAGAATAGGACTGAGATTAGATAAAGATTGCACACTGCATGTGTGCGCATCCCAGGCGTATGCGCTGCACATTTGTGAAACGAAGCGGTCACAGCAGAAACCACTGAAAGTGCCATTTTCCTACTTGTCAGGGAAATCTCTTTTGTCGCCACTAACACTGGCAATGCAGAGTCTACAAGGCGGGGGCTTAGTGGTGTAACACATCATATGGGGGCTCCCCTGCAAAGTAGATGGAGGGGGATCCCACACTCTGGACCCAGTTAGGAGATCTCAGGTCCACCAGTTCACAGTGCTGGAGGGCTGCGTGGGCTATTGTTACGCCACTGGGGGACATGGGCGCAAGGTTGTCCTTGGGCAGAGTGGGGAAGAACATCTCTGCTTTGCACTGTCTGTCTCGGCTTGCCTGTTCTTTGGCCGTCTCTGTCCTATTAGATCCCTGACCCTTTTTCCGATCCTTTTTGGCTTTTGGCCTGAGTGCCCTGCCAGTGCTTACTGTTGCCTATTGGGTGATTGCTTTAGTAGGCACTACTGGTGCTCCTGCTTGGCTGAACCCCCAACTATGATGACAGTGTGGGACATAAGAGGAGTGACATCAACCTGACATCCCTAAGAAAACCTCCAGCAACTCACCCACATGCCAGTGAAAGAGCTGACTTTAGGAGCTGCAACTGAGGAGTGGAGGAATGCCACGGCTCTAGTCAACTGATAGATGTTTGAGTGTGTCTGTGTGTTTGAGCATGAGCTTCTGTATTTTTGCATTTATGTGGTATTTCTGTAGTCTAAATCTAGTCCAGTGGCTTTCAAGTGCTGTACTGGGTCAAAGATAAGTAAACATTTTACAAAATGATAGGTGAGGTAGCTGGGTTGCTGCTGGTTAATACATCTGGATATAGTATTCTTAAAGAGTTGTGTCTTCCAATGTGTTCTAAATCTGAGCTGTGATTTTCTTTTTTGGGATCTCAGGATGTTGCTGTAGATCTTGGGTGCTCCCCAGGTGGGAAAACCTTGCTGCTTATTTTCCTTGTTTTACAATTCTTAGTCTGCAGTCTGGTGGTGTCCTGTCTGCTCGTGTTCTGAGAACCATCAGAGATGGTGAACTAGCCTGCAAGGTAAGCAGGGCTTCTGGTTGTGATGGCTTTGTAGATGATGCAGCTGATTTTGAAGATGGTGCAGGTAAACAAAGAGAGCCAGTAGAGTTCCGCCAGTATGGGGATGATGCAATCAAATTTCTTCAGGTCCTGAGGATGCCCCTAAAGGGGTGCCGAAGGAAAGTCTAGGAAAAAATGGAGCACAGTGTTACCACCATCCAGATGCATGAGTGTGAGGGCTTAAACAGTTCTGAAGTTGTTTTCTGGAATAATTGGTTTCACTTTCTTTAGAAAAGACAGCTGGTAGCAGGTCGTTTCTGATTTTCGCCAATGTGTTACTTGAGGTGTAAGTTTGTGTCCAGGGTGAATTCAAGGGACTTGCCATTCTTTTAAAGTTGGGGTTTGAAGCCATCAAGGTAATGCCATTGAGCCAGGTTTCACTGTTTTTTGTTTGTTGTTCTTGGAAAATAACAGCAAATTTGTGTTGCTTGGCTCAAGTTTTAGTTATGCTTGGGCATCTAGGTCTAGACGACGTGCAGGTAGAGTTTGAGGCATTGGATATCTGAAGCAGAGAAGACTTGCAAGTAGAGTTGTGTATATCGGTATGTTGGTGAATCTTAAAATAAAGTGTGTTTGTGTGTGTACCTGTGTATTGTGCCAATGCATGTTTTTGTGTGTCCATTCACATATGCATTTTACTGTGTCAGCGTGTGTGAGTGTATCTGTATGTTTATGCACACGCACCTGGCCATTATATTTCAGTACTAACAATAATAATCATCGACTCACAATGGGGCGGTATTTTTTAAAGCGATATTTAGAGCACAATCTTTATGTAAGACGATATTCTGACTATGATATTATGACAAACAGCCTCATGTGGAACCTGTTGTGAATTTCCTACAAGCAATATCGAAAAGCATGCGTGGGGAATGTGAATTTGGCATGGCATTTTGCAGCGAGCATGGAGAAGTTTCTGAATGTTATGTTAATATATGCTTAAATGGGCAATATGGAAGAACAGTACAGGTGTGGAAACTGGTGTGGCATTACACATTGTGAAACTTTTTCTGCACGATCTGGCAGTCTAATGGGAACAGTTATACCGCATGTTAGAACTGGGGGTCTCTAGTTGGCAGAGGTAGATACCACTGTCCAAATAGGAACCCTTGCTTCTAGTCAGGGTAAGGAGGATACACTCTTTAGATAGCCCCTGCTCACCCCCTTGGTAGCTTGGCATGAGCAGTCAGGCTTATCAAAGGCAATGTGCAAATTATTTGTACCAACACTCACAGTAACACAGTGAAAACACCATAAACTGACTCCACAACAGTTTAGTAAAATAAAGGTATTTAATCTAAACTACACAAGACCAAAACGACAAAAATCCAACATACACAGTTCAAGAATATGATTTCAAATGAGTTCTTAAGGTTGCATTAAAATAATCCACAGTTGCGTCACATTTTAGGCAACAGTACCGTTAGATGAGACAAAAGTTCCAAGTGAAAGCTGTAGCATTGAAAAGCAAGCGATGCGTCACTTCTGAGACCCTGGGAGGCCCGCTGGATGTAGCGGACGTGTTGCGGTGACTCCGGTCTGTATGGGGAGGGATGTGATACCTTGCGTGGATTCTGGTGCACAGGTTTCAGTGGAATCGGCTCATAAAAGGTACGATGCGATGATCTTCGGGGCTGCGACGATCTCCACTGTGGCGACAATGCGTGGCTCAGTGTCGGGTTTATCCTCTCGCGGCCCCACAATGCGATGGCTCTGCGACAACTCTCGCAGTGATGTGATGCGGTCCGCAAGCAAGCGGTGCGACGATCTCACACAGTGATGACAAGATCTGCGACGATAATCGCACCGATGGGAATCTTCCCACACCGGACTGGTGCGTCCCGCAAATGAAGGATGTGATGACTCTGGCAGCGGCAACAGGCACTGCGACGATCTCGTCCTTCGTAATTTCCTCGCACTGACAGGGATGCGCTCCGCAAGCAAGCGATGCGTTAAACTTTGCAGAAAGTTCTTTTAAAATCTTGGTTTCCAGCTTCCAAACACAGGTACAACTTCCAGAAGCACTACAACATGCCCAAGCACTCTAGGAAGGACAGAACTCTCTCAGCAGAGTTCAGAAAAGCTGGGGGTGAAGTCCTTTTGTTCCTGGGACTTCTTAACAGGGACCCAACTCTCCTTCAGGCCCTTGAAGATTCCTTCAAGCAAGGGTACAGAGCACAAAGCAAAGTCCTTCCCCTCTCCTTGGCAGCAAAGCAATTGCAGGTCAGTCCAGCAAAGCAACAGCAGGACAGTCTTCCTTCTTCAGTCTTCCAGCTTTCTCCTTGGCAAAGGTTCCTTCTTGATTCCAGGATTGTCTAATTTTCTGTAGTCTGGGGTCCTGTACTTATACTCCAAAAAGTATTTGTTCCCTTTGTGCAGGAGGGCTCTGACCCCAGTCCAAACCAGTTCTGGAGAACTCTGTTTACATGACTCCTTCTTTCCTTTAACAGTGCAGAGCAGAAACCGCAGACGCCCCAGAGGAGGTGGAGCCAGCATTGTGGAGGGAGAGGACAGCCCTGGAGCACTTTGTTGACATGATTCTTTCTCTCCATTCACAGTGCAGGGCAGAGACATCCGACGTACCATAGGGGGTGGAGCCAGCACTGTGGGGGGCAGGCACAGTCCTATTCAGGTCCCAGGTGCAACTCCTCCGTCCCATCTAGATGCAGATCTCTCTATTCACCACAGGGCGGACTCATTCTGTCTCCTGGAATCCCTCAGCCCTGTCACTCACAAACCAGACAGTTAATTCACAAACAGCCAAAGGCACACAGAAAGGTCAGACAAGAAAGCAGCCACTTTCTATAATTGCCACTTTCAAACACAGGATTTAAAAACCACATTTCCCAAGACTTGTGTTATTAAATTCTGAGTTCAGGGATACCAGACTTTTATGCCCTTTCTTGATCCTATGGGAAGATATGCAGGTAACCACTGTACACATCATTCCCCATGATAGCCTATGGGCAAGATAGCCGTACAATAGTGAAAAACGAAAATGGCTGTAATTCACTACCAGAGCATGTCACCTGCACTAGTACATGCTCTACCTTTCACATACACTGCACCCTGCCCAGGGGGTGCCTTAGGCCTTCCATAGGGGTGTCCAATGTGTACAGAAAGGGAAGGGTTAGGCCTGGTCAGTGGAGACACTGGCCAGGTGGACATGGCCGTTCACAGACTGCACACAGGCACTGCGGTGGCAGGCCTGAGACACCATTTTAGGGCTACTCATGTGGGTGGCACAATCAGTGCTGCAGGCCCACTAGTATGAGCAGCCTTGGCACACTCAGTGCACTTTACTAGGGACTTCTTGGTGATACACATCTGCCAATCATGGATAACCAATTACAATAACAGTTTACACAGAGAGCATATGCACTTTAGCACTGATCAGCAGTGGTAAAGTGCCCAGAGTCCAATTGTCAACAATCACAGGTCAGGAAAAACAAGGGAGGAAGAAGCAAAAAGTTTGGGGATAACCCTGCAAAAAGGGCCATTTCCAACACAACCCCCTTCCAGCCTAAAGCCAGGGTAGACCAAACGATACCTCAATGGGATTCCCTGCTTAAGGCGATAGAACACAGAAACTGGCCCAAACAGCAGGGCACTATTCCTGTTCTACGCCGTCCTGAACCCAGTTGGATCACTCTATCCATACTCTCAGGGTCCACCACGCAAACCCATGTGGAAACCTTCTCCTCACCTGTGGACACCATGTGTGCAGCACCTAAACTTAACTTACTCACAGGTGTATCCCAACAGACAGCCAGCAAGCCACAATGGCACCAACAGTGGTCAGGTATGAGACCCAGCCATTATGCCTCTCAGGGCTCTCAAACCCTTGTGGCGTCAGAGAGTGGGGGGCAGTAGCCCCAGGTACTTGGCACCCTTTGTCCACACTCCCTCCTGTCAGGTCAGGTCTGACATCCTGGCACTGACCCACCAGTCCTGGACCTGTATCCGGCGGCTGGACAGGAGGCTGGGGTAGGCCTCCCCACACCCGGTCCTCCTCTTCCTTGGGGCTCTGTACCCTCCCACCTAGAGTGGTACCCCCTGCTGGAATAGTCAGTGCACCTCTGGCAGGTGTCCTGCACCATTCACCCACCAGTTCAGGGGTTCTATCCTGCAACTGGTATTCCAGGTCAAGGGGGGACACCCCGGACCTGACTCTCCAACCTAGGCTCCAAAGCCTCCAGGTCAGGCAACACCTGAACCTGGCCTCCCCACCCTGGGACCAACCCCTGCAGTGGAACACTTGCCTGGCACACCAGGACTTCGCTCACAGATGGGCTCACATGGGTAGACAGTACCCACCTGGCCAACACAACGGTGTGGCCCAGTCCACCCCCAGGTTGTGACTCCCGGTCCCCTTCCAGGGGCAACCCTGTCCACCAAGACAAACAGCCACAGGGTCCACTGACAGCTGTCAGTGATGAGAGCCAGGCCTCATGCCTGTCAGGCCTCTCTAACCTCTGTGGCGTCAGAGAGTGGGGGGCAGTAGCCCCAGATGCCTGGCACCTTTCCTCCACTCTCCCTCTTGTGAAGTCAGGTAGAGCATTTTGACACTGGCCCGCCAGCCCAGGGCCTGTACCCTCAGACTGACCAGAGGTCACGAGCAAGGCTCTCCTCCCCCTACCTCTCCTTCTTGGGTCCTACCCTCTCCTCCTAGGAGAGTCACCCTCAGAACACAAATCTCCCACCAGTTCAGGACCTCTCTCTAGCAACTGGTCTCCAAGCTAGGGTCTAAACCCTTGGGTTGCACCGGGGTCAGAGGCGAGGACTCCCTCCCTCTGCAACCCCTTCCAGTGTGCCGCACCCTCCCTACTGGAGGGGTATCCCTGGAAGCCAAACTGGTCAGGACACTGGTTACAGATGTCCTTCCTTCCAGGACAGGCAGATCCTGAACCTGGTCTCCCAACCCAGGGACCAATACTTGCGGTTGGGCACTTGCCTGGCACGCCAGGACTTCTGGGGACCCACACAGTACCCCCTTGAGGGTGACACATAACACATGTGTGCTGTGACAGATCTCCCGACCCCTGTCCACCTGACAGTGCGTAAAAATCCCCCGGACAGAAGTGGTGTCACAATGGTCACTCCTGGGAGACTCAGCCTTCTGGCTGGCCCCTGATCCACTGGTTCTCCCACTGGGGACTCCTTCCCCCTCTCACCCCTCAGTCTCGACTTCTGCACCCTCCCAACTGGAGTGGCACTGCCAGATACCAGAACTGATGGAGGCCTGGTTACAGGCACTCCCCGTTCAACAGACACTAGGAGATCCTCCTCAAATTACCTACTAGCACCTTCTAGGCCTCCAACCTGGTGTTCCTTTAAGGAACCCTCCAGGTCCTGAGAATGGGTTTCAGGCACTGTGAGACACACCGTTCCACACTCACTCCTTCTCCACTGAGACCGGATATGAGCCCCTACACCCCTCCCACTACACTGGGACCTAACTGGGCTACACTGAACCTCTTCCACCTCACAGGTCTGGAAGACATCAGTTCCACTCCTTTTGGGATCACTCCCCAATGCCTCTTCAGACTCTCTGGAATCCACCAAGAGGTCTGCCTCCAACAGAAGCTCTCTGGGATCAGAGAACTCACACTCCACCGGGTGTTGGCACAGCTCTGAAAAACAGGTACTTAAAATATGCTCTCCAACGAATGAATCACTCAGCCCCTCACAGTTGTTAACCAAGCTACCCTTTGCCTTCCCCTCGAGTGCCTCACACAAGTACCCCACCACTCTCCTGAGATTGACATGACAGTGTACTACTGTCTCTGTCACACAACCCACACTCTTCTTGCTGGTCTTCACACTCACACCCCAAGGTTTCTACCATGGGAGAACCCCTCTCCCTGCACCTGTCATCTAGAGTCATTAGAGAGTCCCTCCCACCACTAGGAGTATGATCCCCTGTGTCAGTCCCCCATCTACTTCAGGGACACTGCACACGACTTGAGCTATCTCATAAACCTGAACCCCCTGGTATATGTCAACCCCCTCCCTCAAATCAGGCGTCACATCTTTGGGTGTTTGTACCTTTCTCTCAGCACTGGAAACTAAAGTGTTGCTTCAACCATCTGAGCTGGACTCCACCTCCAACTCAGAAAAGCTCACCTCTTGAGCTACTGATCCAGCGGCCTATAGGAAATATATCATAAACAACGCTACCCAACTTCATAACCTATAAACAAAATTCTACACTAACTTATGGACCCATTTATAAACATGACATACTTGGGCCTACTGAATCAGGTGGTCAGATTAAATCTATATACACATTATTTATAAACTATATACAAATTTATACATCTGCGTAAGAAATATTGTCATTAGAATAAATCCTAACCATTTAAACGACCACCGTTGGCGATGGGATCTAGCTAATAGTAACCTGCACTTCTGAATAACCAAGACCAGCTTGTTTGTCAAAAGTAAGATTTTATTTACTAAATTATGGTATTTCAAAATGTAATTTTATAAATGCAATTTTATTAGCATTAAAGTAAGCATGTTTGAAAAGCTTCATGAGAAAATTACAGTTTAAGTAAGAAATTCAAAGTTTAAGTAAAATTTTAACAGTTTAGCATTTCTAAAGCCTAAGTCCCTAGCTAAGCTAAATAAATGAAATTAAAGTAAAGTTCAATGAGGATTCTTACGTGCTCCACGCAAAGTCCAGCAGCACTTCACCCTCATCGGAAAGTCAGAAAGCAGCAGCCAGCCCATCCCTAAGGGCATGACTTTTTATACCTTTCTATGCTAGCTAAACTAAGCGAAGGAAAGTTTTCATAAATCCACGAAGTCCCATTGGTTAAGAGTGACAAGTGACATGTCACCCACATTTCAAAAGTTCCATTAGGTCACGTTTCTTAAAGACCATTGTCTTTTCCGAATGCAACCAGGAGCTTCCTTGGTTTGCAACAATTGTAAATTAATGTTCTCACAGTGTTCATTTCATTTCCGCGGGTGCCAAGTTAGAGCTGGCAAAATTGTCCTTTATCACTTGCTTCCGACCTTGGCCACGTCCGACAAAATGGTGACAGCATGTCAGATTTGCTTAGTGAATGCAGTTTTGACGAACACTTTTTCAGAATGGGCTTCTCGTGACTTTTGCAGAAGTAAAATTCAGCTTTAGCAATCTCGAGCAAACTAGGCCCAAAAGCAGGCAATTTATGCTTTCTAGTATAAAACAAACACAAGAAAAGTATTAATGTAAGAAATAATGTTGATTCTGTATCCACCCTAGGTTTACTAATTAATTAACCCTCCCGATTAGTCTAATGTTACCTAGCAAAATGCAAACAAATAAAGCAGCGTTTATATCTACCAATCTTCATGAATCCATGAAACTTATGTGCACCTAGAATAGTAGAAATGACATCACATAGACAAGGAAAAGCAAAATAAGCACATGCCTCTTTTAAGTTTGCTGCAGTTAATAATGACAAAAACGAAAACAACAAATTATTTTTATTATTTTGCACGAACAAAAAGATGCAACATTTATGCACGTTTATGAGCACACATGTTAGTCCCCCCATGTGTAAAGTTTAATCTAGGTTGTATTAACACGATACATCACAAATCATTAATATTATTATTCATGTTATGGAAATGTGACTTTGCGAGTTTAAAAAAATTTTTGTTTTCTATCTCGCTCCATCAACTCCCTCATCTGGTGATTAACAAATCACCACACCAACACCCAAAATTTTGGTAATTAAAATTTCTGAGAAATTGATTCAAATTCATTTGTATCAGTAATCCTAAAAATCTGTTTCTGCATAATCTTTGGAATTAGCATAACGCTCTCTATGTAACTCCTGTAATTCAATCTCCCTTTCTTCTTCTTTTCTAAGTTTATAGATTCTTTTCTTTTCTTTCAACTGCTTCTTTCTCTTATGCAACAAACAACCTATTTTTGTCAAAATAAAAATGAATACTATTATAATCAAAGGTGCCAAAATCTTGCCAAGAATTGAACTACCAATGTCATGAAACCAATTTTTAATTGCTTGGAATCTTTTTGAAAGTTTCCCTGTAAAATCATCTTCTTCTAAAGGAATTATCTCTGAATGCATTTGTGTAATGTTTTTAATGTACATCTCAATATTTTTACTTTCATCAGGTATATATGTGCAACAATGTTGTACATGTAAAATGCCACAGACTCCTCCCTCTTTTGCTAGGAGTATATCTAAAGCAAGGCGATCTTGAATCACCATAGATCTGATTGCAATTACCTCAACATTCACTAATTGGAATCCATCAGCTGTGTCTGTTGACAATCTGTCAACAATTGTGGACAATTTTCTAATTCTCCCTGCATTTAGGGTTATACCAACAAAAGGTATCACTGCTTGAAAAATATCTCCCAGAACTTCTGTAAAAGTTTCTCTTTTGACTCTATTTACATAATTATGAATTTTGAACAATCCTTCTGAATCTCTGTCAACATGAAACACTTTAGGAAAAACAATTCCCACATAACAAGTTCCATACCAATGGTCTGGAAGGTTGTAGTAGGCTTTGTCACCACAAACAAAATAAATCCCAGGGAAGATTGGATCTTTTCCACCTTTGAATCCCCAACCTCCCAAAATCTGATAAGTATCTTCACAGTTACTTGCACCTACAAAATAATTATCAAAAAGTGTATTATCTCTTCTAATGCAAAGCTTTCCACTAACTGGTTTATCTATGTGTATTGCAACGTTTTCAAGCATTTTGCCATTTAATTTCTCATCCTCTTTTTGCCAGAATTTTGACTTAGTCTGCTTGACTAATTCGTTTCTTTTGTAAATTGCTCTTCTCTCCTCAACCATATTCAAAAATTTCTTTCCCTCAGCACTCAATTTGCAGGTTAGATTATTCTTATAAGCATACTCATAAGTGAGTTCATTAGTAACAAGGAAAAATTCTCTCATTTGTTTGGCTTTCTTGTGCTTATTTAAAGCACCATCAATCTTTATATTCGCAAAAATCTCGTCAAAATCTGAATAGTAATATTCTAAGCGTCCAGTTTGATAAAATAAGCTAGTTAACACACTACATGTTACACCATATGTAAGAGGAAGCATATTGTATGTCACTCCCTCAGAAACAGAAGCAGGTAACTTGACGCAGACATAGCAGTCTTTAGCATCCATTACCTTGACATATTCACTCAAAAGCTTAGTAAATGTATTACTTGAAAAATCACTAATAGATTTATCTTGATGAATATTAGGTTGATGATCAATAACTTTAGCAGATGCACTATGTTTAGTTTGACTAACCAAAGCTTTGCTTGTCATGTTAACTTTGTGTAATTCTCTATTCATCTCTAATGGGATGATCACAGCTAAAACTAACCAGAGCAGAATTAAAATGAGCAGACACACCAGAGTCATCTTACAGCATCTCTTAAAAACAGAACACTTTGAAGTGCTCTCCTTAATATAAGGCATTTTGGTTATTTTTGCCACAAAATTAAAAACAAAATTAATTTTAAAATTTCTAAGACTTAAACTATTTATACCCCCCTTTTAAAATAATTTTATTTTTAAAACCCTAAAACAAGTTTTCTTCGACCTTATGTCATACATAAGATTTCTTCAACTAAACAGTTTTTCTTCGACCTTATGTCAGCTAACAAAATTTCTTCAGCCTTTTGCCAAATTAAAATTTCTGTACTTCAATCATTGTCACTAATTTCCTCTATTTCGTTTTCTTCTTCACTACTACCATAAATGTCAATAACAGGTGGAATTACTAAATAAGTCCACTCAGGAGACTTGTATTTCTGGTTTGGTCTCACTATTCTTTTTCCTTTTCTCGACACCACTTCAATTTTCCTTCCAACTCCCACTTCCTTTCCAGGACTCTTTTGACTACTGATTTCTTCAACTTGCTCTTTAGGTTTCTTGATCAACCTGACTCTCAATCTTCCACCAGGCCAGTAGTCTGCTTTTCTCACGTATTTCTTCTTTGGTTCAGAAGCATTTGATTCTGACTTCCAAGCCCTTTTCTTTCTGTTTTCACTTTCACCATCCACGTCACTTTCTTCAGTTTCGTAGTCTGAAATTTCAATTGACTCAGGAACTTCTCTATTCGGCAGTTTTACTCTTTCAGGAACACTTCTCTGATTTCCAATACTGGTACTTGGTAATTCGTCTTCTTCTTCTTCTTCAATTACCTCCAACTTCCCAGACTTTGGATTTCTGTTCCTTACTTCAGAGCTTGTTTTCTGCTTTTCGATACTATCCTGGTCTGAAACTTCTTTTTGTTTCGCTTCTCTGTCTTTAATAGAAACAACTGAATCTTCAGTTATCTTTCCTTTTAACAGATTCTCTTCACCTTCAGAATCTATTTCAATAATTTCCAAGTCTTTTCTTGTTGAATTTTTATTCACAGGTGCAGGTTCCAGATGTCGACCTTCTTGTCGATCTTCAGAATCTGGATTTATTTCACCTTCTGCTTCAGAATCAGAATCATCTGTAGTATCACTTTCAACATCAGAACTTTCAGGAGTTGGTACTGGAATAGTATGACTAGGATGAATCCAACGTTTCAATCCTTTGCATTTTACAGCATTAGTAGTGATCAAAATTATTTGCCTAGGCTTCTGCCATCTAGGAGCCAGACAATTTCTTCTCCGATGTACTTTCGTTCTGACCCAGTCACCAGGTCTCAGGTCATGTGTCAAAACTTTCTCATTTGATTGTGCTTCAGTTCCCACCTGATTAGATACAGAAGTCACTATATCAGATAACCTTTTACAGTAATCCAAAATAGCACTGTCATTTATGCTCAACAGTTTACCTACAGGTACAAAAGCTTGTCTCATAACTCTTCCCATTAAAATTTCATGAGGACTCAAACCTGTCTTTTTATCTGGTGTACTTCTTAATGACATCAAAACGAGTGGAAGAGCATCTGTCCACTTTACACCTGTTTCAAGACACATTTTTCCAATTCTGTTTTTAATTGTTCCATTAATCTGTTCAACTACCCCAGATGCCTCTGGTCTGTATGCACAGTGTATTTTCTGCTCAATGCTCAAAGCTTCACAAATTAACTTCATCAGTTTGTTATCGAAATGGCTTCCTCCATCACTCTCAATAGTGACTGGAAAACCGTACCTTGGGATAATTTCTCTGAGCAGTAGTTTTGCTACTGTAATTGAATCACAATGTCTTGTAGGAAATGCTTCTACCCATCTTGAAAATAAACAAACGATTACAAGAACATATTTTAAGCAATTGTGTAAGGGCATTTCAATGAAATCCATCTGTAACCTGGTAAAAGGACCACCCTCTCGACCAATTATTCCTGTCCCCACCAATGATTTTCTGTTTGGATTCATTTGTTGGCATGATAAACACCTTTGACAAAAAGATTCTGCAATTGTTCTGAATTTTGTATTGAACCAAGTCTCTCGAAAAAGTCTTATCATAGAATCTCTTCCAAGATGAGCTGGGCCATGATATAATCTGGCCATATCTGCAATCAAACAATTCGGTAAGACTATTCTGCCATCTTTGTAAACCCACACTCCATCTTCATCACGTGCTCTACAATCTGATCTTAACCACAGATCTTTTTCCTCATCATCTGCTTCATTTTGTAATTCTTTAATCTCATTCCATGTTTCTACAACTGTTGTTAGCATTAATGAATTTGAATCAGTTTCTTTACTCCTTTCCCGATTGTATGAATAACCTTTTCTTGCACAGTATTTTGCCGTTTCATCTGCAAATGCATTGCCTTTTGAGATATAATCAACTCCTTTAGTGTGCGCTGCACACTTGACAATTGCGATTTCTTTCGGCAATTGTATTGCTTCAATTAATCTCCTAATGAAAATTGCATTTTTAATTGGAGATCCTGCTGATGTCATATAGCCTCTCTGAGACCAGAGTTGTCCATAATCATGTACAACTCCATACCCATACTGACTATCAGTAATGATGGTAACTCTTATATCCTTTGATACTTCACAAGCACGAATTAAAGCAATCAATTCAGCCACTTGTGCTGATCGAACTCCTTCAAGACATGATGCTTCTTCAACATCTGCAACTGTGCAGACTGAATATGAGGCTTTTAAGACACCTCCTTCTGATCTCAAACATGAGCCATCTACAAAGTAGACAAAATCTGATTCAGATAGAGGTCTATCTTTGATATCATGTCTTGGTTTCGTGCAGAATTCCATAACATCTAAACATTCATGTTCTGTTTCGATGTTATCAATGATCTCAGAATCAGGCAGTAATGTAGAAGGATTCAGATTCAAACATCTTGAAATCGAAACATTATCTGCTCCTAGTATGATTTTCTCATACTTTGTCAATCTGCTGCTTGTCAGATGCTGAGTTTTACCTCTTGTCAGCAATATTTCAACTGAATGAGGCACAAAAACTTTCACAGGAAATCCCATAATGATTCCTTCACTCTGTTCAAGACTAACACTTGTAGCTGCAACTGCTTTCAAGCAACCTGGTAATGCTTTTGCAATGGGATCAAGTACTGCAGAGAAGTATGCAATAGGTTTCTTTAAATTCCCATGTCTCTGAATTAATACAGACAATGCACATCCTTCTCTCTCGCTGCAATACAGTTCAAAATCTTTCTCATAATTCGGCATACCTAAAGCAGGAGCTTGGCATAAGCTCTTTTTCAAATTCTCAAAAGATTCCATCTCAATTTCATTGAGAATAATTGGATCTTTTACATCAGACTTTGTCAGTCTCTGTAGTGGTTTTGCAATTACTGAAAATCCACTTATCCATTGTCGACAGTAACCAACCATTCCTAAGAACATTCTGACTTGTCTCTGTGTTCTTGGAGGTTGCATTGCTTGTATCATTTTAATTCTCTCAATTGTTACTTGCCTTTTTCCCTTTGCAATTCTGTGACCAAGATATTTTACTTCTTGTTTGCAAAACTGTAATTTTCCTGGAGACACTTTATGTCCTTCTTCTGCAAGGCGATTTAACAGTATTATTGTGTCTGTCACACAATTTTCTCTTGTCTTTGCAGCTATCAACAAGTCATCAATATACTGCACTAACGTAGACCTACCTGGTAAGTCCAAGTTTTCTAAAGATCTTTTTAACAATTCGTTAAAGATTGAAGGACTTTCTGTATAGCCCTGAGGGATTCTAGACCATCCGAGGGTCTTACCTTGGAATCTGAAAGCAAAGATTTCATAACTGTCTGGATGTAAGGGAACAGTAAAGAATGCATTGCAAAGATCAATGACAGTGTACCATTCAGCATCATGTGGAATCTGGTACAGAATTACTGCTGGATTTGGAACCACAGGACAACATGGAACAACGATTTGATTAACTTTTCTCAAATCTTGTACGATCCTAAAAGTTCCATTTGACTTTTTAACTCCCATAATTGGTGAATTACAAGGACTACTCTCCATTTCTTTTAATACACCTTGTTTGATTAATTTTTCAATTATAGGCGTAATACCTTCGATTGTTTCTGCTTTCATTTTATACTGTGGAATATTAGGAAATTCTATTCCCTGTTTCAATGTAATTTTTACTGGATCTACGTTTTTCATCAGACCCATTTCGTTCCCAGTAAAATCCCATATAGCAGGTTTCACTGTTTCCTTGAGCTCTTCAGGTAAATCTTTCTTTTCGAATGCAGGAAACAATTTTGTTTCTTCTGCTTCCATCATCATCATTGTCATTCTGTATAAACCATCTTCCTCCATTGTTTGTAACTCAACTCCATCAGGAGAACAATATATTCTGCAATTCATTTTACACAGAATATCTCTGCCTAGTAAATTTACTGGACTACTATTACAAACCACAAATCTGTGTTTATCTCTATAATTTCCAATTTCAACTGGAACTGGATCAGTTAAATCAGTTTTAATTTGTTGATTGCTTACTCCAACAACTTGGATGGTATCCCCAGAGAGAGGTAGGTTTTCAATTTCCACTGATCTAACAGTAGAACGGGTAGCACCAGTGTCCACTAGAAAAGTGATGTCTACATCGTTAACTTTCCCGTTTACAAATGGACCGGACTGGTCAACCTCAAGAGTGGCTCCAACAACACACTCTTCCTCCTCTCTCGGGCACCGTCAGCAATAATCATCAGAATCACTGTCTTGGCTTTCTGTTAACAAAAATTGTTGTGAAGCATTTTGCATTTGCACCCTTTGTTGCTTTTGCTGTTTTTGCGGTCTTATTACCTGTTCGTTTCCCTGAAATCCCACGTTTGGATTATATTTTTGAACTCCCCCACAATTCGGAAATGGTGGTTGTGGCAATTGATCCTGACAGTTATTCACCTGTTGTTGTTGCTGTCGCTGAATGTTTAACTCGTTTAACCCCTGTTGCATCTGTAGCTGTTGCTGCAGGTCAACACCATTCTGCATCTGTGGATTTAATAAGGGATTCTTTAAGTTTCTAGGAGGTTTAGGACACTCGTCTCTCCAATGTCCAATTTCGCCACAATTAAAACAAGGTAATCTTTGTTTCAACTCCTCAATTTTTGGGCTAAATTTTCTTGGAAAAATATTACCTTTAAGCTTTCCTTGTATCTGGTTCGTATTTCCAGTTTGAACAAAATTTGTGTTCTTATTTCCCATGCTGGCAATTTGTTGCTCAGCCACTTTTACCTGAGCCCACATGGCTTTCTCCTTGAGCTTCTTTTGTCTCACCTCTAACTCATCACTGCAATACATAGCTTTTCTCAGAATATCATCCACAGAAAGTGATTGCCATCCTACAATGCTATTCCTGATCATATCTGCAATTTCAGGTTTTAGTCCATAAACGAATCTATAGATAAAATGACTCATGTCCTTTTCATCTAATTTTTCATAGCCACTGTATTGTTTAAAAATTAACATTAACCTCTCATAAAAAGAATGAACTGATTCTTTTGTTTCCTGATTTGTCCTTTCTATTTTAACCCAATCAACTTCTTTGGTTGGAATTTTGTTTTTCATCCAAACGATCACTTTTTCGTAATAATCCATTACAAGAGGATTTGGGGCACCTGTTTCTTTGATTCGCTCGGGTTCTGTTTTTGGCCAACTTATTGATATTTTACATTCTGTCCAAAGATCTGATGGTACGACAATGTCGAAAAATCCATCTAAATCAATCCACAGAACATTTGACACTTTGATAAATCTATCCACTTGTCTATACCATTCTACTGGTTTCTCCCTCAATTTCGGAAAGTCATTTGTGAATAGCAGTATGTCCTGTCTTGACCAAGGGACATGAACATATCCTCCACCTGCAATCTCTCTCATTGGAAATTGTTTTGACAATTTCTCCAATCTTTCATCTTCCTTCTTTTTCGTCCATTTTACTCTCCACTTATTGAGTTCTCCCAGCTTTTTGATGTAAACAATCAAATCTTTTATGTGCAGTATTCTTCCCATTGAGTTCAAACTCTCAATGTCACTTTCTGAAAAGTCTAATCTGTAATGCTTTGCAAAATTCTTTTGTTTACTCACATCGATTTCAAGTTCCGCTGCTAGTTCCTCTAACTGATCATATTTATTTTTTGTTTTCCACTGAATACTTTTACAAATGAACAGTAGTTCATCATCTCGATAATAATTTAAACTATCCGGACCAATTGTTCCAATTATTAATTCTTCGATATTTGCTTTTAATTTAGCCACATCAAGTTTCGGAGTAGTCACCCTAACTTCTGGACTCCCTACATCTGAAATAGCACCCATTGGTGTTTTTGGAGATAAATCCTCATTAAAAGTTAAATCTGGCATTCTCGATCTTGAAGAGTTTATTTCAGATATGTCTGAGTAAAATTTTTCAGCAACCTTTTGAATTTCTGCATTTAAAGGAATAGTTAACCCTGTTTTGTTTGATTCTCTTTGGTCAAATACAGGCTGAACAGGACCAATCGTTACTGGAACTGTCACAGCTTCCATGCTTTTTGTCATTCGTCTAATTAACTCTTCTTTAGATTTAAAATATTCAGCAGAGTCAACAGCCTCAACGTTTCTTGTTTCTCTTGCATAGTCTTTTGGAGCTTCCCTTGCTCTTGGAGTCATTGTAAAATGTCTACCTTCATTTCGAGCATTATCAAATTCTGGTCTTCTTGGAGTTTCAATAATTTCACAATTATTTGGATAAAGTTTTGGAGTTTCATTTATTGGAGGTGCACTCGGTGAAGTTTCAGTAGAAACCACCGGAGTAGACCATGATCTAGGAGGTCTCAAAGGTTGATTCTTTCTAGCTGTAGTGTATATTTCTTCCATAACTGCATCTTCAGATTCGCTTTCTATAGATTTCCCAGCAGGAGTACCCATAACCATTTCCTGAATTAAATACAATCCTTCACTCATGTTTCCCTGCCTCCACATTCGCAACCTGTCTTCATGAGTATCTCTTCTCCAAGCTGGAGTTTTAGTAGGTCTTTTAATTCCACTAGCTTCTCTTTGTAACTGATACATCTCATCTTCCCACTCAACTAAAGCTTCAAATTGAGTTGGTCTCGGTTTTGGAATAAGAGCATTCATTTTCTCTCGTAAATTTCTCAAGATTTTTACATTAAATGAACCATCATCAGGCCAAGTTAAAACACCGTTGTTTTTAGTATAGCGTTTCCAGCTATCGAACCATAAAACAGTATGATATCCATATTCACCTTCCATGTACGCTGCAGGTGTTTTATACTTATGAAGTAATTTACCACCTCGCGTTTCGATTTTCTTGTCAGGTGAAAATAAATTTTTAAGTTTCTGAAATAATGTTGGCTTTTTCTCAACATGTTTAAAATGATAACTCATTTTTAAAAGTTAAATTTAATTCGTAAAATCGTTCGTAAAATATTTCCGGGATGTTCCGCAAAGCAACCAATCCGTGCGCGAAACACACCAACAAGCCAATGACAGTTGAGCTACGTCACTTTCCTGCTCAACGAATAAAATTGGAGTTTTTCTGAAGGACCAATCAGCTTACAGGTCGTCAGAGACTCAAGAGCCAATCAGAATATAGCTTGTGACATAGGTCACCCAATCCCAGCGCGGCTCTGTGACGTACACAGCAGCTGCGGTTTCTCGCTTCTCACTCCTAGCGCTTACCCCTCCTTCACAAAATCTTTTCACAGCGCCATTTTAAGGGCACTTTTCAGTGTAAATTAATTCTTAAACAATGACAATAAGGACTCATCTGTTCGTTTCACTATTTAGGATAGTTTACATACATTCAAGTATCCACACTTCGGAATAGTCGGCGCTATTCACACTAAGGATAATTTTCAATTGTCAGTAGAGTAACTCTTACCCCACCCTTCTAACACGTAAAATTATGAACTCGTTTTCCTCTGAACGCACCGCGAAGTGACAGTTCTAAGAGTTCCACTTGAACATAAATTACAAATCAAATTCGCACTTTCACACGGAAAATTCCCTAATTTCAAAGACACATGAAATCCGTACAGGACTCTCACCTGTTTATAGAAATCATGCACCGTTAGCAAAATAACGACGTTATCCGTACAGGACTCTAACCTGTTTATAGATATAAAACATGTACCCCTACAGGACTCTAACCTGTTTATAGATAATCATGCACCGACGCTACTCTGCCCTTCATTCAAGCTCGGATATAACTAATACTTTTATCACAGTGAGTTTTATGGAAGGCGCTTTGTCCCTATTCTCATGCTGCTCTAATTTCTTAGAAAACCCTCACTTTACAAGATTCACACCTAGCCCTAACACTGTGCTGCACGGCGACAACACTATGGTACTCGGCGATACCACTTGTGATACTCGGCGATATCACTGCAAACAGAACAGATGACTTGCGTGACTAATTTCTCGCCACACAATCTATACCGGTATAGCTTACAGATAGCACGAAAAACAAACTCGACATGTGTTAAAACATCGATCCTATTTCCATACCATAACACTTTAGTAACCCTTAGCAACCAACATATTACCTTGGTTACCCTTAGCAACCATCAATTTCTGCTACCAGAGAATTGATCCAGCGGCCTATAGGAAATATATCATAAACAACGCTACCCAACTTCATAACCTATAAACAAAATTCTACACTAACTTATGGACCCATTTATAAACATGACATACTTGGGCCTACTGAATCAGGTGGTCAGATTAAATCTATATACACATTATTTATAAACTATATACAAATTTATACATCTGCGTAAGAAATATTGTCATTAGAATAAATCCTAACCATTTAAACGACCACCGTTGGCGATGGGATCTAGCTAATAGTAACCTGCACTTCTGAATAACCAAGACCAGCTTGTTTGTCAAAAGTAAGATTTTATTTACTAAATTATGGTATTTCAAAATGTAATTTTATAAATGCAATTTTATTAGCATTAAAGTAAGCATGTTTGAAAAGCTTCATGAGAAAATTACAGTTTAAGTAAGAAATTCAAAGTTTAAGTAAAATTTTAACAGTTTAGCATTTCTAAAGCCTAAGTCCCTAGCTAAGCTAAATAAATGAAATTAAAGTAAAGTTCAATGAGGATTCTTACGTGCTCCACGCAAAGTCCAGCAGCACTTTACCCTCATCGGAAAGTCAGAAAGCAGCAGCCAGCCCATCCCTAAGGGCATGACTTTTTATACCTTTCTATGCTAGCTAAACTAAGCGAAGGAAAGTTTTCATAAATCCACGAAGTCCCATTGGTTAAGAGTGACAAGTGACATGTCACCCACATTTCAAAAGTTCCATTAGGTCACGTTTCTTAAAGACCATTGTCTTTTCCGAATGCAACCAGGAGCTTCCTTGGTTTGCAACAATTGTAAATTAATGTTCTCACAGTGTTCATTTCATTTCCGCGGGTGCCAAGTTAGAGCTGGCAAAATTGTCCTTTATCACTTGCTTCCGACCTTGGCCACGTCCGACAAAATGGTGACAGCATGTCAGATTTGCTTAGTGAATGCAGTTTTGACGAACACTTTTTCAGAATGGGCTTCTCGTGACTTTTGCAGAAGTAAAATTCAGCTTTAGCAATCTCGAGCAAACTAGGCCCAAAAGCAGGCAATTTATGCTTTCTAGTATAAAACAAACACAAGAAAAGTATTAATGTAAGAAATAATGTTGATTCTGTATCCACCCTAGGTTTACTAATTAATTAACCCTCCCGATTAGTCTAATGTTACCTAGCAAAATGCAAACAAATAAAGCAGCGTTTATATCTACCAATCTTCATGAATCCATGAAACTTATGTGCACCTAGAATAGTAGAAATGACATCACATAGACAAGGAAAAGCAAAATAAGCACATGCCTCTTTTAAGTTTGCTGCAGTTAATAATGACAAAAACGAAAACAACAAATTATTTTTATTATTTTGCACGAACAAAAAGATGCAACATTTATGCACGTTTATGAGCACACATGTTAGTCCCCCCATGTGTAAAGTTTAATCTAGGTTGTATTAACACGATACATCACAAATCATTAATATTATTATTCATGTTATGGAAATGTGACTTTGCGAGTTTAAACAAAATTTTGTTTTCTATCTCGCTCCATCACTACCCATGTTTCTTCTTCAGCTGAGACACTCATGGCCTCAAGCCTCTCAAGCTCCAAATCAAGCTCCCTCCTAAATTCATGGGCCAAGGTCAATGGCAATTCCTCCAGGGCTCGGGCATTTTTGCTCTCCTCTGCCACCCTTTCTCTCTCCTCCGCCGCTCTTTCTCTCTCTTTCTCCATTTGCTTCAGCTTCAATTCAAGCCTCAACATTTCTAATTTATGATCTCTTGCCCTTTGGTTTTCCTCCAAATCCTCTGGGGAAAAACTTTCAGCTTGATGGTTGCTGCCAGCCCTGGAGGCTGCTCTGGACACAGGCAGATCCTGTGACCTGAAACCATCCCTTTCTGTATCCTCCTCCACGTCTGCACCATCTGTCTCCCCAGCCTCTTTGGTCTC
Source organism: Lissotriton helveticus (assembly GCF_964261635.1). Taxonomy (NCBI): domain Eukaryota; kingdom Metazoa; phylum Chordata; class Amphibia; order Caudata; family Salamandridae; genus Lissotriton; species Lissotriton helveticus. The sequence continues at coordinate 1,287,021,654 of NC_136057.1, read as the reverse complement.
CCACCAGGCCCTTAAGGCCTTCTGTAGCTCCTCCTTCTTGGAGCGGCGCTTCATGGGGCATCCAAAGCTCCTGCAGAACTGCTTGAATTGACCTACTTTGTAATCACTTAACATTTCAATATCAAACTCCAGTTATGCAACCTCGCTTGCTGGTTTACCATTCAGAGACATGATGCTTGGATTCTTTCAGGGTTACGATCAAAAACTAGAACCAAATCAAAAAAACTCAACCGTAGTATGCGGTGGGGTAGTGGTATGCACTCACTAGTGATGCACACCAGTCACTGTGGGTCTAGTACAAATACAAGTTCAAATCCCACCACTGACCAACAATGTCTCTAGTTGGCAGAGGTAGGTACCACTGTCCAAATAGGGACCCTTGCTTCTAGTCAGGGTAAGGAGGATACACTCTTTAGATAGCCCGTGCTCACCCCCTTGGTAGCTTGGCACAAGCAGTCAGGCTTATCAAAGGCAATGTGCAAAGTATTTGTACCAACACTCACAGTAACACAGTGAAAACACCACAAACTGACTCCACAACAGTTTAGAAAAATAAAGGTATTTAATCTAAACTACACAAGACCAAAAAGACAAAAATCCAACATACACAGTTCAAGAATATGGTTTCAAATGAGTTCTTAAAGTTGAGTTAAAATAATCCACAGTTGCGTCGCGTTTTAGCCAACAGTACCTTTAGATGTGAAAAAAAGTTGAAAAAAAGTGAAAGCTGTAGTGTTGAAAAGCAAGCAATGCATCACTCCTGAGACGCTGGGGAGGTAATGCGACAACCCCGCTGGATGTAGCGGACGTGTTGCGGTGACTCCGGTCTGTATGGGGAGGGATGCGACATCCTTGCATAGATTCCGGTGCACAGGTTTCAGTGGAAGCGGCTTGCAAAAGGTACGATGCGACGATCTTCGGGGTGACGACGATCTCTGATGCGGCGACGATGCGCGGCTCAGTATCGATCTTCTCTTCTCACAGCCCCTCGATGCGATGGCTCTGCGACAACTCTCGCAGTGAAGTGATGCAGTCCGCAAGCAAGCGGTGTGACGAACTCACCCAGTGACGACAGGCTCTGCGACGATACTCGCAGCGATGGTAATCTTCCCGCACTGGCCTGGTGCGTCCCGCAAACAAAGGATGCGACGACTCTGGTAGCGGCAACAGGTGCTGTGACAATCTCGGCCTTCGTAGCGGTTGGAATTTCCTCGCACTGACGGGGATGCACTCCGCAAGCGAGCGATGCGCTAAACTTTGCAGAAAGTTCTTTTAAAATCTTGGTTTCCAGCTTCCCAACACAGGTACAACTTCCAGAGGCACCACAACTGGCCCAAGCACTCTAGGAAGGACAGCACTCTCTCAGCAGAGGTCAGGGAAGCTGGGGGTGAAGTCCTTTTGTTCCTGGGACTTCTTAACAGGGAGCCACCCCTCTTCTTCAGGCCCTTGGAGATTCCTTCAAGCAAGGGGACACAGCACAAAGCAAAGTCCTTCCCCCCTCCTTGGCAGCAAAGCAACTGCAGGTCAGTCCAGCAAAGCAACAGCAGGACAGTCTTCCTTCTTCAGTCTTCCTGCTTTCTCCTTGGCAGAGGTTCCTTCTTGATTCCAGGATGATCTAATTTTCTGTACTTATACCACAAAAAGTCTTTGTTCCCTTTGTGCAGGAAAGCTCTGAGCCCTGTCTAAACCAGTTCTGGAGCACTCTGTTTACATTACTGCTTCTTTCCTTTAACAGTGCAGAGCAGAAACCTCAGACTCCCCACAGGAGGTGGATCCAGCATTGTAGAGGTAAAGCACAGCCCTGGAGCACTTTGTTGACATGATTCCTTCTCTCCTTTCACAGTGCAGGGCAGAGACATCAGACGCACCACGGGGGGGGGAGCTAGCACTGTGGGGGGGGCAGGCACAGTCCTATTCAGGTCCCAGGTGCAACTCCTCCCTCCCATCTAGATGCAGATCTCTCTATTCACCACTGGGCGGACTCTTTCTGTCTCCTGGATCCCCCAGCCCTGTCACTCTCAAACCAGACAGTCAATACACAAACAGCCAAAGGCACACAGAAAAGTCAGACAAGAAAGCAGCCACTTTCTAAAATTGCCACTTTCAAACACAGGATTTAAAAACCACATTTCCCAAGACTTGTGTTATTAAATTCTGAGTTCAGGGATACCAGACTTTTATGCCCTTTCTTGATCCTATGGGAAGATATGCAGATAACCACTGTACACAGCATTCCCCATGATAGCCTAAGGTCAAGATAGCCTTACATTAGTGAAACACGAAAATGGCTGTAATTCACTACCAGAGCATGTCACCTGCACTAGTACATGCTCTACCTGGCACATACACTACACCCTGCCCAGGGGGGGTTCCTTGGGCCTTCCATAGGGGTGTCCAATGTGTACAGAAAGGGATGGGTTAGACCTGGTCAGTGGAGACACTGGCCAGGTTGACATGGCAGTTCACAGACTGCACACAGGCACTGCGGTGGCAGGCCTGAGACACCATTTTAGGTCTACTCATGTGGGTGACATAAATCAGTGCTGCAGGCCCACTAGTAGCATTTATATCACCAGCCCTGGCACACTCAGTGCACTTTACTAGGGACTTCTTGGTGATACAAATATGCCAATCATGGATAACCAATTACAATAACAATTTACACAGAGAGCATATGCACTTTAACACTGATCAGCAGTGGTAAAGTGCCCAGAGTCCTATTGTCAACAACCACAGGTCAGGAAAAACAAGGGAGGAAGAAGAAAAACGTTTGGGGATAACCCTGCAAAAAGGGCCATTTCCAACATCGCATATATCATTTTTTGTTTGAGTGTGTGGTTTCTCTGTATGTCTAAGACAGGCGAGAGAATCCCAAACGGGCGCTAATAAAATCATGACCACATTTTGAGCCTAGATAGGATGAGGGATTAGATTGCCACATGTGAGTTCCTGACTAGTTGATGAATGTATCACATTTGTGTGTTTGTGCAGTTTTTGAACCTGGAGACATTCTGACTCCACATGGGTTGCTTGGGCATCTTTGTGGTAAGCTTTGTGTGTCTTATTTTTCAGAAAGCATGGATTCCATCCCCGTCAACATCTTGCAATCAAAAGTTACTTTTAGGGAACAGTTGTTGCTAGGTTCTTATTTTTTTGCAGCAACTGAGAGCAGGAGGCAACTTTCCAAGCCTGAGTTTTGCATAACTGGATCTATCCCCACCTTTCTCTTATAACAAGGTGTTGGAACCAATACTGTCTGGTTTCCTGACAGGATGCCCCAGCCAGGCAGAAAGCTCCGCTCCTGTCAATGCAGATGATTACACACACACACTATAGAGCCCACGCTAATCCTTGGGTAGCTTGACACTGATCCATCCTTCAGAAGTAATGTGTAAAGCAAGAGTACAGCACAAGAACACAATAAATATTCTGCATGGCACAAAAGAGAGACTCCACACGTGATGTTGAGAAATGTAATTTATATGCAACAAACACATTCAATAATGCATCATGAGTATCACAGAATTCTGGGCATAATTCCCACTTGCAAGATTATTAGCTCCAATTTGTGATGATCAGATCTCGATTATATGCACACATGGGAAAAGTCCTATACTAAACCTCACACAACACCTTTATGTGGTGCTGCACGTTGTCAGGCCCCAACCCATCCTCACAATCCTAATAAGATCATTTCACATGTTGTGCACTCTGGGCTACAACGATATCAGTAGTATGTACATACACAGAATTATAACACTTTTTGCAGCACCGTGCGAAGAGGCCACGTGGGTCAACCCATTGTTGAGATGTAAAGTGCTGCTAGCAAAACAACTTATAAACTAACTTCGCCGACCAATGTCATGAAACACAGGTTGTCCACAACAGTCACTCCCACCCACTCGAGTCAAATGCAAAGCATTGAAATTATTCTTACATCAAGCTGCAGTTCCAATAGTCGTTACTAGATGTCCCTCACGAGTAAAATGCAAAACCATTGAAACCCTTTCATCAAGCATTTGCATTTGACTCGTGAGGGACATCTAGTAACCACCAGTTGAACTGCAGCTCTTTATAGAATTATTTTGATATTGGATACTATATAATATTCACTGCCCACTGCTAATCTCATCCCATAATGCTTTGCAGGGCCTTTGGTTGGGGTTGTTTTTTTGCCAATAACTGTGCTTGGGGTGGTCCTAAGAGGATGGGACCACCACTGAAGTTCAACAAAATTTGCTTTTTGTTTATGCTCTTTGTGTTCAAGGCATCTGCTTGGTCCTCCCCCTAGGTTAGGGGGGGACCTCAAAATCATCAACTCTCTCATTGCTTGTTAATATTTCAATTTCACTTTTGTGAAAGTACTATATGCACTATAGTATATAAAGATAGAGAAATGTATCATAACTGGTACTGGGTAGGATGCCATTTGCAATTATTTTGCAATTTTTTCACAGTGCAGACAAGTACACAGTGTCATCAGCTACGCTCGCAGACATGAAGTTCAAAGTATACTACGTGAAGCTACGTGCTACAAACATCGCCCAGGTTTAATATTATCAAGCCCATTATTGCCTCCTAGCGGCAGTTTCCTGCCGATAAAAGTGGTGATAATGTATCGCCCTTTCTTGATAATATGGCCCTCAGTTTTTTGTGCCTGGAGTTTGACAGAAGGCAAGAGAAGCTGCCGAGACCCAAGCACTTTCTCATGTTCTAATCATGTTGTCTGGGGCAAACTGTTGCTCTGCTGTGCTGCCTGTCCCTGCCTACTGTAAGCGGTCTTAGCATGATATCCATTTTATACAACACATGTTCTCCTTAATCCGTTTTTAAGTTGTTGAAAGCCTTGAAATCCTGAAAATAAAAAAACCCTCGGCTAGGTTGGGTGCCAGACACTCCTTGAAATGTTGGAGCTGCTGCTAACCGGTCCCTGTGTCGCAACTTGTGGCAGCCATGGCGGATAAGTGGCTGGCTTAGTTCCAAAGCATGAACAAAGCACTAGTTAATAAGCTCACATTCTGGAGAAATCAGGTCATGTTTCATAATTGTTTTGTACAAAATATTTGTAGAACTAAAAGAACAGACATGAACAGCCTGAATGAGCTTGGACATTAATTCAGTTGAAGTACTACCCTGTTGAGCTCTTGGGACCAAAGCAAAACTGATAGTCAAGAACTTTGAATGCTGAAGGAACAGTACATGGCCTTAGGCGTGTGGCAGGGTCCTTACCATTGGAAGCACTCAGGAGGTAAATGTAGCCAGTGTTATCAGAAAGCCCCCTGCAACTGGGGATTGAAGACAATGCACTGATTGACGAAGGGGATGGCTGAGATGACCATATGGAAGATGTGGACATTTTCCTGGAGCACAGCCAACATGGCTGTAGGACCTTGAGCACATATCTGGAAATGTGTGTGCCAACACCTGAGCCCTAACCTGCCTCTCCCATGTGAAACACATGAAAGACTTTGGGCCTCATTTAGAGTTTGGCAGATGTCCTGTCCACCCTCTTTAGAGTGAGTAGACATGTGTTCCTGTCACAAAGAGAAGATGGAATATTCCAGACTGTATGGCGAATGTCCCTCATCCTCCGTACTCTAAAATATGCCCGTAATCCAAGAATGTAGAAGGACAGTACCAGGATAAACAAGCATTGGTAAATGCAGAAGGTTTTGCCTATGTGATTAATAATAAGTAGTTTCTTGTTGTAAGGTGTAGCTTGCTGAGTAGTTGTACAATATAAGTTACAGAAAGTCTGCCTTATTTATGTACAAAAAGGCAATACATTTTGCTGTTACTGGTAGTATACTGCAGGTAAGTAATAGCAACATTTTGAAAAATGAAAGATGGAAATAATATGATTAATTATGTAATAGCAATATTATGTGTTTAGAGGAGTTCTGACAACGTTTGGGCCTGGAGCCACTGCACCATTCAAACCAGGGCCCTAGAGGCCGCAATATAACTGCATTTGTGACTGCCTGTTTAGTAGTAAAATATTGCAATATTTGGTATTTATAGGGGTTCCTAGAGCTTTGGGCCCTGGTGTCACTGCACCTGCTGCACCATTGAAATCATGACCCTAGTGCCTCCAAGTGCCTCCTACTACACGTGGACTCATGAGTAAAAGTCAAGCTAGGAGCCAGGACGCACCTCTCCAGATGCATTCTCACCACCAAGGGGCTAAAATAAAGGTGCATCCTTGCTCCCATGCTATTTAAACTTGTTATGGTAGACCTACCCGCAAGGCCAGATAACTGTAAATCGCATGCCCCTAAGCTTGGAAACACAACCATCTTCAATGTTCTTTATGCCGATGACTTAGTTTAACTCCAATTGGACTACAACACTTACTCGATGCAACACAAGATTAATTTTGGCAAAACAAAAAAAAATGGCATTAAACTATACCAAAAAGAAAAAAACTGCACTGGCATCTGGAAGAACAACCTCAGAGCCGGTCACAGAATATAAATATCTCTGAGTCATAATAGATAACATAGGGGCCTATTATCAAGAAAGGGCGATACATTATCGCTGCTTTTATCGGCAGGAAACTGCCGATAAAGCGGCGATAATGGGCTTGATAATAGGCCCTTGTGAATTCCCAGAGCAGCCCAGGTTCTGATGTTAACCTGGGCTGCTATGGGAATTCACAAGGGCCTATTATCAAGCCCATTATCGCCGCTTTATCGGCAGTTTCTTGCCGATAAAAGCAGCGATAATGTATCGCCCTTTCTTGATAATAGGCCCCATAGGTTCTTACGAATCTCAAATAGAACCTCTGAGATGGAAAGGATATACAATTTAATTTGCCATGAAGACTCTAAAAAAGGCTCTTGCTGGCACCTTTTTGGTGCATCTACTCCAGGTCATCCAAACAAGACTCCTGCCGACGATAACCTATGGGAATGAGCCAATGCGTGGAAGAGATGCAATCATCCTGGACAAAATAATCACTAGGGGGCATATTACCAAGCAGGGTGATAGGCAATCATCGCCGATTTAGCGGCTGTTTTTGGACGCTAAGCGGCGATAATTCTATTGCTCTATTAGCAAGCTGTCGCTAACAGCAGTTAGCGACAGCTTTAGGCGATAGCGAGCGGTTTGGGTCCAGCTTTGCATGTCAGCGATATTTATCGCTAATGACATGCAAAGTGGGCGTACCAATCAGTTAGCGACTTAAAACAGTCGCTAACGTCGCTATCACCTATTAGCAAGGCAGGCGTAGCGATGGAAATATTCGCGCTATCGCCAAAAACTAACGGCTTCTCTGACCAGTTCTTAGCCATGTTATCCAATGGGAGGTGGATAACATGGCTAAGAGCATTTTGTCGCTAATGCGTGAATATCGCTGTATTCTCAGCGATATTCACACTATCGCCGGAAAATGTATTGCTTTGGAGATAAACGTTGCTAATAGCAAGTTATCTCAGTGATAATTTCCGGTGATGCTTAGCGATAAAAAACTCGTTGCTAAGCCTAGTTAGCGATAAATATCGCTAATCGTTGGTAATATGCCCCTCGGTCATACAGAACGATCTTTCATCGTCCAAATGATACCTACCCTGCACAAATAAGGTCAGAATTTGGACTACAAAAACTGACTCTGGCTAGAAGGGGTGCATTTCAGAAAAGTTGGCACAAGATCAAAGGAGCAGAACAAGACTCACTACACTGGCATCTCTGGACTGAACTGTCATTATGAGGAAACTCGCCTGCTCGAGCTTATCTCAGAGACTCCTTACTCCAACTAAGTCTGAATAGTCTCTGGGAGACACCAGCGACTCACATATGTTTGAAAAAAGCTGTCTGTAAATCCATCAAAGTGATTCCATGGCAGAAGATACATTTGCACTAGAGAAAGGGCACTCTTTTGGCTTGTACTTAATGACTAACAGCCAAACCACAAACGTATCTCAGCGCCAGATTTAATATACTTGTGAAGGATACATTTTTTAGATATAGGCTGGACATACTGCTGATTCTGCCCCATCTACCTCCATGAAAGAGGAGTTCTTGAGATAACAGCTATTGCTTATGCGGCTGTGGATGGGAAGATCTTCCCAATTTAATCTGCCCCTGCACAAGTCTATTAAAAGAATGGATGATGCTTACTTCTTTGCACCATCTTCAGCCAAAAAAGCCTTCGCTCCTGTAGAAGACTGGCAGTGTTGGCCTGTTCCAATCCCGCCGCCACGCAATTAAATGGCTGATTCACAAAATTCCTCAAAACAGAAGACAGGAGAATGCTTTTACATTCACTCAGTTTAGATAAAACAGCCGAGCAACACAAGAAAACGGATAAAACATAACATTGCTAAATACTAAGAGAAAAGTAAGATTGTCCGTAACGACTGAGTAAAGACCGAAACAACTCACAAACTACAGCAAAATCTGGCAAGCTTGTCCAAGCAGCGATTACTTACTCCTCTAACCTGAAATTACGCTTGTAAAAGGCCTGTATCGCATAGGAAAAATGTTCTCACACAACACAAATCCACGCTTCGAGCAGGGTCACTTCAATCAGAAGAATATAGCAATTTTCTCATTCTAACTGGGAGTTGACACTCCAGCTGCGCACCTCGATAACTTTGTTAAATAAAATATCGGCACATCTGGTTAAACATCAGGGGCCTCATTTATGAAAAGTGACGCATCGCAGTGAACTATTGTGAATGAATGCTTTGGGAAGAAAAGATGAGGTAAGTTACATTACTGAGCCCATGCTAGTGCGTTTTCTTCTAGAACTGCGTAATTCGGAAATAAACAAACAACACTTGCATGAATACGTGCAGTAGAAATAATAAACAGCGAATATGCGGAGGGAGACATCCATTTTGAACCAAATGGCATTGGGGTCTAGCTGATGGCTGGGTCTACAATTTGTTAATAATGCACAATTAATATTGTATGCACAAGAAAACTTCTACAAAAGCTAACAAGCGTTTCCTTTCCTGTGATTGGGTGCTGTTGAAGATGAAAGAAGGAGGCAAGTGAAAGGTACCAAGTAAAAAATACCCATTTTTTAAAGGTTTACTGATATTAAATAAACATGGGCAAAGCCAATATGTCTTGCCTATGGGTGAGCCATTGCCTTTGGCAATCGGGTGGGGATGGTGAACAGGAGGGCGGGTGGGGGTGGTGAAAGGGAGGGCGGGTAGTAGTGGTGAAAGGGAGGGCGGGTGGTAGTGGTGAAAGGGAGGGTGGGTGGTGGTAGTGAAAGGTAGGGTAGGTGGGGGTGATAAAAGGGAGGGCAGATGGGAGTGGTGAACCTGAGGGCGGGTGGGGGTGGTGAACAGGATTGCAGAATCATTAATGTTAAGTGTGCACGCACTAATGGAACATCCCCAAAACAATATATTTGCATGCCAGTCATGAACGATATTAGTTTAACAAGACTACCTACCAGTCCTTCAGCTATTATGATAACATGTTTGTCATGACAGAAGAAATAAAAAGGCTGCATGCCAATTTGCAAGGGTGCTGTAAACAGGAGATGCCAAGCTTATTGTTGCAGGCAAACAGACTGTACTTCCAAGGCCTGCTCCGCATTCAAGGCATCCCCTCTGCGCTTATAGGGGCAAGCGAGCGGGCGCTCTTGCTGCAGTGAAGCTGCAAACGGGTACAGAAAATACAAAAAAGAAATAAGCAAACGGGCTCAGGAAACGCAAAAAAGAAATTAACTAAATGCTATATCCAAAGAAAGGCTTTTTGAATATTTTGAAATAAAGCCAGTGATGGTGTAGGACAAAAACAAGCGGAGATATAAAATAAGTCTATAACCGCTTGCGTTTTCAGTGTAACAGAGGCCGAGTTGTGTGTCAAGAGGTTTGCAGTCATTTCGCATGACGCCCTTGATGACCTCTATGGCGTGAGCCTTGCCTTTAACATCTGCTACACTGACTGCAGGAGGAGCAGAGCGAAGGAAGCCAGTCAAGTCACTGCCAGCCCACTCCTGTGTAACTGACATGAACCTCAGGTTCCTAAAAATCCTTAGAGAAAGAATCTGAGCCCCAGGGAAGTTGTGAGAGATAACAAATGAAGGTATCACTTAAAAGATAACTCTCCAGGCCGCCTGTCACTAGGGATGCCTCCCACTGAGAGCCTGTCACCGAGGGCGCCTTCCCGGGCACCCTGATCCTTCCCTTCTCCCATCACTGACAGTTCACGCGGGTTAGAAACATGCCTCACTTTTCTCCTTACTCCTCATGGTCACTGCACAACATAACAAGCATTTACAATGCAACGGTCTCGCCTTCGAAAAAGTTAGAGCTATTGGCATTGTAAATGACAAACTTTGTATTTATGTCTTGGTTTTGAAAACAGATAATTAAATGGAATTGTCATTTACAATCCCAATAGCTTAATCTCTCGCTAATACGAGACCTATTGCATTTGCACCCACACCCACACACAGAAAGCCACACACACAGAGCCACACACACACACACACAGACCCACACACACAGAGCCACACACACACACACACACACACACACAGAGCGACACACATACACAAAGAGCCACTCACGCATACACAGAGCCACACACACACAGAGCCACTCAGACACAGAGCCACACACACACAGAGCCCCACACAAACACAGAGCCCCACACAAACACAGGGCCACACACACAGAGCCCCCCCACACACAGAGCCACACACACAGAGCCCCACACACACAGAGAGCCCCCCACACACACAGAGCAACACACAGAGCAACACACAGAGCCACACACACACACAGAGCCACACACACACACACATAGCCACACCACACACAGAGGCACACACACACACAGAGCCACACACACAGAGCCACGCACACACAGAGCCACACACACACACAGAGACACACACACAGAGCCACACACACACAGAGCCACACACACACACAGAGACACACACACACACAGAGTCACACACACACAGAGCCACACACACACAGAGCCACACACACACACAGCAACACACTCACACAGCCACACACACACACACAGCCCCACACACACACAGAGCCACACACACAGAGCCCCACACAGAGCCCCACACACAGAGCCCCCCCACACACACACAGAGCCACACACACACAGAGCAACACACAGAGCCACACAAACACACAGACACACACACAGAGCCACACACACACACACACAGAGGCACACACACACACACACACACAGAGGCACACACACACACACAGAGGCACACACACACACACAGAGCCACACACACAGAGCCACACACACACACACACATATGAAGCCACACACACACACACACACACACACACACAGCCAGCCAGTGTGCCAAATGCCGATAAGCCCGGTGGTACCAGTGGGGGGGGGCACCTCACTGCATCTCAATGGCAGCCCCAATCAAGAAAAAACGGTGCCAGGTCTTTGCTGTAAACTGAAGAGTGCAAGCGAGCCAGTGACACTGGAGCCAACTCGCTGCAACCCACGCACACTGACCTCAGCCAGGGTACTCTGCAGAAACTGAGGGGGTGCCCTACCGATGGTAGTCCCTCCTAAGGGAGCCATGCTGTTTACATGCCACGCAGACTGTCCTCGGCCCAGGTATTTGCTGTAAGCTGAAGGGGGCGAGGGAGCCAGTCTCACCGGAGCCAGCGCACTGTACCCCAGGGCTTTAAGTGGGATGAACCCACTGGCAGATTGACTAGTTGAGTACATTTACATTTCTTTTGGGGAAGCAGGCCCCCTGGCAAAAAAAGGCTTGTCTAGCTGTCTGCACCTCCCTTGGTTTCGCAGCACAGAAGACTCCCTGCCCCACACTTCAGCTGAAGCATTCCAACCGTTGCAATTAATCTTGTCTTTCACAAAATGTAGTATTACTGATGTTCTAAACCTTTTTAAAAAGTATGGGCATGTCCTGCCTCCCAGATCCCTCTTCCCACACTCCCCACCCCCACCACGGGGTGCAAACAGCCAGAAAAAGAAAAAAGCGGAAAAAAGCAAGAATGTCACCGTAGAGAGCAGGCTAAACAAACTGTAGGCAGCAAGCAGGTCGGGTCAAAGAGCATGCTAGTTAGGGTAGCTAATTAGACTACAGAGGTGACAGGATGGGGAACATGCAGCAGGAGTGTGTTCTGGGAAGGAAGTGGCATGGCACAAGCTGCGGAGCTGCTGAAGGGTAGGTAGGGTGCAGACAGAACTGACATTTAGGCTGGGTAGGGTACTCGGGCAGGATGCACGTTGCATGGCAAGCGATTGGCGTGGCACACCCAGGAGACGGGGGTCAGGACACAGTGGATAACAGGCTCTAGTTAGGGAACAGGTTGCAGGGCAGGTGTCTGGGCGGCTTGTTTGGAGGCATACATGAGGAGCAGTGTGGCTGCAGGTAGGCAGAGGCTGCAGAGAACTGGTGGCTGTTTGGCAGTTGAGAAGTGTGGCTATGGTATGGTATGGTATATGCATGGTATATATTGTGCATGGTAGTTATCAGACACCAGGGCCGGTGGCAGCTCGCCCGTGGGCCTCTCACCTACATTGTAGAAGCAGTCCAGCATGCCAGTCTCCCTGAAGTCCAGCTTGCCGAAGGGCAGCATCTCCAGGCGGACACCGGCCCCCTTGCACGCGTCCCGCAGGCTCTCCAGCGAGGCGCCCTCGCAGGCCTGCACCCTGGGGCTGGCCTCCTTCACCATGTACACCACGGAGGTGCTGCTGCACCCAGGTTTGGACCGCAGCGGGGCCGGGCACCCCGTCGCCTGCCCGCCGCCCTCCTCCACCTCGTGCCAGAGGCTGCCAGCCACCGGGGTCTGCAGGGGGGCGCCCCGGGGTGGCCCCTCCTGCGGCGGAATGCTGGGCAGCAGACAGGTGGGCACGGAGAAGGCGATGCCCTGGCCGCTGTCGTTCATGTTGGCGCTGGGATCTGCACACTGCTCGGACAGGGTTCTTTCAGTGGAGACTGGTGGGGTGCAATCCGATGCTTCGTTACCCGACCCAAACACACCAGGTTCGTGTTGACTCTTCCCTTGGCGACCCCCACTCACCCTGACCGAATCAAGTTCAGAATAATTGAAGTTTCTAGTAAGTTTGCAGCTCTGTGCGAGACTCTTTCACGAGAGCAGAAGAGGTTTCTCACTGGGTAAGAGGTGGTCTAGGGGAACCGCATCTGACCAACACAGGGCTTGGGGGGGTGGTAACGATGGTGAGTCGGTGTCATAAGTCCTTAGGAGAAGACACGGTTCACCCATGGGCAATACGCATATATGCAGAACTCTTAAGTCTTCCAGGGCAATGCCATCCAACTTTTATATATGTATATCCTCGTGTTTGTAGCTTTGAGCATATCATTGGAGAACGAGGACTACAAGCCCCAGGATCCATTTCGAATATCTTCACAGGATTACATACTTAATGGGTCCAAGTTCGCGCTATATAAAACTTTATAAATAAAATAAAATGGACCAGGGACATCTTTAGAGCTCTGTGTGAGTGAAACTGCTATTGTCTTTACCATTTAGAACTTTGCAATGCGTGTGCATTCGCGTTATTTCGAGTAAAGTTTTTTTTTACGTGTTGTAGTTTTAGTTGTAAGGCTACACGTGGGATGTTGCATTGGTTTGCGTACTGATCGCCATTCGTCTTGGTTTCTGGGGTGACAATGAAGTCAGAGGTGGGAGAGTCCTGTCATGGGCCCAGCTTCGCTTGGTTCTAAACGCCATAACAGCTGAGCCCTCAACATTTTTCTTTTTGCTTCAAAATTGCCACGTACTACATAATGAGACTCTCCAACATTCTAAAAGTGCATATCTTTAACATATTAAAAACTGTTTACTTTATTCAATTAATTAGCATTACTTCCTCGCGTGGCATTTATCAGAAATGTTGGTTTCTAAGCATCAGTTTGGAAACTTTCATACTCTACCAGCACCCTGGCCTGACAAGGGTTCTATTAGTTAACCAAAAGGAAAGTCTGTCATATGTACTGTACATGTTGCCAAGGTTGCTACTATAGAATGAGCAACATTAAAGTACATTGAAACATACGATAGGATTTTGTACAGTGGGTGGTCCTCTTAAACTGGTGTATGTTAAGGTGCTCTCGATTGTGATGACAAAAGAAGTACAGTGACACAAGTGCCCAGGCTCACACATTTGGTCATGCGGGGTAGCCGGAATTGAACACAGGTTTCCTTCCCTACTGTTATGCAAGTCATCCTGGAGATAGAGGGAAAGGGGGCTTAACGAATGAAACAACTGTGTGAGGAAGAAGCCACTTAGCACACGAAGGCTTGGCTCGTTTTTGGCTCGTGGTTCTAAGAGGACCTTGAGCTAGAGCCAGGCAGCTGGCTCGAGCTTTCAATTGTCCTCCCATCTCCAAATGAAATTCTGATGCAAACAATCATGTTTTTTTATTCCCCATTTGCAACGGCCTGCTTTTATTTGCTAACACCTGAAAGTGGCCTGTGGTGATATTGGCATGTCCTAAAAAGCTGCCCCCCCCCCCCTAAATTTAGCGACTTAAACATGTTACGCATGAATGACCCATGGTTTGAGTACATGTCGGGGTAAACATTTCCGTATAAACACAGAATGTAGTAGCACTCGGGCTAAGCAGCACAGAGCTTTTCACAGGTGTGTTCCTTCAGTAAGGCCACATAGCACTCTGGTAAATGTAGTCCTGGCTTCTTTCATTGCACCTGTATTTCTTTTTCCTTGTGTAGCTTCACAAAAGGCTGAGTTCCTCTTATTTCTAACCCTTTCTTTGGGTATAGGGATCGGGTCCATGTGCCAGATGTTTCGCAGGCGAAATTTCCAGATGCAGAAACACCGGCCTGATATTTCTGAATGGGTGCACAGTACACAATATTCCCACACTCTTAGTAAGGGCCTGAGAGTACAGGCACCGCCCAGGCGCCCACCGGCCCACCTTCAACAAGAAAGACCAATAGAAGGCTCTCGGCTGCTGGAAAAGGAAAGCTGAAAAGTCCCCAGAACACGGGATAATCAATCAGAAAAGGGCCTGGTATTCCTGGGTCTGCGTTATTATGCCCCATCTCAAAGGCCCGGTCTTGTGAGCTTGAATCGGTAATTCCACAAGCTTTGCACACTGCTAATCATAATTCTCTGGAGGGCAAATATGAAATCCACTAACTTTAAATACAATAATGATATATACCGAGAGCTATATAAATGCAAACCCTCCCCACAGACTCACAGGTCCACCGCTCAAATGAATTTCATATTTCCCTATCCTAATACCCCAATAATCCTTTTTGGGTTCTGGAGTAGGGTGCTATTCGCCGAAAAGCGCTTTGACGCCTCGTCAGGGTTAGGAAGCGCTATATAAATGCAATTATAATGAGAATAAACAACAGTGAAACAATGTGAAGGAATTAATCAGAAAGTGTTTCTTCTCCGTAGGTTCATTAACAAAAACAAATTACCTCGTTTGTTATTAAAACGAGATATTTTTCAGTGGTGCAGTGCTAACGTTCACGATGCACTGAACTTTAGAAACCACTCCTATGGTTTTTTTAGGACGACACCAGTCTGGCAAGGTCAGTCTCCACCCGATCAGTGCAGTCCATAGCAGTGCCACATCTGCTACACAACAGTATCGATCTGCACACTATGGTAAGTTCACGTTGTGTTTGTACATAAACCTTGAATAAATACGGTGCTTCCGGTTTTCTACGTGCAACATCCTATGCAGCCAATCACTGCAGCGTATGATGAATGATTCGCACTAAATACAAACCTTGCTTTCTGTGGCGGGTCCTTGGGCCGCGGCAGCACAGGGCTGATGACACTGACAGGTTAATGCTATCTCTACTCTGGCTTGATAACTTGGAAACAGACATTATACAGTCTCTCTGGGGGTTATCCGATTCCCTCTGTGGCGAGGGTACAGAGGGGCATATTACCAACCAATAGAGATAATTTTTGTCTCTAACATATTTAGAGACAAAAATTATCGCCGCAAATCGGCGATTTTTATCGCAGATAAACTTTGCTATTAGCAAGGTTTATCGCAAATGCGATAAAAAACGGCCGTAATGCATGAATATCGCTGAAAAGTCAGCGATATTCATGCATTATCGAGCAAATGCTCTTAGCCATGTTATCCACCTACCATTAGATAACATGGCTAAGAACTGCTCAGGGCAGGTGTTAGCTTTTGGAGATGTTCGCGCTTAGCACGAATATCTCCAAAATTTGGTAATAGGAGATAGCGATGTTAGCAACTGTTTTCAGTCGCTAACATCTTGGCACGCCCACTTTGCATGTCATTAGTGATAAATATCACTGACATGCAAAGCGGGGCCCAAGATGGTCACTATCTCCTATTAGCTGTCGCTAACTGGTGTTAGCGACAGCTTGGTAATAGGGAGATAATTTTATCTCCGCTTTCTTGGCTTTTAAAGCCAAAAAAGCGGAGATAAAGCCCCTTGATAATATGCCCCAGAATGCCCACCAAAGCTGCACATTTGATTTACCCCATACAGCTACAAATGCGGTTAGAACAATGGGTCGAAAAGTGTTTTGCAGGGGTTGTCACGTGCGCAGATACTGCCTTTAACGACTCCCCTCCGCCCCTCCTTCTCCTACCTTCCATTGGCAGGTCCCGGCCTGTCGGATTCTCCCCCCTCCCCCCACACCCTTTGAGTTTAGCGCGCCTCATTATGCAGGAGCTGCGCCTCTCGCCCCGTTATGATGTCTTGGGGCCTGAAACCATCGTTAAAACGCGGTACGTCGCAAGTAGTGTTTTTTTTAATGTATTATTATTTTTTATCCTTTTTACGGTTTGTCGCATATTTAATTTTAAATTGTGTGTCATTGTATTAACCTATGTCCTGTCCCGCGCCCCCTCCAAGTAATGAACCTCATTTTGAAAGGCGATTTAATTACAAGGACTCTGAAAACACACAGGATCGATATGTGAAAAGCAGACAGGGGGCGGCCTGGCCAGGTCCCCCGGCTGGGAGGGGTTTGGGGCGCACGGCGACACCAGAGCTCTGTTTTTCTCACTTCCATGAGTGTGTAGTTAATCCAATGCAGACATTTTCTTCGTATTCGGGGATCTGGAGTTCTGGTAGTATGGGTTCGTCAGGACTACAATTCCTCCCAGCATGTAACGGAAACTACCTGGACTTGATTTAATCTGAGAGCCCCGGGATCCAACCTGAAATATAAAGGTTCCCTGCACTTTGTAAGAGGCGCCACATATTCACATGCAAAACCACAGTACCGCACACATCTTTTCAAGGGAATACGTAATTCTCTAAATAGTAATTATGAAACCACATAAAACGCCCTAAACAATGTCTTTCTGTGCTCGTTTCTGAAGGGAAAACACCATGGAATGCAGTGCTTCATTTGCCCTGAAAACTTTAATTCCAAGACGCTGTTTCTGCATTGCTGAGGTTGACAAAGCCAATTGGTTGACATTTTACAGCGAGAAAAGCTTTTCCCAAGTTCGAATGAGCTAGTCTCCCCATGTCGGGTAGCAGCAGTGCATGTAAACTTCAGAAAATAAAAGACTTAGGGCCTCATTAGGATTGCGGTTTTTCGGATGCGGAAAAACCGCTGCGGAGGCACAAAAGACCCACCGCCAAATTAGGATGGCGGTGGGTCTCAAAATCCGTCCGCAGCTTTTCCGCCGCGGTCGCCTTCCGACCGCGGCGGAAAAGCTCTAACATGGCTGGCGGTGTCTATCAGACACCGCCAGCCATATTAGGATGGCGGAAATCATATGCTTTTCCACGGCGGATTTTCCGCCGTGGAAAAGCATACGGACATTGAGTTTGGGGGCCCGTTGCGGGCCCCCTTGGTGAAGGGGGGGTCGGGGGTGCACATGAAGGGTACCTATGGTACCCCCCTGCATTTGTATGCAGAAATCGGCAGGCACCGCACGGTGCCTGCCGCTTTCTGCATACAAATGCAAAGTATGCATTTTTTACCATTGCGGCGGGTGCAGCTTGAAGCCGCACCCGCCACAATGGTAAAAATAGAGGATGTGACCGCCAGGGTGGCGGTCACATCCTAATTGCACGGGAGGGAACTCTGCAGGCCATGTGGAGGTTCCCTCCTACGCTATGGTGGCGGACGGACTGAGGTCCGTCCGCCATCATAATCGGCCCCTAAATTGGAAACTTAGTTCAGCTCATGGTGAAAGAAGGGCAGCAAGCCCAACGAACGCGGCGGGGGGGTGGGCAGGACAGTAAGCACTCACCGAGGACTTCTTCCGGCGGCGGTCGGGGGAAATGGAAACCAAAAGCGCTGGTAAAAAAAAATAAAGTAAACGCCCACCTCCGAATGACGGAGAGAAAAGGGGCGGAGAGGGAAAAAATCGCCGGAACGCCCACAAATCGCCTCGCACAATGACGGACATATCTCTGTTCCAATAGCTAGCCTCCATTTATGGAGCTAGCCAATGGAACAGAGAGGCGGGACAAAGGCCCCATACTGTAAACAAAAGTTTTCACCTGCGCGAACGCTGCTGCGCAGCGGATCGCCAAGCGAAACCTAAAAACTACATCCTTGTCAAAAAGACAGCGTGGGCAGAGACAGGTTATACTGAAGAACAAACGCTCCCAGCGAAGTTCTGCGTCCCAGAGCATTTGGCATAGTGATGTAGGGTAAAGCGCTACAGGGAGCATCAACGTGGGTATCTGGGAATGGGATGAGGGAATGGAATGGATTTGCTTTGAGGCATTGGGGGCTTGAGTTGCTCTGTGATGATGGGCCGATGAATGGTAAAAAAGTGAAAGCCAGGAAAGTAAAGAAAGGCGTTGGAGAAAAGAGCCTCATGGAAGCCAGATGCTTGAGGGGGTTCGTGTAAAGAGATGAAGGGCGGGAAGAAGGGGTCTCAGCAGTTGCAGAGTCGTTGGCTGCATTGAATGAATATCTCCTTGTGTAGAGCTCTCCATACCTTTAGATGAGTTCACACTATCTAAAAACGTCAACAAAAATACAAGTCAAAGCCTTTCTTGAAGCAGGATGGGACAAAGGCATCTGGCCTTTGGATCCTTTATTGTGCTGTGTGGGAGGTTAACACAGCAATGGGGGGGAGGGGCAAATCAGATGGGAGAAGCAAACAGATGGTCGGAGGAAGCAGTCAGCAGAGCCAGCTACAAAACATGCTGTCTGTGGAGTGGCTCAACAAAAAGAAAAAAATAGAACCGAAAATCGCGAGCAGTCTAAGGACACAAGTACTTGGGCCATGCTCTAAGGGAGGATCACATGCCAGAAGAGGGAAGTGCAGATGGCAGAGCTGACCAGCAGAATACATGCAATTGAGAGGGGCTTTGAAGCCCCCCAATGGTAAGAAGTGGGTGTCACTCAAGCCCACTAAGAGTAAACATCATCTCTCGAAGAGACAGCACATGCACTGTCTAGACAAGACCTAAAAAACTGGTCCTGTAATTGAGGAATGTGGCGGTAGGTAGGGTGAGAAAACAAACCAAAACACATTTATTTTACCTCGGTGTGCATGCTTAGATAAGGCTGTTCTGATTTATCAATGGTCTTTTAAATGACTCAATTTTTTGGCACAATTTATCCATATCTTAAAGAAAATTGCTTCCTAATTCACTATTGAAACCAATTCTTCTAAAAAGTGTCTCACATTACCACCACCTCCTTCAAGCACACATTTTTTAACCAAAGTTTTTTGCTCATTGTTGCACTTACTCATTCAGTACCAACAGATTATTTTCAACCCCTATATGTTTTTCCAGCTGTTTCCCCTGGCTAGTGCCCACCCCCCCATCAGAACATGGCTCCAGCACTGCGAGTATGAGGACAAAAATGACTAATGGTACAAATGCTGGAATCTTGAAAACAGGAAAGGATAAAGGAAGGTGGCAGAATGTGGTCCAAGACTATTGGTATCAGATGACTTTGGCATCTATCCCAAAGGATGCAGTCTGGAATCTCAATCAATCAATCAATCAATCATGCCATTTGTATAGCGCACTACTCACCCGGGAGGGTCTCAAGGCGCTTGGGGGGAGGGGTATGCTACTGCTCGAACAGCCAGGTCTTGAGTTGTTTCCTGAAGGCGAGATGGTCCTGGGTCAGCCGAAGGTGGATGGGGAGGGAGTTCCAAGTCTTGGCAGCCAGGTAAGAGAAGGATCTTCCTCCGGCGGTGGCTCTTCGGATGCGTGGTACGGCTGCGAGGGCGAGGCTGGTGGACCGTAGCTGGCGGGTGGGCGTGTAGAAGGTCAGGCGGTCGTTGAGGTACTTGGGGCCCAAGTTGTGCAGAGACTTGTGTGCATGGGTGAGGAGCCGGAACGTGATCCTCTTGTCGACGGGGAGCCAGTGCAGGTTCCTCAGGTGGCTGGAGATGTGGCTGCGTCGGGGGACATCCAGGATGAGTCGGGCGGAGGCGTTCTGGATGTGCTGGAGTCTTTTCTGTAGCTTGGCTGTGGTTCCGGCGTAGAGGGCGTTTCCGTAGTCCAGTCGGCTGGAATGAATCTCGAGTATAAAATATCGAGTGGCCACAATACCATGGCCGAAAAAAATCAAAAAACAAAGGGGCATATTACCAACGATTAGCGATATTTATCGCTAACGAGACTTAGCAACAAATTTTTTAACGCTAAGCATCGCCGGAAATTATCGCAGAGATAACTTGCTATTAGCAAGGTTTATCTCAGAAGTGATAAAAATCCTCGCGCTAACTGCCAAATGAGAGATTATCGCTGGAAAACCAACGATAATCTCTCGAAGTTTGGCGTTAGCTTGATGATAGGAGCTCACAAACTTAGCCATGATATCCACCTTCCATAGGATATCATGGCTAAGTCAGGAAAATACCAGGTGTAAAAAAAGCAGTGCTAATCGCTGCTAGCGCTGCTTTTTTATCCCTAACAGAGTTAGCGAAATCCTTGATAATAGGAGAAATGTCGCTTAACAACATTTTTCCTATTATTTTTCTTTGGAACGCCCCCTTTGCATCTCATTAGAGATGCAAAGGGAAGCGTAGAGAAAAAGGGTGCAAACATGCGAATTTGCGTGTTAGCACCCTGTTGCTGATAGGGAGATAATTTTATCTCCGCTTTCATTGCTTTTAAAGCCAAAAAAGCGGAGATAAATCCCTTGATAATATGCCCCAAAATACGGATAAAGTAAGTACGTGTAGGTTGAATACCAAAGCCTGAAGAGCTCCAGGAAGGGGAATAGTGGGGCATATTACCAAACAATAGAGATAATTTTTGTCTCTAACTTGTTTAGAGACAAAAATTATCGCCGCAAATCGGCGATTTTTATCGCAGATAAACCTTGCTATTAGCAAGGTTTATCGCAAATGCGATAAAAAACGGCCGCAATGCATGAATATCGCTGAAAAGTCAGCGATATTCATGCATTATCGAGCAAATGCTCTTAGCCATGTTATCCACCTCCCATTGGATAACATGGCTAAGAACTGCTCCTGGGCAGGTGTTAGGTTTTGGAGATATTCGCGCTTAGCACGAATATCTCCAAAAGTTGGTAATAGGAGATAGCGATGTTAGCGACTGTTTCCAGTCGCTAACATCTTGGCACGCCCACTTTGCATGTCATTAGTGATAAATATCACTGACATGCAAAGCGGGGCCCAAGATGGTCACTATCCCCTATTAGCTGTCGCTAACTGGTGTTAGCGACAGCTTGGTAATAGGGAGATAATTTTATCTCCGCTTTCTTGGCTTTAAAAGCCAAAAAAGCGGAGATAAAGCCCTTGATAATATGTCCCAGTGTTTCCTTTCAGTTCTCTTTTTAAGAATTTACACTAGATAATTTACTCAAGGTCCTTGCTCTGCCTAAACCTTCTGGTTCACCTGGCGACCCTTGTCCGCCTGACATTATGAAGTCAACTGCTCTTGTCTGTAGAAATTAATTAACTGAACTGTTTAACCTGTCAATAAATCAAGGATGTGTCACTAATGAGTGGAAAACTTCGAGATTAAACGACTTCTCCTGAGGAAACCCAGGCTAGACCCTCTTAACCTCAAACCTTTCTGCTTAATAGCACCGCTTCTTTTTTTTAGGCAAAGGTACTGGAGAAACTTCTTTTCTAACAGTCGCGGGTGAAGGGAAACAACTTGATACTTCCACTGCAGCTGCCATTAGAAAAGGCAATCGAGCTTATTTTCAGTATCATGCCCTGAAGAAACTTAATATGTGAACATCAATTGTTTTCTTCAGCGCAGAATGCTTTTGAAACATTATAAAACTGAAACCATAACTATGAATAGTGGGGCATATTATCAAGGGGGTTTATCTCCTCTTTTTTGGCTTTAAAAGCCAAGAAAGCGGAGATAAAATTATTTCCCTATTACCTAGCTGTCGCTAACACCAGTTAGTGACAGCTAGTAGGAGATAGCGACGATCTTGGGCCCCACTTTGCATGTCAGTGATATTTATCACTAATGACATGCAAAATGGGCGTGCCAAGATATTAGCGACTGGAAACAGTCGCTAACATCGCTATCTCCTATTACCAACTTCCAAAAGCTAACACCTGCCCTGAGCAGTTCTTAGCTATGTTATCCAATGGGAGGTGGATAACATGGCTAAGAGCATTAGCTCGGTAATGCATGAATATCGCTGACTTTTCAGCAATATTCATGCATTGCGGCCGTTTTTTATCGCATTGGCGATAAACCTTGGTAATACCAAGGTTTATCTGCGATAATTTCTGGCGATGCTTAGCGTTAAAAAATTCGTTGCTAAGCATCGTTAGCGATAAATATCGCTTAACATTGGTAATATGCCCCAGTGTTTTTACAGTGATGCCTCATTGTTTGATTGTGTGGTGTATTGTCATAATAATCAATTCCTTCCCCAAGTCGATGTTTTTGGCCTCCTAGGATAGCTAATATTTAAACAACCCTCGTTGTGTCACTTGTCCCAGGGATTCCTCGTTAATGAGGTTGGTACAAGTGGTAGTTTGAAAAGTACAGACATCATGCTCCTTGCACTCAAAATTAAATGGACTTGCTAAAGCAAAGGCTAAATCACCAAAGTAGCTCAGATAAATTGTTGTTCTCTGGAAATACATAAATTCTGTACGTAGAGCAAACTCGCCAGAAGGCAGCAATTCGACCTTTATTGCCAGGACTAGCGTCTAGCCAAAAAATAGCAACACGTTCACATTACCATGCAACAAGAACTCAATATCGTACAACCGAGACAGCATTATCATAATCGCACATTGCCACTGAAAATACCAAATTTAAATCACACTAAAACAGATTCATTAACCTGCCCACCTTAAATTCTCTGTAGGCCAATTCACAATGAAAAACTGAGAACACATAGGCCAAAAGGAAACTTGTTTTCACAAAAAAGCAAAGAAAGTAAAACATTTTTTTTTTAATTCATGTTGCATGAAAAGAAAACCACAAATCACAGGAATAGTGCTTGCTAATTAGGGACACTGACCGCAACCCATTTAACACATAATAGATAGCTGGACAATATGCATCTGTGGGCAGGGAGGCACAAGGGCTAGAATCAGCACCCCGACCACATCCACAATTCCCATGGTGATGAAACACACAAGCTCATCTGGTTGGCATGCCTGCCCATACAACACCTCATCAGAAGGTGGAGAGTTCAGAGGGAAAAGACCATCATGGGTTATCAATGATTTTCTAATCCTAAATAGCACTAAAGGATATCGCAGCACAAGCAAAGAGGCATCCAGTGTCGTCACTGGCCTCTTCCTTAAAATTAGGGTCACGGATCCCAAATACCTAGCTACAGTAAGCTGCACCGACACAATTTTAGCTATTCCACCTTCAGAGGATATGCCAGCTTCAACATCCAATTGGCGTGTGACGCTAACTTATGTTCACCTACAAATCAAAAGTATTTCCTCGGCTCGTGGCTTGATGCATCTCCCTGAAATCTGAGTTGTGTCCTACTAGATGAGTTTCCCAAATAACCAAGCACCAGACAGCAAACTTGCACCATACTCTAACTCACATGATTCGTTTATGAACCCTATGCGTGATAGCTGCTACCCCATGAAGACACGACAGGATCCGTAAAACATGGTACAGAGATTTTACAACATAAGTAACCCACATGCTAAACTGTTGGGTGTATTTAGGAAGCTCGAACCAGTGATTAATCTTCTTCCATCAGCGCCTATGATGCGTCCCAATAGAGCCAATGAAGGCAAAGCTCCTGTTCTGCTAGACTGTATCTCTATATGCCCACAGCATTGCAATCAACATACAACCACCAAACATGGATTCCTTCAGTCTATCCCTTTCAGGGCAAGAACAACAAATACTCAAAGCGGTTCCCATGCACTGCTGCAACACCACAGTTTCATAACAGTAATGCGTGGGATGTGTGGGTGACACACAGAAAAGGATGGAACACGCACCTAAGAGCTTTTATGGTGGCGCAGGTAGTGGCAGTAACATGTAAGTGTCTACAGGTAACTGCCTCAGAATGCACACCTACACATGCTGTTCCTACCTTGTACCTTGTACTCTGGGGATCACACATGCACTTCCTACCTTGTACCTTGTACTCTGGGGATCACACATGCTCTTCCTACCTTGTACCTTGTAGTCTGGGGATCACACATGGTCTTCCTACCTTGTACCTTGTAGTTTGGGGATCACACATGCTCTTCCTACCTTGCATCTTGTACTCCTGGATCACACATGTTCTTTCTACATTGTACGTTGTACTCTGGGGATCACACAAGCTGTCCCTCCTTTGTATTCTGGGGATCACACATCATCTTCCTACCTTGTACTCTGGGGATCACACATGCTCTTCTTACCAGGTGCCTTGTTGATCACACATGCTCTTCTTACCTTGCACCTTGTACTCTGGGGATCACACATGCTCTTTCTATTTTGTACTCTGGAGATCACACATGCTCTTCCTACCTTGTACTTTAGGGATCGCACATGTTCTTCCTACCTTGTACCCTGGGGATCACACATGTTCTTCCTACCTTGTACCTTGTACCCTGGGGATCACACATGTTCTTCCTACCTTGCTCCTTGTACTCTGGGGATCAAACATGCTCTTTTGACCCTGTACTCTGGAGATCACACATGCTCTTCCAACCTTGTACTCTGGGCATTACACAGCAGCAGCACATAATAGTAAGAGCGGTGGGGCTTGGTGGGACAGGTGGTTTCGACAGACGATGATGAGGGAATATTAATTGTTTATTTAATTTTTCATCCTGGTAGTCTCTGTCAAATCCCCCCACCCAGCCCCATCACTCTTACCTGAATGGGCTGCAGCTGGGATCACACATGTTCTTCTTACCTTGTACCTTGTACTATGGGTATTACACATGCTCTTCCTACCTTGTACTCTGGGGGACATACATGTTCTTCCTACCTTGTACCGTGTACTCTGGGGATCAAACATGCTCTTCCCAACTTGTACTCTGGAGATCACACATGCTCTTCCCAGCTTGCACTCTGGGGATCACACATGTTCTTCCTACCTTGTATCTTGTACTCTGGGGGTCATACATGCTAGTCCTACTTTGTACCTTGTACCCTGGGGATAACAGATATTTCAAAATAGTCACCACTTGCAATCTGTAGAGATGTGAGGAGGAAGGATATATACAGTGACCAAATAATATCCAGAACCAGCAGGAACAAGACATGCAATGCATGGCAAAAGTGAGTAGTGCTCACAGATGATACAGCCTGCACATCAGAGGTTGAATCAAATCTTGCAACATGCGCACTGCGATCACACAAACCCTTAAGGTGCTGGTTATTGCACACACAAATGGAGAAAGGGCACTCTTACTAACAGACTGAGTACAGTGTATACCTTCACTATTAGTATTCAGGGGACTAGCCTGCCAACAGGGAGACTTGCCAATATCCCGTGGCCTTCTGTCCCCTCCAAACATTCTGTTGTTGCATAGCATCACACATTTCATCCAATACACCCAGACTTTTCCTTTGCACTACCAAAACCATGTCCATGCGAATCTCCCTGCCATTCCTCTATGTGGCACACCGTGACTAATGACAAGTTGCCCATTCCTGTTGCATTATTTAGCTTGCCGTCTCCTAGTGGCCATGCACCTCTCATTGCTGATATGGGTCACAGCAACCTGTCTTTATGCATCACCAAACTTGGCTGTTATCTGTGGTACCCTTCTATGACCATCAGGGTTGTTTATCATGTCCATTTCCCCATCTGTATTTGCTTGTATAATTATGCTCGTGTTCCTTGTATCCCTTGGTCCCTGGACCTGCAGCCGGGGGCGTCTATCTTCTATGAATCTTCTGAACCAACTTGCAGCACCCTGAAACTCGGTGAGTATCCTACACTTCTGTACACTACATTGGGATTGTGGACCTTCACAAACTCTGTAATATTCATGAAGGTGTTCAGTACATGCAGGGGGAAAAGTAAAGATGGATAAGTAAGGTGGGAGTAAATACAGAGAGCCACCAATAGCCTATGGGGTTGACCGGGAGGCCCCGCTCCTGCCACAGTAAAAACACATGCAGTGTAGCAAAGACAGCACATTCCAACCAGCCTCTCATTCTCTGCTTATTGATTACATTCCAATGCAGGTTAAACACAGCAAAATCTCACCCTACAAGTCCATTGCCCCCAGTCCCCTGAGAAGAGGTCATTCTGTAGCATGGACATCTGTGACTTCCTTTATCTGGCATGGTCTTTGGAGATGCTGCTTCCTTGTGGCAACTGCAAATGATGAGACTAAGATTCTATACGTTTAATGATGAGTTCCTGGGAGAGACACAAAACTGTGCAAGACAATGGCTCAATGTGACAAGCAGGTTGCACATGCTCCACAAAGAAGAGGTGAGTGGGATGTGGTAAATACCAAGGGATAATGCTACTTACTGGTCAGTGTTTGGCTTTAGATTTATACCGCAGTGGACACAGTAGGAAAGCTAAGATTGTTCATACAATTCAAGTGCATGAAGCAGATCAACTATCTAGTTACAGTTCACCAGTGCTGCTGTAGAAGGAGATGTGGCACTAAAAGGTGAACCAGCTACATTCTTCAAAGAGGGCACCCCCACATGTGCAGCAAGCTACAAAGGTGCTTTTTTGAGCTATGGGGATGGATGACCTAGAACCTACCATCTTGTCCTGCAGCTTAATCCTAGTCAGCAATGAAAGCCAATGGTATGTGGTTGATGCCACTTTAGGATGTACCTTCCAGGGGACGAGCAAAACACCTCAGTTTTGCAGTCAGTCTAATTTTGTAATACAGTTTTGTCAAAAACTGCAGACAATAGTGGCTTAATATGGACACTGACACAATATTGTGGTAAATAATATTGTTGACAAAAATATGGTATCAAATATATCATTCAACACAATATTGTATCCCTATATTTGTAGTGATAAGTACAACAGTATTTGGGAAAACATTTAGTAGACACTTATATCTTCCAAAAACATATAAACACAGTTTAATATTGCAAATTACATATTTTCTAATATACAACATTAATATATTATAAATTAAATAAATTTCACTAACATTTAGTACTACTTATAAATACATCCATATCCATACTAATATTATAAAGAGAGAGCCCAAACCTTTGAGGCGGGTAATCTCAGTAACCACAGCACCAATCACAACACCCAATTCAGCGTTAGAAAGGGCAGTAGCAGCAGAAGGACATAGGCTATGCAGACAGCCACCATATACATTTAAAAGGTAAAAGAACCGTGCCAGCAAAGTAGTCCCTTGTGGGCGTGTCTGCGTTGTGCTGTGGGCGTAGGCTGGGGGCGTGACTAACTCTGGGGGCGTGTGGTACGGCCATCATATCGTGGGCTGTGGACGTGTGCTGGGGGCATGACAAACGCTGGGGCATGTGTCCGCCCTTCATGCCATGTGAGTCGTACATACAAGCGCCAATTACGTTGCTGCGCAGCATCAAGGGGCACACTGGGGGCGTGAGAAACGCTGGGGGCGTGTGTCCGGCCTTCATGCCATGTGAACGCAATTGCGCCGCATCAAGGGGCACGCTGGGGGCGTGAGAAACGCTGGGGGCGTGTGCTACATTCCGCCCTTCATGCCATGTGGGTCGTACATTAACCAAAAGATCGTCTGCAGTGGCCGTGTGCTGGGGGCGTGACAAACGCGTTCAGCTGGAGGCGTGGTAAGTAACGTTACTGCAGTCTCTCCTACGCGCTGTTACTGAACTCTCTCATTCAACGAAATTACACGCGCCTGCTACCATCAACCAGGGCTCTAGCCGGGCTCAGGCGGCGGATCAGTACACTAATTACACGCGCCTGATAACATCAACCAGGGCTGCCGCTGGGCCTCAAGCGGGGGAACACGCGCCTGCTAACATCAAACAGGCCTGCATCTGGGCCTCAAGCAGGAGAACACGCAAATGAGCCTGTCTGCGGGGACAATTACTGCAGCATCTCCTACTCGCAGTCAATCAACTTTCTCATTAAACGGATTTACCTGCGGCTGATAACTCTCTCATTTAACGACATTACACGCGCCTGCTAACATCAACCAGGGCTGTATCCGGGCTCAGGCGGCGGATCACTACACCAATTACACGCGCCTGCTAACATCAACCAGGGCTGCAGCTGGGCCTTCTCCGTCCAGATTCTAATGAAGCAAAAAATGTTGTCTACCGCGACAAATACACACATTACACACATTCTATTTCATACCCGGACAACGTCGGGACGGGCTGCTAGTACTTTTATAAATACACATATATATATTTGTGTATATACATAAATATCGCACAAACACAATTTTTTAAAATATATATTTTACATTATATGATATTTGTATATTTTACATTTACTGCTATAAAACATATATCTATCTATCTATCTATCTATTTTTTGTATACAAAATGGATACCAAAAAAAACATAAAAAATATAAACAAATCAATTACAGAATATGTTAGTTAATTTAGCCAATACAAAATATAAAATAATTAAAATCCCCAAAAGCACACTTACTAAAAACACTATAAACATTAAAAAGCTAAACATAAAAACAAATAATATAAAAATAATCAACTAAAACACTGAAATATATTTAGCCAGCATTAGGAAAAGTATTGTAGTATGGGAGTGTTAGATATACTATTCCCACTTCAGTTCATGCAAAAGTAGGGAAAATGTTGGACTTTGGAGAGGTTAGATTTAATATTCATACTCCAGTCTGCACAAAGTAGGGGAAGTGTTGGACTACAGAAGGGTTACATTTATTATTCCCACTTCAGTCTGAGGAACAGTAGGGACAGTGCTGGACTTCGGAGGGGTTATATTTTCTATTCCTACTCCAGTCTAATCAACAATAGGGAAAGTACTTCATTTGAAACGCATTACATATATGAATAACCTTATTAAATCAGTAGAAATATTATTAAATTCTTTTTTATAAACATAAAAAATTGTACATGTTTATGCATTCAATACATAAAAACAATTAAACATATAAATCAAAAAGAAAGAAAGGAAAAAATCAAATTACACATAATAAATTCAACTTTCCTAACTATCGAAAAGAAGATAAATTATTTACTCACAGAATTAATTTCCATTAATACATAAAAAACCCATTTCAAATAACAGACATCTTATCACAAACATTCACATTTACCATAAATTACATTAAAATGGTACAAAAAGGAAACATTGTTAACAAATATACGTAATTATTTGCCAATTAATAAATAACATAAATATCAATTATTCTAACAAAAATATATACATTTATTTCTCTGCCAAACCAACTCATTAAAAAAAGTAAAACACAACATTTAAAAGTACATGTGTAATACACATACAGATAGAAAAATCCATGGAAAAATACATTAACTAATAGAACAATTAACTGTTATTATTAAATTAATTATTTTACATGGCTAGTCATTAAATAACAAATAATGATAAAAAAATTAAATTAGTTTACATTTACCTTTATGTAACTTCCCGCCCTGTACCTCTACTAACCCAGCAGATCACACCAAAATTTAACTAAAATAAATCAGTATTTAACAATCTACATAATTAATATTTGATTAAATAATTAATTATTGATGAATCATTAATTATTAATTCATTCTTAATTTCCCACCCTATACCCTTACAAACCCAGCGCCCACACCTGCAATATAACAAAAAAATACATAATTTTAATCAATTCAATAATTAATTAACAATTAATAAATCATTGTTAATTCATTATTACTTGCTTAACTTCCCACTCTATACCCCTACAAACTCAGCAGCTCACAACTAAAATATAACTAAAATACATCAATATTAAACATTTTTAAATTATTAATAATCAATGAAACAATTAATTAAAAATGAATAAGTGATTTTTAAATCATTATTACTTTACTAACCTCCTACTCTGTCCCCTCACAAACCCAACAACTCGCTACAACACTTTAACTTGCTATCAGGGCCGGACTGACTACCGGGCGCTTTGGAATGCTGTCGAGCTGGGGGCTTATTCCACTGCGGTGGGGGCTGATTTTGTCTATGGAGACCTGCGTGTGCTTTGAAATAAACAACCAATACCACCACTGGGTTTGGGCTCCCAACAGTAAGGCCAATCCTCAATTTAATAAAGAACTGCACAATTGCCAATGCTGCTACCTTATTCCTGCTCGTTCACTTTAGAGTGGCCGTATTGAGAATCCAACAACATGTGCCATAGACCACCTTTTCAGTCGGAAACAAATCCTTTTCTTTATTTAATTTTTTCTCAAATCTCAAAATTATACATTTCTATAAATCATTGAATCTTTACACATTGCACCTCAAAAAGTACTTTCTCAATTAAAATGTTCCTCAAACATTCGACTTCATTACTTTCTTTACACACTCACACTCTGTTCATACTCATATTCTATTCTCACTCACTCACCACATCCCCAACATTCACCCTATAACCATTCATTTCTTTTTTGAAACTTTTTTTGAAATCATTCAAATAAATGCCATAGAACACGATTTTTAACACAAATGTTCTAAGTCTGACAGCTTAAACTTTGTACAAAATTCTTATGGCAGGAAATAAGCTGGTCTACTCGTTTCAAACTCCTTCCATTTGTGGAGTTCTCATCAGGACCTTAAAGCTTCACTTGATTTAGCTATTCCGATCTACCAGGTACCAAAGATGTCACATTAATGTCTCTCAAAGCACTCCTCTCTTTAGAACCGGCAATTCTCAACCGAGAATACTTGGGAGGCGGGGTCGCATCAACTCCACTTGTCCTTGTTGGTTTGGGTTAGAAAGAATCTTTTTCTTGGAGGCGGACCACCAATATTAAATGCGCCCTTCTGAGTTCAGAGCCTCCAGGGATAAATAACCAGACTGACGTCGGTGCGAGATTGTTTTGATTTGGAGCTGGGAATCTGAAGTGAACAAGCAGGAATAAGGTAGCATTATTGGCAATTGTGCAGTTCTTTATTGAAATAAACAAAGCAAAACGAATTTCGTTCAGCACACGCAGGTCCCCATCAACAAAATCAGACCCCAGCTCAGCAGCATTCCAAAACGCCCTATAGCCAGTCCGGCCTTGCTTGCTATTAACAATTAAATAAACAATTCTAAATGACCTAATATTGGAAACCATATTTTAAATAACTTAATATGAATTATACAAGAAATAAGATATTTTTTTATAAAAAACACCTAATATATGACCCTGTTGGGCTGACCGGGATGCCTTCACAACCAGTGGACAATTGTACAGACATCCATGCATGAAGTGCCTAGATACTGTACCTCCCATGCTGGTTTGAGGCATAGAATTCCTCGTCCTTGAAGCTTGTCATGAAGTACTGACATCCACCCTTTACCAAACACAGATCACAGGTAGTGACTGAAATAGTGCATACATGTAATCCTCCAGGATCCTTGTTCGTAATTTTGATATTTTGTGTAGGTTCATAGCTTTACCTGTCAAAGCACTAACTTGTATGCTGCACTTAAATGCAAGGTTTAGCCCTTGTGCTTTTATCCTACTTCTGTGGAAGCTTATTTGTCAACTACAAATGTATGATCCCACCTTACATTAGTGATCTGTTTCAGCTTTGGAAACTTCCTTTCATTTAATTAGGAGGACATCTGAATACCACAGATTTGTCCTATTGTCATGCTATTGGAGGTTTGTGGTCCAATCACAGTGTGTCTTCTGCGCTCATACCTGAAGGACTTAACTTCTGCACTGGTAGCCTTTTCTAGTGGTCTTAATTTTTCACTTGATCCACAGTTCAAATTTGACTGTCTTGAGCCTGGGCTCAGAATCGCTTATTGTCCCATGTGACTTTCTCTCTTGTGGCGCAAGGGTTTTGCTTGGAGGCGCAGGGAAACTGACGCATCTGTAGAGATGCATCAGTTTCTTTTAAATCTGCCCTGTAATCTGGCCTGGTTCATGACACTAGTGGATTATGAATTACTTGGAAGACGTCTTCTAGCCATGATAAACGTTTATGCACAAGGGAGCAGATATCAGGTGTGACGTGATGTAAGAGGGCCTCAGGCGAGGGGTGTGCTGGGACTAACAGGCGCAAAGTAAATGGAGCTTACTTCTCAGCGGCAGATTTATCTTGCATGTTCAGCAGCGTGCAATGATGCACAGGTGAACTCATTTTTGAGTGAGGGCCAGGAGAGTCGCTGCCTTTGGTGCAGCAGAAGCAGTGACAGGGGGGGGCAGAGGCCTGAGTTGCCCTCTGAACCCTGATTATTGCTATATTTTATAATTCGTACAGCATCCAGAGGTCCCATTTCCTTCCTTGTGCAAGGGCCCAAGATGGCAATTATATTGGCAATAGGGTCAGATGTGTTTCCTAGTTTTGGTTGACTTCAGATTCTCCTATGCTCAAGATAGGTGTGTGCTTCAAAACCTTTTCATGTGTGTGTGTTTTCTTTATTGATTCAGTAATGCTTTTGTTCTAATGTGGGTATTAAGGTGATTTCATTGTACAGAGCGCTGGATAGCCTTGGACTCTACCTATTTATTTGAGCCTACATGTCTCTAAAAGTAATGACTACGCACTCCCTACTCAAACGTGGCACATAATAAATCAATGAGAATGTATCTTGCTGGAAACACATTTAAATAATTTCAATTACTCTGCTAATCTTTTCCAAGTTTTTCATTTTGAAATAATATTGAAAATAATTTTATGGTTTGTTAGAAATGACAATTCCATGCATTAATGTGAAATTTAATATATATTTCTTCAATGTCTCATTTGGAACGTCAACAACTAAAGTGATCAGAACATCTATATTGAAAACTTTCCAGACCAATATTCAAAAAAAGGATTTGGGCCTCTACCCTTCATCAAACGGGCAGTTCCATAACGTGCCTTGTTGTTTGGCCCTTTGATAGCAAAAAGCGAAGATAATAAGGTTTTGATCCAAACATTTGTTTAAAGGTTTCACAAGTCCATTCACAAATTTGGAGCATCTCAAATTCATCTGCAGGAAATCTTGCATTATCACAACTGCCCCTCCTGCGCTCTGCAATGTTCATTTCTATGTCATGCAGTATATGACCAGAGTTTGGGGCAGTTGCTGGGGTTGGCACTGCAGATTTCAGAAAGGTAGTTGTACTCTCTGGAGCTCTGCAGAAAATTTGCAGGAATATTCCAAGCTATTTCCCTCTTCCTTAGAGAACAAGGGACAATAGCCCGAAAATCTGCACTGTTATAACATATAGTTTCATTCTATTATGTATTTTATCTTGATTAAATTTGAACAAATAAAAAAATAATATTTTTATACCAAACTTGCATTTTATCCACTGCCATCAGATTCGCTAGTCCTACAACCAAGATGCCTTCTTGAGACTGTTGCATTCATTCATTCATTTATTCATCTGGTGTCTGGTGATCGTAAGATGGTCTCGTATTCTTCTGAATCATTCGTTTCTTAATGAATTTCTCTTTGATGTGTTGGGTTCGGCAAATGTGTGCATTTTCATGAATTGTGTTTGATGTTTTTTTTCTGTTCATTTCATGTTTCAAGTATACTGTCCCTTTTTTATCTGTGAATTTTTAAAACTGAAAAGAAAACACATATTTTAATATGGAACTGAATAACAATCACCTATTTATTTAGGCAGAGGTCCAACATTGCTTTCTTTCGATCCTGTTAGTTGTTTCATCTTAGCACGCAAGTCATGCTGAAATTTTCACGGAATCACTTACAATAAAACATGAATCTTGTTTTTTATGTTCCTAAATATCATTTTTTGTTTTCTTGGCGAAAGTAGAGCATTATAAAATCTTTCTCCATTCCTGAGGACTTACAAGTTATAAAATACTTGAAGGCGAACCCTTCAATGCCCAATGCTAAATGAGTTCAAGCTGCCTCGAATGATGCCTTTCTTAAGTTATCCAAGTTACTAAAAACATCAGTTGTATCTGTCAGCATCTGTAATGCATCCTTTATCAAACAGTTACATCTCTGACGAGAGCTTACCTGAGATTGCAAGTGAGGAGTACGGTGCAGTCCTTGCATATCCAGCCGGCATGTTGCTGCTCGGACATGGGGTAAAATTAGTACGTACTGATTTCATTTTTAGGTTTCGCCTAAGTGAAAGCTGCGCACTGCGCAGCTTTTCGCTCAGGCGAAAACCTAATGAGAATACTATGTGGCTTTGGAAGCCGCCCTCTGTTCCATTGGCTAGCTCCATAAATGGAGGCTAGCCATTGGAACAGAGATCTGTCCATCATGGCCGGACCAGATTCGTGGGCGTTCCCGCGATTTCTTCCCTCTCCACCCTTTTCTGATCGTCATCGCGGCGGTGGGTGTGTGCAATTTATTTTTTTCGTGCCGGCCTGTTTTGTTCTTTTTAGAAGTGTCTGTTGCTGGAGTTGGCTGCAAGATTTAAGTTCCCACTAAGCGATCAGGTAAGGAGCATTTTCTTTATAAATGTGTTTTCCCTTTGTATGTTTACGTATTTTGACGTTTTCGCTCTTAATGTCTTTTTCTGTTTCCTTTGTAGGTTTGGCCTCGCCACTCCCAGGGTGGCGGGCCTCGGAGCAAAGTGCGCCTGAAAGGCAGCCAGGAGCGGGCGGGCAGGGCCGCCCGAGATAGGGGCTCTGGAGCTTGTAAATGTAAATGTAAATGTAGTTGAGCTTATATAGCGCACAGCTACCCGCAGTGGGTTTCCCGGCGCTTGCTTAGGGAACCCTTCCTGGTATTCCCCTGTGAGATAGCAGGGTATCCACAAGGTGAAAGTCAGGCATCCCGCCGCGAGGGGCCGTTGTGGAGATTAAGCAAGCTATTGCCCAGAGTCGCAGAGTGTGAACCCGTGAGTCGAGGAGGCACCGGGGCGAGAATTATCGAGTCCGTGGAATTTTTAGCCCAAGACCCGCCGAGGCGGGGAATTGAACCCTGGTCCAGGACCGATCTCAGCTTCCGGGTCTGCTGCCTCTAACCCCTGAGCTTGGGAGCGGCCGACGCCGCGCGTGTTTCGGCTCTTCCAGCCCTGGCTGCAAACGTGGGCCGGGGACTCTGCTCCCCATCTGGAAAAGCAGGTTATCGCAGCATGCGGGCTGGGCCCATCTGCACGTCCTAGGATCGGCAGGACGGGCTCTGCCTTTCATCCTTCCATGGACGAGAAAAAAGAGGAAGCACTTGATTGTGTAATAACACGCAGTTGAAAGGTGTGTTTGGTTTTTCCTCCTCAAAACAAACATTACATTCCGTAGTTACACTTTAGTACGGTCATACTGACTTCTGAGGGGATGTGTTAAGGAGAACTTACAAAAAATAAACATGGCTCCGAGAGACCTCTTTGCTTTCTATGAATATGCGGATGTCATGACTCTTGAGGCCAGGCAATGCGAGGGGCCATAGGGTTGAGCCGGAGCTGCACCTTTGGAATTCCGAAGTGCCCTCAAGACCGGGCGGTTCCAATGAGCGCCTGGGCCTGCAAGCACCTGGATACCCTATCCGGTGATTAGCAGCGCTGTATAAACCCGGATTGATTGATATAACTAGTAACACTTTAAATGATCCCACCATGTTACACTGTACATCCTGTTCCTCTGTATCCAGGTTTAGTGTCTTGGACTTGTGAAGTGACCCCCACAGGATTCGAAGAATGACTGGGCATGATTTCAGAAGCCCTTTTGAGGTCTTACCCATCATTTATAGAACAAAATCAGACACACTAACAAATACTGGCACGGCTAGGGTTCCACTCATACGGGGTTTTATGCACAGACAGCCTGGTCATGCAGTTCTGTGGCATGTTCACACAACACACACATACCACGCTATTTTACCATTAAAGTGTAAATACATTATAGAATTTCAGACGATCAG
Organism: Lissotriton helveticus; assembly: GCF_964261635.1. Taxonomy (NCBI): domain Eukaryota; kingdom Metazoa; phylum Chordata; class Amphibia; order Caudata; family Salamandridae; genus Lissotriton; species Lissotriton helveticus. Next base: position 1,286,985,348 of record NC_136057.1, on the reverse strand, counting down.
CCTTAGTATTAGCACACAGGGCGCACTATCAGTGCACACTGGTTATAAAATGGTGTCCGGATAAAACTGTGCAGTTTCTGGTGGATTCTGTTGATTTTATGTTAGATTCCCCAGTTTTGCTTCTTTTGGTTTTTAATCCATCACCCTCCACTCCCCAAGTGTTGGGCAATTTGCGGGTCGCATGACTTCAGAGTGGACACATTCGAGCACATACAATCTTTATCAGGAAAGGGTGAACCGCCTCAGGCTCCAATGTCCTGCGAGGGTGTGGTGAGGCTGACAAGCTCCAGGCATGCTTCCTTCTGAAAGTGGCTGATGACAAAATGTCCAGGCACAGAAAGTTCTCAAGCTGCGAGAACATTGTGTGCTCATCACTTAGCTTTTTTTGTGACCACCCGTTACTTGCTAGGGTTGCACCCTCGAGTTTATAAGGAAAGGTCACACATATCTCATGGGAGTTCGTAAGTGAAAGCAAAAGCAATCTTTGGAATATTTGTTTCACTAAATTCTGAAGGATACTTTTCAAAGTTACAGATAATGTAGTGCGCTCCTGCTGGTAGCGGTTACATAAAAGGCCTTGTTACTTTCCTTATGAGTCATCTACATTCCCTTTATAAAGAACCCCATATGACTGTCCGCAGAATCCTAGCAGATTGTCCTACATTTTACTAAAGATTTCCCTGGTTTTTTTCTGCAAAAATCCCAAAGGAATCCACCCCGAAACACAAAAGAAACACCACGCTTTTGGAGTTTGTTTACAACAATCTTAGCATTCTTCAGAACTGTTTCGAACTCTTCGGTGTCCTTTAAGGAGGCTGTTAGTTGTGGTACATGGCAATGAATCGGTCGGAAGGTGTGTGTTTGGGAGGAGGAGTTTTGGGGGGGGCGTGTCCCCTGCAGACCTGAACAGCAGGGCGGCTTGCTCTTGAATCAACCTCATGCCTCTTTCTTCCACCAGCTTACACTTCCTGTCCACTTACCTCACTCTTACAGGGTTCTTCTACCTATGTTACAATTTTACTTTATTTCCATTCCTCTTTTCTGTGGCCTGTCAGAGCCTGATGGTGAAAAATAATCGTGGTCTCCAAAAATGGGCGCTGGCTGCCACCACCTCCACAAATTATGCACTGTGTCTGTGAGTGTGCACACGTGTGTGTGAGTGCGTGTCTAATTCGCTGTGCATCTGCAAATAATTGCATTATAAATGCAATCCATATTTCTGTATAAAGTAAAACACATCAACGTTTTACACATAATTCAAAGAAGTTAGAAAAGACCATTTGTCAAAAGCAATACCAAAAGCTCAAACTTTAACAAAGGCGAAACCATTGCATTGTAAATGCTTGTTTTTTTATGGGGATGGGTAAGGTATGTTAGTAATGCATTTTGTAAGATGATTGGAGCAGTGGTAGAAATGGGCGGGGACGGAAGGGCACGGCGTGCCCCTACTTCTAAAAATTATTCCAGTCCATTCCCCTACTTCTTACTCTCAAAAAAGCATCCTGGGACGGCAAGAATAGTCCTCCTTAAAAAACTATCACTTTTTTTTACATTCGATTCCAGGGGCTGCTCGCACTTGTCTGTGAACTCCAGAGGCTGCAACAGCCCCTCCCTGAGCCCTCACAGACGGAGGGAGGCCCATTGTCATTCCGATTGAGGCCGATTAGCCCCTTTCGAATGACAATGCGCCAGCAGTGCTCACTTAAATTTGGCTATTCAGTAAAGTGTTTGGCTCTGACACATAATGTCTGCTCTCCCCGGAGTATTAGCGCCATCATACCTTCGGGTGAAAGTGCACTCTATAAATTTCATCTTGTATCTTTATTGGTGGTTGGCCTGAAGTTTGCAAATTAACTGTTTTTAATGGAAAACATTTGCAATATTTTATGGTGGAGGCCTGGAGTTTTACCTTTTCTCCATTTTCTTGTGTGTTTTTTATGAATTTTTGTAATGATTTATGTATTTTTTCATTGTCATGTTGTTTTAACCTTTGGGGCCTGGTCTGCACTGCCCTAGGCCATGAGTGTATTTTTTTTATATAGTTTCATATTATCACTAATCATTTACTGGGTTGTGGAAAGATTAAATTCAAAATGTATGTTCTTTTTTCTCTAAATGTACCTGTTGGTGGCCAGGTTTGGGGTTGCTCTCAGAGTTCTGGCCCATGTAGCCAGGCATCTTCTTCTGTTCTCAGCTAACTACTTCTTCCCCATTTGCTTGTGTACCATTTTTTTTGTGAGTTTGGTTATGTGTGACATTGTTGATACTGTGTTTGAGGTATTCTTAAACCTAATTTAGTTTCCGTTTTTGGCTTTGCTGATTTAAGGGTGGTGGGTAAAGGGCAGGTGCATGTATGTGGGCCCAGTCACATTGGGTAAATAAATAATATCCGTGCCATCCTTTTCCTGCAATGCTACAGGATGCTTTTCAGAGGTGGGGAGGCAGGGCGCGGCAACTGTGTTCTTTGTTGTGTATACCTCCTTCATTGCTATCCATGCAGTGATAGCTATTTTTGTTTAGCCAGTGTGTATGCTTACCATAGGCCACCATTTTGTTTTTGCACGCTATGTCTTCATATGTGCTAGCAATGCAGCAGTGGTGTGAGAAGTTGGCCTGGTATTTGATGTCCACTAATTAAAGTGGTACAAAAGGGGGTGGTGATGGACGGAGCATCTGAACAAATCAAACACTCACACCCAGTCAACAGATCTGGGTTTAATTCATCGCCGTTCTTTAGCCCACTCTGCCACCCCAGTTCAGACATGGCCATATGCAAATCAGTCTGACCCTGTGCCTCATGGGAACAGTCCAGTCCGAACTGCCAAGCCATGCCTTCCCTGGACCGGAAACAAGTTTCCTCGGACCAGTTTCTGGCATTCCAGCCGTCTTCAATGGGAGAATACGTGACTACTTCCACTCTTGTTTAGCAAGGTATGTTTTTCCCACAATTACTTGGCACCTTTGTGAGTTTAAAGTCCCCTTTCAAACTCCCCCAAGAAGATCCAGTAGCGAAGCGAGCATCTGCTTCTGTTAGTCACTACAAGACTTGTGAACCTGAAAATTGTGGTGGTAGAGCTACAGAATCCCCTTTTGCCCTCCGTGGCTGTCCAGGAAAGCATAATTTCTGCAACAGCAGGAATGAGTGGCAGCAGGTTGTAATTCCTGTTCACTCTTTGACTCCGGGCAGAGACCTCTTGACAATGGTTGGCATCTTTTGGCACCTGTTATACAATCACAAAAGCGTGAGGTTCTGGGGCACTGTGATAAGAAGAAAGCCTACTTGTACTACACAAAAACATAGAATTATTGCAGAAACAGCCTGGAGTGGCGGGATGATAGAAAAGCAAAGGGGAAGTGTTGGAACCTGGGATGTCAGGTCACCTAGGGTAGCCTGGCCTAGGGTAAGACATGCAATTCTAGAGGCACAAGTGTGAAGGTTGCAGACCACCCAGCAGTAAATCCACGCAATAACACTTAAAAAGGACACTACACCAATTTGTTGGAAAAATATGTACTGGTTTATAAAAATAATATACTCTGCTCTTTGGTTTCAAAATTTACAATTTAGGCACTTCAGTTTGTCATGGAAGCATTAACTACACTTTTAAGTTCTAAAACATTCACAACCAGCATTTACAGTACATTACATTTAGTCAGACCTCTTAACCAAAACTGGCAGGTAACTCTTATACTTCAATAGCTCAGTTATGCATTTACTGTACTCTGCTTTACTCTATAGCATCTCTCATTACAGCATTACTTTAAAAGAGGCAAGATCAGCACTTATGTTAGATCAGGTAAGCAATTTCCTTTACATGGATGACTCTACAATTCCCATTCTTAGCTTGTTAAAGAAGAATTGGTTATAACCACTTGAATCAGCTTTCAATAAAGCCCTGTCAGGGATTCCTCATGGACGCTGTACTCCCGGGGCCAGAGTCTCAATCTATGACACCAGTTAATCTTGTGGAAGTCACTCCCCCACGTGTTTACCTCCTTACTTGTAATTGTCGATGCTGGAATCGTCCTGCGCCAGAAGTAATGGGGGAAAACAGCCGATATGGCCAAAGTATCGAGTGTGGCAAGGGCTTTCTTGCTTTTCAAAGCTCCCCTGCTCTCCCTCCCCACTCGGGCCAGCTCCTCTGCTTGGCGCTCGAGCGGAAGGTAGGCCGATTTCTCAATACCCCCAGGCCGCCACCGGGCACCTCAGCTTCCCCCTCCTTGCTCGGCCAGCTCCTCCGTGTGGCGCGCGAGCAGAGGGAGAAGGCGGGACATTCACTCTGGCTGCTGAGGCAGCCGGCGCTCCTCCGTGATGATCGGCGGGGCCACTACTCTCGCTGACATGCGCGGTAGCGCTCGCGTTGGTGCTGCCTCACACAGCGCCCGCTCCCAGGAAGGACGCTTTCCACACGGGCCTGCTCGGTCCTAGGCCCCTCCTGAGGGGATGGCTGCGACGTATTGGGCATGCGCGAAGGCGCCTTCACTTTCCCTTGACAACCGGGGCGCTGCAGGCAACGTGTCTGAAGCGCGGTAGGCGCCCCCGGGGTCTCGCTCACGAAGGGAAGCCTCGCAAGGCTTCTCAGGCTCAGTGGATCCCGGGGAGGCGCTGACATGGAGCGGGAACAGTGCCCCAGGGGTCCCGCTCACAGCCGAGGCGGCGCTGCCTCAAAGAAACCGGCACCCCTCACCCCTTGTCAGTTCCCAAGGAAATCAGGGGATCAGCTGACTGCACGTCCGGCCAGGATCTTCTGGGACACAGGGGCAAAAGCCTTCCCCCACACCCAGGAAGGTAGGAACAGCGCTGGATCTCTTCTCACTTCAGCTCCCACTTCCTAGCCCTACAAAGTCCTTTTACCACTCAACACTGAATGGAGGCTGGTGTCAAGGGATGAGGGTTATTCTTTCAGAGTTCCTTCCACTGGGCAGAGGACTGCGCTCCACAGCGCCACAGTCTCCTTCTCCTGTTTACACCCCACTATCTTTAAGCTAGGGGTTAGTCAGGCGCCCAGGGTCTCCAGCCATTCAAAGCAGCAGGGATAGGACAAATAACCCAAGGGAGGACGGGTGGTGAATCAATAGGTCCAAACCTCTGACTAGCCTACCCCCACCTTAAGCTACAGCCTGTCCTCCAGCTGACTCTCTCAGGAAGACAAAATGGCTGACCAGCATTCCGCCTTTTATAGGCTGACCCTCAGAAGTCCAGAAGGGACCAGAAGGTTCTGGAACGCCCTATTCTACTCTATGGGACAGGTTCTGGGTATGACAGTTGAGACAGTTGGTAGCCACCATTTTGTGACTCCAGCAATTTCCCTGTCAGAAAAGGCCTCTAGGCCTGAGGTGAAAGACTATGAAGGGGGAAAGAACACCTATCCCCTAGACCAACACCTTAAAAAAATCTAGTGGACACAAAAATTAATAAGAGCATGAGGGGCAAAAAGGGGACAAAATAAATAATAAATGGGAGGGACTACGCAAAAAGCCAGACAGGTCTAACACGCGTCCCCCCCAGCTGAAAGTGGGGAGAACTACCCAACCCCTTGGGAGTCCTCATCACTAAGGCGGAAATACCTGGAGAGACCGTCTGCATTGGCGTGGTCCACTCCAGGCCGATGTTCCACCCGGAAGTCCATTCCCTGTAGGGAGATGGACCATCTCAGCAACTTGGGATTCTCCCCCTTCATTTGCATTAGCCAACGAAGGGGTCGATGGTCAGTCTGAACCAAGAAGTGCGTGCCAAACAGGTATGGCCGCAGCTTCTTCAGAGCCCACACCACCGCGAAAGCTTCCCTCTCAATTGCACTCCACTTCTGTTCCCGGGGGAAGCAGTCTTCTGGATAAGAAGACCACAGGCTGATCCAGGCCCTCCTCATTTAGTTGCGATAACACTGCCCCAATGCCATGTTCTGACGCATCTGTCTGGACAATGAACTCCTTGGAGAAGTCTGGGGCCCTCAGGACCGGTGCTGCACACATTGCCTGCTTCAACTTTTCAAAGGCTTGCTGACAAGCCTTCGTCCAAACTACCCGTCGAGGTTGTTTCTTTGAGGTGAGCTCTGTGAGGGGCGCTACAATAGTGCCATACCCCTTCACAAAGCGACGGTAGTAACCTGTGAGGCCCAGGAAAGCTCGGACCTCAGTCTGTGTCTTGGGGGGTTCCCAGGCCATGATTGCCTCAATCTTTGCCTGCAGGGGCTGCACTGACCCCCTACCCACCAAGTGTGCAAGGTACACAACCGACCCTTGCCCAATCTGGCATTTGCTGGCTTTGATGGTCAATCCAGCTTGTTTCAGGGCCTGGAGAACTGCTTGCAAATGTTGCAAATGGTCCTCCCAACTGCTACTGAAGACAGCAATGTCATCCAGATAAGCAGCGGAGAAACCCTCCATTCCGGAGAGGACCTGATTCACCAGTCGCTGAAATGTGGCAGGGGCATTTTTGAGCCCAAAGGGCATCACACAAAATTGGAAGTGTCCCTCAGGCGTGGAGAAGGCTGACCTTTCCTTTGCTCCATCTGTCAAGGAGATCTGCCAGTACCCTGAAGTGAGGTCAAAGGTACTTAGGTATTGGGCAGCTCCTAGCCGGTCAATTAACTCATCCGCCCTAGGGATCGGATGAGCATCAGTCTTTGTAACTGAGTTCAGTCCTCGGTAATCCACACAGAACCTCAGTTCTGGTGTGGTGCCTGGTGGGGCGGCTTTTGGCACTAGCACCACCGGACTGGACCAAGGGCTGTTGGAAGGTTCTATCACTCCTAGCTCTAGCATCTTGGCAACCTCTCCATGGATGCTAGCCTTCACCTTGTCTAACAGCCGGTAGGTCTTTGACTTCACTGGTGGGCTGTCTCCTGTGTCCACATCATGGGTACACAGGTGGGTTCTTCCCGGAACAAGGGAGAACAACGAAGAGTACTGCTCCAATATCTGGCGGCAGTCCTCCCGCTGCTCAGGAGTTAGGGATGGGGAGAGAATCACTCCCTCCACCGACCCATCCTTCTCTTGAGACAAGAAGAGATCAGGGAGAGGCTCGCTTTCTGCTTCCTCGGCACCATCAGTCACCATCATCAGGATGACCTCTGGCCTCTCATGGTGGGGTTTGAGGCGATTGGCATGCAGCACCCGTAGGGGCTGTCGAGGGGTCTTAAGATCCACCAAGTAAGTGGCCTTACCCTTCTTTTCCAACACCTCAAATGGGCCTGTCCAACGATCCTGAAGGGCACTTAGCTCTCCAGGTTCCATCACCCACCCTTTCTGGCCAGGCTCCAATTCCACCGGGTGAGCATTGTGGTCGTACCATTCCTTCATTACTGCCTGGCTGGCCTCCAAGTTGTCAGAAGCTTGCTTCCACAACTTGGCCTTTTGGCTCCGGAAGGCCAGCATGTAGCTCACCACATCCTGAGGAGGCTTTCTGGGAGACTTTTCCCAGCTATCCTTCACCAGGCTGAGAGGTCCACGCACAGGGTGCCCGTACAACAGTTCAAAAGGGCTGAAGCCCACTCCCTTCTGCGGCACTTCTCGGTATGAAAACAGCAAACAGGGCAAGAGGACGTCCCATTTCCTCCGTAGGCTCTCAGGCAGACTTCTTATCATGCCCTTCAGGGTCTTATTGAACCTCTCTAGCAGTCCATTCGACTGGGGGTGATAAGGAGTGGTGAACCGGTAAGTCACTCCACACTCCTTCCACATCGCCCGAATGTAAGCTGACATGAAGTTGGTCCCCCTGTCGGACACAACTTCCTTGGGGAATCCCACTCGGGTAAAGATCCCCATTAGGGCTCTAGCCACCACAGGTGCAGTGACTGTCCTCAGAGGAATTGCCTCTGGGTACCGTGTGGCATGATCCACCAGAACCAGGATAAACCTGTGACCAGCTGTTGTTGGTGGGTCCAAGGGCCCTACAATGTCGATGCCCACCTTTTCAAAGGGGGTGCTAACGACCGGAAGTGGTTCCAGGGGAGCCTTCAGCTTCACCCCTGTTTTCCCACTGGCCTGGCAGGATACACATGTCCGACAGTAAGTGTTGGACGCCACTTTCATCTGAGGCCAGTAAAAGTGGAGGACAAGCCGAGCAAAGGTCTTGTCCTGGCCTAAGTGTCCTGCCAAGGGTATTGCATGAGCCAATTCCAGCAGAAAGGCTCGGTATTGCTGCGGGACCACCAAGGCCCTTGATGAGCCAGGTAGGGGTACCTTGGGTTCACTGTAGAGGAGTCCATCGTCCCAGTAAATATGGTGGTGTCCCGTAGCATCACCTGCTGCCTGGGCTTCAGCCTGACGCCTCAGTCCCTCAAGGGTAGGGCACTCCCTCTGCCCCTTACATAATTCCTCTCTGGTAGGTCCTCCCTCCACATGCCACTCAGCAGGGATGGGTAAATCCTCCAGAGAGTCTACTTCCCCCTCCATGGACTCCTGGCCCACCACCGCAGGTGGCCGATCTGTCACATGGGGCGTGGAAGCCGAAGCAGGCTCTTCCTGTCTTCGGGTCTGTCCCTTTTTGGCAGCTGGTTGGGCCATTGTTCCAGGCTCCAACCCAGGCGAACTCCCTCTTCGGGTAGTCGCAGACCGTGTGCTCACACAGGCCCAGTCAGGTGTACCCAGCATCGCAGAGTGCATCCGGTATTCCACCTCTCTCCAAGTGTTGTGCTCCATGTCATTCCCCAGCAGACAATCAACTGGCACGGCAACTCGAAGTGAACCTGCAACCCCTTCCCACTCAAAGGGAACCTCAGCCACTGGATAGTGGCCCATTCTGCCGTCAGCCATCGCGGCGGGGTGGAGTACATTGGGAACCACCTGCTCTGGAGACACCAGTTGACTTCTCACCATAGTCATACTGGCTCCTGTATCTCTCAGAGCCTCCCCTCTCTGGCCATTGATGGTGACCCACTGCCCATACTTTGTAGTATTTGGGGGCACCTGGATCTTTGGAACCATCTCCCGCTCTCCCAGGGACACTAAGGTGACACCCGCCCACTCACCCCCCTTATCTAAGGGCAACTCCTCCCCGAGCGCTACACTAGCTACTCCCGGTGGTTTTCCTCCGGTGGGAGGGGGTGGTCTCTTTGGGCATCTGACATCTCCCTTATAATGTCCAACACCACCACACTCAAAACAGTGGAGAACCCTTGGCTGCTGGCTTTGGCCAGGATTAGGGTTTCTGGGCGGGATTGCCTTAGGGGTGAAACCTGTTCCCTTCCCTTGGAAACTGTTTTGGGGACCTTTAGAGAACTCCCTCTTTTTGTCTCCCCCCTCCTTCTTCTGAGGGGCGCCCTGTCCGGCCTTTTGGGAATCCCCTCCAGTCCCATTTGAGGACACCCGGGTACTTGCCCAGATGTCCGCCTCCTCTGCAAGCTCCCGGGGATTGGTCAGCTTGCTGTCCACCAGGTGTTGGCGCAGCTCGGGAAAACATTTCTCGAGGAGGTGCTCTTTCAAAAATAGATCATACAACCCCTCATAGTCCCTCACCTCACTGCCCTTGACCCAGCCCTCCAATGTCTTACGTGCGTAGTCAAGGAAGTCCACCCAGTTCTGAGTGCTTAACTTGTGGCTCCCCCTGAACTTCTGGCGATACCTTTCTGGGGTAAGCCCAAACTTCTTTACCAATGCTAGTTTCATGATGGGGTAGTTGGTTTGCTCCTCTGGTTCCAGGGCCAGCAAGGTGTCCCGACCAGTAGGAGGCATGTACCTATACAAACCACCCCCCCAGTGCTTCTCCTGCACCCCATGGGCTCTTAAGGAGACCTCATAGGCAGCCAACCATTTGGCTATGTCATCTCCCTGACTAAAGCTAGCAATAAGGTCTTTTGGCAAATAGGGTCTGGACTCCCTGGCTGTCTCTTTGGATTCGCTGCCACCATTTATTACAGGAGAGGGCCCCCGTTGCAGGGCCTGGAGTTCCAACTCTTTCAACCTGAACTCGTGAGCCATCCTCCGCTCCTCTTTCTCCTGCTCCAGCTTAGCCAACTCCCATCTCAATTGCCTTTTTTCCCTCCTGTCAGTAAGCTCGGCTTCAGTTAAGCTTCCCCCAGAGGCGCCACTGCCCTTGCTGGAGTAGGACACTGGTCCTGGGAGTAGGTTTTCCCCCTCAGGGTGGAATAATCCCTCTATCTCCACAACCGTGTCCCGGTCTGCCCCTTCATCCTCCTCCTTCCCTTCTTTGTGTGCCTCCACCCAAGCCCTGAGACTGGTCTGGAGTTCCCCCTTCTTGGCACCATGCTTAAAAAATACCCCCATTTTCTGGCAGAAATCCTTCAGCTGAGCCACAGAATAGGTATCTAAGTTTTCTAGTGCAAACTCCATTTTACAACAGGAAATACCAAGTTATACACACCAGGAAATTAGAGTTGCAAGGGCAACCTAAAGCCACCTCCACCCCACCACCAGGAACAAATTTGGAAAAACAAAAGGACAAATTAGGAGGGCCGCTAGGAGAAAACTCCTGGTGTAGGCTTAGTGTATTACGTTCAATTACTACTGAGTAGCTGCAACCACAGTCAGGATCCCACCGCTAGACACCAATCTGTTGGAACCTGGGATGTCAGGTCACCTAGGGTAGTCTGGCCTAGGGTAAGACATGCAATTCTAGAGGCACAAGTGTGAAGGTTGCAGACCACCCAGCAGTAAATACACGCAATAACACTTAAAAAGGACACTACACCAATTTGTTGGAAAAATATGTACTGGTCTATAAAAATAATATACTCTGCTCTTTGGTTTCAAAATTTACAATTTAGGCACTTCAGTTTGTCATGGAAGCATTAACTACACTTTTAAGTTCTAAAACATTCACAACCAGCATTTACAGTACATTACATTTAGTCAGACCTCTTAACCAAAACTGGCAGGTAACTCTTATACTTCAATAGCTCAGTTATGCATTTACTGTACTCTGCTTTACTCTATAGCATCTCTCATTACAGCATTACTTTAAAAGAGGCAAGATCAGCACTTATGTTAGATCAGGTAAGCAATTTCCTTTACATGGATGACTCTACAATTCCCCTTCTTAGCTTGTTAAAGAAGAATTGGTTATAACCACTTGAATAAGCTTTCAATAAAGCCCTGTCAGGGATTCCTCATGGACGCTGTACTCCCGGGGCCAGAGTCTCAATCTATGACACCAGTTAATCTTGTGGAAGTCACTCCCCCACGTGTTTACCTCCTTACTTGTAATTGTCGATGCTGGAATCGTCCTGCGCCAGAAGTAATGGGGGAAAACAGCCGATATGGCCAAAGTATCGAGTGTGGCAAGGGCTTTCTTGCTTTTCAAAGCTCCCCTGCTCTCCCTCCCCACTCGGGCCAGCTCCTCTGCTTGGCGCTCGAGTGGAAGGTAGGCCGATTTCTCATTACCCCCAGGCCGCCACCGGGCCCCTCAGCTTCCCCCTCCTTGCTCGGCCAGCTCCTCCGTGTGGCGCGCGAGCAGAGGGAGAAGGCGGGACACTCACTCTGGCTGCTGAGGCAGCCGGCGCTCCTCCGTGATGATCGGCGGGGCCACTACTCTCGCTGACATGCGCGGTAGCGCTCGCGTTGGTGCTACCTCACACAGCGCCCGCTCCCAGGAAGGACGCTTTCCACACGGGCCTGCTCGGTCCTAGGCCCCTCCTGAGGGGATGGCTGCGACGTATTGGGCATGCGCGAAGGCGCCTTCACTTTCCCTTGACAACCGGGGCGCTGCAGGCAACGCGTCTGAAGCGCGGTAGGCGCCCCCGGGGTCTCGCTCACGAAGGGAAGCCTCGCAAGGCTTCTCAGGCTCAGTGGATCCCGGGGAGGCGCTGACACGGAGCGCGAACAGTGCCCCAGGGGTCCCGCTCACAGCCGAGGCGGCGCTGCCTCAAAGAAACCGGCACCCCTCACCCCTCGTCAGTTCCCAAGGAAATCAGGGGATCAGCTGACTGCACGTCCGGCCTGGATCTTCTGGGACACAGGGGCACAAGCCTTCCCCCACACCCAGGAAGGTAGGAACAGCGCAGGATCTCTTCTCACTTCAGCTCCCACTTCCTAGCCCTACAAAGTCCTTTTACCACTCAACACTGAATGGAGGCTGGTGTCAAGGGATGAGGGTTATTCTTTCAGAGTTCCTTCCACTGGGCAGAGGACTGCGCTCCACAGCGCCACAGTCTCCTTCTCCTGTTTACACCCCACTATCTTTAAGCTAGGGGTTAGTCAGGCGCCCAGGGTCTCCAGCCATTCAAAGCAGCAGGGATAGGACAAATAACCCAAGGGAGGACGGGTGGTGAATCAATAGGTCCAAACCTCTGTCTAGCCTACCCCCACCTTAAGCTACAGCCTGTCCTCCAGCTGACTCTCTCAGGAAGACAAAATGGCTGACCAACATTCCGCCTTTTATAGGCTGACCCTCAGAAGTCCAGAAGGGACCAGAAGGTTCTGGAACGCCCTATTCTACTCTATGGGACAGGTTCTGGGTATGACAGTTGAGACAGTTGGTAGCCACCATTTTGTGACTCCAGCAATTTCCCTGTCAGAAAAGGCCTCTAGGCCTGAGGTGAAAGACTATGAAGGGGGAAAGAACACCTATCCCCTAGACCAACACCTTAAAAAAAATCTAGTGGACACAAAAATTAATAAGAGCATGAGGGGCAAAAAGGGGACAAAATAAATAATAAATGGGAGGGACTACGCAAAAAGCCAGACAGGTCTAACAGGAAGCATCTCTGATATACCTTTCAGTAGATACTGTGTAGAGCAGTGACGGGACAGAAGAGGCAACAGGAAAGGAGAAGTAATAGGGCAGGAGAGGTGACCGAAGCAGGAGAAGTGAGGGGCAGGAGAAGTAACGGGCAGGAGAGGTGACGGGAAAGGAGAGGTGACGGGAAAGGAGAATTGATGGGGCAGACGAAGTGAAGGGGCAGGAGCGGTGATTAGGCATGGGCAGGAGCGGTAACCGGGCAGGAGCAGTGAACGGACAGGAGCAGTGAATGGGGCAGGAGCAGTGAACGGGGCAGGAGCAGTGAACAGGGCAGGAGCAGTGAACAGGGCAGAAGTGACGGGACAGGAGAAGTGACGGGACAGGAGAAGTGACGGGACAGGAGAAGTGACAGCGCAGGAGAGGTGACAGGGCAGGATAGGTGACAGGGCAGGAGAGGTGACAGGGCAGGAGAAGTGACAGGGCAGGAGAGGTGACAGGCCGGAAAGGTGACGGGGCAGGAGAGGGGCCAGGAAAGGAGAGGTGACGGGGCAGGACAAGAGATGAGGCAGGAGAAGTGATGGGGCAGGTAGCGGTGATTAGGCATGGGCAGGAGCGGTAACCGGGCAGGAGCAGTGAACGGATAGGGTCAGTGAATGGATAAGAGAAGTGAATGGGGCAGGAGAAGTGATGGGACAGGAGAAGTGACGGGGCTGGAGCGGTGATCGGGCTGGAGCGGTGATCGGGCAGGAGTGCTGACCGGGCTGGAGCATTGAACTGGCAGGTGCGGTGACGGGGCAGGAAAAGTGACGGGTCAGGAAATGTGACGAGGCAGGAAAAGTGACAGGCCAGGAGCAGTGATGGGGCAGGAGAGGCAACAGGAAAGGAGAGGTGACTGGACAGGAGAGGTGACTGGGCAGGAGAAGTGACGGGCAGGAGAAGTGATGGAGCAGGAGAAGTGACGGCACATGAGCAGGAGCGGTAACCGGGCGGGAGCGGTGAAAGGACAGGAACGGTGAAAGGACAGGAGTGGTGAACAGGGCAGGAGCAGTGATGGGGCAGGAGAGGCAACAGGAAAGGAGAGGTGACTGGACAGGAGAGGTGACTGGGCAGGAGAAGTGACGGGCAGGAGAAGTGATGGAGCAGGAGAAGTGACGGCACATGAGCAGGAGCGGTAACCGGGCGGGAGCGGTGAAAGGACAGGAACGGTGAAAGGACAGGAGTGGTGAACAGGGCAGGAGCAGTGACGGGGCAGGAGAAGTGATGGGGCAGGAGAGGTGACGGGGAAGGAGAGGCAACAGGGCAGGAGAGGTGACCGGGCACAAGAAGTGATGGGCAGGTGACATGACAGCCAGGTGATGTGATGGGCAAGAGAGGTGATGGGCAGGAGAGGTGACAGGGCAGGAGAAGTAATGGGGCAGGAGCGGTGATTAGGCATGAGCAGGAGTGGTAACCGGGCAGGAGCGGTGAACGGATAGGAGCAGTGAACGGGGTAGGAGCAGTGAACGGGGCAGGAGCTGTGAACGGGGCAGGAGCTGTGAACAGGGCAGGACCAGTGAACGGGGCAGGAGCAGTGAACGGGGCAGGAGCAGTGAACGGGGCAGGAGCAGTGAACGGGGAAGGAGCAGTGAACGGGGCAGGAGAAGTGACGGTGCAGGAAAAGTGACGGGACAGGAGATGTGACGGGACAGGAGAAGTGACGGGACAGGAGAAGTGATGGGACAGGAGAAGTGACCGGGCAGGAGAAGTGACGAGCAGGAGAAGTGACCGGGCAGGAGAAGTGACGGGCAGGAGAAGTGACCGGGCAGGAGAAGTGACCGGGCAGGAGAAGTGACCGGCAGGTGACGTGATGGACACGTGGCATGACGGGCAGGTGACATGACGGGCAGGTGACATGACAGGGCAGGAGAGGTGACCGGGCAGGAGAATTGACTGGGCAGGAGAAGTGACTGGGCAGGAGAAGTGACCGGGCAGGAGATATGACCGGGCAGGAGAAGTGATGGGCTGGTGACGTGACAGGGCAGGAGAGGTGACAGGGCAGGAGAGGTGATGGGACAGGAGAGGTGATGTGGCAGGAGAGGTGACGGGGCAGGAGAAGTGGCGAAGCAGATAAGTGATGGGGCAGGGACGGTCATTAGGCATGAGCAAGAGCGGTAACCGGGCAGGAGCGGTGAACGGACAGGAGCAGTGAATGGGGCAGGAGCAGTCAACAGGGCAGGAGCAGTGAACAGGGCAGGAGAAGTGACGGGCAGGAGAAGTGAAGTGCCAAGAGAAGTGACGGGGCAGGAGAAGGGAGGGGGCCGGGGAATTGACGAAGCAGGAGTGTTGATCGAGCATGAGCAGGAGTACTGACTGGACAGGAGCAGTGAAAGGCGAGGAGCAGGCATTTCCCAGGGCGACTGGAAGGGTAGGGGGCTAGTTTAGTTTGGGGGGGGACCGGTTTTGTACAAGTGCAGGAGTTTTAAAAACACTGCAAAGTTCTTTGTATGTTCAGCAGGTTTCGGTCAACAATACATGTGCCAAGATAACTTTGGTGATCAATGTACCTGCTGGAGAGAGATGGGAGCATGTTTTTTCTAGTGGCTGTTTTACTCATCTAAGGTAGCGCAGAGGGGTAATATGCCTGCTGCAAAGAACATGTACCATGCATATCAAAGAGCAATATTTTATGTGCATAGTTCAATGGGTACTGCTTTGTGTTCACTTCCCGAATGAAAGGACTCTTGAATACATATGGCCTGACAGTTCGGGCTGGACTATTCACATTGGGTGCAGGATCAAGGCTGTTTGCATATGGCTGGGTCCAAACTGGAATGGCATGGTGGGCAAAGAACGATGGATTTAAGCCCAGATCTCTGAACTGGGGTGAATGTCTGACATTTTTCTGCATTTTGTCCATCAACTGTTCGTTTTGCATTTGTCACCCCGAGTGGGACAGGTATGCTCAGACGTGAGTCCTGTGCTCTCCATGCCACTGGAATCAAGCTATCCTGGCTGATGAGGGCTGAAAGCCCGAAACCGGTCGTAGGATGCTTGTTTCCAGTCCAGGGAGGACCTGGCCTGGCAGTTCAGGCTGGACTGTTCCCATTAGGTGCAGGATCAAGACTGATTTGCATATGGCTGGGTCCAAACTGGAATGCCATGGTGTGCAAAAAACGATGGATTTAGGCCCAGATCTTTGTACTGGGGTGAATGTATGACATTGTTCTGAATTCTGTCCACTAGTTATTCTTTTTGCTTTTGTCACCTAGAGCGGGATGGGTATGCCCAGAAGTGGGTCCCGTGCTCTCCATGCCACTGGAATCAAGCTATCCTGGCTGATGAGGGCTGAAAGCCCGAAACCGGTCCCAGGATGCTTGTTTCCAGTCCAGGGAGGACCTGGCCTGGCAGTTAGGGCTGGACTGTTCCCATTGGGCGTAGGATCAAGACTGATTTGTATATGGCTGGGGCTAGACTGAATGGCAAGCAAAGAAACGATGGATTTAGGCCCAGATCTCTGTACTGGGATGAATGTATGACATTGTTCTGCATTCTGTCCACTAGTTATTCTTTTTGCTATATTATGATTGAGCTGCTACTTGGCTGACATGAATGCGAAGGAGCCTTTGTGGGTTTCTGTGAGTCTAGATTCTCCTGAAGAGTCCCTTTCTCTTCTGAGCCCTGCTTAACACATGTGAACTGGAGGAGCCCTGTGTTCATGACCTCAATGTTTGAGATAAAAAATAATCATGGATTTCTGAACAATGAGAGTAAAAGCATTAAGGTAACATGTTGTTCCTGCTTATATTTCGCACGCTTTACATAAACCTGTATTCCCTACGAGTATTTGCTTTTTCCTGAATTAAACCTCAAATAAACATGTTTATCCATTGTTTGAATTAAATAATGTTATAAGCTGTAACTGGTCAGTGAAATGCTAAACGTACTAAAAATTGGCATGTTTTGCTATTTCTAGCCACACCCCTGACTCCGCCCACTGATTCAATCTTCAGTTATTCCCGCCCCCTGATTCTCCACCCACAGTTCCCCTACTTTCTTTTTCCCACTTCGACCACTGGATTGGAGCTTCTTTGGCATTATGGAGTCGATTATGCTTGCAGTCGGGCGATCGTTCGACCGCAATCATTGCGGGAGCATGACTGACTGACAGGTAGTCAGTAGTCCCGCCCACCAAATTAGGATCCGATCTCCGTGGAGACAGTCGAAAACATACCTATTTGTATTGAGGCTTATGTTGCGGGCTGGGAAAGGGCCGCAGCACAAGCCCCAATGCAAAGAGGCATGTTTTCAAATATCCCTGCATGCTGTGGCAGGCACCGATGCAGGGAAGTTTAGGTGGGCACCTCAGGTGTCCCCAAGGACACATAGTGGAGGGCCACAAAAAAGCCCCATAAAAACATTTATGCCAGCCTTTTCACGTCAGAACTGACGTGAAATGGCTGGCAGAAAGGTGGATCGTAATCCACACTGCGGTGCCTGAGAAGGCACCACCTCCATTGTGGAAATTACAATTGGACTGACTGCCCGAGGGGCTCCTTGAGCCCATCAGAAGCTGTTGGTTGGTTGCTGGGCCAATGCGGTCGGACCAGCCTAATGCAGCAGTCTGACCATGCTTAGAGATGTTGGTGGGACCGACTCCGACGGCACCTCGATGTAGGTTCCACCGAAGGCATAATCGGCCTCTATGTGTGAACTGTTTGTATTGCCTTGTTTGGCATGATATCAAACTGTCAGGAAAACTCAAACTCAAAATGTTGCTGGACGATGCACTCTGCCATGGGTTGAGCATCTTTGCTGCCTGGACCACACTGGCATTCCTGCACTTGAGTTAACCCAGAGGGCTGTTCCGTGAGTCTTCCAAAGCTTTGGGTGAAAACAGCAGCAGTGGAACTGTGGAGTTTAGCACTGGGCAAAGGATGTGAAACTTGAGCCTCTTTGTGTGTCATATCTAGGGCTTGGCGTAGTTTGCGAAGTAGCGCTTCGCGAAGCTAAGCGAAGTGCACTTCGCACTATGCGAGCTACGCGTAGCACTACGCGAACTGCGTAGTAGCATGTTCGCACTGTGCAAGATGCCGTTTTCAATGATTGCACAGTGCCGACAAGCATCCGGCACTGTGTAATCATTGAAAACGGAATCTTGCACAGTGCGAGCTGTAGTTTTCTGCCACTCAAGGAGATTTTTACTCGAATGGCAGCTTTCTCAACGCGGACCGGTAGTTTCTCTTGGCGAGCGGTCGCGAGCATACGCGAGCACTCGCAATGAGAAACCAGACCTCCCCACGTTGAGAATCTCGCAGGGAGGTTTATTTTCCATGCTCGCTATCGGCAAATTGATGCTGCTGATAGCGAACCAGGAAAAAGTCTCGTCAGGATGTAATTTTGCTTGCTCGCGGTCGCCAACTTGCCGTTGAGGACAGGGAGCAAGCAAAAAAGGACCGCTGCCCTACGCTACACTACGCGTGTTCGCACTGTGCTACGTGCAGTTCGCGTAGTGTGAAGTTGCGCAAACTTCGCAAACTACGCGGGCGTAGCGTAGTGCTTCGCCCAGGCCTAGATATCAGGATTCAGGAAAGAGGGATCAACAAACCTTAAAACTGCTATTTCCACAGCAGAGAGCTGCCCAGCGAATTTTATCTGAGGTAGAGATAGCAAATTCACCATTCAATATGGAATTTTGCAGTCCTTCTTTGAACTGGCCTGTTTTGATGGTCAACCCATATTACCTAAAATAATTTTAAAGTGGGGCCAAATGTTCTTCATTTTGTAAAAATATTCCTGTTGAATAATTGAAGTGTACAAATCATCAACATATTTAGGAGGGATGAAAGCTAATGTTAATGCACTTGTTACCTCAAATTGTAATTTATTAGCTGACATAGTCAGCGAACAAAGCTATTTTTTTTTCATTTTCCTCCTACTAGCCTGTTTTTAACTCTTGAAATTATTGCCAATTCGAAATCAATTATGACTTTCTCAGAACTTCTATTTTGTACTGGAAGGATACCATGGCAGCTTAAAGTGTGTCAGCGCTCAGAAAGGGAAAAATGCTCCATATCTTAATGAATATGCTGCTTTATTCTTTTTTCTGATGGAAGGTGTTGTATATTTATCCTACTTTTATTTCTATAGTTTCTTCTGTTTCTTACCTGTGTCATACATTCCAGAATGTGGATGGCTCTGGCTCTTCCTAGTGTTCTAGGTGGAGACAGTTTGTGCCTGGCCAGCTTGTAATGAAGATGCCTGCTGTCTTTCTCATGCAATAAACCTGCTCAACTACACAGGAAGTCTCTGAGCACTTTACTACAATTTTGGCGACGTTTTAAAGCTGGTCAGTGATCCTTCTGAAGACTTCCAACGATTCCTGATGACTTGTCCTGGACATCGTTCTGGTGTGAAGCAGTGTGCAGCTTAGGATCTTCAAAAGAAAAGAACCCATTGTGTGCAGATTTCGTCATCTTTTGTATCTCGCGAATTCTTTTAACTCTGCCAAAAGATGCCAGTTTCGGCTAAATCGTGAGTACCTTTGACCTAGCGCGAGCGCATTGCAAGAACATTAGTAACGGCTATTGTTGCTAAACTCTTACGCTAGCTCATACGTCACTCCCTCCATTCTCGAAATCACCTAGGAGACGGACGCTTCATCAGCTAGTGTTACATGCGTTCCAAGCCTCAATAATATCAGTTTCAAGCCTCGTTTTGGATTTTTCTTTGTGGCGGCCATTTTAGCTCTCAATCCAGTATGTTCCAAGCCTCGTTCTCGATAAAATTTCTGTGGCGGCCATTTTAAGTGCAAAAAACGCACAGTAAACACAGAACACAGTAAACTAACTGAAATACTTCCATATTTGTCGTGTCATGGTTCTTACACATCAAGAAGACAGAATCCCCTCAAATTAAAACGGACTAGAGGTATGTTCATGCCATAATTGCAATCCCTCGTGGCTGTACTAATTTTATTTCGTTTTCATTTGTTTTGCAATTTTACTTTAACTGTATAATTCAAACATGGCACAACATTTATAGTTACTTTACCTCCACAATTCTTACCTGAACCTGGCATCCCAGAAATACCTTGGGAAGATTGGTACATAATGTTTGACAATTATCTCGAGGCACTAGACGGACAGGAATTCTCTGCGAAAAGGAAAAAGGCCATTCTTTTGAGCACTCTTGGCAAAGAAGGTCAGAGAATATTCAGATTTTTACCAATAGTTTTGAGAGCTAATGGTCAAGAAATGCCTGATGAATTTAAGGAGGCTGTTGCGAGGCTTGAGGTCAGATTCTCAAAGGAGGAGAATTTAGTTATGAATCGGTATAAATTTTATACCCAGCGCCAAAAAGGCTCAGAAACCATAGATGACTTTGTAGCTAGACTCAGAGAATTGTCTGTTAAATGTAAGTTCGGAGCTATGAATGATGAACTTATAAGAGATCAATTAATCGTCCAATGCTCAAATAAAAAGATTCAGGAGAGAATATGGGCGGCCAAGAACCCTTCTTTAAAAGATGCCATTGACTTGGCGAAAGTTATTGAAGAATCTAGCAAATGCATGAAAGTTCTAGATTCTCATAAGTCGTGTCCTCAACAAGAAGTCTCTGTGGTCTCTGACAAGAGAAGTTTAGCGGAGTGTGAACATTGTGGTGGAGACAATATCGCTGTGGTTAAAAACAAACCCAGACCTCCAGTAAAAAAAACTTTCAAGATGAATACATTTTGCAATAGATGTGGGAGCAGTAGCCATTCTTCTGACGCAAGATTTTGCTTCGCTGCCAACAAGGAATGTCTGAAGTGTGGTAAAATTGGACACTTCTCCAAAATGTGTAAAACAAAATCCAAACAAAGAGTAGCTACTGTGGATGACTATAATAATGACATCGTAACTAAAGCGGAAAGATTTTTAGTTGTCGATGAAGTTGATGTCATTAGTGATGATCCAAGACAAAACAGACCAAGAGCCATCTTCAAGATTGACTCCCATGAAGTGTCTTTGATGGTAGACACAGGATCACGTCATACCATTCTACCTAAATCCATATTTGACACTTTCTGGGAGGGTCTAAACTTGGAAGAGAGTGATATTTCTCCTAAGGGTTTTAACGGTCAGAAGATTGAAATACTTGGTTTCTTTGAGTCTGAAATTGTCTTTGAGAAGAGATCTACATTTGGTAAAAGTGTACGTCTCCATTGATGGACCTCCCATACTAGGTTGGGTACATCAATACGATCTTTATATAATCATCAATCCCAGGGCAAAGAATCAGATTATGGTTGTGGAAGATGATTCAGTTGAATGTATTCTAAATGAATTTGGGTCTGTATTCAGAGAGGAGCTGGGTGAACTACGAGGTTATGCTCACCTTATTAAGCTGAAGAAGAATAGTTTGCCTGTACAGCATCGTGTAAGGAGAATCCCCATATCTATTCGTAATGAGGTAAAACTCCTGATTGAAGAGATGCTTCAATCTGGAGTGATAGAACCAACAGAAGCATCAGCATGGGTTTCCCCTGTGGTTATTTCTAAAAAAGCAGACGGAAAATTAAGATTCTGTGTTGACCTCAGGGCATTGAATAAGTGTGTTGTAGCGGACACATTTCCCTTACCCAATATTGCTGAGATGGTATCCACTCTTCAGGGAGCAAAATACTTTTCTAAGCTCGACCTGAAGAGTGCGTACCATCAGGTCAAACTCCACGAGTCCTCAAAACACCTCACTGCCTTTATCACTCCGGAAGGAATCTTCCAATTCACTCGCCTTCCCTTTGGTTTGATATCGGCAGCGAGTGTGTTCCAAAGGTTAGTCAGTGAAATTTGTAAGGGGTTAAAGAACGTAGTGTTCTTTCAAGATGACATCTTGGTTTTTGGAGATTCGGTGGCCGATCACAATCATGTCCTTAAGAATGTATTGCATAGGATTTGGGACACTGGTCTTACTTTGCGTAAGGAGAAGTGCTCCTTTCTTGTCCAAGACATTGAATACTTGGGACATGAAATTTCGGTTAACGGGGTCAAGCCAAAGACAGATCTCCTTGACGCGGTATGTAACCTTTACCACGCATTTTTTACAACGCAATACCATTACCACGCATTTTTTACAACGCAAAAACTTTTACAACGCATACTTTTACAACGGATACTATTACAACGCAAGTACTTTTACAACGCATGTACTTTACAACGCATTTTTTGGGTACAGGGGTATTTTAAGGGTTAAGGGCTAGGTTTGGGTTTTTGGGTAAAAGGGTATTTTTAGGGTTCAGGGCTAGGTTTGGGGTTTTGGGTAAAGGGGTATTTTTAGGGTTCAGGGCTAGGTTTGGGTTTTTGGGTAAAGGGGTATTTTTAGGGTTCAGGGCTAGGTTTGGGTTTTTGGGTAAAGGGGTATTTTTAGGGTTCAGGGCTAGGTTTGGGTTTTTGGGTAAAGGGGTATTTTTAGGGTTCAGGGCTAGCTTTGGGGTTTTGAGTAAAGGGGTATTTTTAGGGTTCAGGGCTAGGTTTGGGTTTTTGGGTAAAGGGGTATTTTTAGGGTTCAGGGCTAGGTTTGGGTTTTTGGGGAAAAGGGGTATTTTTAGGGTTGAGGGCTAGGTTTGGGTTTTTGGGTAAAGGGGTATTTTTAGGGTTCAGGGCTAGGTTTGGGTTTTTGGGTAAAGGGGTATTTTTAAGGTTCAGGGCTAGGTTTGGGTTTTTGGGTAAAAGGGTATTTTTAGGGTTCAGGGCTAGGTTTGGGTTTTTGGGTAAAAGGGTATTTTTAGGGTTCAGGGCTAGGTTTGGGTTTTTGGGTAAAGGGGTATTTTTAGGGTTCAGGGCTAGGTTTGGGTTTTTGGGTAAAAGGGTATTTTTAGGGTTCAGAGCTAGGTTTGGGTTTTTGGGTAAAGGGGTATTTTTAGGGTTCAGGGCTAGGTTTGGGTTTTTGGGTAAAGGGGTATTTTTAGGGTTCAGGGCTAGGTTTGGGTTTTTGGGTAAAAGGGTATTTGTAGGGTTCAGGGCTAGGTTTGGGTTTTTGGGTAAAGGGGTATTTTTAGGGTTCAGGGCTAGGTTTGGGTTTTGGGGTACAGGGTAAAAATAAATTAAAATTTAAATTAAATCAAAATACATTTTATTAATTTTAATTAAGGGGTACAGGGTAAAAATAAATTACAATAAAAATAAAAATAAAATAAAATATATTAATTTTAATTAATTACATTTTAAAAAATATATTATATACTTACGTTGTAATGGGATGCGTTGTAAAGGTATATGCGATGTAAAAAAATGCGTTGTAATAGTACTTCGTTGTAATGGATCCTGCGTTGTAAAAATTGCGTGGTAAAGGTAGGCGTTGTAAAAGGATGCGTGGTAACGTCATACATCCCCTTGACGCAATACGTTCTGCCCCTTGTCCGTGTGATAAGGACCAATTGCGGGCATTCATGGGGTTGATTGAATATTATTCAAAATTTGTGGAAAAATTCTCTGAGAAGACCATGCCTTTGAGAGCTTTGTTAAAAAAAGGTTGCAAATTTATTTGGGGGCCTGAACTTGAAATGTGTTTCAACAATATCAAAGAAGCAATTTGTAGGGCAAAAGTTCTTGCGCCTTTTGATACAAACAAAGTCTCCACTTTGTTGGCGGATGCTAGTGCTTGTGGGCTCGGTGCTGTCCTGTTACAAATGCATAGAGATGGTGAGAGGCCAATTGCATTTGCTTCGCGAACTCTTTCCCAATGTGAACAGAATTACTCTGTCATTGAGAAAGAGGCCTTGGCGGCTGCGTGGGGTGCCCACCATTTTCGACCTTATTTGTGGGGTACACGCTTTAATCTAAAGACTGATCACAAACCTCTTATCCGAATTCTTTCCCCAGGTCGTGCAGCCTGTAGTTCTCCAAGGTTGGCGAGGTTAGCTTCCAAGCTTCAAGAGTATCATTTTGACATTTCTCACATTTCTGGTTGGAGGAATTTTCAGGCAGATTGCTTGTCTAGATTGGCTTTCCCGTCTAGTGTTGATTCTAATGTTGGTTTTAGTCTTGAGGGTGTGGAGGAAAACATTGCTTGGATTGATGATGTACTTTCTCTTGGTGAGAGTTCCTTTTCTCGTGTTGACTGGCTTGAAGCTATGTCTAGAGACAGTGTGATGCAAGAAGTTATCCAGTTGATTAAACTGGGTTCGCGTAGGGAGAGTTGTGTGCATGTCTCTGTTCGTCCTTTCTTAAAAGTCATTGATGACCTGTCTGTTTGTGAAGACAATGTGGTGATGCGTGGAGATAAATTTGTACCTCCTGCTGATTTGAGGTCAAAGCTTATTTCCATAGCACATGAGGGTCATCTTGGCCAGACTTTAACGCAACAAAGGCTCAAGTTGAATTTCTGGTGGCCTGGGATGGATTCTATGGTTTCTTCCTGGGTTGAGGATTGCCATACGTGTAAAGTAGGAGAGAAGAGATTGAAGATTTCAGTTGGGTCTGAGATGGGTGCGTTGCAATTTCCTGAGGTCCCGTGGCATACCATCTGTCTGGATTTTATTGGCCCTATGGTGGAATTACCTCGGTCTCAGAGGTTTGCTGTTGTCATTGTAGATTGTTATTCTAAATGGTTGTCTGTGGAATTTATAAAGGATATCACTACTGATACTACCATCAAACATTTAAAATCCTTATTTTTTTTGGAAGGTTTTCCTAATGTCATCATTACTGGCAATGGCACGCAGTTGGTTTCACATGATATGCAAACCTTTTTGGCTGATTGTGGTGTTTCTCATCACAGAACCTCTCTACAATCCCCAAGGGAATGGTTTGTGTGAGCGCTTAAATAGATTAGTGAAAGGTACTATTCAGATGGCTCTTTTTAATGGCTCTTCTGTTTGTACTCTTGTTCGTGAAATGGTCTATGCCTACTGTACTACGCTTCATGGTACCCAGCTCAAGTCTCCCTTTGAGCTCATGAGAGGTATGGTCCCAAGCACTAAACTAATCCCTTCTCGGCTAAAAGGAATGGTCCTTCAATCTGATCTGGCAAAGAGTGCTTGTATGCCTGTTTCTGCTCCTAGCTCTTCTAATAATGGTTCTGTGGGGCTGGTGTCGAAAGTGGTCTCTAGCAAGCTTGCTAAGGGTGACCTGGTGAAAGTGAAGTCTGGTAGAGTTTCTGGTGGCTTGTCGAAATTCCGTGGTCCATTTATTGTAAGAATGGTCTATCCCCATTATGTTGTTCTTTCCAATGGAGAGAAATGGAACTTAAGGAGGGTGGCTCTTTATCAGAAAGCTGGTTCTATGTCTGGTTCTCCGCCTGCTTCTTCTGTTTCCACCCAGGATCAGAGTACTGGTGGGAATGAATGTTCAGGTTATATGTTTATTTCTTCTCATGTTCCTACCGCACCTGTTCCTGTGCATACTTTAGGAAGAAATAATGGTGGGGGTGATGCTCCTGAATCCCAGCTTGGGTACACACTTTCAGATCAGTCTGTTCATCTTTCCGGTCCCAGTACCTCTTTGTCTGTTTCCAGACCTCAAAGATGCCGTAGACCACCTGTGTATCTGAATGATTTCTGTTGTGATTAGTTTTTTTCAGAGGGGTGACGTGTGTCCCTTTCATTGCTTCAATATTTTACTTTAGTTTTTCTTTGCCTTAACATTTCTTTAGATCAATTCTGTTTTAAGTTTCATTTCAATAATAAGGTTTCCTCTTGGCTCTAAAGTTAGTTTTGTTTCAACGAGAGGAGATGTGTTGTATATTTATCCTACTTTTATTTCTATAGTTTCTTCTGTTTCTTACCTGTGTCATACATTCCAGAATGTGGATGCTCTGGCTCTTCCTAGTGTTCTAGGTGGAGACAGTTTGTGCCTGGCCAGCTTGTAATGGAGATGCCTGCTGTCTTTCTCATGCAATAAACCTGCTCAACTACACAGGAAGTCTCTGAGCACTTTACTACAGAAGGCAGCAACCTTGCATCAAATATTAGTACATTGGTGCCCAAGTGTTCCCTATATCTTGTGTGAAACCTTTACCCCATCATTGGTTCTTAAGCAATAATACTTTGTATTCTGTGATTTGTATTTTCACTTCTTCCATTGTCATTGTAGGCTCAGAAGCAAGGCGGCAGGGAGCAAGGGGACCATGGCACTCCCCCAGCTTGCTTTATTGTTCCCGGTATGGCCCTTATGCTTGGTACATTACGCCGGTGACACAAAAATGCATGCATGGTTCACTACTTGCAAGGTGAAACTCCAGGGATAGAACATAAGTGATTGTTCTCAATAACTGCAAGCTTACGACGCTGCACTACTACTTCAAACTTGCTTTCTACTCGAAATCTGACACCCAAGGGTCAGACTCTCCAACTAATTTGAAGAGCTTTCCAGCCCTACACCTTCAGCCAATACGGGGGATTTGTTCCCCGTCATCTTTATACGTGCGTCCTGATGAAGACCCCACCTCAAGGAATACTACCCATCCTGAGCTAAGGGGTCGAAACGTCGACTACTTTTCTAATAAAAACTCTAGTGACATCACATAAAATACTGTATGGGTCCTATTGAGTTATGTGTTGTGTTGGGAACATTCATATCTCATATGGAAACGTATACATTGAACCAAGTTGATGTTTATATGTCACCACAACTTTTCCTTGTCCTCACCTGAACACTCGATCCTTCTCATTTCCCCCTTTTTCTACATCACCGAGAGCACTGTATAAATATTGCACTTTTATCTCATTGAGCTAATGTAAAGCTCATATATGCTTTGAGTTGAACTGCATTTGATAACTTTGAACAATACAAAGACAGGGAAGTGGATTTATTAACACGTTTCTATTTGTGTTGTGTTTTTGTGTGCTATTATAATTTGTATGCAAAGTTTTATGTGCTGCCACGACCACATTTTTGATACTGTACAAAAATGCATGCATCATAGCTGAAAGGAAAGCAATTCATTTTAAAAGAAGTCAGTGTACTGTTACAGGTTTGTTTAGTTTTGCAAATGGATTGCTGCATATCGATTAATTGGAATTTCATTTTGTTTTGCCTTTGTAATTGCTGCCTATCCCAAGGGTCAGGTTCTATGCTTTTTTGCAGGACCTGATCAAGGTGCTTCAAGACTGTCACAGAGTGGGGTGAAATTAGGGTAGCCGGATAGGATTTACCAGGCTGCCTGGATTTTAAGTGCTGGAGCCCCTAATTTAGCGTCCTGTCTCGGATCACAGACAAATTAGCCTATGACCCGGAGCTGACTCACATCAAACTCCCACAGGGCACCGCGCAAGAACAGCAAGGAGTATCAGAGGGTTGAGCTGTAAACTGACCATGGGCAACTTGAAATGAAAGGTTTGCAATCTGTTAGGAACGGAAGCCAAGGTAAACACAGGACATGGTGATCTTTTCAGCAAGATTTAATGGAGCACACATCCTGGCGTCGATCAACTCCATGAAGCGAGGCGTAAATGACTCTCTTGGAACACTCCACTCCTCACATTCTACTAGTGCATAAGCAGACACAATACTTACCTCATGGCACAACCCCATTTGCCTATAATAAATCCGTTTAAACAAAACAAGGGAAACCCAAAAGGAATAGCACTAGGGTCCTTGGGCAGTAGTCTATTATACAGAACAGAGGATCCTAGTAAATTTAGGATCAAACATAAAATAGACATACACTAAATAGTATATATGTCCTTTGTCCAGCCGGACAGAAATTTATTTTTGGAATTTCAAGTATTAGATCAAATAGCAAACATTTATACACAAGTGGGCACAGCCTGTGACCCACAACGAACAAGACAAAACAGGAAAGAGCAAATTATGCAAAGACGTTCAGGGCGGTCTGTACTAGTATTCAGTTTTTCACAGACTTAGATTCATTATAGCAAACCATTGTAAAGCATAATGTGACTTTGCAACATACATATGGTGCTTTTAGGGTCGACGACGTTTTGATGCAATCTAGGGTACATGCATCATCATCAGGACAAAAAGGTAAATAAACATTTCATGTTTGTCTTGAGAGCACATTCTTAGCCTCTATGACATATTTACATAATGGCTGGGAGAAAAAAGGTAGGGGAGAGAAATATAAATCAGTTTAGCGTTAATAAACAAGTATGCTAGGCATGATACTAAATCACATTCTGTGA
Source organism: Lissotriton helveticus (assembly GCF_964261635.1). Classification (NCBI taxonomy): domain Eukaryota; kingdom Metazoa; phylum Chordata; class Amphibia; order Caudata; family Salamandridae; genus Lissotriton; species Lissotriton helveticus. The sequence goes on along the minus strand of NC_136057.1, from coordinate 1,286,957,608 downwards.
ATGGATGCACTTAACAGTGAGGGGGTGAATCGCTTGTGAGAGAAACAAATAAATAAAATTAAATAAAAGCGGGTATTTACATTTGTGATTGAAATTTCTCAGTTTGGTGATTGAAAGCACTGTCTGGTGAAAAGTACATTTCTCATGTTTCTCTGCATGCAGATCGTCATTCATGCTTTTGGAACGGATATTGAATTAAATTATTGCTGACTTGAGGTGAAAAACCAGTGCGTGGGAAACTAATTAATATTCGGCGCAGTGACAACTATTCGTTGTAGTGAATTCATGTGCACAGGACAATTGGGCGAGAAATACCTGCGTGTGGGGACACCAGGTATTTCTCGCCCAATTGTCCTGTGCACATGAATTCACTACAACGAATAGTTGTCACTGCGCCGAATATTAATTAGTTTCCCACGCACTGGTTTTTCACCTCAAGTCAGCAATAATTTAATTCAATATCCGTTCCAAATGCATGAATGACGATCTGCATGCAGAGAAACATGAGAAATGAACTTTTCACCAGACAGTGCTTTCAATCACCAAACTGAGAAATTTCAATCACAAATGTAAATACCCGCTTTTATTTTATTTTATTTATTTGTTTCTCTCACAAGCGATTCACCCCCTCACTGTTAAGTGCATCCATTCACAGAATGTGATTTAGTATCATGCCTAGCATACTTGTTTATTAACGCTAAACTGATTTATATTTCTCTCCCCTACCTTTTTTCTCCCAGCCATTATGTAAATATGTCATAGAGGCTAAGAATGTGCTCTCAAGACAAACGTGAAATGTTTATTTACCTTTTTGTCCTGATGATGATGCATGTACCCTAGATTGCATCGAAACGTCTTCGACCCTAAAAGCACCATATGTATGTTGCAAAGTCACATTATGCTTTACAATGGTTTGCTATAATGAATCTAAGTCTGTGAAAAACTGAATACTAGTACAGACCGCCCTGAACGTCTTTGCATAATTTGCTCTTTCCTGTTTTGTCTTGTTCGTTGTGGGTCACAGGCTGTGCCCACTTGTGTATAAATGTTTGCTATTTGATCTAATACTTGAAATTCCAAAAATAAATTTCTGTCCGGCTGGACAAAGGACATATATACTATTTAGTGTATGTCTATTTTATGTTTGATCCTAAATTTACTAGGGTCCTCTGTTCTGTATAATATAATAAATCCGTGGCTTTTTACAGCTTTTTCCCCTCAGGTTTATTTGCCCTTTTGAAAACAGAAGCCCGTTTTTAAAGTTCTCTGTCAAAAGTGCTCTGCACACCTCACACAAAAATGTAACTTTTAAAAACAATTTTATATTGATTTCATTTGGTACAGAGGTGAAAAATGTGAAATCTAAAATTACGACATGATTGGCATGTGTACTCCTACCTCAAGTAAGGGATAAACAGGGTAGGACTGGGACACAGCATCGTCCCTGGCACTAAAATAAAAGTAGCTTCCATTAACATATCAGATAGCTAGAAAAGTGGCCCACATTTTCAGATCAGGCTCATTTTGAACCTGTGGATACAGACTATGTGGGTATTTTGCAAGCTGTGGTAGACAGCAGCAAAGTACAAAGTATTTTATTTGCACAATTAATTAAAATCATTGCAATTCATACAATAAACAAGTTAAAAACACTGACCATATTCTATTTAAATAGAGGTATTCATAAAAGCAAGGGAGGTCATAGCTGGTAGGGCAAAGACTCTTGGTGGTCGTCTTCTGGTAACAGGGAATTAATCTCAAACATAAATTTTACAAAACGGGCGGCCATCTGAGCTGAGGCCCCCCTCTTACACTCCTCTAGAGCTTCTTGGCATGTCCGGACATTCAGGATCCGCCAAATTGGGCGCAGCAAAAAAGTTTGTAATTGGAGTAAGTTTCTGCAGATGCACTGAACGTGGATTACGTTTTCTTCCCCGTTATTACAAAAACGGCACTGTGTGGGCACGTCTTCCTTGCACCTCCGGCCACGCTTATGCGCCATCAACGGGATTAGGCCGAAACGTAGTCTCATTAGGTGGTGCTTCACACATGGTTTCATGGGTGATGACAAAAAATACGGCAGGGTTTTAGGGGCATAGAGTTTTGACGCCCAACTGCCATGGGAGAGATTCTCCACGGTTAGCCATCATGTTCAAGTGACAGGATCTTTGCTTGTTTGGTCAGGATATTTGTAATCGGCCCTATTGGCAGGAAGCTTGCCCATATATCTTGAGCCTCTAGTGCGTCCAGGCAGAATGTTAAGAATTGGCTCCAGGGAGTGCTAGCGTTATTTAACAGAGATCATATACAATGCTTTAATGTAAAGTCACAAGCCTTTTTGTTTTTTAAACAGTAGGCGATAAATCTTGCTTTCATAACCCAATGTTGAGATGACAAGGAGAACTCCATGCGGATTTGGGCATGAGAGGTCGAGTTGGGTAGGTGGAACACTCTGCGAAAACACATTGACTGAGCTCTGTCAAGCCAGCTGAACATTTTGTCTATAAAGCTTATGGCGCCAAAGGCTATTGTCAGCAGAAATTTGGCACCTATTACCCTGATTAGCGGTGAAAAATCTGGAGAGTGAAGGGCTTTCTTGGTTCTTATGAAAGCCCCCTCTAGGCTGCGGACCACACCCTGCATTGCGGTGATATGCTGCGCTGGTCTCCCTTTGTGATCCATCCAGACTGATGATACTTGTACGCAGTTACTATCTCTATTGACTTCCCTTCAATGTACCAAGAGTGCTTTCTGGCTCGTAACCGCGAGACTATCATTACCTTAGTTTTGGAGATGTTGATCCCCAAAGCATTTGTTCTGCAGTACAGGGCCAGAGAATCGAAGTGTCTTTGAAGGCCCGCCTGGGTTTGATCGAGAAGGATTGTGTCGTCAGCATATTGCATTGATTGAATTTTAGTGGATTCGATTTGAGGTAGTAATGCTCGGGAGAGGGCCAGCCACTCAGGCAGGTCTGCTAGATACAGATTGAAGAGTAGAGGAGCCAATATGCATCCCTGCTTTAAGCCTCTGTTAGTCATGATTTTGTTGACCATCTCGAGGAAACTCTTATTTTTACCCAGGTGTCAGTATATAGGGCTATGAGAGCCTTCAGTAAGGGCTGCGGGATGTACCATTTTGTTAGTGTTTCCAAACTTTGGGGTGACCTACGCTCTCAAAGGCTTTTCGAAAATCAATGAAGCCCAAATAAAGCAATTTTCCTTTGGTAGCGAGCGTACTCTCAATCATGCGAACTAGACAGATCAAATTATCTTCGATGTGGCAGCCCTTTTGAAATCAGGTTTGTGTGAAGGGTATTACATTTTGATCTTCCACCCAGGTAGTCAGTTCTTGTAGTAAGACACTTGCATATGCCTTCCCTTCCACATCCAGGAGAGCAATCATCCAGTAATTGTCTGAATTAGACCGCAAGCCTTTTTTGTGGATGGGGATGAGAAGAGATCCTCGCCAGGAGTCTGGAATGGGCCCACCCATTCTAGTTTCCTCAAATAAGGTGACCAGCAATGTGATCCATTTATGAGTGGATGCTTTGCATATCTGAGTTAGAATGCCATTTGGGCCTGGTTCTCCACCTGGACGCATTTTCTTTATTATAAGTGCAACTTGGTTTGAAGTTATCTTAATGGTGAGTACCAATCCGGGGTAAGAGTTTGTAAGGTTTGGACTAAGGAGTTTGGGCCAGTTGGTCCTGGCAGGCTCTACATAGAGTGCTTCAATGTTAGGCCTCCCATACAGCAGGAGGGATGTTTGTTACTGTGGGGTGTTGGGCAGATCTGTCACCTTTGTTAACCCAGCTCCAGAATCGTCTTTGGTCCTTTGATTTTATAATTTCATGGGCGGTTGCCCAATGATGTTCTTCTTTCATTCTCTGAGTGTTAAACTTTGCTTTGATGTAGTCCTTTCGAGCGATTAATATTTTATCTCGCAAGGATTTGTAGTCTCTGTCATTGTAGGCGCGCCTGCGCAGTAAGTTATTTAATTCTCGCTTAATGCTCGTTGTAAATTGCTTATGCTCAGAGATACAAGATGTAATTGGGGTGCTGTTGTTTGGCCTTTTGATTATATTTGTGGCTAGGTTTTCTCGGAGGTCCACCACTGCTGTGTCCCACGACAATGTGATTACTTGGTCACTGTGCTCCTGTTTCAATTCGACCTAAAAATCATCCACCTTCTCTTCAATTATTTCCTGATTATCCACAGTACAGCTTAGCTGTCTTACAATCTCTCGGTTGAATTCTTTCCCAATCAGATTGATTGTTGGGCAGTAACAGTGCTGGGATGAGACTTTGCACATTAAAACAGTGTGATCACTTTCCGGTGAAGGTGTTACCACAAATTCCTGGACAAAGTGGAAGTGGGCAATTGAGATCCATATATAGTCCAGAGTGGCCATTCTGGAGGAGGATACATGGGTGTATGCAGCTGGCAAGTCTGAGTCGATTCTTTCATTTAAGATGCGGAGACCTAGTTTTTAATTTTTTTAAGAGTTTCAAAACCTTTAGTGAGGAAAGTCAGGTCAGACACATTGCACTGTGCAACATTGCAGCTCAAATCGACAAAGTACAAAACAAGTCAAGCATTTGGTAACAAGTAGGCTACAACTTACAGCGAGCAGAAATATGTGACGGTTGAGATCACAGCTCCACTACGCAGAGGTCCCTCATCTGAAAGGGGGTCACACATACAATAATAACATCAGTGGGTAGTGCCAAGAGGTGGGGGCGCCTACAGGAGGGGAGGAGGCAGTAACTGACCAGCACCGGTGGCCGCCGCGGCACAGGGCCGGGGGAGCGCGGGAGAGGCAGTGCCACTGAAATGGGAATGGGAATGGAGATAGGTAACCAGGGGACACCAAATATCAACAGGACGGGATTTGGCGGGCAGTAAATTCCAGAACTCCGATAAGAGAGTCTGACACCGAGAGGCGTCCTCCAGCCAGCTCTCAACCCTTGGAGCAGGTCTAGAACCCCAACACATGGCCACCTTGCACCTAGCAAGGACCAGCAGCATCGAAATCAGGTATCGGGAAGCATCAGGATAGAATTTTACAAAACCAAGGAGGCACAGGGGAGGGTCAGGATGCACTGTGGCACTAGTAATGTCAGAAATAGGGACACACACCGCCCGCCAGAATTCAAAGACCTTGGGGCATAACCACGCTAAATGCGAGAAGTCCACGACAGGGGCAGTGCAACGCATACAAGTGTCCCTAGGAATGAGCCCGAGCCTGTGGAGCTGAGCAGGGGTGCGGTTGAACCTGTACAAATACCTAAAATGTATCAGACGGAGCCGGTAATTCGGTGACAGCTTTTTCGTCTGGCTACAACAGTATAGCCAGTCGGCCTGTGCAATGTCCATACCAAGATCCGGACTCCACGCCTCCCGCGCCAAGCCCGAGGAAATAGAGGTGGACATTAGAGTAAGCTCATATAATTTGGTAACTAATTTGTGCGGCGACAGGGACGTTTACATAAAGTCCAGAGCTGGCATAGTGGATGGGGGCTGAGGGAATGTAGAGTGTAGTTTCCGGCAAATAGCATGCAGCTGGTAAAATAAAAGCGTGTCCAGCGGCTCTGAGGAGTCAGGAAGAGAGTAGAAAGTGTTGTCTGGGTAAAGATCTGCCACGGTCCGTAAACCCAACCGTGATGCATGCCTAGACATGCCAGAAGGCTGTCGGGGAAAGTCTGGGTGATTCACTATTGGCACAGCATTGGCAGAGAGCAGGGGAAGATTGGAGAGCCGGCGTAGGCCGAACCAGGCCCAGTGTAACGTCTCGACCATGTCGAACTCCACTCGAGGGCACACCGCGGGCATGAACAAAGCTGTGGACAGAGGCCAGGGGGAAGCTATATCCGTCTCAACAGCAACATGAGGCTGATAAGGGGTAGGGTGGATCCAAAAATGCAGAAAGCTGGCCTGGGCACACAAGGCATAGTTCCTGAAATCAGGCGCGCCCATACCGCCAGCCGACATGGAGAGTGTGTTCGTCGTATGCGACTCTTGGCTGTTTACCCGCCCAGACAAGCGAAATAATTAGAGAGCGTAATGTGCAAAAGAAATGAGAGGGATAGGGATGTTTAAAAACAGGTAAAGAAATGTAGACAGGACCATCATCTTGGCAATTGCGATCCAGCCTGCCAGGGATAGCGGAAGTTGGCTCCACAATGGAATCCTAGATTCCAGTCAGTCAACCACACAACCGAAGTTAGATCTTCACAGTTCGTCCAGATCCCTACTCAGCCAGATGCCCAGATATCGCGTGGGGCCAGAAGCCCACACGAACCGAAAGTCCGGTGTGAAGGGCAAGGTGGCATCTGTCAAGGGGAATAAAACAGACTTGCTCCAGTTCACTTGAATGCCAAAAAGACCGCCAAAGCGTATGATTTCCAGGTCCAGGGTCTGAGGTTTTCCGGAGTATGACGTACGTATAGGGTAACATCGTCCGCGTACATGTCGAGACAAGTAGGGAGCGGGACGAAAAGCCAATACCTCTGTAAGTATGGTGCTGCCAGTGCTTGGTGGCCAGGGGCTCCATTGCAATGGCGAAGAGCATGGGCGATAGAGGGCACCCCTGACATGTGCCACGAGCAATACTAATAGGGTCGGAGACCTGGCCATTGATACGGAGACCTGCCGAGGGATTGGTGTAAAGGAGTTTAACCTCGCGCATAAAATTTTTGCTGAAGCCCATGCGTGGCAAAAGGTAAAATAAAAAGGGCCACTCCAGCGTATCAAACACCTTTGTAGCATCCAGCAGGGCCGCCACGACCGGAAGGTTGGGATTAATTTGATGCAAAACTGAGACAATTGTGCGGAGGTAGTGCGAAGTTGCCCTACCGGGAATAAAACCTGACTGGTCGGGAAGAACAATGAGGGGCATGAGTAATAGAAGATGGGAAGCGATCAATTTAGCAGAAATGTTATTATCAATATTTATTAGGGAAAGGGGGTGGTAGGAGTCGCGACAGTGGGCAGGTTTGTCGGGTTTGAGAAGAAAAGTTATCAGACCCTCACGTAATGATAGCAGGAAGAGGCCAGTATCGAAGGATTCATTATACATAGCCACCAAGTGAGGTTCTAAGAGATCGGCGTACATTTTGTAAAATGAGGCTGGTAAGCCATCCAGGCCCGGGGCCTTGCCCCCGGGTAAGCTGCTAATGGCTGCGAGTATTTCCTTCTTAGAGAAAGGTTCATCAAGAAATTTACGGTGGTAGTCTTCTAGCCAGACTAGCGCAATAGGCTCAAAATATTGATCAAAAGCCTCCCGTGGCAGAGTAGTACTGGCAGAATATAGCTGAGAATAAAAGTCCAGAAAGCAGGAATTAATTTCCTCCAGAGAGGTAGTCCTACACGAGCCACCGTCACTAAGGGCCGTTATAAAGGAAGCAGCTCGTGGTGGGCGTAGAAGATTGGCAAGAGCCCGACCCTCCCTGCCCAAAAAGGACAGTTCGCGGTCAGCTTCTTCAGAGAATTCAGTGTGTTTTTGACGTATTAACGCCAGCGTCTCAGGACTAGGGTGTGCCGCCTGGGCGGCATCTAGATCTTTAATTTCCGCCTCGAGCTTAGCCAGAGCAGTGCGGATAGAACGGAGGACACCTGCCTGTTTAGAAATACATTCGCCCCGAATGACGGCCTTAAACCCTTCCCACAGCGCCGAAGCGGAGTCCACGGAGCCCGTGCTTAAATCAAAATAGTTGGTTATAGCTGTGCGGATGTCCACACAAAAGACAGTGTACCGGAGGGCATTGGGGGGAAGATGCCAGGTAAATGCCCATTGCGGGGAGTGAGGAGGGCGGAGATGGATCTGAACCGGCGCAAGCTCGGAAAAGGTTTGAGCCATGTGTGCTGTGTCGGTGAGCCAGGACAGGTCCTCCGGGGAGGTCAGGCAGAAATCCATGCGCAACCAACAGCCCCTTGAACTGGTAACGCAAGTGCCCTCATGGGCGTCAGGACGGAAGTGGCGCCAAGCATCATAAAGAGAGTTATCAGTTAAAATAGACGTGAGAGCCGCGGAGGCACGTGGATGGGATGTATAGGAGCCCGACCGATCCAAGGCTAGCCGATAGAGTGACATTAAAAATCACCTCCCCAGACATCCGCTGCATGGCCACAAGCGGAGATGAGGTGCCAGATGTGGTTAAAAAATTCCGGGTCGTCTGAGTTAGGGCCATAGACGGCGGCAATCGTAATGGTCTGGGCCAATAGTAAACCATGGAGAATCACATACCTGCCCTCAGGATCAGTCAGTACCTGGGCAGTCTGCCACGGGAGACCCCTGTGCAACAGAATAGAGACCCCCCCAGCATATGACAAGTAGGTGGAGGAGTGGGTTTCCCCCAATATCGCGCTTGGAGTCTGGAAAGGGATCCTGGCCGCAGGTGCGTCTCCTGTAAGAGACATATATCTACCTTGTGTCGCTGTAAGTGTGAATGAATCAATCAGGCCTTACGGTGGTCGTTCAGACCACGGACATTCCAGGTCCAGCAGACGATGCCAGCCATGAGAGGGTGGTCCAGAGTGCAACACTGCACAGCGCAGGCGGTAGGCACCACAGGCAGGCACAGTGGTAATGAAAAGAAAGTGATCCAAATGGCAGAGAAACGCAGCACAGGCAGGAGGCTCTGCAAGCAAATAGAAGCAACCCACTGGGGACTTCCACAAACAGGGCTGCTTGGGGGGAGCACGCAGGCATCTAACTGGTGGATGTGGCACTGAGAGCAGAGCGCGCCGATAAGCAGGGATAGTGCCCCACACACTCAAACACAGGGAGTACATCAGATAAGGGGAAAGAGGGACCAGAGGAGCAACATGATCACTGACAGTGAATAACCATTGAATTGAATCAGAACGAGGCAGGAAACACAATGCAGTGTCGCAGTCAAGACTTGTGAAAACAATACTGAAAAAAACATACGGTGGCAAACTGAAGCCACCTCCCCAATAGAGTAGCAGAGAACCCCCAGAACACCCCCCCCACACCAACCCAACACAATATTCCCAGAAGAAGAAAACCCACCCAGCCCACACCTACTCCAACCCTCCAAACAGGCTGAGAAATCCACCCGCCCCGCCCCAGGAACCCATAACTGGGAAAGGAGAAAGGGACCCACAACAGGGAGAGGGAAGAACAGCAGTGACATTGGGAATCATTCCATGGGGGCATGGCAAGGCTTACACCCCTGCAGGGAAGCAGGGTGTCCAAGCTTGGATAGTATGAGGCATCATTCAACACAAGACAGTAAAGAGGAGCTATGTCCGCAGATCAGTCATTGTCGCTTAGCCGATCAGCGCATTCAGATTGAGACTGGGGGGGGGGGTGTTTCTTGGCAAATGCAAGGGCCTCTCTTGAATCCGGGAAAACAAGTGTCTTGGCGCCCTGGCGGACCCTCAATTTCACTGGATAGGCCAGGGAATTTGAGACGTCGTGCTTCTGTAGAATGTGCTTGGCAGGGAGGAACTCTCGCCGGGCCGCCTGAACAGTGAGGGTGTAGTCCGGGTAAAAGGAGAGAGTATTTTCCTGATGATTTATGGTGCCCCTATCTCGTGCCACTCGAAGGATGGCGTCCCGATCACGGTAGTTCAAGATTTTAGCAACAATGGGCCGGGGCGGCAGACCAGGACTGGGGCACGGGCCAAGAGAACGATGGGCACACTCGACGATGGACACCGGTGAGAGGACATCCCCAAAAAGTTCTTTAATTAGTTGCTCGACAAAGTCCTCCATCTTAGAAATGTTGATGGATTCCCGACGGCCCGTAATGCGGAGGTTGTTCCGACGGGAACGGACCTCCAGATATTCATTCTTCTCACGGATAACCGCCAAAATCTTTTCCATCTGATGTAATTTCTGACGGTCCTGGGTAGCAGCATCCTCGGCCTCCGACACTCTGGACTCAACATGGAGCAAGCGATTGTCGTGGGAGTCCACTCAGGCCTTCACTGAGTCTAGACGAACTGAGAGTTGGTCCAGCTGAGTCACGATTCCAGTCACTGTCGACTTGACGTCCAGCATGATTGCCTTAAGGTCGTTGTCCTGGCTGGGGGGGCGTCTGTTGTGGCAGCGGAGTCAGCGCCGTCAGAGCCAGTACCGTCCTGTCAGGAGGATCTGCAAAGCTCAAAGGCAATCTTAGGCTGTTTTGGGTCCGTTTTCCCCATGATGAAAGGCGCAGCCGGCTGGGACGAGGCCCACGCTATGCGAAGGACAGCAGGCGAGGGCGGAGCTCGCTGGCCCATGGCAGCCGGTGGCGTGAGGTAAGTAGAGGAACAAACTGAACCCCCAGTGAAGGCCTCTGCAGTCTGGAGAAGCACTCCCAGGGCAGTGGAGGAGGCAGCCGACAGCCGGAGGTGGAGGATAAGTTGCGCTCACAATGTCACTTGGTCAGCCGTCTCCCGCGGAAACAGCAGGCGATTTGGGAAGATAAACTGGGGCCAAGGCCAGCACCCCTACCCGCCAAGAGCATGCAGCAAGCAGGTGTCAGCGGGGCACCAGCAATTCCAGCCCCGCCGAGGCGACAATCTCCACAGAAAGGCGGTGGGGCGACAGAGGGCCCAAGAGGAGAGGGGAGTATCACCCCAATGGAGAGGGCACCATCGCAGAGAAGGCGCAGGGGAGAGTCAGCACCCATTGGTCGTCTTCAGAATTGCATGTTCTTGACGAGCCAGGAGCCAGACATAGCTGAAGTGCGGGAGAGGGGAGAACACAGAGAGGTGCCCCCCAGGCCACAGGCGTCCGTATGTACCAGGAGGGGGGCCGGCCCAGGCGAGTGTGGGGTGATCCGTTGTGGCCACCAGGCCGGTCACGCCACCCGGAGATTTTCAAGACAAGGCCTCACCAGCAGGAGGTAGGATCTCCTCGCAGGGGCCCAGGGATCGGAGGCCCACATTCACAAGAGCAGGCCGGACTAGCTCAGGTGTAGGTCACGATGAGTACCCCACAGTAGGCTACAGCGGCGGTTTGATCTCCATGAAGAGCAGCAGTGGCCCAGGGCCCAGCGCCAGTAGGGAGCAGACGTGGGCGGGCTGCCCGAAGATGACTGGGCAGGAGCTGCTGGCACTCTCAGCGCGGCTCCAGCAAGGCGATAATCAGAGCAGGCGGGGGGTCGTGCACCAGACAGGGGGCAGCGCCGGCGGGGAGACGCGAGGGGTCTGCCACTCCGTTAGCTGGGCCCGCACGCCAACAGTCGCAGCCACAGACGGCCGGGGGGGATGAAATATCAAAGCGGCGATTAGGCTGCGGCGCCCCGGGCCTAGCTGTACCAGGACCAGCCCCCAGCCCCGCCAGCCGAAACCCCCGGGCAGCGCCACTCACCGTACACGGGAGCTCATGGTCCAGAAGTTGACAGCAGACAGCGTGTGGCGCCCGGGAGTCAACATATGTACCCAGCACCGGCCACGAGCAGCACAACAGAACCAAGGAGTCAGGTAGGAAGACGGGAGTTGGTGCAGGCGAGTCCCCTTGTCGCACTATATCCTTGACCTTCCTTCCTTTGGTACTGAGACATTATCTCAGGGATAGTCCACATTTGATTATCCAATGAGAGTTGAAGGGATAGATCCGAGCCCTGCCTCCATTAGGTTGGCATTAAAATCTCCCATTATTAACCATATATCGTTTGGGTAGTGGGAAGAGAGGTCTCTCATGGCTGGAAGCATTTTACTCAATGTAGCCTTTTCTTGGTTTGGAGGGATGTAGATAAACACAGCCAAGGATCATTTTTTGTTGTTTTAAATTCCAAGCACTGTGTCTGAATTTTAACAAAGATATAGTCTCTCTACCCTTTGCAAAGTAGGGAGACTTTTGCGAACAGGTTGTTCTGCACAGCGATCAGCACTCCTCCTGATGCGTGGCCACTACTTGAGATACTATTGCATGGGATTTTAACACAGTGAATTCCTCCCATGCAATTTTTTCTAAACGACCAGGTTTCCTGCAAGGCAATGATGTCCTGATTATTCAGGAAACAGGCAGTTGATCATTCATTTTTTTCCTTTGTTAGCCCGCGGATGTTCCGGGAACAGATTCTAAGGAGTGAGAGACAGAATGCATTTTTATTTACTGCATGCAATATTTGTGGTAAAATCAGGGGAATCAACTGTAAAAACCGTCCCAACTAGCCATAAAACAGGCCCACAAACTGCTAAAAAACTGACCCATTAACTGATCTGTCAGACCAGCTCATTGGGCACTGCCTGATTGTCCTATTGGCCAGTCCGACCCTGGTTAATCCTTTCACATATTTGCTCTTGCAGTAAGTACAGAGCAACTAATGTGAAAGCGAGCCTGTGCATATGGAATGGTGCATCCACCAGCACCTTCTGAACAACTTGATTGATTTACATTGCCCAAAAACTGTAAAACATGCACAATGTGTTTGCAAATCCATACATATTTCCTCTGCAGACTATCACATGTTCAAAATGCTGCATTTATAAAATTACGGATCAGAAGCAGAGCTCCCAAGTTTCCCAGTTGAATGCGTGAAAAGGTTTTCCAGTTGAGTTTTTTTTCTTTGCATTCGGGCATTTGTAGTCCTGTCGCTCCTATTATAGAATTAGAACTACAAGTCCCAGAATACAAAGAAAAACACGGAACTAGATGAGCTAGGCACACATGGAATTGGCAAACTGATGTAGATACCATTTTAAACCTTAAGTGTTTTATAGCTGTCGAGAGAATTCTTGTTATGCTTGGCACATTCAGCAAGCTTTGGCTGCCTTATATTAGCCCAGAAGAAGAAGCATTCAGGGGTGCACTATTTTGAAATTAAGACGCCTACGTTTGATGCTAAAAGGCCCATTTTGCAGAGAGTTAGTTAACCAGGGCTGTCTGAAGGTGTCAGCCATGAGCTGCCCACTTGACTACTTATTTGTTGCTGAAACAGACTTCCCTGTAGCCCGGGAGTTGAGATAACCCCTTATAATGTGTTGTACATTAGGTCAGCGCTGGCATTTTAGGATAGTGTGCTTAGCATGGTGTATTTTTAGCCTATTCTTGCTGTTAAAAGCACAATTACAAATGCCAGACACTGATGGCTAAAAACCAGGACTGTCTGAAGAGGTCCCACATGCATTTAGGATGATTTAAAGCAGTCATTGTTTCCAAGTGGCACTTTGTGGTACATGACATCTACTCAGTTGTTGCTTCTATCTAAGATAATTGTTTTTCCTACAATTTTTGTGAAATAAATTAAAACTGTGCCCAAGCGCAGAGAGAAATTGGTTAGAAAGCCAGGACTGGATGATGTTGTCATAAATGAAATGGAGACGTTTTGTAGCTCCAGACAGTCAATTGTCTCTAATGATCGATAGGGGTGATGAGGTGTGACGGATGCAACCAACTACCACGGACTAAGCGAAGGAATTCTACAGCTCACAACGGGCCAGGTTTACTAAGCTTTATCTCAACTCAACCTAACACAGGAAGTTGCTGTCCTGCAATGCATCAAAGAGGGATAGCAGATGTGAGTCCTCCATATCTACTAAGATATAGTGCAGTTTGGCTCTCCTGTATTGCTGGTACACTTCTGGCTGCCTAGTGCCAATGCATTCCTCTTTGCGACACAATGCACAGGTGCCTGCACTGTGATCAGAAAACTATTCTCAGAGATTTATTCCTCTTTGCAGGTGAGCGGAGAATATAGCATACATGCAACGAGGAAGTAACAAGGAGAAATAAAGATATTTCTCATCGTTATGCCAGCCTTGGGTAGACACATCATTGTGGACCAAACTATGCTTAATGACTTGGGTTGCATCAGAATTCATAGCTGGATCCACAGTAGCACCAATGCTCCACCCATGTAAATTCTCCCAATACAAGGTAATGCAAGGCAGCACTCTGCGCTACCTTGCATTCATTTTGTTTTTTTTTGTTTACAAAGACATGCAAATTGGGATTTAAGTGTCTTAGGGCCCTATTACGAGTATGGCGGTCCATAGGACCGATGTATTCATGGGGGTGGTCCGACCACCTCCACACTGCGGGCCAGCCCACAGTATTAAGAGTGTACTGGTCGGACAACTTCGACCGCTGGGGATCCCGGATCACTCAGTGGTCAAGTGTAGTGGTCTGGAGCCACAATTTGCTGGTGGTGTCGCTGCAGTACTGCAAAGCATTTTCTGAGGTGGCTTTCCACTGCCTGTTTCATGGCGGTGAGCCCGCCATTAAAAGGGTGGTGGAGAGGCAACTAAGGTTGGCCCTAACAGGGCCCCCTGGTGCTTCTGGGGGTGCATACAGTGGAGCACATGTTGTGCCCCCCTAATATTGCACCCCCTGTTCCTGCAAGATGTGACATGCATGCCACATCGTGAAGGAACATGTAGTCTGCACTATCATGGTGGCAGTCTGTATGTTAGGCTCTCCTATGAGTCTAACAGACCGCCACCATCCGACCGCCCCTGCACCACTCGCCTGACCAGGATTAAACTTGTAATCCAGGAGGCGGGTGCACCACAGCATTTGCGGTCCCCCAGCAGGCAGCACAGTGCCGCCACCACTGGAGGACTGCCAGATTCGTAATGAGGCTCTAAGTAAATACCAAAAATAGATTATAGGTTGAACTGCATTAAAAAAGTGACTGAACCCTGAAGCAAGATATTGGTAAATCTGGGCATCAATATCCTATCAAGTCCTGACAAAAGTTGTGTTGGTGATCAACAGCAGTACTAGAATGGAAAATGGGGCCAAGTATGTGGAGGTGACACTTACTGCAAACACTGCCAATTTACCAAAGATTATTACTGAAGGAGATCCCTGAATCCTTTGGTGACATGAGCCTCAATTTCTGTAGGGAAATAGTTTTTAATCTGTGGTCCAGGAACCTTGTGGGTCTGCAAAGTCTACTTAGGAGGCCAGCAACTGCTTAGAAAATTAAATATTATTAACAGGTTGATAAAGTACATATTGATAAAAAACTATTTGTAAAACTGAAAATGTTAAAACTTTCTATTAATGTGAAGATATTTGTAATGGGAGTTTAACTATTAAGTTGGTATCCCTTAGATTGATTTGAGGGACAGTGCAAGTGCATCAAACAGAATATAGTATGGACAATGATTTGCCTTAGTTGAAATTAGAAAAACTCCAACCTCCCATTAATATTAAAAAATGTTACATTTTTTTAATGAATTGAATAAAATATTTCATCATTCATGTACTGTTTTGTCATTCAAATCATTGCAATTGCTTAAGCTGGGGTTCCCGGCTTTCAGTAATGACTCGGTTCGGGTCCCCGAATTCCAATATTTATTCAGTGGTGGTCC
Organism: Lissotriton helveticus; assembly: GCF_964261635.1. NCBI lineage: Eukaryota > Metazoa > Chordata > Amphibia > Caudata > Salamandridae > Lissotriton > Lissotriton helveticus. Next base: position 1,286,942,329 of record NC_136057.1, on the reverse strand, counting down.
CTGGATTCCAATAATGATTAAGTGGGGGTCAACAGAAGCCAACAGGGTAACAAACCCTGCTGGAAGGTTTTAACCTATGCTAATGCCCTCCGTGCTTTAGAAGCAAAAACTTGCCATTCTGTTTCCACGATCTCCTTTAGGTAGAACACCTGATGGTAGATTTCGCTGCCCCCTGACCAGTGGTCGCAATGCATTGAGAACTGTGATGCTGTGTGCAAATGAGAGTGGGTGAATGAATGTGAGGACGGGGGTCAAAGGGGTGGCTGAAAAGACAAAATATTCTGTAACCCTTTTTGGTCTTCGATCTTCAAGTAACTACATTTGAAAAAACCCACAGCTTAAATGAAAAATAAATGCAAGCTAAGTTAATCATTGGGAAATGCAAAATTGTACAATAGGAACCCTTTATTACTTAATGCACTGCAAAGGTCTGTGTCTAGAACCAAAGAGCCACAGAAATTAATCCTGGTTGGAGCAGTGGAGCATAGTGACGTATGTATTTTTAGTGGTACGAGGTCCCAGTCTGTGACAGAAAGAATGGTGAATATGTCATTCATTATTTTAAACAGGCACTACACACAGTGGAAGATCAGCTACTACAAAATGTGCAAAAGTCGATAAAAAAGTGCTTAAAAATATAGATGTTAGTAATACGCAGACAACTTAGTGCATTTTTTTGTAACTGTTATTTGAAAGGACACACTTCACAGATCAGCTGGTTACTCCGTTTTAATCCCACTCAAAAAGAATAAATCTGTGTTATCGGGAAGCGTCAAGTGATTCTATCAATTTCAGCCAATACTGGCTTCCAAGCACCCTTTACATTTGCAGATTGGCCAGGTGTGCACATATACATTTCTTTCAGACAAGTAGACATCCTGGCAAGAAGGCTTGTTTCACTGCCAGCCCTCCCTTGATTTCACAGCACAAGAGATTCTGTGCCATACACCTCAGTTGAAGCATTCAAACTGTTAGAATTAATCGTCCAGGGATGGTTGCCTTTTTTACAAAAGTAGAGGAACTGTTGTTCTTAAATTAGAAAAGTATGGGCACGTCATGCCTCTTAGATCCCATTTGACCACCGCCCTTGACATTTTCAAACAATAAGCTCACCTCCTGCTTTCATATTGTAAGTCTCTTGTTTCCACCTCAAACAGGATAGTTTTTGTGGGATAGGAAACCACTGTATTTTCTGTTTTACAGTTCGGACATATCCCCAGAGGTCATGACCACCAAATGTGGAGTAGATTGTCTATGTTGCTACACTCTCTTCAACACAATGAACTGGTAGAGGAATAACACTTATGAGGGTTTGCTGGGTACATGTATGTCTCGTACAACAATTTGTAATGTGCATCCTTCCCCTGTACATTCTATGATGCTTTGTTTAGGTCTCTCCATAAGTGTGACCACTGTTGACCTGTTGGCATCTCGCTCGTGAACCATGACCATCTATCAGCATATGGATGTGTCCATGATCGTGTTTTATCCAGTAGTAGCCGTTATGAGTTAGAGATGATCCCCTTTGTGCTTGTGACAACTATAAGGAACCTCTCCATAGGTGTCCATAGAAATCGCCTCTCTATTAGATGGATGTGGTACCCAGTGTCTGATCTGTGCATCTGTTTCTTCCAAGTGGTAGTCAATTTTACACTCATCGAACGACTTAATGATCCGATTATTGTAGAGATCACTCACAATGAGTCATCCAACACTTGTAGTGTAGTGTTTGTCGGAGTGCTCAAACAGCCATGACAATGTCTTTGAGTTTTGGACTGCAAAATTAGTTTTCCAGGATGTGGTCAGCTATTGGCTTATCCAGGTGAAGCCAAGGTTTTTTGGATTTCTAGGTGCTTCAATTGATAAAGATCAATTTACAATGGTCAGGCGATTTCAGAAGTTGTTTCCTAAGTTAAATTTGCCCGGCGTGGAACGCCTCTAATACCATACGAAGTTACTAAATAAAGAGGCAGGCGCTGGAGACTGGAAGACAGGAAACAAGTTTTATTCCGTCGGAGTAGAACACGTCAGATCGGACAACAAGGTATCGTCTCGAGGTGCTCTCCCAACCTCTCTGAGACCTGGTCTTTTATACACTGGTTTAAGACATGTGAACGTCCTTTATTACAACAGGGACATTGTAGAGCATGAGAATGACATCAGAAAGATATCCCCGACACCCCCCGGTTCCAGCCCATCCCAACACATGACAACAGTAGAGACCCTTTCCCCTCATATGATTGGGAGGGGGCTATCACGCAGCTGAGTGTTCTGCCGATCTCTTTGGAATGTGTGCGCCTGATCGAATCTCCGGGGGTGGGGATGTCATGATCAATAGTGGCCCCTTTCAGGAGAGGCGAGCGCATGCAGTAATGGGCAATAAACTGTATCCTCGGGCTAAAGGATGACCAGCAGTCAATGCTGACGTTCAGGCTCAGAGGAAGGGGTCATCAAAGGAGGGGTATTCATGGACGGAAAGGACTGGTGTGGACAATCGAGCGTGATGGAAGGGTTTATCCACAGAGGGGTATTCATGGACGGGAAGGAGGTGTTGGTCAGGCGCGGGGTGTGATTCCCTGAGACAGAGTCATGGGGGGTTTCATGGCTTGTGCATGTGAGCGCGGGGGCAGCCAGGGTGTGCGGGGAAGGCTTGCATGGTCAGGGAAATGTGCTGACGGGCGATCGTGAACAGGGAGACCATGGTACCTAAAATGGCTGTCGTGTATTCTCATACGTGAGTCTGCAAGATGGCGTAGATAATGTTCAGTACACGAACTAAATTTCCACAGTCCTCCCTTTAACATGTCTCGCCAGCTTGTCAGTTCGGATCGATCCCCATGAGACCACGCACCTCTACCTCGTATAGGGGACTCATGTGCTCAGGTTTACAGTTCAAAGTCTTCGGGCACATACAGTTGGAAATGAGTGCACATAAAGATGGTAAACATTGAATACCTAAACAACACCCACATAGTATCATGATTGGTATCAATAAAAACGTTAACACTCTCCATCCCCAGTTCTTTAAAGTGTCCCAGAACCAGCCTCCAAGCGACCATCCTTCCTGTTCCTGGTGAACCTCCGAGGACAGTCTGTGGAGGTGTTCGATTGCTTTGTAGACTGAAGGTGAGTTATCTGGCACGTAGGTGCAACAGCTGGAGCCGATGATGCGGCATGCACCTCCACGGTCGGCCAGAACCACATCTAGAACAAGACGGTTTTGAAGAGCCACCAGGCGGACTGCCTGAAGCTCAGCCGTGTTGTTGGCGAGGACGCCAGCGGTGATGTTAATGGTTGTTTCTAATGCCTGAGTCAGGTGTCGGATAGCGCGGCTATTTGCCATTGGTCCCCACAGAGGAACAAGTCGCTTTGCTGCATCTAGGAACTGTGCTCCGGTGGAGTCGGCTTGTTCAACATCTCCAGCGCGCTTTTGCCGGTGGTGGTTGGCTGGAGCCACATACGTGGGAGGAAGAATGAAGGCGATGTAGCACGTACCCTTCCAGCCTTTTGGGAGCCACGTGTAGGCTTTGGTGCCACAAACAAAGTACATATTCGGGGAAGCAACAAAGGAGGGGGTGTTAGCTGAGGCCAATGTTTTGGTGATGCGGCAAGAGCTGTGACCCACCAGCTGCGTTCCTTGTCCTTCGAGGCATACGAGCCCTGTGACATTGATGACAGACAGGGCTGCAGTCAGGGTGGCAGCCGTTTGTTTCCGCAGGTGGGAGAAGGTGGATCTGGCTGGATTGTGGAGCACCTGCATTTCGACCCTTTCTTTGGCAGGAATGTTCGTAAGGAAGGTTGAACCTGAAATTGCAGGACAAAAGGGTTTTCCTGTTTTGTTCGGCCAGAACCCAAAGTAGAAGTGTGACACTGTCTGACCAGAAGTGGAGTTGTCCTTGTGGCTTTCCTGCATGAGGATCAACCAGGCGAGGCAGGAGCCGTGAACTGAGAAAGGAGAAGGGATGAAGGGGATGGAGTGTCCGGTAGCATGTGGGAGCAACCCACAGATCCAGCAGTTCGTGGCATTTGCAGCAAGGTTGTGCTGGTGCAACAGTTGTACAAAGGAATTGTTCCAGAATTCCCTACACCTTTCTCGAAGCTGAGGTGAAAGGGTGATCAGGTGGTGCTCTTTCACGGTTGTTGGCTGGACAGTTGTTGGCAACATCTGGTGAGCGGGCGTGCTTTCCTCCAGGATCCAGAAGGAAGTCATGAGGAGGAGGCAGAACAGGGAGATAATGAAGAAAGCAATTGTCTTTGATTTGTGCAAATTGTCAATTTTTGGATTCCTATAGTGGGTATTTCCTGTTACTTTCCACGTCTTCTTATCTGGCGCTTCCATCATCTTCTTATCTGGCGCTTCCATCATCTTCATCTTCAAGGTGCTCGGTAGTGGGCAGAACCACAGACTTAGTTTAGCTTCTCTCCAGGTAACCCTTGGTTGCTTTGGGTCACCGTTCTGAGATTTTTAACTTAGTCAGTGGCCTACTTAGCCGAAGCTCCCTCCTTTCGACGCAGGAAATACCCTTCTCGAGATGGCACAGTGGGATCAGAGTGTTTTGCAAGTTCAAGTGCCTCGGTATCGGGATAGCAGTTCAGTGACGGTCGGTCTTTGTTCAGGAGCTCTTCCTGGGTGCTGACGTTGTCTGTCGTGGCCAGGGTCGAGGAAATCTTCTTGCAGTGGTGCGCATGCAGCCAATTCTTTTTCCCCTCCACTCGAGGAGCCGTCCGAGTGGTGATCAGTACTTGCCAGGGGCCCGTCCAGCGGGGTTCCAGACTCTTCGCTCGTTGAAAGTTCCGGATCAAGATATAGTCACCCGGTTGGATATCGTGACCGGGACCCCTGGAAGTATCGGGGATGGCCTGCTGCACCTGTTGATGAATGACAGACAATGTCTTAGTTAACTTGTACAAATAATCTGACAGCAGGACGTCGGGGACGTCATGAATGGAGGTTGGTTTGGGGGCAGTCCAGAGGTTCATAGGCCGTCCAAACACAACCTCGTAGGGGGTCAAGTGATGCTTAGTGGGGGTGGAGCGCATCGATAGTAATGCCAGTGGAAGGGCATCTGGCCACTTAAGCCCTGTGGTGGCCACTATTTTTGACAGTTTCAGTTTCAGTGTAGCGTTGTGTCGTTCAACCAGGCCAGCGGATTGGGGGTGGAAGACCGCATGGAACCTTTGTTTGACCCCCAACCCCTTCAGGATAAGTTGGATAACTTCAGCTATGAAGTGGGGGCCATTGTCGCTCCATAAAATTCGACAAAGGCCGTAGCGAGGAAAAAACTCCTTTAGTAGTACTTTGGCAGTAGTCATGGCAGTGTTGTCACGGGTCGGATAGGCTTCCACCCATTTGCTGAAGGCACATACAATGACTAATACGTACTTCAAGCCTTGGCACCTCTCTAATTGGATGTAATCAATCTGGAGGACCTCAAAGGGATGGTCGGGGATCCCAAACCCTCCCCGGGGTACCACAGTTCCTTTCCCGGGGTTGTGTTGTAAGCAGATAAGGCACTGTTGGACTAGGCGTTTGGCTGAGTCGGGGATCTTGCCGTTGTGCCAGACTTTGGAAATGAGTTCAATCATGGGGGCAGAACCTATGTGTGCAGGGGAATGTGCCATTGTCAGTATGGGGATCAAGTATGCATCAGGCAGCAACCATTTGTTTGTGTCCTTTGTCCGCCAGCAGCCTTCATCGTCCCTTAGACCCACCCGTGCCCACTCAGTCAGTTCGTGTGGTGTGCTGGTCGATTGGATATCCCTGATCGTTTCCCTAGCGTCGGTCCATTTTTCTGCTTGCGACCTGGTCACATACATGCGTGTCGTGGCCCTATTCTCAGCTGTGGTTCGGGCAGTGATGTCGGCTAGTGCGTTTCCCTGTCCAACTAAATCTGTCACCTTCTTGTGTGCCTGACATTTGATCACTGCTAATCGTGTGGGGAGAAGGACTGCTTCAATCAGGGCGGAGACTAAATCTCCGTGAAGGATGGGTGTACCATGGGACGTCAGGAATCCCCTTTCCCTCCACAGGATCCCAAAATGATGAACTACCCCGAAAGCGTACTGGCTGTCCGTGTAAATGTTCGCCGTGGTTCCTGCTGCTATGATACATGTTCGTGTGAGGGCAATTAGTTCTGCTGCCTGTGCGGATCGTTGTGTGATGCAAGCAGTTTCAACTACTGTTCGAGCAGTCGTTACCGCATAGGCAGCAGAAGTGGTGCCGTCTGGGAGTTTGATGCAAGAGCCATCTACCCATAGTTCTCCGTTAGGGTCTGTGAAAGCAATGTCTCGGAGGTCAACTCTACTCCTAGTCTGTTCGTCCGTGAGGGTCACACAGTCGTGTATAGGGGGCACATCGGGGTCATTTTCAGGCAAGGGTAACAGTGTAGCAGGATTCAATGTTGTGCATCTCTTCAGAGTGATGTGGGGCGCAAGCAAAGTCAATTCGTATCCTGTCAGTCGTGCACTAGTCAGGTGTTGAGTCTTTGTCTGGTTCAAAAGCGTGTCAACTGCTTGGGGTACTAATACTGTGAGAGAGTTCGAAAGTACAATTCCCTCACTCTGTCGGATAGATACAGCAGCAGCGGCTACTGCTCGAAGGCAGGCAGGTAGAGCTCTGGCGACTGGATCAAGAGTGGCAGAAAAGTAGGCACAAGGGCGCTGTTTGGCGCCGATGGGCTGAGTCAGAACAGACAATGCGCATCCCTCCCTTTCGTGAGTGTAGAGGGAGAAGGGCTTGGAGTAATCTGGTGTTCCTAGAACGGGTGCCGAGCAAAGGGCATCCCGCAACTCCTTAAAGGATGCTTGGCATTCAGGGGTCCACGGGAGTGGGAACGGAACATCTTTGGTCAACAGGGAAAGTAGGGGTTTTATAATGAGACTGAAATTTGGTAGCCATTGTCGGCAGAAAGAAGTAAGGCCTACTAAGGAACGGACTTGCTTCTGTGTTTTTGGAATAGGGGTGTCTAGGATGGTTTGGATTCGGTCGGGTGTAAGTTTTCTCCCTTCTTTGGACAGGAGATGACCTAGGTATGTTACTTGGGACTGACAGAACTGCAGTTTCTTTTTGGAGACTTTGTGGCCATTCTCCGCGAGAAAGTGCAAGAGTTGGACAGTGGCTGTGATTGCAAGTGGAGTGGTGTCGGCCGCCAAAAGGATATCATCGACATATTGGATCAACACCACTCCATCTGGTAGCTGGACGGCGTCCAGCTGCCTTTTTAGGGCCTGGCTGTAAATGCTGGGACTTTCAGTGTAGCCCTGGGGAGCTCTACAAAATCGGTATGAACGGTTTTTTAAAGTGAAACCGAAGAGATAACGGCTGTCTGGATGGATGGGGATAGAGAAAAATGCATTTTTAAGATCTATAACGGTGAAGGTGGTGGCAGTGGACGGGACGAGAGTCAGAATGGTGGCGATGTCTGAGACTACGGGGTACTGTGGCACCACCACTTTGTTGACTTCTCGCAGGTCGATGATGAAGCGGTACGCTTTCTCATCCCCCTCACCTTGCTTCTTAACAATGGGTAGGATAGGACTATTGCAGACATTACTAACCACTTCCTCTACCACTCCTGCATTTACCAAGGACTGAATAATCGCTACCAATGCCTTCTCGCCTTCAGGCGATATCCGGTACTGTGGGAGTTTCGGGAGTATTGCATCTGGTCGAACAGTTATGTGTACAGGATCGATCATCATTCGTCCTACATCTGAGTCGTTTCTGGCCCATAGGTGCAGGGGTAGCGAATCGAGCAAGGATAGGTCAACATCTGTTAAAGTGCACATATGTCGTGCGGGGTAGGGTCCGGTCAAGTTCGGGTTGTCGTACAGGATGACTCGGACTCCTTCCGGGGAACACCTAATAGTAGCTCGGAAATGTTTCAGTAAATCAATACCCATAATAGCGTCAGGGGAGTTGGAGGAGAGCAGAAACGTCGTGTCAGTGGGATTGTTTCCTAGTTCAAAGGAGATAGGTACCGACAGGGGATTAGTGGAGGGCGTCCCATCGAAACCTATCGAGGTAATGTGTGAGCCAGACAAGGGTGCCCTTGGAATCAGTTGTTTTGATAACACACTACGTGTCGCTCCAGTGTCTACCAAAAATGGAGACTTTGTACCCAGGACCTTAGCAGTGACATAAGGACCTTGCTGGTCAACACAGAGCTCGACTGGATCCCTCCCTTGCCCCTGGCAGTCCTATGCAGAGTCGTGATCATTGTAGCCATCGGACTGTTGGCACTGATTCTGTCGGGGGCGGTCAAATGTGTTTGGTCTACCAGATCGGTCATTGGTGGTATCGTGGGTCTGTCCTCGTCCCTGCCCTCCAGTTTTGGGGCCATTTGCCATGTCCCTTGTCTCCTTATTTTTAATCAGTTCCCGAAGGGCTGGGCATTGAGACTTCCAATGTCCAAATTCTTTACAAAATGCACATTGGTTCTCATCAAGGTCGGTTCGTGGAGCGCCAGGGGTGGGGTTGCGGTCTCTAGGGGTCGAATTCCTAGGGGCATTTGACTGGTAGTTTCCCCTATACCGTTCCCTCCCTGTGGTCACTCCCTGTAGTTGTGCAATCATTACTCGTTCCTTTAGGTCCTTTTTCTTTTTCTCAGTTGCCCTTTCGTTCTCGTTCTTTTGGTGTTCGTAATACTGAGCCATCTGAAGGATAGCTGTAGGTTTAGAGGCTCCCCAACTACTTTCGCTAGTCTGTAACTTTTGGGAGACCTCTTGCGATAGCCCCTTTACGTAGTTCTGCACGAATAGGTGTTGTCCGGTTGCGGTGGTCATGTCTTGGCCACTGTAGTCGGAGAACACTGTTTCAAATCGTGAGAAGTATTCTGATACGTCCTCTTGAGGTTTCTGGCGTCAGGCTGTGACTATCGACCAGTCTACCTTCTTTTCTGGGATCAACGTTTTTAGCTTCTGCACTATTTTGTCGGGGAGTTCCAATATGTCTTTTACAGGTTTCTTTCTGGGCTCTCGCTGCCTATCTAGTTCATCGAGTTTTGTCCAGGTGTGTCCGAACAGATCTGTGTGGTCGGCTCTCCGGATTTGCTTCCACACATCAGCCGGCAGACACAACCCGAAAAACAAATCCATGTCCGCTAGAGTCATTATGGTTGAGCCCAGGGCTGTGCCTAATTCAGTATAGAATGCTGTAGGGTTCTTTCTTAAATCGGGCAGGGTTTGTCTAAAAGTTAGAATATCTTGCCGATCCCATGGTAGGTAAACCCAGTTGTACACAACCCTCCCTTTGGCATCTGCATGGTTGATATCATCGTTTGTTCCCTGACCTCTTGGGGGAACCCAATAGGGGGTGGCTTCTCTGATAGGCATCATAGTGTTGGCTGCTTCTAATGAGGGCTCAATCGTCTCGGGGACTGTGATCTTGACCTCTGGTTTCTGTTCCGCGAGGTGGCGGAAGACCTCAAGCGTTTGCATGAAGAGGTCCGTCACATCGCTTTCAGCCCCATCTCCGACATCGACCCTTCTATATAGAGCCGTCACTTTAGCAGGACCCTTAGTCTGGTACCTATCCTCATACGCGTTCAGGGTGTGGTAGCTGAACCGTAAAATAAAATGCCGTCTGTGACTACCGGCATGCGAGTTGTGCATATTCATCGTATATTCTTCGCTCTCTTTTCGTTCTACCAGGGTTTTTGCTATTTGGTCGATTCCATCCCGCTCATCTTTGCTCAACCTGTTTGGTCTAGCTGTTAGATGCCTGCTGATCTAATGCTCATCTGCTGTTGTTACCAACGCGGTTGGTGCGAAGGCCGTAAGAGCCGGGGCACTAGCGCTATGGTCACCTATGTCTGCATTTTGAACTGGTGAGTGTTGTGCTAGAGGTTGGCTGGGAGCATAAGGAGGAGGCATGTAGATAATTGGAGGACCGAGCAGTAACTCGTCATTTGCCCGCTGTTTGGAGGGAATCTCCGGGTAGAGCGCAGAGGTGGTCCTGACAGGGCATTGACCTGTCAGTCCTGGTTCTTGCGTTTGTTTAACTTCCTCTCTTCTTCTTATTTCTTCATCTAGTTCTTTTGCAGCTAGATGGGCTGCTTTTCGTAATTCTTTCACTGTTTTTACTTCCTCTCTTTTCCTGCGATGGTCTGCTTCTTTGCGCCACATGCCAATACTAACGAGCATAGTGGGCGTTACCTTATTTATTTTTACAGCTGCTTCTAGTGTTTTTATTTTATTTTCATCAAAAGAACCTGTCAGTGGCCACTGGTTGTTAGGATCCCTTTTTGTATATTTATGCCTTAACTTACTATAAGCTATAGCGATTAGTCCTTGCTTAGTAAACATGTCCTTATTAGGGGTGCCCTCCAGTGGAGCTGGATGGTTCATCTCTAATAAGCGGTCCGGGTTGACCCAACTATGAGCCAATGGGGAGAAGATAGGCATGACGGATTACAATGGGGGGCAAAAGCCTGCACTACCTATCTTTTCACTATTTGCAAAGACTGGACAGAATATTCTATTCTACGCTATTTGCAAACAGGGAATACCTCCAGAAAGAACCAATTCCCAAAACAGTCAATGTTTGGGCAAACAATCAATCAATGAAGGAGTGGAATAGGTACAACGTGTTAAAGTTTTGCGTTACCTACCCTTCACTATCGGCAAAGGGAGAGAGAATATTCCTATTCTTCCCCGTTTGTAGACAGAGAAGATCCTTAAGAGAACCAACTTCGAACAATTCAATGCTCGATTCAATCAATCAATCAATGGGGAGAAAAAAATAGGCACGACGTGTTAAAGTTTTGCGTTGCCTATCCTTCACTATCTGCAAAGACTAAACAGAGTATGGCGATTCTGTGTTTGTTTGCAAATAGAGAATCTCCCAGAAGCAATCAATAGGTAATACTAGTATTGTCAAACAATCAATCAATCAATCAATTTCGCAATTTGTCGTGTGTCACGACCTTACCCGGACCGCATGGACAGTTTCTCGTCTTCCGCTTCCAGCGCCCGATCGTCCTCTATTCTCTGTTGCTATCGCGGCACTCCTGGTGGTTCCCAGTCAGGACCGTAGATCACTCGGGAGAGGTCTGCTCGGAATCAGTGAAGTTCAGATGATCGGCTGTCAGACGAGGGTCTATCGGACAGGAGCTCTTCCGATCGTTGAAGTCGTTCACTCTGTCGTCGGGACCTCTCCCACTGGATCCACGTGTCGCTGATGGGCCCCGCGTTTGGGACGCCAATTGATAAAGATCAATTTACAATGGTCAGGCGATTTCAGAAGTTGTTTCCTAAGTTAAATTTGCCCGGCGTGGAACGCCTCTAATACCATACGAAGTTACTAAATAAAGAGGCAGGCGCTGGAGACTGGAAGACAGGAAACAAGTTTTTTTCCGTCGGAGTAGAACACGTCAGATCGGACAACAAGGTATCGTCTCAAGGTGCTCTCCCAACCTCTCTGAGACCTGGTCTTTTATACACTGGTTTAAGACATGTGAACGTCCTTTATTACAACAGGGACATTGTAGAGCATGAGAATGACATCAGAACGATATCCCCGACACCCCCCGGTTCCAGCCCATCCCAACACATGACAACAGTAGAGACCCTTTCCCCTCATATGATTGGGAGGGGGCTATCAGGCAGCTGAGTGTTCTGCCGATCTCTTTGGAATGTGTGCGCCTGATCGAATCTCCGGGGGTGGGGATGTCATGATCAATAGTGGCCCCTTTCAGGAGAGGCGAGCGCATGCAGTAATGGGCAATAAACTGTATCCTCGGGCTAAAGGATGACCAGCAGTCAATGCTGACGTTCAGGCTCAGAGGAAGGGGTCATCAAAGGAGGGGTATTCATGGACGGAAAGGACTGGTGTGGACAATCGAGCGTGATGGAAGGGTTTATCCACAGAGGGGTATTCATGGACGGGAAGGAGGTGTTGGTCAGGCGCGGGGTGTGATTCCCTGAGACAGAGTCATGGGGGGTTTCATGGCTTGTGCATGTGAGCGCGGGGGCAGCCAGGGTGCGCGGGGAAGGCTTGCATGGTCAGGGAAATGTGCTGACGGGCGATCGTGAACAGGGAGACCATGGTACCTAAAATGGCTGTCGTGTATTCTCATACGTGAGTCTGCAAGATGGCGTAGATAATGTTCAGTACACTAACTAAATTTCCACATCAATCTGCCAAGATTTGAAGTTGGCACGCCGTGTGATAAGAGGCGAGATCTGATAGCGTTAGAACACCCTTTTCATTTTGACAGGATTATACCTTGTATCCACCTCTTGGTCTCCCAACCCCCAAAGGGACTTCAGAAAAACACTTTTCAGGATTGGTTAGAAGGTGTTTGGGATGAGTATTGGGGGAGCTAGGAAAAAGTATAGGAGTCTGGGTAATATGTTCATTTTTAATTTAGTTATTTCGTCCAAGCAAGGAGACTTGAGAGTGTTCTCCATCTCCTGAGGTCTATCTATATACCCCCCAGAAGAGGTACAATATTCCTTGCATAAAGGCCTGATGTGGATTGTGATATTTTACCCCTAAATAGGTAATATGCTTAGATTCCCAATTGAAACTAGAATGTTCTTTGGCAGTTGCTATTTCTGATGGTGAGAGAGTTAGGCTAAGGATTTGACATTTCAATGTGTTCATCTTAAATCCTGGTGCCTTTTCACATTTTACTAATTGTTGCTGCAATAGTGGGAGTGAGTAAGAATTAGTCATACATTGTCGGCAAATAGCATTACTTTGTGTTCTTCCTTTCTGAATTGAAGATCTTTTATCTCATTGTCGTCTCTGATGTGGGTGACTACGTTTTCAATGCTCAAGGCAAAAAAAAGTTGATCTTCCCCGCTCTCTCCCTGCTCTCCTCCGTGTCATTGATGATTTTTCTTCTTTCTCTGGATATAAGATAAACTGGGACAAGTGCGAAGCATTACCTATGTCCATTGGTACTACGAAGGATGCAATCTCTGGTTTTCCATTCCATTGGCAACCTTCTCGGCTTAAATACTTAGGTATACTCCTCAATAGGGGGTTGGATAACGTTGTCACAGACAATTTAACTCCTTTAATTGCGCAAATGCAAAGAGACTTCGATAAATGGAAGGCCCTAGGTTTATCCCTTTGGGGACGGGTTCAGGCGATCAAGATGGTCAACCTACCACGTTTTCTCTATGTGCTGGGTATGCTCCCTTTGACCATTCCTTTGGCTAATCTTCGGTCCATTAATTCAAAAATTAAACTTTGTATATGGGGTACAGCTAAACCGCGTCTCACCCTAGCCAAATTAAAGTCCCACCAATTGCAAGGAGGTTTGGGTCTTCCCTCTATCGAGAATTACTCCCTTGCCCTCCATCTTTCCCATCTTTCTTTCTTTTTACCTAAGTCCAAAGACATCCCCAATGGGTTCCACTTGAACGCCACTTATTGGCTTCTGGCCCTGGTTTGTCCCTTTTATATGGCAAGGGTTCCAGCTCTCTTGACCCCAAAAATCCTATATTATCTGCTATGTATAAGTCTTGGCAAAAAAGTCATCGTATCCTTAAATCTAACTCGCGGCTTCATTTTCATGCTCCTATATGGTCTAACTCGGCTATTCGGGTGCGGGGTCATACTGTGTCCTAGCCTCTGTGGCAGGAGGCTGGTATTCATTCCCTGGAACAACTGTTCCATGGTGACAATTTTAAATCCTTTCCCCAACTCAGTGAGGAATTCCATCTCCCGCCCTCACAATCTTGTAAATATTCCCATCTTCAACAAGCTATCACAAAACGTCTGGGTTCCCCACCTAAGCTGGTGTCCACTTCTCCTATTTTATCTTATTTGAATTTATGGGAACTTTTAAGGGTGTCACCTCTGGCCTGTATAAGACTTTCTTACATCCTCTATTTTCGCAACCCCTTTCGAAAGCTCTTCAATTGAAGTGGCAATCACGCCTTTCTGTGACATACTCAGATGCTCAGTGGGATCTCATTTGGGAAGGATTACATAAGGGTGTTTGAGAAGCTCGCCTTAAATTCTGTCTTTTTAAAATTCTCCATGAATGGCACTGGTCCCCGGTCAAATTACATCGTGCTAAGTTACTTTCCCATTCTTTGTGCTGGAGATGTCCTGCTACTGGTTGTGATATAACGCACATTATCTGTGAGTGCCCTCGTACTAGATCATTTTGGCTTTTTGTGCGAAAGACTTTGGCTTCTTCTTTGTCATTGCCTTTGCCCTTTACCTCTGCAAATATAATTTTACATGACTTTCGTGGCCTTCCAAAGTTTACTAAACCACAGACTCGTCTCCTCCATACTGCTCTCGCCACGGCAAAGATTTGTATATTGCGTCATTGGAAGTCTTCATTATCTCCTTCTCTGGAGGAGTGGTTGGTGGCAATGGTACAAACAGCTTCTTATGAACGTATAATTTATAATTTGCAGGATCAAGCTTCCATTTTTCTTCAAGTTTGGTCCCCATTCCTGGAAACCACAGTGGGTAATGACTCTGTTTCTACTTCTTCCTCTTCTATGGCTGCTCTTCCTTCTTAATTCCACCTTTTTCGTACCATGTTCATTCTCTTTTATTCCTCTCTCCTACGCTTCTTCTCACTCTTATTGCTTCCATCTCCTTTCACAATTAGTTATGTTACTCTAGGGGTCCTCTTTTTTTTCCCTCTTTCTTTCTTTTTCTCCTCTCTTTTTTCTTTCTTTTTATCCTTATTTTTGCCCTATGAATTCTAGAGGATTTGTTGTTTTATGCCTCCTTTCTTATATTTTATGAATCATTTCCTCATTTATGCTGTGTCACATTTTTTCCTCTGCATATGTATCTACATTTGTGCTTTATCAAAATGTTATTAATAAAAAATGTCAACGCAAAAAAGAAATGCACAATGACTGGAAGAATCCCCTCCAGCTGTGATACAAAGAGTTTAGTATAGATTTTAGAATTAATGTGCAAAAGTGCTGTGGTCCTATATGATGTGCAGCTTGTTGGGTCTTTTCCCTGTATTGGGGCCTTAGTGTCATCATCCAGGATTAGTTCTTTCAATAATGTTTTCTCTAGTTTTATTTTGGGTAGAGGAGCTGAAAGACCCACCCCATTACTGTGTGAATAATGAACTTGTTTAAGTTTTAATAGGGAGAGTTCTCCTTTGTTTGTATCTAAAGTTCATATTTGTCCTTGTAGGGAGGTGAGCTTTCTTAGTTATTGGTGTGCCGGCCATGACTTATAATCTTCTTTCACTTCATGCTGCAAAGGAGTAAAGGTGATCTACAGATCCTCACCTGACTTTGGAGAGACCAGTTCACTAGGTCTGGGACAATTTTTGTAGAGTGTGGCTTAGTCCTGAGCAATACAGATCATGTGTGGCATTAAAGATAGCGGGCGGCTCCCAAATATTGCTGCTTCCGGCCTGTTTCCTATGCGTCCGCCGGTATTCAGTAAAAATATCGAGTTTTAAATATCGATTTACACTAATATCTAGTTTTACATATCCTGACACAGACATATCAACAGCAAGAATATCGTATTCAAGAATATCAACTTTAAGGTAAGAAATATTGATTTAAAAAATATAGTCATTAATATTGTTTGCAAAAGTATAGTTTTTTTAATATTGATTTTTTAATTTGTGTTATGTATTTTAGTAAATATTTTAAATGTATGTGATTTGTTTTTTTGTAGAAGTATTGTTTACGTTTTTTAATATATGTGTTACATTTTTAGTAATTATTAATTCTATTTTAATTACATTTTGCATTTTTTAGTTCCGTAGCAGGTTGTGGGTTTATAGGGGAATAGGGTGATAAGTAATTAAATTATATTCAATTATATGAATGAATTCATATGTTTATTTATTCATATTTTTTTAATTGAGATGTTATAATGTTAATAGTGTTTTACATTTTGTTAGGTACATTTTAGGTGCGTTTTTTGGGGTTTATAGGAGCAAAGGGTGGGAAATAATCTATTTTTAATTAATTAATTATTCGTTGGAAATTAATATTAATTAATTAATTGACAATTAATTATGGTAATTGTGTAATTAAATTTAGGTACGGGTTGTGGGGTTTATAGGGGTAAAGGGTGGGAAGTACTTTATTAATATTAATTAATTATTTGACAATTATTAAGGTCATTGTTTAATTTTCGGTGCAGGTTGTGTGGTTAATAGGAGTAAAGGGTGGGATGTAATTTATTTGTAATTAAGTAATATTTAGTTGTTAAAGAATATTAATTAATTAATTGACAATTAACTATGGTAATTGTGTAATTCATTTTAGATGTGGGTTGTGGGGTTTATGGGGGTAAAGGGTGGGAAGTTTTTATTTTTAATGATTAATAATTAGGGTCCGATTCCGATGCTGAATGGACCAGTGTCCGTCCAACATCTGCCAGGAACTGTAACTGAGCGACCTCCTGTTGTCGGTTACAGACCTGCAAGTAGGATGCGACCGAACCCTGTCCGGTCGCATGCCTATACCTTTCAATGTGAGCATGCCTTCCAAATGAAAGAGCAGGTGTGTAGTTCATCCCTGCACCCAGTGGCAGACACCACAAGGTGCCTGGCCTGGGATGCCAGGATCAACAGGGGGGCATTGTAGGTGTCACCTAAGCTGCCGTTCGGTGGCCTCGCACCCATGGGGGTTCTGCTGGGGCCCCCAAAAACAGTTTCCCACTGTCTTTTTGTGCCGGAAAGACCAACACAAAAGGCAGTGGGAAACTGCCATCGTACTCCCTCGGCCGGAAAGAGCTGGCTGGTGGAGTACAGAAGGGGTTCCGGATGGCAGATGGGCTTTCCAAGCCCGTTGTAAGCCATCCAAAAAACCAAGTCGGATTCCTTTCCAAATGAGCCCATCAGAATGGCTCGGTCGAAAAGGAATCAGAACAGCACATTCCGATGCGGGCAGGAGGGCTCCGACCGTCGGTCGCAGCCCTTCCTGCCTGCATTGGAATCGACCCCTTAGTTGTTAATTAATAATAATTTATTCATTAACAATTAATGATGGTAATTGTGTAATTAATTTTAGATGCAGGTTGTGGGGTTTTTAGGGGTAAAGGGTAGGACACCGATATTTTGGTCATGATATTTTTGTATGGGGGTATTTTTGTATGGGGATATTTAGGATATCAATATTTTGTCAGTGTACTGCGTCCCCTCACTATTAGTCACCACACATAGCCCACCCATCATCAGTTGTCCAGTTCGCCCCACGTCACTCTGGCCAACCCAGGTGGTTTATTCATAGTCAATTAGGACGGGTCATCCTCAACTGTTCTCTGAACTGTGAGGGCGTCAGTCACTCTGAGGACTTGGTGTAAGTTAGCACCAACGGTTTGCAGAGCCCAGGACACCCTCCAGTGTAAGGAGAAAGCCCCAGGCATGAGTGGGCCTCCCTATGGTTATGGTGCAGCCAGGAATAATGCCGCAGCAGCACCAGCAATTATATTTGTGCAAGATGATCACAACTCTCTCCACTCTGCATTGCTGTCTCGCGGGGGCCACCTCTCACTCTAAAATCTAGGTGCCCGGCTGGCCTGCTAAGGCTGCAGGACTGTTATCTTGAAATCGGAGATGCAGTGTCGGAGTCTCCCGTGCATCTCACTTCGATCTTTCAGCTACCGGTAGTCATCTTGGTACTGTCCACTTGGCCTATTCAGTCGCTGCTTATCATTTTTGCTCAGAGTTCGCTTTAGGGTGTACCATTTACTATTTCCCGTAGTAGAGTGACCAGGTGTCCCCCCATATTTCGGCAAATTTGGTTCATGTTCCGGTTTTTAGAGAGCTTTGACTGAAACCAGTGAGAGGCACTTTTTGGATGTTCTAAAGCTAGCAATTTAATCAACAGGGAAATTCTGAAAAAATGATTGACTGGATGGATGTTAATAAAATTATGTCACCTTTTCAAGCTGGTTTTAGGCCAAAGGTCAGTAGTATTGATCAGATTTTTAGATTTTTAGATCTTATATTGGAAAATAGTTTCATTGCAGCAACAAAAACTTTATGTGGCCTTTATAGACCTTAGAGCTTCATTTGACCTTATTCCATGTGCAAAGCTGTGGTGTCTTTTATTGAATCTAGGCGTTCCTCGCAATCTAGTACAACTCCTAAGTAAATTGCATGAGGATGACTTTGCACAAATTTGCTGGGGTACAAATGGAGAACTAACTGACCGTATCCCGATCGAATATGGAGTGTGTCAAGGCTGCGTTCTTGCTCACACGTTATTCTCCATTTATATGAACGACTTTCAGAAAACTGTATAAACGATTCACCAACCCTGAACAATCGAGAGGTGCTAATGTTACTATTCGATGATGACTCCCTTCTTAAATCGAAGACACCCATGGGCCGGCAAACTTTAGTTAATAGATTTTTAAACTTCTGCAAGTCAAGGGGCCTCGAATTAAATTTCAACAAAACCAAATGTATCCTGCTGGGTAAGGGGGACTGTTCCCATGAGGCACAGGGTCAGACTGCTTTGCATATGGCCATGTCTGAACTGGGGTGGCAGAGTGGGCTAAAGAACGCTGATGGATTAAACCCAAATCTGTTGACTGGGTGTGAGTGTTTCATTGGTTCAGATGCTCCGTCCATCACCACCCCCTTGTGTACCGCTTTGTTCGCCATAAGTTGGCAGGGTATGCTCAGACGCAAGTCCCTTGCTCACTTTGCCACTGAATTCAAGCAAGCCTGGCTGAAGACGGCTGAAATGCCAGAAACCGGTCCTAGGAAGCTTGTTTCTGGTCCAGGGAAGGCATGGATTGGCAATTCTGGCTGGACTGTTCCCATGAGGCACAGGGTCAGACTGATTTGCATATAGCCATGTCTGAACTGGGGTGACAGAGTGGGCTAAAGAACGGTGATGGATTAAACCCAGAACTGTTGTCTGGGTGTGAGTGTTTGATTGGTTCAGATGCTTCGTCCATCACCACCCACTTTTGTACCGCGGTTAAGGGGGTGAGGAAGAAAAAAACTGTCATTCAGGTTGATAATGAGGTACTAGAAAGGGTAGATAACTTTAATTACTTAGGTGTGCCTCTTACGGAGAACTTTAAGTGGTTGGGCCAGATAACCAAGAGCAGCCTTTTAATCGAGCATAGATCTAATGCTATCACTAGGACACATAAGCAAACAGTGTCAAATGTAGTATCACCAGTCTTGGAAATGTATTGTGCCAAGGCACAAGGGGCTGCACCATGTGGGGCAGAAATATGGGGTTATGTGGATGTCCAGCCCCTGACCACAGCTGAAAATAGTTTTGTTAAGAAACGTGTCCGACTTCAATCTAGCTTACCCCTCATCCTACTCTTTTTTGAACTGGGATTAGAAAGAATAGCAGATGTGGCTGTATTAAAAATATTAGTCTATTGGGTCTGCCTTTGGAGTACGCCTGAGCCAGTCGACTATAGGGACTTGCTTGATGAAGTACTAAAGTTGCCAGGTCTCTTCCCAGGGTCAAATTTGCATGCAGTTGGTTGGGAAAGTTGGGCCTACACAACTTCTGGGCGGATCCCACTAGACTAAATAAAGCAGATAACAATGTGTTGAAAGCTATTTACTTGGTATATAATAACGAAGAACATATAAATAGAAGCCCAATGGGATCCCTGACTAATGTGTTTCTTGATCATAAATTCTTGCTATCCTTTGAACAATACTTAGACTTAATACCCTCTTCCTTAGCCAAGAGCCTGTATTTACGATTTCGTTTTGGGACTCTCCG
Organism: Lissotriton helveticus; assembly: GCF_964261635.1. Lineage (NCBI taxonomy): Eukaryota > Metazoa > Chordata > Amphibia > Caudata > Salamandridae > Lissotriton > Lissotriton helveticus. The sequence goes on along the minus strand of NC_136057.1, from coordinate 1,286,922,655 downwards.
CCTAAGATCATTCACACAGAAATTGGTAAAAGAACAAGTACCCATGGTTTGCCCTATGTGCAACCAGGGCGATGAGAACGACTCACATTTATTATTTTTTGTGTGGAATATTCGATTTCTCCTTGCAAGTGGATTCACCCCATATGCCGAGAACTGGGAGTCTCTCGATAACAGGCAACGCTTAGGATATTAAAAACTGATACCTCTTTTAAAATTGTCTTAGTGGTTAGTACATTGTTAGAGGGAGCTTGGTATAAACAAAGAACAATCTTAAAAGTTGATGTAAACACGGGGTTACTTCTCTTTTATATTCTTAAACTGTTAATATGTATTTTATATTAATCTTCGTATTCAACCCTAGTGATGAGACTTCTATTTTTGAACCTTTTTAATGGTGTTTACTGCTGCTACCATTATTTTGCCCCAATACTGGTAATGGATCATGGATCTACCTCATTTATTTTATATTCCCAAATTGTGAATATGTACCTCATATTTATCTTGGTATCTGACCCTAGTGATGAGATTCTTATCCTGCGGTTGTTGTATTTTCTGTTGGTGTTTATTGGTGTTATTCTTATTCTGTACTGATATTGAAGCGCAGGTCACTTTATTCCTTAGTGTGACCAGATTATTTGGGGTTATAATTAAGCATTATTGTAGGTAATCAAATGTATGTTACATTTTTTGTTGTTGTTTTTTTAACTCAACCTTTTTATCCTTCTAAATATATTACAATGCTCTTATGTTCATTACGTAATCTACTCTCCCATAGGAAATTGATTTGGGATAGTATTTTATCATCTAACTGCTGCGCTTCTAATATGCACCCATAGTTATCACTTGTACTGTTTTGCTCGCTTTGCAGTTACCCATCTGTCTGGCGGCTGTGAAATTTATTTTTTCTTTTAAGAATCTTATGTATGTCTTATGTTCTTAATTATTTTAAAACAGATGTAGTTTTTAATGTTTTGGGATGTATTATTTGATGGGTGTAATAACGGAATAAAGTAACTATTACTAACAGGTGTGATGCTGGTTTTAAAAATTACAATTTATTTATTTTCTTAGTGCCCCTTATGTTTCCCTATATTAACAAGAGCTGTCATTGTGCGCCACTCTTTGATGTGAACTTGTAGTCCTTCTTCCATTTTTGCAAAATGTCCAGGTTTTTGGTTCTCAAGATCTGGTCACCCTACCCTGTAGGGGGAAACAACCTTTACAACGCAACTTTTACAACGCACTACCATTACAACGAAACTTTTACAACGCAAAAACTTTTACAACGCATACCATTACAACGCATGTTTTTACAACGCAAGTACCTTTACAACGCATACCATTACAACGTAAGTATTGGTAAGTATATAATTATATTTAAAATTATATATGTTTGGGTTTTTTAAGGGGTATTTTTAGGGTTCAGGGTCAGTTTTTAGTTTTTGGATAAAGGGGTATTTTTAGGGTTCAGGGTCAGTTTTTAGTTTTTGGGTAAAGGGGTATTTTTAGGGTACAGGGTCAGTTTTCAGTTTTTGGGTAAAGGGATATTTTTAGGGTTCAGGGTCAGTTTTCAGTTTTTGGGTAAAGGGGTATTTTTAGGGTTCAGGGTCAGTTTTCAGTTTTTGGGTAAAGGGGTATTTTTAGGGTTCAGGGTCAGTTTTCAGTTTTTGGGTACAGGGGTATTTTTAGGGTTCAGGGTCAGTTTTGGGTTTTTGGGGTAAAGGGGTGTTTTTAGGGTTCAGGGTCGGTTTTGGGTTTTTGGGGTACAGGGGTATTTTTAGGGTTCAGGGACAGTTTTGGGTTTTTGGGGTACAGGGGTATTTTTAGGGTTCAGGGTCATTTTGGGGTTTTTGGGGTGCAGGGGTACAGGTTAAAAAAAAATATTAATTAAATTAAATTAAATTAAATTATATTAATTTCAATTAATTAAAAAAAAATAATATATACTTACCAATACTTACGTTGTAATGGTATGCGTTGTAAAGGTACTTGCGTTGTAAAAACATGCGTTGTAATGGTATGCGTTGTAAAAGTTTTTGCGTTGTAAAAAATTCGTTGTAATGGTATGCGTTGTAAAAGTATGCGTTGTAACGTCATACATCCCCCTGTAGGTCCTGGTCATTGAGCTCCACTGCGGAAAGGCCATTCTTGGTTCACATTGCAGCTCTGCCCCCTCGCTGGACTTTAAAATATTCAATCAGACATTCCATTTGAGAAAACCTAAGTATTAATATGATCATATATAACTTATTGCACTTGATGTCACAAGGCTTGCTGCTGGAGCCAGCAGGTGATGAGAAAGACAACGCAAACACAAGGAGATGATGGACGAAGTGCTGAAACTTTTCAGACACTCACCCCCCAGTCACAGATCTGGGTTGAATACATCATCATTCTTTAGCTCACTTCGCCACCTCAGTTCAGACCCAGCCATATGCAAATTAGTCTTGACCCTGTGCTTCATGGGAACAGTCCAGCCCGAACTGCCAAGCCAGATCTTCCCTAAACAGGAAACAAGCATCCTGGGACTGGTTTCTGGGTAACACCCTTCATCAGTCAGGCTAGCTTGAATTCAGTGGTAAAGTGAGCAAGGGACCCTGCTAACTTAGGGCGAACAAAGTAAACACAAGGAGATGATGAACGGAGCGCCAAAAGGCATGCCACAGAGCATAATTAAAGCTGCACTATAAAAAAACAAAAAAAACAGTGCCTTTTCTTTCTCCTGCTCTGTTTTTATAGATGAACAGTGATCAGCATTGTCTTAAACGTATCCTGATATATTTTTGCAGCAAACTTATAACTGCTTATTGGTGTGTATAATTTTGCATTACAGATCGTAATTTTATTATTAATGTTAAGAGATTGGCACAAGATGGCCGCTGGGCAGGTGCTCCTCTAGTGAGCTCTGGGTTGGGGATCACCAAACTGGTGGATATCCCCTAATAACCCGTTCGCTCACCGCCTTGCAGTCCATCCTATCTCCACTTCAACATACTGGGACACGCTGAACATATCACGGACTCCACTTACCAGCCATCAGCCCGTCTGCCACTGGATCGTCGACTCACCCCAACTGACCGACGACAGGGAGCCTCCATTGCCGGACGATGTCCCCTCATAACCAGCCTGGACACGGCACATAAGGGGCCTGATTATTGATGTCAATTCCTGCTTGGGGCCCGTGCACAGTCTTCGAGAATTCTTCGCTAGGTCCCCCACGCCGCTGACCACAGGGAGCTGACAACTGGAGCGGCGAAGTTGGGACCCAACTTTCATATCACCGGTGAGTCCCCTGACCGATGCCAACGCAACGTCTGCCAACAGTGGGGGTCCGAATCTGGGGAACGGCTGTGGGGCAGAGCACCTGTCTTTCCAGTCACTGCCAGTATTGCTACACTATCTGCTGACCTAAAGGCATCTTATTGCCCCGCTGAATCGGAGAGCGCAACACACGGTGGATCCAATTGCAGGCTGCGTGCTCTGTGGCGGGTACGCTCCAGCTCTCGCCTAGGGGAGTCACGCTTTTCACAGTTGACTCCAAGGCTGAGATGTGATCTTCTTAAAGGCACCGCTCACACCCAATCACTTTCAGAGGCAATAACATTTCCTACCAGTTGTGTTCTTTTGACAGTGATGGTACAGGTTCTATAAATATGCTGCTTTATTGTTTATGGGCTCTTTCGCGGGACTTGTTGCCACGGGAGAATTTCTCCATTTTGAGTCTTTAACAAACAATTAATCACAAAATGGTGCCTTTCTTGAAGCCCTGAGGGGAAGTCCAACCTGTGATCACCACCCTATTTCCCATAATTCCGCCATAGGCATCGACATGGAAATAGGACTCGGCTTGTGGATTTGGCCCTGAAACAAAAAAATGGCTACTATTACAAGAGGAGCAAGTCTCGACCGATTGGCAGCCATCTTGGAATGGCTTTTTTTCCACTTACTCTGCCCCCACCGAAGGACCTGATGGCTGGGGATAAGCACAGGGAACCATTTTTTTTTTTTTTTTTTATCATTCGTCCTTGACATGGAATTATTTAGTACTCATTCTCATTTGATAAAGTTTGAGTGACCTGATTCGTCCCTGCCGCCACTGTCTCAGTGATTTGTGCTCAACATGGATGCCAATACAACCAGCCCGACTGAAGAATCACTCTCTCAAGTGGGCCTCAATGCCTTTAAGATCACCTATCCCCCTAACCTCACTAAATATGCATCAAAAAAACTCAAACACAACTTAATCAAAAGAAACCCTGAAACACTTATATCAGACACACATTTCTGTATGTCTAATGGCAACATCATGTCGGACCTAATCTTCTTCACGAACAGGAGGGCCCAATGGAGAAAATCTCTCTTATCTTTTTTCCAGTGCAAACAGATAAGGAAAACACCCCATGGATTTAGTCTCTCTATTTCTTCCTCTCCTACTCACAAAGTAGATCTCACCATTACTATCTACAATAATGAGATCGTTCTCATACAAGCTTCCAATCGAAACATAAAGACACCCTTCCCCCTCTCCAGATCTTCACACTCAATCAACCTCCTGGTCAAGGCTTTCTGGAGCTCCGCTCATACTCAGTGACCAACCCTCTCCCTTGGAATTTCCCATTACCGCCTCAGATCCCTCTAACACACTTAGACACCCTCCCCCTCTCCAGATCGCCAAACTTAACTTCCGCCCCTTTCCCAACACCCAGACTTGCAGGCATGCTTGGACGATATCTCCCTCCAACTGCACCTTCTCTCCCGCGAATTCCACGGTTTGAAAGCCCTCTCACTTGAATATCTCCCTTTGTTGAGCCCCCTCCTCTCTCGTCCAAACCGGCTCAGAGCCCCCGCCCCATTGACACAGCTCTCTATGACCACCCCTCCTCCCCTACTATTTCCAATACCGTTCCCCTTCATAATGCAGCTCCTCGCCCTAGATGTACGCTGACCTGTCTTGCGCCCAATGAAATTGACAGCCTCCTCAAGTCCTATTCGTCCAGCACGGACATCAACACGAGTCCAAAGGGAATAATTCAAACCATTGACACTAACCCGAACAGAGAACGCTGCCACAACCTCAGAATCATAAACAACGACAACCTCAAGAGAGTGAACATCATTCAGACTCCTCCCACCCATACTCCAGCTACACTCAAATGCACACAACTCAACTGTAGGTCTACCAACAAACACGCCTCCGAGATCTTCGACCTCATACAACATAATGAGATAGATATCATGATCCTCACAGAAACTTGGCTCAACCCCTAGTCCACTCTGATTCTAGACCTCTTGGTGCCCCCAAACCATGACATAATTTGTCTGGACAGAGTAAAGAAGACGGGAGGTGGCCTAGCCTGTATACATCGAAGCACGCACGCGGTCTCCCTCTCAGAGTCCTCTTCGCCATTAACATGCGAATATCTCTGCCTCAACATCTCTAGTAACAACCAGCTGGTTTGCAAACTACATACATTCCATCACCACCCTGCCGACAACCTCCCATTCATTGAACAATTGATGGAAATCATCTCTGACAATGTGGATTCAGAGCAGGCCCACATCTACCTTGGGATCTTTAACCTTCACTGGTCAAACCCTAATGACCAAGCAGTAGCATGCCTCAATTCCTTCTTGAAGGATCAGGAATTGGTTCAACATTGTGACCAGCCTACCCTCAGTAAAGGGGAAACTCTAGACCTCATCATCTCCAAAGGTCACACCATCACATTGGACTGCATCATACCCTGCAATTGGTCGGACCATCACATCATTTCCTTCCATATCAACTCGGTGGTATCTCAGAGTAAGGTTCAAACAACTAAACCAAAGATCTGGAAAAGAGACCTCAGAGAAATCAATACCGTTGAACTGTGCCCTCTCACCACAAGTGGACATACATGAAGTCCATGCACTCACAGATTTCTTCGATCTCTAGCATCCTGGACGATATGGCTCCTCTCCAACAAAAAAATGCACCTTCTAAAATATCTAAACCCTGGTTCAATGGCAACCTAAACGCGGAACGTCGCAAGGGCCATCGAACGTTCCTGGAGATCCACTGCATCCGCGGGCCATCTGAAAATCCTTAGATCAGCTAGAAGCTCTTATAATTGTATTGTATTGTATGCATTCTTATATAGCGCAAACTGCCACCCTACGGGTATCCTGGCGCTCAAAATAGCAAACAAATCAAGACAGCCAAGGAGGAATATTTCTGATCCCAACTTAACCAAGAGGCTAGTCGACCCAGGAAACAGTTTGAACTGGTTAAACAACAATCTGTGGTAGCCCCTAACCGATCAGCTTCAGATGTCAGTCCTTCCTTGTGTGAAGAACTGGCAGACTTTTTTACTGAGGAAACTAGACTCATTAACATTGATCTAGAAACAAGGAGAGCTCTATTAATATTCAATGGTCCGCCTCCCTCCCTGGCCTTACCAGACAAGGGCGCATCAAGTAGCTGGGGTATCAAGCACAACGCTTCCTGGGACACCTTTACCACCCTAAATGAAAATTATATCAAAAAGATTCTTCGGAGTATCAACCCATCTAATCACTTCAATGACCCGTTACCACCCACCATCTTCATAGCAATTAAGGATACAATCTCCCCCATCTGGACAATGATCGTCAATGCATCTCCGTCACAAGGTATGATCCCAGAATGCCTAAAAGAGGCCCAGGTAACACCTATATTAAAAAAAGACTACATCAGACAGTACAGATCTTAACAACTTCTGCCCTATCTCCAGCATCCCCACACTAGCCAAACTCCTGGAAAAATGCATCCAATCACAACTATGTGCGCACATCGAAAATTTCCATCTCCTGGACCAACACCAATCTGGCTTTTGTAGTGGGCACAGCACTGAATCGGCTCTCACTCATGTGATGGATGACATCCTAATAATACTTGATCGAAATGAATCCTGCCTCCTTATCCTACTCGACCTTTCCTCTGCCTTTGACAATGTCAATCATGTCAAACTCCTAGATATTCTGGAGCAAAGGATGGGACTCTCTGGTCAGGTGCTCCAATGGTTCTCGTCCTTCCTCCAGCAAAGGTCCCAACGAGTTAAGGTGAACCACTCACTCTCTCAGCCATCCCCAGTCACCATGGGGGTTCCTCAAGGGTCCTCCTTATCTCCCATTCTCTTCAATTTGTTCCTGGAAGCATTAGCTAATGTCCTAAAATCCATGGACATTCGCTTCCATATGTATGCTGACGACACCCAACTCTACCTGGAAATTTCCTCCCCGGATAATATCACGCCACTCAACTCCACCTTACTGACTACTCAAAACTGGCTAACGGAGAACCACCTCCTGCTAAACACCTCCAAAACAGAATTACTCCTTATTTCTCCCCCGAAACACACTCCTAATATTGACCGCTGGATGAACCGACTCACCGCCTTTAACTGCTCCCCCCGCATTATTGACTCAGCGAAATCTCTAGGAATCACCCTGCACAAACATCTGAATATGAAGTCTCATATTAGCAATGTGTGCAAGGGTGCTAACCACCTCCTGAGAACACTCAGGAATCTCAAACCTTTCCTACCTCAGGCAGATTTCAAGCAAGTGGTCCAAGCGCTTGTTTTACCGAGACTTGACTATGGCAGTGCTACGCTATGTGGCCTTCCCAAATACACTTTGGCCCCCCTAAAGGGATCATTGAACGCGGCGGCCAGATTGATAACGGGAACCAAGCAAAATGCCCACATCTCCCTGATCCTAAAATTTCTAAACTGGCTGCCCTATTAAGCTAGAATTCAACTAAAGATTGCCTGCTTAGTGCACAAAGCCCTCCACTTCAAAACCCCCAACTACCTTGCGAAAAAGCTAGAACTATCCGGAGGGGGTAGACCGTTGAGGAGTGCTAATTCACTCCTCTTGAAACCCCAGAGAACATGCCAACAAGCCTTCTCGGGCTCTGCACCAAAAATGTGGAACTCTCTTCCTCCGGAAATCCGTAGAATCTTTTCCAAGGTTGCCTTCAAACTGTAAGCAAAAAGATTCCTCGTGAATCAGTTCTTACCTTAACAAGAGGAGCGACTTTCAGCTCTAATCGCATCAGACATACTACAGTATTGGTTGTCAATCTTGTATTTTACTATTGTATTTGCTCTCCTTTTGTCATTATGTTTCATTGACTAGCCCATTCTTCGCTCACCCCAGGTTCATATATGGTCCTTTATGTATGCCTTATTTGATTCAATGCCTATGTATATTCTCAATTTGGCTCATGTACTGATCTGTTACCTTCGTTTCCCTCAAACTGTAAAGCACTCTGATATCCTTCTGGATCAAATTTGCGCTATATAAAACTTTATAAATAAATAAAATCTCTTTCATTTGAAAGAGCACCACCACACCAAGGATTTGTATTTTATTTGGGAAGAGTTATTGTATGACTATGTATTAGAAGGAACAAAGAACTTGACCTTTGGTCTCGCTCCTCTGTATGGTCACAGAACTCCTCGATGATTGGCCAACACACACATATGTATGCATGTATTTGTGTGTGCACCTGTGTGTTTTGTGCCTGCATTTGTCTGCCTGGACAGCTGTCTGCTTGTGTAAATGTATGTGTTTTATAGAGAGTGAAATAAAATGCTGCAACCCGCAGAGGTGTTTTAGAAACGGCTCAGCAAGTATAGATTATGAAAGATCACAACAAATCTTAATGACACCTTATTTAAAAATGTGCTTTACTAACACAATGTAATTTTGCCTCTGTAATCATTAATTAGACAGAGGTAAATATCTTAATTTGCAACCTACCAGTTGATTCAGACTTTCTTTGAACTACCCAGACAGTGGCTCCAAAGAAATTATGCATATACATTTACGAGACATGGCTCAATAGGTGTATACTGATGCACTAGACACCAAAGTTGTGTAACTCGATGAACTTGCTTGAATATTTCTTTCTCATTTTTCTAAATATTACTATTTCAAGTCCAAGTACATGTTTTTAATGCAATTTCATTTAAGTTACTGGTTGTTTGATGCATCAATCGGCGTTCTGTTGAGTGCCTGGATTTCAATGTATGAGTGACTATTTTACATCTAAAGATTACAATCAACCATGAAACTTTTTCATATTCAATTCTTTATCTCATACAAGCAATGCCACTACCACCACGAATGCTTTGCCCGCTATTACAAATAACAATGCAAATATCTTCAATAGCACCGCAACCACTAATCCAAATACCACAACTAACTTTGCTACCACCAACAATGATACCAATGGCAGCTACCACAATACACGCAACACAATCAATCAATCAGGTTTCTTATTAAGCGTGACTACTCACCCGAAAGCTAAATTTAAGATGTGGGTGTCCCAGGTGGGCACCTAGACACCCACAAAAACGTTTATCAAAAATTAGTCATAAATATGCTTCCAGAGTGGCTTATTTATTATTCACTGCTCCGACAGGAGCACCCATAATGCTCTAGGGCTTTTTGTGAATTTTAAAGAAATATATTCTTGCTGGTGGTACCCCTAAAAGAGGTAGGGGAACCAACAAACATTTTTAAATGTTAGGGGGGCTAAAGGGAGTGAACAAAAAAACCTATGAGTCTCATGGGTCTTTCAATTCATGACCCCAGGAGAACTTATCATATTTTTTAAAGTAAACCAGCTGGAGCTCCTTACCAGGGGCGGTGGGTGACATTTGAAAGTGGTGGGACGCAAAGTGATTTGCATACAGCACCGTAGCGAGCGAGCGCAGCGAGCATTGCCGAACCCCAATGGGGGGATAGGGGGGATAACCCCCCCAAGAAATTTTTGAAAAAAAAAGAAGAAAAATCGTGCGTTTTCAAGCAAATTTGACAAACCAGAAGGTTAATAAAGCAATTGTGAAAGTGCAGTTATTACATTAATAGATGGCATAACATAGGTAGCTGCTTATTCAGTATAACCACAGAGCTTCATACATTCCGTCCTATTACACTGCTGAATTCAGACTATAAGACTTTCATGAAAATCTCAGATCTAAGAGTAGCAGAAGTTGCACAGCAGTTGGGAAACAGCCTTTAAAAATTCAGAAACAACTGCATGGAGCAAGGAATAGCAAAGCCAGACAGGAAGGGTGGTGAACACAGACACCAGTAGGAGGATTTAGCCACCACCTCCTCCAACATAGTCAATCACTGGGCAATACGTTAATCGGGTCCATCATGCCAACCACTATCCAGTAAGACTACTCTCCTCACGAGAACAAGAAACTCCACTAAATTCCAAATCAACAGAGAACAGCAAAGACGGCAGCATTCACAATAGGCGCTGAGTCCATAGTTATGGTGGGAATGTGCCATGAAGGGTCTAGTCTTAGGCCTGCACACAGACCATAAATCATGTATATCAAACCGTCCATTGTTTGTCCTACATGCAAACTATAAGCCACATATGTGAAATGATCAAGTCTTTGGACTGCACATGGTCCTGAAGTCACATGTATGATAGGTCCAGTCTGAGACCTGCAGACTGACTACAAGTGACAGATATGAAAAGGTCCAATCTGAGACCCACACATTGAGCATAAGTCACACAAATAAAAAGGTTTTACTCCTTTACTGGCACTGACCACAGGCCACGTGTATGAGCTTTTCCAGTAACAGAGCTGCACATTTGCAACACATTACATCTATCAAAACATCCAGTCCTAGAACGGTACCCTGACCACAAGACATATTTATGAAAGTGTACATTGCTTGACTGTGAACTGATCACAGGTCACACATATAAAAAGGTTTAAACCTTGACCTGCATACTGACCAGAGTCTACGTATAAGAAGGACATCCTGTGTTATGCATGCACACTCTCTACTGTATACTGTCTGACTAATACACACAATGCAACGATGGTATGAAATGTTAGCTTTGAGGTCACAGAAACCATGTGAGGGTGTAAGCAGCTGCAAACTAGACGGTAGAAGGCCTGCTTTGGTAAATGCAGAAGAACATTGTTCATCCAGCACTGCACTGAGACGGATAAGAAAGGAGGAGCAAACAGTGCTGGTAAAATTCTGCCTTATAAAGATCTTTGCCAGGAAAACAGATGGTTTAAATTAATATGGGAATTAGAAGTTAGCAAAATAACACATTAGACACTCAATCGTATGAAAGGTTATCAATGCGAAAACATATGTAAGTGGTATTAAAAAACTATATTCTCTGTACTAATTTATGAAACCTATATCTTAGTGTAGTTTCCTGTTCTGAGGGTAAAGTCAATTTGGATATGTACGTGTGGTGCAGCGTGAGGGGGTAGATGGGGGGCGCACAGAGGCAGTTGCCCTGGCGGCTTGCGTAAAATTCTTAGGGGCATTTTTAGAGGCGCAAATTTTTTAACGAAAAGTGAAAGAATACTTGCCCTGCCCCTGGCGCTGGCAACCAACCCACGCTATTCCGCTGTGTAACTGACATTCAATTCCACATATTTAAAATGTAATATTAGAACTGAAAGACCCTGCAGTGAAAGTGAAGGTGCTGCTGCTGCATTGTGGCGGGACATTACGCTCTCCTGCTGCTCCGAATGAGACTGGATTTAAAACGGTGTCTCCTATACAGATTACATACATTCTACATGCATGTATCAGCCCTTGCCCAAAGGTTAAAACCATAACAAATCTCATTGTTGTGGAATTCATTATTTTAGTTTCCGCAGAATAGATTCTGGACACTGACTTGACCCTTCCAAATGCTTTGTAAACTGATAAAAGTGGTTTATGTTTTTAAATAACATGAAGCATTTACAAGGGAAGTGGGCCAGTTTTCTCTTGTGTACCATACGCTCTTTACCCCTCCACAGTTGTCTTAAACCTACATACAATCACTATTAGGTTTTACATTATCACTAAATACAATTGAATCAATTCTTGTTTACCATCTTCCAGGGAGGCTGGCCTACAGTGCATCGAGCAGTGCCAGAAGGACTGGTCTGAAAAATCAGTATGCAGACGTGTTTTCTGTTTTGAGGGCCCGTTTTATGGTCTGGTGGGCCAACTTTTGCTATGGATTTCCCTGATATTACCACAAACACTCCCTACAGCAAGCACAAATACCACAAGAAGAGCAAAAACATAGCGTGAATGGAGACCGATAGGACACCAGACAGGCAAAATCATCAAAGTCTACAGGCCAGGCTGGCAGGTGGCAGCTGAGGGTGGGAGAAGTCTGTGGGCAGTTTTAAGTTAATACCACCCGGGACCGTCCGTAACCCAGACCCACTTACCGGAGGTCGAAGAGAGGTACCGCCGGAGTCCGGACTCAGTCAGTCAGCTGAGCTCACTCACTCACTGTAGTGCGGCTGCGGCGTCGTGACTCTCACTCATGTCACGTGCCGCCATCGGGCTGTGCTGTGGGGCTGGGCCTGGGCATCTAAAGGTCTACCTGGGGCTTCTAAGGTCCACCATGGGAATGTGCTCCCTCAGGAGAGTGGTCTGGTGGACTGTTCATGAAGGCTGAACCTGGTTCCCCAGAACCAAATTCGGCAGCTCTGGCGTAGTGCCACATTCCCCAATGAACACCATACTATCCCACTGAGACACCCACACTGCCTTCAGCTACAACCCAGTAGTTCCCGGCTATATATACCTGGATGCGGCTCAATTCAAATTATGCACAAGAGTGATATGCTGCTTGGAAAAAAAAGTACCTTCCTGGAAAAAGCAAGCCCTCATATGGATGCAAGATTAAGTAAAGCATGTGAAATGTAAGTAGAACAACATGGCTACCTTAACACTTTTATACTCATTATCCAGAAATCAAGAGTGTTCTTTACTGAAACTTTAAGCACCACTACAGATCCCTGGAGGGACCAGTATCATGGTCCATTGCTTATATCCTATGAACCGTGAGCAGTATGGTTTAAAAAGACTACATTCCTAAACACAGAGCCGTGGTACGCATTTTATAAACTAAAATAAGGAAAAAAGCGGATAATGTTCACATTAATCGGTTTCCACTCCACCCATCTACCAGGTATTGCAGTACCTCCAGGAATGGTGCACCTCATCACCCAGGGAAAACAATGCTGTTCAAAGAAAGAGGAGAAAACAAAAAGCAGTGCTTCGCTGGCAAACTCTGTAAAGTGGCACTACTGTGTTTGGGTGTTAATAAAACTAATCTGGCCACTTTGTGAACGCTCTGTAATGCTTTAGTTATTTATTTTTCGTATTTTGAACCCGGAGAGTGCAAATAAGATGATCAGAAGGATAGAGTTTGAAACATATGGGTGGATGTCAGGCAGTGGAATACATAAGTACACTGAAACCATGGAAATATTACACAGAACTATTGCATTGCTGCCAAGTTTTCAAATTGCTTTCATGATTAAACTAGATATTAGTATACACACGTTCATGAGTCTCTAGATTTCTACAGTGAATACGCTGCAGGGGTACATTTGAATGCTTCACTCCATGTTGATAAAGTTAGGGCACACAAAGTATATAGTGTTAAATGCACATAAATATTGCGTTTCTGTGACGTGTAAGGCTAGGTACTAAATTGCGCTGTTCCTGTGACATTCAATGACCAAATGTATAACACTTAAAAGTGACACTTTTTGCAAGTAAAACCAAGATTACAGTGCATGGAAAGAGCTAAAAATAAGAAATTGATTACAATTAGCACACATGTGACAGCTACTCTTGGCTCTCTGCAGAGAGGCCAAGGATTGATGTGCATTTTTTCTGAACACCACAATTACAGAGACTAACATTGCCTTCTGCCACATGAGAACCTGTCTTGCCTCTGTTACTGTACCTCTGACATGAGAACCTGGCTTGCCTCTGTTACTGTATCCCTGTTATTATATCTGTGTGCCAGACATAAAGTAAAGAAGCTGGCACATACTCCGATGACTTGGCAACCTTGGTCCTGGGCTGAGCTCACACTCTTGCAACTACCTCAGATACCACAAACAGCAGAGATTAGTAAGTGATGACTGTACGGCAGCAAATGCGTTACACCAACCTGTGATGCACAACACTTAGCAGGACGGGTAGTGGTGAGGGTGATAAAGGAGCTCAAAGTTGGTAGCCTGGTGGTGTGGGGTATCATTACTAATGCATTGATGGAAGTTTTTAGTGCAGCTGTGAAGTGGGGTGTTAGTGGAGATAGTGTGATATGAGAGTGAATTGGTAGGGTTAGTAGTATAATGGATGGAGTGATAATGCAGAGATGGCAACCAATCAAAATGGCACACAAGCAATACCTTAGAACAACAGGCCAATAAAACACCACTATATAATGCAGAACACAAGAAATACAGCATAACATTACAGACTGTACAACAGGCATCACAACAAAAGTTTTTCTTTCTTTTTTGGATCCATTTCACCAGGGATCGAAGCACCGTTTCAGCGAGTGAGACAGAAAGAGACGGGGCAGCTGACAACTGCAGATGAGGAAAAGTGGACATTTCAAAACTAAATGAATCCTACCTTAATACACTGGCACCTAAAGAACCTCCACAACAGAAGCAGGCTGCACGACCAGTTCTTTGCTTGCCGCTCCTGAGACGCTACACAAATGAAACTTACTACTGAAAAAGTGACAACGACGTCACGGCGCGCGCACATCCCGAATGGCCAATCACTGCATGGCTTCACATGCTGTGATTGGCCATGATATGCAGTCAGTGCTGAGGCAGTGTGCCACCCACCACCAGCCAATCTTGGCGCTGCATGCAGTGCCAGGATTGGCTAGGGGGGCACACTGACTACTCGCCCTCTGGTGCCTTTGAAACCCCGGGCCCGACTAAAGCAGCACCCCCCCCCGGCCCCTTCGGTCCCTCTCTGTCAGCCTTGTAACGCGCATGCGTGGGCTAGGTGCCACCCTAAAATCCTCATGCGCAGAGACAGTACTGCTGCTGGCCTTCTGCAGACTCAGACCGTCACTCAAGCTGGCCAGCCCCACCCCCTAAGCACTCCGCATTCCATCTGGTTTTTTTCCCGGACTGAAGCGCAGCGCTGCGGCGCTTTATTATTTGTAATTATTTCATTGAGGTGCTGGCTGCTCTTGTCACGGTGCGTCCAGGGCTTAGTGGGGCTACGCCCCTACGCCCCAATGGACGCACCGCGGCTGCCCTTACTCTTCTACTGGAGTGCAAGGCCCTCTTGTGGTTGTTTTTATGATTGTATTTTTTGGGCTGAAATATGTTAAAAGAATCACTCAGAGACGGGTTGGTTTTTAAAAATAAATCATAATATTTTTTTACTACAATCACTTTTAATAAAACATTGCATTTTGTGAGTTAGTGAAATATACATCTGACTAAAGTTAATGGTGATTTTTGGACAAATATGATAGATCTACTTCATAAATCTTGACATGCTCACACATGGATAAAGCCTATAGGCTCTCTTTTTTTATTTTGGTGCTGTGACCCTTTGACAAACTCAGATAGTTTGACTGACTGTGACCAACGACACGGTGAAGGGGGTAGGGTGCTTGCAAGGGGCTGGGCTAAAGTTATCTCAAGTAACTATAAATCGTGCCCTAAAGTAACTATAACTCACACCATCACCACGTACTGCTAACTGCACCACATATTACATGACTGTATGATCCATGTACTCTCCTTAGATTCCGGATGATGCACAAAGGGGTCCACCTCCCGATGTCCCCAACTCTTGATACACAACTGTAACACAGAGTACTAAGGCAATCAGGTGAGGGAAGTAATTAGGAAAGGAACAGCGGGGAAAGGCATACCTGCATCAAAAGAGTACACGGTTAATACAATGCAATATCCATACTACTCTCATATAATTCTCACTAAGTCTGACTAGTTCCTGCGGGCTAGATGGGAAAATCTGTACTCCAATAAATCAACAGGTTCCACCAGAGATACTTCTCTCCGTGAATTCAGTTGTATCCCTACAACAAGAAGGTGAAAAAATATGAATCATCCAGTCACACCAACTATCATTCAAATATCATCATATACCAGCCCATACACACCCAAAGAAAAACAAACGTTCATGCTCTTGAACCATCTCTCCTCAACAGTCCCAGCATGCCTCCCTCTCCAATCGTTTGAATTAAGTTTACACAGGACTGAACATAGGATATAGTTCGTATACTCCGCAGGTATGGATAGAAATTCCAAATAAGAATAAGAAAGTAAAATCAAATATGTACTTATTGTCTTCTGAATGAGAATACTCTCCGTGGAAGGTGTTGGATGAAGCGGAGAGAAAAGGGCATCAAAAATAGCCTCCAGGAAGTAACCAAGGCAGCAGCTTTATCCAAAGAACAAACAGCGCTTACCTCAGCGCAGCTCAAACACTGGGCGTGTCTCTCCTTCCAGGCAAAGCACGAACTGTAAGCAGTAGAAAGCGATTCCCTCAGCGCGGTGCTAACAATCAGAAAACAAAGAGCAGCGATTTCCCTCGGCGCGGCGCTCAGAAATCATCCGTGCAACTCTTGCACGATTCCCTGCCACTGGCGCTTCCTTCAGGTGGCGAAGTGAGCTAAAGAATGATGATTGATTCAAACCAGATCTGTGACTGAGGTGAGTGTCTGAAAAGTTTCAGCGCTCCAGCCATCATCTCCTTGTGTTTGCTTTGTTTGCCCTAAGTTGGCAGGATATGCCCTGACATGGGTACCTTGCTCACTTTGCCACTGGATTCAAGCTAGCCTGGTTGATGAAGGGGGTTACCCAGAAACCAGTCCCAAGATGTCTGTTTCCGGTGCAAGGAAGCCCTGGCTTGGCGGTTCGGGCTGGACTCTTCCCATGAGGCACAGGGTCAAGACTGATTTGCATATAGCTAGGTCTGAACTGAGGTGGCAAAGTGAGCTAAAGAATGATGATGGATTCAACCCTTCTCTGTGTCTGGGGCTGAGTGTCTGAAAAGTATCAGCGCTCCGGCCATCATCTCCTTGTGTTTGCTTTGTTCGCCCTAAGATGATAGGGTATTCCCAGACGTAGGTCCCTTACTCGCTTTGCCACCGGAATCAAGCTTTCCTGGTTGATGAAGGGTTTTACCAAGAAACTGGTCCCAGGATGCTTCATTCCGGTTCAGGGAAGACCAGGCTTGGCAGTTCAGGCTGGACTGTTCCCATGAGGCACAGGGTCAAGATTGATTTGCATGTACCTAGGTCTGAACTGAGGTGGCAAAATGAGCTAAAGAATGATGATAGATTCAACCCAGATCTGTGACTGGGGGTGAGTATATGAAAAGTTTCAACGCTCCGTTCATCATCTCCTTGTGTTTCCCTTGTATGGAATTGCCTGCCATAGGTTTTCGAAATGTTTTTGTGTGGCTTTGATTCTCTTTTACAAAGATGAACACGTCTAGAAAGTGTACATCTGTTGTATTTATTTTTGTTGCAAAGGAAGGATTTAAATGATTGTTATTTAGTTTATACATGAATGACCTTGCTGTTCCCCGTGTGCCCTTCCAAAATATAAAAAGGTCATCTATAAATCGTGTCCAAAGGCCTATGTTCTCAGACCTTTTCTGGGCATGGTCGACCTGCTCCTCCCACCAGCCCATATGAAAATTGGCATAACTGGGGGCAAAGCAGGTGCCCATATCCGTAACTCTGACCTGCCTGTATGTTTCTTGGCCAAACAAAAATACATTGTTCTGTAGGCACCATTTTCTCATTTGGAGAAGCATCTGTGAATGCTGGTGTATGTGTATTGGTCTACTATCTAAGTAGTGCTTCAGTGATCTTATGCCATCTTCATGTGAAGTGCTAGTATACAACGCAGTGATATCCTGGGATTTCCACAGGCCATGCACCTTTGCCAACCCCTGTTGTGCCTGGCCAAAGACCAGGCCCAGTGTGGGGTGGGCTGCCTGTAGACAGTTTGCCGCAGGGCCCTGTGTATGGGTTGGCTTTACGTATAACATTGAAATATTATATTACGTTAAAAAACATAGAAATTCACTAAAATAATCCAAAGTTAAATTAACTTTTTCATTAGGTGTGATGAAAAAATATGTTTTTGTTTAAACCAAAGTTTCTGAACTTCACTGAAAAAAACAAACGTTAAAGTAACGTTATAGTTAGGTGAATATGTTAGTGACAACATTAACGTTAAGCACTACAAAAGCTACAGAAATTCGCAGGTTATAGTTAGCAAAGCTAACTATAACTTCAACCCCCACCATACACTGCTTATGACCTCACTTATTACATCACTCATAACATGTTCTATGACATCAATTATGACATCTCAAATGACATCATTGATGACATTGATGGCGCAAAGTCTTGTCAACTCGACCCGACGTGATATAGCATCAACCGCTTACAAGGAGCTCCAACGCGAAGCTCCAGCCCAACTGCTCATGACAACAACACAATCTAGATGCTACAGTGACAGCCAGCCACAATGTCAGACCTGCCCTTTGTGCTACAACTACAACCATCCTCATTCCATCCTCCTCGAGGCCCTGTCTACTACGAACAGGACTCTTTGCGGTGGACTTTTGAGTGGGACTAACCTGGTCCCTGTATTCAATCCACGCTTCATTGTGGTGAGCCTGAACTTGTGACTTTCCCCTGGTCTTGCACAACCAGATAGCCGCAAGTAGCGCTTTGGGCTTTTTGATGTAGTTTTCACTTAAATCTTCAAAATGATATCTCTGGTTCTGCCAATTGGATTTTTGTCTTTTTGGTCTCAACTTATTTAATAATGTTTGCTCTATTCGTCTGAACTGGTGTGGGAATATTTTGTGGTGTGTTCATACTGTGATACTTTTTAAAATGTTGCACAAATACTTTACACATTGCCTCTGAGTAACCCACTTTCTCACAGTCTGTATTACACAAGTAGCTTGGGGGCGCAACACGCATGCGCACCCACTTTGTATGTCCCTAGGGAACTTTGGTAGTACAGAACGGGCCACAGACACTTGTGCTGCTCCTTCTGTAATACTGATAGCACTAGTGCACATGTAGCAGCAGTGCTATCGTGAGAGGGCATTCCCTCATTTCTATGGCCTCATGCAAATGAGGCAATCTCTTTACCTTTGCTCCAGCGATCCCAGCTGTCTTAAGATAGCTGGGTTAGAGCAAGTGCAGGGCTCCAGTGTCCTCAGGAGTCGCAACAGAGGCCACTCCCTTCAATCCTGGTGCTGCTCTCATGCTGGTGAGAGAGCGTCAGTATTGGTTAATGCAGTTGGCTGGGGCCTGCCTGAACACCGGACTGCAGAAGGAGGAGGACGTGCTGTGAGGAGGAAGCTGTGTCGTTCGTGTAAGGTAATTGGTTTTTAAAAATAATGTGCACTATCCACCAACTATTTGCCCGCCCCACCACTCCCCATAGATGCCAGCTGCTACTGGTATGAATGACCCTGAAAGAAACAATAAAACAAAAACTAGAACCAGCCATTGTAGACCTACACAGGTTGCACAGTTTTGGAATAGCTGGTAATAATTTCAACTGGGTCGACTAAGGGAAGCTTGGAATATTCAAGCGCGAAGTAGTCCTTTCTTGTGAGCACATTCTGACCGTAGAATATTGAAGAATTCTTTGCTACTTTTTGGAACAGAAAAAAACCTATGACTTTATAGTCAATGTACTGGGAATGTACTGGGAAAAATTAATATTTGGATCAGTTTTAACAACTCTTTCCCGGGACAGAACCTACTAAAACACCCAGGAGAGTTTCAAACGTCCTTGCTCTGCTACTGCGTTTGGTGCAATACATGCCCGATATTAATATCATTCCCAAGGCTGGTTTTCGATAGTAGTCTAGCTTTAAATCCTGTGCCCAGATCCTTCAGTGCGCTGGCAAAAGCTATGCACAGCAGGATCTGAAGAACTGAGGCGGGGCCCACTATATGGCTATAGGTCACACCCAGGGGAATATTTACAAACAATTGGCGTAGGGCAGCGCTGCAAGTCTTTTTGCAGTGCTGCCCTGCCAATTTGAAAGGGCAGGAATGCACTGTATTCAGGAAATACAGTACATTCCTGTCCTTTCATCCAACTCCGGCGCACAATTTGGTGCCCAGCGCCAACACAGACACCCTTGCACCATGGTGCAAGGGTGTCTGCGTTGTTGGCAGGATTGTTTTGTGCACAAAAACAATCCATGGAGATGTGTTCCTTGTTCTATGTGTGCTGCAGCACACATGCAACGAGGAAACAACTAGGAGACATGAAAACATTTCTCCTTGTTACTCCTTTTCTGGGGAGGCGTGAGGTTTTGGCACTACCCGGGTTTACGTGATTTTGTAAATCTGAGGCAGCATTAAAATCCATGGGTGTTGCTTTGGAACACCCACCACAACGCCCATGGAACACCTCCTTGACATAAAGTAAGGCAACGCGTCACTTTATGCTGCCTTCCATTACTCCATATCTATGAGGCTATGTTAAGCCACGCAGGGTGGCCTTGCGTCACCTCATAAATATGATTGAGAGGCCTGTGCCACCGGAGCGTCAAAGAAAGTGATGCTCCGGTGGCGCAGGCCTCTTGAAAATAAGCCCCCCAGTTTCCAGAGCTTGCTAACCACAGCTGAAGGTTGTGTGCAGCAGGTTTTTGGGGTACATAGGCTGGCCGTTACAATCACCTTCTGTGCTCTGATCTCACTGGACAGTGGAAACTGAGCACCGTAGCTTTTGAGGGATGGGGAATTTTTGAACAGCATCTGGCCTGAGGCAATGCTGGCTCGAAGCACAAGGGTTGGATGCAATGAAATTGTCCTTTGGCCATGACCAGAGTTTATCATTAGACTCTCACATTCCTGAAATTCACTGAAAAACGTTGTTAAAGGCAAGCTTTTGTACTTCACTGCAAAGCAAAAAAATGGTTGCAATAAAAAAAGGAAAAGTCCCTCAATTGAAGACCCATTATGGTTATTGTGTGAAAAGGAGTATCCAATGAAATACACAAGCATAAGTACCCCTTGTACTCACATGACCTCAAACATGAATGTTACAGATGACACAAAGACTTTATCAATGAAAACACAGGTGATATCACATTCCCCATCACCATTGACATTTATATTGACATCATTATTGTTATGTTTTTCCGCTGACAGATTATTGTACTAAATATACTGCAGGAAATGTAACAAATTCAATATAATTGTGTTTAAAACTAAAAAAAAGTCATTATTGCTGCTCAGCAGCCCCTGGCACACCCCAGAATCCGCTGGGCTTATGCTGTGGCATGAAATAACTTGGTTGCAAATATCAGAATATTTTGGTGTTCAAACAAGTTTTATTGGTTGTTTCCATTAACAATTTTACATATACCCAAATTAACTACATGCAAATTACTCACATAGCATAAATAAACAAAGAAAATACATTGATATTTGAGGATAAGGTAGCATAATGGCATTCTATACATTGCATTCCTAGATCTATAACATTCTCTTGATAGGATACTGAAAGGCTATATGGCCACCATAAAGCTAGTCGCAATATAATAAACTTAATAAACCAACAAAAAAAAAACAGAAGGAAGTGAATACAATAATACAAACTATACAAGAACACAATAATGGTATGCATCTACTGATACTACCCAACAGCATTGTCAAGGTACAACCCTTTTCGGAGAATGTATAGCCAACCTGTGTTCCAAGTTGTATACAGACGGAAGGCTTACCTCCCACTCTAAGATTCATAGTTCATGGCGGGTTATGTCATTTGAAAATAGATTAGAGATAAAGTTGAATACCCTGTCCCAAAATGGTTCCACACATTTACAAAATAGTAGCAGATGTGCAAGGTCCCCAGTCTCTTCCTTACATTTCCAGCAACTAGGGTCTTCACGTATCTTGTGCAAGTGTAGGCGGGCTGGTGTCCATTAAGCTTTATGTAGGAGTCAGAATTTTGTCTATGAGAGGGCTGGTGATATTTTATTCCTGGATACAGAGCTCCAGTCAGTATCGGAAATCAGAGAGGAAGACATGGGCGTCCGCAGAAATTTTTCCAGGGGGGGGCAACATTTTTACTTCATCACCATCCTCCGACATAATTGGGCACAAGTATTAAATAAACAAATAAAAAATCTAATAAAACAAAATAGCTTAAATAACAAAAGAAACCCATGGGGTGGGAGAAATATCATGTAAGGCTTCACAGCAGATTACCTGGCAACCACAATGAAACAGAGGAAAAAATAAACAAGCAATGGCATAGCCAATAGGTCTCGCCTTTGGGACCTTATAAGTGTTTAGCCATGCAACACTTGATGTTGTTGCACCAAGGATATTGTACTGGATAACTAAACACTTATAAGGTCGCAAAGGGGAGACCTATTGGCTATGTCAATGCTGTTTTTTTTTTAATGACAAGCAGTGCTATAGGGCTCCGGCTGCCACTTAGTCCACCACATCCCACGTAGATGCTGCAGCCATCTTTGAATGGTTTTAAAGCCAATTTAAAAGCTGTCACCAGTGTATGTTAATCCCTATCTCAACTGTGAGACTGCTCTCCTGCTTCCCAATTCTATTAAATACAAATTATGTAAAAAGAGCATCCCATTCTGAGCTACACAGCTCATCCTACCCACGTTTCATGCACAGATTTGAAATACTGATGGTTTGGGCTTCCCGGAATTCAACTGGTTGAGAGGTGGAGAGGTGGAGAGGTGTAGAGAGGTAGAGAGGTAGAGAGGTAGAGAGGTAGAGAGGTACAGAGAGGTAGAGGGAGAGGTAGAGAGAGAGAGGTAGAGAGGTAGAGGTAGGTAGAGCGAGGTAGAGGTAGAGGTAGGGAGAGAGATAGGTAGAGAGAGAGGTAGAGAGAGAGGTAGAGGTGTAAAGGTAGAGAGAGAGGTATAGAGAGAGAGGGAGGGGTAGAGAGAGAGAGAGAGGTAAAGGAGGAGAGGTAGAGAAAGAGGTCGAGAGGTAGAGGTAGAGAGAGAGTGGTAGAGGGAGGGATAGAGAGGTAGAGGTAGAGAGAGAGAGTGGTAGAGGGAGAGGTAGAGAGGTAGAGAGAGGTAAAGAGGTAGAGAGAGAGAGGTAGAGAGAGAGAGGTAGAGAGGGAGAGGAAGGGAGAGAGGAAGAGAGAAAGGTAGAGAGAGGGGTAGAGGTGTAAAGGTAGAGAGAGAGGTATAGAGAGAGAGGGAGGGGTAGAGAGAGAGAGAGAGAGGTCAAGGAGGAGAGGTAGAGAAAGAGGTCGAGAGGTAGAGGTAGAGAGAGAGTGGTAGAGGGAGAGGTAGAGAGGTAGAGAGAGGTAAAGAGGTAGAGAGAGAGAGGTAGAGAGAGAGAGGTAGCGAGAGAGAGGTAGAGAGGGAGAGGAAGGGAGAGAGGAAGAGAGAAAGGTAGAGAGAGGGGTAGAGAAGGGTAGAGAGAGAGGTAGAGGTAGAGAGAGAGAGGTAGAGAGAGAGAGGTAGAGAGAGAGGTAGAGAGAGAGGTAGAGGTAGAGAGGTAGAGGTAGAGAGCGAGAGATAGAGAGAGAGAGAGAGAGGTAGAGAGAGAGAGGTAGCGAGAGAGAGGTAGAGAGAGGTAGAGAGAGAGGTAGAGAGAGAGAGTGGTAGAGAGAGATGTAGACAGAGAGGTAGATGTAGGGAGAGAGGGAGGTAGAGGGAGAGAGGTAGAGAGAGTGGTAGAGGGAGAGGGAGAGAGAGGTAAAGAGGTAGAGAGAGGTAGAGAGAGAGGTAGAGAGAGAGGGAGGAAGAGAGAGAGGTAGAAAGAGAGGTAGAGAGAGAGGAAGAGAGGGGTAGAGAGAGGTAGAGAGAGAGGTAGAAAAAGAAGTAAAGAGAGAGGTAAAGAGAGAGAGGTAGAGGTAGAGGTAGAGGTAGGGAGAGAGAGAGAGGTAGAGAGAGACGTAGAGAGAGAGAGAGGGGTAGAGAGAAAGAGAGGTAGAGAGAGAGAGGTAGAGAGAGAGGTAGAGAGAGGTAGAGAGAGAGAGGAAGAGAGAGGTAGAAAGAGTGGTAGAGAGAGAGGTAGAGAGGGGTAGAGAGAGAGAGGTAGAGGTAGAGAGATGTAGAGAGGTAGAGAGATGTAGACAGGTAGAGAGAGAGAGGTAGAGAGAGAGGTAGAGAGAGAGAGAGAGAGCACTAGAGAGAGAGGGAGGTAGAGAGAGAGAGGTAGGGAGAGAGAGAGGTAGAGAGAGAGAGAGGTAGAGATAGAGGTCGAGAGGTAGAGAGAGGTAGAGAGAGGTAGAGAGAGAGAGGTAGAGAGAGAGGTAGAGAGAGAGAGGTAGAGAGAGGTGGAGAGAGAGAGGTGGAGAGAGAGGTAGAGAGCGGAAGGTAGAGCGAGAGAGATAGAGAGAGGGAGGTAGAGAGGGAGAGGTAGAGAGAGAGAGCTAGAGAGACAGGTAGAGGTAGAGAGGTAGAGAGAGAGGTAGAGAGAGAGGTAGAGAGGGGTAGAGAGAGAGGTAGAGAGAGAGGTAGAGAGAGAGTGGTAGAGAGAGAGAGAGGAAGAGAGAGAGAGGTAGAGAGAAAGAGGTAGAGAGAGAGAGAGGTAGAGAGAGAGAGGTAGAGAGAGAGAGTGGTAGAGAGAGAGGGAGGTAGAGAGAGAGAGGTAGAGAGAGAGAGGTAGAGAGAGAGAGGTAGAGAGAGAGAGGTAGAGGTAGAGAGCTGTAGAGAGGTAGAGAGAGGTAGAGAGAGAGAGGTAGAGAGAGAGAGAGGTAGAGAGAGGTGGAGAGAGAGAGGTGGAGAGAGAGAGGTGGAGAGAGAGAGGTAGAGCGAGAGGTAGAGCGAGAGGTAGAGAGAGAGATAGAGAGAGAGAGATAGAGAGAGGTAGAGAGGGAGAGGTAGAGAGAGAGAGGTAGAGAGAGAGAGGTAGAGAGACAGGTAGAGGTAGAGAGGTAGAGAGAGAGAGGTAGAGAGAGAGAGGTAGAGAGAGAGAGGTAGAGAGAGAGAGAGAGGTGTAGAGAGAATGGTGTAGAGAGGTAGGTAGAGATAGAGAGGTAAAGAGAGAGACGTAGAGAGAGAGGTAGAGAGAGGTAGAGCCACGTAGAGAGAGAGGTAGAGAGAGGTAGAGAGACGTAGAGAGAGAGGTAGAGAAGTAAGAGAGGTAGAGAGAGGTAGAGAGGTAGGGAGAGAGGTAGAGGTAGAGAGAGAGAGAGAGAGAGGTAGAGAAGGAGGTAGAGAGAGAGAGGTAGAGACAGAGGTAGAGAGAAAGGTAGAGAGAGAGAGAGGTAGAGGTAGAGAGGTAGATTGGAGAACCTAGCATTTCCAGAGCATTAAAGGCTCTACTCATTTGTAACGTCATTCCTTTCACTGCACATCCTGCTTTATCTAAATAACTAGGCCCCTTATATACAAAAGGATGTTGTGGCCATAAAGCTTACAATTTGCAGCATCACACTGATGGTTTTTACCCCTTCCTATGGCCCCTGCAGCTCCACTTTTCCTTATCTTGAAAAATGTGCCCCCCCCCCGAAATTTGACTCTAGGTGCGCATCTGCTTCAAGCTGTGGAGCAGCCAGGCCCGGATCTTCTCTCTTGCCCCTCAGCAGCAGTTTTACCGCTCATCAAGCAGGACCGTCATTGAAAGCGCTTTCTCACGCTTTTAAAATTGACCTCCCTGCAGACAAACACCACTGTCTGTGGGGGCTGTCAATAGTGACGGACCGGTGTTCCAGGGGGGGGCAAGTGCCCCCTTATGCCCTCCCCTGTGGACGCCCATGGAGGAAGAGTGTGATTCCCAAAAAGAAATGAGTTTCTTATTGAGGGCAGATTTTTGTGGGTGGAGTAATTTGCAGATCCGATAAACCTGGTGACCCAACGTATTTATCTTTTACACGTATTGTGGGAGGGAAGGAGGTGAGGGCAGTAAATTAGCTTCCGAAATCGCTGTTTTTATTTTTAAAAAGTTGTAAAACTCCAAAGATTCCAGATTACATTTAGACTGTAGATCTTTGAATGTAAAGGGGTATGCTGAATCGAATAGTTGTTGTGGATAAAAGATTCCTCTAGTGATCCAGACCTCATTATATAGGGTTTTCCCTTTATATAAGATATTATGGTTGTCCCATAATGACTCAAGATTAGAGCTTCTTATGCTGAAGTCTAATTTTTATCTAATTTCAATAGGGCAGATTTCGTATGCTTAAATATGGATTTTGAGTATTTGATGTTCGAGAAGTTGGAGGTAATAAGGGCTACTGGAGCATGATTGTTAATCATGGATTTTCCCATTTCACGCCATACGGGTGCATATTCCACGGGTGGTACCAGCCAGTCCGAGCCCTGTTTAGCTAAAAATGCCGTTTGGTACATTTTGAAGTCTGCTAGGCTGACCCCCTCCAAGAGATTTGTCTAATCTAAGTTTTTTCAACCCAATTCTGGCCTTTTTCCCTTGCCATAAAAATTTGGATAAGAGGGCGTCTAACTTACGATGGAAATCCTCAGTCAATAAAAGAGGGAGCATTGTGATTAGGTAATTCACCAAGGGCGTGATCATCATTTTAATGGTTTTAATTCTACCCCACCATGTGATAAATCTTGGGGACCATTCATCTAGAAGGTCTTTAATTTTCTTCAGGGTTATAGATTCATTCTGTTGGAGAGATTCTATGATAGTGCTAACAAATTCCATCCCTAGATATTTGATAAAACCTGGTTGCCATGCAAGGGCCGAGTCTCCCAGAATCTCCTTGGAGCAGTGAATATTTGAGGGCTTAACTTCGGATTTATCTTTGTTTAACTTATAACCAGAATGAGATGAATAACCTTCTATGGAACGCATCAGGGCCTTAACAGAAGAACTCGGGTCCTCCGTGACAATGAGAATGTCATCCACATAGGCGACTAGTTTCACTTGAGAGTCCTTAAAACTTACACCTCTTATTTCGTTAATACACTTAATATCCTGAATTAATGGCTCGAGGGCTAAAAGAAAGAGGGAGGGTGAAAGAGGGCAACCCTGTCTAGTTCCTTGTCAAGTGTGAAGGCGTAGGTGATGAATACATGGCCATAACCATGTTGATGAACGGGCTACCTAGTTTAAAAGACAGCATACATTGTCTCAAAAATGCCCATGAAACTCTGTCAAATGCTTTTTCAGCATTCAATGTGAGGTGATAGTGGTGAGTTAAAACTATCAAGAGGGTCCACTCGAAGGAAATGTATTTATAGTGGGTCCCTATGACAGGATTACAAATGAAAAGGTGGATATTGTACAAATTCAACTTGACTCTTATATCCTAAAGGTGGTCTACATGTTTCAGCCAGAAGCGAAAAATATGTTGGCTTTCATCAGGACCAGGCAAAATTGGAAAAACTGGGCTAGTAGCTCAGTCTTGAGTAAGTGTACACACTCTAAGGTACGCAAAGTGAGAGAAAACAAATTCACTTTGTCATAATCCAAAAGTTAATTTACGGTTTTCTGCTAGGTCATTTGATCTGAAATAAGAACACACAAACAGTAATCATAGACATATACACAAAACAGTTTTAAGTGAAGAGACAGGCTTCATCTTTGCTTGTTCCAATATGTGGCATAATAAGTGAGTGTTGTCATTAGACATTCGGTTTCTAAGGAATCCCACTTGTGAATTACTAATTAACTTTGGAAGCACCCCATTCAGTCTTAAGGCAGGAATCTTTGTATAGATTTTACAGTCCACATTGATCAATGAAATTGGCCTATAATTTGTACGTAATAGGGGGTCCTTCCCTTCCTTATGTATAACAATTTTGTTGGCTCCTTTCATTGAATTAGATGTACGACCCTCCCTGATATCAGAATATTTTGACCTGTGTGATCATTGTCTATTTTTGCCAGAACAGAACAACCCTTGGTTTCTTGTAGGCACTAACTGCTTCCCTCATACACACTACCAATAATACAAGCAAGCCTTGGCTTCTGTCAAAACCCCCAACTTCTGCATGGCACGTTGTGGCTATACTAGTAGTAGCAATGTGGTACACAAATGTAAACAAGCAATGGCAAAGCCAATAGGCTAGGCTTCATTGATACAATACACGCAAACACAGGAATACTCAATTGCATTTCCATACAATAACAAATAAAAGCCGGAATTACTTGCTTTTCCCATGCTTGGTGGTGGTGATAGTGCAGTGGTGGTAGTGTGGTATTGCTGGTGGTACAGAAGGTGATATAGGGTGATATTGAGATTGTAGAGGTGTAATTGGCTGTATTGGTATTTGAATTGACAGTGTTGATATTTGTTGTGTTGGTGGCATACTCGGTGGTGGTTTTGATAGCAGATGTGGTTCCGTTGGTATTTTTGATGGTGTAGTATTGTAGGTGGGTGGAGTTGGTGATGGTGTGGGATTGGAGGTGCTATGGTGTACATTAGTATGTGCAATTGGTATAAAGTTATTATTGCTGGAGGTGATCTTGAATGGGGGTGATGGTAGCATTATTGGTGGTAGTATTGTTAGTATTGGTGGTGGTAGTATTGGTACTGGTGGTATTAACAATTTTGGTGATATTGGTGGTGATGTTACTAGTACTGTGTGTATTGTGGTAGTTATGGTGTTAATTTCCGTTTTCATTGTAGGTGGGTGGAGTTGGTGATGGTGTGGGATTGGAGGTGCTATGGTGTACATTTGTACGTGCAATTGGTATAAAGTTATTATTGCTGGTGGTGATCTTGAATGGGGGTGATGGTAGCATTATTGGTGGTAGTATTGTTAGTATTGGTGGTGGTAGTATTGGTACTGGTGGTATTAACAATTTTGGTGGTATTGGTGGTGATGGTACTAGTACTGTGTGTATTGTGGTAGTTATGGTGTTAATTTCATTTTTTGTGTTGGTGGCAGTATTTACATTAGTGGTTGAGGTGGTATTGGTGGAATCTGTAATAGTTTTTGTCATAGTGGTTGCAGCATTGGTAATAGCAGTGGCACTGTATGTATGGTACAAAGAATTGAATTTGAAAAAGTTCATGCTTGTGTGTACTTTTTATGTGTAAAACAGTGCCTCATGTACTGTAATGCAAGCATTCCACAAATGGTGGATTGATACATCAAACAGCTAATGCCATCAGGTCAAAGGAAAGAGGATTCTTATCTGGACACAGCCAAAGTCCACTTTAGGTATATTTTAAACAATTGGTACCAAAAGGTATGGCAGAAATTTAAACCTGTATGTAACCAGATGGAAAACCTTACTGTGACATTTTTCAACTGTTACATAACATGTGGCAGTGTGTGAACCAGACTTCCCGGGCTGCTGAAGGTCCCTTGTGGAAGATTCTACATATCAGTAGTGCCAGTACAGTGGAGGCCAACATCTTCACAATGGTAAGCAACAAAATCCTTTTACTTTACACGTCCTTGAGTAGACATTGTTTTTAAGCAGCTGCGGGGTATATAATGTGGAACTCAATTTATAACATGGGTACCTCCCTCAAGGAAATTGCATCTGTAAGTAATAAATTCACTGAAAAACCATAGGTTTCAGGGGCGTTATCTACATCAAATTCACAGCCATCTACTCTGACTTTGACCCACAATTGGACCCCCATCAACCTTACAATAAGTCTTCTCGTGTCAGGCACAGGCAACACCCTGACAACATGAAAACCTATCACCACAGAGAAAACCATAGCAATAATAAAGACCATCTACTCTGGAGCCCGTCTGACCCTTTCTCCCACAAATGCCTTTGACAAAGGTTCCACCCCCATCAGCCAAAGCCCTCATTATCATCCTTGATAGCTCCATCAACACAACACCCTTCTCAGAAGCCTAGAAACATGCAGCCATCATGTACCTTCTAATGAAGCACTCAGCAGACCCAGCCATAATTCAAAGCTTCAGAACAATCCCCCTCCTACCATACCCATCCAAGGTCCTACAAAAAGACATCAACAGATGCCTCGCCAACCACCAGCTCCTTGACACCGCGTCATTAGGCTTCAGACCATACCACAGTACAGAGATAGCTCTCATCTCAGCAACAGATGACATCCAGATGATCCTCAACAGATCAGAAACAGCAGCACTCATCCTACTTGGCATCTAAGTCCCACCCCCCCAATGAATCAGTACCTTTGTTAAAGGAAGGACACAAACAATCAACATGCAACCATACTCCCCGGAAGCCAGTAAACTCATTTGCAGTTTCCCGCAGAGTTCCTTGCTCAGCCTGACCGGTCCATGTGCACAACATCAACAAACTCACCTACACCTATGACCACAACTGATTTTGCCCTTCTCGAACAAAGCAATCAATACCAGCAACTACATTAAGTCATGCATAACCACAGTGCATAACTGACAAAAACTCAACACGGACAAAACTGAAGTAGTGATCTTCAGAAAAGAGGCTCCACCATGGGGCTCTGGCTGGTGCCCTATGGACCTCAGACCCATCCCCACCACCAGCACTCAAGGAAGGAACCTTTGAATCATTATCAACTGCAAGCTGGAAATGTCTACCAAGGTCAACGCTATCGCTGTGGCCTTCTTCCACACCCGAGGATGCTTAAAAATATATTAAAGTGGCTACACAGAAACACTAGGAAACCCATCAACCAAGACCTCTTCAGCATACTGGACTACGGAAACACACTCTACACTGGAATTACCAAACAATTCGCAAAATACTGCCCCCCTATACATAAGCTCTCACAGTTGAAGGCCCGTCCCCACACATACAAAGCAGTATACAACCTAGGTCCAGTCTACCTGCACAGCTATGATCAATCAATCACCTTCACTCAGCTGAAATCTTAATAGCACATGTGCCATGCATATGAAAAACCAGATCATGAGATTGTGCCTTCTCATAAGTCACTCCTAAAGAATGGAATGACTTCCCACATCACATTAGAGCCACCTCATCGCTTCTTGAATTCCACAAGAAGCTGAAGACTAGGCTGTTTGTGTATGGCCCCTGAGGACTGCAAAGCAACAGGACACCATCTCAGGTAATAAGTCACTACAAAAATCAACATAACAAAACATAGCATATATTAGGGCTTAAAACAATAATATTAAGAAAACTACAAAGAGAAATTAAAGCAAGTTCCTTAAGTTACACAACCTGGGTGTCTAGGGCATCAGTGTACACCTATTGTGCCCTGTTTTATGAAGGCAAGCGTGCTTTCTTGGAAGCCACTGAGCAGTTCAATGAAAGTCTGGAACAATTATAGGTTGCAAATGTGAGCCTTTACATCCGTCTGATTAATGATTACTGGGCAAAATTTAAATGTGTTAGTGTAGCACACTTTTAAATCAGGTGGCAATACTTCTGATCTTTGTTAATCTATACTAGATTACAGAGCTTCCAAATCAACTTTGCATCTTCCAACATTTTCTTCCTCACGCTATAAAATGCAGCCATTCACTGAAGCAGGCATGAACATGCACACATGTTTATGCAAAGACATACAATCATACACACACAAAACAAATGTGTGCATGCACACATGCAGACATGCATACAGACATGGACGTTGATTCGCCAAAATGCCAGTGGGTAATGGAAGTGACATTGTACACCATTTGACCTCAATGACATCACAAGAAGTGATGTCATGGCATTTGACCCTGAATCTTCCCAGGAAGTGATGTCTTAGGAAATAAATCCTGATGATATCACAATATATGTCATCACCAAAGTTCCATAATAATTACATAATTTATTAACACAAACAAATCTCTATTTTCAATACGACCTATATAATAATTACAAGGCTTACGTGATATGACAATTGAATATTACTCATATCTCTTACATGAAAAATGAGGTGATAGTTGAAGAAGAGGATACATTCCTGTATAACACAGTAGAAGACTGCAACTCAAATAATTTATACCACAAACCGACATAAATTAAGGGTTCGTCTAGTGCAGTGGTTCTTAAACGTTTGCCTAATGTGGAACCCCATTTAATAATTACTGAAGCCTGGGGACCCTCTTTGAATCATTATTAGACTCAGATAAACTACCACTAACTCATTACTGGAAGCCAGGGACACTGGCATAAACATTTTCAATGATCTAAAATGCAAAGGAATACCCCAAAATCCAGAAACAAGCATTCCTCAAACAAATACATAAATTATGGAATATTTTATTAAATTCACAATAATCTATTTTAAAAATCATAATTTTAAGTGAAAGACTGAAGCTTTTCTAAATTCTATTTCGGCCACACATCATCCATGCTATATACTGTTTGATTCATATTGGAACTGGCACATTCTGGTTGGCTGAGGCCAGGCCCTAGCCAGGCAGATCCTACCACTCTCCTCAGGGGTGGGTGTTAACACTCACTGTATGACTTGCATTCACCCTTGGGTAGCTTCACTGAGCAGTCAGGCGTATATCACAAAGGAAATGTATTGGCAGAGCACGCACA
This sequence comes from Lissotriton helveticus, assembly GCF_964261635.1. NCBI lineage: Eukaryota > Metazoa > Chordata > Amphibia > Caudata > Salamandridae > Lissotriton > Lissotriton helveticus. Next base: position 1,286,890,416 of record NC_136057.1, on the reverse strand, counting down.
CAATAATTACCCAGAGTGTCACAAAAAAACATCTCGTGTGGTGTATGTAAATGAAGTTTTTATTCAACACACACATTAATTAACAAAGCATTATCATCATGCATTTCTGGAAATAAATCACATTAGGAAATATCATTAGCAGTTCTAGGCCCAACTAAAATCTCATCAGTAATATGCACACTTAGGCAAGATCCCACTTTAACACCAGCACCTTTATATGGTGCAAAACTGTTGTCAGAACGAAGTCCACATCAGCAATTATTTTAATACAATACCAACGATATCAGAAATGTGTACAAACAGATAGTTACACTTTTAAACAGCACCGTGGGCCAAAACCGCACAGGCAAAAACCAGTGTCAAATGTAATATTTTTTTAGCAAGGAAACAACGTGTAAAGCAACACAGCTGGGCGGTGTAAGTTACAATTGGAAGTCACACCCCCACACTCACTCAGCACCAATACACAGTGCCATGGATATCAGGCAGGTACGATTGGAGCACACTCGCACATACGCACACAGCACTGTAATGCAGTGAACTGATATCTGGCAGGTCAGTTTATAATGCACATGCAGACCATGTGGCCCAAGCCTTCCTCCAACAGTCAACAAGCCCTGACCACCCTACACCCATGGGCTGTAGATAGCGAAAATCTTATCCCTGATACTAGGCCGAACGCGGCCGGAGTCATACTTAATCAGGGTTCCAGGAGAGAAGGTGGGGCTAGGCAGCAGGGCTAATTAGGCGGCAATCAACAAATGGGGGCTTGGCCGCTACTTCAGAAGTTCACCCACGGTATGTGGAGCAGAAGCGGGATGAGGTCGATAGTCATTCAATCCAAGGATTCCACACTGTGCCTTCCGGCACCAGCGTAGTTTTGCAAAGCACAGGGGAGGCGCGCTCATTCTCTTCATCTGATCACTCTCTGAAGCGTTCCTTAACCCTATCAAATACTTTCACCATCCAGGCCCGATCCAGGCAACACTACCTGGCAACACAAAGCTGTCAGGCTGGATGAAGAGAGGGCAGTTGGTCTGCCGCACTGAGGGCACCAGAGGAAGAATCGTTGAATGGGAGATGAAGTGGAGGAGCCTCTTGGAAGAAAGGGGCACCACGTCGGACACACATTTACATACATGTTTGAAAAGCTGTTCTTGTGGATGGCACAATTGGTGCTGCGTCTCACCATTAGCCAGTGCAGTGCCTGCCCTGGGTATATGGTGTACCTTTTTACAGGGCACTCACAAGTACAACACCTAAACCAATCAAATAATCACCACTTCCTAACATGGGTAGGAAGGGCGCATGTGCTTTCACATTGCATTACTGTGGGAAAGCTCCCAGAGCCCTAAGACCATGAAAAGAGAATAAGCAAAAACTGGGAGGAGAAAAATCTTAAAGTTTTAGGGAAATCCACATAGAAGGGCTATGTCCAACAATGCACTTTCACTATTCCCATAAATCATTTTGGGGATACTAACTTAATTTTTAGCCTCTAATGCAAATTCGTTTACAGAGCATTTTAAAATTTTCAACTTTACATTTTGAAAAATTATTTATATGCACTTTATTTATCTGTTAATAATATTTAGCTTTTTAAGCAGTTGCAGACCCCTGGGCCACAGGTTAAGAACCACTGTCCCAATGTATACCTCAGTGAAAACGTAATGATAAATCATACAGAGAAGAAAAGTTAAAGGAAAAAAAAACAGTAGTAGTTCCGTCTACCGATATTAATTCATGAGGACCAGGGGCCAAACCACAAAGTTAAATTCAGATAAATAAATTACTCACGCCTGGAAGAATTAAGTCATTTTATGGGTGCAGAGGATCTCCAACAAAAGTACAGAGTTCTCTGCACCCATGAATCTCACTTAGTGTGGGATTGAGGGCATTCCTTTGTGTTCCAAGGTGTGGTTTGCCTCGGAAGTTTTTGAAGCCAACAAATGAGTATGTTTGTGGAAATTCACAAACTCCTATCATGCCCATTTCTAGCCTGGAAAGAGTCATATTTTTACTTCAGTGAAATGCTGGTGTAAATAATCCCTTTCTAAGTTGTAAAGAATAATGAATCACTTCCGAATTTGATGGGGGTGTAGTGCTTTCTCCATAGGAATTGTTTTTTCGAGTGGAGAAAAAAGAAACTATTTTTTTTCTTCATTTTTACAGGGAAGCAGCTCCTTTATGCAGAATTCTCTGCAACAGAGACCTTCATACGATGACAATTAACTATGCCATTGGCTTAAATTATTCATTTTTTAATACATTTTGATACGTGATCACTTGTAGCACACTAGTGAGAAGCACATAGGGTAAGGTTATATTCAAACATATAATTTTTCATCTATTCACAATAGTAAAGAATGGCAACAAGTTGGTTAAAAAGATTATTTTTTGTATTCTTTTTTAACATAGGAGTTTGGCTTGCACTACCACCTCCCAGCAGGTGCTGAATAAATTTAACAGTGCTCATCAGAACTCTGTTTACATCCTTTTCTTGGCACTGCCTTTGCCGCCTCTGAAGCCAGGGTACTCAAGGCAGTGCCAGGGGTCAAAAGGGGCAAGCCAGTGGTCATGACCCCAGCGACGCCTAAATGGCTTCAATGCATACAGGCAGACACACAAATACAGGGGCACATACATGTGTGCAGGCACCCATTCAAACATGCATACACACACTTGCAAGCATTCACAAAGGTAGACAACACGCAAATATACAGGCCCTCATGCGTGCACAAACATATATATGGATGACCAATATACATACTTGACTGTACACACAAAATTACGGCAGATATGTACACACCTGACATTTCTATCTGAGCCCCTAGTGTCCATGATTTTAAATGTGAGGACTGTCTCCAAAATCTGGACAGTGAGCTGAGATTGTACCAACATACAAAGGAAGGAAAACATTTCCTAAGAAATTGTAGGCCCAATTATTTATTTGGAGCTTGATAAAGATATATATGGCAGAATACTGCTACAAAGAATCAAACTACGGGAGGACGATAAAGGCCTCTCCAACCTTGGTCTCTCAGAGGACAGGGCATAATTAGTTAGGCAATTCACCTATATTTCATAATGATAAAACATAGTGCAACTTTGCATTACTTTGGGATACTATTCAATGCAAATCCTGAATTTGGGAGCGCCTTAGAGAAAAAGCAAAAATGATGCTGAGCTTTCCAAAAGATGTGAAGGCTGCTCAGCATTCTTTTGTGTCTACACCGCATCCACCTCATCAGTGAATGCTCTGTAAGCACAGAAGTTGTCAGGGCCTGATTGGGAACCAAAACCAGCCCTGGCACAGTGCTCGGACGCCCCCCCGCCCCATCCCCCCCCACCCGGGGGGTTGTGGGTGCTGCCGAGCTCTTTGCCAGGGCCGGTTTTCGACCGATTTTGTTACAGGCCTATTGTGCAGCTATTCTGCAAAAACGGCCCTGTAACAAAACTGGCCCCCAGGTGTTCCAAACCGCCCCCCCACCCGTGCGGCGCACCAGGGGATTGCCCGGTGCCCGCAACGGCCAGTCCGACCCTGGAAGTTGTCAGCAAGCAGGTGAAGATTCCTATGAGGGCTGTCATCCATGGGTGGAGTTGAGGCCCAATAAGTTGACTGGCCTCTCACCAGGCTCTAAATAACCCACTTATACATTTTTCCTCACTCCCCATATGAAGTAAAAAAATAGTTTAAATACTAAAAAAATATGTTTTTAACCTAAGCTGTAAGGTACACAAGAGAAAATCTTAAAAGACCCATAATAGGTTTTTAAAAAGAAGTCCTCATATTGGAATGGCCAAATGTTCCTTTTTAGGTCTCGCCTAACAGATGGCACTTGCTGTTGGATTGTAGAAGATCTATTGTGAACTTACAGTGAGCTTGGCACCTGTCCATTGCATACCATTGGTTGGCATTATTGTCACTGTCATTCGTTTTTTTCATATTAATTGTTTTTGACTTCCTCTGCATGTACTTGTTTTGCCCCTGGAGTATAGCTTATTTGCAATTCTTTTGATTGACCTACTTCATCTGTTCACTTCTAGGACAGTACTTCTTTAGGTCTAGTCTACCAAACAGCAGAGCTATCTGGTTGCAAAAGACATATTGTGGGCTTACCAAGAACATAGGGGGGCCTGCAGCCAGCCAATGATTACCATTGGATTACTGTCACTCTCACTTGCCTGCTTCTTATTTGCTAACTTGGCTTGTTTATCTTGTGTCTGACCCTCCCCATGACCATTGTCCATTTAACTGCATCCTCCCACTGCGCACATTTAGTAAACTACTTTTTTCTCTAGTCTTAAGCACTCTACAAGTGTGCATGCGTTTTCCAGCTGTCTCCCTCTTGTGCTTCTATCCCCTCTCAATTCTCCGTGTTGCTCTCTCTCTCCTTTATACTTTAGCCCCATCCCTCTGTGATGCACTCATGTTATTGTTTCCACATTGTTTTCTTGCCTTTGTGCTTTTACCTAAACCTCCAATTGACTAGGTATGTACCGCTTGGGAATCAGCTTCTCTCATTTGCTTTTTCCCCATTCTCCACAATGCTCTCTCTCTTTCACTTGTTAGCTTTTCTCCATACCTCCACCTGCGCCATGTGTGTTGCTTCTTCCATTCACACCCCGTGTTGCTTCCCTCACATGTGCCCCTGGGTTGCTTCTACCTCATCCCCTGTAAAGCTTTCATTCCCATTGTTTCCTCCCACCACCAGCTTTAAAAACAAAACACAATTTCACACTTTTTCCTGCTTATTTACCAGTCCTGCGTAAGAAAGCTCCTGTGTCATAGCATCTTTAGAAATGCTGCATAGCATCAGGAGATGCTGTGCAGCATCACAAAAAATCAAAGGTGTGACATATAATCTTTGCCCGTGCTTGTGGTTACTTCACTTCACATCAATGCATGTGTTTTCCTCTTGTGTGTTTCTACCTCCTTTGTGTTGCTCGCTATTTCGTGTGCTTCTCCTGCATGCTCTGCGTTGCTCTCTACCGTATGTGCTTCTCTCCTTTACCCCCCGTGTTGCTCTCTGGCCAGTGTTTAATTTGAGCCTGTGTTTGCGGGTGGCGGCCACCTGCTCATGCTTTTGGGTAGCAACACTTATTTTTCCTCTTCAGTCATTTCCCGAGAGCATGAGAGGGAAAAGCACACAAAGGGGAATGAAAAAGGAAGATGACAGAAAACCACCAAACAGGGAGAAAGCAAGAACATGCAAGAGTGAAGTAAAGAGGCAGGGGATGTTTGGCAGTGGATTAAAGCAGCTTGAGCTGGATTACGCAACCCTGGTATTCGGTGTGCTAGCCGTGGCCTTCAGAACAGAGCTTTGGGCACTGACACTTATTCTTTTACAAATTAAGGGCAGATTTTCAAGCCCCTTGTGCCACTTTTGCGTCACTTTTAACATGGGAAAAGTGATGCAAAAGTGGTGCAAGGAGCTTGTAAATAAGCCCCTAAGTGATGTATCTCCCTCGTATGCTTCTCCCTCTGCAACCAGTGTTCCACTCTCCCTCATGTGCTTCTCCCCATATCCTCCATGGTTGTCTCTCCATCGTGTGCTGCTATTCCCCTCCTCACCCACCCAGTTTGATTTTGGTTTATTAGCCTCCACCCACTCCCCCACCTGCTCCTCGTTGCCCCCCCTATCATTTTTGTATAATGTTTATTTTCTGACAGAGCCAACTCAGACATTTAATTTTTCTTGTATTTGCAAAAATCATTTTGTAAGTGCCTGCATGTGCGGTGACGCATGCACCCATGCATGCGTCATCATACATGCGCCCTCTTGAATTGATGTGACCACCAGTGTTGAGTGTCATAGCAGCCTTTTTTATTTTGGCCATGTTGCACAGCATCAGCAAAAATGTTTTCATGCTGGTGCTCTACAGATTTTCCAAAACTAATATTCAAAGCCAATAGGTCCCAAAGGTAAGACCTTCTGGCTTTGACAGTGATTGTTTGAATCCTGTTTAGTATGGATGAATCAATCAACTACGAAGTAATATTCCCACATCTAAATGCAAAGATTCTGGCTGCTGTCTTTGGATCACAGTTTAACAAAGATGCTGATGTGTAATTTGAACCGTCTAGGGGATCTATTCCATAATTTGGTGTTAATGTTATTACAGCCAAGGCCTCTCAGTTAAGCTTACAATCCCTATTTAATATATCAGAGAATACTCTGCATATAAGGACGTGTGCTTGAAATTTTGAATAATCAGCTGGGGGGAGCCACCCATACCTAAGGTTGTACCCTTTTTAAGTATGTCTAGTATGATTAGAATTTCATTAGCAGTTGCTTCTTCTAACAGGAAATCTCTATAATCTAGATTCATAAGGGGAATTGGTATAGTTCTCAGTTTATCAATATCTTCCTCAAGATTACACCGTCTTCGAAATATGACTCAAAATCAAAAGGGCGCACTGGTATTCTTGTTGGCCAAACTTATATTAATTCAACAAGCAGGAAAATAGTAATTTGTGAAGCGCTCTGTGGTATGAATCCATGAGCCAGATGCGTTCCTACCTTTTTACCAAAAACTCAACATTCTTTATTATTCTGGACAAAATACAGTCTTTCTTTCAAGCACATCACTGTATTCCTATGTAGATCAGAAGCATTTTATAGGTCTGCAGGCTTACACGCTTGAGAAAATTATATTGTTTCATTTTTATAAATGTCCTCATCAGTCTAAACACTTCTTATAAGGACACAGCCTAACCTCTTCCTGCATGGACATCCTCTTAAGTGAAAAAAATACCCATGCATTTCCCTCCTATGGAAACCTTAAGTTTGTTGTAAAAAAAAGATACTGACCCCTCAATGTCTCAACAAATGTCCTCACAAATGGGGACCTCAGATGCAAGAAACGAGGTGTTAAGACACCAAAACCAAGGTTGGTAGGGGTAGAGATCAATATTTCTACAGATGATCCAAGATGGCAATTTCTCCGTAATTAGAGTTGATCACCTTACAAATTGGTAAATGAGGTACCATGAAGCAGTCAATCCTCAGTAACAAGAATGAGGAGCAGATAAAATAAGAAAAGTCTCTTTCTGAAGGATGCAAAATAAGGAAAACATTGGAGTTGTCAAAACACCATCAACTCTGTCTGCTTTTCAGGTAGCCCATGTCAGCGCGCCTGCACTGCTGCAAGACATGTTGTATTCAATTAAAACAACTCTATTCCCACCTCCTGCTTACCATTGGTTCACTGAAGTGTCACTCTTCTTTGCAGCCTTCTGTCTTGTTCCCGCAGCCGATACCTCACTTCCTTTCAAAGCTCATGAGCAGCGGTAAGGTTCAGCCATCTTCATCTCCTGTTTGGGAGATCTAATTGTTGCCTTCCATCTGTCGTAGTTTGTTTTTAATTTGCCCATCCTGCTGCCTTTCATTTGCTTTCATTAACCCATCCCGCGTTTCATTTGCTTTATCTATCATTGGCTCCGCATGGGGAAGGGAGGGTGCCATAGGTCAGGGCAACGGGTGGTTTCGCAGTGTGAATTTTTCTTACACAGTCCAGGTTAAGTTAGCATGTCTTTTATTCCCTGACTGCGTACGTCGAGCACAACGCTAGCAAACCGTCATACCAAAACGACACACTCAAAAGTGATTCGGAGTAGGTTCTTACACACCTAACATAGCCATCTCGCATTTGTAGACACATGTTCTAGCAAGAACATATTTTGTGAAGGGCACACGCGCCGCATCTCCTTGCAGTCGCTGTAAGCAGTATGGAATGGCAGCAGTGCAGGCATTGTCAGAGAGGCTCTGCTGCCTTGAGCTCACTGTTAGCTGGTGCATGGAGAGGGCTATGCTAGGCAGGGCTCGGAGTGCACAGAGCAGAAGGAGCAGCTGAGTTGCACTGCTGTTGGTGACAAATGTCAACCTGGACTACCCAGGGCCTGTAAACTGCCCTTTGGGCAGCCCAAACCTACACTGAGTCCATGAGCTGCTCCTGATCAAAGAGTGTGTTGTGTGAGTGTGTTTAAGTAGATAGGTGGATAATATGCAGGTAGGCTGACTAGATCTGCTTTAAAATAGTTTACCCTTCCAGGCTTTGTTTGTTTAAATCTGAAGCAAATGTTTATTTATTTCGGTTAGAGGGGAACATTATATCTGTCAGCCTGAGGCAGCATGGTTTAATTTGTTTGCATAAAAGGCCAGACTGTATGTTGGTGGTAAATAAGTGCAAAAGGAAGTGTTCTGTGTCAACATATATTAGCCAGAGGCGTAGTGCAGGATCATGCTATCACGATGTAGTATTAGGACAGGGAAGTGCCTCTAACGGCAGTCGAATGGAAATACAAGTATTGTAAAATATGCAATAAGGAAGGGTTTGGCACTTTCTTTTATTTCTATTTTACTGGTGTCTCTGGGAAGTGGATGTTCTTACTGTGGTTTTCAGCTCCTAGCAGTGATCTTCTATTAGTTAAGTTCTAGCGTTTTATAGCACTTTAGTGAATTTATGCATTAATGATGGTTTAAACAAGATTTGCTTTTATTGTTGCATGCAAGAAATGCAGCTCTTCTTGTACTACAGGCATGGCACTCTGGAATTCCCCATCACCAACTGTTTCCACCTGACTGGGGTTCTTCAAATGGGGTAGCTACATTCCAGTGGCACAGGAAGCAATTCAAGCATCTCATCGATCACCTTGTTAGGTCCCGGCTATCGTGGCTGCGCACATGCGTAGTACGCTCAGCGAGATTTAATGTTTTTGAGGACTTTCAGTAAAGGGCTTCAAGCCCGCCCTTCATTCCCATTGGCTGGTGTCACTGTTTATGCTAAACGGTGGCCAGCCATTGGAAAAGAGCTTTTTGTGTCGTGTACTTTTGGTTTTTGCAGACAACCCACTTGGACGTGCTTGTCTGCTTTCCGTTCATCGCAAACGATGTCTTATCTTTATGGGGCCATGTGTTTAAACACATGGCCCCATAAAGACAAGAAATCGCACAACAGAAGGAAAGCAGGCTGCATGTTTATTTTTGCATCGCGCTTTCACTTTAAACAGTTGGCTGACTGGTGAGTTCTTTTATTTTGTGTCGCAAAGAAATGTCCAGTCTTTTTTGCTCGCAAAAGTAGCTCTAACCGGTAGTCCAGACCTACTCTCTACGTTAAGTTATTTAGCACGAGATTGTCAATTTGTATGTTTTTTTACTACTCAAACTGTACAGTGGGATTGTGAACGGATCAGCCTGTTTAGTTACAAGTCTGTTGCTGAATGTCCTATGTTAGATTAGATGGATGAGTGTGATGCTGATGGTTTGGCGCGTGGTCTGATCTTGTGCCTAACTGGCCCCTATTAATGAGCGTGACCAAGCTGTTTACTGGTGTTACATAACTGACAAGTACAGTAAGCCAAACATGTTTTTTTTATTACCTTTTTTTCCCTAGCTGCTCAGAGACTTATTTTTCTTAAACCGTAGTGGCTCCCGGCGAACATGTTTTTTTTATTAGCATAAATAAACCGGCTGGAGGTGTTGCCCATGAGATAATTGTCTTTCCTAAGCGCCCGCGATGGGTAGATAATTTGGTCGGGTGGGAGTATCTCCTACTGTGTAAATAAATGCTGTCTAGAAACTTCATTAATGCCTTTGTAGAAATATTTGCTTTTATGCAGACCCCACTTGCTATAATAACTCAGCTGAACGCCAAAGATTGGGTTTGACTTCTGAAGTCATTTGAGGCCGATCCTGCGACTAGCAATCCCCCTTGCTCTATATCTTTCTTTGTTGTTAAGTGTCAGAAGTTGGCTGATACCCCAAAAACGTTTTCTCACCTACCTGCCCCCTTCCCTCCCTAGGTTGTCACGCTCTTTCCCTGCCTTTTTCCACCCTTTTTCTTCCTCTTGCTCCCTCTCCTCTGCATCACTCCCACCCTTGCCACCTCCTCCTGTCTCCCCTCGTGCCCTCACAGAGGGACCCTCTCTAGGCAAAGAGCAACGTACTGGGGCCGGAGAAAACGTGTTGGGAGCTGGCAGAACATCTGATATGCATCTGTGGTTGCCTCTTCAAAGAATACAAATTTAGAAAAAAAAAAACGTACGAGTCAGAGAAACACACAAATCTGTGGTGTTTAGTTTGGAGAGCAGCGAGCGTTCGAGCTCCTGTCATTTTAAAAAAAAAAGATATTTGTATTACCTTTTCAAATCAGCCCCTCCATACAGTCGGTCAGCAGTGCTCATGGAATACAGCATAACAACAAATTATTCATTCAACCGCTACCCCTAAACCCACCCAAACCCTCCCTTCCCTCACCTGTGTGCCTTGATAGGTTAGCCCAAACATAAAAATAGTGTATCCACCAACAGTAGGAAGATATACACCCACATAAATAGAATCGTACCGAATCACACCAGTTCATCCAGTACCCCTTGTTGATTTTCCAAGTCCGAGTCATCCCCCGATCCTGCCTCCGGAGTGTGTAACGTTGCCACCAACGCTTCCCAAGCCCTGGCCCCTCCATAGCTTTATCATTAGCAGTGCGCATGGCCTGTTGCAATCGAAGCGTGCCCTCACTTTGTGCCCACTTTAACAGCTCCGACATCCACCTCCTTATATTGGGTCCCAGCGCTGACTTCCAATGTGATGTAAGTTCCCATTTGGCCAATAAAAGGCCCAAGTTAATAAATGTGCTTGTTATTTTCGTTTTGGAGGTATGCGGGAACCAGTGCAATTAGCAGACACCCATATCTAACACAATCGTACGGTCAGTTATTCTGCACAGTAGTGCCCCCACCTCCTCCCAAAAAGTTCCCAGATTAGTGCAGCCCCACATCATGTGCCGAAAATCAGCCCCTTTTAGTTTACATCTTGGACATTGTGCATCCGCATCCCCAAAATACTGAGGGAGTTTAGCTGGAGTTAAATATGCTCTATGTAAAACATAAAACTATATCAACTGAAACCTGGCATTCCTGGTACTCTTCCAGGACCTTCTCACTAGTTGCACCCAAACGTGTTCAGGGATTCTTTGCCAAGATCCACTTCCCATTTCCCGTGAAGCACAGGTAATGGTTGCAACCCCTCCGTCGACAGACGTTCATAAAGGCACGTGATGGCCTTAAACGTTCCTGCTGCCATTACAACATATTGACACCCTAACGAGGTTCGCGGCTCGGAAAGTCCTGTCCCCCAGTAACGTTGTATTGCCGAGGTAAGGGCCGAATGGAGTAAATAATCCCCCAGCGGAAGGTCATATTTCAGCTGTAATGCCTGGAACGACAACATAACTTTGTTTTCATAAAGGTCTCCTATCATTTGTAGGCCTAACTCTTCCCAAGTGGCCTACGCTGCCCAATTTCCACCATGAGGGAAAGTGGTACACATACCCAACAATATCTCCGGGGCATATGGGCGAGGGTATCCTGCTCTGCGCTGACTCCTGTTCCAACATAGACGTAACGTGCGCTCTTCCATATTGAGCGGTTCAAGACACATCTTCTGCTGGAGTACTATGAAGGATAAAAAATATCGAGGGATGCGGCGCCCTTCAGGGCCGTCTGGGCCCTGAAACTCCCTGGCAACAGTCTGAGTGAGCCATTGTAGTTGCGCCGCCAGATGTGCGAGCATGCAATTGTTCCTTTATTGGAGGTGGGAGCCAGCTGGCAGTGTTACAGTCTTCTTCTTTATGGTTCTGGAACATTATTCTGTCACCCACCCACTCTCCCTCTGCCGCTGTTTACTGTACCCCTCTACCCCTCACGTTTTCCGTGTTGTCTTCTATACTACTCTACTCTCTACTCTCTACTAATCTCTCCTATTCACTCGCTACTACTCACTCTCTACTACTCTCTACTACCCATTCTCTACTACTCTCTCTACTACTCTCTGCTACTCTCTGCTACTCTCTACTACTCTCTACTCTACTACTCACTCTACTACTCACGCTCTACTACTCTCTACTACTCACGCTCTACTACCCTCTACTACTCTACTCTCTACTACTCTCTACTACTCACTCTCTACCACTCTCAACTACTTTCTACTCTCTACTACTCTCTACTACTTTCTACTACTCACTCTCTACTATTCACTCTCTACTACTCACTTTCTACTACTAATTCTCTACTACTCTCTAGTACTCACTCTCTACTACTCACTCTCTACTACTCTCTCTACTAATCTCTACTACTCTCTATGACTCTCTCTCTACTACTCACTCTACTACTCTCTACTACTCACTCTCTACTACTCACTCTCTACTACTCTCTATTACTCAGTACTACTCATTCTCTACTACTCACTCTACTGCTCTCTCTACTACTCTCCACTACTCATGCTCTACTACTCACTCTCTACTACTTACTCTACTACTCACTCTCTACTATTCACTCTCTACTACTCTCTACTCACTATTTACTACTCTCTACTACTCACTCTCTACTATTTACTCTCGACTCACTCTCTACTACTCAATCTGTACTACTCAGTACTCCTCATTCTCTACTACTCACTCTACTGCTCTCTCTACTACTCTCTACTACTCACGCTCTACTACTCACTCTCTACTACTCACTCTACTACTCACTCTCTACTATTTACTCTCGACTCACTCTCTACTACTCTCTACTACTCACTCTCTACTACTCACTCTCTACTCTCTACTACTCACTGATTGTTTGGTGTGCTCCTGTGGCGGAAGCCGGGAGCGAGGTTGTGCGCTATTTTAATATTTTGTGTCACTTTAATAACTCTGTGATTTTAAATACACTTACGTCTTTTGGGGAATCTTGTGGTCCAAAGCAGCCGAATTATTGCTGCAGCGAGACCGCCCCAGAACATTGTTTGGCGCCAGCGTGCTGAAACCGGAGGCCACGCCCCTTCCGAGGCCACGCCCCCTCCCACAAACCTTTACTTAAGACGCCGACTGTAGGCGCCAGGTAACTGATTGTTTGGTGTGCTCCTGAGGCAGAAGCCGGGAGTGAGGTTGTGCGCTATTTTAATATTTTGTGTCACTTTAATAACTCTGTGATTTTAAATACACTTACATCTTTTGGGGAATCTTGTGGTCCAAAGCAGCCGAATTATTGCTGCAGTGAGACCTTCCCAGAACATTGTTTGGCGCCAGCGCGCCGAAACCGGAGGCCACCCCCCTTCCGAGGTCACGCCCCCTCCCACCTCACCGGAAGTAGCATAAATTATGTGCATGTTCCGGACGCGCAGCGGACGAGCGCAGCGGGCGCGACGAAGGCGCGCCAAAGGCGCGCCTAAGGCTAGCCCGTCTGCGCCCGTCCGCGCTCGACCGGGCTCAGGGCCAGAACCCATGCCGGATGGGCCCACCGATAGGGTGAGTTACTCGCGTCGTGATTTACTACGTCTTAGACCAACAAAAAACACACAATGTAATTATGTTCACGATTCAGACGGTCATTTCATAAACTGTGTTACCTGCCCCCCGGTCAAATTACAACTGACCCAGGCACCAATCTCACACTCTGGCCTGAAATTAGCAGGACTGAATTGTAGGTCGCTCCCTATGCACGCACTGCTTATAAACCATCTGCTCGTGGACCATGAGCTAGACATCTTGTTTCTTACGGAAACTTGGCTCACAACGCATTCGGACTCGGATGTGGTCTTGGCTCTGGCCCCGGGTTTCCTGATCCAGTCCCAAGTACGCCCCCCTGGTAGAGGGGGCGGTCTGGCCATTCTGTACAGAGATCACTTCTCATGCAGAATTAGCGATGCTCACATCAAGGACTCAGAGAGTTGCCATTTTACCATCCACCTGGCCCCGACAACCTCTCTGACAGGTATTCTGGTGTATCGCCCTCCTGGCCATTTCGGCCCCTTTGCCAGCGCCCTACTAGATTCTATATCAGCACTTGCCCACTCTACTTCTAATTTTACTGTGCTAGGGGACCTCAATATCCATTGATACTAGACTTGGCTGCTTATGGCCTCCAACTGGCCAATACCGGAGCCACCCATATCAAGGGCCACTTGCTAGACCCAGTTTTTGCAAATGTCCATACCCTCCAGGCTAGACCTTCCTGCCCCCTCCCCTGGACTGACCATTTTCTGGTCCCTCTTTTTTGGCCAGGAGAATTCAAGAAACCCCCCAAGCCCACCACGTACACCCAGGACAGGGCATGGTCCAGACTTTCAATCAAGGACTGGACCAGAGCTCTGGAATCAACGACCCCCGCCCCCTCTGGGGACCCTGTTATAGCTGATAGCAACTTCAGGAAGTGGATTTCCGACTCACTTGATTCTATTATACCCATAAAAACCCGCGAAGACAAGAGCGGAAAGACAGGTTCGGCTCCCTGGTTCAACCCAGAACTCAGAGCCCTCCGCAAGGAATGTAAAAAAGCGGAGCGACTGTAGAGGAAAGACTGGCTCCACTCCAATAAAGACTCATATCGGTGTGAGAGCATATAAATCCGCCCTGAAAACCTCTAAAGCCTCCTACTATGATGATAGGATAAAAAATGCCACTAACTCCGCAAGAGAATCCTATCTCATCGTCAAAGAACTCCTAAAGGTTCCACAACCCCCACCACTGACCAGGAACCTACCAGACAGGAGTAAAGAATTAGCTAAATACTTCGACTATAAAATCTCCCACATCTTAGACTCACTTCCGCAGTCTAGTCAGCTTTCTTGCTGGGACAATGTGACGTTTGACACTTGTCCAGCAAGGGCCTCTCGCCCGCAGCTTAATGCCTTTAGAGTGGTTTCATCGGACGAAGTCGAGAAAACTCTGGTCAAGATGAAAAGTGGCTCTCCTCGTGACCCTGCTCCCATGAGGTTTCTGAAAGCAGTCGCTCCTGCGATCGCTCCTCCAGTTTTGGAGTTGATCAATGCCTCACTGTCCCAAGGCACCGTCCCTCCTAGCTGGAAGGGGGCGGTAGTTAAAGCCCTTCTTAAAAAAACCCAATTGGATCCCGCTGATCTGGCCAATTATAGACCGATCTCGCTCCTTCCGGGCATCAGCAAAATCGCCGAAAAACTGGTCAACGCCCAGCTGTCCCAGTTTCTGGAATCCAACAATTTGCTGCGACGGTCCCAAACGGGGTTTCGCCCTGGCCAAGGTACGGACACTGCTCTCCTCGCCGTCATCGAGGAGGCAAGGTGCATTTTGGATTCGGGGGGGTCAGTGGCAGTGATCCTCCTGGACCTGAGTGCAGCCTTTGACACGGTGAACCACCGTGTCCTGCTCCACCGGCTGGCCAGGGCGGGACTCGGGGGCTCAGCGTTGGCCTGGATAGAGTCATTCCTGTCGGGCCGGTCGTTTCAGGTCTGGGATGGCAACTCCCGCTCTGACCCCCTCCCTCTCACAAGTGGGGTTCCCCAGGGTTCCTCACTGAGTCCTACCCTTTTTAATGCCTATATGGCCCCTTTGGAGGATGTAGTTGCCCCCTTCGGCATCAAGATTGTGAGTTATGCGGACGACATGCAACTGGTCGTCTCTCTCTCACACCTTGATCAATGCCCAGATAATCTGCTGCACTGCCTCCAGAAAATCCACCTCTGGATGTGCGAATCCTCACTCAAACTCAACGGGTCCAAAACAGAAGTTATGCTGATGGGTAAGAAGTGGTCAGCAATTCCATCTTCTGTTTGGCCCGATACCATGGGTGAGGTGCCCCCCCCAGGAAAGAAATTAAGAGTCTGGGGGTCTGGCTTGAACCGGACTTATCCATGAAAACCCAGGCAACTAAAACAGCCGGAACCTGTTTTGGACTTATGCGGTAAGTCCGCAAGATCCTTCCTCTGCTCCCCCCTCTATCCAGGAAACTCCTGGTTCAAGGACTGGTTCTTGCACGACTGGATTACAGCAATGCTGTCTATTTAGGAGCCCCTGAAGCTACTCTGGGCAAGCTACAACGAACCCAAAATGCAGCTGCCCGGATGCTGATGGGTCTTCCCTCCAGATCCTCTGCCAGACCAGCACTTAAGGCGCTCCACTGGCTACCAGTGCGAGAGAGGATCGAGTTTAAGGCAATGTGCATCGCCCACAAGCTCCTCAATGGACAAGGCCCCTCGATCCTAGGAGACATGGTCACCCCGTACAAAGCCTCGAGATCACTGCGCTCGGACAATGAGCGACTGGCGAATATCCCCAAGTTTAGGAGGGCACGTACCGGAGGTCGCCGCTTCTCAGTAAAGGCGGCCACCTGCTGGAACTTGCTTCCCCGCAGTTTGCGGTTGGAACCCTGCTACTTGCGCTTTCGCAAGCAGCTCAAAACTCTTCTCTTCCCTAAATAAAAATTTTCTTTTTTCCCTTCCCCTCTCAGCCAACTTCTCAGGTCTCACAGCGCGGGGATGCCTCCGGGTCACCAGGCGCCTTACAAATCCTTAAATAAATAAATAAATAAAAATACACTCTACACTCTACTCTCTACCTCTCTCTACGCGCACACATATGCACATATATGTGTATGTATATATGCATATATATGCATATGCATTTATATATATGTATGTGTATATATATATATATACATACATATATAAACATACATATACATCTACATATCTATATAAGTACAAATACAAATGCATGCATACATATATTTATACATATATGCATGCATATGCATGCAATGTACATGAAAGTTTGAAAAACTCTAATAAAAGCAAAGCTAAAAAGCCACCTAATTACAAACAGAATTGCTTTAACTTAAACGAGGACGAGCCCTATTGCATTT
The DNA here is from genome assembly GCF_964261635.1 of Lissotriton helveticus. NCBI lineage: Eukaryota > Metazoa > Chordata > Amphibia > Caudata > Salamandridae > Lissotriton > Lissotriton helveticus. Next base: position 1,286,873,756 of record NC_136057.1, on the reverse strand, counting down.
TCAATGCTTGTTTTTGTAACCATGAGTGAGTCGGCCATGCCCAGACACATAAGAGGTGGCACGTCTCATGGTAGGCTAAGTGCAGTTTCTAGCTTCACAACGCAGTTTAGACAATAGATCTTCCATACTGCCTCTTTGTACGTTAACCCCTTGCATGCAGCCACGATTCTGCGCCTGTGCTGCAAAAATGGCAAGTGGGCGGGTTTATGACGGCCCCCAGCCGTCATCAGCACACGAGTGCCGTAGTGCATGATGCTGGGGGCCGTCATCAGCATGGAAGGGGTTAATTTGTTGTTCGCAGAACCCAGGTGCCGTCTTGGCACCAAATCAGTGTATTTGCCTGTTCATGTAACCAAAACATGCAGTTCTGAACTCTTCCATCCCTGCTTTCCCCATACAAAGGTGTGTCTCCTGTGCCTATTAAGTGCTATTAACTTAAACAAATGCATATCTAGGAGAACGTTTGGTAGCCGAGAAGTGTGGCATAATATAAAGATTCCTTTCACTTTGTTGCAAGATTGTAAAATACGTACATTCATTTAGTGATAAAAAAAGCGCAATTTGTTAAAATCTTCTACAAGTTAAAGACAAATTATTCCTCATCTTTTTACGGTGGAAAGAGAGCGAGAGAGAATGAGAGTGAGAGAGAGATAGAAAGAGAGAGAGAGAGAGAGAGAGAGACCCACATCCACTGACAACTCTACCAGCAAGGCTTCTTGTAGCAGATATGAAGAAGAGTGCATGCAGCGGAAACACATTTAAATAAGTGATCCCATGGCCATTGTGTTGTATGTGAATGCAGTCATGAATTCCTGGGGAGAACTATCAGGCCCAGATGGGAGCAGGGACATAGCTTCAGCAGGGGTGTTTTGGAATAGGTAGGGTTTCAACTTCAGTGGGGGTGTTTGGGTTGTGACACTCCATAAAAGGTAATTGGGTCTGGGGGCCTGAGTCTGGCCTGCTATGTCCGAGTGGCTTTTTCTCATCATTCTCATTTTACTAAGAGATTTTAACGTGAATATATATAGTGATTGGTTTACCAAAAAGGTAGTAAATCTGCACCCATAGAAGTATTCCTTGAATCGGCGCGAATGTACAACTTTTTGGAATTCAAAAACATTGGCAGTAGTCTTGGAAAGCTGGGCCACTCTCACGTTTCTAAGCATACTATTGTCAATCAAACACCCAAATGGTGATGGGATAAATGCTTGCAAATATCCTAACCATGGGAAACCACTCAGGTAGCATTCCAATCCATCATTTTTCACCCAGTGTGCCACTATAGAAAAAGGATCCCACTTAATGCAAATAAGTACTGATAATGTTCCTCATGGAAACATCCCAAACCTTGATCATCTCACCCTACAACCTGCAGTCCACTGGCATTTAGTTGGATAATTTGAGAATCCCCCACCCTGAATCTCAATGACTAAGCTGAGCCCCTGGACTGGATGTTTTACACAAGTATAGTAAGTGGAAATTCAGTATGTGCAGGAATTGTGGGGCATATTATCAAGGGATTTATCTCCGCTTTTTTGGCTTTAAAAGCCAAGAAAGCGGAGATAAAATTATCTCCCTATCAGCAACAGGGTGCTAACATGCAAATTCGCATGTTAGCACCCTTTTTCTCTACGCTACCCCTTGCATCTCTAATGAGATGCAAAGGGGGCGTTCGAGAGAAAAATAATAGGAGAAATGTTGTTAAGCGACATTTCTCCTATTATCAAGGATTTTGCTAACCCTGTTAGTGATAAAAAAAAGAAGCGCTAACCGCGGTTAGCGCTGCTTTTTTTACACATGGTATTTTCCTGACTTAGCCATGATATCCTATGGAAGGTGGATATCATGGCTAAGTTTGTGAGTCCCTATCATCAAGCTAGCACAAAACTTCGAGAGATTATCGTTGGTTTTCCAGCGATAATCTCCCATTTGGCAGTTAGCGCGAGGATTTTTATCACTTCTGAGATAAACCTTACTAATAGCAAGTTATCTCTGCGATAATTTCCGGCGATGCTTAGCGATAAAAAATTCATTGCTAAGCCTCGTTAGCGATAAATATCGCTAATCGTTGGTAATATGCCCCTGTATCTATTATTTTGTTCAGTACATAGGGAAATTATGCGGTGAAATGAGGATGTCACCTGCTGAAGAGGAACATATCTAAAAGTGTGGATTTCAAGCACAGATCTTAGACACTATGCTTTGGACTGATAATATTAGTCACCAAAGAATATTGTGAGTGATTTCAAGTGTCATTGACTGTCTTGTATGTTTTTGAAGCAGTGATCATGAGACCTGCTGTGTAGAGCTGGCTCCCAAGTCTATCAATTGCAACAAGCATTTGGTTATCTAGTGAAACCACTCTTAAGAACTCTGGGGCAGATCTACAAGAAACGAATGCAGCGTGATGCAGCAAGTCATTTCGCTGTGCCGCGCTGTGTTAGTATCGAAGCACAGGGATGCAACATATTTACAACAATTTGTTGTATCTCTGTGCTTCCTCCTGCGCTGGCGCACAAACTGCAGCCATGAGCCGGCGCAGGCACCCTTGCACCATGGTGCAAGGATGCCTGCATCATGGGGAGATTATTTTTGAGCAGGAATGGGCACCTTCCTGCACAAAACAATCAATTTAGATGATTTCCTGTGTGCTGTAGAATGCAGCACGCATTGAAAAAGAAAAAAAGAGGAGAAATGAAAACATTTCACCTCGCTACGCCACCCCTAGGGTGGCGTAGCATTCAGACGCATATCCAGATTTACGATTTCTCGTAAATCTGGAAATGCATCAGTGGACATGGGTGTTAAGTGGGAACACCCACAGCAACACCCATGTCACACCCCTATCACGCAAAGTGTTGCATGAACAGGGGCGACATTTACAAGTACAGGTTAAGTCAAGCAGGGTGACTTTACCCGGCTTGCAACTATCACTCGGCAGGCTGCGCCACAGGTGCGTCACACAGTGTGATGCACCGGCGGTGCATGGGGCTTGTACATCTGCTGCTCCATTTAGAACACTTCCAGTTTCTATTGATTTTTTTGTTCAGGTGTGGTTTAAAATTAACCATTTTTCACAATTTCGTTCAACAGCCCCCCTCTGTTGTTGTTTTTAAAGAGCATTTAATTTTGACCTATGTTTCTGTTAAAGGTCTGGTGTAAATCGAAACTCACCACTTGTCACCTATTTCCTAACTAAAAAACCTAAAAGGTGCCCTTACCTCCTGTCCACCATTGACCAATGTTATCAGTTCAGGGACCATTCCAATGCACTCTTTCTTTTAATTTAAAGAAACACTCTTGGTAAAATTAAAAAAAACTTTTGTTAAGAATGTAACTGTGCTTGTGTTCATTCACATGCACCATTTGGCAAAGCATTTTCCAAAATGACTTAATCTCCAAGTCCCCCAAGTTATTTTTGTATTTGATGCTATTTTGCATAAATACCATGGCCAGGGTTGTGAGTGGCCTATTGAATTCCAATATGCGGGGTAAATCCTGTTATAGCATATATATCAGAATTAAGAGTGTGACTGATTTTATTGTATTAGTGCATAACGAGTTTGATGAACACCGTATGCCTTATGTTGAATGTTGAAGTACTTGTATAGCGCCCGAATCACCCCACATGGGGTCTCTCAGGCGCTTGTACGAATACCGCTGTGGAACCCTTCCTGGCTTTTCCCTGTGAGACACCCACTCCTGGGCGCCCCCAAGGTGCAGCCAGGCATCCTAGCACTTTTGGGGCCGTTGTGGAGGTTAAGCAAGCTATTGCAGAGTGGGACCCATGATTAGAATAGGCACCGAGGCGAGAATTATCAGGTCCGAGGAAATTGAGCCCAAGACCCGCCGAGGCGGGAATTGAACCCTGGTCCCGGGCCAGACCTCTGCTTCAGGGTCTGCCGCTCTAACCATTGAGCCACACTTCTCCACGAGGGGTTTTGGCAGGCCAAACCTGTCAGTATTTATCAGGGGGAAATTCCATGGTTAATACCAAATAAGTGGATTTTGGTGCTGTTATTGCTAAAATCCATATGTGATGCCTCATTTTAGCGGAAAAACTCAAAATAAGTAAAATTTTTCACACCCGCTAAAAATAATGTATCTCATAGTCTCATCATTTCTTTTACCAATTCGTGCCTAAGAGATGACTATGATGGAAAATGCACACTTTCTACCACATATTCTCATCGGCCGGCACAGGTAAGCTCAATGGGGCGGCGCAGGGCACGGCAGGGGGGGAGGCCGACAGACGACTGAATAGGTGTTAATTATTTATTTAATTATACCTATTTCACCGTCTGTCGGCTATCCTTCCCACCGCACCACCAAGTTTACCTGTGTCGGCCGCCTATGCATATTATTGCAGGTAAACCGGACTGTGGCCCACTTTTCTGACCCAATCCAACAGGAACTTCTAGTAGGCCAAATACAAGCTATAGCTGGAACAATGACTGCAGTTCGGCTCCTCTTTTTGAAAATGAGCCATTGCATGCAGGGCACCCTGGTGCCAGTAGCGGCTCTGTTAAAGAAAGGATAGATTGCCTTCATATTCATCGTGTTGGAAAGGAATAATGCATGGAGCATGAATATTTCAGAATCAGGCAGCCTCCTTGCTTTGTAAGTTTCCCCCTGCTGATTGCAAGGTAATTGGCTCCATTGACTATTCAACAAGGCACTAAACGCCTGCTGTTTTCAACTTTTCATTTCTTCTGCTAGCCCTTTGCCTCCTCACACATCCATTTGATGTTTGCTAAAGGTTCTTTACACATAATAAAATAATAAAACTGATTGTTGATTCTTTTCATGATCAATAATTGATTAGGCAGAAAACAGTATTGCTACTTGTGTGAAACATGAAAATACCTTAGGCAGTAATATTCCAATGAGCAGTGACTAGCACTGTGGTGAATTAGAAGAGTTTCATTTTTATCCAAGGTATGCCCTCTGGAGTTGTGAATAGCACACCTTTCACAGGGCCTTGTTTATTAGGTGTCACATAGAACGCTTAAGCTATATCATGTAAATAAAAATGGCTATATTTACATATGTGCATATTTACTGCTTTACCTAGGTGTTACTCTATGCTTTTGTGCTATTCACCCATGTAGAGTGTATATTTACAGCTATGTTTTGAATAACATCTCTCCACTACCTCAAATCAGGGCTGGAGCCAACTACAACAGGATATAAAAGTTCAAATTGGTGCTAGTGACTGTGCATACATGTGGAAATCTCCAACACCGTGGCTTAACTCGAGATGGGGAAACTGTGTTATGAAGTACACAAATATAAAAATATTTTAATGGAAAATATAAATGTAAATTAATTGTTAATATTTATGTTTATCATAAACTTGAGAAAATAAAATGTTGCAGTACATCAACTCATCAAATTTAAAGCGTATTGTATTATTAATTTATATAGACAATTTCATTTATAAATAAGAACTTGTGGGCGCTATCTATCAGACAATCTGCATGATATCCCCGCATTATTTATTGTGTACATGAGACCACTTGCCGATATCATCTTGCATCACGGGATTAAAATCGTCACCTATGTGGAAGACATGCAGCTGGTAATTACCCTCAGTGGTCCTCAAAACTTTTCCTCAGATTTTGAAACCAGTGTGGAGAATGTGACCTCTTCGACGGAACATTTCTGCCTTAGACTTAACACAGGAAAATCAGAACTAATGCTCCTGGGCAACGCCTCTAGCATGATTCCTAAACAGACATGGCCTGCTTGCCTTGGCCCGCCCCATCCCCCAAGACTAGGATCAAAAGCCTGGGCGTTTGGTTGGATAACTCTTAAATTTGAACATTAAGCAGGAAAACTGGCAGAAGCCTGCCTTGGCATTCTCAGACTGCTCCGGAAAGTTGTTTCTCTCCTTCCCTGGTCCTATCATGCATGGACTATGGCAATTCTCTTTACCTAAGAGCACCTAAAGCAGTGATATGGAAGTTCCACGTCATACAAAATTGCACTGCTAGGCTGTTGCTTGGGATCCCGAAAACTCAGTCGGACAGCCGGCCCTGAAGACCCTACTCTGGTTGCCAATTCTGGAAAGAGTAAAAATCATATCTCTGTGCATAGCCCATGAGACCCTGTGGGAAAATGGACCAGCAATCAACATCTCCCTCATTACCTCCTCCCACCCCAGGAAATGCCTTTGATCGGCCAATCTACTTCGCAGCCACCCCTAAAATCAGGAGGGTAAGAAGCGGAGGAATATCTTTTTCCTACAATGTAGCTAGACTATGGAACACCCTGCCCCCACACCTTTGTTTAGAATTTCACCATCTCCCCTTTCGAAAAACTTCTTAAAACTTGGTTATTTCAACACTCTGCTCTATAATCTATCAGTCTCCCTCCTGTTCCTCCGCTACCGCTGGGATGCCCTAGGGTAGCTATGCGCTTTACAAATGCTAAATAATAATATTAATAATAATAATAATAGTCAGAATACGGATGGCACTAGAATGCATGGTCGAGGACGATGTTGTCCTCGAGAATAGATAAGGCAATAGATCCCTAAAGACAAGATTCAGAACAACATTTTCAATACAATTGGAGAGTATGAATGGACTGAAAAAGCTAGAGATTAAAAATTTGGAAAACCATGAAGGTTTATTAAAATATTAAAGTGCAATACAAAAGAATAAAAATAGAAGCATTTCAATTAATCGATCAAAGAAAATGAAAATTAATTGCATGTAGGCTCTCAGAGTTCAAAATATTTCAACATAAAGCAAAATCTGTAAAATGGACGAAGGACCTTTTTACGAGTTCGACAGTCCGTAGGATTGTCAAACCCATGGTGGCAGTCTGACCACCGCCACACCAGCAGCAGTTCCTCCGCAATGGCAGAGGAGCATCACCACACTGGCTTAGCCAGCAGCTAAAAAATAAAACAATATTGTTTTATTTTTTCAGCAGCTGTCTGAGCTAGTGTGTGTGGGAATGGTTGGGGCTGGATGAGAGAAGCGTGCAAATTGCACAGGGAGTCTCTGATGCTGTACCAGGGGCTGTTGGGATTAGGAAGCAGAAAAGCCCTGGGGCGCGAAGAGGCAGAAGCAGCGGCAGGTAAGCTTTATTTATTTATTTTAAAACCTGCAATCCCCTGTATATCCTCAAAACCCCCCCACATCCCTCCACCCGCCACCATTGTTTATATGTGTTGGCCTCCATTGCGCCAAACTACGGTCCTGCCAGCAGTTTTATTAGTGCGGCGGTCGTACCGCCACAGGACCACTGCTACAGCCGGGATCAAGGATCCAGCGACAGTTGCATAGTGGTCAGAGTACCACTATGCTGGTGGTGCCACTGCGGTACCGTCAAGCATATTAAGAGTTGTGTGTCCACCGCCCTTTTCAAGGCAGTAAGCCTGCCATAAAAAGGGTGGCAGAGAGGCTGCAAAGGGGGCCTTAACAGTACCCCCTGCTGCTACTGGGCCTGTGGTTCATGGGAGGGGGAACATGTAGTGCCCCCCCTGGTTTTGCACCCCCAGTTCCTGCATGGAATGGCATGCATGCCACATTGTTTAGGAAGGTGCAGTCGGCGGTCTTCAAAGAGCCTGACAGACTGCCTCTATACACCTCTGCAGCACCGCCCGCCAGGCCAGGATTTAACTCCTAATCTGGCGGACAGCAGCACCACAGTTTTGATGGCCCTACAGTGGTGCACTGCCCACTGTAGGACCGTAAAAGTTGTAATGAGGCCCCAAGACTTAATAGTGCAGCAAATTGACAGAGATTGGGGTGGCATCCCTAGTAGAGACCCAAAAACAACTGACACACCCCAAAATCTAGGGTTTATATAGGCAATATCACCATAGAAAATGATGGAAAATGAAATGTAAGCATGTATGCGCGAGAGTTACATAATATAACTCTAGCATCCTAACACTATCCGACAACATGAATATTGATTCACCCCTTCTCACCCAATGTCATCCTGGGGAGTCAGACCAAACTAGTTCCTTGAACAATAAGAAAGAGTCTTGAATGAATGCTTTATAGTGTGCTAGTAGGTAGAACCTTGGAAATTATCTAAAGGCTTCCTCTATAGAGTTCTTCAAGAACAACATGTCATACAAAATAACCAGTGCACATTTTGAGGTGTGAAGACCTCAATGTGAAATATACACACACAATGTCCGCAACCATGTTCTAAAAAACCGAGGGTTCCATACATTAAACATTTGCCTTTCTAACACCTAGAGTTATTTTTAATCCACCATCTTTCTCACACCACTTTCACGTAGTACCTCACACTTCACTACGACAGCTCAAAAGAAATCTGGAAAAGAGCCCCACTGCGGGGCCCATTGGACATTGCATCGCCGGCCCAAAGAGGAGCTGCCCTATGATGAAGCATTACAAAAGGGGGTGGTGATGGACGGAGCATCTGAATCAATCAAACACTCACACCCAGTCAAAAGATCTGGGTTTAATCCATCACCGTGCTTTAGCCCATTCTGCCACCCCAGTACAGACATGGCTATATGCAAATCAGTCTGACCCTGTGCCTCATGGGAACAGTCCAGCCCGAACTGCCAAGCCATGTCTTCCCTGGACCGGAAACAAGCTTCAGAGGACTGGTTTCTGGCATTCCAGCCGTCTTCAGCCCGGCTTGCTTGAATCCAGTGGCAAAGTGAGCCAGGGACTCACGTCTGAGCATACCCTGCCACACTTATGGCAGCCAAAAGCGGTACAAAAGGGGGTGGTGATGGACGGAGCATCTGAATCAATCAAACACTCACACCCAGTCAAAAGATCTGGGTTTAATCCATCACCGTTCTTTAGCCCACTCTGCCACCCCAGTTCAGACATGGCTATATGCAAATCAGTCTGACCCTGTGCCTCATGGGAACAGTCCAGCCCGAACTGCCAAGCCATGTCTTCCCTGGACCGGAAACAAGCTTCCGAGGACCGGTTTCTGGCATGCCAGCTGTCTTCAGCCCGGCTTGCTTGAATCCAGTGGCAAACTGAGCAAGGGACTCACATCTGAGCATACCCTGCCACACTTATGGCGACCAAAAGCGGTACAAAAGGGGGTGGTGATGGACGGAGCATCTGAATCAATCAAACACTCACACCCAGTCAAAAGATCTGGGTTTAATCCATCACCGTTCTTTAGCCCACTCTGCCACCCCAGTTCAGACATGGCTATATGCAAATCAGTCTGACCCTGTGCCTCATGGGAACAGTCCAGCCCGAACTGCGATGGATTAATCCCAGATCTTTTGACTGTGTTTGATTGATTCAAATGCCCCGTCCATCACCACCCCCTTTTGTACCGCTTCTGGCCGCCACAAGTGTGGCAGGGTATGCTCAGACGTGAGTCCCTTGCTCACTTTGCCACTGGATTCAAGCAAGCCGGGCTGAAGACGGCTGGAATGCCAGAAACCGGTCCTGGGAAGCTTGTTTCCGGTCCAGGGAAGACATGGCTTGTCAGTTCGGGCTGGACTGTTCCCATGAGGCACAGGGTCAGACTGAATTGCATATAGCCATGTCTGAACTGGGGTGGCAGAGTGGGCTAAAGAACGGTGATGGATTAAACCCAGATCTTTTGACTGGGTGTGAGTGTTTGATTGATTCAAATGCCCCGTCCATCACCACCCCCTTTTGTACCGCTTTTGGCTGCCACAAGTGTGGCAGGGTATGCTCAGACGTGAGTCCCTTGCTCACTTTGCCACTGGATTCAAGCAAGCCGGGCTGAAGACGGCTGGAATGCCAGAAACCAGTCCTCTGAAGCTTGTTTCCGGTCCAGGGAAGACATGGCTTGGCAGTTCGGGCTGGACTGTTCCCATGAGGAACAGGGTCAGACTGATTTGCATATAGCCATGTCTGAACTGGGGTGGCAGAGTGGGCTAAAGAACGGTGATGGATTAAACCCAGATCTTTTGACTGGGTGTGAGTGTTTGATTGATTCAAATGCCCCGTCCATCACCACCCCCTTTTGTACCTATGATGAAGCATGACACCTCTTGGGGTGTGTGAGGGCTCTTGCTCCTGAATGATCAGATCCCCCGACTTGATCCCTCATGCTTCTCTGACCTCTTCCATTATTGTAAGTGCACACCTCTGTGTATACTTGTATACATAACCTTTTGATACAGATATCACTGTGGCTTATATCTAGGTGTGAATCTCTAGCCACTCCCATGGCCTGTGTTGTGGCCTATCAGATTCGAAATCACTATTGCTGTGACACACTGCTTTTTGGAGATATGGCACAGCGGAGCATAAGGTACTTCAAAAGTAAGCAGGCCCCCAACACAAATTTCAAAGACTCAGACCCAAAATCACATTTAGTGTCTGAAAATAGACTATAAGAAGGAGAGCTCAAGAGGGCCTGGCCAAGCAGACTAGAATGGCGGATGTGCTTTAGTGGCACTCCGTACCATCCACCCTGCTGCCACACTAAATGTGCAGTTTGGGCCTGCATCCACAACACATTTTAGCTCCCCAGGAGAAGCCTTGAGTATTGGCAGCACACCGCTGGCGAATTGAGCAGTTCCATGTACCATGTGTCACGTACAACGGCCAGATCGCAGGCTGTACCACTTGAGTGAAAATACCATCTGACGTTGAGAGCTGAGGTGCAACCCCAAGGCCTGATGAATCTGGGCAACCACTACACCAGCCTGCACTGCAGACAAGACATATGGTGGGTAACAGCACTACCTTAGAAGCCCTCAGCAAGGTGCTGGACGGGAGACGAGGTGGAAAGCCCCGTCCCTGCATCACTGGGGAGCGACCTGCCCTTACATTTGCAGCGGTGACCATGATCAACACTGGCCCACTCCACGGCAGAGGGACCTATCCCCAACTTAAAGGCATGGCCGCGCAGGCTGGGGGATCTTGTCTGTTGATTGTCCCAAGATTTTCTGCGGGCACAATACACTTGGCCATCTTCACACCCTCGGCATCTAGCCACCTCAAGCTACCGGACGCTTAAGGCCCTCTCTGGGGCAAATCCTATCAGCAGCCGATGGGGCATGCCTTCCCCAACTGGTCTTTAGTGCCTATATCAGGCCACGCCACGCGATTGAACCAGCCACAGTGCCTTACCCCCTGCTGCGCTCCATAGGAGGTATTCTGTGTGGGACTCTGCTGCTGTGGCCATTTTTGGCCATTTTCGGTCTAATTTCAATGAGGTAGGCCAGCGCCTGGTCCTGGGATGCGGGGCCGAGAGCCGATGGCTCCAACCACCTAAATCAGACACTCATCTTGTTCATCAGCAGCCACAGCAATGCCTCCTGCCTCCCGCTTCTGGTGTGCCACCTGCAATGGCAGACTTTTGGCACCCATTTCAGGGTGAGCCATCACAGCAGCACACCTAGCTCACTGTCACCCTCTATACAGCCTGTAGAAAGGTCTGGCCTCTGTGGGGTGCACCGATGAGTTTGCACCTTCAAACGGCTCCATGACCTGTCTGAGCCCGGGGTTGCAGCAAGGCCCAATTGGCTGGAAGGCCCTGTCCGGCGGTGATCCATTTGGCATTGCTCTCCGGGGCCCATTGGGGGAAGCCCCAAACTGGGGCATAGCGCAGTGACAAACTGGCTACCTGGCTAGCGGCCTCGCAACATTCCCCCCCAGCTGATCACCATCATGGTGGACAGGCAGGCGAGATGTGCCATGCCTCCTCGGCATCGTTAATTACAAAAAAACACTGTAGGTGCATATCAGGAGGTGAGTTCTCAACACACCAGAACTTTAAGCCCCACAGCTTCACCAGGTACTGAATGAACCCCCCTACCTCACATCTTCACACAGTGGTGGGGACCTACTGCACGCCTCCCTTTAAGGACTTACTGACTCATGACCCCACAATACAATAGTGCACGCCAACACAACCTTCGGTCTCCAGATCGGGACACAAGGAAACACTCCTCTTAAAATTGACACACACCAGAGTCCAGGGACTGTCAAACATTATTACCAACTGCCTTATCTATCTGCTATATCCCAACCTACCTCCATGGGCACTCTGCTCAGGTGGGGCCCCACTTACATTGCGGGACTTCAGAGTCTGATATCTGGGCATTCGCCTATATCGCTCTCCACCTGACCATCTGGATGGCAACCTCTGACATGTACAACTATGGAAGGAGCTCCCACTTGCCACCATGGGTGGGATTGCCTTGCCAAAAATGGTAATCTTGCTTTGCCTCCTTTATTATTTCACCAACCTCCCATGAGTCCCCTGTAACTTCTTCTGTAAACTCAATAAACTGTTAGAGGAACTCATACGAGGCAACAACCGCCACCGGATAGACCTGAGGAATTTGCAGCTGCCTGCCGAAAGGGGACTGTCTAGGTGCCACGTCCTTTGAGGCTTACTTCCTCATGGCACAATTGCAGTGGGTGGCCAGATGGTTAGTGAATCACAACCTGGAGTAAACATAGCACAATGCACAACCCCTCACTTTCTCTAATATCTGAGGCTTACAGCTCCCCTGGCTAGTGCTAGACTCCCTGCGCTCTTTACAAGTGATGATAGCTCACAAATGCATTACCAGGATTCCTCACACGACATATCACACCATACGCTCGTGGGATCCCACTACAAGGGGACGTTACCCAGGGATGTACTCTACTTCGAACCTACAACACTGGCACAAACTGTCTTTAGCCACTGCCAGCGACCTCTTTGCAGATGGTCACCTCCTTTCGTTTGACCAACTTCAGACAAACCCTGACCTCCCACCAGGTCAATTCCCTACTTGTTGACAACTACACAACACTTGCTATACATATACATATATATATAGATGAATGAGCTGGGGAGGAGGGCTGCATGAAGACTGCCATGCCTAGCGGGCCATCACCCATGTGCGGTATGAGTCAGAGACCTGTATGCCAGAGGGGACCAGCATGCGCTGATTGGGCCATCACCCATATGCGGTGTGAGTAGCATCCTGTATGCCAGATGTGGTTGCTGTGAAGGTTGCAGCGCCAATTGGGGAATCGCCCGCCTGAATAGCAGGTGTGGTGACCCTATATGCCAGAGGGGGCCACTTGGTGGATGTCATTGTCCTGAGGAGAGGCTGCCATGATGACTTGTGTGGACCCAAGCACCAACTAAGGATCAGAGCCAAGAACCACCAACAATCCAACCCCATTTGAGAAGAGGACCAAAGGAGACTTACTGTTGATCAGAGGATCGCCGACAACACCCAGCTGCAGCACCTGCAAATATGTAATATTCACCTGAGGCAGCTGCTGTAGCTACCTTGTCCATGAGACAGATGCTCTCTGAGACTTTGGTCAACGAATTCCTTCTGGTGCAGGTACGACTAAGCTATGTGCCGGAAGTCCCCGGTAATTTTGCATGCCAGAGATCACTTCAGCACTGGACCACTTTTAACTTTTCTAATGGAATCTGAGTGAGAAACCTGAGACTCGGAATGCTAGTGGGACCTACCTGAATGTTACCTACAGTGAATGGGGAATAACCACTGCCACTACAGTGAAGTGGGACTGACTCAGAGACTGCCATTAAACACTGAAGCCCTGACCTCAGGCGACTGTCTGCATTGGTTGTGTATGCCGTATTTCACTTTGTGTTTGGTCATAAATACTACTTTTGTCATAAAAGAAAGTATTAGACTGGAAAATCATTTATTGTTGCTCGGTGGCATAACAAAAAATGAAAGGGCCCCCTTGCAGAATGCGATGAGAGTCTCCTGGGTCTCCTATAGCCCACAGATATTTATTGACCTTGGTCTGGTTTGGGGACCTTCTGAAAGGTAAGGGGGGCCCTGTATGGGCCTGAGTTACTCCCCTGTTACTGCTATTCAACATATATTGAATTGTCAGCCTGTGCTCACCCCTGTATCTACCTTCTCCCTGAGAACCTTTGGACTGTTTGGCCCGTGCTACCTCTGAGAGTCAAGTGCTGAAAGGGTATTTGGCCCACTTGCTTAGGATTCATATTAGGTACGGCTCTGGGTCATCAGCGGTAAAAGGCCTCAACCCCCATGGTTGGGGTCCAGTAGCTCCTGCTTTCTCAGTAGTCCTCTGAAGGGAGTTTTGACATATGCAAATGAAGTTTGCATCCAGTTTTGCATCCATGGTGCTTTCATATAAGAGAAGGGGGTGCCGATGCTTCTATAATAAGGACCACTTTGGTGCGTGGTGAATCCCACGGGTGTTTTCTCATGGATACGTTGCCCCAAGCAAATTAAGGAACTCCTTTGAATCTGTTCTGTATTACAGACACAGGGGTAAACAGGCAGTCAGGAGGTGCACGGACTGTGAGCCACAAATGAGTGATTAAAAGTCAGTTACCCCATATCCTCCTGCCCCCCAAGGCAATAGTTTGGAGGGGATAAAGAGGTACTAGGGACCTCCCAGACACCCTGCTGTAGCCAGATGCAGTCACTCACTACAACTGCCTGCATGGGCATCCCTTTCTCCTCCTCGACCTGTTGATGGCCCCGCAGCATAGATGGACAGCTTGATCTGCCTTTCATTGATCTGCTTTCCTCCTGTGCAGGTGCAACTTCACACCAACAAGCAGGACTGCAGATTTTTTAGACAATATGCCACACTGTCCCTGTCAGTCCCAGTTGCACCCAACGGAAGGTTCGCCTGGTGCAGACAGGAATAGTGCTCCGTTTTCATAATATGGTCCCAGGGATGCTGTGGTCCTTAAAGGAATGTCTAGGGCAATCCCATCAGCAACAAAGAAAAATAATTATGGAACTAAAAAAACGTAATGAGATGCTAAGCATTCTTTTGAAATACAATCAAACACAATATAATTATAAACTTTGCACTCTTAATTAACATCGGAACCCACAAATAGCATGGTTTTCTTATATCTTTGTTTTGCTCTCAAAATTGGGTTTACTTTCTTTAGATTCTTTTTGTTTCAGTACTCTCTAAAGGTTTACAAGCGCTAAAATGTTGGTGGTAATTTACATGGTGATGATGGGAAAGGCATGAGAGTGGGTTTCCAGTCATTCCTTGAACACAGAGGTACGAGGCCAACCCATATTTGAGGTGGGCAGGGTGACAGCAGGGTACAGCACTACTTACAGAGCTCCCCACAGGATTCTATTCTATTCTATTCTGTTCCATTCTATTCTATTCTAGAGTTCTTATATAGTACAAGGCTACCCAAATGCCTCCCAGCACTCAGCAGACATCAAATGTTGGTGGAAATAGGGGGTTAATGGCTGAACAGCCAGGTCTTCAAAGGTTTGTAGAAAGGAAGCTCAGGCTCCAGTAGGCGCAGTTCCAGAGGAGGGGAATTTGAGAGCTTCGGTGCCAAAAAACGAGTGGAACGGCCACCCCATCGTGACCTATAAATCTTTGGAACCCTCAATAGATGGGCTGAGGAGGATCTAAGAAGTCTCCCTGGTGAATGTGCAGAATAAGCAGTATCTTACCTGTTGCATACATAAGCATGCATGCTCCAACCTGTGCAGTCTCTAGTGATCCTGAAGAAATGACAGAGCATCTTCTGTCTACTAGGAAGGGTCAACCATTATTAGGTTGTAAAGCATTGCCTTCGGTGACTGCGGTCTTTGCCACTTCCAGTTTGAAGGGCACAAACCCAAAAGTTAGTAGTAACACCTACAGCTATATCTTGAGCAGATTTTACAGACAACGAGAACGTTTCAACTGTTATAGTTGTGTGGCCTTTATAAAATTGTCATTGCCATTGGATGAGATGATTGTGTTTTAACTGTATTGCTGAAAGTTATTTTATAACAGAAGCCTCTGGTTGTGAACTAATGTCCTAGAGGTGCGTGTATGAATGTACTAAAATCCAGTGAATGTGATTCCATAATGAATCTAAACAGAATCAAAGGGGGCCCGAAGATAATTCTAGCATAGTTTAACAGTTAATAACTTTTGTCAGAAAGATCGGAGGCCTGATTTTCAAAAGAAGTAAAGCAAAGCAGTGCAGCAAGTACAGTTGTTGCACTTTTTTGCATGAAAGGGAGAGAGCAGCACAGTGTCATATCTACTATGATGTTGCAGTGTTCTGTTCTCTCCCTATGCTGGTGCACTTGTTGGATGCCATGCGCCAACACAGACACCCTTTGCTCCATGGTACAAGGATGTCTGTGTTGTGGTATGGTTTTTGTGCAGGAAGGGGTCCCTTCAAATACAGAAAATATGTTTTAGAGGATGGCACTCATTGTATGTGTGCTGTAGACTGGGTTGCCTGGGGTTGCCTGCCAGAGTTCCTGCATTCTCAAAGTGGTTTAATAGCAGCATAGAAAAGGGGCTTTAGCTTTGTCCATTTATTGACCTTCCTCCTTACAGCTTCTTTATTGGGCAGCACTTGTGTTACTCTGCCTAGAATGTAGTTCTATAGTTCTATTCCTCCTAACTGGCAGAGCAATTGATAATGCAGACCCCATGTCATATGCTGAAGGAAACGCCCATGTAATAAACAGCAGGTAGGGGCTTTGCAGCATGAAAATTCATGAAACATACATTAGGAATGGGCTTTGTTTGGTGTAGCTCAGTGAGAATTGTGGTAGGAAGGAAGTTTGCACTGTTAAGTTTCTGGCAAATGCAACACGAATGGGGTTTACTTGGTGGACCCAGTGACAAATACATATTGAAGGGGTTTTACAATATTAACTAAGTGGCAAACATGTAAAAAACACCGGAAGACCCTTTACCTTGATCTCTGTTTCAGGAAGGGCTAAGAATGTCCTGTTTTCACTCTGTGCATTTTAAAGTTTATTTTAGTTACTATGTATAAATTTAATTTTCTTACAATAGCTATTGTGTGCTCTACAGAGTTCTGAGTTTCTAGCCCATACCGCTGCCTGGCTATGTCTTGTCTCGCTTCCCTGAGACTGCTGCAGAGCCAAAGGCAGAATACCACATCACAGGGTGAGTAAATTCCTGCGCTAAGGAGTCCAGGGGAGGAGGAGAAACTAAGACTCTGCTCACTGGTGTAAGTGACGCTCATTTAAGATCTAATAGTAAGGTGGCCCGAGTACACCATAGGTAAAAGACGCCAATTGCCCAAGTGGAAGCCTAGTAACGAACCCCTGATTCCCCTACGACTCTCGCCCCCTTAAATCAGTTTCCACATCTCCATGTGGACTGTAATGGAGGTGGCTTGCTAGTGTTCACGTTTCCAGAACAATCCAACCCTGTTTCTCTCTATCTCACCCATAGCCCTGTGCTTTGGCATGGCAAGCTCCATTTATTCACCCAGGAGTGCAGAGCCCAGCATTCAGCTTTACAACCTGTACCTCTTGGATGGCGTTCTTCTCTTTTCTTAGGGAGATTCTGAAATCAGAGGTGAGAGGAGAGGCTATTTCACAGTCTGGTAACCCTAACATTAGCATGTCCTTTTCCACCGTTGAAGCTGCTTTCCTCCGCTCCAAAGGAAGCAAGACACTCATGTGCTGCCTGCTTGAAAAGGTTGGTTTAATTCCTGGGGCAGGCCGCACTCCAATCCTCATAGCCATGCTCCTTTATACAATCTACTCTGTTGCCCCGTTGACCATGGCCAGTGCTAACCAAGGACAAAGGCATATGCTGAAAAGCTGGATGCCTGCTACGCCCAAAATGAGTTTGGAATGTAGCAGATCCTGCAGTTGATGGGCCCAAAATTGAGGCTCATGACAGAGAAAATTGCCACCAATGTGAAGGGGAGGGACTTTGCTGTTGCTGAGGTGTGGAGTAGGGGTGCTGAGATGAGCAGGAGAGGTTCCCTGGGAACAGCAGTTCTCTGCTAAAGTTCTTGAAAATAGCAAATGCAGAATCCTGTCCTTCCTGAATCAAAGCAGAGAGAAGCACGGAAAGCCCTGAAAGTGCAACCTCTGGTGGCCCAACCCGCTGGACATTGACACCTTCAGAAATTAACCCTCCCCAAATTTGAGCAGTAGAACATAGATCCATCAACTGGGACGAAGGAGCGTGCTGAGTAAGAAGGTTGACAATTGTAGAGTAAATGCGCATGCATGACACTCCAAACCAGCTTTAGCTGCTGTGGGGTGAGAGTGTTCCGGTGTGTGTGCACTGGAACACTACTGTGGGGTGCACGGTGCAGCAGCTGACGCACCACTGGATGGACATTATCGACCGCAAACAGGACCAGCCCCACCTGCTGGGTGCCTTGGTTGCAGGGCTCAGTGAGTAATTATTTATTGTTTGGTTTCTAAAATGCTAATTCTTTGTTTCAACTAGCATATTGCTCACACTCAGAGGTAAGTTAAGTTTACATAATGTTACGAATATTATGTGATGCAGTTTGGGCTAGCCAGATGCTCCGCTCTACCCAATCATACTCGTCGGCGCTTGCTTGGGCTGATTATTTAAGAATTCATGCAGAATACTCCGACTTGTCACTAAGATAGTGGTAGTAATAGGGCTTGGTTTAGGGAACTGGGAATAGGTCAACTCAATACTAATAGTACTATTAGCTATCTGATTTAGAAAAGTACAGCGCTACTGTGTTTTTCTGTCAAAGGTTTTGGGGGAGATTAATTGTACCATTAATCTTTTTTTCCAATTTTCTTTATTTGTTACCTCAGCACCCAAGGGCAAGAGGACATCTAAGGTGGGTGAAGGAGGGGCTGTCACCACAAGTACCATGCGGGTGGAACCACTACCACTACCAACAGCACTGCAGCCAATGGTTCTGCTAGCCCCAGTAAGCCCTGTTATTATTATTTCCCTAACTTTTACCTCTTCTCACTAGTGAAATAATTTAAATGTTGCCGTGTTTATTGTTTTTGTCTCCTTTTTTCAACTCCTTTATCTAATGTCTGTTAAATTCTTGTTATCCCTGCATTATCCTTTTTTTCTATATTTAATGTTTCTGTAGCTGACCTCTTCCTGTCTGTACTAGTATGTAGCTTTATTTTGCTTTGCTGGTAAGGATTCCCTCTTCACTTATATATCTTGTGGTACTGTAAGACTAAGAGAGCAGATTTTTGGTACTCTACTGTGAAGATTGCAGGTCTAAGTAAGGGGCCCATTAGGATGGCCAATCTAGAGGTGCTGGGACCGGCCACCAGTGGTGTGGTGGTCCCGCACTGGCAATTGGGATGCCACAGACACGGTGGCAGTGGCATCCAGCATATATTACATTGTGGCGGGAGTTGCTGTGATCGGCACCCGCCACGATGCAATATGTGCATGTTGTGCATTGGCATGAACAACGTGACAGGCACCGCACGGTGCAGCCCCCACCCCCACCTCACTGGGGGCCTGCAACATGACCCCAAACAGAACTCTGCATGCCTTTCCATGGCAGAGTCTCCGCCATGGAAAGGCATTGAAAATGCCACATCATAATATGGATATGGATATTAATATATTATGGGCCTTTTCCACCCGGTAGGCAATCGTGACGATTGCCTACGGGCGGAAAATCGGCGGGCGGTCTTTCCATCCACCGGGGTACCCCGCCATGCTAATGTGGCAGGGGGTAACAGGCCGTTCGGCGTGGTGTTTTGGCGGGTGTATCGCCACTGCTGGTCGGGCGGTGGAGATCCTCCCTCCATTCTTATGACCCCCTAAGTTAGTATTATTTACCATGCATGTTTGTTGAAAAGGCTTTCTTTTTTTACTTATGCTCAAACAGTTAAAGCATGAGAGTGGCCATAGTCCCCCCAAACTTGTCCTAAAATTCATTTATATAGTATACCAGCAGTTTCCATGACACTACAGAATGGTTGGAAAGTATGAGGTTCCATTGCGTTTGCCATCGAAGACCATGTGTCCTTCTTTGACCATTATTCAACCCCTCCTTTGCGCCTTAATGACACAAAGTCATCATAGCTCTGCCCCTCCATTAAAAAAAAATGTTTGGGTTGGCCTGACTACCTGGCTTTTCTAACATTGTCAACCAACGGCAACAAACCACTCAAAGTGATAGTTTAGATGCAGTTGTATTTTGTTAAAAAAAAGGAAAAATAATAAAGGGAGGTGGATCTGGCTCTTGTGCTTAAATTGTGTCATTTGTTTTCTAGCCACACAGACCACCAGTGTGGGGGCCAGCGGCAGTGCCAGTGCACCAGAAGAGGAAGAGGCAGTTGGAGGGGGAGTTCCAGGGGTGGCAGGGACAGTTGTGGTAAGTTACATTGCTTGATTATTGACAAATTAAGTATACTCATTGTATTTGTTTAGCGAGGCAGATATCCCACCCATCATCATTCATCATATCCCTGCCCTTGGTATTCAGCCACTCGTGACCTAACTAAAACATATTTCAATTTGGCACTGCAGTGTTGACTGTGCAATGTGTGTCTGCTTCAGTTAATGTGGCATTTACAACGTTTTCAATGAATTACTAAAAACAGGGTTTGCTGTAATTCCCAGTGCCCACTCAGTCACCTCCTACTAGTAATTTACTCCTTTATTTTTTCCTAACTTTCGTCCCAGCCAACCAAAACAATTGGGAGTCATTCTTTGCATGTGGCACATTTTTATGGCCAAGTGAATTATGTAGATATATTTCATGGCTTCCTTATTGGATTTACCTGTTCAATTACTTCCCTTTTATCTTTCATCATCTACAGTAACTGACAATCAGTGACCCCCTACCATTCTATAGCAAAATCCCTACCTACCCTAATCCCTCTAAATTACCCTGCAGTAGAAAACGTTTCCTTACTGCCAAGCAAAGATAATTCATTAAAAATAATTTGTGGTTGAAGGAGAGACCAAAGAGTAAAGTGAGACTAAGGGCCGGATTACGATGTCAGTGAGTTCTACACCAACGGCTCGTCAGTGGGAGACCCATTGACATCGGCCCCTGCGATCCACCCACCTCATTACGATGCAGTGTGCAGAGGCATCTGGAAGAGGGACTGTCCACCGCGCTTCCAACGGGCTCAATGAGCCTTTCAGTGCATCAAAGGGTTAGTAATTGCTACAATGAGGCCGTAGGGATTACAATGTCCCTTTCTGCCTGCTCTATAATGGCGGATCACTCGCCCGCCATGTAAAAGGCAGGCGGAAAGTGACTTTGGGGGTCCCTAGCAGGGGTCCCATGGCCTACAACTATAGGCCTGGGGGCGCCTATGGTGCCCCCTAAGCATCCCTGCACCATGTGGCAGGCCACGCATGGTGTTTGCCACATAGTGCAGAGACATTATAAATGTGTTTATTTTCTATTGGGGAGTGTGCTGCAACCGGCAGCACACACCGCAATGGAAAATATACATGGCAGTCGCATCGTAATGTGGGCCGCGGGGGGCGTGGTTTCGGCGCCGACCGGGATGGCTGCGTGAGCGAGTTGCTCCGCGCCGCGTCCCGTCCTTTATCCTGCCAACCGTTGCCCCGGATCGCCTGGTGGCCGGGATTGAGGACCGGAGGGGCCGCTGCCCTACTGGGGAAGGTTTGAGCTCGAGCGGAGCCCTGACTGCTGTGTGCGGGTAGCCGTAGTGCCCAGCTCCCTCCGACGAGCGGACAAAGGCAGGATGGCGGCACAAACTGCGTGATAGCTCCGACGGCGGAGCGGTGAGGGGCACAGGAGCAGCGGCGGGCGCCTGCGGCACCCCCGAGCAGCAGTGGATGGTGCGGTGACCCGTCGGAGCGGGCCCCGGATTGTGGAGACGATCGGTGGAGTTGCCGGTAGGAAGGCCCCCCCCTCCCCCCACCCGGACCCTCGATCGAGGCGGGAGCGGCGCCTGGGAGGGCGCTGGGCAGGCGGAGGCACTGCTGAGCTGTAGGGCCGCTCACCAGCCAGCCGACCCGCAGTGGAGACAGACAGCGCATAGAGGCATGCAGCAGGCGGCTGGGGCACTGTGAGAGAGACCGCCCGGGGCGCCCGCGCGTCCCGGACCAAGAGGGGCACGGCAGTGGACCTGGACCTTGCTGGGGGTCCTGCCCGGTGGAGGGCACGGAGGCGCCGACCTAACGACGAGGTGCTGGGTTGCGCATGGTGTGGAGCAGTGACCAGTGTTGCTGGGGGCAATGTGCTCGGTGTGCCCTGGGACCCACTCCATTGACTGACGGTCTTTCGGTGGAATCTGCTCCCCCTGGCCCTGGTGAGCTTGGCAGACGCTCTGCGGGAAGCTGAGGCGGCTTGGGATGTTCCTCTGACTTGGATACTGTCGACTGACCGGGTGTGGGGGCAGCTGGCGCCGCGCACTCCTACTTGCCTGGGGATTGGTGGCCCGCTCTGGCTGGGACACTCCGCTAGGCGTTCCTGGGGCGCCTAGCCATTCTCCGAGGAGGCGGCTTGAGAGGCTGAATCCCTGCACGCAAGATGGCCGCGAAGGGGAATGGCGCCGCCGAATCGCCTGAAAGGGGAAGCCGGGGATCAGAGGATGCGAGTGGCGGCTTCCCAACGGAGGCCTCAACACAGGAACAGAGGCTGAACCTCCGCCTTGATACTATCCTGGCCGCAATCACTGCTACGAGGGATGAGCTGCGCCAGGACATTGCGCAGGTGGCGTCTGGCCTCGGCCTGCTGAGGGCAGACCACTCCAAGTTATCTGACCGTGTGAAATCCAATGAACTACTGCTTCAGGAGCTGAAACCAGCGGTGGTCACGGCGGAGCATAAAATCGATGACGTTATCCGTCGACTAACGAATCTGGAGCGCCGCACGGAGGACGCGGAAGGCCGCAACCGCCGGAACAACGTGCGGGTGGTGGGGCTACCAGAGAAAATTGAGAAAGGCAACGCGATAACCTACTTGGAGGACTGGTTCCGCACAGTGGTGGCGCCGGAGGGCCTCTCCCCCTTCTTCTCCCTGGAAAGAGCGCATAGGGTGCCCACGAGGCCTCCTCTGGAGGGCCGACCACCTCGGCCGATGGTGGCCAGACTGCTGCACTATAAAGACCGGGATCTGCTGATCCAAAGGGCGAGAGATCGTGGGCCTTCCAGGTGGACAACAGTAAGGTGACGATCTTTCCGGACTATACGCAGGAGGTACAGAGGAGTAGGGCCTCTTTTTTGCCGGTGAAAAAAGAACTGAGAGAGGAAGGGGTTCAATACTCCTTGCTTTTCCCGGCTAAGCTGCGGGTCATCATTGATGAGAAGACGCACTTTTTTCAGACGCCTGACGAAGCGTGGTCATGGCTGGAACTATATCGTGCAGGAACAGATCGGGCTCATAGGCCCGCCAGGGAACGGGTACAGCCGGTCAGGGTCAGGAAGTCGCAGCGCATCCGCTCCAGGAATAGGCGCCAACGGGCCGAGCGCGAGGCGCAAATACTTGCAGATCGAAAGAGTGCGTTGGAGGCCACGGCGACCATCACGGGCTCACAACGAGATGACGCCTCCAGGGGCTCGGCTTCGGAGGACGACGGTGAAGATGAGAAGACCGGCGAGGAAGATTTGGAGGGGGGGGGAGCGCAGGGGCCAGAGGTTACCCCGCAGACATCGGATGGTATCTTTAATGGATGAAGTTCGTGGTTGCTGAACTTTTATCGGGCCTGGACGCTCCTGCCTTCTTTTGGACTGCCAGGTATGGGGCTGCATTAGCAGCATGGGACTGTGGGCGCGGGGTGGTTGCTCTGTCGTCCTGGCTCGGGGCCCCATAGCCCTCTTCAGACCCTTAAGGTCTTCTGTGGTGTCGACCACAGATTAGTGTGATGTGTTGGGTGTTTGAGGTTTGGAACGGGGCTGAAGCTGGGTTACTAGGCCCTGTCCTGGGGAGGGGAGGAGTGGGAGTTGTGGGGGGTGTTTTAAAGGGGTTGTTCAATTGCTGCAATGCGGGTCACAGTTCTTGGCGAGCGCCACTGTTGGGATTGATGCTCTATGGGGACGTTACCTAATTTGAAATGTGTCACATGGAATGTCCGGGGAATTCGAACTATGGTTAAGCGCCATAAGGTGCATGCCTACTTGGTGAGGCGGGGAGTTCAGATAGCGATGCTTCAAGAGACCCACCTGACGCAGCTGGAGTGTGGGGCGTTGCAGAGGAGGTGGCGAGGTCAGGTGTTCGGCACGACTTACTCGGCGTTCGCCAGAGGGGTGTTAATATGGGTCAGGGCGGGCACGCCGTTCCAGGTCACAAATCAGAAGATTGATCCGGAGGGTCGTTATGTGGTGGTGGAGGGGAGGCTGTGTGGTAGGGAAGTGGTGCTGTGTAACATCTATGCCCCCAATGCTGATCAAGCCCATTTCTTTGAGGGATTGTCGCGCTCACTGGCGTATTATTTGGCGGGCCCGATATTGCTGGCGGGGGATTTTAATTCTATTTCGGATGTGCTGTTGGACAGGTCGCACCCACCCTTAGCTGACTCACCAGTGCGCAGACTTGCAACTCATAGGCGGGACTGGCAGGAGAGGTGGGGCTTGGTGGATGTCTGGCGGGCGCAGCACCCTGAAACTCGAGATTACTCTTATCACTCTGCCCTGCATGATCTGCATGTTCGACTGGATTCAGTGCTATGTTGCGAGTCTCTGGCGCCGATGGTAACTCACTCTGAATATTTGGCTAGAACCATCTCGGACCATAACCCTCTGCAGATTTCTGTACAATGGCAGCTGGCGAGATCGGCGGTCCCTTCATGGAGACTTCGCCCGGAGACGCTGGAGGATCCGGCGTTCTGTGACACGGTCCGACAGGGTATAGACGAATACTTCACGGTTAATGCTGGGTCGACAGAGACTAGAGCGAATGAATGGGACGCGATGAAAGTGGTGGTGAGAGGGGTATGTATGGGTCGGTTTCTGACTGTGAGAGGTACAGTGCTGAATGACCTCGCGAAGGCAGAGGCAGTGCTGAGAGGGGTGGAGCGGCGGCGGCCCGAGCGGCCAGAGCTGCAGGATAGCCTGTTGCGTGCTAGGGAGGCGGTGGCGACGGAGACAGAGAGACTGCGGTGTTATGATTATAAGTTGTATGCGGTGAAAGTGCATGACGAGCGGGATAAAGTGGGCACGCTCCTTGCGAAGTTGGCTGATCCGAACCCTAGAGGATGTCCGGTTATGAGTGTGCGCCAGGAGGATGGGGAGGTGGTCTATTCGCAATCGGTGGTCCTGGGGCGCTTTCGGTCCTACTACGCGAACCTATACACCAGCCACCTCGAAGTGAATGCCGCGGATATAGGCGCTTATTTGGCTCGGATCCCTCTACCGGTACTAGATGAGGAGGACGCGCGGGATCTGGGGGGCCCAGTAACTCTAGCAGAAATCAGAGGAGCGATTAGTCATATGGCGCGGAACAAAACCCCTGGGGTAGATGGGTTGCCGATCGAGTTCTACGCCCAATTTATGGAAGTGTTGGCCCCCAGACTGCAGGTTGTGTATGCGGAGGCGGAACAATTAGGGCGGTTGCCTGACTCTATGACGGAGGCGCTGGTTGTACCCCTGCTGAAGCTGGGCAGGGATGCATTGGATGTTTCTTCCTTTCGCCCGTTGTCTATGCTGACTGTAGACTATAAGATCTTGAGCCGCATCCTGGCCACCCGGCTCCTCCCACTGATGACCTCTCTGGTGCATAGGGATCAGGCGGGATTCATTCCCTCGAGGAGCACTTCGATGAATATCCGCCGGCTGATTGGGGTTATTGATAGTGCTGCCCTGGCAGATCCAGGCCCGGTAGTGCTGACGGTTGATATTGAGAAGGCGTTTGATAGCTTGGAATGGGATTTTTTGGATGGTGTGCTGTTGAAGTTCGGAGTTGGGGAGGGGTTCCGGAGTTGGATGAAGGTGCTCTATTCTTCGGCTAAGGCGAGAGTGCGGTTAGGGACCTTGGTGTCCTCGGTTTATCCGGTCTGCAGGGGCACGAGGCAGGGCTGCTCGCTGTCTCCGTTGCTCTTTGCATTAGCAATGGAACCGCTGGCGGCGCAGGCGAGGCAGGGAATCGTTTTTGAAGGGATTGCGCTGGGACTCGACTCGCATTATATTTCGCTGTATGCCGACGACTTGCTTTTGTATCTGGCAGACTCTGGGAGGGCTCTTGAGGGTGCGGTGGACATGCTGGACGGGTTCGGGAGGCTCTCAGGCCTCAGGGTGAACTGGACTAAGACTTGTGTGTTTCCGCTACGGAAGACCACGCTCTGCCCCCAGCTCACGAGGCCGGTAGTGTGGGAGCCCTCTTGTTTTGTTTATCTAGGAGTGCGTATATACCATGACACGGCGGACCTCCTTGAGGGGAACGTGGGGCGCTGCATTAGGGCGCTACGAGGCAGTATGGACTTTTGGGCCTCTCTCCCGCTCTCTGTACTGGGCCGTGTGGCGCTGTTGAAAATGGTGGCACTCCCGAGGCTCCTTTATTATTTTAGAACACTGCCGGTGTGGATCCCGCTGGGTGTCTTTCGAGAGTTGAGGACATTGGTGACCGGCTTTCTATGGGGCCGCGGCCGCAGACGAGTGGCGTTGACCACCCTGATGAGACCCAAGTGTGAGGGAGGAGTGGCAGTCCCCGATTATGAGCTATACTATTTGGCAGCGCAGCTCCAGGTCCTGACGCAGAACGTGGCCAGAGAGTTCAGGGGGCCTGAGGATGGCCGGGAGGTTGGCATTCGGAGGTACGTCTTGTCATCTATTGTGATGCAACAGAAACTGGCCAGTAGGGACCTCACGATGGAGGAATGGACGCTCAGGTTATGTTGGAACAGGTACCTGAAGAGGGTTGGGAAGCGCCGACCGTACGCGCCTGAGATTCCGCTGGGAATGCTTACTGCCTTACCGCATGGGGGTGATTGGTCCCAATTGTTAGAGTGGGAGGACCTGGGATTGCAGATGGTAGGTGACCTTTATGTGGACGGGGCGTTGGCCCCGTTCCAGACCTTGCAGGAGCAATTCGGCCTGCCGAGTGGTACCTTCCTGTTGCACGCGGCGGTTATTACGGCCCTGCAGCGGCACTGGGGGGGCGGATTAACGGAGCCGGAGGTGACGACGGTGTGCCAATATGTAGTGATGGCTGCGGGCACCGTTAAGGCGGTGACCTGCCTCCACAATAGGATGTTAAATGAAGGCCTAGCCCCGTTGGCTGAACTGAAATCGCGATGGGAGACCAGCGTTGGCAGGCAAATGCCGGACTCGGTATGGGGTCAGGTGCTCCACAGGACCTGGAAGGGGACGAGGAATGCGAGATTCCAACAGGTGCATTATTTTGTGCTCCATAGGGCATATTTGACCCCGGATAGGTTGCGGCGACATTTCCAGGTGCTTGATGCCATGTGCCCGCGATGTCTGGAACCTGAGGTGGATTTTGACCATATGCTGTGGGGTTGCCCGAAATTGGGGGACTACTGGTCTGAGATTGGGGACCTCTTGAATGCAGTCACAGAGCGGGAGGTAGATTTTGACATGGCCACATGCCTCCTTCTTTGGTTCCCGCATACTAAAAAGACCAAGGTTACAAGCAAATTCATTGGGTTGGGACTGATACTGGCACAGCGTGAGATCACGTGGCATTGGAAGTCTAAGGAGGGGCCGTCTGCACGTAGGTGGAGGAATGAACTAGTGAGGTGGTCGAGCTGTGAGAGTGTGTTACGAATGCGCCAGGCGACTAGGGCTGGCAACGAGAAATGCTTGGAACTAGCGCGGTCCTGGGAGCTGGTGGTGCAGGCATTGAGAGACTATCTCACCGAGAGCGAGGACACTGCTTAGTTCTACCCAAGGGTTCCGTGTGGCTGCTTGCTTATCGAAGCTTTCTGATAGTTGTCACCCGGGAGCAGTGAGGAGATGGTGGCTCCCGCATTAGCAGCAGTTGGGGGGGGAGGGCACTGGGAGGGAGTTGTATAGAGGAGTGGTTTGCCTACTAGCGGCATCCTCCTAGAATGGACTGGCCCAGGATAGTACTCAAGAGGCTTTTGTGACATGACATTAGGGTGGCCTGGGCTCTGATGGAGAATGAGGGTTGGTTGTTGTGGGATAAAAGCGGAAACGAAGTGTTGTACTTGACCTGTGTCCCGAATAGGGCATGCACCATGGTACCTCCAGTGTATTGATTTATTGCTGCGCCGCCCAGCCTTCGGGATGTGGGCCGATCGGCTGTGTACTGTATGATTATTGCACTGTGTGGTGGGGACTGTTGGTGTACGGGTTGGTTTGTTGGATGTTTTTCTTCCTGATCCGCAATAAAAATATATTCAAAAAAAAAAATCGGAATGTGGGCCGCGCGACCAACAACTTCTAATCACGGGTCTTGCTTCTACCACGGTGCCGGTCAGACGAGAGTCAGACCGGCATCGTAATCAGGCCCTATGTGCCTGAATTAGAGTTTGGCGAATGGCATACTCTGTGCCAAATACAATCTATATCCCGTTCTTTTCCTTATACTGCAGTGCATCGTTTTTCCCACTGTCCACTTATGCCAGACAGGGTATCCGCGTTTAAAACGTGACGTGTATTCTTATAATTATTTATCGCCTCTTTGGATTCTGGATAGAACTGAAAGGCAATCAGAGAAGAGCAGGGCCATTAAAGTGGATTATACATTGTCCATTGCAGCTGCCCCATATGTAGACTGCAGAGGGTAGCTTATGCAGTAGCATACCACTGTTAATTTATCCCAACAAGAATACTTGCGCTGCACAGTACATAATGCCTTACTCATTAATGAGGTAATTTATTTTTCTTTGTACACACAAAGTGTATGTTTAATTTTTTTTTACTTTATACCCATTTTGCAATACGGAAAGTTTTCTGACTCACAAAATTGCGTTAGTACATAAGGAAGGAATTTAGCAGGCACAAAATCTGTGGTTCGGGGTTTGCAACAGCCAAACCACTTTGCATATCAGGTGCAAAATTGTGTAAAATGAAAATTTGAAATAAAACGGCAGGCTCTACCTTCATACCTAGTTGAAACCTCAAATACTGTCAATACCAAGGGAACAGTATCCTGGAAGTCAGTAGACAAGATTTACCTACTTACTTATGCCTACTACCCCTCCTGGGGTATAGGGCATCAGCCAGGACTCTCCATTGATCTCTGTCCTGGGCTTTTCTTTCAATCTGGCTCCAGGTGTAACCCATTTCCATACAGTCAGAATCAATGCCCCAGCGCAAAATGTTTTTTGGCCATTCTCTTTTCCGTTTCCCTTGAGGGTTCCAGGTAGGGGCTTGCCTGGTGATGTTTGATGCTGGCTTGCGGTGGTTATGACCTATCCAACTACAGTGTCTTTTCATGATTTCTTCATGAGCAAGAAGTTGGAAAGTCTACTGCTATAGGTGGTTGTTGGTGATTGTGCTTCACCAGTGGATCTAGAGGATTACCTTCAGACAGGTGTTGATGAAGGTCTGAACTTTGCTGGTGGTTACCAGTGTTGTCCTCCAAGTTTCTGCTCCATACAGAAGGACTGATTTTATATTGATTTAAAAAAGCCTGATCTTGGTTTACAGCATTAGGTCCTTGGAGCTTCAGATCTACTTTAGCTGAATAAAGGCAGATCTTTTTTTTCCGATTCTTTCCTTGACATCAGCATCTGTGCCACCCTGTTTGTCTATGACCATGGCCAGGTAGGCGAGGCCTCAAATTCTCTTCTAATGCACCACCTACAAGAATGACTGCAGTTATGCTGGCTTTGTGATCTTGGAATTTCCTCTGTGGATGTTGAGGCCAAGTTGTGCTGATGTAGCTCCCATATTGACATTCTTCTCCTGCATCTGCAGATGAATATGGGAATGTAGGGCCAAGGGTCTGCCAAGTCCAGGTCATCAAGCTGCATCCGAGGTGTCCACTGGATCCCGCTTCTTCTCCTTGCTGTGGATGTCTTCATGATCCAGTCTATGGCCGTCAGGAAGAGAAAAGGCAATAGAAAACAACACTGGTGGATTCCAGTCCTCACTTGGAAGCTACTGTGGGTTGTATTGCATGGATGATCATGTAGTTAATTCCCTTGTAAGAGTTCCCGATGATTCTTCTAGGTTGATTTGGCACACTGTAGTGGCGGAGGAGTTTCCAAAGGGTCTCTCTATCCACACGATTGAATGCCTTCTCATGGTCAATGAAGTTGACATGGAAGGGGAAGTTCTATTCCATCGACTGCTCAATGATGATGTGCAGTGTTGCAATCTGTGCAGGATCTATCTTTGCGGAAGCCGGCTTGCTGGTCTCACAACTTAGCATCAACTTGTACCTTCATTCTGTTCATGATGACTCTGTTAAACACTTTGCCTGGGGTTGATAGAAGAGTTATCCCTCTGCAGTTTGCGCAGTTACTTAGGTCACCTTTCTGGAGAATCTTGATCCGATATCCTTCCTTTCAGTCTGATGGCATGTTTTCCTCGTCCCAGATCCTTCCAAACACTGGGTAGCGCATGTTTATTGATGTTTCAAAGTCTGCTTTCAGTGCTTCCACAGGAATGTTGTCAGGCCCTGTCGCCTACCCATTTCTCAGATGTTTGACTACGGCCATAGTGAAGAAGCTGTTGTCAAATCCATTGGTTTTCAGCAATTTCAGGCCAATCTCACTTCTCCCATTTCCATTTAAGATATTCAAGTGCCTGGCCAGCAAGAAATTGTCCTTCTATTCTGAAAATCATTTTCTGTTAGAAGAAGAACAATTTGGTTTTAGGCCAGGGCATGGGATGGAGACTGCCCTTCTAATGGCTAAGGATTACCTCTGGTTAAGGGTGGATAGTGGTCAATCTACAGTCCTCATAATGCTTGATCTACCTTTGATACGGTCACTCACCAGATCCTTTTGAACAGACTCAGTATGATGGGAATTAGTAGGACCGTATTGAAGTGGATGAGCTCACATCTATTGGATAGGTAACAGGCCATTGCCCTGCCCCCCTACTAATCTGTTTTTTAATCTGTCCAACAGGGAGTTCCTCAATGATTGGCTCTTAGTTCGATCCTTTTTAATGTTTATATCAAACCACTCATCACCTTGATTAAGGAGCATAACATCAGTCTAGTGAACTATGCTGATGATACCCAGTTGATCCTGTCTAAAAGGGACAAACAGCAGGATGTGATTGACTCCTTTCATAACTGCATGTCATACATGGTTAACTGGCTGAATGCCAACTCCATTAAATTTAATGGGCATAAAGCTGAATTCCTCTGTTGTGTGGCAAATAAAATCTCCATGACACTTCAAGTCAACTTCTGGCGTCTCCCCACTGAACAAGAGTTGCCCTTATCTGATACTGTTTGTAATCTTGGAGTGACATTTGATGTTTAGCTTTCCCTGGAGCAACATGTAAATAAAGGAGCTGGGATAGGTTTCACACTTTTGTGTGGTCTCAGAAAGCTCTTTCCTCTTATAGTGCGCAGTGTTATCTTGAGCAGGTTGGATTATTGAAATGCACTGCTCCTTGGCGCACCTGAGTACCTCCTTAATAGATTACAGAGTATTGGCTTTCGCTGCCAAATTGACTTTAAACAGATCTCGTAGAGCATCTGCTGCTGAAGCCATGAAAAAACTACATTAGCTCCTTCTGAAACAAAGTATAGCTTTTAAATCCCTATGTATTGCCTTCGAGGCCCTTCAGGGTTCTGGACCTATGCCCTTGCAACAGAGCCTAAAAAAATAAGTTCCAGGGCAGTGTCTTTGCTCAGCCTCAACCAATCTCCTTTGTGTCACGAGGTTTCGCAAGGCTAGACAGTGGGCGATCCTTTACAGTTAAGTTATTTCACTTTGAAATACGTTGCCAGTTGCCCTCAGATCCTATACTGATTTACTGTGACTTAGGAAGGCTCAGAAGACCTGGCTCTTCCCCAAGTAATTCTACTGGCTGTCTCTGTTTCCACCCTTCCTCTTTCTGTTGTTTTGTCTAGATGAATTGTATAGCATCAGAAATCTGTAAGGTGATCGTTGCGCTTTAGAAATTCATTAAATAAATAAATAATTTGATTGCTTGCCGTATTTCTTCCTTGGTTGGTCTGCTGCAGTCGATTGGCAAGTCCTTATCAGCTAGCTGTATGTCTGCTGGAAACTGTGGCACGGGCTGGTTCAGCAGTTCTTCAAAGTGCTCCACCCTTCTGCGTTGTTGGCCTTTGTTACCCATGACTGTCACCCCAGCTTTGTTTCCGACTTTCATTGTTGGTTTCAAATCCAAAAGCCTTATTATGATGAAGGCTGACGGATTTGAAACCGGCCGGTTGGACCAACTTGCTTCTGACAGGCTCAAGGAGCCCGTCAGCCAGTCGGAGGTTGCTCATAATCCCCTATGTACAGCGTTTACGCCATGAGGATTATGTTATCGGGTTCTGACAAGCTTTTCATGCTGGGCTTTCCGACATGAAAACCTGTTGGAAAGGGACATTGGGGGCCCCTCACAGGGCTGCCTTACCACAGTGACCTTCGGATGGAGGCCTGGGTGGCAACTATGGTGCCCCCTGTTAATCCCTACACTGTGTGGCAGGCATCGTGAGGTGACTGCCACGCTGTGGAGGTATTAACAGAAACTCACATTTCTCTATGGGAACTTATGCTACAGCCAGTTTACGACACCAGCACACGCTCCCTTAAAGAAATAGAAGTGTTGTAATGGCGGTGTCTGGATTGCTGACCAGAGGTTGGTTGGCCCCGAGACCACGCGCCCGACATCGTAATCAGGCCCATAGTTTGTAAAAAAATATCAATTCACACAATATTGACTATAACATTATTGCCAAAATAATTAAATAATCATTAATACATATTAAAATAATCACTTTTTACATAAAACAATTATTGGATATAAACCTAAAATATTTTATACACATGTTTAAAGTAAATATAAATATATATCATCAAAAAGTTCCTTACCATTCACCCCAAAAAATGATATACCTAAAATTATAATAATACAACCCCAGAAACATTACCATTAACTACAAACTTTTAAACACCAACATAAATATAACCTATTTATAAATGAATGTATATTTAAAACTATCAAACTGTCTATCATACAATAAAAAAAGACCTAAATAAGTGCTTACCATAAGGGGCATAACCGAGAAAAAAAAATTAAACTTAAAGTAAACCAACCAATAAAATACAAATGTAAACAACCTTAACCAATAAAATCAGACACCCAATTGAATCAACAATATAAAAGACACAATAATTTAAACACCTAAATACTTGAAAAGCAACAGATGCTCTAAGACAAATAAACTCTGCCGGATTCTCTCACCAGACCATTCCAGAAGAAATATATACATCTCAACAACTGCCAAACCAAGTAAGTAAAGCTTACATTCAAACTAAAACGTACTTGTTAAGAAACTTTAAAATGTAAAATAACAATTAATAAAACACACTTAAACTTTGATCTCTTTCCATAGACTTCCTAAAAGACAAAATAACAACTTGAAAAGCTAAAAACTGGCAAACGAAAACAACTACCACAAATCAGCAAAAAGATATAAGAAAGTAAGCATACATAAATTATTTAAAAAACTATAAACTATCTCGGAAACCGAGAAAAAACAATCCTAATCACCACAAACTCTGCAAATTACCAACACATGAATATTTAAAAATTAAACAGATTTTTTTTTTCATCCAACAGAAAATAAGCCATCTGCTCCTTTTCAGAACACCCAAAATGGAGAAGCTGCAACATTGTGTGAAACATATAAACAGAACATACCTGTAAGTATACAAAATAGAAGTAGTTAGATCATTTTAAATGTAAATAGCAAATGTACAAACTCTAAAATATTGTATGTATTTATACTATTACACTACTGTCAGATACAATGACAGAGGTAGCAAAGTACATACGTTTGCAGAAGGAACACAGTTACTAAATCACATGGGTTACACCAACAGCCAAGAAGGTGCTTCAACAGAAAATATAAATTGGAAATGTACCAAATATTATTATTCTCAGGCATGCTTTGCGAGGGCAAGAACAAAAGATGATGTAATTCATGTAACAGAGCACAACCACCCCCAAATGTGACAGAAAAACATGTAAGGGAGATACTGCCGGATATAAGAGAGGCAAGCGCTAGCTCCCAGGAGCCCACAACTAAAATCCTTTCAGGATATACTGCCTAAAGTCCCCAAACACGTAACAGCCAACTAGCACCCATACCCACTTTAAAACATTTAATTGCATGAACTAAAATCGCCACCAGCAATAATCATCCCGTCCATAGAAGATACCAAGACATACAAATACCTGAACATATAACAATGGCACATAATGAAGAACCTTTCCTTTTACATGACAACCTAAATAATGAGAAATCAATCCTGTTATTCTATAGAGCAAACTAAAACTTAATCAGTGTCAAACTTGGATGATGGATGGGAACTTCACAATGTGTCCCAAACCATTCACTGAGATATACCACATACATGGTGAATACTAAAACACAAATATACCTTTTATATATGCCCTACTACCAAATTGACAAAGCAGCACTTACTAAGACCTCTTAAACCACATTAAACATAAAACAATAACGTTAACCCCCCAAAAATAATCATAGACTTTGAGCAAGCCAAGATTTAAACCATTTAAAAAATGTACCCCCACACAGCCATACAAGACTGTTACTGTAATTTCAATCAAATCAAATGTAGACACCACCAAAAACTGTGTCAAGTACTCTACAAACAGCCAATTTGCATTTGAAATTACAAACAAATGATAGCACTAGTCTATGTCCTTGTCACAAGGGTAGCCAACTACTATAATTTACTAATAGGAAGCCCTTCCTACCGACAAAATGAAGACAAACTAAGCCCCCTAATGGATTACTTCGAAGACATTTGGGTTTGAAGACTGCATTGGCCAGGACACAGATGCCAACCCAAGTTCCAAATACCATGATTGAATGTCTATGACAGAACCTTGACATAGGAAGCCAAAACTAACAATGCAGTGAAAGGATAGCACAATTCCTTCCAATCCACACTAGGCAAAATCCATCCTACACTCTATAAATGTATATAAACATTACTAAAAGAGCAAGGTACCAACAACTACGAATGGAGCGATCCGTCAGCCAAACTGCCCCTCAACTTAGCAAATAAGCCAGAAGAATGTACGGCATGCTACTATTTAAAGTCAAACTCTTCATAAAAAACAAAGGAGTGCATTGCTTAAAAATGGTAGCCAAAAGCATATTACAAAATATATATTAACCTACCCAAGTCCTGAAGAATTATCACAAACTCTAAACCAACATAGCAAATAATATTTTATCAATAATAAATATAATGTTTTATCAGATTAGTTATAAAATTAAATAAAATTCCAATGTTAATGAAGACTGAGATAATAAAATTATATGTAACTTATTTAAATAGAAAATCTAACTATCACCAACTAAGCAACTAAAAACAAGCTGAATCCATCACATTCATTAATTACATAACATAATGTACTTGTAGGGGGTTTCCCTAATACCTGGACATGCTCAATCATTGTCCCAATTTTTAAAAAAGGTTTAAGAAGTGACCCCAAATGTTACCGCCCTATTTCCTTGTTGGATTCTTCTATGAAAATCCTGGGTAAAGTATTGTTGGCTAAAATTGATAAATGGACATTAGAAAATGACATTTTGTCCAAAGCCCAGTATGGTTTCCGGAAAGGAAGAGGGACAGAGGACCAATGCCTAAATCTGCACATGTTAATTTCCAAATATACAAAGGCAAAAAAGGGGACAATCTTTGTTGCTTACATGGATTTATCCACAGCTTTTGACTTAGTAAACAGAGCGAAGCTGTGGGCCATGTTATTAAAAATGGGTTTGGATCCCCCTCTGGTCTATTTTTTAGCTGAATTGCACAAGGACTTAAAGGCCTCCATTAGAATGGACCAAGAGGGACATCGTACAGCTTGGTTTAAATCAGGCAGGGGTGTGCGGCAAGGCTGCATCCTCGCCCCTATGCTGTTCATCTTGTATATAAATTCTCTGGAAAAGAATCTTTTGGCTGCTTCTGCGGATACACCACGTGCAGGAGACATTAACATCCCAGTGCTCCTGTACGCGGATGATGCCGCCTTAATAGCCAGGACACATCTCGGCCTCCAGAGACTCTAAGATACATTTAGTGACTTCATGTCTTCTCTTGAACTTGTGGTCAATAATTCTAAATCCCATGTCATGGTTTTTGGGGTTGCTAAAAATAATACTAAACCTTTTAATTGTAAGGGGGAAGTGATCACTAATGTTAAAGTTTTCACCTACCTCGGCATAATTTTCGACAACAAGGGCAGTTGGTCTCCTCAGATAACATCAAAAACCAAAGCAGTGAGGAGCTCTGTTAATGCCATCTTGAGCTTCTCAAGGAGACTTGGAGGGAAGCCAAGTGGTGCATTATTAGCACTGTACAGGGCGAAATCATTGGCTATAGCTAGGTACGGAGCAGGTGTTTGGGGCTATGTAAAAACTGATACCATTCAAACAGAGGTTAATAAGTTTTTTTGTTCTGTGTTAGGACTCCCTCTGTCAACAGCCACTTTTTCTGTCCATCAGGAGCTTGGAGTAGGGTACATTACTGATATCCTCTCCATGGCACCCATTCTTTTGTGGATTAGGGTCTGGATTAATAACAACCTAGGTCTTAACCACAAAATTCTGATGGATTGTTTAAAACTTGACAAACACAAAGATATTGCCTGGCTGTCATATATCAAAAAGTGCTCAATAGAACTTGGACGCCCGGAGATTTTCTCCTCCCCGTTGAATCTAAAAAAAGCAGACTTAGCTTGGGTTAAGGAAAACTTTTACAAGCTCAAGATCCTGGAGAGAGAGCAACTCCAGTTAATAAAACCTACGGTTAGAGCACATTATATGACAATTATCTGTCCGGCAATTCAACCATATCTTACCCTAGTTAACATTCCGTTTCACAGGTGGCTCCTGGTTAAGTTCCGTTTTAACCAGATTTACTTGGTACTCTGTGACAGACAGGGCTGGTTTAAGCCGGAGGACGCACCTGTATGTAAATGTGACAATTTTTCTATTCAAGATAATATGCACCATATGTTGTTTTGCCCCCTCTATAACGTAGTATTTGATACCTCTGTTGAAAGAGAAAGCTTTTATGCAAGCGAAACCAGCTTTACTGTACTTGCAAATGCTAGATACGCCCTTGGTGATGTTCAGCGTAGCAAATTACCTTGTAGCTGCTGTACGAATCAGGAAGAGGAAATTATGATTTATCCTTTGGTGACTTTGATGAACGTGGTATATTTAGTTTTTTTGCACATGATGATCTCCTTTATAATCTGACCCCTTTTTAGATGAAACTATGAGTCATATTATGGGGACTATGAGGAATGTGGTATTTTTCGCTTTTTTGCACATGATGACTTCTTTTAACCTGACCCATTTTACTGTTTTTATATATTGTATTGTATGTAAATTTTAACATGTATCCGATTTGTTTATTTGCCGTAGTATGCTTTTATGATTTTTAACTAAATCGAATAAAGTGGTTTTTGACTTGACTGACCTACATAACATAAACCACACCTTTATAACCACAAATTATTTACTCATACAATAATATATCACATTTCCTACCGAAAAGAAATTAAATAAATAAAACGTACTTTTC
The DNA here is from genome assembly GCF_964261635.1 of Lissotriton helveticus. Taxonomy (NCBI): domain Eukaryota; kingdom Metazoa; phylum Chordata; class Amphibia; order Caudata; family Salamandridae; genus Lissotriton; species Lissotriton helveticus. The sequence goes on along the minus strand of NC_136057.1, from coordinate 1,286,836,372 downwards.
TGTAGCTACAGATCTTCCACTGTATCCATTGAGGGCCTGATTATGAGTTTGGTGTGTGGGAGCGGGGTGGGGTGCCACTGCCCCACTCTTACACCGCCAAACCTCACCGCCGGCTTCCCACCAGAAGACAAGTTTTCCTGTGGTCTGGCAGGCAGTCCTTAGGCATTCCCAAGGTGGTGCCTATTAAAAATACACCTCAATGGGAATGCCAAAGTCTGTTCCTGCATGGCATGTACTGTACAGTCTATGCCGTGCAGTAAAGGGGGTGTATGCAGACAATGGGGCACACAATTTGCTACCATGCATGCATCCACAGGCCATGAGGGAAAATATTTTCCTCACTGCCACAGGTTTGATGGCAAGCTCACAGCCATAAAATCTGTGGCAATGTTGAAACTCGTAATATGCTTTGCGCGCCCCCAGCAGCACTGCCAGCATATTGCGGGCCTCAGCCTGCTGCACCATAGGGATTCCCTAAATTCTAGACCCTGAAAGGAAATGCTTAAAGCCAAATAGCACTATAAGTCTGCAATAAAAGGTATAAGGCAGCCATCAAGGAAAAGGCATAGAATGGCCTTGTTACTGCTTGTAAATATAAAGACCATAAAAAATCCCTCGTCTACAAACCCCCTGGACCCCGACCACAGTTCAGCGACTTCATCGCCGACCTCGTCAGTACACACGCCCTTACACAACGACCGCAACTCCACCACCCTGATTGACAACCTCGCCAGACTCAAACAACTCGTCACCACACACATCCACTCTGCCGGCCACACACTTGACCCCATCTTCTCGGCAAGCTCCCATGTCTCCTTCAATCACACCACCGAACTCCACTGGACTGACCATCGCTGCATCCACTTCACCTTCCGGCAACCCACCAGGCACCACCGCACCCAACAGACCTGCCGCTGCTGAAGACCAGCTAACCACCACCCTCGCCCAGAGCCCACCCGCCGACCCCACTGAGCCCGAAACCGCTGCCTGCAACCTCAGACAATGGATCGACGACTGGGCCAACACCCGCGCCCTGATCAAAAAAAACCTCCAACAGACACACCAGCAAGAAAGCCAACTGGTTCATGGAAGACCTCCAGGCCTCCAAGCAAACCTGCTGTAAGCTAGAGAAGAAATGACACCACGAACAGACACCGGACAGCCACGCAGCCTACACGAACGCCACCCGCAGACACCATCAACTCATCAGATGTGCCAAAAGAGCCTCCTTCAAAGACCGCCTAGACAACAACGCACACAACAGCAAAGAGCTCTTCAACATCGTGAAGGAACTCTCCTACCCCAGCACCAACACCAACGACATCCCACCTTCGCAAGTCCTGTGCGACTTCCTGGTCACCTTCTTCCATCGCAAGATCGCAGACATCCACGACAGTTTCAATGTCACGACCGTTCAGGCAACCACTGAAACCTCTGCCCCCACGGCCACCATCTGCACCGACCCCCTGCTCTCCTGGACCAACATAAATGACGACAACACCATCAAAATCATGAACACCATCCACTCAGGATCTCCATCTGACCTATGCCCACACCACATCTTCAACAAAGCCAGGACCAGCATCACACCCCATCTCCGGAAAGCCATTACTATCTCTTTCGAGACAGCAACCTTCCCGGAGAGCTGGAAGCACGCTGAGATCAACACCCTACTCAAAAAACTCAAGGCTTACCCCAAAGACCTCAATAACTTCCGGCCCATCTCCCTGCTCCCGTTAGCGGCGAAGATCATCGAGAAGACCGTCAGCAGGCAACTGACCTGCTACATCGAGGAGAACAGCATCCTTGATCCATCCCAGTTCTGCAGCAACCACAGCACCGAAACTGCCCTCATCGCTGCCACCAATGACATTAGGGCCCTGCTGGACAACAGAGAAACCGTGGCCCTCATCCTCCTGGGCCTGTCAGCTGCCTTCGACACCGTCTGCCACCGCACCCTACGCACACACCTCCACGATGCTGGGATCCGACTCAAGGCTCTGGACTGGACCACCTCCTTCCTCTCAAGCAGAACCCAGAGCATCCGCATCCCCCCTTTCTGCTCTGACGCCACCAAGATCATCTGCGGCATACCCCAGGGCTCATCCCTCAGCCTGGTGTTGTTCAACATCAATATGGCACCGCTCGCCCACGTCGCCCGAACGCATGATCTCATATGCCGATGACACCCAGCTAATCCTCTCCTTCACAAAGGACCCCCTCACACCAAAACCAACCTCCACGAAGGAATGAAAGACATCGCTGAGTGGATGAAGTACAGCCGACTGAAGCTAAACGTGGACAAGACGGAAGTCCTCATCCTCAGCTCCACCGCCTAAGCCTGGGACGACTCCTGGTAGCCGACCACATTAGGAACAGCTCCAATACCCACCGACCATGCACGCAACCTAGGGTTCATCCTCGACTCCACTCTCTCCATGACAAAGCAGGTCAACGCTGTCTCGTCCTCCTGCTTCAACACCCTCTGCATTCTCCGCAAGAACTAGAGGTGGATCCCCACCGAAATAAGAACGGTCACCCAGGCCCTCATCAGCAGCAGGCTGGACTACAGAAACGCCCTCTACGCAGGATCCTCGGCCAAACTCCTGAAACGACTGCTACGCATACAAAACGCCACTGCACGCCTTATCCATGACATCCCTCGCCGCAGCCACATCACACCCCACCTGAGAGACCTACACTGGCTACCCATCAACAAGAGGATCACCTTTAAGCTCCTCATCCATGCACACAAGGCACTCCACAACACCGGTCCAACATACGTCAACAGACAACTCAGCTTTTACACCCCCCAACCGCCAGCTCCACTCCGCCGACCTCACCCTCGCACAGTCCCTCGCATCCAAAGAGCGACCTCCGGCAGCAGATCGTTCTACCACCTTGCTGCCAAGACCTGGAACACCCTCCCCATCCTCCTGCGGCAGACCCCGGACTTGCTAACCTTCAGAAGACTCCTCAAGACCTGTCTATTCGAGCAGTAGCAGCACCCCTCGCCCCCCCAATGCCTTGAGACCCTCACGGGTAAGTAGTGCGCTTTAGAAATGTTCTGATTGATTGGTTGATTGATTAAATGCATCATTTAATAAATAAGAGTGAGGGTTTAGGCTTGAATATCACTTCCCAGAGCTAGATTGACCACTTTAGGTATATTTATTCTTTTGAAGACCCAACGCCCGATGAACAGGACAATATCTGTCCATCTTTCCCCTTAACAATTAGGTTTCACCTCGAGGAGATAACAAAAGCCCATCAATGTCAGCCCTCAAAGAAAGCCCTGTGACCAGATGAAATTCCCATGGACGTGTATAAAGGCAACATTGATCTGTGGGCACCCATTATCACCATCGCTCTCAATGAACAGCACCTCTCATTTCCCTATGGGAGCTTGTATTACGGCCTGTATACAGCTGTAATGCATGCTCCCATAGGGAAATGTAGGAATGCAAATTAACAGTCTTTGGTCGCATCCTAATGAGGGGGTCTGGACCAGAGGTCGGTCGGTCCCAGGACCAAGGTGGTGTCCGGCAGACTTAAGTCCGCCCAACATCCTAATTAGCCCCTACATATTTTATGACAATTTGAACCATGCTTTAAATCCTTTTTTATGTATTTAGTATACATATTTCATATGACATTGCTGAACATTTTATTATTGTATTGTGATATGCTTTTTGAACTTTTAGGATAATTATTTATTGCATAAAATGATCTTGTTATTTATACAACTCCCACAAATCTTTGCACAGTTGAATGTCTTTGCACAAAATGCAGCATATTATCATGTACACAATGCACTTCTGAGCCAAAATGAATCTGTTTCCAATACGATTTAGAAAAGATGATGACCTTAAATGCACCTAGTAATATAACGTACAGTTGGTCACTTGCACAATATGTTCTTTATGCACTTTCGATTGACAAAGAACTTACCACTAATTTGACTACGAGATGCTGAATTTTTTACAGTGGCAAGGATTTGTAACAAATGTACTGTGTTTTTAATTTGCTGTTGTTTTTATTCTTTTATGAATTAATCTTAATCTGAATTTGACAAAACAAATTAAAAAGTTGTAAACCATTAATTTGCATATCATAAAAATGATTACCATAAAATTTAATTTTAAATGTCCAGTTTCTAAAAATCTCCCCACCGGTATTCCCCTAAAGTTCTAAAATCCTTCTACAAAAAAGGTATGAACCCTTATTGACATAGATTAATACAACTAAAAATACATATTTCGCAATCTCATAATTAATAAATTATCTTGTACAAAAAATAAGAAAATGTATATAAACATACAATTTAACACATCTACAATAAATTACATACTAATTAACACTTACGAACAATACTACATGCAACTATATTTTCTACATTGATATGTGTAACAACAATATGAAAAACAACCCTAAAAATTATATTTTTAGCTGTGATATTCCTTCTGACAATATTTCTGACATCTCGAGATTCTTGACATGATATTTTTGTATCACAAGACTTCTTTCCGATATTTTGTCCAAACACCTGTGGCAAGACCATAGATGAATCTCCACATATCTGCTCTTAAGCTTCCCTTTGCTTCCTTGTTGGTAATGGTGTATCTGCCTTGAGATTTTGCTTTTTCTGCTTTTGCTGATGTTAACTGCAGCTTTCTTACTCTCTTGCATTTTGTGAAAGGTCTTGGTGGAGATCCATTCTTTATGCTGGTGTTTGTTGGGACCCAATCCCTCATGGCAGGTTCATATCAATGTTTCTTTGATCTTCTCCCACTGACTTTCTACCAGGTCTCTGTGATCTTCTAGTTCTTGCAGGACTTGAAACTTGTTACTGAGTGTAGCTCTAACCACTGTGTCTGGGTACTAGCAACCATGTCAGCTAATTTTAACATTATCGGTGACCTCAATCTACACCTGGAAGCAAGTCAAGACAAGGAGATTGGCAACACCTTGGCGGACCTCGCTGCATTTCAACAAACGCAACGCGTCCCTAACAGCACCCACTCGGCAGCACATCAGTTAGATACCATTTTCTCTAACTTACCTGCCCTAACAGCCTGTCAGCACCTTCCCCTGAGCTGGTCCAACCACTATCTTGTCTCTATGACACTACAGGGCGTAGGCCCTCCTCAGAATGTCCCACGGAAGCCAGTTCTTAAATGTCCCTGGCAAAATCTATATGTCAACCAATTTCTAAACTTCATCCTCAGTCTGAGGCTGAATCTCCCAGATAACACTGAAATGGCAGATAGCACTTTGTTTGACTGGCTCACGCACTCCCTCAATGCTTGTATCCCCACCAAATTGTCCCATTGTCACAGAACACAGTCCTGTCAGTGGTTCAATTAAAATCTGTCCCAGAACAGGAAAACCTGTAGAGCCCTGGAACAGGTTTGGAGACAGGTATACGGCCCTGCCCTGAAAATACAATGTCGGGTGGCTATTAAAAATTACCATAAATCCATTAAGAAAGCAAGAGCCAACTATTTTGCAGACGAAATAAAAAATAGTAGCAATCCGACAAAATGCATCTTTTTCTTGCTTAAGCATCTCAACCCTTCAGGGCAACCCGATAAATCATCCCTCTCCTCCAACCAGCAATGCGAGGCACTGGCCTCGTTCTTTGTTAAGAAGGTTGAGGACATTTACAAAACCTTTCCCCCACTATTAACAAGGCAGGCCCCTTAACCCCGACCAGTGCCGTCCTCTCACCTTCTACCTTCCCTACAATCTCTCAGGAAGTAATGCATACCATCTGCAAGAAAATTATATCAGGGTCCCCAGCAGATCCCCTCAAACCTGATCAGTTTCAGAAATTTTCACCTCAGCTTCTCCCTCTCTTTTGCGATCTAATCAATTTGTCCATGTCCTCTGCTGTAGTCCCTACTTCCTGGAAACACAAGCACAGTGATCCCACTACTTAAAAAAAAACCCTGGATGATTAAAAGCCGGAGAATTTCCACCCTATCTCCCCTCTTCCTCTGATATCTGAAGTCACTGAATCCTATATCAACTCCATTCTTACCACATTCATAGAAGTCAACGACCTGTCAGACCTTTCTCAAAATGCTTTCCGTCCACAGCATAGCACTGCAACTGCCCTTCTGGCAGTTACAAAACACTTTAGGAGCTCACTGGAAGAAGGTCTCACCTCGGCTCTAATCATTTGAATCTAAGCACTGCATTCGATACGGTGTCCTATCAGATCCTCTTTCAGCGCCTAAGGGACATCGGTATCGGAGGCATGACCTTGAGCTGGCTCTCTTCCTTCCTTGCTGAGAGATCCTTCCAAGTGATTGCCCCCACCCCCTTCTGCTCTCATACACACACTGTGAGCCAAGGGGTTCCACAAGGCTCTGCTCTGAGCCCTACTTTATTCACTGTCTACATCCAACCTTTGGCGACAGTGGCCAAGGACAAGGACCTAACTGTGGTCTCCTATGAGGATGACACACAGTTAGTGGTCGTACTGTCCGATAACTCCGCACAGGATGCTATCAAATTTTAGAACAGCTTAACGGCCGTCGCATGCTGGATGACATCCAACTGCCTACAGCTGAACGCCAATAAATCTGAGATTCTCCTTGTGGGCAAACATACTCACCTACAGTGCTTGACCATATCTTGGTTCCTTTTTGCCAGCTTCCCTAAGCAAACAGTCATTCACTTCTCCTTGTCCTCCAGTGCTTTTGCTTGCCTATCAGGTATATGTAAACTGTTATTTCCGTAATTTTGTAATTGTACTTTGTTTCTGTATAGTGCCATATATTGTTTTTGTTGCCTGTTGTTTGCACTGCTTTCCCAATACTTTTTCTCCCGTTGTATGCTTCCTTCACCCTCCCATTGCCTCTGCACCCTCCCTCCTCTCAAGCTATTTAATGGAGCCTGCAGCACTGCCTGCACAGCGGACCTGCACGATGAAGGTGCGCCAGCGGTATGCCCATCAGAGCCCGTCGGCACATGGACCACAACCAGTGCCAGGAAACCTGTCTCTCCCTCCACCCGAAGATTCTTCGCTCCCAAGCTCCGAGCCCTGGACCCTTCAACAATAACTGCTGCTGCACCCTGCCTCGCTCTACGGTAGAACCATTTACCTGCCAGCACTGCCGCTTCTTCTGCAACACCAAAGCACCTGCATTGATGGAACCCTCCTCCTCGGTGAATCTACTCCACAGCCTCCTGCTCAACGCATGATAACTGTGCAAGCACACCACAGAGAACTGGGATATAAGCACCTCCCTCACTCCGATGTAGTGTTCCTCACCGAGACTTGGCTTAACCCCTCTTCCATGCCTGACATCGCCTTAGTCATACTGGACATCTACAATTTTCCACACAAGACTGCATCAACAAACATAGAAGGGGCACCACCATAATCCACAAAAATAATATCCTCTGCACCACCATCGTGAACTAGGCCACCCTGCTCATAGAACACCTCAACTTCCAACTCCAAACCGACATCAATACCATCATCAGAGGCACCCTCACCGACAGACCTCCAGGACCTCTCTCCAGCTTCTACAGTGTCATCTCCAAATTCATTGCCCTGCTTGCCATTGACTCTAAGCACCTCATCTTCCTCAGAGACCTCAACTTTCACAATGACAACCTCAATGACATCAATATTACAAACCTCATGGAAGGCATGGCCAACACCGACCTCTCCCAGATTCTCACCAATCCCACACACACAGCAGGAAACACTCTCAACCCCATTTTCACAGCCAGTGACAGAGTCAAGTACAGCCACGTCACCGAGCTCACCTGGACAGAGCATGCCATTGTCTCCTTCAACCTCATGGGATTCCCCGGCTCTGTCATCAAGTCACCCAGCACCCACCACGGCAGCTGAAACAAAGTGTCTGAGATCCAGTGGACCAATGCCCTCACTGCCTGCTGCCCACCCTGACCCCTCCACCAACTTAAAACAAGAAGTCAAGAACCTCTCCACCTGAATCACCAAATGTGCTGACAGAGTCACCCCTGTCAAGTCCACCAAACTCAAGAAACCCTCCAAAAAAAAGACAGCTGGTGCACTGCAGAACTGAGAACCAGCAAACGCAAATGCAAATATCCCATGGACCAAGCCACTTTCAAGTCATCCCTCAACCAATATCACCAATTCCTGAAAAAGATGAAAAGGAACGTCCTCATCAACCGCATCAAAGCCAGCTCCAACCACAGCAAATAACTCTTCAACATCATCAGAGAATTCTCTAAAAACTTCATTATCCCCTCCCAGGAACTCTGTGACACCCTGGCGAACTTCTTCCAAGACAGGATCGCCACCATCTACAAAAACTTCAAACCCCAACCCACAGCCTCCGACACCCTCAAATACCTTGCTACCAAAAGGCCGGACCCCACCCACCCGCTAACCACCTGGGACCAGCTCACTACTCAAGACACCACCGCCATCATTAACTCCATCCACTTAGGAGCACCTTCTGACCCCTGTCCTCACAGCATCTTCAACATCGGGGGCAAGTTAATCAGCAGTAAGCACACCACCATCTTCAATGCATCTATCTCCACAGGCATCTTCCTCAAAGGATGGAAATATGTAGAAGTCAAGCCCCTTCTCAAGAAACCTTCCGCCGACCCAAGTAACCTCAATAACGACCGTCCCATCTCTCTGCTACCCTTTCCAGCCAAGGTCCTTGAAAAGGCCATCAAACACCAACTCCCCAAACACCTGGAGAGCAACAGACTTCTGGGCACCTCCCAATCTGGATTCCCAACCAACCATAGCACCGAAACAACCATGATTGCTGCTACTGGCAACATCAGAACCCTCCTGGACTGGGAAGAAATAGCGGCACTGATCCTCCTCGACCTCTCTCTCATAGTTTGACACCGTTTCCCACCACACCATATCAATAACCTCCACCATATTGGAATCCAAGGAAACAGCCTCAAATGGATCACCTTCTTCCTTACCGGAAGAACACAGAGAGTCAGCCTACCTCCTTTCACCTCGGAACCCAAGAACCTCATCTGAGGCATCCCTTAAGGCTCGTCCCTCAGCCCTACACTGTTCAACATCTACATTACCCCTTTGGTCAGCCTCTCCAAAACCCATGGACTAAACATCATTTTCTATGTCGACGACACCCAACTCATCCTTCCCCTGTAAGAGAACCCCTCCACCGCTGTGAAGAACCGGGGTTTAACCCAGCGGCGTCAGGGGCACGCCTAAGATCTTCGAGTTCACCTGTCTTGGTATTCAAAGACACGGAATACTTCTGGATGGCGTCAGAGACCAAGTTTATTAGCTGCAGCTAGTAACAGTGATCCTAGAAATAGATCATGGTGTAAATTCTCAGGAGACTGCTCATTTTACTAAGGTGAGACGTCTCCTTTTATACCCAATATTCACATTATGAATGTACACTCACTGCACACAATTCTAGCCAATAAGATACATTTTCAAACAAAAGTATCACATAGCAAAAACTCAATTTACAGTATACCAACCCAAAAGTTATTCATAACACACGCATCAACTGTCTGAGACAACTCCTTGTATTAACCAGCAGGATTTTTACGAGGGTCAGGCAAGGTCTGCTTAAGAGCCAGGACCTCAGCTCTCTTCCAAGGGACATGTACCCACACTCGCTGAAAATGAGTCGGTGCAGCCGCAATACCATGAGTGGCATCAGCCACAACTGCCTCTCTCCATACAGGGGGAACCTCTCTCATAGGATACTGCTTCACTTTTCTCCTAACAGAAGGGTCAGGTTCGAACAATAACTGAGGTGGACGTCTAGAACTAAAAGTGAGTAGTGTCTCTACCGCTTCCTCAACATCGGAACCCACTATCGTTCCTTTAGCAAATTCAGACTGAACATTAATCAATTCCAGAGGAATTGAACACAACTCATTATCTTACCACTCCTGACGAAGGAAGGTACACATGACATCAAAAACATACCTTTGTTTTGGTGCCTCCCACTGTAGGAAGATATCCATGACCACTTGTGGACCGTACTTGGAGGCATTCGAAACCCATCTACGAGCAAGGACATCTAACACTGCCCGCTCTTCGGGACCAGGAAGCTGACTACGTCTCTGCTTACGTTCAGAAACAGGGGTCATATTCAGTGACCCAAAGAAAGGAGACAAAAGACTAGTGACAGTCTCAGTCATTCGTTGCCGAGCAGAAGGTGAAGAAGTTGACATGAGGACAGGAGACAATGTGTTTTGAGTCAAGAGAGACGTAGGGACAGAAATAAGAGAGTTTGAAGATAAAGGAGTTTGAGGCAAGGCTGGTGACAAAGCTGGCGGCCCTGGAGGGGGCTGCGCCAAGGGAGGAAGAACCACCTGTGAAGCAACAGGTGGCTGAACAACAACAGGGGGTTGAACGACAACAAGGGATGCAACAACTGGAGGTAATGGAGGTGCAGTAGCACCCTGCACATAAGGGGGTGGTAATCTCAGTAAATGTGACATCAAAGGATCCTTTTCAGGGTCTTCAGTCACATTTGAAAGGGAGGTGGCAAAGCTGGGTAACATTTGTCAATGGCCATGCAATGTTGTCTATCTGACACTTCAATCGCACGATCTTCTTCATCTTCCTTAAACTGCCTAGCAGCTTGCATTACCAACATATTCCTTTCCTTCCTATCTCTCGTAGCTTGCTTAATTTCTCACTGTTTGGCTTCCTTACGCCAAAGGCGGAAAGAGTCAAACATCGCCGGCCGGGCTTTCTTCTTAAGTAGCGCAACTTCTAGGTTATCTAAAACATCTGATTCAAAACTACCATGTTGGGGCCATCGTAAAACACCATCTTTCCTTGTATAACGGACCCATACTTCATTAAAGGTAATGGGACCCACACCATGCTTTGAATAGAGCTCATAAGTTGGAGTTCCAAACGGAGGTATCGGACACGAGTCCTCCAATCGGGAATCCTTATTACAACTACAACAAAACCATTTCCTAATTTTGCCAAAACCAGGCATCTTTAGCTCACTAGTCTTGCTTCAAACTGCAAGGGGTTATCAAAAATGATACACTCGTAAATATACGAACCCCTCAGCTTCGACTATTGCAATGGCCGAATCAAAACCAAGAAACAAAACAAAGTCGTGGGAGCGACCCACTTATACTTAACCAAAATGTCTGTCACGCCACCAGAAGACCGCCTAATGTCTCGCCTTACAAATCATCACTAGAGGGTCCAAGACAGGGCGACAGTCAGGGCAGCAGTCCTTCGCAGCCGTCGGGAAAGGGGAAGCCTCGCAGAAAAAACCTTTGGTCCACGTCGACATGCAGGGGTCAATGAAGTGGCGGCCGTCCTCCAGAATTTTCTCACGGGGCTCCTCAAAATCTTCGGGCTTGGACCAGTACCGCTGAAGTCGCCCCCAGTTGGGCGCCAGTTGAAGAACCGGGGTTTAACCCAGCGGCGTCAGGGGCACGCCTTAGATCTTCGAGTTCACCTGTCTTGGTATTCAAAGACACGGAATACTTCTGGATGGCGTCAGAGACCAAGTTTATTGGCTGCAGCTAGTAACAGTGATCTTAGAAATACATCACGGTGTAAATTCTCAGTAGACTGCTCATTTTACTAAGGCGAGACGTCTCCTTTTATACCCAATATTCACATTATAAATGTACACCCACTGCACAAAATTCTAGCCAATAAGATACATTTTCAAACAAAGTATCATATAGCAAAAACTCAATTTACAGTATCCCAACCCAAAAGTTAATTATTAGGAATGTCCCAAATTCAATCTTCACAAGCCGGACAAACCTATAATTGAAAGCATAACCCATGTAATGAAGAAAGATAAAAAAGAAACAGTAACAGATGCTGAACAAGATAAGGCTTGTGCAAGGAAACTAAAAAGTTAACGATGTCCTGAACATTGATTAACAATCTCAGACAAAGATCGATCAGGGAAATTGGCTTTGCGATGTCAGTTTCAGGTGAAGAGGTCAGTTTCTTACAGTTCATTTCAGAGTCCAAAAGAAACCTAGTTAATGTATACATGAACTAATAAGGCCAGGCCACTTTGTTCGCCAGGCTACCTTTACAGGCCTACGTGAGGGCAACACAAAATGGTGGCACAGAACAAAATGGAGTCAGACTCGAGAATTACAGAACCTCAACTGTGGCAACTTCCACAGATACATGGCAAGCATCACCAACTGGATGAAAAACAACAGCCTAAAACTCAACACAGACACAGTTTTAATCTTCGGGAAAACACTTCCCTGTGGAACGACTCCTGGTGGACTTCTGACCATGGACCCTCGACTACTCTGACAGAGCATGCTTGCAAGCTAGGCCTCATCCTGGACAGTGAGCTCACCATGAAAATCCCTATTTAAAGCAGTCTCATCTAGCCGGCTGGACTATGGCAACGCGCTCGATGGAGGAATCACTGCACTCCCCCTGAAAAATTCTGCAGACAATACAGATTTCAGGTGCCAGACTCATCCTCAAATTCCCTAATGAACCCACATCACCTCCCACCTCAAGAAGCTTCACTGGCTGCCCATTCAGAGGAGATGCCAATTCAGGTTATTGATCCACGCTTACAAAGTCCTGCACAACCAAGGACCAGCAAACATCAAACACTGCTTTAACTTCTGCCAACCCATCAAACACCTGCTCTCCCCAACCCTCTTCCTTGCTCACACGCCCCCATCCGCCGATGCAACAGTGGGAGCCCCTCCTTTCTTACCGTACTGTCATGTCCTGGAAAGACCTTCCCTTTCACCGAACCTCATCCTCACTGCTGAATTTCAGGAAAGGACTCATGACCTGACTTTTCAACTGAACCCCTGCCCGTGGGGTTCTCAGTGCCTGGAGACCCGAATGGGTGATTAGCCACGCACTACAAATCCTATCTGAATAATTGATCTATTCCAGTTTACCTGTCAAATCACTTTCAGTGAGTGCTTCTACAAAAGCACAGCGCTGTGCAAGCAACACAGAAAATCTGAGAAATGCTAGCATGCATATTATGTCTTAATTAAGAGCTACTGTGGCATATAACGGGGGCCTGTTTGCATCTTTCCCTGCAGATTTGGACAGTGATTGTACCTCTGGCTTCAGGGAGGTCATTGAGACTGGGGGTGCTCCAATGGACTCTTGATTCAGTTTCCCTCAAAAAAGACAGGGTTGAGAGGGACTGGAGAGTCACCGGCCAGCTGTACTGGAGAAGGATGCAGCCACTCTGACACCACTGCAGTTGCAATTCAGCAGAGAATGCCCAAATGACGTGATCCACCCAAACCACTTAATGTGCTAAAGTTTTATGAAAGTCTAAGAATTTTTGAAGGTTCCAAGAATCACCAGGCCTCGCCTCGCCCTGTATATGGACAAAGCTTGCTGTTTCTTTGGACTAACCTCTGGAGAAACCCACATTCGGAAAAACAAGTGGTCTGCTTCCCATACATGCCAACAGACCCGATTCAGGCCAGAGACTCACAGTTTATGAAGCCAAAAATTGCTTTTTAAGCTGTCTCCTACCTAAACTTGACTCAGCTTCAATATCAGTGAATAGGCAAAATACATTCTTTCAAAATCTACCACTTTCCTGTTCTAAAATGTTGGCATGTATGGCTGCTCTTTCCCTTTTCCCAATGCACATTCTGCCCTTTGCCTACACCTTGTCATTTCCTGTACCCTACGCTCACAACATATTATCCTGCTTCATGTACATGAATGCTGCCTCTTGCTTTATCCGTTCATCAAAATTACCTCTGCCCATCTACTGCTGCCCAGTGGCAGCCGGCATGTCTTGCAGGTTGTGGGACTGGCGGGGGCCGCAGGGGGCGCGGGGTTGTGCAATGGAAAAAAAATATAAATATTAATTTGCTTACCTTGCTGCCTGTCCTGCGTCTCTGCTTCTGCTATCTTTGTGGGGCACGAAGCCAGGAAGAACAGCCAGGGTCCCCTGACCAATCACAGGGCTGCAATGCAGCATTGTGAGTAGTTTTGAGTGTCCTGGTTTGACTCTCAACCAGGGGATGGGGGCCTGGGCATGTTCTCCATGCAGGCTGTAATACAGCCTGCATGGAGAACAGGGATTGTGCGCATGACTGGTTTGAGTGGCCCGAGAGGGCCGACTAAACAATCATTGCTTACTTAGGAGTGGGCAAATCACTCCTCCCCTGCCCTGCTCCAAGAGCAGAGCAGGGCAGTCCTGTCCACCATCCCACCTGCAATGGAAACATACAATGATAATAACAAAGTTATTATCTTTTTATGTTTCCATTACTATGCGCTGCTCAAAAACATTGGGGTGACGCTCCTCCACCACAGTGAAGGAACCGCCACAGCGGCCTATGCCTCTCTCCCATCTGGCGCACCATCCAGTGGGCGTAGATGCACTTCCATGCACCTATGCATCTTATTCAAGTTAAATGCATGCTAAAGATTCAGATTCAAAGTAACTGCAGGTAAATGTAAATGTTTATTTAGCTGCATACAAGAGCCGCCCCCTTTCCACCCATCACAGCCAGAGTCCAGTGCGTTTGACTGCCAACAGCTCTCAGCTTAATCGATTCCTCCATCCTAAAACAACCCTAAAGACATTATCCATTTGGATTCAAAAGTCAAGAAAAGGCGGCACAAGTTTAAATTGCCCATCATAGAGTGGAATACTCGGGTGGGCTTGAGTGACCACTACAGGACAGCCGAATGGGCATCGATGAAATAATAGGAAACATTATTGGAGGGTATCAGCGTCTGACTCTATAATGAAAAATACTTGGAGAAGCGGGAGTTTGGCCTGCGCAAAGCTGGAGTGAAATCCGCCTAGGAAAGAGAACTTTGATACTTGCTGAGTTAAATGTATCACCCACACTTCCAAGCCGATTAAAAAAACGCCGAATGCGGCTGCCGAAGTATTCCCCGAGCAGCTAGAGTTTTGCTAAAATGTATAACGTTGACATAAGTCTGAAATGCCCAACTCGTTTTTTTCCCTTTTACGGGCAGCCGAAGACATCTGAAGTACCTTACGACGTGAATAAAGTAGCAATGAAAAGAATCCGCAAAATAAAACATTCTGGGCGGACCGCCCTCACCTGGTCAATAGCTGCAACAGAGAGCGTGCAGCTCTGGGCGCCTAATGGCCCTACGCTGAGGAAGCGTCGGCTAATAGTGTGTATGTGTTGATCAATTAGTCCAGAAGGCCTCGTTAATTCCACAACACCTATAAATTATAGTGCGACACAACATCTTTGCTCGTTCCAGACCAGTGGTGCCTCCAGGTGCGTGAGCTGGCGTTGACGAATAGGCAGGATACCCACTGGGATCTGCTGAACTCTTGTACAGTCATTTAAAGTCCTAGCAGCCTGCTCTGAATTTGCTAGGCACTTCCGTCACGTGACACCAATAACCCAGCAACCGTTACATTTAAAATGACATATTTTGGTAACCTTGCTGCCCACCTACCACGCTTCTGCAGGGAAGAAATCAGTTTCCGGCTCTGGAGGTCTCTGAGAAGTATATGCTACTTGGGGACTGCGAAGACTGGTGGCTTCTTACCATACAGTCTGGCTTATGGACATTTAAGAGTGGCCATTTGTAAAACGGAAATACGCAGATTCTCTCCGTAAATGGAAACTATGTCAGGGGTGAACAAGAATGATGATTGGGTGTGCAAGTACACAGACACCACGTTCGAAAGCCCTGGGGGAGCAAGAGAGGCCTGGTGGCCCTTCTTTGCCATTCTTTAGGGAACAGAAATAGAGCTTGGTATAGCTGAGTGTCCTCACTGGGGTCTGATGTATTAAAGGGTTTTAGCATTCTGGGCCGATGGAGAAATGGTTGGTACGTAATTTTATATATTTTATTAAGGGTATTTGTAGAGCGCAGTGTGTCCAAACTGGTGTCCTGGCGCTGAGGGGAAGAACCGGAATGATAAATCGCTGCGGGCACCAACTACTTGGGAAACAGCCAGGTCTTCAAGGCTTTCCTAAATTTCAATAGGTCTGTGCGCGCTCTCAGGCTGGGCGGAAGCTTATTCCACATTTGATCAGGTTTGACTGAGAAGGCTCGTCCACCTTATCAAACTTTCTGAAATCTAGTTACCTGGATAAGGTTAGACATGGCAGATTGCTAAGCCCTCCCAGGAACATAGGGGCAGATTTACAAGCCCCTTGCGCCGCTTTTGCGTCATTTTTAACGTGGGAAAAGTGACGTAAGAGTGGTGCAAGGGGCTTGTAAATATGCCCCATAGTGTTTTAATCTACGTTGCAGCATCACAGGGCCCCTATCTTGAAGGGCCTTGAACACAATACACATGGATTTAAAGAAAATCCTCTGCTCAATGGGGAGCCAATGCAGTTCTCTTAAAGCCAAAGCAGGTAAGGATCTTCTAGATCTGTTTAATGTTAGCTTGGAGGCCCCTGCCTGGACTCTTTGCAGTCTCTTAACCAGATAGTTTGGGGAACCAAGAAGCATCACATTACAATAGTCTAGTTGACTAAGTATAACACTCTGTGCAATTGAAGTTCTGACGTGCATAGATAGCACTGGGAATACTTTCCTGAGGCCATGAAGCAGGGCAAAACAGGAACTCGCTACCTTCTTGACGCGTTTCTCGACAGGGAACTGGGCGTCCAAGGTGACATCGAGATTACGAACCGCCTCAGGAGGCATCTCTGGCTCCGAAGTTAGAGGCCAAAAATTAAAACGGAGGGACATCATAACCATGGTTCCCTGTAGCATGCGCACCTGCGCACGTGCACACACTGTCTTTCCCCAGCATGCGCACTATCCTGCACAGCGCGCATGTCACTGCTTCATGCAAAGTTAAGAGACTGTTTGCTGCCTACAGTTGTTAAAATAGGAGTGCTGTGAAAAGAGCAGTCTTTTTCTTGGTACTGAGGTGCAGGAAGAAATTACGGTGAGTTTACAAGGCAGGGAGAAGGTTACCTCCAACAAGACTTCGAGAACGGCAGTCCTTCCCTGCAATGGGCCTTTGCAATAATAACAGAGCCCAGAGCAAGCAGCAGTTACACATGCCGTTTGCACTTTTCGTGTTGGGGTGGGGGAGCCTGAAAGGGTGCAAAGATGAATCAGAAGTGCAGCATCCAGGTGCACAACCAGAAATGTTTATTTTATGATGGACAGAGCGCTGAAACTTTTCAGACACTCACTCCCAGTCACAGATCTGGGTTGAATCCATCATCATTCTTTAGCTTGCTTCGCCACCTCAGTTCAGACCCAGCTACAGGCAAATCAGTCTTGACCCAGTGCCTCATGGGAACAGTCCAGCCCTAACTACCAAGCCAGGTCTTCCCTGAACCGGAAACAAGCATCCTGAGGCCAGTTTCAGGGTAACAACCCTCATCAGCCAGGCTAGCTTGAATCCAGTGGCAAAGTGAGTAACGGACCCACATCTGGGCATACCCTGCCAAATTAGGGCGAACAAAGCAAACACAAGGAGATGATGGACGTAGCGCTGAAACTCACCCCCAGTCACAGATCTGGGTTGAATCCATCATCATTCTTTAGCTCACTTCGCCACCTCAGTTCAGACCCAGCTACATGCAAGTCCGTCTTGACCCAGTGCCTTATGGGAACAGTCCAGCCCTAACTACCAAGCCAGGTCTTCCCTAAACCAGAAACAAGCATCCTGGGGCCGGTTTGTATTAGCTACAGCTGCTGGTCCTGTATGATCGGATTCAATTTCGAGTCCCGCTTCGGCTCAGCATGCTGTTAATCTCTGCAAATCTGCCCAAGGTTTGCAACTGTTTAAAAGTGCCCCAAAACAACATTTTGTGTGATACCACTCAAATACTTTATTCCACTGAATTTCTTGTTTGTTCTTTATCCCATGTGAGAGCATTTTAAATGCTTGAATTCAGAATGTGTGCTCAGTGCTTTTAATTGTCATTAGTTGTACCAAAAACGCCAAGCAGTAAGCATTTCCTGCAGCCAGTAAAGATGTGGGAAGCACAGGTGCTCAAGAAAAATCAATTCTCAGCCATCAATTAATGTTGACTTTACAGTGTAGGTGCTTATTTCATTTTCTACTGACATGCCCTGCTAATGTGTCAGTCGCACTGTAAAGCCTGAACTATTGGAGTGCAAAGCTTGGCACAGGCACCTCTGCCTTGGCCTGGTGAGTAACCCGAGGAGGGCTTACCACCTCATCCTGCGGTCACGTGCACCATGAAATCCTTCAAAGTCCATGAGTCCCTTCTAATTACCACATAATCCCTCTCAGGAGAATGGCATGTGCAAGCCACGTAGGAGGAGTTGTTGGTAGTGGTGGTGGAGGATAGGGTGTGAGTGAGGTGGATTTGTGTCTGATTAGTGGCCCAGGTCACTGCAATGGGTGCTGATCTGTACTCTCCCATTGTTCCTTTCTTTAACATTGTGGAGCTGGGCTTGTGAGATAGTCCTGCAGTAGCTTACTCTACTGCACCTCAGCACATAAAATTGTTAGGTTGTACTGTAAGCAGCACTCACGTTGTCAATCTACCGGTATCACAAGCCTGTGATTCTAGGTAAATACCGATTTTTAGCGAGAACTTGATGCAAAGGTATTGGAGCTGTTTACATGAGCACCAGTTAAGTTACACAAGGACACATTCATGTTTTTGTTACGTACAGGGAGATTAAGTGATTGGCCCGAATCACAGGATGTTGAGCCAACGTCGAGACTCTAACCTGGTTTCCAAGTTCCGAGGTCGGCAGCTCTGCCCGTAATGCCACAGTCTACTTGTGCCTAAAGAAATTAATGTGCCCTTGTGTAATGTAACTGGTGCTCATGCAAGCTCTCCAAAACCTTCAGATCGAGTCTGCGTTATATAAAAACAAATGAGTGGCACAGAAGAGTGTCCAGCTTTGCATGTCCACTGGGAAGAGGGGTGAGCTAGAGCTGGAAATGCGTACTGAACTGGAATGATGAAATGTCATGTACAGAACTCACCCCCTATCTCCCGTTAGCAAAAGCCCAGGGCCGTAACAGCGTTAGAGCCCTTCAAAGATCCAGGCCCCAGCAACATTTGCTGGGCTAGCAACAAAACCTGTCAAGTCTAAGACTGACCCTTTCCCATCCTCATTATCTTTCAGACCAATAGGCCTGACGGTCCCTATCCTGTGACACATGTGGAGGCCAGTTCTCGAAGGTGAGAAAAGATAGGACAAGTTAAGGCAACACAAAAGATGAGTGCATGAGGTGTGAAGGAAAGAAGAAGAGGAGATTTCAGCTTTAGAGTTAATACAAAGAAGGGTAGAGAAAAATAGAGAAGGAGAAAACTATCGACAAGAAGACAAAAAAGAGAAACGAGCGGCTAGGGAAAGATCCTGAGTTGTAAGGGAGGGAAACATCCATATTGTATTTAGCTATGTATGTATCTGTTAACAAGAACTATGAACCCCTTACTCCTACAATCCACATGATTGGCTATCAGTGAATCCCTTCAATTATTCTACCTGGGGAGAAAGAAAACCAATTTACATCAGATTTATCAGTGGTGCCAATATTATAGGAGCATACAGCAGTGAGTGCCATCAGAAAAGTATGAGACACTTATGTAGGCAACCACTGTTTGCCTGTTGGCTAGATATTCAATGTGGCAGGGTTTCTCCTCATCAGCGCACTCATATGCATGCAGGGATGTTTTTGACTGAATCAGGAGCCATGTTACAGGGAAACCTAATGTGTGTTTCCTTATCTACTCTTACAGCTTATTATGTCTAGTCCTAAGTGTTGGGATGTTGCTGTCCATTCACTAAGTTTCATGATCACCAAACTAAAAATGTGCCAATGGGACTATTATCATTTTTTCTTTATAAAGACTCAAGGTAAGGGATTAAAACCAGAGTCACATCCTCTGGCTAGTGTGTTACTTATGAGCGATTAACATGTTTAATTTCCAAATAATTTTGTGGTAATTTTGTTAGGTCAACAGGACCACTGTATCACCCATTAGATTACCACACCTCCACAGGGAGGAAGAAAGGGAAAGGGGTAGAAGAGGAGTAGACAAATGTAAATAGGGATAAAGTAACAAGACTTAAGGAAGATGGGGCATAGAAGCAAGGGAAAAGAAAAGAATCAAGAACAAAGCACCGGAAAATTAAAAGAAAGAGAAGCAAAGAGTGGAGAGAGACATAGAGAAAGGGAAAGCAGAAAGTGGTAAGAGAGATGCGGGAAAAAGAAGGGGCGGATGAAAAGAGTTGAGAGAAATATAAAAAGGGGAAACATAGCAAAAAAGGGAATGGAAAAATGTAAACCTGGGGGATAAAGGAGTAGTTTAGAGGAATGTCATGATGAGTGTGGACAAAATTAATGCATCTGATTGTAAAATGATTAGAAGAGGAGGACTGAGAAAGAAGAGTCATTAAATGATTGTCTCCTCGCCACATCCTTAGATATGCCCCGGGCTCTACCTCTAGTCCACAGTTCAGTGGGTTGAGTACCTGCACCTATTTTTCTCCATTTAAAGCACTGTGTGTGCTGTAAAAAATGTTGTATGTTAGACTAGTCTCTGATCCCCACAGTGCATTCTATATTCCCTTTCTCCCTCTCCCTGTTCCTTCCCACCCCACCAATTCAAGCATGGAACGGGCCTCTGGGAAAGACAGCTAAAAATATAACTATGTTTTATGACTGGGAGCTTGGTGTGACACTGGGCCTATTTTGTCTTATATTTCACTTCTCTGAGATTATATGCAAACGTGTTCCCTGTGGATGAACTGAATGAGATGGCAAGTTTTGATTTCCAGGCAATAGCAACATAATCACAATTTGACTTTGGGACTGAGAATGTACAGATACTTGTGTAAATGTGTAAGAATATCTTGGTCCTGGGTGATTGTGAAACACCTGACAATGTTGGTCAACAGTACAGAGAATTTAATTATGTTGTGGCAGAACATGCGTTGTTTACAACCTTCCTCTCAAGGCATGGTGAATTTCACTCTATGCAATGCTACTCCATATAATGTGACAACTCAACTTGGAGATGTCTGGGCAACATTTCATGCATCAAGTGGAGACTGTGAATGTGGATTCAGCCTTATGAACACTATGAAGTCTAAATTGAGAAAAAGACACAAGGAGAATCCCTTGGACATGCTGCTAAGGACAAAAGCCTACTGTTTGAGTGGCAACGTTAACCTTAATTGAGGTTATCAGCAGTGGAAGAAGGGCAAGGACCGCTGAGAGAAGCAGACATGTCACACATCTCGTGTTGGCACTTGACTTGTCTGAGCCACCCTTTCCCACAGTCTATTTGGCCTCGATGTGCATATTTTACAGACTGCCTCTTAGCAGGGTCACAAATTGTTAGGTGGTACATCAAGATGTTAATTTGTTATGTAATTGTCAACTTGCTAAATGCATATACCCTTATATAGTCTCCCAACTTTCTCCCGCCTAATGAGCAATGCTCCAATTGAGAATATTCAGTAAAATCCTATTATGGTGCTACCTTCTGAGTCCTGCTCTTTTCTAAACTTGGGGTGCAGGCACCATTAGAGTAAACAAATCATGTCATGATGATCAGTATCTACATTGCAAAACTGTCTGAAGACTATTAAATGGAGCTATACTTGTGAAATACACTTGTTTTCTCTCTCATTGTAAACAAAGGTTTTGAGCGATAATTGGCAGAGATTTATAAACTCAAGTGCTGCACTGGCATGCTTGGTGCACAAAGCCTTATTTGCAGCGCACAATGATTTTGCACTGCCGCACACAGAGGAAATAAATTAGAGGGAACATTGATCAGAACTCTGTTTGCTGAACAGCAAAGGAATTCTGTTTTACTCCTGTTCAGTTTCAGGGAATTTACATTCACCCACTTCACAATATCTGTCATGCAGGAATAAAGTGTGTTTATCACATCCTGCTGATTATTGTTAAAAGACAGCATCAGCTGTGTATCATCGGCATAGTTAATGACAGTAAAATTATGTAATTTAATTAAAGAGATTACTGGCTTCAGATACACGTTGAACAATATCGGACTGAGTGCCGAATCTTGTGGCTCTCCATGTTGAATGCATTGATAAGGTGGCATGCAACTGCCTGACAGCGGTCCTCACGCAAGAGTTTATCCATTCTAACACAGTCACACCAACATCCAATGACTCAAATCTTGCGAGCAAGGTGTGGTGGTTGACCATGTCAAAAGTTGGCGATAAAGAAAGCAGAATCAGCACAGTAGACTGGCCGTTGTCTGCCCTCAGGCGTATTTCATCCAATGCACTCAGTAGAGTTGTCTCTGTGCCACCGCAATGCCTAAAACCAATTTGTAATTCTTACAACAATGAGTGTGTTTCCAAGTAAGAGGAGACAGTCTTACTAACATAGCTTTCCAGTATCTTTACAGGAAAAGGAAGTAGAGAAATTGGCCTAAAGTTGCTTAAACCAGCCGGGTCCGCAGATGGCTTTACAAATAAAGGCGTACCTATGGCCTTTTTCCACCAGCGTGCTACCACCCCCAAATCCAGGAATTGATTGCATCAGAGGCAGCAGTAAGGGCCTTATTTAATGTTTGGCAGATGGGATACTCTGCAAGAATGTAATGGATGTCCTGTACGCTGCATTCCAGGTGCTGTACACTATAATGCACTTATTATATGGTGGATGGAGTATCCACCATGCTAGTGCATACCTGTGAGGGAAGAGCTAAGGCAGCAAACTCTAAAAAAAGAGGCAAGAGTCTCGCAAAGTTGAAGACTCTGGTGCTGGAGGGGCTTCTGGTGTCAGGCCTTCACTAACAATTGAGGTTATGTGGGTAGCCGCTCATACATATAGAGCCCAAGACAATGCCTAGGAACAAAATGTTCAAGGAACACCATGTTGGTATGACAGAAGTTGATAGAAGTCTGGTACCATATCTGGATGGCTAGAGCAGAAGAGATGCCTTCTGGCCTAAGACTCCACTACTTCAATGACCCCGGAACAGAAATGTGGGTTTTCAGGGGAAGAGGCTCCCTAGGTAGTGGCAGAAGGGAGAACAAGCACTATGCTCTGGAAGGAAACACGCACAGGATAGGCTAGCCCCATGATCTGAATTTACTAGTACACAAGACCTCGAAAAGACACACACAGCTGCATATTTAGTCAAATGTGATCACTAGCCACTGCCCTCAAAAACTAGCAAGTTCTGGAAATGTGACCAAATGCAATGACAGGGTACAGCAGTTCCCACACAGAAGGTTATCACAAGTCTTTGAGAGGCAGTTTAAGAAGCTTAGGAACCTGATTTTAATAGATGTGCAAAAAGTCTCAAGGGCACTCTACCGAAGGCAGATTTAGGTGTTTTTTTAGCAATGTTTTATTTTTTTGTGGCTACTTAAGATGTTTCCTATGCTTGACCATAAATATGCAGATGATGGGGTTTCCATCCCTTGTTGTGTGTTTTAGTTCTATTTGAAAATGCTATTATGCATTGAAAACAACATGTCTTCGCTTGCCAGGGCTACTAGTATTTGAAGGCCAAGAACACATGCTGAGAGCAATGGACCATATGAACTGTAGAACTGGTCCAAAATGTTTTGCCTGCAACAAAAGCATGAGAAAAGGAATCCACGGAAGTAGAATCAAATTTTTTAACATGAGCCGCCAGTAGATACACCGGCTGGATGAACAACGCATATGGAAATGATGGATCTTAATGCAATGAAATTAGAAGTCTACACAAATGTTGTTGCACCAGTGCCTCCATTGGAAACCTTCTTGTCCGTGGTGCACTTTAGTGTTATCGATTCATTTCGGGGAACAGCTGCTGAGGCCGCTGGTATTTCTAAGAGCAATTCTCCCGAATATTAAAACTTATTTTAGTTTCTTTTTAGATGCAATATTTTGGGTTTCCCAAACCCACACAACTTTAAATGCATTAAAGGTCAATTAAATCTGGTGACAATATCCTAAGATGCATAAGCACTTTCCCATACCTAGGATTGCTATTCTCTAATACGGGTTCTTGGCAACCTCATGTTGCCTATGGGAGAAACAAAATTGGTAAATCCATCAACTCGATTCTCTCCCTACGGCAACCTAAACAGGCTGATGTTATCACCTCACTGTTAAAGATTTACCGTACTCAATGCCAACCTACGGGAACTTACGGCGCAGAAGTGTGGGGATACTCTAATTGTGTGCCCATTCAGACTGAGGAAAATAGATTCTGCAGAAAAGTTTTGGGGGGAGTCTTCTGTGCTCCAACATTCATTTGTCATAATGAGCTTAAGCTATTGTATATTGAGGACTTCATTCGATCTAGGCCCGCTCTTTTTTGGCTAAAAATTTGGCTAAATCCGGCGGCCCACTTAACTCGCAGCATAATATCAGACTGCTTACAAAGCGAAAGGTCCCACCTTGTACCATGGTTGAAAGCAGTCGAGAAAAGTCTGTCCAGTGTGGGCCAGGGCCTTCTGTATAGCTCCCCAAACACCATTGTCCACTCACATAAGAACATAGTTAAAAGGGCACTCTACGTATTATATGGGGAGGAGCGGATAAGATTAGAATACCCCAAACCTTCTGTTATTAAATACATTTCCTATGCTGAGCCTGTTAACGGCTCTTTAGTTTCACCACAGAGATATCTGCTCACCACACTAGGAAGAAGGAACAGGAGCCTTCTGTTCCGATTTCGGGATGGAAGCGTTGTAAATTTACTAAGCTTTCCCCTTGGTTATAATAAACATCTGGAACAGTTGGATTGTCCTTGTTCCGTGGGCAGCAAACAAAGTTTGACAAAGTTTGACACACTATTTTTTCTTCTGTGGTTTTTATAAACTTTATACTTCCCAATATCTGATGCCGTATTGCCGCAGACATGATTTCAGGGATTTTACTCAGGCAATGAAAACTTTTCAGTTGATGATCTCAGACGAAGTGATATTTATCGTGAGCTGCTTTCTTAAAGCTAGTGTCCGTTCACGGGCAACTATGGAATTTGTCTGATGAATATTAGCATATAGCTTTTTTGCACATTTACTTTTTGTATACCCGAGTATTGCATAATATTGTATAGAGATGTAGATATTCTGATACTTGTTTAACAGCATAATGCATCTGTTATTTTTATTAAATTATCTTTATTGTATTTTTTAAATTTAACCTGTGTATACTTTTATGGATGTTTTAATTCCGAATAAAGATCATTTGACTTGACTTGACATTAAAGGCCACGTTTTATGTAATGTCCTTGTTTCCCGACATTTCTGGTCATGTTGATTGCACACGTATCAAGAATTTACCAGAGAAAGAGAAGAAAACACATGTTCTGGATCAGGAATGTCTAGATGACATGCAGAGGAAACCACATAACATTTTATCCTGGATCTGCACCTGATGTCTACATCATGATTAACAGCAGTCTACCCCGACCTCTGGCAATTTTACTACAAGATGTTAATTGGTTACTAGGTGTGTAGTGATAATTATTTGTGTGAATATATTAACTTAAAATTAGAGTGTTGTTATTGGTTCCTGTGCACAATCGTTCAAATTGCTCACAGTTCACATGAATTAATCACATGGAGCCATGGATACTAGCAATGAGCCTGTACCCAGAAATGGTAGGTGATCAATGCTTAATTTGTAAAACAAGAAGTGCTGTGGTGAAATGATTTGGGGGCAGATTTACAAAAAAGGTGACTCAGTGCAATCCGCAAGCCATTTGACAGCACGCACTGGGTCACTTTCAAAGCACAGGGATGCGACATATTTACAACAATATGTCACATCTCTGTGCCTTCCCCTGCGTTGGCATACAACCTGCTGCAGTGCACCGGTGCAGGCACCCTTGCACCATAGTACAATGATGCCTGCGTCGTGGGGAGATTGTTTACATGCAGGAAAGGACACCTTCCTGTACCTAAACAATCGTTAGAGGTTATTTCCTCATTCTACGTGTGCTGCAGAATGCAGCACGCATAGAAAGAGGAAAACAACAAGGAGAAATGAATACATTTCTCCTTGTTGCACCTCCCTACCCTCCCCTGGGAGGTGTAGCATTCAGATGCATTTCCAGATTTACGATTTCTCGTAAATCTGGAAATGTTTTAGGTTCCATTGGTGTTGCGTGGGAACACCCACAGCAACACCCATGGAACGCCCCTTTCACGCAAAGTGCTGTGTGTAAAGGGGCCATATTTACAAGGACAGGAAATGCCATGCAGGATGGTTTTTCCTGTCCTTGTGAATATGGGGCACTGAAATGCGCCGCTAGTGCGTTACGAAAAGTGACACACCAGTGGCTCAAGGGGCTTGTAAATCTGCCCCTTAGTGATAAGCCTGCGACCAGTGCTTCGATTATCAGGGGTGCCATAATCTTGATTCCACCTTGTTTCTTTCCCTCATCACAAGACAAGCCCCAGCCTTTCTATTTTACTCTTCTAGATTCTTTTTCATCCCTATCACCTTCTTTTGTCACTGTTTTTCTGTCTTTCTTTTCCACTTTTGTGTCTTTCTCGCACTTGCTCTGGGTGAAATTCTAATAAGGAGAAATAAGTGCTTAAATTATATACTAAACATGATTTCCTATTGTTGGAAAATTACCCTCTCCGAAGGGTCATCCCAAACTTTTTGCCTTTCTCCTCCACTTTTTCTGACCTCTTTTTGTTAGCCCTAGGACTCTGAGCACTTTATCACTGCCAACCAGTGATAAGGTGCATTTGCTCTCTCCCTTAAACATGGTTACATTTGGTATCTCCACAATTGGGATATTTAATGATCTGTAAGTCCCCAGTATAGTGCATTACCTGTGTCCAGTACATATACATTAAATGCTACTAGTGGGCCTGCAGAACTGGGTGTGCTACCCACTCAGGTAGCCCTTTTAACATACCGCTGCAGAGCCTGTGTGTGCATTTCTACCTCCATTTCGACTTTTTCAGCATTTGGAAAGCCTTTAACTCCCCTTTTATTAGGCATAGGTCACTCCTAAGGTAGGCCCTATGTAGACCATAGGGCAGGGTGCTATGTAAGTAAAATGTAGGACACGTTTTGCATGTCCTGGTAGTGAAAAACAACACAATTCCTTTTTCACTACTTTGTGGCCTTCTCTTCTCCTAAATTAACATTGGGAATTCCTTATTGTAGGAAAGTGCATCTTTTGACATGGTTAGCCCACACTTTTTGCCTGATGTTTGATGTAACTTCTAACAGTTAGTGCACTGAGTCCCTGTTAATCAGATCCTTGTGCCAGATCTCCTTTCCCAAAAACAATTGGCAACTTCAGTCCCTCCTATAAGTCCCTAGTAAGTGTTGCCCCTGGTACCTGGGGCATGGGTACGGAAGCGGGTATTTGGAGGCTGCAGCACTATTTGTCCCACCCCGGAACCCCTCACCAAGACTATGCACTCTGCGATTGGGGGCAGCGTGTCTTGGTGCTGAGAAAACCAAAGAGTTTACATGATGTGATGTGTGATGTGATAGGCATTTATATAGCGCACTACCACGCCAAGGAGCATCTTGGCGCTTAGACTCATATGCTAAAGATGGGCGGAAAAAGAGTTCTCAGACCGGGTGATTAGACCAGCAATTTGCAGACTGGGTCTGCCTGACTATAGATCCAGGTCTTGAGGAATTTCTTGAACTTTTTTCGGGTGTGATGGTACGCAGTCGAGGAGGCATCGTATTCCATGCCTTAGCGCCTAATACTGCCAAGGACTATCCTCCCTTGGTCATCAGTTTGAATTTTGGAACACTCATTAAATTGGCTGTGGCGGATCTAAGTTCTCGAGTGGGGTAATATCTATTAAAATGTTTAGAAAGATATAAAGGGCCATACTTATGGAAAGCCCTGAAGGCAATCGTCAACACCTTAAACAGGATGCGTTTCTGTATAGGGAGCCAATGAAGCTCCTTCACAGAGGCATGACACACTTCCCTGTGTGCCATGCCTCCCTTATACTGATTACAATATAGGTGAGCCACCCCTACTGCAGGCCATTAGCCCTACGGCAGGGTGCACTATATGTAAATGTAAATGTAAATGTAAATGTACAGGAATTTATATAGCGCAAATCACCAAGCGGTTTCTAAGCGCTTGCTTAGGGAACCCGTCCTGGTATTCCCCTGTGAGATAACCCTGGCAAGGTATCCACAAGGTGAAAGCCAGGCATCCCACCGCGAGGGGCCGTTGTGGAGATTAAGCAAGCTATTGCCCAGAGTCGCAGAGTGTGAACCCGTGAATCAAGTAGCACCGGAGCGAGAATTGTCGAGTCCATGGACATTTTAGGACTCAAGACCCCGCCGAGCCGGGAATTGAACCCTGGTCCCGGGCTGACCTCTGCTTCCAGGTCTGCCTCCTCTAACCAGTGAGCCACACTTCTCCACTATATTATAGGTGAGGGCATATCCGCATGAGCAGATATACCCCTGCAAAATCCAGTCCATTCTGGATGTTGTAAATGCACAGGGAAGCCATAAAGAGTACGTGGGTTGGATACTTGTTGACATGAGTTTCCGAACTCCATGATGGCTTTACTGATTTCTAAGATGTAATAAATACTTTTTGATGCTAGTATGGGACTTATTAATTCATTTGCCCAGGAGACCCTTTTAGAGGGTCTGCTGAAACCTACTGGTCACTGGTGGTGTCCCTATCTAGTGTAGCCAGCCTGCCATCACAAAGACATGTTTCTGGACCCCTGGGTAGAGAGCCAGAGCTCTCCGTATCCGGAGACAATGCCTGCTCCGGGCAGAAGTGGTCACACCTTCCCTCCTGCAGAAGGTGGAAGCTTCAAAAGATGTTCCCTCTTTGAACCCTGCCCTCAGCCCTCTACTGTTAGAAACAGATGGCACCACCCCCCCCAGTCGTGCTCCACTTTTGATGAGAAAACCGGCAGGAAAATCAGACAAGTAAGGAGGTATGTCTACATCTATTCTGACCCTATGGTAACAAAACTTTTTATTGGTCATAGGCTGGTATTGTTAAAAAATGAGCGTCGGAGAAACCAAAGCTATTAATGAGCTGGTACTCCTAGTGATGTCAACATGTTTCGAGGCCTTGCATGCCTCTTCGTCAGGACGGAGTTAGATCCCTCTGTCACTCCCTATGGTTGCCATCTAAATGTGCAAAGTGTATGTACAAGTGAAAGTAAAAGTACGATACCTATGTGGTATGGAAATAATTCTAGTTATAGCCCTGTCAGTATTTCTGAATCATGAGCCTGTAAGATAAAAATTAGAGCACACAGTTATTCGCCGTGCGCTTCCCAATGCGCATATACTTGTCACATGTGGAAGGAAGACAATGGTGACATACGGTGACTTTTTGATTGGAGAAAGTCTCATACCTTAGAACTAAGGGCCATAATTAGGTGGCCAAATACCGGTCGGTAACGGCCGATTTCGGCCGTTACCGACCGGTATTTGGAGTTTGAGATATAGGGGCCTTAAAAATTACCGATTTGGTAAATTTACCGATTCGGTAAATTACCTAATCGGTAAATTTACCGAATCTGTAATCTGAGATGTAGGTGGCACTGTAAACAGTGCCACAGGGCCTTAAGGATTTGTTATTTACCACCAACTATTAGTTGGTGGTAAATAACGAATACCTGTGTATATGCAAATCTGTGCATGTACACCTGTGCCATATGGCACACATACATGCCCTAAGGGCATGTATGTGTGTCACATGGCACACAAGCACTGATCAGGGGTGCAACAGGGTGTCAAAGTGACACCCTGCCACCCTTGACTATTTGGTAATTTTACCGGATCGGTATTTACAGATTCGGAAATTGCCATTGATTCCTATGGGCCTCAAGGCCCATAGGAATCAATGGCAATTACCGAATCAGTAAATACCGATCCGGTAATTACCGAATCTTAACGATTCGGTAATTTTTACCGAATATTTACCTACATAGCATTTACCGATTTGTAAATACCGAATCGGTAAAATTCGGTATTTACGAATCGGTAAATACCATTTACCTACATGAGGCCCCTAAGTGCTGTGACCTGTTTAAGGAGAAATAGACACTACATGACAAGACGCACACATAACAGAAAACACACTATATCGTGATGATCAGCGTAAACAGTGGTGAGCTGTAAAAGATTACGCAAGGAGACATGTTATTATGCTGAATACATACTGATAATGAAAGGAGTCAGTGCCCCATGAGCCGGTCAGGAAGAGGGGTAAATGAAACTCTCATCTGTTGGTGAGAGGTAAGTATGAAGAGAGATTAAGTTCCTGTGGGTGGAAAGTTGAGAATCAAAGGACCAGACTTAACTAACGCGGCTATGCCGTACTCACTACTAGGCGACTAGTCCTCACATCCTCCCTCGTCCGCGGCTTCCGTGGTGTGAATGGAGGAAAGGACGAGGCGTTTTTATGCTCTACTTAATTGGTCAAGTGCTTGCACCGGTGTCGGTGGAAAGACACCACAAGTGTGGTTTAGAACTAGACCGGGTAGAGATATGTGAGTTAGAGCTGACGCGGTGGCCATCTTGGAAAACTCGGGTGTGCCTCGCGTCTGCTGCCGGAAAAGAAGGGTGCAGCCGGGGCGGTCGGTGGACTGAGAGGCATGTTATTAGAATACTGGTCAAAAGAAAGGCCCTATTATTGCGCGTAGCGCAGTGTCTGAACCTCAATGTGTTCTAAAGCTGCGCATGCGCCGGGCTGTATTCTTATCAATAAGGATTCTGTCCCAACCGCCATATTGAAATGGGAAGGCGGTGATTCGGGTTGAGATATTTTGATAAAAGAATGAGTCTAGTCCTAAGGGATATAGCTAGTCAGCATTCAATGTGGAAAAAGTTTACTTCTTGGCGCATGCAGGTCACATATAAGTATGGTCAATGGGGGTTTTGATATTGATAATAAAATTGTTTAAAAAAAAGCTTGATTTACTTGTTTACATGCAATAAATGTGGCATGCAAGACTACATGTGTACATGCGAAAGGTACTCAAGGCAGTCAAGTCTTCCTGGAGGTCAAAGGGCAGAGTGGATGCGGTACTGGGCTAGGGTCTATTTTGGTTCAGTTGTGCCCATGGTATCTCAGCCTTCAGCCCTGTAATGTGTGTCCCTAGACAGAACACCCAACGTTGCTCTTTCTCCAAGAGGTTCTTTTCGCTCCTGATAGATTCGATAACAGTCCAACGAAGGTCTTGAATGTTATGACCCATCGTCAAGTAATGACTGGCCATTTTGGTTGGGTTTTTTTTGCAACGTATGTTGCTTTTATGTTCGCCAATGCGTATTTTCACTGGTCTAGATGTCATTCCGACATATTCTTTGGCACAGGGGCATGTGATTAAATAGACAACATTTCTGCTGTTGCAGTTAGTGAAAACACGTTGTTCCCAAGTTGTGCCATTAGTGCACTCAATTGTTCTACTCTTTCTGGTTAATTCGCAGGTGCTGCATGAGCCACATGGATGGTGGCCTTTTATAGATACTATTCTGGTAGGGTAGGTGTCTGTAATCGTTCTTGGTCTACTGTGGACCAAAATGTCTCTGAGATTCTTTCCCCTTCTGTGAGAAAACATTGGTTTGGGAAAATTCAAGGAGCCACAGTTCAGGATTTTCCAATGTTTATTTACTATTTTGGAGATTTTATTGGAATTGGTGTTGGATGTTGTGATACAAATAGGGAGGGTTTCTTGTTCCTTAGGCCCCGTGGGTGCTAGCAGGGCGTCTCTGTTGTTATTTCTTGCCCTTCTTAGACCTTTCTTGACAATCTTCGCCGGGTAGTTTCTGTTGAGTAGTTTTTGTTCAAGGTCGGTTGCTTGACTCTTAAACTCTGAAATGTCAGAACAGTTTCTCCTCAGGCGAAGAAATTGTCCGTACAGGAGATTGTCCTGCAGGTGTCTCGGATGAAAACTGTTATATAGTAGGAGACAGTTTTTGGCGGTAGGTTTGAAGTGGGTACTGGTTTGAAGTCTGCCTTGGTTCGGGTAAAAGTTGAGGTCTAAAAACACCAAACTCTGATTGGATACTCTATGAGTGAATTTTAGAAACCTATCTTGCTGGTTGAGCCAGACCATGGACTCTTGAACAGAGTGAGTGTCACCCCTCCAAATAACAAGCACATAATCGATGTAGCGTTTCCATGTGACTATATGGTCACGGTAGGGGTACTGTTACTGGAGGATTCGTGTGGTCTCCAAATGGGGGACATAGAGACCAGCCAGGCTAGGAGCAAATGTGCTTCCCATGCTGGTCCCATGTTTTTGTAAATAGTGAGTACCCTCATAGAGAAAGAAGTTGTTTTTCAGTGCCAGACTGATACATTCCAAAACTACATGCCTAGGGGTCTCGTAATCCCAGGGTGTAGAGAACAGTACTTCCTCAATGATTTCAAGGGTTTCTCTGTGGGGAAGACTCGTGTACAGGCTTTCTACGTCCAATCCGAGTAAGAGGTTATGCTCGGGTCGAATGGGAGTTCCTCAATCAGTTGGAGTACCGCCTTGGTATCTTTCAGATAGGTATTAGTTGCCTGTACAATGGGTCTCAAGAATGCGTCCGCGAATCTTGAGAGGGGTTCCAGTATAGAACCAATGCCCGATACTATCGCGCGGCCAGGTGGATAAGCCGCCTCTTTGTGAATCTTAGGTATTGTATAGAAATAGGGTGTCGTGGGGTTACTTTGGATGAGGAAGTCTGCCTCTTTCTTTGATATCCAATCATGGGCTGTTGCCTCTTCCACCATCATTAGAATGCGGATATGGATATCTTCTGTTGGATCATCCCGTAGTATCTCATGATTCCTTTTGTCGTCTAGTAATTTCCGACATTCTCTGTTACAGTTAGGTTGGGTTTGGATGACAATTGCGTCGCCCTTGTCAGTCGGTTTGATGACAATATCAGAGTTGTTTGCTAGTTCCCGTAGAGCCTCTTTTTCTTTCCGTGAGGTATTCTGGAAGATCTCAGTGTCATTGGCTGGTAGGTTTGTTAGGTCCTCCATAACAGCTTTCTCGAAGGTCAATATCTCCACAGGTATAGTGGAATCCAGGGGAGTGAAAGTGGACTTCTTCTGCAACCCTGTATCTGTTTGGTCATTGTCATTAGTTTCAATGTCCCTAGAGACCTTAAAGAAGGCATTGAGTTTGAGTTTGCGTATGAATTCCTTCATCTCTTGACAGACCTTGAATTTATCCATTCTGTTTGTCGGGACAAACCCTAGGCCTTTTTCCAGAATCTGGTGTTGAGATTCTGAGAGTTGGAGATCCGATAGGTTGACTACTAGGTGCCCCGACTGGTTGACGCTGTCGTGCTCCGTGTTGACACACGTGGTTGTTCCTCTGGGTTCTGGTTCCAATGTACCTGATTGCCCTTTCGGTTTCTGCCTCTTCGTGGTCCGCAGCACTGGCCTAAAAAAGGCGGTGGGCCATAATAGCTGTAATCGGGGGTGGGTTTTGGTTCCATTGTTGGTATGGATTTCCCATGTAAGGTGGTCCTGGTGGGTAGTACATGTATCCTGGGGGAACCTGAGAAGTGTTCCCACCCTCTACTTCTAGGTCCATGGGGTTTCTGGAAACTTGCTCCTCCACCTCGGTTCCTTGGATTGCTGTTTCTGCTGGATCCTGAATCATTGGAACTAGCGTCGGAGAGATTGGTGTCTGAACTCTGGTCATTATGGTTTCTTTCAGACACATAATCGTTCTTTATATATGGGTAAACGTGTTCATGACTGAACGCCTCGGTGTCCTTCTTAAGTTTCTTGTATTTACTCTTTTTGAGTGTTAGCTGGAACTCCATCATTTCCTGGTTGAGTTCATCTAGTCTCTTTTTTAATGCTGCCGGGGTCTGATAACTCTTAATTTGAACCTCGATCTTTTGTATGTCAATTTTAAGTTCTTGAGTTAATCTGGTAGCCGTTTTTATAATGAGGACTAACCAGTCTCTGGTACAATGCCAGGAGATCAAAGACCAATATTTTTGGAAAGCTGCATCGTGTGTAAAAATGAAAGGTTCATTGCGGCCTATTAGACCTGATGGTTCTGTTTTCGCCTTGAGGTATTCGGTCATCAGAAGACCGTGAAGGGCTGTCTTAATTTGGGTCCTTGTTAGGGCAGCTAGTTCATCCCAATCTCCATTGGTTGGACTTCGGTCGGTGTTGCTAAGACCCTCAAAAGGGTTGAGAGTCGCTAAGATTCTGTCGACTTCCTCATCATCAAAAGTGAGGCCTCCTGTTTCAGCCATTTCTAACTAAAGTGTGTTCTGAATGGTGTGTGTGTCTCTATGTGTGGTGTCTGTGTGTGATCAATACTATCTCCCCAATAAGGAGAAAAGTCTGTGGAAAAGTAAATTTTGCCATGTTATATGTGCCTACGTGTTCCCCATCCTATGCTATATGTGCATGATCGATATGCATGTATCCCCCTATGATCGATTAAAGACGCAATTACAGTTGTGTCCAACTCTAGTATGCCAGTTTCCAGTTCTCGTGAAAGCAACGAGTATTAGGCCTATGTTGCCCCGTTTCACAGTGTGCATGTTAATTCATTGAATTGTCCCCGTTCCTAGGCCTCAAAAGGGCCTGGACATCAGATCCAAGCTCCAGTCTCCTGAACCCTCTCCGAGGAGCGATGCAGCCCCCACCTGCATCCCTGACCCTTCACTTATTTCCTGCCTCGCGGTGCCCGGCCCGGCCTGGCTCTGCCTGCCTGTCTGCCAAGAGTATGTTATGCTTCTAGTTATCAGTCCAGCCCTCCTTCTCTGCATTCCTAAGCTACTGAACTGCATCAACAGTTACAGCTATGGTCTAGTCTTTCTGTCTCCATGTAAGAGAAATACTGTATTAATATTCATAGAATATTCCTAGCACACGCAATACATGTAGAATAATACATGCACCAGCCTTAGTGTCAAGTAGCCTTTGCCCTGATAACTTTTTGATTCTATCAACATGTACTCCAAACACCAGATACCAGATATGCTATAGGTACATGTCGTCCTGACACCGCAGACTTTAGTCTCCTCTTCTAGTGCAGAAGTCATAGCCCCCAGTTCTCCCTGGTAATACGTCATTGCCCGTTTGTGCGCACCACTAGGTTAAAGGTCCCAGCTGCTCGAGTAGCCCCCTCCATGTTTCCGCCCCATTCATGACACTTCTGTGACGTTTCATACCACATGTTTCATTACACGCCCTGTACACGCCTTCTTTCTCCACCCATGCACTCTTATCTTACGTTTGTCATAAGTTACGCCTACTGTATGTAATGTAATGTAAATGTATTACTATATATATGCTGCACTGTCGATGAAGCATTGCAGCTGCCTTCCTTCATTCCTGTTTTATTTCAGGCTGTTCCGTTCCAGTCCCTTCCCTTTTGCCTGAATAAATCCTTTTGACTCGGACACATCGGATCCTGCCTCTTATTTATTGAGCTATCTGTTATTGTTAATATAGTCAAAAATAGTCCCGGTATTATTTATTTATATACCACATAATGGCGCCCGAATAGGGACGAGCCCCTTCCTCACGCGCTGGCGATGCCACGCAGGTCCTCTGACCCTCTACAGCCGTGACGGAACTCTACTG
This sequence comes from Lissotriton helveticus, assembly GCF_964261635.1. Taxonomy (NCBI): domain Eukaryota; kingdom Metazoa; phylum Chordata; class Amphibia; order Caudata; family Salamandridae; genus Lissotriton; species Lissotriton helveticus. The sequence continues at coordinate 1,286,800,897 of NC_136057.1, read as the reverse complement.
CGCACCGGCAGATATTTCTGCTTCAAGTCTCCCTCAGGCCCACGGAGGAAACGGAGTCTGCGGTCCGACATCCAGACGAAGCAGTGTGGAATGCGGTTCGTCCCGACCAGAGCCCAAGCCGAGAGAGCAAGGTCCGAAGTATCCGGAGGCCCACCTGTAACCGAAGTTTCCGAAGTTCGTAGTCCGACGTCGTAGCAGTCCAGTCAAGTCCAGTCCGAGGCCTTCCAGTTTCTGCTTTCCCGGTGAGTACCGTCGCAGGGGAAGTATCTAGACAGGAGCATTAGTTTGTTCCTGGTCCGATGGGTTTGGGTACGCAGATCCAGCACGAAGTATTCACCTAGGTGGATACGGGTCCTGACGTGTCTCTTTATGGGACCGGTATGTTCTGTACTGTTTTAGCAGTGCATCCAGTAATTCTAGTAAGTTTCGTTCTCGAGAAATTCATGTGTTCTGTTTTCAGTGTATCAGGGAGTATTCTGTTCAAACTGTTATCAATGTATTTTTATGTCGTGGTATGAGAGTTTTGTTTGCTACATTATTACTGTGATTATTGTATATTGTGTTCCAAGTATATTCTTGCAGTGCCGCTGTTCTCGAAATTACGTCAGTTAAAGACCAGAAAAGGGTTGCTCGAAGAAGCAGTTCCTGTCCCTCCTAGGGACAGTCCAGGACACTTTATGTATCACAAGCATGGCTTAGATGCCATAATATATCTAGACTTATGGGCGGATTATACCAAGGAACTAGAAGAGAAATATAGATGGCCCGTATCAGGTACATGGGATGCCGAGTGCATCATGCGAGTAGAAGAAGCATTATGGAAAAGGAAAGCCAGACAGTCCCAGAAAGATGCCATCGAGTTATGGCGCAAAGAATCTCATAAAAGAACCGAAAAAGAATTCAGAAAAACCGAATTAAGTAGGGAATCCGCAGAAAAAGCCCAAGAAAGGGAATTAATTGAAGAAGGTGAACGTGTTAGAGCAGAACAGTCAGACAGACAGAGAAATGCCCTTATTAAAGGTATGTATCCTCTTCTTGCCGAGGGCTTGCCAAAAGCAACCCCGGAAGCACCCTGTAATTTCCCGCCACCATTGGTCCCGATTAAGCTACGTCACAAACCGACCGCAGCTGATATTTTTCTCTCGTCCTATTTGGACGATACAGTCCCAGAATATACAAATCCTATTCCGCCTGTTCCCGTTAATAATGTAATTCCTGTTCCTCCAGCCGCTGGTTCCGTGGGTTCAGTTCAGGTTACAGCACCCGTTACAGCATCTGTTACAGCACCCCCGACCCAGCCCACAGTACATGTACCCGCTTTGCCAGTCACTCTACCAGCACGTACAGTATACACCGACGATTCTAGTTTAGGAGCCGCGGGGGGAGGTTCTCTTCGTACCCCGCCTCAAACCAGACGGCTGACGCTACATGAACTAGCGTTACAGCGTACGCCAAAAATGACTACATACGCAGATATCAAGCGAGCACTTACTGAATGCCGTTATGATCCAGTTCCAGGCGAAGGTCATATGGTCATATATTCATTACGTTTAAGACGGGTTGTCGACTATTTGGACACCCTGCCCGATATGGGAGAACATCTAGACAGAATATATCGTTTTATCCGTACAGGAGTGAATCCAGAAAGTATTCACGAAGCCATGGTTCAAAGAAAAGTCGAGACTCAGCTCATGCTTCTAAAGTTTTTGATTAACTGTTTAATAAGAGAGCACGATACTCCAGAAAAAGATCCGGAAGAAATGAAAGCCCTGACTAGGTGGAGTGACAATATAGCCGAGGGAAAACACTAGACACAAAATTGTATAGAGAGTATGTACAAGAAAATCCGTAGGGAAATCATAAAGTTACACGAGAAACAAGAAGCAAGACAAGCAACCGAGAAAGAAGATGACTCTTCTACTGAAGAGGTAGACGACGAGAATCCCTCCAGAATAGCGTATGTAGGTAGAACTAGACTTCCTGACCGACATTCACGCCCAGATTACAAGAAAGCTTTTCCTCCTCCAGCACCAGAACAGTGTTCTCTTGAGCAAGTATTCCAAGCTACCGATCACATTCTGAAATCACGAATAGGTTATAGCGAGCTTAGTACAATGCATGAACAAGAACTAGCCCAATCAGCAGTCCGGTGGACTACTGATTCTACCACTTTTCCAGACGAAATAGTGGCACAAATGTTTCTGAAACTGCCCCCAGCCGAGCAGCGTCTGGTGGGTATGTATATGATCCAGCACCTCATTACGCTGTATGAGGATCAACATTCTGATCCAGGTCCTCTACACAATGTATTGAACGAGTTACTCCAGTACAGATGGAAAGGTCTAGGTACCGATTTAATTAGTGTTATTCTAGAACAGCGCCACAAATACCGAACTTTCCTGAATCCGCATTTTGTTCACGTCTCATCCCCAGAAGGTAAATCATTCTACAGAGACAGACACAATCCGTTACGAGAAGTACATCCAGTCAAGAAAGATGGTGGTGGTCTAGAACGAGTATTTGTTTACACCCCCATCACAAAAATGGAACTCTTAGAGATGAAAAAGTTAATTCCCTGTCACGATAAAGATCCAGCAGGGTTCCACCGTGAATTAAAAGACATGCTCCGTATGGGAGAATACACGTATCCTGATATCATTAAAATGCTAAAGGTCCTGTTGCCTGCGGGCACATATGAAAAACTCAAAGAAAAAGAATGGGAGGTGGAAGAGAAAAAGATAGATTGGACAGCTTTAGAAGCTGAAGATAATATACGAGTACCAGGTACCGGTCTTGGGGATAAGGCTAAAGAATTGCCCGAGTTATTGATACAAGTTCTGCCAAGATTACTAGCCACGAAAAAGGAAGATTGGGATGCCATCTCAGCCTGCAAACAGAAACAAGACGAAGATACTAGTGATTTCTATTCTAGATTTGAAAAATGTTTTATTATTAATAGTGGTCTGAAAACAAGTAGTGAGTCATACCCTCATCTTTTTGTTACCAAACTAGTCGAGAATTCAAGTCCACAAGTTAAAAATCGAGTCCTGAAAGTCGAAAGTACCTGGCAAGCTAACACTCCGTCACAGATGTTACAAATGCTCCAGTACCACCAGAACAGAATCAGGGAAGAGCAGGAACACGAAAGGAGACGTATGAAAGACACAAAAATGAAAGTATTAGTTGCACAATCTGTCCCACAAGACAGTCAGAAGAGGGGTCCGAATCAAGCCAGTCATCCTGCAACTCCCGTGAAAGGGACATGCAATTACTGTAAACAGCCAGGTCATTTTATAAACGAGTGTGCAGTTCTGAAACACAACATAGCTACTGGTAAAACTAAAGAGAGACCACGTCCGCCTAGACAAGAACAAGTTTCACAGACTTCCCAGCCACCGCAGAATGCACAACAGTCAGTTACCGCACCGCAGCCTATTGCTGCAACACAGCACGTTACACAGCAGATGTACCAGTATGCACAGACAGAGTATCCAGATTATCAGCCATATTCATGAAACAGCCTAGAGAGGGAGGTAGGCTTGCCTCTCATCGAGATACCTGTAGATCAAGAGGGTCCCTATGTACACAGTCAAGTATTAGGGAAAGACAGAAAGTTTCTGATTGATACAGGGGCAAGTAGGACTACCATCAGTCATGACGAGGTTCCAGGGGCTCCACTCTCAGGCTCTAGAAATGTTTCCCTTGGATTTTCAGGAAAGCCTATTGTTAATGAAATATCGAAACCAGTTACTCTAGAAGTTGGTCCATTGTCCCGAACTACAGATTTGTTACTCACGAAATCTTGTCCAGAAAATTTGTTAGGCATTAAGACATTGAAAGAATTAGGAGCAGTCATATGCTGCTCCCCAGAAGGGGTCCGTCTGTTCTTGCGTGATTTCAAAGGTCATTATGTATTATGTGATTTTGATCCAAGATTGTTGAATGTACCACAGCATTTATGGGCGCAAGGTCCAACTGATGTAGGTTGTATGCATATCACACCCCACCGTGTGACTCTGAAGCAAGGTGTTGTTTTACCACGAATCAGACAGTACAAATTGCCACCTGAGGCTGTAGCAGTCTTATCCAAAATTATTGACGAACTTATTGTTCAAGGAGTGGTTGTAGAAACTGACTCCAATATATGTAATTCTCCTATCATTCCAGTCCTGAAACGTACGGATCCAAATGCACCTCCAGTTTATCGATTAGTGATTGACCTTCGAGAACTTAATAAGTGTATTATACCCCAGTACCCTGTGGTCCCAGACATTTCTTCTCTATTGACAGCCATTGATTCTGAAGCTACGTTCTTTACAGTTATCGATCTCAAGAACGCATTTTTCAGTGTCCCCATTCATCCAGACAGCCAGTTCCTTTTCGGATTCTGTTTAAATGGAATAAGCTATAAATTCACACGAGCACCTCAAGGTTTCACAGAAAGTCCTAGCATTTACAGTCAAGCACTTAAGAGACAACTAGACAATATTCACATGCCAACTGACACTGCCCTGCTCCAATATGTCGATGATCTACTGATCACAGCCCGTTCTGAACGTGACTGCGAGCGTGCGTCACTTACAGTTCTGTATTTTCTGGCCGAGATGGGGCACAAGGTGTCCCCTTCCAAATTGCAATTCTGTGTCCAGCAAGTGGTCTACTTAGGACACTTACTGTCCAAGAGGGGTAGGCAGTTGACACCTGACCGTATCCAGTTAATAGCATGTCTTCCACAGCCCAAGACACAGAAGGAGGTACGAGCTTTTATCGGCCTCACTTCTTACTGCAGACAATGGATTCCTCAGTATGCATTTCTAGCCAAGCCACTGATACAGTTAACGACACAGGAGGCAGCCGCATCGACTGTCCTCCCTTGGACCCAGGAACATACACTTGTTTTTAATGAGTTAAAGAAAGCTTTATGTAATGCACCTGTTCTAGCAACACCAAACTACAGTAAGCCTTTTACACTGTTTGTCACAGAACGTGATGGTACTGCATTATCTGTTCTCACACAAGATCAAGCAGGACAATACAAGCCCTGTGCTTATTTTTCTAGCACATTAGATCCAGTGGCCCAGGCTCTGCCTGCGTGCCTCAAGTCCGTTGCAGCCACAGCTCTAGCTATCAGACAAAGTGATTCCATAGTGTTAGGACACTCCCGGACAGTACAAGTTCCACACTCTGTGGAAGTTCTTTTAAACCGAACACAGACTCAGCATTTGACAATTGCACGTTTAACAGGTTATGAACTGACATTATTTCAGCCACACATAGAAATCAGACGCTGCAACATTTTAAACCCAGCTACACTGTTACCGTCAGTTACTTCAAATCCTGCCACACATGATTGTGTGGAAGTTGTTAACATCATGACAAAGCCTAGACAAGACTTGACAGATATTGCATTACCTGATCCCGACCTGACACTTTATGTGGATGGTTCATGTATGATAACAAGTACAGGAGAACTAGTAGCCGCGTATGCAGTGACTACTGAAACCGAAGTTATAGAAACACATCGTATTGACACCCTGTCTGCTCAAGCAGCAGAGCTTGTCGCTCTGACCCAAGCCTGCATACGTGCCAAGAACCTGAAAGTAAACATATACACAGATTCACGTTATGCATTCGGAGTCGTACACGACTTTGCAGTGCTCTGGCAGGAGAGAGGTTTCATGACTTCTCATGGAACCAAGATTCAGCATGGTCTCCTCATTCAAGCTCTGTTAGATGCAATACATTTACCGACAGCTATCGCTATCATGAAGTGCAAGGCACATACGAAAGTCACTGACATCATTTCCCAGGGTAACGATCTAGCAGATCGAACAGCCAAGCTTACAGCTCAGACTCCAGACATTCCAGTTAACACGACACAGACACTCACTCCAGAACAGACTACTTGTATGACAGTTAAGGACCCTACACAAGATGTACTAGATATACAGTTACATGCTACTCCCGATGAAATCAAGAAATGGTCCGAACAAGGAGGGGTCCAGACAGATCAAGGATGGTTGACGAAGGGAAAAGCCACATGGTTTCTCCCCGACTCTATGGTTCAAATCATTATTAACACCGCACATAGTCCAGCACATTTAGGTGAAAAAGCTATGTTAGACAGTATCCAGAACCTCTGGTTCAACAAGCATTTACGAGCAGCAGCCAAGCAGAAAGTACGTACCTGTATGATATGTTGTCAGTTCAATCCAGGTAAAAGTGTCCCGGTGGAACAAGGTGGATTCCAACCTCCTGACCACCCTTTTGAAGTCCTCCAAATGGATTATATTCAGATGGAGCGATGTCGAGGTTTCAAGTATGTTCTCGTAGTTGTATGTGCTTTGTCCAGGTGGACAGAGGCATATCCAGTTCCAGATTATACAGCCGCGACCACTGCCAGGCAGTTGGTTCGTGAGTATTTTCCCCGCTATGGATTACCTAGGGTCGTGTATTCAGATAACGGCCAGCCATTCTCATCCGAGCTCATGAAACAAGTTTCCCTTTTGTTAGGGTACCAGTGGAAGTTCCATTGTGTACGCCATCCTGAAGCAGCCGGTCTCGTAGAGAGACATAACCAGACTTTGAAAATCCGCATAGCCAAAGTGTGTGCAGGGAAAGGTGTAGATTGGATAGTAGCACTGCCAGTTGCCCTTTTCTATATGAGAATGGTCGCTCACTCCCGTTCAGGTCTATCTCCCTACGAGATAGTATTTGGCCGCCCCCCTAACATGTGGGGTACACCTAGACCCCGTAGCATTACCGATATTGACAGTAATATGCTGACAGATTACCTTGCCTCCTTGATGTCTGCACTACAATCTTGTTGTTCACAGGTTGCCGCTGCATTTCCAGACAACACCGAAGTGAAACCGCATGAAGTCGTTCCGGGGGATTTCGTTCTGGTTCGCAATTTTGATCGTTCAAGTCCGCTGGAGCCCCGTTGGAAGCAGCCCCGTCTTGTCCTCCTTACCACCCGGACTGCAGTGAAGCTCGAAAACCGCAAGGGGTGGCTACATATGAGCCACATCAAGAAATTCCATGGACTGAAACCTAAGACATTTCTCAAGGACTGCCCCGTCCCCAAGGACTGTCCAGACTATGAATCTAAAATACCCCTGTTAGAGAAAACTCCGCAGCAGGAGTATAAAGCAAAGCTCCGGTCTAGTAAGTCAGCCAGTTTAATTGTCTAAGTCCCTCTCGGGTGAAACGGTTAGACAGGTTCCTGACATGTATGAGACAGACCCACACAGTGAGAGAGTTAGTCAAAACTCTAAAAGATGTATTATCGTTCTATTCTTTTTATTGTTCTTAAGTCTTATGGTTACATGCATAAGTTATGCGTTACATTTATGTTTTCCTATTTCACATGTACATATGTTTTCTAATGTTACAGTAGAGCACACATTTAGTGACCTGCCTCCTCACGAGTTATCCTATCGTCTTGCTATGCGTAACAACACTTTTATCCGAATGTTGCATTATTCACACCAGACCAGCACTGCCACTAATTGTTGGGTGTGTGGTCGACTCCCCCCTTTCCAGACACCGAAGGGAGTTCTGCCACTTTTTCCTTATCCGTTTTCACATAATGGTTCGTGTGGAGCATGGTCCACGTTAACGTCATCCTCAACTGATATGTCCCTTCTGAATCGAACATGTTTCCCAGACAAGCAAGGTCTTACCCATAGAACAGGGTTAGATCTAGAAAATGAAGTATATGATTTAGGTAATTATTCCTCGAATTTCATGGTCTTGAATGTTCAGTCCGATACTACTCCAGATTTGCCTGCTATTTCAGTACTACCAGTCAAAGGCGAATTATGTGTCAGAAAGAATGGTTCCACACATGTAGGACATAGTGATTGTACTACTGTGGTCGAGTATAGTGACACTGGGAAATCTATTTTCAAAGCCTCACGTCATTCTTATTTTGTTTGTGGTCAGACCGCATATATCCGTCTGCCCCTCGATTGGGATGGAACATGTTACATTGCCTTCCTACTGCCACCAGTTTTCCTAGCCCCGTCCGATTATCACAGAAACACACATCTAGTACACGTTAGACATAAAAGGGAGACCGAGTCCCCGATTGTCGATCAAACTGAAACTGCTCTAGAACAGTATCAAGACTTCAACAAAGGTTTCTTTTTCTTTATAGGTCCTGTCCAGAATAGTAAGTTAATACGTAGGTTAACCAGAACCCTTGAAGCAGTAGTGAATGAGACTACTTCCGCTCTAGGTAACTTAACCGAAGAGCAATCTGCTATGCGTTTTGTTGTGCTCCAAAATCGTCTCGTTCTTGACGTCATACTGGCCGATGGAGGAGGAGCTTGTAGAGTCATCGGATCTAGTTGCTGCATTTTCATTCCTAATAACGCGCCGTCTGTTTATTCAGCTATAACCAGACTTCATAAAATTGCCCATCAGTTACACCAGAATCCAGGCACCTGGACATGGTCCGGTTGGCTCTGGAGTATCATATCTGCCTGGGGATGGAAAGTATTGTCATTCCTAGGTATAGCAGTAATGATCATATTCAGTTGCTGCCTCTGTTTACAATGTGGCCCTGCGATTTGCGGCATGTGTGCTACCTCTTGTATTCCTAGTCCTAAGTCCCGTTCTAAGACAATTCGAGACGAGCAAATGATGCTATATGAACAGATAGATGGTATCATGAATATTGATGTTTCCTGATGGAAACGTAGGGCACAAGGAGGGAATGTGGAAAAGTAAATTTTGCCATGTTATATGTGCCTACGTGTTCCCCATCCTATGCTATATGTGCATGATCGATATGCATGTATCCCCCTATGATCGATTAAAGACGCAATTACAGTTGTGTCCAACTCTAGTATGCCAGTTTCCAGTTCTCGTGAAAGCAACGAGTATTAGGCCTATGTTGCCCCGTTTCACAGTGTGCACGTTAATTCATTGAATTGTCCCCGTTCCTAGGCCTCAAAAGGGCCTGGACATCAGATCCAAGCTCCAGTCTCCTGAACCCTCTCCGAGGAGCGATGCAGCCCCCACCTGCATCCCTGACCCTTCACTTATTTCCTGCCTCGCGGTGCCCGGCCAGGCCTGGCTCTGCCTGCCTGTCTGCCAAGAGTATGTTATGCTTCTAGTTATCAGTCCAGCCCTCCTTCTCTGCATTCCTAAGCTACTGAACTGCATCAACAGTTACAGCTATGGTCTAGTCTTTCTGTCTCCATGTAAGAGAAATACTGTATTAATATTCATAGAATATTCCTAGCACACGCAATACATGTAGAATAATGCATGCACCAGCCTTAGTGTCAAGTAGCCTTTGCCCTGATAACTTTTGGATTCTATCAACATGTACTCCAAACACCAGATACCAGATATGCTATAGGTACATGTCGTCCTGACACCGCAGACTTTAGTCTCCTCTTCTAGTGCAGAAGTCATAGCCCCCAGTTCTCCCTGGTAACACGTCATTGCCCGTTTGTGCGCACCACTAGGTTAAAGGTCCCAGCTGCTCGAGTAGCCCCCTCCATGTTTCCGCCCCATTCATGACACTTCTGTGACGTTTCATACCAAATGTTTCATTACACGCCCTGTACACGCCTTCTTTCTCCACCCATGCACTCTTATCTTACGTTTGTCATAAGTTACGCCTACTGTATGTAATGTAATGTAAATGTATTACTATATATATGCTGCACTGTCGATGAAGCATTGCAGCTGCCTTCCTTCCTTCCTGTTTTATTTCAGGCTGTTCCGTTCCAGTCCCTTCCCTTTTGCCTGAATAAATCCTTTTGACTCGGACACATCGGATCCTGCCTCTTATTTATTGAGCTATCTGTTATTGTTAACATAGTCAAAAATAGTCCCGGTATTATTTATTTATATTCCACAAGTCAAGGATAAATGTCCTGTCTGCCTTCGTGCCAGGAATACTGGCTATGAAACTCCCACTGCTGTGCGCTGTCCAAAGAGTAAACAAAAATCAATAGGGGGAGTGAAGAGGTAATGGCGGTAAGACAGGCAGTGGCAGTGTCTGTCGACCCCGCTCCTTTGCCAGATTAAAAACGGTAACAGATTGCACTATTACTCTGTTAGAGTTGTGGAATATAAAAACGCTAATGCTAGCGACTGATATTTTAAAACTGTATTTTAACTGATTTGATTTGCAAAATCTAACTTTTAGGAGTTGTGTTATATTTGATTGGAAATTGTGACACATTATTATTTGGATCATACGCTAACCCTTAGCGCTAATAGGGGCTCCATAATAGTGATTGCTCAGTTGCTCTGTGTTGCAGCCTGCCCGCCCCGTTCCGACTCGGTGTCCATTGCCGTTGAGCGGAGGGCGGGGCAGGTACGAGCCTGAGGCACACACTTCCTGGTACACGCCCTAGACCTGAGCGGTTAGCGCTCTAGCCTTGCTGCAACAGGGGCTACTTAGCCACTCGTCGGCACAGGCGCGCAGCGGTTGCGCGCAGGGGGGCGCCCTCTGACGCGCCGAAGACAAGCCAAAGACCTGCCCGTCTGCGCCCGTCCGCGCCAGAACGGGCTAAGGGCTATGGCGGGTCTTGATGTTTCTCGACAGTCCCCTACTGCAAAGATAATCAACTATACTTCCAAGGTATTGCGCCAGCTTAATGCTCCCCCTTTTCCTGATGCTGCCTGCATGGTCCATTTGGAGGTCGAGGGCCCCTTCTCATGTCGTTTTTGCTACACCCAATTTACTTGTGATCAGACACTGACCCATGACACTTTGCGGCGCGGTTTCAGGACATTCTCACCATCATTAACCACAGAGACCACCCTGTCAGGCAGGAAAAATCTGTTATGCAACATCAGGTCCCTCTCCAAACATACTGCGGAGGTCTGGGACATGATTGCTTCTAATCTACCTGAGCTGTGTTTTCTCACAGAAACTTGGCTCAAACCTCACTGTACCCCTGCCATTACTCTCGCTATTCCGGACAATTATAAAATCCTGAGACTGGACCGCCCGGTGAAAACTGGCGGGGGTATTGCTGTGGTGTATAGAGAGGATTTGAGAGCCACAATTTTGGAGGAACTCAGCTCCCCTGATATGGAAATCCTTATCTTCAAAATACAATCAGCTTCGAAAGAGAGCTACAAAGGTGCCCTGGTCTATAGGCCACCAGGTCCATATAAACAATTTAGTAATAATTTAGTGGAATTACTTGCCCCTTATATTGCTGATAACGATGAGTTTACATTAGTTGGGGACTTTAATGTCCACTGTGAGAAAATGGATTGTGGTGATGCCCAGTCACTAATAACAGACTTATCTAGTCTAGGTTTATTGATGAAAAACAGTGGCCCTACTCACCAGGCTGGCCACACTTTAGACCTAGTCTTCTCCAATGTTCAGGCGACATTATGCCCACCTGCTACTCAGGTCAGCTGGACTGATCATTTTATTGTTGAATTTACCACACCTCGTCGAGAACCTAGTTTAGCATATTCCAGCAACCTGCCGTGCACTCGCAGACAGTGGCACAAAGTTAATATGTCCACTTTTTCAGAAAATTTTACCTCTCCCGTCTTTCGGCCTTCGGATGATATTGAGGCTGCTCTCAAGAAATTCGGAGACGAAATAAAGACAACTATTGATAAAATTGCCCCTTTAAAGTGTTTTAAACCTAGGCCAGTACAAAAGCATGCAGTCTGGTTCTCTGCCCATTTACGAACTCTTAAACAAGGAGCCAGAAAACTGGAGAAAAAGTGGCGAACTTCCCATCTCCTTGAAGATAGAGAAAGATATTGGGCTAGCCTATCTTCGTATCATAAAGCAATAAGGGGTGCACGGAAAGCACACATTGCTACCCAAATACAGGAGGCTGGGAACTCACCTAGAGTCCTCTTTCAGATAGTGCAGACGTTGGCTAAACCGTCAGCATGTGAAGCCCCGGATATAGCATCTCAAAAACTGTGTAACGAAGTCTCCTGTTTTTTTACCAACAAAATTGACAAAATCTACGATAAGATCTTATGCACCAATCAATCCCGACCCCTCAAGGAGACACTTCACTCACATTCCATGAATCCTATCGGGGACACGCAATCCCTGGACAGCTTTCCCCCTATTTTATGTCTAGAAACCTCTGCCCTTTTAAAACGAGTTAAGAGTGGAAGCCCAGAGGATGTTATTCCTGCTAAACTCATGCCTATTTTGGAAGAACATTTAAGCCCCCTGGTTACAGAACTAGTTAATCTATCACTCACTTTAGGCACAGTCCCCAAGGAATGGAAGCGAGCACTCGTCAGACCAACCAGGAAAAATACCACCATACCTTGGTCGGACTTGAGTAATCTAAGGCCCATCTCCCTGCTACCTTTCCTGGGGAAAGTTATAGAAAAGCATGTTAACAAACACTTGTCCAGCCATATTGAACAAGTTCAAGCCCTTGATGAATCCCAATCAGGATTCCGCCCCAGATATAGCACCGAATCCACCTTGCTGTCTGTCACCGATGACCTCCACGCCTACCAGGACAAGGGTTTCTCTGTCATACTTGTACTGTTAGATCTATCGGCAGCGTTCGACACCGTGTCACATTCCATTCTGACTCAACGGTTGTCGAACGCTGGCCTAAAGAACAAAGCCCTAGATTGGCTAAGGAGTTTCCTAACAGATCGCACCCAGACAGTCACCATGGGGGCATTTCGCTCAGCGGAAACCGGGATCTCTAAGGGGGTGCCACAGGGCTCATGCCTGAGCCCGACGCTCTTCAATATCTATGTGGCACCCCTGGCAGGAGTGCTGCGTAGACACGGGTTTGTTCCCGTGTCTTACGCAGATGACACACAGCTCCTGTTTCCCTTTAGAACCCTTTCCGCTGAGGTTAGGAACTCCTTCTCGTCTGGCATGGAGGAAGTGGCCAATTGGATGTCCAACAACTACCTCCAATGTAACGTCAGCAAGACGGAGATCATGCTATTTGGGGAAGCTAAGATGCTTTGGACTCCTGATTGGTGGCCAACAGAGCTGGGAGCAGTCCCTGAACCCAAACAGGTCGTGAAGAATCTTGGAATTCGACTTGATCACGACCTGTCCTTAAAACAACATGTCACCTACATTTCAGGGATATGCTTCCACACCATTGGCTTACTCAGGAAAATTTTTCCACTCTTACCCAACTCTACAAGAAAGATCCTGGTTCAGGCACTTATCCTGAGCCGGATTGATTACTGTAATGGGTTGCTACTTTCAGTCAATGAAGGGCTATTGGATAAATTGCAGGTTGTGCAGAACACGGCGGCTCGCCTGGTTCTGAATGCCCCCCCAAGAACTGCATCCAAACCCCTCCTGGAGCAACTACATTGGCTTAATGTTAGACAAAGGGCTAAATTCAAGATATGCTGCCTAATCCACAAATGCTTGAACGGACTAGGACCCGCCTACCTGGAAAGGAAATTTAGACCATATGTCCCTTTACGGTCCCTTAGATCAAGCAACAACTTTCTTCTTGTGGTGCCGCATATCAAAAAAGTTAGACATGGAGGAAGAGCCCTGTCAACTATGGGCCCCAAGATGTGGAACAAGCTTCCGCTGGCCTTAAGGCTATGCAAAGAGCATTTAACCTTCCGAAAACAACTAAAAACTATTCTGTTTAAAAACGAAATCTAATTCCATTCCACTGTGTAGTTACTAATTTTATTGGGCATGAAGCGCAGAGATACTCCTTACGGAGTGATTCTAGCGCTATATAAACTAATAAATAAATAAATAAATGCTAGAAAGCACTCTGGTGGATGCACCCCTCCTCCAGTTAATGGTATCAATAATCAACAAGATCCAACTCTAAGAGGTTAACTCTGAGCCTAGGCATACAAGTAAGTCAGAGGCATACACAGTATTTGTTAAAATACCCCTCACACACCAAAATGGCCCTTGGTGTCATGCTTCATCATCGGGGTCTTCCCGCCCCGCTGCGGGATGGGCGTGCTACGACTGGCGACTACGCTGGAGCACTTGAATATTGTAAGTGCTATGTGAGGTGTATTTGAGTGAGTGCAAGTAGGGTCAGGGGTGAATGAAAAAATGAGATTAAAAAATACCTGGCCTTATGGTAACAAAACTTTTTATTGGTCATAGGCTGGTATTGTTAAAAAATGTGCGTCGGAGAAACCAAAGCTATTAATGAGCTGTTACTCCTATTGATGTCAACATGTTTCGAGGCCTTGCATGCCTCTTCGTCAGGATGGAGTTAGATCCCTCTGTCACTCACTATGGTAGCCATCTAAATGTGCAAAGTGTATGTACAAGTGACAGTAAAAGTACAATACCTATGTGGTATGGAAATAATTCTAGTTATAGCCCTGTCAGTAGCTGACAGGGCTATAACTAGAATTATTTCGAAGAGGCATGCAAGGCCTCCAAACATGTTGACATCACTAGGAGTACCAGCTCATTAATAGCTTTGGTTTCTCTGACGCACATTTGTTAGCAATACCAGCCTATGACCAATAAAAAGTTTTGTTACCATAAGCATGTTAGATGCTCCCCATATGCAAAAGCAATGCTGGCTCCTGCAGGAGGGGGGGAGCCTGCGGGACCTAATCCCCCCACGGTCCCCAACGAAGAGGGCCAGCCCTGGGGGATGGGGTCCCCGGGGCTAGTAGTGGCACAGGAGGGGGGCCACGCGGCCCCAATCCAAAAAAAAAAAGAAATAAAAAAAGAAACAGCCCGGGGGATGGGGTCCCCGGGCCAGAACTCGCCATAGGAGGGGGGCAAGGCAGCCCCCTTCAAAAATATATATATATTTTTTAAAAAGGGCCATGCCCTGGGAGATGGGGACCCGGGGCAAATTATGGCCTCGGGAGGGGGGCCACGGGCCCCCTTCCAAATTTTTTTTAATTAAAAATTGGGGGCAGGCCCTGGGGGATGGGGTCCCCAGGGCCAATAAATTAGAAAAATAAGGGTGGCTACACAGCCCCCTTCTTTAAAAAAATTAATTAAAAAAAAACGGCATTGGGTCGGAGGCCACGCCCCCTAACAGCATCACTCAGAGGGGCAACGAATTCCCCTTGAACACTGGGAGTCCCTTGGGGCCAATTAGCCCACCAGGAACCTCCAGTATGTGCCAGGGGCCTGCTTTGCAGAGAGGTGTTCTGAGGCCATGCCCCTTTTTACACCTCTCTGCAACGCAGCTCCCTGGCGCTTAGTGGTGGTACCTGGTGGACTAGTTGGCCGCCAGGGGACCGCAGGATTCAAGGGGACTTAATCCCCCAACTTAAAACACGCCACGGGGCCCGTTTGCACAGTGGTGAAGGTAGGGGGCAGGGCCTAAGGTGATATGTGTGCAAACATGCCCTGTGGGCGTTTTAAGTTGGGGAATTAATTCCTCTTCAATCCAGAAGTCCCCTAGGGGCCGACTAGCCCACCAGGTACCATCAGTATGCACCAGGGAACTGCGTTACAGAGTGGTTTTCTGAGGCCACGTCCCTTTTTACACCTCTCTGCAATGCAGCTCTGTGGCGCTTACTGGAGCTAGCTGGTGAGCTAGTTGCACCCCAGTGCAGTATCAGTTAATAATCCGAATGACTAAGAAGGGCTTTAGGATTTAATCATGAAGGGCTATCTTTTGAGTAATTGTTACAATGAGAAATAACATCAGTATCTGGTAGACCTAGTCCACTTTCCCCTTGGGGGAAGAAGACAGACCACTGGGTCAAAACAAGGGTTACCAGAACTACCACTGGTGGGGGAGACCACAAGAAAGAGGCCAAAAAGCACCCCCAAGGGAAAGAGGGTAATCCTAAAAACATAAAGTCTTCCTCAGGCCCCCAAACACCGGTTGAGGAAGGTGGGCCCGAGACCCTTCACAGCAAAAGGGTGGGTATCAGGTGAAGAACTGGTATCCCAAGAAGGCTTGATGTCAGGTGTGTAGGTCCCCAGGACACCAAACTGGAGACCTTGGCTGCAAAAACAAGGAAAAATGCCTCTAGTCCCCCTGCAGTAAATGCAGTGGCCAATCTCCAGATGGGATCTCAGGAGGGCCCTGACCATGTCGGAGAGCTCAATGAGGCAACTCTTGAGGTGGATATGGACTTAGCCACGTCAGCTGTCTGGCCCTCTAATACGCAAAAATATAGACAGCCTCCTGTTGTTAATAGTGTTAGTGTGGAAGGATTGAGAGATATTGGTGCAAGCGTCTCTATGGTGACCCAGAATCTAGTGTCCCCTGATCCATACATCCCTGGAAGGTCCTATCCAGTCACCATTCCCTGACAATGTGAGGACAAACCACCCCATGGCAATGGTGTCATTTGACCGGGGGGTGGGGTTGCTGGTAAAAAAGAGGCAGCAGTCTCTATGACACTCCCAGTTAAATGTTTGCTTGGTAACGATTTGGAGATCTCACCCTGGAATGAGGCAGAACTAAGGATCCATGCCGGAAGGAGCTCAGAGTGAAAAAGAGGTGCTGGAGAATGAAAGAGTGGCCCAGCCCTCCAAGAGAAATGGCAGGAAGACTGGGGTACCAGCTTCCGAACAGACACCCAACCACTCTCCTTAGGGAGAAGAAGAGTCAGGCCCAGAGGGAACTGAGCCACAGGAACTGAAGCAGTACCAGGCTGAGCTCCTGGGCTCAGGGGGACCCACTTGGGAAGATCTGTGCCATGGGCAGATGCCCTATCCCACTCTTGAAAGCCTGTGACAGCAAGCTGCTGCACAGGAAAGTGGTGATATCAGTGGTTTCCACAAAACCTGATGGGCGGAGGGGGTCGTTTACACTGAGGTCAGATACCTAAAGCCTGATGCCACTCGGTGAGTGTAGTGCCTCAGATGTTTAGAGAATCCCTCCTCACGTTTGCCCATGATATCCCACTAGCCAGACTAAACATGGAGCAGGCTTGTCAGGCACTTCTACTGGCCAGGATTGTACCAGAAGGTGAAGGAGTTTGCAACTCCTGTCCTACCTGTTAAGCCAGTGGCAAGACAGGTGGGCAACCAAAGGCCCATTTAATTCCAATCCTAGTGGTTGGAGTTCCCCTTGAAAGGGCAGAGAACGACATCGTTGGTCCCCTTGACCATCCCACATCAGGGAACAGATATATTCTAGTGGTAGTGGATCATGCTTACAGGTTTCCTGAGGCTATTCCCCTTAGTCCCCAAACCTCATACCCAGGGTGATAAAAAAGAAACAAGGTTTTGTGTGTACTATAGGGGTCTCAATGCTGCGGCCAAAACCAATGCACACCCAATTCCTAGGGTAAACAAACTAATACCAGGTTGGGAGCAGACAAATATCTTGGTACCTTTGATCTCACTTCAGGGTACTGGCAGATAGGTCTGACTCCAGGAGCAAAAGAAAAATCAGCATTTTCGACCCCAGATGGACATTAACAGTTTACAGGAATGCCTTTGGGTCTGAAAAATGAACCTGCCACTTTTCAGAGGTTACTGAATAAAGTCCTTGCTGGTTTGGAATCCTATAGTGCAGCTTATCTTGATGATATTGCTGTCTTTAGCTCCTCCTGGCAGGATCACCTAATCCACCATGGGAAAGTATTAGAGGCACTGAGAAAGGCAGGCTTTACTGTCAAGGCAAGCAAGTGCCAGATAGGGCAGGAGAAGTTTGTGTACTTGGGCCACCTGGTTGATGGCTCCAACAACCCATACTCAAGTCAGGGACTTCCTTGACTTGGCTGGGTACTACAGGAGGTTCGAGAAGAATTATGGCACCATGGTCGCACCACTCACAGTACTGATCTCCAAAAGAATTCCCAAAAAGGTGAACTGGACAGTGAGCTGTCAAAAGGCTTGTGACTCTCTGAAGGCAGCGATATGCTCTACGTCGCTTCTGAAAGGTCCAGATTGTGCCAAGCAATTAATTGTGCAAACTGATACCTCTGAACATGGGATAGGAGCAATCCTGTCCCAAAACAAATGACGAGGGTCAAGACCAGCCTGTGGCTTTCATCAGTAAAAGGCTACTCCTCAGGGAGCAGCGTTGGAGTCCCATTGAGAGGGAAGCCTTTGCTGTGGTCTGGTTCCTGAAGAAGCTGAAGCCATACCTCTTACTTCAATTTTCAAACTAACCACAGGCCTCTCAGATGGTTAATGCTGATGAAAGGTGACAACCCCAAGCTGCTTAGGTGGTCCATATACCTACAGGGAATGGAATATAAAGTGGAACACTGACCTGAGACGGCCCATGCCAATGCAGATGGACCTTGCAGGTTCTTCCACTTAGATGATAAAGGCATATCCTCACAAGCAGATATGCCCCTACAATACAATGTCCAGTCCATTCTGGATGTTGTAGTGCACAAGAAAGCCATTTAGGGTACAGTGGTTGGATACTTTGGATAGAGAGCGGAAGTGGTCACACATACCCCCTGCAGGATCTGCCTAGCAAAATGTTAATGTTAATTGTGATTTGTAGAGGGCTTAATACCAGCGGGTCTCTAAGCGCTGTGAGAGAATAGCGACAGTCCCTATGAGTGAGTGTTAACCCCTGATCAGTCTGCATTATGCAGAGTCTTCAGTGAAGAGGAGGGTCTTCAGTTTCTTCCTGAAAGGGAGAAGGGCTTTTTTGAACCAGAGGTGGCCCGGCAACATATTCCAAAGTTGTGGGATGAGGATAGAGAAGGCTCGCCCTCCTTTAGTCTTGTAGTTAAACCGCAGGCATGCTAGCTGGCCTCCCAAGGATGACCATAGGGTGCGGCCGGGGACATATTTCCCCAGACGCTCTTTGATGTTTCTTGGGGCGTGTCCATACAGGGCCTTGTGGGCGATAAACAGGCCCTTGAATCTAACCCTCTGTTTGATGGGGATCCAGTGAAGTTTTTGCAGCAGGGGAGTGGCCTGTGTGCATCTGGGGAGCTTGAAGACCAGCCTGGCTGCATCATTCATCACAACCTGTAGTTTGCCTAACAACCTGTCCGGTAGCCCAATGTAAAGTGCATTACCATAGTCTAGTTGCGACATGATCATTGCGGTCACCACCGTCCGCATGGTGGAAATGAAAGGAGGGGTGATAGTTTCAGTTTCAGTTTATAAACTTTATTTCGATTTTAAAAGAATCACAAAAGTGATCACAGTACATGGTAAAAGCCGGGTAGACCATAGCAAATGATCGATGCAATGAAACTTAATAGTGCAAGGACATATCACATTCACCGTTAAAACTAATAAATAATATAATAAAAAACATCATTCTAAAATTTGCCAACTACTATTAAAATCATCTAAAAGGCATACAATACATCATTCAGAATAATAATGATGATTGGGGTCAAACAATGTCACACACTGTACAGTGGAGATGGTTACCTTAACCTTCCGCCTGTCCACCGAATCACCCACACCTGCCCCAGAAATTTGGCCATTGATATCATAATTGGGCCGTCTAATGATGTTTTTAAAATTCTGTACACCTCTCTATACTCTCTAATGCCCAGTGCGAAACAGATTGGTTTCAGCCAACATCGCCGGGGGGCGCTGTAAGCCGGGCACCCAAAAAGAATATGTGGGATAGATTCAACCCTATCTGGACAGTATGTGCATCTACTACTCCTCGCGTCAGAGTTTAACCACCTTGAAGTAAAGGCCTTGGTGGGTAATGAGCCTCCTCTAAACTGATGGAATAATTTCCTGTCGCAAGGTGAGGTAATTATATCCCAATATTGCTCAAGTTTGGGTTCAAGCTTGTTCTCAAGGAAAGAGCTGGTCAAGGTCTGGCCTGAGGAGAACCGTCTGAGGTTTATCATGTGCCAATAAGCAGCCTTTAGTTCAGCTTTACTTGGAAATGAGTTTGTTGCAGGCGAAGTCCACAGGCGACTCAGCCCTAACTCACACAAGATGTTTCTAATGCAACTGAACCATGGGAGTTTCTTATTTACATCAAGATCCCTGACTTCTAGCAGAGCCAGGGTGATAGTTTCCTTAACTGCCTCAGCAGGCCCACACAGGTCCCGATCACGGTGGACACTTGGTTGGTCAGTGAGAGTTTGCCATCTATTTTAATACCCAGGCTTTTTACCCCTCGGGCTGGAGACAGTGTGTCTCCTAGCTCCTGTGGTTAGAATTGGTCAGTCCACGGGTTGCTGCACGTAGTGATGGCCAATACCTCTGTTTTATCTCGGTTTATCTTAAGTGAGTTGGCCGTCATCCAGTTTACCACATATCTGAGTGTGTTTAGCACACATGTGTGGGCTTGTGGGGTGTTGTCAATTTGTACAATAATGTGTGTGTCATCAGCGTAGTTAAACACATGGCAGTCCATCTGGGCCAAGTCCCTCACTAGCGATCTGAGATAGATGTTGAACAGAAGTAGGGACAGTGCTTACCGATGAGGGACTCCGCAGGTTATTGACCCTCTGTTGGACACACAAACAACCATCTGAATTCTTAGGGTACGGACTGTCAGGAAGGAGGTATCCCATTGATGTATCGTTCCACAGATACCAATGTCCCAGATTCTTGTCAAGAGTTGACAATGGTTGATTGTGTCAAACGCCACTGACAGGTTTAGGAGAGCCAGGGCGCACAGCTTCTTGCTGTCAGCTGTGAGTCTGATTTCGTCCATTACTGACAGCATCACCAGTTCGGTGCTGTGGTGGGCTCTAAAGCCTGCCTGCCTGTCCCAAGTAGTTGATGTTCTTCCATAATCGTCAATAAAGTTTTGATGACGTGCTGTTCCATTATTTTAGCCAGAAAAGGAAGTTGGGAGATGGGCCTGTATTTTTTCATGTTTGTGGTGTCTGCTCTCATCTTTTTGAGTAGGGGGATTACTCTGGCTTCTATAAAATTCCTGGGGACCTTCCCTGTTTCTAGCTAAATGTTAATCAAGTAGATGACTTCTCCCTCAATCGCAGGGAGGGCTGGTTTTAAAATCCTTGGTGGGCAAGGGTCAGCGGGTGAGACTGACTTGATTCTGGTTGTAATGTGTAGCAAAGACTCATAGTCCAGCTTTGGGAGGGAGGTGATCGATTTTATCATGTCACTGTGTGGCTCTGCCCTAGCTAAAGTGTGCTGGTTAGTGGGGGATAATGTGTATGTCTGCAGGATGTTTTTTTCTTTGTCTAGGAAGAAAGTCAGGAACCTGTTACAGTGTTCCTGGCTGGTGGGAGCTTCTTGCATCTGCTTTTGGCTAAACTCCTTCCGGATTTTGAAGGTTTATTTTTGTTTGTTGTGTGCCTCCATAATCCTAGATTCATATAATTCGGCCTTTCTTCTAAGGATAGATATTTTATAGGTGGTACGTCTGGACCTATACTCTGTGAGCGCCTGCGGCTCATAGGCTTTACGCCACTGTCTTTTGTACTGATGGAGAGTCCGTTTCAGTCCCCTTAGCTCTTCTGTGAACCAAGGGGCTCCCTTCACCTTGTTTTCCACTCTTACTTTACGGGCTGGCACTAGCCTGTGATGGCAGCTCTCAGTCGGTTGGGGATGGATTCACTCCTCTCTTCGAGATCCTCTGGCCAAGTATTCCTTGGTGGGTCGTCTTGATGAGTATCACCCAGGCTCTTTTCCTCAATTTTGCTCCAGATACGCACCATTTTCCATTTGGGGGAGGGCGCATGGAGCGGCTAGCGCTTTTGAACCTTGCTCCCAGCCCTCTGCTGTTAGAAGCAGATGGTGAACCCCGCCCATCCTGCTCCACTTTTGACTGGAGGACTGCAGGAAAATTAGGTAAATTAGGAGGTGTGGCTACCTTCACCCTGCACCACCCCTCAGGTGGGACAGGTAAGGTAGGCTCCCCTTTTCACTATTCCCCATCTTGAGGAGTCAGCAACATGCCACCACCCCACTTGGGATTAGCTTACAGAGGATGTAGGCACCCTACACGTCAGCAACCCATTGGCTACTGCTTGACCTCCCCCCTAATGCCCCTAAATTCAGCATGTAGGGGGCTCTCCGGGAACCTGACTTCAGATTCCACTGACACATGAAGACTACGGTTCAAGAACTGAAATCCAACACCGAAGAAATTGTCAAAAACCCTGATGCACCCTGCTGTTTCTCCTGAAACCTACGAGGCCTCCAAGAAACCCAAGAGCCCTCCATCCTTCTGCAGATTGCCAAGATCCTCCCTTTGAGCTGAAGGCGCTAGTCTTCAGCATCCGCAAGTGTCCACCAGCAAAGAAACAACAGTGGTCGAGGACCGGCACGCTCCGTGTCGACGCAACTCACCACTGAAGAACAAATGTTGAAGCAACCAACGCTTTTTGGTTCACCAGTCCAGTCAAACTGACCCCTGCATGCCTTTATCAACTCAAAGGATCCTCTCAGCATAACAACCGACTCTGGAAACAGCCCCGTTCCTGAGAGTCCATGCCCTTCTGCCAGTGTTGTTGATGGCATGAATCAGCAATGTTGGCACGACCGCCACCTCCGTTGTCATATGGCCCATGGGGGAATTGTAGTTCTCTCTAAATTAGCATGAGCTCTGCAAGCAGTGTGCAGCTTTGACCATGTTACTACAAGGCTCTATTTTTGCAAAGGCTTTCTTCTTCCTTTTCATATGGGAACTGTCTGCTGTGTTCCCTTTCTGCCAGTTCCTGGGATTTGGTCTGAACATTGTGTGCAAAGTCAACAATGCCCCTTGTTATTCTGTTCTGGTCAGAACCTAGCACCTAGACAAAACATACCAATGCAGCTGTTGTTTGGAACTCTTACTTTGGTTTTATGGGGATACAGTCGTAGAGGAACAGACACTTGGAGAGGGAGCCTTCTAGGGAGAAGAGCGAGACAGCACCTATGATGTAGAACTGCCATCTATAGTCTGAGGTATAGGGTCTTCAGACAAAACCCAGATATCTTGTAATATATAATAATACAGCTTCTAAGCAATGGGAGGGAGATTAGGCTATATTGTCTTTTTCATGATGACATCTCCTGTCATGATTTATGGCCCTAGCTGCTAGGCTGACAATATTTGTATTATGCATGTTCCTGCCTGTTGTGGCACGTGTACTGCACGTTAGGGCATGTTAGTCAGAATAAATATTTTAAACTAGTTTGGGTCTCTATCAGATCTTATTGTGGACAAGAACAAGAGTGCAAGCGAAAGGGTATGTCTTGCAACCACGAGTCCTGAGAGATTTGGGATGGTTGTGTTCTGGGGTGTCTAATCATTTGTTTCTCTGTGAGTGAGTAGGAATGCAAGTAAGATTCTATAGCTAGTCGGCCCTGGGCTCATGGATACTAAGGTGGTAGGATGACTCTGTCCCTACACTGTAAGGTCCTGTTAGAAATGGGATTCATGGTTGGCTAAGGCATGCGCCTAAGCCAGGCAGAAAGCACCACTCTAGTCAGGGCCAAGGAGTTACTCGCTGACCCCCTTGGTATCTTGGCACGAGCAGTCAGGCTTATCCTAGAGGCAATGTGTAAAGCGTTTGCGCAACACACACACAGCAGCAACACACTAGGCACAACACTAAAGAAACTCCACACAAGGTTATATAAAACATAGCCTTTGTATTATCCAAAACACATTAGAATCATAATCACACCATATCCCTGTGCCAACTGGCACTAGGCAATATTCACAGGGGATTATATACATGACAGGGCCAGTCGGGCCACTGTCAGAACCTTTAGAAAGCACTAGTAGCACATTTCAAACACAACCAGTAACTACTGGTAAAATACTGTACTCGGCATTAGCAACATAAGCACATTATGTCTGCATCACATTAGGTTTGAACACATGATGCATAAACCTCATAAGCATAAACACAGTACATAATAGGCATCACATTAGGGCCTTGCGCCCTCCTGGCACACACAGGTACCAAACCTGACCCCGGACCCACTGGCCTTCCACTGGGGCTCAAATGCCCTCTGTCCAAAATGTCAGGGTGTAACTGGGGCCTTCCACTGGCCCCTTGGCTGCCAGTGCAGCAAAACACTGAGCGCAATGTGATGGGGGCATGGGTGTGCCTCACCCCTTCCTCATTTAGCGACCAAAATGCCCACGTGTTGCAGCTGCCTGCGCTCCTGCGGTGCAGCTGTGAAAACAAGCATTGGCAACAACTGTGGCTGGTGAGCCCCCCTTCACAGGGACCATTCCGGTACCACTCACGGCACCACAATGAGGCCAAACAAAATTACCCCTGGCATCAACTGTGCCATGGAAGCCCCACTCCGGGACCTCTGATTACCCAATTACCTCCATGTAGTAGCTGCCCTCGGTCCTGTGGTGCAGCTGGGAAAAGTAGGCCTGGCACAACTGTGCCCCCTGAGTCCCCCGCTGAGGGGAACAGGCACTGTCACCACCAATGTCATGGAAGCCCCAGTCCGGGGCTTCTGAAACCCAAAAGGGGCCCAAAAAGTACATCGGCACAGGCACCACAGTGCCTCCAGGAGCGTCAACACTGCTCTGCTCTGCCCCCACTCACCGGGACAGGTCACGGGCGGCTCCAGGCACCGACAATGTGCCTCGGCAAGCCCCTGCTCCCAGTGCCTCCCCTCACTTCCCTGGTCCCTTCTGGGCAAGGGCAACCACACCAACCAGGTGCCTTGTAGGCTCCGTCTCTCATCTCTGCGGTGCCGGCAGGGCTCCTCCACCTTCTGGCTGACTCGGCCAAGACGTCGGGCAGGCAGCTAGGGCCCGCCCACAACCAGGCCGCTTGCCTGGCTTCCGGGTCGCCGCTCGTGGTGCTGCGGCCCTTTTCCAAACTGGAAGACGCGGGGTAGGCTCCCGCCTTTAAAATACCCACAAATGCAAGCTGTCCAAATGGAGGCACCAGCATGCGGGGTGGGCTCCCGCTGTCCAAATGGTTGCAAACGCGGGGTAGGCTCTAGCTTTCCTTTAGCAATGCAGGGGAATCCCTATGTCGGGATTCCCTCGGAATCGATCACAGCTCAGCGCTGCAAAGCCCCAGCATTCTCCCTGTCCTGGGCCTGTGCGCTTAGGCACAGTTTCAGGGGCACAAGGCTGGGCCCAGGCAGCCAGCTCAGCAGGGAGGCAGTCCCTCATGGGGGTCCCTCCTGTGGCCCGGATGCAGCAAGTTTCCCCTAAGTCACAAGGAAGCAAACTTACATGGGGCCACAGCCCCAATATTTATACTACATTCTTACTTTGTTCTGTCCTTGGCACAGGGCTGGGGGAACCAGTCCCAACTGGGTCTGGGGGTTTTGGAGCACTTTGTTTACAGGGCTCTTCTTCCCCTTTGTCAGGTGGGGGTTCGGTCATCAGGGGGGTGGAGCCAGCATTCACCCAGGCAGGTACAGATCTATTCAGGGTCAGGGGACTACTCCTCCCACTACTCCAAATGCAGATCTCCCATTCAGCCTAGCACTGACTCACCCTGCCCTCCCTGGAGCCACACACACCACACCAGCCCCTGTCACTCCAGAGCCAGACATGCAATACACATCAGGCATGCAGACACATAGCACACAGAAATGCCAACTTCTAAAATATTTTATGAGAAAACAGAGGAACCCACACTCAAAATCTTTCACACCATTCTGATTCGGGATGAAGAAGATAAACAAAACTTAATATGCTTATCTCGGCAATTAGTTGTGCCGTTTTATTCAACAATTCTTATCAAAAATAGAAAGCAATTTGTGTCAAGAGAAGTCTCACTGTCTTGAACTTACTAACCAAAAACGTACAATTGAACAACTAAATCAAAAAAATTACGTGAATGAACAAACATATGAAGAAACATACAAGACTCAAATCAAGAACTGCATAAATGCACAAAAATTTGACAAAAACAAGCATTTAAATTGTGCAGAACATGTGACTAATACGTATTACAAAAATAAGTGCAAAGGGAATATTCATGACATTATCATACGATATTCAACAATATTTGACCAAAATGAAGCCTTTTTAATGTGCTTCCATATAACAAAACAACCTCTCGGTAGAGTTGTTACAAGGCGTAATGTTCCCAACAGTCTTAACTATTTCTAAACTAGCTAGGATTTAATCCTGCACGCCTACGCGTTTCGAGTTTGGGAGGGTTCTTCTCAAACTCTCTTCAGGGCCAAATGTATTCCATTCCCCATGTGTTGACCTATTAATAAAAACACAAAAATTGAAGGTACTTGTTACTGAATGCTCCCCTCAACCTGCTCAACCTTTCTCATGTGTACAACGTAAAAAGACGTACCTCTGGGGATGTGAGGTAATTCAATTCGTCCAGAAAACTCTTGTGGTTCAATACGGTCTTGTGCAATAATCTAAAAAGATTATGGAATTTTATGAAGCTTGTGGAACTATGTATACATTTTCATTTAAAATTCACTATGAGACCTGCGTGCCGTTCATACCTGGTTAGAAGGTGAAAGGAAGACCAAGTACGGCTGTAATTCTCATTAAATGGAGATGTCCGTTTTGAGCCTGGTGCGCTGTAAGCAAAGTTAGCGCATTACTTATTTTTTAATGAGGTTGACAATTAAACTAACCAGTGAAATTGTGCGTGTAAAGGTCATGACTTACTGACTGCGCTCCCAATTTTCAAGATTCAGGGGTGTCTCAGACCGCAGTGGAGTCGATTATTTGTTTTGGTCCCTTCTGAGTTGTTTCACAACTTCCGCGCTTCTGTTTAAACAAAACGCGGGTATTAATTAGAGAACACAAACGTGTTGCAGCGGGAAGAGCGCGCGCTGGCTGTTTGGAGAAACACCGCGGTGGTGCTGCTTTAGTTAAATTAAACCGGCTAACATTTTCAAAGTGATCATATAGCCCGATTTAACAAGCGAGAAAGCAAGCGCTGTGAGGACCAATTTGGCCGCTCGCCTCGCTGATGGCGGTTTGACATACCTGTCAATTCAGCAACATTTCCTACTTCCTCATTCCATCACACAAAGTGGATGCGGGTCAGTTCTCTAAGGAACATGAAGGGACCCACCTCTGCTGGTTTAGCCAATCAGAGGAGAATTGGTTTTGCGGTGCCTTAGTGGAGCATTGTGGGACATGTAGTGAACCTCGCTAGAGGACCAATTTATGTCGCTCACAATTATCATAGCATTCTCGAACTCGGAATCAGATCTGCTGTGGTGCTCGATTTAAAGCCTTGATAGCTCACTCATTGAGTTGAGACCGTTGTTTATGGTATCAAACCGCATTATTAGATATGCCTCTTTGCGCAACAAAGCCTGCTCAATGTTAGGCGATTTATGTTGTGGATCCATTCCAGCCAGAACGGTCCACTTAAAGTCAGTCTCTTTGTGGTTTGCGTTAGCAAAGTGCTCGACCATTGGTGCATTTTGTACCCTTTTCTTGAGCCGTGAGCGATGTTGGGTTATCCGGACATTCACCTGTTGGCATGTTTTGCCTATATACAATTTATTGCAAGTGCACAAGATAACGTAGATCACATTTTTACTTTTACAGTTTGTATGTAAACTGTGTCTCCATTTTATGCCATTGTGGTAAAATTCATCTCCTTCTACAACACTAGCGCAGGCCACACAAGTACCACATTTGTGGTGGCCTGTGATGGGTTTGAGGTTCCATTTGGAAATTAGGTCACTTTTGGGTTTCTGTATGAAACTGTCAGCTCTTATGATTTGTTGGCCAACACTCAAATTTTTCTTCAAGGCGAAAATAGGCTTTTGTAGAGGGAAACCTAGTCCTTCCAACAAATGCCAATTGCGCAGGATAATCTGGCGAAACTTGTTTGTGTGTGTTCCATACGTGGTGACACATACGAGTTTGTCCAATTCTTTCTTAGTTTTTATTTTAAGAAGTTCTTCTCTAGGTGTAAAGCGTGCTCGTTTTTTAGAATGTTTCAAAAGTTTTTTGGGGTAACCTCTTTTGCTTAGTTCATCACAAAAGGTGTCTGCATGTGTATTGAACCCTTCAAGGTCAGAGCAATTGCGCCTGATCCTGAGTAACTGCCCATACGGGAGGTTATCCTTCAAACATTGAGGGTGGGCACTCTTGTAGTGTAGAATAGTATTTTTATCCGTGGCCTTCTTAAACAAAGTGGTGGTAAACTTACCCCCTGCTGTGCCAACAGCAACATCGAGGAATGTCATTCTTTGATTGCTATAATCAATGGAAAATTTGATGTCAGGGTGTCTCAAGTTTAGCCATTCGTAAAAGGCCATGAGTTCGGTCTGGCTCCCCTGCCACAGGAGCCAGACATCATCAATGTAGCGCAACCATTGCTTGATGTTTGGACCATAGGGATTATCATTGTGAATGAATTTTTCTTCGTACTGTGACATGTACAGCACCGCCATCTCTGGAGCATAGGGACAACCCATGGCTGTCCCCTTGATTTGGACAAAGAACTCGTTTTCAAATTTGAAATAATTGTTTTTGAGTGTGATTTGAGCCAAGGCCAAAACAAAAGCAGTTGGAACTCTGTGTGGCCTTTCACGTTGTTCAAGATAAATTTCCATAACCTCAAGAGCCTCATCTTGGGGAATTTGAGTGTACAGTGAGGTAACATCTAATGTTACCATCAACTGCGTCTCAGAGTCAAACGTCATTTCTTGGAGTTTATTAATGAAGTCGATAGTATCCCGTAGGTACGATTTGACTCCTTCCAAGAACGGTTTCAAGAAAAAATCGATGTATTTTGAAGCCGGCTCAAGGGCTGAATCACAGCCAGAGACTATAGGCCTACCAGGGGGTGTTGTACTATTTTTGTGTATCTTCGGTAGGAAGTAGAGAACAGGTGTTCTAGGTGACTTTTTATTTAGAAATTCATATTCTTTTGGACCCAAAAAGCCATTCTCCAATGCCTCTTTGGTGATACAGGAAATTTTGTTTTGAATTTCTCCCACCGGGTCATCTTTGACCGATCGGTACCATTCCGAATTGTCGACATGTGTCCTGCCTTCCGAAAGATACATTGTGCGCGGCCAAACCACCACTGCACCACCCTTGTCGGCCTGCTTGATAATTATCGAAGGGTCAGATTTCAGATCTTTTATAGCTTTAAGCTGACCCTTACTGATATTGTGGCTGATGAATGATTTTTCCTTTTCTAATTTTGTGAGTGCTGACAAGACTGCTTGCTCGTACGCGTACACTTGTTTGGGAATATTAGTAGTGGGCAAAAACTTGGATTTTACTCGAAGGCCAGTAGTTTCACTGCTTGTTGCAGCTTCTACACCGGCAAAGTATGTTTTTAGTCTGATTTTCCTACAAAAATCCAATGCCTCAAGCTTGAGTTTGGTAAAATCAGTACGTCGTTTAGGGACGTACTGAAATCTAAAATCCAAGTTTTTGCCCACTACTAATATTCCCAAACAAGTGTACGCGTACGAGCAAGCAGTCTTGTCAGCACTCACAAAATTAGAAAAGGAAAAATCATTCATCAGCCACAATATCAGTAAGGGTCAGCTTAAAGCTATAAAAGATCTGAAATCTGACCCTTCGATAATTATCAAGCAGGCCGACAAGGGTGGTGCAGTGGTGGTTTGGCCGCGCACAATGTATCTTTCGGAAGGCAGGACACATGTCGACAATTCGGAATGGTACCGATCGGTCAAAGATGACCCGGTGGGAGAAATTCAAAACAAAATTTCCTGTATCACCAAAGAGGCATTGGAGAATGGCTTTTTGGGTCCAAAAGAATATGAATTTCTAAATAAAAAGTCACCTAGAACACCTGTTCTCTACTTCCTACCGAAGATACACAAAAATAGTACAACACCCCCTGGTAGGCCTATAGTCTCTGGCTGTGATTCAGCCCTTGAGCCGGCTTCAAAATACATCGATTTTTTCTTGAAACCGTTCTTGGAAGGAGTCAAATCGTACCTACGGGATACTATCGACTTCATTAATAAACTCCAAGAAATGACGTTTGACTCTGAGACGCAGTTGATGGTAACATTAGATGTTACCTCACTGTACACTCAAATTCCCCAAGATGAGGCTCTTGAGGTTATGGAAATTTATCTTGAACAACGTGAAAGGCCACACAGAGTTCCAACTGCTTTTATTTTGGCCTTGGCTCAAATCACACTCAAAAACTATTATTTCAAATTTGAAAACGAGTTCTTTGTCCAAATCAAGGGGACAGCCATGGGTTGTCCCTATGCTCCAGAGATGGCGGTGCTGTACATGTCACAGTACGAAGAAAAATTCATTCACAATGATAATCCCTATGGTCCAAACATCAAGCAATGGTTGCGCTACATTGATGATGTCTGGCTCCTGTGGCAGGGGAGCCAGACCGAACTCATGGCCTTTTACGAATGGCTAAACTTGAGACACCCTGACATCAAATTTTCC
Organism: Lissotriton helveticus; assembly: GCF_964261635.1. NCBI lineage: Eukaryota > Metazoa > Chordata > Amphibia > Caudata > Salamandridae > Lissotriton > Lissotriton helveticus. The sequence continues at coordinate 1,286,770,727 of NC_136057.1, read as the reverse complement.
ATTGATTATAGCAATCAAAGAATGACATTCCTCGATGTTGCTGTTGGCACAGCAGGGGGTAAGTTTACCACCACTTTGTTTAAGAAGGCCACGGATAAAAATACTATTCTACACTACAAGAGTGCCCACCCTCAATGTTTGAAGGATAACCTCCCGTATGGGCAGTTACTCAGGATCAGGCGCAATTGCTCTGACCTTGAAGGGTTCAATACACATGCAGACACCTTTTGTGATGAACTAAGCAAAAGAGGTTACCCCAAAAAACTTTTGAAACATTCTAAAAAACGAGCACGCTTTACACCTAGAGAAGAACTTCTTAAAATAAAAACTAAGAAAGAATTGGACAAACTCGTATGTGTCACCACGTATGGAACACACACAAACAAGTTTCGCCAGATTATCCTGCGCAATTGGCATTTGTTGGAAGGACTAGGTTTCCCTCTACAAAAGCCTATTTTCGCCTTGAAGAAAAATTTGAGTGTTGGCCAACAAATCATAAGAGCTGACAGTTTCATACAGAAACCCAAAAGTGACCTAATTTCCAAATGGAACCTCAAACCCATCACAGGCCACCACAAATGTAGTACTTGTGTGGCCTGCGCTAGTGTTGTAGAAGGAGATGAATTTTACCACAATGGCATAAAATGGAGACACAGTTTACATACAAACTGTAAAAGTAAAAATGTGATCTACGGTATCTTGTGCACTTGCAATAAATTGTATATAGGCAAAACATGCCAACAGGTGAATGTCCGGATAACCCAACATCGCTCACGGCTCAAGAAAAGGGTACAAAATGCACCAATGGTCGAGCACTTTGCTAACGCAAACCACAAAGAGACTGACTTTAAGTGGACCGTTCTGGCTGGAATGGATCCACAACATAAATCGCCTAACATTGAGCAGGCTTTGTTGCGCAAAGAGGCATATCTAATAATGCGGTTTGATACCATAAACAACGGTCTCAACTCAATGAGTGAGCTATCAAGGCTTTAAATCGAGCACCACAGCAGATCTGATTCCGAGTTCGAGAATGCTATGATAATTGTGAGCGACATAAATTGGTCCTCTAGCGAGGTTCACTACATGTCCCACAATGCTCCACTAAGGCACCGCACACCCAATTCTCCTCTGATTGGCTAAACCAGCAGAGGTGGGTCCCTTCATGTTCCTTAGAGAACTGACCCGCATCCACTTTGTGTGATGGAATGAGGAAGTAGGAAATGTTGCTGAATTGACAGGTATGTCAAACCGCCATCAGCGAGGCGAGCGGCCAAATTGGTCCTCACAGCGCTTGCTTTCTCGCTTGTTAAATCGGGCTATATGATCACTTTGAAAATGTTAGCCGGTTTAATTTAACTAAAGCAGCACCACCGCGGTGTTTCTCCAAACAGCCAGCGCGCGCTCTTCCCGCTGCAACACGTTTGTGTTCTCTAATTAATACCCGCGTTTTGTTTAAACAGAAGCGCGGAAGTTGTGAAACAACTCAGAAGGGACCAAAACAAATAATCGACTCCACTGCGGTCTGAGACACCCCTGAATCTTGAAAATTGGGAGCGCAGTCAGTAAGTCATGACCTTTACACGCACAATTTCACTGGTTAGTTTAATTGTCAACCTCATTAAAAAATAAGTAATGCGCTAACTTTGCTTACAGCGCACCAGGCTCAAAACGGACATCTCCATTTAATGAGAATTACAGCCGTACTTGGTCTTCCTTTCACCTTCTAACCAGGTATGAACGGCACGCAGGTCTCATAGTGAATTTTAAATGAAAATGTATACATAGTTCCACAAGCTTCATAAAATTCCATAATCTTTTTAGATTATTGCACAAGACCGTATTGAACCACAAGAGTTTTCTGGACGAATTGAATTACCTCACATCCCCAGAGGTACGTCTTTTTACGTTGTACACATGAGAAAGGTTGAGCAGGTTGAGGGGAGCATTCAGTAACAAGTACCTTCAATTTTTGTGTTTTTATTAATAGGTCAACACATGGGGAATGGAATACATTTGGCCCTGAAGAGAGTTTGAGAAGAACCCTCCCAAACTCGAAACGCGTAGGCGTGCAGGATTAAATCCTAGCTAGTTTAGAAATAGTTAAGACTGTTGGGAACATTACGCCTTGTAACAACTCTACCGAGAGGTTGTTTTGTTATATGGAAGCACATTAAAAAGGCTTCATTTTGGTCAAATATTGTTGAATATCGTATGATAATGTCATGAATATTCCCTTTGCACTTATTTTTGTAATACGTATTAGTCACATGTTCTGCACAATTTAAATGCTTGTTTTTGTCAAATTTTTGTGCATTTATGCAGTTCTTGATTTGAGTCTTGTATGTTTCTTCATATGTTTGTTCATTCACGTAATTTTTTGGATTTAGTTGTTCAATTGTACGTTTTTGGTTAGTAAGTTCAAGACAGTGAGACTTCTCTTGACACAAATTGCTTTCTATTTTTGATAAGAATTGTTGAATAAAACGGCACAACTAATTGCCGAGATAAGCATATTAAGTTTTGTTTATCTTCTTCATCCCGAATCAGAATGGTGTGAAAGATTTTGAGTGTGGGTTCCTCTGTTTTCTCATAAAGTATATGGGCCCGTACCCCACTCATGTCCGAATGGGCCACACTCCCCTTTTTTGTAAAAAAAAAAAAAAACTTCTAAAATAGGCTTTTCTAAAATAGTGATAATAAATCTGCGCACACCATTGCGCAGCGTTTACTATTACTATTCCAAACATACTAAACTTGAAAATTTTGCTCCTGTCATATCAGGAATTACCACTGAAACATTTATCAGGGACTCCCCAATGCCTTCCTATGAGAGGGCAGCCTCACAGCAGTGAGAAACCAAGATGACTGTTTGTCACTACCAGGAGATGTCACACACTTAAGGTACATGTCCTACCTTTAACCTACAATGCACCCAGCCCATAGGGTTAGCTAGGGTTTAGGGGTGACTGACATGCAGTAAAAGGGGGGCCACAGACGTGGCACACACTTTAGGTGTCACGTCACAGCAGCAGTAACACTGCGCGCACAGGCCCTGCAGTGGCAGAGGCCTGAGACAGGTTTGAAAGGCTACTTTGGTGGGTGGCACAATCAGCGCTGCAAGCACACCAGTAGCATTTAATTTACCGGCCCTGGGTATCTGAGATACCACTTTACAAGGGACTGACAGGTAAATTAAATATGCCAAACAGGTGTAGACCAATCTTACCATGTTTACCAAAGAGAGCACTGGCACCTTACACTGGACAGCAGTGCTAAAGTGCACAGAGTCCTAGAACCACCAACACCATGTCAGAAAAAAAGGCTAGGAGGAAGGCAAAAAGTTCAGGGATGACCCTGCAAAAAGGGTCAAATCTACAGGTCCCATATTCCTATGCATAGTTCTGCTCTTGGGCAGAATCCCTGCAACACAGTGACAGACAGCCCTGCATCTCACCTGTGGCTTGGCCACTGCCAGTGGCCTCCAAAACCAGCACCCAGGTCCTCCAGTACTCTTGACCCAGGTACGACCTATCTGCCTGCTGTACAATAGTCTTGGGCCCCCAAAGATGTTCATCGCCCGGTGAAAACAACCTCTGACCGTCTAAGGGACTGTAGTCATCCAAAGCTCCTCAGAGGAAACCTCTTTCCAGCGACCGCAAGGGTAACTGAGTCGGCAGTCCTCCTCTATCCGAATCCCCACCTTCCTTCAGCAATCGCTGGGTTTGCGGTGCTCTGATTCCATTGTCTTCCAGTGGCCTTCTGCCTGCGCCCATGACCATAACTATGTTGGCGGTCGACTGAACTCCATTAAAAGCTATTCACTTCCACTGCTTCTCCATAGACCGGGCTGATAAATATTTGACAGTATCGACTGCCAAGTGTGTAGATACTGAAAGTACTGCATAACATTTAATTCAATACTGAAAAAGCCAACAAAGTATTTATTTGAATATTGAAAGTGTAGAAAGTATATTTACAATTTGAAGTCATGCTTCTCAAATATATATTAAAAATCTGGTTATTTTTTATACAACATTGGTCTAGGATTTATTCTTTAGTGTCTGTCTCATGCATTGCCACTGTGAGTACAACAAATGCGTAACACGGTCCTCTGATAAGACTAAAAGCTCACCCACACTACCAGAGAAAGAGCGTTAGTATTATCTACTAGTTGCCTCGAGCTTCCTTTGGGGATTTCTCACACTCTCTACATAGTGTACTTCATTTTAGTTCACCGTACAGAGAGGCAGCATCTTACACTTATTACACTTTTAAGTTGCACATCCTTATTAGAAAGGTGTAGCTCTGTCATGTTTTATATCTTTGGAACAGTAGTGACAAAACATCTTTACTGGTGAAGTTGGATTTGACATTACTATTTTAGAAAGGCAGGCATTTCTCTGCTCTTAAAGCTCTGTGTGCCTGCCGCCTGTTTCCAATACACATCTGGTATGAGTCACAGCTTGACTTTGTGAATTCCCTCTAGACAGCCAAACACAAAGGAATGTTAGGTGTGTCGGAGTGCCCATCTGCATCCTGATGGCTCATCCTGGGCTGGATGGGAAGAAGGAGCTGACACTTACACCTGAATAGGCATTGTCCTGTCCCCATACAAAGGGTTGATTATCCCCTGCAGTCAGTCTGGAGCCAGGGCTGGAAAGAAAGGACCTCTATGCACTTCAAAGACCCTTCTTTGAAGTCACCCCGACTTCAAAGGCACAGATTGGTATAAGTACTGGGTCTCTGACTCCACCAAATCAGAAAATTTTGGACCTAAAAAAGTACCCCTGTAAGAAGAACTGCTGTACTGCTACGAGGACTGTCACTCTGCTGGATTGCTGCTCTGGAAAAACTGATTTTCCACTGTGCTGCCCTACTGCTCTCTGACCCTGCTGAGGGAGAGCTAGGCTCTTGTTTGTACCCAGAGTGATCTCCAAGGGCTTTTTGGCTTAACTCCTGCAGCTTGTGACTCAGGGATATAAAAGTCTCATCACCTTCTCCTGTGCCTGGTCCACTGGAAGTGGAGCCAGGGGCGTGCTCCAGTGAAATTGACACGTCTCCAGTCTCCAGGCAAAACAGGCGCATCGACCCGGATGTGGGAGCCGAATCAGTGCATCGCTTTCGGAAATAGCGCATCACCTTAAAGAACTGACACATCAGAACCAATGCATCGCCACTGCTGCAGTATGGGAAGATCAACACATCCCCTTCAACTGTGTGGTGAAGCCTGTTGCATCATCTATGGAACCAAGGCCTCTCAGCTCAGTGCATCGTCTTTGGAACCGAACCATCACCGCCACTGCGTGAAAAAAATCGACGCCTCACCATGACTGTGGGATTGACACTGACGTATCGTTCGGCTGCACCCCGCATCTCACTGTTGCAACCAGGTTCAAGTTACTGTGTTCAGAGAGCCTGTGTGGCTCCTGCACCCTGGTCTGCATTCCATTGTGGTCAGGGTGAACTCTTGACTTTGCCCCTGCCATTGCAACCAGATAACCCCCATTGCTTCTAAGTGCTATTTTTACAATTAATCTTTAAAAATTCATATCTCGACTTATACTCAATGGATTTTTGTTGGTCTGGTCTTGTTTTATTTATAAAATTCATATCTATTTTTCCACCCTAGTGTGAAGTCTTTTGTGGTGTTTTCATTATGTTACTGTGTGTTTTGTTGCACAAAATCTTTGCACAGTGCATCCTTAGTTAAGTCTGCCTGCCCATGCCAAGCTACCAGATGGTGAGCACAAGATAATTTATGATGTGTACTTGACTTACCCTGACTAGAATTGTGGTCCCTACCTTGACAAGCTGCAACTGAAGACCCAATTTCTAATGCAAATAGAGTACAACACATACCAAGATAAGGAACACAAGCAACAGACTCTTCAGATCTCGGGGGCTAATATCGTATCTGTCCCTAAAAATATACTGAGAATAATAAGACAAGTCTTGCCTCTTTTGCAATGTATCTCGCAATGTATCTATACATTGTACAATTTCTGAGTCTCACGTGGGCGTGATTATTATTTTTATGCCAAAGCAGAGCAAAGCATAGACAGTATATATGAGCGCATAGAACCTAACGAGTGGAATAGTAAATCTGAGCCTTCCAAAGTCTAATACTTTAACTAGTTTTGCTAACACTTAAGTCGGTATAGTACATCTGACCCCTCCAAAGTCCAGTTCTTTCCCCATTGCTACTTATGTTGGAGTGGGAATAGTAAAACTGGACCCTGATTACGCCATAGTGGAAATAGTAAATCTGACCCCTCCAAAGGGCAACATTTTCCCTAATGCTGCTTAGGGTGGAGTGTGAATGGTAAATCTGAATAACAATATGAAGTATTCATTTTAGCAATAAATTAGGTTAGAATGACTACTAATGCCCTACTAAAAGGCATGGAAAAAGAATAATCCCCGTTAATAAAGCATTTTGTTATTGTTTCAAAATAGAAGCAGGTGGCTTGCCTTTCTGCTGGAAGATGATGTGCAAGCCCCAAAGTTGTGGAATGTGCTGAACCCAATGCTGAGGGCATAACCCCACGATTACCACTTCCAGAATCTCCTATAAACAAATCTATTCACCCTAGTCCTTACTAGACCACAGAACTAATCGGAACATGAAAGCAAAATTGAACATGGGTCATCACTCACAGATCATTGGGACCCTGCTAATTCAAAAGCAAGGGCTCTCTCTATACAAATCCTCAATACATAAATAAAATAAATAAATAAGTAACTATTTGGCCTCCAAGACCTCTGATGCAACACACAGGCATACATCATAAGCATCACCAGGAAGGCTATAAGGAAATGCCAGAGAAAAAAACAAGAAGACAGACTTTCTCACGATAGAATTTGAAATGTCAGTTCCATGCACACGACAAAGCCTTTTTCTTTCTCAACTTCCTCAAACAGCTGAAAGTGCATCTCTTAAAGCAGAATCTTATCCTGGTTGCTAAACAGTTTGTTAAGAGTTCCCACTACTCCCCTCCTCTGAGCTGCTCCCCCAGTCTTTCCACTTCCACTAGGCTCCCCACCAACTCCCTACCCTCGGATAAAATCCTCCACCATTTTTCTCCTATCCTATTCTCTTCACACACCACTACTGGACTATCCATTGTAATACATCCACATTGTATCGCACTCTGTTGCTTTGGCTCCAGATACAGGCTGCACTAGACTAATACATAAGTGCATACATCCAGACTTCAACTTGAGAATCTGATGAAGACATTAGCTGAAGATAATAAAATATTTTACCATCCTGGATACACCAGTGCAAGAGGTAGAGTGTTATTTTGCAAGATGGATGGATGTTCTACAATGGTACAATCCATTAGTCACACATCCCCTAGACAGGCTTTAGGTTGGGGCACTTTTTACACATGCAAAGTCTGACCACGGTTTGTCCTGCATTCTCACGTCATCCTGTTACCTTAACACCCGAGGCAAGACGATGCCTTTCAGTCTCCAATGAAAGGTAGGCCTCCAGATTTCATGAAGCAGTGGTAATTATCATTTTTTGATTAATGGGCGCTGCAGGACATTTGATATGTTACTCCACTGGAATGTCGCAAACTCTTGTATTTCACTGTTTGACATTACATAGCAGACAGAGGACACGAGTATGGCCCTGATACCAGTACAGTTAGAAAGAAATCTATTTGCTGGTTTGTGTTGGGCCTGGCCCTTTCTGCAGGGTGATGCCCAAACTGTTTGCCTTCCTCTGCCTGTTTTTCTGACCTTCATTTTGTTGGCTTTAGGACTCTGGGCACTTTACCACTGCTAATCAGTGTTAAAGTGCATGTCCTCTTTCCTCTAAACAAGTTATGATTGGTTCACATCTGTTCGATTGACTTGTAAGCCCCTTGTAGAGGGTTATCCCATATACCCAAGACCTGTAAATTAAATGGTATTAGCTGGCCTGCAACACTGATTGTGCCACCCACAGAAGTAGCCTTTCAAACCGATCTCACGCCTGTCACCACAGGGCCTGTATGCGCAGGCTACTGCCACTTTGACTTGGCATTTAAAATGACTTGCCAGGCCTTAAACTCCCCTTTTGTTCCACATAGGTGACCCCTAAGGTAAGCACTAGGTATCCCTATGGATAGGGTGGGTAAAATGTGGGACACACAGCCTATTTCGTTTTTCACTGCTGGGAGCCCTAATCCTCTCATAAACTAGCATTGGGAATTCGCTTAAATCCTTTTAAGAGTTAATTCCTGATCAGAAAGGAGTGGCATTGCCATGCTTGGTATGTTTAGAATAGTAGTGATAAATGCTACTTACTGGCGTAGCTGGATTTTACATTATTAGTTTAGAAATGCCACTTTTAGAAAGTGGGTATTTCACTGTGTTTATGTCTCTTTGTGCTTTGTAATCTGACTCCAATAAACATCTGGACTGTGTGCCAGCTACACTTTGTGCATAATTTCTAGACAGTTATAACACAGGATGGGTTGGGTGTGACAGGGAATACATCTGCATTCATCTGCAAACTGATAGTCTTCCTGGGCTGGGAGAATTTGATTTGATTTGATTTGATTTGGGATTTCTAGAGCGCGTAGCTACCCTCGGGCGTCCCAGCGCTAACGTAAAGCTTGACAGTACTCCTGGAGGTGGATTATTGGGGGAACAACCAGGTTTTCAGCAATCTGCGAAATGAGAGGAGATTGTTTTCTTTGCGGATGTTAAGGGGGAGGCTGTTCCAAAGCTTGGGAGCGTTATAAGAGAAGCAACGGCCGCCAGTGCGAGCTTTCCTTATTCTGGGTACGCTTGCCAGCAACAGGTCGTCTGACCTGAGTTGTCGAGCTGATTTGTGTGGCTTAATGAGAGGTCTCAGTATTGGAGGGCCCTTGCCTTGTAGGATTTTATGGGAGATGCACAAGGCTTTGAACGAGATACGTTCTTGGATGGGAAGCCAGTGGAGCGCCTTGAGGGAGGGCTTGGCTGAGTATCTGGATTTCGTTCCCGTCATTAGTCTTGCTGCGGCGTTCTGGGCGTGCTGGAGTTTTTTTATGACAGCTACAGGTGCGCCTAGATATAAGGCGTTTCCGTAGTCCAGTCTTGATATAATAAGGCCCTGAATCAAAATTTTCCTAGACCAGGGGGGGATCAGTGGAAGGATCTTACCGGCTGCTCTCATGAGCCCAAAGCAGGTGCCTGCTGTCTTTCTCGCTTGGGCTCTGAAGCTAAGATCTTGGTCAAGCCAGCAGCCTAGACTTTTGATTTCTTGTTTAGGTATGGGGGGAGTGCCCATGCTAGCTGGCCAGGTAAGTGTTTTTGGGAGTTTGTTAGGGTTGCCTAGGAGCATGATTTCAGATTTTTCTCCGTTGAGTTTGAGACTAGAGTTGCCCATCCATTTAGATATGTTGTGCAGGCAGGAGGCTAGGTTCTCCATTGAATGATCGGCCTGGTTGATGGAGACAACTAGTTGCGTGTCGTCGGCGTACATGACCACCTTTATGCCAAATGGGGAGGCGATGTCGTCCAAAGGGGCCATGTAAACATTAAAAAGCGTGGGGCTCAGGGAGGAGCCCTGAGGAACTCCACAGTTCAGGGGGAGAGATTTAGAGTGACCGTGGCTATCGGCCACTTGGAAGGTCCTGTGTTCCAAGAATGACTTTAGCCATGCCAGAGCGATCTCCGAGATGCCCGTGTTTTGGAGGCGGTGGAGCAGGATGGTGTGGTCCACCGTTTTGAAGGCAGCGCTCAGGTCCAGGAGGATCACTGCCACCGATCCCCCTGCGTCCAGAATGGATCTTGTCTCTTATGCTACGGCCAGGAGGGCGGTGTCAGTCCCCTGTCCGGGTCTGAACCCTGTCTGTGAGTGGCGAAGGAGGTTATTAGTTTCTAGGAATGTTGAAAGCTGTTCATTTACAATCCTCTCTGCCACTTTGCTAATGCCTGGAAGGAGAGAGATGGGTCTAAAGTTTGAAAGGTCCTGAGGGTCTAGGTGGGGTTTCTTTATCAGAGCCCGAACTATCGCATTTTTCCAGCTGGCAGGAACTATCCCGCTGGAGAGGGAGGCATTTATCAGCCTCGTAAGATGGAGGGATATAGTGGGGGCTACTAGTTTGAGTTTACTCATAGGAGCTGGGTCATCTGGGGAACCACTCTTCACGCGGTTGAGCGTGTCCAGCAGTTTTTCTGTGGAAATGGGGAGGAAGGTCTTCAGAGTTGGTGCGTCTGGGTCGATGGCCCCAGCTGGGAGGTCGAGTAAGGGGTAGGTGATGGGGAGGGTCATAATGATTTTTTGGATTTTAGCTGAGAAAAACTCAGCGAGTTGGGTGCAGATTTTTACTATGCGGTAAGTCTCCCTGGAGGAGTTGGAGGCAGCCATGATTTTCCCCTCATAGTAAGAGGCTTGTGTAATTTTGATGAGGGTTTTATATTGTTTAATGGCCGATTTATAGATTTCTTTGTTGTTAGGATTCCAATCTTTCCTCCAGATACGTTCTAGTTTTTTACATTTTTTTCGGAGGTCTCGTAGTTTCGAGGTGAACCAGGGGGGTTTGTACGAGTTCCTCTTACTAGGGAGCTGTTTAATGGGGAGAACCGCGTCCAGAGACGATTCAATCCAATCACGGAATTGCTTTACAGTACTCAAACCAGTGCATGGTGAGTGCCGCTGATTTCCCTGACAGCGAGTGTTTTGCATTTCTTGTGTTTCCGAGGCCCCAACCACTCTGAAGAGCGAAATACGGCACTCTAGACTGACATGCCCCCTTCACAGGCCGCCTTCCGGAGAAAAGTGGCATTGTCTAGGCAACGTGGGGTCCCAGACCAAGTCAGCACTGCCTCTACTTTGCCCGCCCCAGGGAGCGGACCCCAACATGGTGCAGCCACACCCACTACTCCTTGAAATAGTGGCCTGTATTCTGCAAGGGAGGGATTGCCGTCGCTGCCTGGATCAGACTGGCAGAAAGTACTGTGTGGGTACTGTACCGGCCCAGAGTAAGGTACTCTTTGTTCGTGCAGGAGTTGGACCTATGTAGACCCCCTTCCTCACCTTGTGCACTAGCGTGTGGCAGAGCATCCCTCAATTCATTGGTCCAGGAGAGGAGTGCTGCACAGAACCCTTGTTCCATGCTTAGGACTCCCCCTGTGGCAGTCCTACTCTGATTGAGGCTGTCCCGTGATTCTTCAGGCAGCTCCATTTTTGAGAAAGAGGAATTGTAACCCAAGTGGCCTAGGACCTGCCAGAACTGGAGAGCCTTGTGTTCTGCCCTGAATAGTGGAGTAAAACCTTGTAGCAGGACCCGTACAGTGGTACAGAGCCGCCATTAGATACGAAACGGTTCAAGGAGGTACCAGTTTAGCGTATAACATTTAGAAGGCACACATGTGCTTCTGTTCCCTACATTTTATTCATAAATGCAATTGTTTCACCAAGGTTCACAGAATTTACCACAACCAGCCTAGTAGGAGCACAGGTGCTTCTGTGCCCTATAGTTAAATATTGTGATTCAAGTGTTTGTTTCTAAACAAGTTTGCTTAACTTGCATTGATAGTATGATTTCTGTCATTTCGATTTATGTACAATATAGTATATATTTTTCCATTAGAATGTGTGCAGTCTCTTTTGTGGTGTATTCATTGTGTTGCTGTGTGAGTGTGTTGCACAAATGCTTTACAAATTGCCTCAGATAATAAGCCTGCCTTCTCTGTGCCAAGCCACCAAAGGGTGATCACAGGTTATCTTTGGTGTGTAACTGACTTCCCTGACTAGAGTGGGGGTTCTGCCTAGCTCAGGTGCATACCTTAGCCAACCAGAATCCCATTTTACTAAAATTATGCTCCTCTAAATAGATTGCTTCAGTTGTTAAGAGAACCGATTTCCAGCTGATAATACTGTGAGCCTGAGAAGGTACTCCCTTTTCTTCAACTGAATGGCTGATTGAAATTACAAGAGCCATAATATTTTCACAGCCACACCATAGTCATATTGGCAATACTGGCACTCTTGAGAAGGATATTAGAACTCTTCCTGCAATACAGATTAGGGGTGTGCATGAATTTTGTTAAACATGCATAGCTTTGCAAAACCTGGGACACATTTCGGGTATGAGTAGTAACCGAAGATGGTCCCCTTGCTATACAACTCCACCTGGGAAAATACTAATTTATTTTCTGCTGCTGGATGTCCCCGGAGCAGGAAATGGAAAACAGATTGAGCTTCTGCAGCCTCTCACACTCACGGTTTGTGGTCAAGGGGGCTGCAATGGTAGTGCAGAGGTATAGGGCACGAATGGAAGGGGTGCGATACAGGTACCTGGAGGTGAGCCAGCAACCATAGTTGGCTGTTGAAGGGGCTGGGTGGCTAGGCTACGGCAGCTGACTAGGATTCCTCCGCTGTGGTTTGCTGTATTTTTTGGATTGGGTTCCCTAGGACTGACCATTCTGTCTGGTGGACCTGACACTTACAATAGGGCATTCATATTTTCCTTATGTCCTGCAACACCACAGATTAGACATACTAACTTGGTGGCAGGATCCAGTGGACAGGTTGAAGGGTCTGTCGCTGCCCTTGCCTCACTCATGTGTTAGCAAGATATATCAGGCAGATGGGCTAGAAGAACCACCACCATGTTGTCCAGGTTCGTGGTTGTCAGTGCAAGCCACTCAGTCTTCCAACTGGAGGGAATAGTTAGTTGTTCAGCAGACATGATTGCATTTCTTTCCTGAGTTGTTGTAGCAGGTCAAGGGCTTCGGAGATGTATCAACACATGACAACAGAGTATTGGTGGGGAGCGTGAATGTATGTGCTGACCTCCTAAACTGGGTGGGTACTTGTTCTAAGTTCATAGACATAAAAGACGCGAGTGAAGCGTTAATTACTTTCTGGCCATAACATCACCTTTCTGACGGAAACAGAATAACCAGTGGTAATTTTCATGTAACTCGGATTATACAGAGGTGTAAATCCCGAGCACAGCTGCATGGCAAAATCAGGTGGAACATGTGCCCTGGTATTAGCCCAGTAAAAGGGAGAATGTGTTGACAGGTATGATAATTGTGTATCTTATGTAAGGGTCTAGTGTTTCAGAAGCATGCTGACACCCCAGAAGCACCCCCAAACATTGTAGCACTCTCTGGCCAGGCGCGGCCAGAGAGCTTAAATAAACCGACGGGAGTCGCTCGGGACTTCCTGTCCATACCAGAGTAATACTGTGTGAGTCTCCATCCTTGTCTCCCCCATACGCTCCCCTACCTGTTGCAGTATCTCAGGCCTAGCATCAGAGTGGCCCCCCCGACACTGGCGACGAGGGTGGGATCCCGATAAACACATCGAGGACGAGGACCCCTGCAAGCAGACAGAGCCGCGAGGAGACACGCTGGTTCGACGGTTCCTGCCGACACTAATTGGCGCCAGCGGTACCGAAAGAGGCACCACGAGCAGCGGGAGCAGAGGCAGCCAAGAGACCGGTGAGCAGCGCTGCCTACCAGCAATCGGGACCTTCTGAAGACCAGCGCGAAGCGCTTACACCCCTCAGGCAGCCCCCGGCAATAAGCGGAGTGCGCGCATGCGCAGCAGATGGGCCCAAAGTCTCACGCATCTCGAGGAGCGCGAGGGAAGCGCTAGAGAAGAAGCTGCTAGACCGGCAACAGTCTCCCCACAGTGAAAGGGCACCCGCCAGTGACATCCAGCACTCGCAGCACCCCGGACATTGAAAGAGGAGTTTGGCAACACAAAAGAGAAGAGCCCAAGGCCAAGCACAAGAAACAAGCACTGGCAAGGTCAAGCACACAAAACAGCCGACATAGGAACCACACAGTAGCGAGTGGAGTACCAATACCACGGGCATCAAGGAATAGCAAACCCCACGGTGCCTAAGCAGTTGAGAGAGCCCTGAAACAAGCATTGGCAAGAACACCCAACTGGGCAACCGAGCAAACGACAAAGAGTGGCAGGAGCGACAGGAACGTAATCAGAGGACCAGCATCACAACATCTCCAATCAACCAGCACCAAACGCTGCCGCGTAAACGGCGACCCAACCACAAGTTGCCCCACCAACGCAACCGCCACCACCGTCGGCGCATTCTCAAATTCAAGCGCTACCCCCGTTCAGCTAATTGATTGACCCATCAACCGCGGCGCCGAGGTGGGCAGTATGGATTGGGTGCCTGGACAATAATTTCATTGCGACCCGAGAAACAGATGAGGCCATCAAAAGATCGCTTCTCCTGCATTTTGGTGGAGATGAGATTTACAAACTGTTCGCACATCTCCCTAACACTGGTGCACCTAATGACTACAATGCCGCCGTCAGGGCATTGAACGCCCACTTTGAGCCAAAGCTCAACCCCCACTACTAGCGTTTCAAGTTCAGGCAATCCCGACAAAGGGAAGGAGAGACGATGGACGCCTTCCACGCACGGCTCAGGGAACTAGTGAGCACGTGCACTGAGGATGATCCGACCAAGGAATCCACGGCGCAGCTCATCCAGGGTTGCCGAAACAAACCACTGCGGACACTCATACTTCGACAACCGCGCATTACCCTGGAGGAAATTCTACTTCTGGCGCGATCACACAAACTATCTGATATCAGAGCAACAGCGATGGAAACTGCGCTGAACCAACAGATGGACGCCAATGTCCATGTGAAGACGGAGAGGGTCGACGCGATCCGCACACCGACTCGAGGCGGACGTGGCAGGTACCCGTGTTGGTACTGCGGGAGAGAGGAATACTATCCAGATGGATGCCCTGCGGGAGGGAAGGTATGTTCAAAATGCGGAATTCCAAACCATTTTGCGAGTGTGTGCCGAGGAGGATTCCGAGGCAAGGGCACCCCAGGAAAGAAAACACTAGCAAGCGCGGTGAGACACCTGTCGCTGGAAGAGCCAACAACGTCGCGTCCGATGAAAGCACCGTCTCGTCACTATTCCCACCTGGATGACTCATCCACTGAAGATGATGAAGAATGCTACCTCGTATCATTTGCAAGTGACCTGAAAAAGAAACGGAGGCCACAGCCAAAGTGCAATATCGAGATGGATGGATCTGCGGTAACAGGTCTAATTGACATGGGAGCAACGATCAACGTGATGGGCCTGCAGCACTACAAGAACATGAACCCAAGGCCGCAACTGGTACCTTCCCGAATTCGGATCCTGACATATGGGAGTCAGAAGCCCCTGCCCCTCCGAGGGAAGATGGTGGTCCAGGTCAAGGCAGAAGACAAAGAAGTAACAACGACCTTTCACGTCGTCGACCGGGAAGCAGATCTACTAATTGGAAGCACACCGTGGAAGACCTCCACCTCATTGCGTTTGCAAACGCAGTGAAAGTGCTCCAGACGGAAGATGTATTTGAGCCGTTCCCACAACTATTTAAGGGGCTAGGAACCATCAAGAAGCAACCAGTAAAACTGCATATCGACAAGGCAGTGCAGCCCGTGGCGCTAAGGCACCGGCGGATCCCGTTTCACCTCAGACCCGTGGTTGAGCAAGAGCTCCTGAAGCTAGAACAAGAAGGAGTGATCGAGAAAGTGACGGGCCCAACCCCGTGGGTGTCCCCCATGGTCATTGCTGAGAAGCCGAGGCAGCCTGGAAAAATTCGAATCTACATAGACATGAGAATGCCTAATCAAGCGAGAGAGACACCTGATGCCGACGGTGGACGACATCCTAGCCGACCTCAATGTCTCGCAATGGTTCTCAAAACTAGACCTGAATGCCTGTTATCACCAGCTACGTCTGGCTGAAGAAAGCAGATATATTACAACCTTCTCAACCCACCTCGGACTCTGCCGAAAAAGAGACTCAATTTTGGAATATCGTCAGCGGCGGAAATCTTTCAAAACACTGTAAGAGAGATCCTATCAGGACTTCAGGGGGTCCTTAACGTAAGTGACGACATCTTGATTCACTCCAAGACAGTCAAAGAACACCAACGGCGACTCAGAGCCACCCTACAGAGGCTAGCAGACCACGGAGTGATGCTTCACAAAGAGAAGTGCTAGTTCTTTCAGAAAACCATTGATTTCTTTGGGTATGTGTTCAGCTCGGAAGAAGTGAAAGTAGATCCCCAAAAGTCTCAGGCCATTCAACTCGCCCCTGCCCTGACCTGCGCGTCTGAAGTCAGGAGCTTCCTGGGAATGGCGACATACTGAGCAAGATTTATACCTAATTTGGCAACCATAGCGGAACCGCTGAGGAACCTCACGCAGAAGGAAACCCCATGGAAATGGGCGACCGCCGAAGAGAATGCCTTCAACCAAGTGAACTGCTAGATAGCACCACAATGGCCTACTTTGACACCACCAAGTCCAGGGAGATTCAAGTCGATGCTAGTCCAGTTGGTTTGGGCGCGCTACTTACCCAAGAGAGCGAACCAGGGGTCTGGGTCCCGTTAGCGTTTGCGAGCAAAGCGCTCACCGCAACCGAAGCACGATATTCACAAATTGAACGAGTGGCGCTAGCAGGGAAATGGGCTTGCAACCATTTCCACCATTAAGTCAGTGGACACCCATTTCGGGTAGTGACCGACCACCAGCCGCTCCTTCCTTTGTTCAAAGGTACAGCTCCTCATCCACCGCCCAGAATAGAGAGATGGGCAATACAAATACAGCAGTACCAGATGGACTTGGTGTACCGACCTGGAGCCAAGAATCCCGCTGATTTTCTATCTCGTCACCCAGCGATAACACCGGAAGGTGAGGTGGATCAAGCCTCAAAAACCGACGACTTCGTCAACATGATCTCACAGTGGTCGTGCCCTCGTGCGATGTCAATCGACATGATAAAGACGCATCTTGACGCTGATGCTGCGCTGCAACGAGTATCTCAGGCATTGAGGAGTGGGTCATGGGAAGGTTTTCTCAAGAATGTCCAGGGCTGGAGTGAGACAGACAGGGCCCGCCTAGGACAATTTTGGAGGATTCGCAACGAGCTCAGTGCCGCTGACAATGCATCATTTTGAGGGGGTCACGAGTTGTGATCCCAAAGGACCTGCAAGAGCAAGCAACAGTCCTCGCACATAAAGGCACTAGAAGGATGAAGGCACGGATGAGAGAAAAGGTATGGTTCCCCGACCTGGAAGAAAGTGTAGACACCATGGTCTGCAACTGTCGGTCATGCCAACTCACCAGCAATCCTGAGACCCCGGTGCCAGTTGTCACTGAAGATCCAGCTCCATCACCCTGGTCTTGGGTCAGCTTAGATTTTGGAAGTTTCCCTGATGGGAGGGTCACCGTCGTCCTAGTGGACAGCTACACCAAGTACCCCATAGTGGAGGTGGCACCATCGACAAGTTTCGCCAACGTCTAGCCAATCCTGAGCAAATCGTTCGCTCTGTTCGGCCTTCCTCATGTCATTAAAACGGACAATGGGCCCCCATTCCAGGGCAGCAAATTTAAGGACTTCTTGAGAGGGCTCGGAATAAAGCACCACCGAATCACTCCCCACTGGCCACAAGCAAATGGAGAGGTTGAACGGTTCATGCGGACCATCAATAAAATCCACCGCATAGCGACAGCCGAGGACAAGGATCCAGAAACAGCCCTCCAACATTTACTACAAGAATATAGAAGCACGCCCCACTGCACCACGCAGCGGTCCCCCTGGTCACTCATGCTGATCGGCCCTCGGCGGGACACACTGCCAACTGCAGATCATTGGGCCCCTGAACCATATGACCCGGCAGCAACGCAGGAACGAAGACGCCGCACTATTGACAAAGCCAGTCAGCGACGGAGAGCCCGTCCCCGACTATTGGTCCCCGGTGACTCAGTGTTGATTCGAGCTAGACGACCAGGCGAGAAGTTCCGTACCCCCTATGAGGCTGGTCCCTGGATTGTCAAGTCAACACACGGCACCGCTGTCACAGTAGAGAAGGACGGAGAAGAGATAACACAAAATGTGTCCTGGTTCAAGCAAATACCACCGGTGACTGAAATTCTGCAAAATCCAAATCAAACACCCTGAGTAGGAACAGACGTGGAGGCCCCTGAGGGTAGTCCAAGTGAACCAGCAACATGAAGCCCAGTGAGACCACCCCCACCTCAACAAGGAGTCATGCCCGGCTGTGATCGTGACGCTTGCCTACGGCCGTATAACCTCAGGCTGAATCCTCGGTCCAGCCTGAGACTGACAGACTTTGAATATGAATAATGCTGTTAAATGTTGGACAATGAACTGATTTGGGATGGGATGTAATGGTCTAGTGTTTCAGAAGCATGCTGACACCCCGGAAGCACCACCAAACATTGTAGCACTCTCTGGCCAGGCGTGGCCAGAGAGCTTAAATAAACGGACTGGAGTCGCTCGGGACTTCCTGTCCATACCAGAGTAATACTGTGTGAGTCTCCATCA
Source organism: Lissotriton helveticus (assembly GCF_964261635.1). Classification (NCBI taxonomy): domain Eukaryota; kingdom Metazoa; phylum Chordata; class Amphibia; order Caudata; family Salamandridae; genus Lissotriton; species Lissotriton helveticus. Next base: position 1,286,752,392 of record NC_136057.1, on the reverse strand, counting down.
TTGTCTCCCCCCATACGCTCCCCTACCTGTTGCAGTATATCATGCCTAGCATCAGAGTGCCCCCCCCCCGACATCTTACATGTTGTTTCCCATTACTGGGCCACTGTCTCCTAGCTGCATGGAAATGATGGGTTGATACCATACCGTAACAGCAATTGGGGGGAAAATTAACACCCAGCAAAACTCAGCCAGTCCCATAATCTTAATAATCATTTCAGAAATGTTTCTGTCACCAGAAGGTTCAGGCCTAGTATCAAAACAAAAGTTGTCACCTTAAGCTTAAAAAGTGCCGTTCACATTGGCAAATAGGGGTTGTTTTGGACTTGTTAATACATGCTGCATAGGTACTTGGCAGTGCATGGGAGACAAAATGCATTTGCATCCATTGCAATGCTTTTGGTATTAGCCAGGAAATCGACAGAAAAAAACAGCTCAACAGACAGTATAACAGGCCCACTGAGCCCACAAATTATCCACACAGACACTGACCTGTCTGACACGTCCTTCTGGCACCGCAATATTGCTCTATGAGCCTGCCCGACCCTGATCAGCAGCCTTCCAAACTTAAGTGCATTCAAGTATGTCCTGTTTGACAACAAGTAACACAGTCCCTTCCCGCCAAGAAACGGCATCTTTCCTCATCTTTGGCAAACATGGGATTTCCCAGAGATTTCGGCACGTACAATAGCTCCCCTGTTCCCCTTTGTCTTCGCAGGTACCTGAGTTCCCCTTGGAGCGTGAGAGGGCCTTGTTCTCCCTGCCAGGCTGCACCGGCGAGGAAGAAACCATTTCACATATGAGAAAGGCATGTCCCCTATGAAAAAGCCCTTTGTGGGGTGACCTCACGGGTTTGAGAGAGTATGTTGGAAACGTTTATGCGAATTGCACAAGAGGAAATTAGGGATTCCAGTGTCTAATGAGAAGTCTTGAATGTCTCAGTTTTGATATCTGCTTCCTTGTCGTGCTGGTGGCGGGGAGTAGTTTAGCTGTCGAGCACCTAACATGGCGACCCCCAATTTGAGGGCATTCTTCAATTGTTCTACGGTTATTTAGACACAGAGGTGCTGAGACTTTAAGTTGCCACTTCACAGTTTGGATGTAGCTTCTTCTTCCGGGTGAAATGTTCGAATCCGGGTACGTACGTTTTCACTTTAAAAAATATATTTCAGTTGTGATGTGTTCGATTTGTGGTTTCTAGGGTAAAGGAGGCTGCATAATAAACCCAAGCAGTTCAAAGGTGACCGTTTCAGTGATAATGATAGAGGAAAGTACCTGCAATATAGCCAGAACCTTTGTGTCTTATCTTCAAACAATTCGAATCGATTACGTGAAGTGAAAAATGTACAGATATATTTTATGATTTTTTTGTGGAGCATGAACGTGAAAAAGGCAGAAGGATGAGAGAGCTTTACATTCCAGTAGGGTTTTATTCAGAGATGGCAAACACTGCATCGAACAAATATGCATTTTAGGTGAATCTCAAGAAAAGTAAAGATGATCATTTCGAGACTTGTGCAGTAGCTTAGTAGTACTCATTCTTGTCTGGGAAGAATATAATTTTCTTGATATTTTTTATAAAATTGCAGAAAGAGGTAGTCATATTGATCAGGTTCAGTGTTGGGCTATCCTTTGGGGCAGTCTGCAGTCTGGTACTTCCGAATGGGATAGCTTGAATGTGCCTGTGTGTGGACTATTTCTTTTTTGTTCCAATTGGGCTTGAAAGGCCCAAAAGAATAAAGAAAACAACCCCCACCCCTCCTATCTTTTCTATGCAGAGATCTCTTCTACATGTCAGCAGACCTCAAACATGTAGGCGTGAAAAATTGCATTGTTGGTTTGGGAGTTGGGGGTTCGCCGCGTAAGCCCTTCTCTAGCAATAGCTCCAATCCTTGCCATGATGTAGCAAAAGAAGTCCGTAAATTAGCCTGTGCTTAACCCTCTGGAAGCCTGACGCAAAAGCAGTCAGGCTTACCTTAGAGGTAATGTGTAAAGAATGTATGCAGCCCACAAAAAATATTTAAGTGCAAACAATGCACATGAAAAATACTATAGCAAGTTTAAAAAATAGTGTAATACTTGATACATTATTTGACACCAAAACAACACTAATCCAATCAGAAAAACAGAGATTTGCAAAGTTCAGGCCAAAAGTGATACAGCGCAGTTAGAACAGGGACCGGGTTAACCCCCCTGAAAAGTTACCTTCTCATTTTCCAACATGAAGAGTGCAGTTCACGATGGAAGAGGCCGTGAGGACCAGGGTGAGCATTGTGGATGGTTGTCGCTGTTTTCGCTAGACACCAAACATCACCTTTCTACCTGCTCCAAAACAAAAGATAGCATTGATTAAATGTAATAAGGTAGCCCAAGGCTGTCCTAAAGGAGAGATTGACCTCACGGTAGTGAAAAACAAGTTTGTGAGTTTTTCATTACCTGGACATGCAAAACTTAAAAGTACATGTCCAACTTTTTATGCACAATGCACCCTGCCTTATGGGCAGTTTATGTCTGACCTTGGGGGTGACGTATCTGTAATAAAAATAAGTTTTATGCCTCGCAAAAAATTTATTTTACCAGGTCAAAATGACAGTTTAAAACTGCCTGCATACTACAGTGGCAAACAGGAGACATGTTTAAAACGGTTGCTTATATGGCTGTCCCTATAAGTGGGTGACACAATAAGTGCTACAGGCTTCCTAGTAGCATTTAATTTGCAGGCCCTGGGTACATGTAGTACCACTTTACTAGGGAAGTACAAGTACACTAAATGTGCAAATTGGTAAGCCAATGTTGCCATATTTTAGGGAGGAAGCATAAGCACTTTAGCACTGGTTAGCAGTGGTAAAGTGTACACAGTCCTAAGGTCTACCAAAACAAATTCAGCAGACAGGAGGGGGAAGGCAAAAAGGTTGGAGTTTACTCTGCAGAGAGGACCAGCAGTAGGTATATGTTTTGGTAGTACGGGTCCAGGGGAAGTGGCTTGAAATGGGGAATTCCTACTACTAAATTGAAGAGTTTTGTGGAAATTTAAACAGGGATCTAGGGAAGGCCATGCTAATACAAACACACACCCACAAAGTAAGAGCATTGCTAGTCACAAAATACAGTTCTAAAGTTACTACTGCTCTGATAGGGACACAGATTCAAAGGCATAATCAGTGTATGCCTGCTTTTGCAAATCAAGGCACTATGCAAAGAATTGCAAAATTGGAATACATAATTTAAAAGCAATATATTGTTCACACACAGACTATTTTGAAAAAGAGTTTAAACCATCATGGCTACCTCGCACAACATAACAGCGCAGTTTGAATAGTGCAATTTATATATTTATTAGCGATAGTGCTCACTGGAAAGCGCTGTACAGATTTTGTCTAATTTTCCTCACTATTTTGTCAATAATATGTGACAAGCACATTACAGTTGTGCTAAATGACCCACAGTAAGGGGCAGCTTTACTAAGGACTTGAGGTCAGATTTATTGTCAATGTCATAATTTAACCCATATATTTTGATGCAAACACAGATTTACAAAGACTTGTAATCCTGGGCTTATGCCCTGGTATGCCTGCCCAACAGAGGTGTAACGAGGAAAAAAATCTTTATTTCTCCACCTTAATTCATCTTTTCACATGTGATGCATTCTGCAGCACACATAGAAAGTAGAATATGCCCCTCAGGATTGTTTTTGTGCACAAAAACAATCCTGCCCGAAACACAGAGACCCTTGCACAACGACGCAAGGTTGTCTGTGTTGGTGCTGGGCAGCACACAGTGTGCCAGCACAAGAAGAGAGCAGAACTGCTCCATATCTTTATTGATATGGATCATTTCTGCCTGGTCCCATTAACGCAATGCAGTACAGCAAGCTGCCTTGCTGTGTTTTGTGAAAGAATGGTAAATCTGCCACTGAATACATTCTGTTGACTCAGATATTTGTACTGGACTGAGGGACCAGCTCACACTTATCTGCGCGCCCTAATTTAAACTTATGCGCAAAATCCCATCTGAAGAAGCAAATGGCAAATTCTTATTTTGTAAATCAGCACATTTCACCTGCAGGCAGATTAATGACATGGCGGTGGGAGGCATGGGGAGGAGCGATGGTGGAAGACCAGCAGCTAGACCCGTTTTGCGAGTCTTTAATAGTGATTCATAAGGAATCGCTATTAAGGACTTGCAAAACGGGATTCATGTAGGAATTGCAAAAAATATTGCGATTCCTACATCTTCCTTATTTGCGATTAGCAAATTGCTAATCGCAAATAAGGAATGAATGGGGAGTTATTCCTTATTTGCGATTAGCAATTTGCTAATCGCAAATAAGGATGCGATTTCAAGGGTGCCAGGGGTGTCCAAAGGACACCCTGTAGCACCCCGAAATGCAACATTACACAGGTGTTGCGCACACACATGTCCAAAGGACATGTGTGTGTGTAACATGCAACAGAGAATAATGCACTAAAGGGCTTTTTTCTATTTGTTTCGCTATTTACCACGAAGTCTGACTTCGTGGTAAATAGCAGCCAAATATTGTGAATTCGCAATTTAAAATTGGTTAATGAATTGCATTTAAGGAATCTCAAATAGAGATTCCTTAAATGCAATTCCTCGCTTAAATGCGAATTCTGTAATAGCGATTTTTGCATTTGGGATGATGAATCCCAAATGCAAAAATTGCGCTTGCAAAGGGCCAGATTCTGAGAATCTGGCCCTTTGCGAGCCGATTTTCCGTTCATGAATCTAGCTGCAGATGTATAACAGATGTTCAGAGTCACACTCAGTTTAGACCTGAGGGAGGAACCAGAGGGTGCACTTTGAAAGATTATTCGGTGCCTACTGGAAAGGTAGAGAATACCCATAATGTCGTAACTCCATGGGTGGCCACCAACCTTCCCACATGACTTTTCTGCTATATTTATATGTGTACATTTACTCTTAAATAAGTTTAGAGTAAGTATGCAAATTAAAAAGAAAGGAAAGGTTCCCAAATTCCCAAATAGTAGAAAGGGATTCCTCTACCAGGAAAATAATCCTGCTTGCTGTTAAGTGGTCATTTTTTTATTTATAATACTGCTATAAGAATCCCTTCCCTGTGCAATATGAAGGTTTTCATGAAGGGGGATATTTACTTACATGCAACGAAACGAAGGGCAGCAAGGAAAGTTGATGTACTGAGTTGCGTGAAAGGAGATAGCAGAAATGCACCATATCTACAAAGACATGATGCAGTTCTTCTGTCTCCTAGCACTGGCACACTGTGTGCTGCCTAGTGCCAATGCAGGCACCCTTGCACCATGATGCAGGGTTACTTGCGTTACAGGCAGGATTGCTGCTTTCTGTATGTGTGGTGTTGAATACAGCATGCATCGAAAGAGGAAGTATCGAGGAGAAATAAAGACATTTCTCCTCAATACCCCTGGTTTAGGGAGACAAAGCATTTTGACACATTTCCAAGTTTACTCACCTTAGTAAATCTGGGAATGCACCAAAATCCATGAGAGGATGCATGGGGACGGCCATGTTCCACCCATGGAATGCCTCCCTGGCACAAACTAAAGCAAAGCAGTGCTATGCAATGTCTTTCATTACTTTGTATTTATTAAACCACGTAAAGCCATGCAAAGTGGTTTTGCATGGCTTCATAAATCTCTAAAATGATTTTGTGTTGAGTTTGCGCCACAAAAGTCACACAATACAGATGCAAAGCCTTAGTAAATTTTCCTCCAAAGTCCACCTGCAGAGTAGAGTTTTCTTATGCAATGCTCCTGTTGGCATTAAGGGGAGTAATTGTCGCAAGTATTTTCCAGGCACTATTAGGAACATTGCATCCAGTAAGAAAAAATGAGCTTACCGGGTATGCTTGGAGATGAGTGATGTCCCTTGCACATATATGATTGGGTGAGGACCTGCAGGGGAGTGCTCTGGTGTGAAAAATATGATTTTCAGATCAGAGAAGTTTGAGTGGAAAACATTGTAAGCAAGCTACCCTTGAGTGGGAGGGCCAGAGAAGGACGATTTGCTTTTGGATAAAACGTATGAACTGGGTCGTTGCAGATCTTGGCTTGCTCCAAACCACTGGCAGGCAGTTTTTTATGGCCATCCCAAAACCATCTTGGAAAGGAATCTGAGGAGAGCCTGGACCAATTGTGGGCGATGAGCTACGGTTCTCATTTGGTAGTGCCAGCAGCCATGGTGGTTGAGATTTGGCATGTGGTAACCTCATTACTTTCCACCAGGATGCCCCGCCCCAGACTTGGCCCTCAGTTACTTGCTCATGACTTGAACTCAGCCAAGAACACAGGTGCAACTTACTTAAGGTATTACTGATTCAGCCCTGGAGGATGCAGGGGCCCACACAAGAACATGGAGGGAAGGGGTTACACTCTGAAACCAACTCACATTTCACTGTTCACACCTGAAAGAAGGTTGTAGGAACTCCTAGGTGATCTATTTGAGGTGTGTCCCCATTCTGAAGTGAGGAACTCAGTCATCCAAAGTGTGTTTCTTCATTGTCCTCACTACCTGATTGGCTGACAGAGGTCCTCAACAGCTAATAACTGAGATCCATGTCATTTGTGTGACTCAGCTCTGTATGGCCGTGGTAGTGTACAAAGGTGGTATAACCCACTTCTCAGCCAGTGGAGTAGCATAATTTGGCTCCATCCTTTTACATTTGGTTAGGCCCCACACACACATGCACACACACACACACACATATATATATATGTGTGAGCGTGTGTATGTGTGTGTATATCTATATGTGTCTGTGTATATATATATATATATATATATATATATGCATATATCACGAAAAAACTCCTCCAAAAAAGAGCAGAGGCCACATTAGGGGAACTCATGGAGGCAACTTTATTTAGCACAATGGCGAATGCATTTCGGCTTGTTTAGCCTTCTTCAGCGCCAACAATGTTTGGGAGACGCAGGCACCAGCGTGGATTTGAATTTCCTGCCACTAACCAATTGGTTGTGGTCCGCTCCGCCCCATAGCATGTGCTTGTGTTCACCTGCTGCCAATCACCTGCAACAGGCAAACTACCAGTCCCAGAATGCTGTGTTCCTTCCAGGTAGGTGACACAGGGATAATAAGTTGTTTATGCGGCATATTTCAGGGCCCCACGGTGTCGCTTCTGGCAATTTTCTCTCTCCATCACTAAAACTCCGCTGCCCCCTCGAGTCCCCAGACCGCACCAACCCTCGAATTCAGGAGTCCAATTTGCGGGGGCAAGTCTGGCGATCCAGCTCGCCCAGCGTAGAGTTCAATACTCCAACACCTCTGCATCTCTTCCCGACCTCGGGGGTGGGCCTCGGTCCAACCAGTCCCCTTGAAATGTAGAAATTCCGCCGCAGCAGATACCAGCAATACCGAGGCCAACTTAATGATGCGGCTGCCCCTGGAGCGCGCTTCTGGCACACGCACTGAAATCACACGAAAAAACTCCTCCAAAAGGAGCAGAGGCCACATTAGGGGAACTCATGGAGGCAACTTTATTTAGCACAATGTCGAATGCATTTCGACTTGTTTAGCCTTCTTCAGCGGCAACAATGTTTGGGAGACGCAGGCACCAGCGTGGATGTGAATGTCCTGCCACTAACCGATTGGTTGTGGTCCGCTCCGCCCCATAGCATGTGCTTGTGCTCACCTGCTGCCAATCACCTGCAACAGGCGAACTACCAGTCCCAGAATACTGTGTTCCTTCCAGGTAGGTGACACGGGGATAATACGTTGTCCATGCGGCATATTTCAGGGCCCCACATATATATGTATATATATATATATATATATATATATATATATATATATATATATATATATATATATATATATATATATATATATATATATATTTGTGTGTGTGAGCGTGTGTATGTGTGTGTATATCTATATGTGTGTGTGTGGCCAAGGAAAGACTACATAGTGGAAGCACTACGCCAGCTAAGTGATCTTTACCTAATTCCAAAGATTCATAAAAATATCTTTCCAATTCCTGGGAGACCGATTATATCGGCCATAAACAGTTTAGGTGAGCACGTAGGCCAGTACATAGATTTTGTTCTGCAAAGCTTGGTAACGGCGTTGCCAAGTTCTGTAAAAGATACTGGAGACTTCTTACAAAAACTAAACATATTGGAATGGTCAAATGATTTGCTTCTTATTACTCTTGATATAGAAGCATTATACACAAGTATAGACCATAATCAGGGATTGGCGTCGGTTAAACATTTTTTGGAAACTAGGTCCAGCACACTATATGAGCATAACAAAGTTGTGCTGGAACTCATCAAATGGTGTCTTAACAGTAATTTTTTCCTGTTTGATAAAGATCTATACAAGCAGGTGAGAGGAGTGGCGATGGGAGCCTGCTTCTCCCCCAGCTACGCATGTTTACATGTTGGCTGGTGGGAGGAGCAGGTTCTCAAAACCACCTTCCAGGTGGAATACCAGACACATGTCAGATCATATCTGAGGTACATAGACAATGTGTTCATCTTGTTGCAGGGTAGTGAAGAAGAAGCGGTTTGCTTTATAAATAAGATTAATGATAACATTTATAATCTAAAATTCACCTCCCATATTCATAAGAATGAAATTGAATTCCTAGATGTCAAAGACTTTGTAAATAATGAGAAATTTGAAAGTACCCTGCACAGAAAATCAACCTTGGGCAATATCACCCTACACGCAACCATCTCTCATCCCAAACACCTCATTGCTAGCATTCCTTATGGAGAAATCTTAAGGTTAAAATGCATTTGCAGCAATGAGGAAGAGTTTAATAAGTGTCAACTGGAGCTGGTTGATAGACTCAAGGCAAGGGGGTATTCTCAAAAAATCCTGTGTGATGCAATAAATAAAGCGAAAACTAAATCCAGAATGAGCTTATTTATTCCTGAGGCCGATACCTCGACGGTCCTTAACACTGCGGCAATCTCCAGGAGTATTAATACTCCAAGATTGATTACCACCTACAACAGAGAGGAACGGCAGATAAGGACAATACTCAACAAACATTGGCCAGTAGTGCTCACTGATAATGTTCTTCGTAACAGAATAGCAGATAGACCTGTTGTTACGTTTAGAAGAAGTAGCACTATGGGTACGGTATTGGACAGAGTATCACCTGAGGTCAAACATGTCACTACGTGGCTGGCACCTAAGAGGGGTTTCAAAAAATGCACGTCATGTCGTGCTTGCAATTTTGGTTGTAACATGTCCAAGTACTCTACACCTTTTAGTCTAACCCCTATCTTGATTTCGGGTAACTACAATTGCAAGACTGAATATACTGTATATGTCCTGACGTGCACCTGTGGGCTAAGCTACGTGGGTAGCACGAAGCTGCAGGTGCACGTCAGGATCTTGCAGCATATAAGAGCCATTCTCCACAGCGATGCAACATATCCTGTTGCGAGACATTTTAAGAAGGTACATGCAAATAACATCAATTGCCTGTCTTATTATGTAACAGATGCTGTGGCAAAGAAAAGAAGGGGTGGCAATAGAGAGCGCCAACTCCGTCAGCTCGAAACTAAATACATTCTTGAGCTTGATTGTAAATGGCCTAATGGTTTGAATACTACAGAAGATATGCGCAGTTTTCTGTAAAAACATACTTTAGCTGCGATATTGTAGTTTTCATCTGTAATTGAAGTTTACCCTTGTAAATAGCATAAAAACTGTCCTAAATGTAATAACATATTAATTCTCTGATTTTACAAATTGTTGTATTATATATATTTTTCCTTTTTCTCAGCATTGATTTTTCTAAAGTTTTTATACATATAGAATCACATGCTTTATGATAAATGTGGCTTTGTTCCAATTATGGCACCATCTATAGAAATTAGATTATCTGTATTCTAGGAATGAATGGTTTTGCCTTACATTTGCATTTGAGTATTTGAGAAATCAATTTAGTTCACACCAGCACTTTATATTTATATTTATATATGCACTGTTGCACAGATTCCCTCCCACTTGTGCTCGCACTGATAAAAAGAAAAACCATTAAAAAAATATGAATAGTCATGAAATCATGATAACATAAAATAAAAAAATACATGTGCTGTTACACATATAAGACTAATAGGCCACATTGACTGCGCTGAAAAATAATCGGATTTATCCGGAAATAATATTGTATGGGCGTTGCAGCAACATAGGCAGTCTTGGATTCATCCAAAGAGAATCTTAAAATGAATTATGTTTATTATTTTATGAAGATTATGACATTTAAGCACTTTACATGTTTTTAAATGGTGTTTTAAACATATGTATATATATATATCAAGTGTGTCAGAAAATATTATTCTGCCTATTTGGTTTTAAACTACAAAAAGATTTGTGTGGTGACCTTAGTCTGTTGTTTATGCCCATCAACATGTGACCTATGATGTCAGAAAGTGGGAGTGGGAGTATTCACTTTAAATAGTAGATGGTGTTTTTTCCACTTTGACACGTGAACAAGGGCTTACGGGCTTGAAGCGCGTTGTGTTGGGTCACTCGAAATAAACTATATTTTTGCCCACAAACCTCGGAGGTCTGTGTCTCTTTCCTCGCCTAAATCCGCCGTCGGCGGAATCAGGAAGTGGTTTGAGTTTCCAGGATATATATGCATATTACCTACTGGCGGTCGCCAGTAGGTATATATAGTTAGGATTTTTTCTCTATGGGATTTTTGAAAATTCTATGTCTAATAACTTTGGCGTTTGTGGACGGAATTGGCAGAAATTTTCAGGAAAATGGAACATTTTGTTTCTGAGCAGCCCCTGGAAATTTGGGGAGGTTCGTCAAGGGGGGGCCGAGAAAAAAGGGGGGTCCCAAAACGCGTTTTTCCAATGTTAATTTCCATAGGGCGGTTGGCCTCACTTTTAGCCCGAACGGCTGAATGGATTTGCACGAAACTTGGCAAAATTGTAGGGACTGGTAGCCCGATGTGCCTTTGCTAGGTCTCAATATATGTGCTCCAGTGGATTTTGAGAAATTAACGTTCAAAAAAAGATATATATCTGTAACAGCGGACCGGGCAGCGCTCCGGTTCGCGTACTTTTCGCGTTACGGAGCTTTGTGAAGCGAAGCTGATTGGTTCTCCGGCGTCTGTAAACATTCCAAACAGTCCGTAGCGGCCGCCATCTTGTCTCTCGGTAGGATCGAGAGACAAGAGGAGGCCAAAGCGAAGGGGCAAATGACCATAAGGGGGCATAGTAGATCCTCCCTGACTCCCTAGGTTTGATGTGGAGGTTTTAAAAGGGCCCCGCGGGGCAAAAAAAAAAATAATAATAATAATCGAACGGCTGAATGGATTTGCACGAAACTTGGCAAAATTGTAGGTACTGGTAGCCCGATGTGCCTTTGCTATGTCTCAATATATGTGCTCCAGTGGATTTTGAGAAATTAACGTTCAAAAAAAGATATATATCTGTGACAGCGGACCGGGCAGCGCTCCGCTTCGCGTACTTTTCGCGTTACGGAGCTTTGTGAAGCGAAGCTGATTGGTTCTCCGGCGTCTGTAAACATTCCAAACAGTCCGTAGCGGCCGCCATCTTGTCTCTCGGTAGGATCGAGAGACAAGAAGAGGCCAAAGCGAAGGGGCAAATGACCATAAGGGGGCATAGTAGATCCTCCCTGACCCCCTAGGTTTGATGTACCATTTTGCCAAGTTTGGTGTAAATCCGTTCAGCCAATCAGGCTGTAGACGTATCTAAATGTCCTATGGAAAATTGCATGGGGAAAACACATTTGAAAGTGTTGAAATTTAGAACCAATTAAAATGTTACTTTGGTTTTGTATTTGTGTGTGATGAAAGTTAATTGGTTATGTATATATCTAAAATGAGAGGAAACCACAGCCATTTTGTGATACTACTGTCTGAGGTACATTTGTGAGGAATTTTTGGTGCTCAATTTCTGGTGTTTGATTTACACAGTACTAACGCTTCTCCTACTTTCAAAAAGGTGAGTTGTTAATTTGTAAGGGGAACTATGTTGTACACTTTAAGATAATTTGAAAAATGTTTTCTGTTATTTATTTACAGTCCTTCTGTTATACTAAATACTTGATAAAGTTAGTTTTATATTATGTATTACTAAAAACGATAAATGAAAGTGATTATTTTTTTCTGCAATTTACAGCAAGAAATTTCAAAATAAAATGGATCTCAATGAAGAGACCGTGGCAATTTCTTTTGAATTATCCACTACATTTATTGAAATTGACAGCACCAATAATGAAATATTCTCACAAGGAGGAGATGACTTGAATGATTTTTTTGATCAATCTCTTGACGGCGAATTTATCGAATGTTTGGAGACCATAGAGTTACAAGAATCATCATTGCAGACTTTTCATGAGGAGATTCATGATGAGATGATTGAAGAGGAAATTCCTGATGAGGACATGTTCAAATTATGAAAATTCAGAAGAATAAATTTATATTTAGAAATCAAAAATTGTTTGAGACATTATTCATTTTTATTTTTAATTTATGAGGTTGTAGCGAAGTGATTGTAGTATAAAATGAGACTTATAGTATAGAGTGCAACATTTTTATGTTACATAGTAAGTTTACTCATATTTACTTCCCTTCTCCCACTAAGTTATCTCCAATGTGTATTTGACATCTCTTCTTCATCTCCGGCCTCCTTTCTCTCACTGTCTGTCTCTGATGCATCCTATCGCTGCCATTTTGTGTAATTACAGAAGAGAGTAAAATAAAATAGTTCAGAACGTGAAAAGGGGGCAAAGTAGAGTACCCCTCACCCCCTAGGCCTTCTCAGGCGGTCCCAAAAGGATCAGTTCCTGCTTTCCTGAGAGATTATGGTATGAGTTCCATATACCACAATAACTTGCATTACAACATGCGAGATATCTATCTCCTATTACCAACTTTTGGAGATATTCGCGCTAAGCGCGAATATCTCCAAAAACGAACACCTGCCCTGAGCAGTTCTTAGCCATGTTATCCAATGGGAGGTGGATAACATGGCTAAGAGCATTAGCTCGGTAATGCATGAATATCGCTGACTTTTCAGCGATATTCATGCATTGCGGCCGTTTTTTATCGCATTTGCGATAAACCTTGATAATAGCAAGGTTTATCTGCGATAATTTCTGACGATGCTTAGCGGTAAAAAATTCGTTGCTAAGCATCGTTAGCGATAAATATCGCTTAACTTTGGTAATATGCCCCAACGTCTGTTAACGTTCGATTCGAAGGAAATCAGGAAGTGTTGAAAAACATTGTCTGCGCCATCTTGCCTTTTTTCAAATGCCACACTTTTGTCGTGCACGGCAGCCATTTTAGATGCCTTGACCAGACCCACTCTCTGCACGCTGTCGATCCGTAGCATGGCTCCCCACCCTCGCAAGCATCTCCCCCAGGCACTGGTCACCCCCGCTCTCTGTCTTATGCATGGGCAATAAACCTCCCCCCATCTGCGCTGCTCTTCCCTGAGAATCACACTCTGTGCCTGCCCGACACCTCCCTTTCGCCCTATTCACTACCGCACCCTCTGACACTCCTCTTCCTCTGTGTCCGATTGTCCAGGCCGGTCCCATGCTATCAGCTAGCCCTGCAGATGTAGTTTATGGCCCCAGCTGTAAAGAATCACCCCTCTTCAAAGGAGTTATAGTAGATCAAGGCCCACACCCGATGAGATCCGTCACACCACACGCGTTCCTACTATCTGAAAACCATCCTGTATTGTGATTGGGGAGGGGACCGAGCCTGAAGCGGAAGATTCCAGGGATGACTCTTTGTACATCAAAGTTTTTACAATTATGTGTCACATTAAAAATATATAGCACTCCAACAAAGTAGTAGGAATATAAAACTTTAATAACTTATAAATATATACAACAAAACCAAAACAGTAAAAACATTTAAACATTTTTAGGGAAAAAGAAGGAACAATGGTCAGTAGCGGTCGGTTGTGCGAATAGTCCCAAGGCAGCACAACGTCCAGATTTCTGGGCGGCACCCAGGTGATGTTGCCTGGGTGCCGCACTGATTTGGGTATCCGGCGTGGGGCGTCCCGGGGGGTGGGTCGTCAGTAGCGGTCTGTTGTGCGATTAGTTTCAAGGCAGCAGAACGCGCTGAAATGTGGATGGCACCAAGGTGATGTCCAGTAAGTTGCCGCCCTCCGAATAACGGCGTGGGGCGCCCCGGGGGGGGGGGAGGCAGTCCAAAGTTCCGTTAAAAGGGCAAAGGAAAGGATCGGTGGTTTGAACCATCAGTCAAAAAGGGGAGGGGGTGCAACAATTTTTCCTACCGGGTCACACTGTGCTTTCACCGGAACTGATCCGAACTGTGGTCTGCAGGATTCTAGTCATTCAAACTGAGGCTGGCGCCAGCATGGGAGCGCCGACGTCCCGCGGCTACAGTTTCGTCACTCCATGGGCGATCATGGCAGTCATTCCCCATCGGGGGTGTCTGCGGGGGTCGGGGACTCCCGCGGCTCCTCTAGAATCTTCAAGGTCGTGGAGGACTACGGTGGTGGAGTCAACCAGTGACTGGGCCATTTCTTTATGCTGGGCCCGCTCTTGCCAGGTCGACCGCCATTTTGAGAGTTCGGTAGCTACCGGCGATCGCGGGGTCAAATGAGCGGACGGGCTCCACCCTGCCGGGCGAGACATTGCAGCATTGCCACAGTGGAAGAACCCTTTTCCGGGCGCCTGGAGCGCTGAGGGTGCAGCTGGGAAGCCTCCACCTGGGGAGGCGGGAGAGGCCTGTTCGCACCGTCTCTCCCACCCAGTGCACCCCACGGCGTCTCGCTTGACATTTGTTATGGCCGGACCAGGCGATGAGGACGAGGGGTGGGGGGGTCGGAGGCATGTGCAAGACATCCCCCCCCAGTGTTGTCGCAGCCATTATAAAAGAAAGAAGAAATGTCCCGTCCGTCTTTGGGCCGGACCTCCGGTGGATGGCGGCCGGACGCCCTTTGCTCTGGCCCCATGAACGGGTTCCTTGGCTCATCCGGTGGGGCAGGCCTTGGCGTGTGGTGCCTCTCCTGGGCCTTTCGTGCAGTGGCCTCTCCACTCCCAGGCCCTCCATGGATGCTGGCCCAGACTGGGAGAGAGAGGGTCTAACCTGCAATTCTCCAGGGTTACCGCCACCGCGGCCGGATCCCGTCGGCCTCGGCCTCTGGTTGATGGTGGCCGGACTGGGAGAGAGAGGGGAGGGTCGAGGACACAGACATTCCCCCCCTTGCAACTCTCCAGGGTTGTCGTAGCAATCCCCCTGGCCGGGTCCCATTGGCCTCGGCCTTTCCTCCGGCTACACCCTACGTGATGATCTTCTGCCGACGGTTGGCAGCAGGACCCGCCTTATATGTGTTGCTTCCGGCTGGGCGTAGCCGCAAACCTGTTGCACTTTGGAAGTTTCCAGAATGGGGCGGAAGTCTGCTGACTTGTATCTTTCCCAGTTTGCCGGTATTTGGCCGTGGCAGGCGGTGGGACAGACACGTTTTGGGGCAGTGAGGGGCGATGAAGCCTCGTTGCCTTGTGGCCGTTGCAACGTCACACTTGGTTTCTCTTACTGTTTTCAGGTTTCTTATTACGGGCTTACTTCTAACGTTTCTTGTTTCTAGGACAATAATAGGTTTTATCATTACGTATTGTTATCGTTTCTTTGTTTGTTATTTAATAAAAAGTTCATCAGTGGCCTACTGATTTTCGTTTTCCTATTCCTTTCTTTCCAGGTTGTTTCATGCTAAAGTTTCTGTTAACAGGATACAGTGATCACTTCGTTATTATTGCATATGTCCTTTTCACTAGGGGTGCTCTCTGGTCGGGCCAGATGACCTATCTCTAGTAAATGGTCCGGGTGAAACAGGTGCATCAATCAGTGGGGAGTAGATAGGCATGACAGATTACAACGGGGGAGAAAGGTCCGCATTACCTACCCTTTCACTACTTGCAAAGATTTTCCTACGTTTATTTGCAAACAGGGAATACCTCCAAAAAGAACCAATTCCCAAACAGTCAATGTTCGGGCAAACGATCAATCAATGAGGAACGAAATAGGCACGACGTGTTAAAGGTTTGCGTTACCTACCCTTCACTATCTGCAAAGGGAGAGAGAATATTCCTATTCTTCCCCGTTTGCAGGCAGAGAAGATCCTTAAGAGAACCAACTTCGAACAATTCAATGCTCGATTCAAACAATCAACAAGGGGTACTGTGAACACAAATGAACGCCGCTTATGTACATACACATTGCTATTTTCAACAGGTTGTTCCTAATGTTTCTATTTTAGCGAGGTCAAAAAGAGATCCCATTAGTGGCCTACTGATTTTGCTCGATTCCTTTTGTTTTTTTACACGATTTTTCGCTATCTGCAAAGACTAAACAGAGTATTGCGACTCTGTGCTTGTTTGTAAATAGAGAATGAACCAAAGAGAACCAATTCTAAAACAGTAAATGCTTGGATAACAATCAATCAAATGGAGAGAGAAGCAGGCACGACGGATTACAACGGGGGCAAAGGCCTGCGTTAACTACCCTTCACTATCTGCAAAGAGAGAGTACTCCTAATAGAAATGAGGGGGGGCAGCATTGAAAGCAGATCAGTGTGCATAAACACGAAAATGTTTTTTCTTACCACGTACTTCACAATCGACAGCTTATGATATTTGCTATTAAAAAACCATTGAAATTCACTGAAAAAACCATAGGTTATAGACCATATATAGTTAGGAATTAGCATTTACAAAACCTTGAAAATTCACTGAAAAAACCATAGGTTATAGACCATATATAGTTAGGAATTAGCATTTAAAAAACCTTATTTTACTCACACAAAACCATTGAAATTCCATATATAGTTAGTTGTACTAACTATATATCGCGCACCCGCAATCCACTGCTGATCATGTCACATATTACATCATTCATGACATGGTCAGTGACATCACTGATGACATCACTGATGACATCTCAAATGACATCACTGATGACATCACTGATGACATCTCAAATGACATCACTGATGACATCACTGATGACATCTCAAATGACATCACTGATGACATCACTGATGACAACATCCAGTGACTGTATTTTTCTGTAAAGTTAAATTATGTCTTGAGTGGATGTATAAGTGTCTGGATGAAGGATTTAGTAGGTGCATGACTGACTGTATGAGTGAGTGATTAAATGTGTCTCACTGAGTGCATGGGTTAGTGACTAAACTGTCTTAATTTGTGCATCATTATGTCTGTTGTTCTGAAAACTGCTGCATGTGTTGTTCAGTAGCTATATGAGTAACTATATGGGTTATTGATTGGTTGCGCAAGTATTTGTATGGGAGACTGAGTGTATGTGTGGGTGGCTGGGAGGTGTATGACTCTGTGCATAGATGTGTGAGCAGTTGATTCACTAGATGTATGGGTTCAAAAGTGCATGTGGAAACAGCTGTATGGGCGGTTGACTGTGTGCATCAGTGTATTGGTGAGTGAATGGATATCTCAGTGCTACATGTCAAAGTAAGTACATATGTAAAACACAGTACATGTGAGACTTGACATATATAAATAACTGTGCATAAGAGCCAGTGAATGTGTGAGTGGCTGTATGCATCATTGTGAACTTGTATCCAGGATTGTATAAGAGAGTAAATATGTTTTAGTATATGTTTGAATAAGTAAGGTGTGTATAACTGTATAGTTGGGAAAATGGAGGTGTGATTGATTGTTTGCATGACTGACTAGGTGTGTGTGTGTAACTTCATGGATGAATGACAATCTGTGAGTCTGTGTTTACACTGAGTGTATCTAAGGTTATATTAGAGTCTGAAGAGGTTCATCGTATTATCACATGAATTATGTCATCAGTGATGTGATCAGTAATGTCAAATGAGATGTCATCAGTGATGCCATCAGTGATGTCATTTGAGATGTCATCAGTGATGTCATTTGAGATGTCATCAGTGATGTCATCAGTGATGTCATTTGAGATGTCATCAGTGATGTCATCAGTGATGTCATTTGAGATGTCATCAGTGATGTCATCAGTGATGTCACTGACCATGTCATGAATGATGTAATATGTGACATGATCAGCAGTGGATTGCGGGTGCGCGATATATAGTTAGTACAACTAACTATATATGGAATTTCAATGGTTTTGTGTGAGTAAAATAAGGTTTTTTAAATGCTAATTCCTAACTATATATGGTCTATAACCTATGGTTTTTTCAGTGAATATATATATATTTACACTTGGCCTTAGGTACTTGGTCTATACCTTTGGTGTGCACCAAAGGTATAGAAAATGCATTTATTGCGTGTTTTGACATATATGTGTGTACACATTAACGCTTTTCCCTTTCAGAAACATCTGGATTGCTGATATTAATTTTCTAAAGGATTAGATTGTAGGGTGTTGTGCTAAAATGCTTTTAATGTAGTACATTTACCAGGGATTACTGAGAATGAATAATATGTATGTTCACTGTTTTCTTTATAAATTGTGCCCAGTTGTCGTTTTTGTTAAATAATACATGTATTTGTTTATTGTGCCACATATAAGAGTACAGTATAATATAGCTTGATTCCTTTATTAAATATGTAATTTATTGGATTACAAATAGGTTGTAGAACTAATATGCATTTAACAAAACTGTTAAGTTAGCATGACTGAGGACCTTAAGTTTGTAGTTGAGACATTTAATATTAACGTGAAAGTTATTTTTCTGCATGTTATCTCCTCTGCTGGTGCAGACCAAATGCATTCATTAGTTAGTAAAAACCACTTTGTATTTCTGAGATGGTGAGGCAATGAAGCACTGGCAAGTTCAACATTTTTTAATGAATAGCAAAGGCAGTGTTACCAGTTGGCCCTATCAGACGAAAGGAGGAACCCATGGATGTTTTGGTAGTGGAGACTTGAACATGGGAGTAGCATTCAAGACGCCAAGTGCTTTTCTTGGAACTGGAAAAATACTGTGATGTGTATGAGGTCATATTTCGCAAGTGTTCTTTCTGCATTTTAATTAACGAATCCACCTCAGGGTTAGTCAGATTCCCGTTTGACTTGGGGCGGAACAGATCTCTCTTGCCATCCCTTATTGTGTGGCTTTATGCTATACATGCAGGGCTGACTCTTGGGTGGTGAGACCGGTGCCACGGCACCAGGTGCTGACTTCAGGGGGGGGCAGTTGGCAAGTTTATGTTGGTTTTAATAGCACCTGCTGCTGAGTTCATTGTCTCCAGAAATGTCAAGGCAACAATAACAATGTAAAGATAACTCCAGTGATTAATGTTCTTCATGGAGAGAGATCTGAGTTTTGCCCAATTGAGGATTTTGACTGATCATAAAATAGCACATAGGTTTAATATGCCTGCTGCAAAGAATGTGCATCGTGCAGATCACAATATGCAGATAATGTAAATAGGTCAGTGGGTTACTGCTTTTCTAAGAGGTATCCTTTTGTTACTTGCAGTTTATAAGTTAAAATCCTAATACAGAACATTGAATTATTAACTGCCATCAAAGAACTGCATGCACACTGCAGAGTATAGATCAAAACATGGTAATCGATTCTCATTATTCAAGAGAATCCCCCAACCATGTTGTCCTGTTTTCAATTCTGAGTTCGTGGTTTTCCAGATCAAGCACTCTTAAACTATACTGACTACCAGTATGGATGACATGTCACCCCAACACCTTGCAGCCCTCTGGCTTATGTAACATGTCCTATACATTGATTGAAGGACGCTTTTATCTAAGACTCCATGTATGGCGATAACAGCAAATTCTAATGAATATCATCTGATATTATGAACATTTCAGAAAGTGAACACATGGACTGGTTATGTCTATGTAGCATTTAGAATTCGAGATATTCTTCTAATATGTAATAATTTGGATTTGTGTTTAGTATTACACTGGCGTTGACAATTTTGTGTTGGATGAAGGTGCAATATGGGTGTTGTAGTCTGGAGGATGATTTGGGAAGTCAGGTGATTCATTATTTTACAGGGAGGTGGGCAGAGTATATGTGGTTTGAAAGTGGGTTTAAATAGCGGGTTGGTTACACTGGCGATATTCAGCAGTTTGTGGTGCACGTCATGCGTCAAATGAGATTACCGAGAGAGCAGGTACGTGTGTGGTTGGTTTTGGCGGTTAAGGACGTATTTAAGCGCATAAATTGGGAATACTGAGTGTGTCAGTGTATTTAGAGGACGGGGGAGTGAAGTGTTTGTGGTGATTGTATGAATGTAGAATGATGAGACAGAGTTATAATTAGTGTATGATCAGAGCTCAGGATGGTTGTTGTTTTTGTTTTTGTAATAACGGTGTGTATGCGTGGCTCAGTAGAATGCGTGATAGGGAGTATGGGCAGAATGGGGAGAAGGCGATATGTTAGATGGGGGAAGAGGTGGTCACACGAAGTGTACAGAAGGAGTGGTTTGACACCAGGGGGTATTGAATATGTGTTGTTTAACACAGCAGTGTTTTGGGTGTGAAGAAAAATGGATCGGTGTTGAAGGAAAGTCAGCCAGTTTGAATTTAAGGAATTGATTTTGCGTAATAAGCACAAGGGTATATATATTTGAACAATGAATCATGGATTTATGTGATAATTATTGTTGGTAATGTGACACACACGACATTTAGTAATGGTGTACTTTCTTTAATTGTCAATTTACAGTTACCCATGACGAAGGGCTTGTAATAAGCCTGAAATGCATTGGGTTCCTAATAAAGAAAATGCTGCTTTAAACGATTCTCTACATTTTGATCGTATTTTTGAAGAGGTCTGGATGGGCACACTTAAATATGGGAAGCATTCAAAATGCAGGACGCTATACATGTGAATGAGAAAAATGACAACATGAAAGCTTTGAAAAATATTGTGGATTAAATGGGATTAATCATGAGTAAGTTTCAAAAGTTTAATTATGAGCAGGATACAATATCCACTCACGCTGTGCGTCTGGGAGTGGAGCGTCCAAATAAGCTCCCCACAGTATCGTACTATACATTGATTTACACACATATGATTGATTGTCTCTGTATAATGTGTGTGGGATGCAAAGTGCTATGAAACCCTACACTGGTATGAGTGACGCTATATAACTAACTAAACACATCTGAAAGAGCTTGTTTATAAAAACTTGAGGGGCACTGTTAAAAGGTGGTGGTGAGAGAATCCATGGTGTAAGTGGTTATCACCACCACCACGGATGGGGGGCATCGACAAACATTGTCACACCAGACACCCTCTGCGCTAAAGCTGGCACTGTGTACATGATTTATTACCTATAGAACTTCTCCAGAGGTTCTGATGCTGACACCTGTCTTGCTACCTTAATTCAACAGGGTTTTCCCTATCTTTAGTTTAATGTAGGGCTTAGTAGATGTTGCAAATATTTTGTATGCATTGGGAGAAGGATCAAAACCATTAGTCTAGTCATCAAATCCTTTTCCATATGTCACTATTGCTGTCACATAAATTCTTATATGCTCTTTGCTGTTGAGGACCAATATTATATGACATTTTGGTCTTCCTTTGGCAGTCTTGTATTATAATAGTATGTTCTTGAGATTTATATATATCAGCCTGGCTTTGAGTTTGTAATAAACCTTTTAACTTCAATTTATTGACTCATATTTTATTGTGTGGCCTTTAATGATCACACTGTACCTTAAGATTTAATTTGTCATTAACACTTTTTCCTCTCAGACTATAACAAAAGTCTATTGACCAGAGCTAAATTGGAAGAAATAGCCCAGAGCTTTTTCACCAGTGTCAAGGCTCACAAGCTTTCTCCGGTCCAGCTGAGTGTGAGACTTTATTGGTTCCGGATTTACATATGTGGGACTCATAGAGCAGGGAGGCACAAGTTATGGCAATGAGCTCATCTATTTATTACTGCTTTGCAAACACATGAATGTTGCCTGCGGACACACCCTGTGAACACTGCAAACCAGGATGTGTAGCCAGTCCTGTGTAGTCTGGCGTCAGTACTGACCTACGGTCTGTAGGGCTCAGGATTCAAGAGATACACCATGATATTTTTAGGTATATTGTTTGCAATGAAAATTGTCTTTTGACAATAAATTATTGGGTTTCTACAATCTGCGCCTCCAAAACATTCTAAATTATTCATTTAATTTAAGTATTGGTGCTGGCAGAAGTAATGGGTGCTGGAAGATGGACGTCATTTGGTGGCGGCAGCTGCAACCCCTGGCTTGCCCCTTGAGATCCCTGGCACTGCCTTTGCAACCCCTGGTGTCAGAGGTGGCAAACTCAGTGCCATGAACGCAATGGCAGCTCGTACTCATGGATGCAAGTTGGAGCTCCACTTTCTTTGTTTTCTCTCAAGTTTTTTTTATAATAATAGGGATACATTTTTTATTTTTCTCTATTAATATAATTTAAAAAATGGAGTACAAGTAGCTGGAATATCATTTCCCCTGGCAGCTGAGGTAAGTAAATAAAAAAATGCCTTTAAATGTATGTTGTTTGCGTGCTTGTGGGTGAATGTGTGTTTACTGAGAGAAAGTCTGTAATTGTGAAAGTTTGTATGTCAAAGCACATGTGTGTGAGTGAAATTGAAGGTCAAAGGGCATGTGATGTCACTTCCACTACAGCTGGCATTTTGTTGAATTGACGTTCATGTGCTGGAAGCTGCTTAAATACACTATGAACACTGCTAACAACATATCTAGCCAGCGGAGTAGCTTCCATGGGTGCAACAGGTGCAGTAGCACCGGGGCCCAGAGGACTGAGGGGCTCATTGAACCCTGATTATTGCAGTATTTCACAGCTAAAACATCCCCCGGGGGCCCATTTCCTTCCTTGCACTATGGCACATGGTGACATAATGGCCACGGCTCCGTATCTAGCACAGCTTTGTGCTGCCCAGATAAAGGGGCAGATTTACAAGCCCCTTGCGCCACGTTTACGCTGCTGTTGCGTCACGCAAGGCGGCGTAAACGTGGCGCATCCCTACGAGGCATTTACAACGTGACGCATCTATGGAGATGCGTCACGGTGTAAGGCCCTGCGCCACATGAAACCTGCGTCAGGTTTCATGTAGGCGTTCCGGTGCAGGGGGGGGCGTTCCGTCGCAGGAACGCCCCTGAAAAGTGACTCAGTGAAATCTACAAGATTTCACTGAGTCACTTTCCCAATGCTGATGCGTCAAAACCCTGCGCCTGCTTGAAGCAGGCGTAAGGCTTGACACACCACGTTAAAGATAGGGCAAGTTGGAAAAGTGCTGGAGTTGCGTGCCGCACGCAACACAACTTCAGCACTGCGCCAACTTTATGCCCAAGATGCGACACGCATCTGTTCATTCCTGCGCCATGGTGCGCCGCATTGTAAATGCGGCGCATCATGGGTGGCGCAAGGATGAACTTGCGTGCCGTATCTTTCCTGGCGCATCTCTGCCGATTTGCAGAGATGCGTCAGGCAACGTAAATCTGCCTCAGAGTATTTTACTTCAAAATATTTCTTAAAAAACAAAACAAAAAAACAAATCTGTTCACTTATTTTAAAGTTTCAAACATCATGGAAAAATATAAATATTTATTTTAGATTTGTTATGGTGGCAGCTAAAAATGCAATTTTTGACTAAACGAGATGCAAATGAGATTCCACCATGATGTAAAGTTTGAAATGAAATATATTTCAACGGACTGTGTATAGTGTTAAAGAAACAATTGGAATTAAGTGACTTACCTGCTGTGTGTTGGTAAAGCTATTCCGACTTCAGTCTAGCTAAAATCACCTGTTTCATAGTAAGTTTGAAAAAGAAGCCTTTAAGTCCCTCATTTAAAGTAGAGCGCGAAATGTAACCGTGGAGTAACTTGTAGTAACAACATGGTTTCACTTTCTCCATATTTAGGTATACTCTGTTACCATCAGCTTTTTTCTGGTAGTAATTGAGCTCACTTTTTATGGTGTCTAGTGTTAATGTAAATTTAAATCGGATTGATGACAGAAATTTTCAGTAATTGGAATGCCATATATTTCTGCCATTAATGCAGCAAACTAATTGAGGGCGAAGAAGGGCGAAGAATTAAAATAATGAGATAATGCATGCACACAATTTCAAGAAAATGAAATATTCTCACCTCTATGCATGCATAATGATAGAGCATAATATCAAAAATTCATCAGGGCTCACATTCCATTCAAGACTATCTCCCATATGGAATATTCCAGAATATCTAGAAAGTTTAGAGATAAACTGTGAGCAAAAGGCAACCGAATTGTTACTTTGATAATCTGAGACTTAAATTAATAGATACAATTTGGCAGTTGTAGTGTTGTCACTGAGATAGTGCAAACCTACGGTATGAGCAGCATAATCTTGTACTTGGGACAAATTAGAGATTCAGAGGAGAACAAAGATGGGAGGAAGAAGTTTCAAAGATGCCTGGTTCCCGACATCCTGAGTAATTGGTTGCCAATCCTTCTAAGAACTGAAATGATGGTTGCGGGTGGGGGGGTGGGGGGTTAGGGGTGGGAGGAGGAGGGAGGGGGGAGGAAGCTGGAAACGTTCACTTCTCAACTCTCCACACTTCTGAAGGAGAACTGAGTGATCAGGCTTCCATCTTTGTCGCATTGCTAGAACCACTCAGTAGAACACTGGAAAATATTCCAACGACTCATCATGCTGTTCTCAAAAGCAACATATCCAGTTTAGGTAGGTGAGAAGGATTGGGCGGAAGGTAGGGCTTTCTTATCCGAGGTACAGTATGGTTTCGACAGGGTGTGGGCAGGGCACAGTCGAACAGTCCCGTCCCTCAACCTGCTCCTGATCACAGGAAAATACGTAAAGGCTAGGGAAGGCAATCTACACCTGGCCTTTAAGGAGCTGTCTAGGGTTTTCGACCTCTTGGACAGGGGCAGATTGTGGACATTAATGACACAGGCGGAGCTGATATAGGTATAGGTATAATCAAAGTTTTAAAACGTCTGCATTGAGATACACAGGTTTGATACAGCCCAGCCAGGGAGTGTACATCTCCTTTTAACGTCTCCAAAGGTGTTAGATAGGGGTGCATCCAAGACCCCTTTTTATTTCTTTTTATATTAACCCCTTTGGCGCGGCCGCGATTCTGCCCCAGTGCGGCCGTTTTAATGAGTGGGCGGGTTCATGACGGCCCCCAGCCGTCATCACCACACGCCAACCGTGATGCAGGACGGCTGGGGGCCATCATCAGCTTGGAAGGGGTTAATTCTTTGGTGTGCTTTTTACAAGGATTGCCTAGAATAGACTACTTTTGTACGCTGACGGTGCGGTGTTGTTGTTACTTACCGCAAATGGGTTGTAACTTTTATTGAACTTGTTTCATGATTTTATGACTAACTCGAGATTTAAGGCCAATCATACAAAATCTTTAATTATGACATATGGCGCCAACAATACCTGCTCACATAGATTGCCATTGAGGAGACTCCCATTACAAAAATTCTAAATTTAAATTATTTAGGGATCCTGATGGATGCTAATTTTAACTGGGATAAGTTAGTTACTGAGCGCAGGCTTAAAATGAAAAACGTGGCTAATGCCAGGAAAGTTAAAGAAAAAACAATAAGGGATTTAGTTGCCCTATATAAAGCAAATAGTTTTTCCTTGAGCACTTATGGGGCAGGAGTATGGGGGTACGCCATATCCAACCATTTAAAACGGTTGAAAATAAATTTCTCGCTAGACTACTGGCAGTCCCAAAGAGTACTTTCAAATGTACCCATATACCCGTTCCGTACCCATTCCTGTATGACCTCTGTATTGTCATACAGAGGTCAATTTGTCATATCTTGAGAATTCAATTAAAATGCCCCTGTTTTACAGTGGGTTAAAATATGGTTCTCCTTTTACAAATGTTTCCCACCTTGTACTTATAGACTGCATTGCTCTAGATCACGACAATTGCATCGTTGGCATATATTAGAAAATCCCTTTTAAACCTTGGTGTGCCACAGTTTTTCATACCCCAACTGTGATTGCAAGTAATTCAAAGGATCTGATGTATTCTCTTTTTTTAAGTAATAGTACTTTAAGCTCTCCTGATGAATCCTTGGGGATGGAATCGGTGAGCTATTACATGGAGATTGTTAGTCCGGATCGATCAAAATCCAGAGAATCGATTTTATTGAACTCAATTTAGGTTTGAATCTTGTCCAGTTCCTGGTTGCTTACCAGCAACAGGCCAGCTGGTTTTTATCCCTACCCTGTTGCCCTTGTAATGGCACTAGCCAGCAATCCTGCCTGCACTTTATGTTTCTGTGTATATTTTATTCCACTTCTAGAACTCAAATTGTACGTTCTATGTTACGTTCATATGGCTGTAGATCTGCAAAACAGAGTCTTAAACATTTTTAGTGTTTACCATCTAAATGTGTTTGTCACACTGTTATTAGTTTTAGTTGCAATGCTGTTAGGATTAGAAATGACATATGACAGTGACAAGCCCGTGTTTTGATTTTGCCTGAATGTATGTTAGCGTAAATCCTGTATGGCATATAAATTCTGTATACATTTGTATTGTGCTTCTTTTATGGCCGCATGGTTGCACAAAGTTTATTTGGCCTGACTTGAAGTAGATTAGGCATTTTTTCAGGAAAGAACTACAATTCGCTTAGATGGAACCTTTGATTCCCTTGTCCTTTGCTAACCAGTCAAGCAGGACACCATGGTCAATATATTGAAGTGGACAGAAATGTCGAGCTCGATGTGGGCACCAGTAGGGCCACTCTCCCCACCACTGCTTTTGACATTTTTCAGGGATATCCTCTAGCCCCGTCTTTTTAATGGCTACTTGACACTGCTGAACGAAATGTTTGAGCCCTAGAACATTGGATAGGTGTCAGACATGTTAGGACAAAACTCTGGATCACTGACAGAATATCGAGGAGCAAAATATAGACCTGCCAAAATATCGTGGAGAAAATATAGAATACCATAATATCGACTTCCTATCTGCAAACAGGTAACTACAAAAATATCGACTCCAAAATATCGATTGTAAAAAATATAGACAGTCAAAATATCACATTTTTTAAATGTCTTAAAAGTAATTTAAAATTAATATAATAAATATAATTAATTTAAACCTACTTAAAATACTTAAATAAACTTAAAATTAATAAATAATTAATATAACTTAATTTTATTTTTATTTTAATACACACACATATATATATATATATATATATATATATATATATTATTAACAAAACATATACAATATTGTTACCGTAGGATAGCGAGAGGGTTACATTTACTATTACCACTCCAGTGAGGGCAACAGTAGGGAAAGCGTTGGATAGCGTAGGGGTAAAAATTACTATTCCCACTCCAGTGAGTGCAAGAGTAGGGAAAGCGTTGGATAGCGTAGGGGTAAACATTACTATACCCACTACAGAGAGTGCAACAATAGGGAATGCGTTGGATAGTGGGAGGGTAAAAATTACTATTCCCACTCCAGTGAGTGCAGCAGTAGGGAAAGCGTTGGATAGCGTAGGGGTTTAAATTACTATTCCCACTCCAGTGAGTGCAACAGTAGGGAAAGCGTTGGATAGCGTAGGGGTAAAAATTACTATTCCCACTCCAGAGAGTGCAACAGTAGGGAATGTGTTGGATAGTGGGAGGGTTAAAATTACTATTCCCACTCCAGTGAGTACAACAGTAGGGATAGTAAATACTTCACATATTAACATAAATAATAATACCATTTACAAATGAATGTAAATAATTAACATTTTTATATATTATATTAATTAATCAATTATAAATACAAATACAAATTAATTTTTATTAATAATTACCTACTAATACAAATTATTTACTAATTAACAATAAATTAATTAACAAATTAAAAATAATTAAAAATTAGAAAGAAAAAAAAATCTAAAAAATGTAATAACTTACAATTAAATTACTTCCCACCCTATTCCCCTATAAACCCACAACCCACTACAGAAAATAAATTAATTAGATTAACATAATTATTAATTAATTAATTTTTTTAAATCAATTAACAATTGTATTTTATTTAATTACCAATTAATAATTAATTAACAATTAATTCAAAATAAATACCAATAAGTAAATTAACATATTTAACTAATTACAATTAAATTACTTCCCACGCTATTCCCCTCCAAACCCACAACCTGCTACAGAAAATAAAATACAAAAAATAACACATTTAGCAATTAATCAATTAAAATTAATTACCAATTATATTTTAATTAATTACCAATTAATTAACAATTGATTCAAAATATATACTAATAAATAAATTAACATATTTAATTAATTATAATTAAATTACTTCCCACCCTATTCCCCTATAAACCCACAACCCGCTACAGAAAATAAATTACTAACATTAACATATTTAACAATTAATCAATTAAAAATAATTACCAATTATATTTGAGTTAATTACCATTTAATAAATAATTAACAATTAATTCAAAACAAATACCAATAAATAAAATAACATATTTAATTAATTATAATTAAATTACTTCCCACCCTATTCCTCTATAAACCCACAACCCGCTACAGAATTATATTACACAAAAATTAAAAATAATATTAACTTACTTACCTAAAATTCGATATGTTTGTTGTCTATATTCTGTCCATTCGATATTTTGTCCATTCTATATTTTTGAATCGATATTAATGCTATTCTATTCGATAGTAATACTATTCTATTCGATAGTCTATATTCTGTCTAGTCGATATTATGTCTATTCTATATTTTTTACTCGATATTATTGCCACTCGATATTAAAAATTCGATATTTTGACAGTACACCCAAAACTCCATCTCAGCCTACACGATCTGTGCAATGCCATCCAATTGTGAGCTGAGTGAAACTGTCCAGTTCGGAATGGATCAGAATTGGCTTTGCTCTAATAGCTGAAATCCGAGATCAGCTTTCTTTTTATTTCGATTTTTTATTTGCAATTCTAGATAGGAAAAACAAGACCCGATAGATGCCAGGGCACTTACATGAGAGCAGAGAGAACCAATTTAAGTATAGACTTTTATCAGTCCCGGCAAGCACTTACTCTTTAATTTTGCATGAAGAGCTTGACATGTCATTCATGAAAGATGCAATTGGACTAGCACCCCTATTACTGTGGATGGAAATTTGGTCATCACAAGAGGCCAAATTAGCAAGCTTTTGTATTTCTGCATGCCTTCTACTAGATGGGTTAGTACAAATACCATGGCTTAAGTACATGAAGGTTTCTTTTGAGAGTTTGGGTTTGTCTGATTTTTACAATCCCCTCTTTTAATTGTCCAAAATTTTAAGGTACATGTTAAAAAAGCATATTTGGAGCATTGAAAAATAACAGTTCAGATCCAGCCCAAAAGATGCAAAGCATTGTAAATTATGCTCAAGTTTCAATAACCCTTAGCTTGGGGCCTTACTTGGGATGACTTTAAACCCCTACCCATTGTTACTGGCTTACCCTTTTCAGACTAAGCACTTTGCACTTTAAATTTGCCTCTCCTGCAATGGGCACCTGGACCCAAGGCCTACCTTTCTGTAGGTGTGACAATAGCTCAATTCAAAGCATATGTTTGTTTTGGGACTTGTACCAGGAGCCAAGCCACTGCTTCCTGTCCCCTCTCTACAGAAGGCCAATTTGATACGGTACAAGGAAGGGCTATTGTTCGTGCAGGCACTAAGTTCACTTGAAGTCTGCTTTGCCTGCTCAATTTGAGAAAATCAGCATTTCACATTAGGAGGGATTATGAACCCTAAAAGTTGTTTTCCGGTCGTTCTGTCTGAATTGGTAACCAGCAGTGCTTTTCAAAATCATAACATTTTATGGATTGAACCTTCTTGACTTTCTTAGGATCAGAGATATGTGTTTTATATACTTTTATTTAAAAAATGTGTGGTCTCGTTTTTTGTGCTATTGTGGCCTCTCCGAATAAAGTTTATCTTGACTTGACTTGAAAGCAGTTTGCACCTGAACATAAGCAATCTACATCAGAACAAATACACACACACATCAACAGCAGTGCATTCAGTACTGATAACAGGGTTCGGATAATTCCAGAATGGCATTCGAAATGTAGTGTAAATTTGAAGGCCCTAATATGACCCTTTGAAGGCCAGATTTATTGGGCCCTCCCTTCACGCCTGAACTGAAAGTACCAACCAGGTTATTATCTTTGAATGTGGGCTCTCTTTTAAGGCATGAGTGAAAGCAATTACCAAACTTGTCCCATCACTTTTAACTGTTGCTGGAGTTATTTTCCTCTTCCTTTGATCCTAAATCAGGTTATATTCAGCTACAAACACTCTAATAATATCTATAGTAAGACCACCTGGTACACCTACAAGGCCCAGAATCATGCTTCCTGGATCATATTTCCCTTGCAATGCTATAAATATATAACACATAGCAGTGCCCTCGTCTGGCTGTCATTAAAAGAAAGGCTGCAGTTAAAGGCTTTCTATATCAGTTATGTCAGCTATTACAGAAAGATCCGTGTGGTCACAACCTGGCCCACCTCTATACCATCACCCTCTCCTATTCTCTTGCCTGACACATAGGATCTGCCACCACCAACCTCTTGTCGATTCACAAGACTAGACACTAACGGACTGGTTTGGAGTGTGGCCGTGAGGGATCTCCGTTACAATCAATCAATCAATCAATCAATACACTTGTAGAGCTCGCTACTCACCCGTGAGGGTCTCAAGGCTCTAGGTGGGAGGGGAGTGCTGCTACTGCTCGAAAAGCCAGGTCTTGCGGTGTTTCCTGAATGTAAGGTGGTCCTGGGTCAGACGTAGGTGGGCGGGGAGGGAGTTCCACATCTTGGCCGCCAGTTAGGAGAATGATCTTCCTCGGCGGTGGTTCTGCGGATCCGTGGGACGGTGGCGAGGGCGAGGCTGGCGGAGCGGAGTTTGTGTGTTGGAGTGTAGAACAGGCGGCGGTTGTTGAGATATTCGGAGCCTATGTCATGGAGCACTTTGTGAGCGTGGGTGAGGAGCCTGAACGTGATCCTTTTGCTGATGGGGAGCCAGTGCAGGTCTCTCAGGTGGGCTGATATGTGACTGTGGCGGGGCATGTCGAGAATGAGTCGTGCGGATGCGTTCTGTATGCGTTGGAGTCTTTTCTGAAGTTTGATTGTGGTTCCTGCATAAAGGGCGTTCCCGTAGTCAAGTCGGCTGGTGACGAGGGCCTGGGTGACCGTCTTTCTAGTTCCGGTAGGGATCCACTGGAAGATCTTACGGAGCATGCGCAGGGTGTTGAAGCATGAAGATGAGATGGCGTTGACTTGCTTGGTCATCGTGAGAGAGGAGTCCAGGATGACCAATAGTAATGGAGGACCCTCTTTGATAAACTCACGATGCACTAGCCAACTTAGAGGTGGGCATACCTTATGTATGTCGACGAAGCATACTCTGGCTTCCTGTAGACATTCCCTGTTGATGGCTTGACAGGTCACAGGCCATTGGATGTTAGCCATCCAACCACCACGATGGTAAAACCTGGCTGTGAGGTACAGTAAAAAAAAATGAATCCCACACCATTGGAGAAAACTTTCATTTATTGGGTTCATTAGTTTTTCAGTTTCAAAGTCAAACTCTCACTTTCGAAGTTTGCCTTTAAAAAATTAAGAACTGTGTACATGGCGATATTGTATTGCAGTATTAGTGACAACTCCTTTTCAACATGGCTTCAATTTCACTGCAAAATTGCGTGTTCATTATACCTGTAATGTGGATAACTATTCTGCTAGTAAAGAGCAGAAATAATAAAAAATGCATGTCCTATCTGGGTAAACTTCATTCAGCAAAGAAAGATATGTTCCTTCAGAAAGTCTTTCATTGCATGCTCCAAGTGTCATCCTGCTCATGGGAGAGGTCACCCTCGCTGAATACAGATTGTTGACTTCGGCCTGGGACTGGTCAGAGAATCTATAGTTCCTTTGAAACCCACATATCAAAGACAACATGCCTTTGCTCATTCCATCTTACAAGATCAGACTCCAGCATGAGGCGTCTTCAAAGGCCCTTCCACTCGAAACAATCTTGCATGAAAATGAGGGTATCTTGCAGCCAGCATAGCGAGTGGAGAATCCCCTTTGAAGAAAGCAAACCCAATTAGAAATCCTATTAGACTGACCTTATCTACAGAACACGAACATTGCACAATTAAGTAGCAGTGGAGACAGGCAGGGAGTGCTTTTGTAAGACAAGTGTATTGTTGCTCATTAGCCAGAATTAAGACATCAGATTTCCAACCATAATGTAGACTTTGCACACGGTACTGTTTGAGTTTATTTTACAGAGGAGAAAAGATAAAGGGGTCATTCATCAATCTCTTTGAGATATGGGGTCCGATCAAAGAAAGGCTGAATCACCAAAAAAGTGAAGATGGAGTCAGCAGGGTGGAGGTGGCCATAACTTCATCCACCTGATCCTTCGTCAACGCAAAGCGAAGTAGACTTTGAGCAAAGTGCTCAGGAGCTGGGGAATGCACCATATTGGCCAAAACCAACTGGATTCCAGGTCACACATGTAGATCATATTTGCTTTAGTACACCCACTGAAAGAATCGGACACTTCAAACAATCATGTGGCAGCTCCAACATGTACTAACGCTAGACTCAGTTAACCACACAGGCATGGACACATGCAAAATCTAAAAATGCAAAATAAGCATATTTTACGCACCTATCCAACAAAACAAAGTTAAAGGGAGGGGGAAAGCTTTACCACTGGACACATCACTATCAATGTTCTCAGGGGCATGCACAACTTAAGGGCAGTGAAGCAACCTGTGTAACAGATATTGCTACTGTCCTTCAAAATGCATAAACCAAATACTACAAATACTACTATGAGCTCATTCAAATTGCTAGGGCCAACATTTGCACCGCCACCTAGAGAGAGGTTCACTTCTATGCCAAGGCTCATGGGCCATTCTTTGCTTTCTTTTTTTTTGTAATTTCATGTTTCATTCATGTTTTAAATGTGTCATTTATTAATACATTTTTTTTGCAAACATGCATGTCAATTTTGGAGTGCGGCAGCTTCACTTTTGATTACTTTTATGTTTCTAATGTGCATTGCATATGTTTGCAAAAAAATCACAGTTTTGCCAAGTCCAGTCCAATTGACATTGTCAGTGCTTGTTAGGTCTGGATTGCCAAATACCTCTTACTGTTATATCTACACAAAGAGTGGGCTTCGGATAAGCCACCTTCATCCATTGGATTGATTGGGACAGTTCCCTTAAACCACTGCTTTTTAGGTCGAGCCTACAGCGTTTGCGCTGTTAGTCGATCTGTTGTATCTGTTTTGTGGAGTCTGACTCCTTCCACGCTTAGGATTGGCTTATCTATGTGTCCTTTAAAAATCATACCCTGCAATTGGCTAATGGTTGATGCATGTCCCACCATTTCTCAAAAGTTCAGTCCCATGGAACATTGCAGCGGGAGCAAGCAGGGGCGCTCACGCTGCTTGCATGCCTTTAACTCTTGTCCCTGTATGCTACATTGATAGCTATGCAGTCTTTTATTGTGCCCATACTGGCCTTGCAGGGCTATACAACAACGGGTGCTACTGTTTTCCACGCTCATAACACTTGTTCTATTGACAGAAAATTACTGTGCTTGTCCACTCGGGTCGCCCGCTGTAGGTGCAATAAGTCACGATCTACCTTGCCAGCACACACATCCATGGTGGGGTGAGAAGTCACTTAGCCGATGATAGGCCAAGCATTTGCCCCCTCACTCCGTCTAGGCCACGTCCAAGGACACCATCAGACAAACGGCTTTGACTGTACATCTGTCCACGGTGAGGTGAGGCCGGTTCTGGAGGGGGAGGGCAGCTCCGCTCACCCCGGGCAGCAGCAGTCACCTTTCCTTTCACCCTTCTCTGCCCATGGTCACCTTCCTACATTCGAAAAAAAAAGCTGAAAAGAGAAAGTCCGAGTCCAGCCAGTGAAACCGGCTTGAGGAGCGGAGGAGACTGCGGAGGAGTCCGGAGTGAGGCAACCTGGTCAGGGGTTTGCAGTTTTAAATATGCTTGGTGTAGCACATGCCCTAGTTTAGGGATGTGTGAAGGACTTACAATATGCCGAAATTACCTTAAGCTCATACTGTTGCTTGTATCGACTTGAGTACACATAATAGCATAGTATAGTAATTCCATTTATGTGAAGTTAATTTTTCGCCGTTCATTTTCCTGCTGTCTAACGTTTGTATTCTGGACATTGTAGATTTCTTTACCGTTTGTCGAGTACAGAGTAGTGAAGCATCTGTACTAATGCTGCCTTACCCTGCCATATACGCATCGAACGTTTCTTTTCCTAACAACTTCGATGTTCTGGACTGAAAACACTCATTTTCCCTTCTATTGTACCTCTGTAGATCCCCTCACACCCTTTAAAAATGTTAGCTGACTCATCTATGCTTGCCTTGGGTTGCTACAGTTGTGGTGGACTGGATACAGTGTCCTATAGCAGGATGCCTCTTTGCCATACGTTTGTCATCCCCACGGGCCACTGGAATTATGTGGTTTCTTGCAGCATCGCAACGTTTTGTACATAATTATGAATTTGCTGTTTTTACCATAAAGTTAATCAGCTGCAGCCTGATCCGCAATATATATATATATATCTTTTTACAGTAATGTTGACACGGGAAACAGCGACATTTATTACAGATTGTTATGCCTTTTCCATAGAATTCCATGCATAATAAATACATGTATTTCACATAAAGTATGTGGTATTCTGCACGCTTCTTTTGTGTAGCTGAAACAGCAAGAAAGGGAAACAAGCATCTGCAATGCAACAGGTGTCGCATTTGCGAAAGTTTACACTACTGGCATTGCAAATGACAATGCCTTTTATTTATGTTTTAAAAATCAAAACATAAACAAAAGGCATTGGGCCCGATGTAGGAGCCCTAATACCGGTTGGAAACGGCCGAATTCGGCCGTTTCCGACCGGTATTACGGTTTTCCTATGTAGGGGGCTACATAAGTACAGATTCGGTAATTTTACCGATTCTGTACATTTACCGATTCGGTAAAATACCGAATCGGTAAATGTACAGAATCGGTAAATAGAGATGTAGGTGGCACTCTGAAGAGTGCCACAGGCCTTCAAGAGTCTGTATTTTACCACCCAATCCAATTGGGTGGTAAAATACCGAATCCAGGTGTGCATGCACATCTGTGCATGCACACCTGTACCATGTGGCACACAGACATGCCCTTAGGGCATGTCTGTGTGCCACATGGCACACAAGCCTGTAATTGGGGTGCTAGAGGGTGTCAAAGTGACACCCCCTGCACCCTTGCAAGAATAGGTAATTACCGAATCTGTAAATACCGATTCGGTATTCCACATTGATTCCTATGGGCTTCAAGGCCCATAGGAATCAATGGGGGATACCGATTCGGTATTTACAGAATCGGTAAATACCGAATCAGAATTACCTACATTTCCCCCCTCTAATTTACCACTTCTTAAATACCGAATTGGTATGATTCGGTATTTTAGAAGTGGTAAATTATATTTACCTACATCGGGCCCTTTGTCATTTACAATGCCAATAGCTCAAACTCGCGTAAATGCGACACCTATTGCATTGCAGATGCTTGTTTGAAACAGCTGTCCCATTTTGTGTCAGCCCACCAGTATTTTGCACCGGTTTACATGCTGCGTTGTCAATTGGTAAACACAGGATTAGTTCTTATATTTCTTGCCCTGCAGCTAATGAAACTCTTCACGCTGCCGCAGCTGCTCACGACTGGTCCCTCTGAAGGTTGTGGTCACTCACGAGCCCCTGGGCAGAGGTGAAAGGGAGGAACCTGTCAGCCTGCAAACCACTCCTCCCAACGCTGACCTGCCGATGGCATAGCTAGATTGTGCATTTCGTACCACGGTCTCTTAGGCTGAGGCCCAGTTGCAGTGGTCCGACTGATGTCTCTTCCTAGGACTGCAGAGGTTCAAACCTCCTCTGACGATTGCTCGGCTCAGAATTTCAGCACCACTGAAGGCCGGACAGCTGTCAAGTGGCTCGCAGCTCCTGGGGCCTGAGGGGTTTCTTTTTTTGTTGCGCAGGTACAGATCTAGCAATGTCCAAAATAATCCCTTTACGCCGATGAGATCAAAGGGAAACTGCTGCTATTTCCTCCTCCAAGGCAAGGGAATCCTGGGAGGAGGAGACAGGAAAGGGTAGAGGAAGTTGCAACTTCAGAAAATGTATGAAAGGGTTAGATCTGCAAATGCATCCCATACTAGCGAAAACCAAACGTTTTATGTGTATGTTATTTATTTATTTCAAATGGGATTTCAGGTCACACGTTTTTCCATATCCTAAAAAAACTTCAATTAGCACCGCACAGAATCTCTACACTGTTAATGACAACAGGCTAGTGTTCTACCTATTTAATTTACTTGTATGTCCCTAGTAAAGCAGTACAGCCTGGGCCCAGGGCCGGTAACTTTAATGCCACTAGTGGGCCTGCAGCACTGATTGTGTCACCCAATTAAGGAGCCCTTTAAACATATCCCAGGCCTGCTATTGCAGCTTGTGGATGCAATTATAAACCACTATTTTGACCTGGCAAAAGAAACATTTTGCTAGGCCCAGACCTTCCTTTTTAATACATATAAGACACCCTCAGGATAGGTCCTGAACATCCCAGAGGGCAGAGTTCAGCGTGTCTAAAAGGTAGCACTTATGTTTAAGGCTTACATGTCAACGGAGTGAAAAACTCCTACATTTGCTTTTACTACTGTAAGGCCGATCTTCCCTATAGGATAACATTGAAGTGAACGTATTACACTAAATACTCTGTAATGTCCAATTGGGAACAGGTAGACAGGTCGAATTTGGCATGTTTAATGGTAAAGGCAGATTTTTCATCACAATTCTATTTTTAGAAAGTTAGCATTTTCATATCCTAACTATTTGGCGCCTGTAGCCTAATGGTGGGCCACAGGACAAGGTGTCGCTGGTAGGTGTTTTTTTCAGTATTGCTCCCAGTCAGTAAGACAAAGGGAAAATAGGTGTTGGCAGAGTGGGCCACTCTGAGTTAATGAGGGGGAGGCGCTGTCACCTACCACACATGCAGATCACAATGGATCTGCTTAAGCACTCTCACAAAGGGTTTGTACTAGTCTTTTGTGACCCCAGACAAGCTAGGGGCCAAGCCAGGGAGAAAGGGAATGCCTGACCCCTCAGAGGGGTGGAAACCTCTACAATCTTCCTCCACTTTCAAGTAAATGGGCACTAGACATAAATATGTACCTCAGACCTCAACTCTACAGTACGCTTCTGGACCTCTGCACTCTGCCAGGAAGAAGAACTGTTGTGCTGCTGAAAGAACAGCCACTCTACTGGGCTGCTGTTCAGAAGGACTGTTGTCCTGTGGTGCTGAGCTGCTGGCCTCTTGCCTGGGTGAGAAGGACTACACTGGCATCTCTAAATCCATAATCCCAGAGTGACTGCAAGGACTAGTTTGCTGGCCTCCAGATCAAAAGCCTCCAGGATACACCAGGATTCCAACAACTTTGTAACCAGTACCCGGACTCTGCAACTGGGAGTTCTACCCTGCCAGGTGGGGCCACCCAAGTCCAGGACACTTGCAAGTGGACCTAAAGGGGCTCTGCCAGCCCATCTGTTGACCCAGCAGAACTAACACACCTCTTCTGCTGTGCGGCAGAACCACAAGCAGAACCTACTCATCGTGTATGCTGTGTAGACCTACCCAGCGCAGGAACTTTGCATTGCACTAGCAGCCCAAAGCTTCTTTAGAACCAGTCGCTGTGCTATGCATTCTTGATGAAGGACTTCTCACCATAAGCCCCCCATCAACAACCTCCTCAATAATGATGCATAACCTTATAATAAGCTTGCATTACAGCCTTGCGTCTCTGCTTTGTCGAGTGCATGATTAAGATGCCTTCGCAGCCTACTTACTCGTTTTTAAACTGCTCTGTCTTGTGCATTTTTAAGCATTGTATCCTCGCGCGCCTTGGCTTGTTCCTACCTGCTGCTTGATCTCCTTGCCAGTGCCCCGGTCCACCACGGGTCCTCCCGATTGCTGTGGAGGGCGCCGGCGAACAGTTGCTGCCTCTGCCCCCATTGGCATTAGCGGGTCACGTGGGTCGCGACAGTGAAGGCCAACCCTATTTAAACTCTGTGGCTGGAATTAGCGCTTGATGTCTCTGCTTTGTCGAGTGCATGATTAAGATGCCTCGCAGCCTACTTACTCGTTTTTAAACTGTTCTGTCTTGTGCATTTTTAAACATTGTATCCTCGCGCGCCTTGGCTTGTTCCTACCTGCTGCTTGATCTCCTTGCCAGCTCCCCGGTCCACCACGGGTCTTCCTGATTGCTGTGGAGGGCGCCGGCGAACAGTTGCTGTGTCTGCCCCCATTGGCCTTAGCGGGTCACGTGGGTCGCGACAGTGAAGGCCAACCCTATTTAAACTCTGTGGCTGGAATTAGCGCTTGATGTCTCTGCTTTGTCGAGTGCATGATTAAGATGCCTCGCAGCCTACTTACTCGTTTTTAAACTGTTCTGTCTTGAGCATTTTTAAACATTGTATCCTCGCGCGCCTTGGCTTGTTCCTACCGGCTGCTTGATCTCCTTGCCAGCGCCCCGGTCCACCACGGGTCTTCTCGATTGCTGTGGAGGGCGCCGGCGAACAGTTGCTGCCTCTGCCCCCATTGGCCTTAGCGGGTCACGTGGGTCGCGACAGTGAAGGCCAACCCTATTTAAACTCTGTGGCTGGAATTAGCGCTTGATGTCTCTGCTTTGTCGAGTGCAT
Source organism: Lissotriton helveticus (assembly GCF_964261635.1). NCBI lineage: Eukaryota > Metazoa > Chordata > Amphibia > Caudata > Salamandridae > Lissotriton > Lissotriton helveticus. The sequence continues at coordinate 1,286,713,567 of NC_136057.1, read as the reverse complement.
GATTAAGATGCCTCGCAGCCTACTTACTCGTTTTTAAACTGTTCTGTCTTGTGCATTTTTAAACAATTTATACTTGCGCGCCTTGGCTTGTTCCTACCTGCTGCTTGATCTCCTTGCCAGCGCCCCGGTTCACCACGGGTCTTCCCGATTGCTGTGGAGGGTGCCGGCAAACAGTTGCTGCCTCTGCCCCCATTGGCCTTAGCGGGTCACGTGGGTCGCGACAGTGAAGGCCAACCCTATTTAAAACTCTATGGCTTTCTCTGCACCCAGCGGACGCGCACAGCGGACTCGCGCCGAAGTCGCGCCTAAGTCCAGCCCGTATGCGCCCGTCCACGCTGAGTCGGCGCCAGGGCCCAGGCAGGCTGGCCCTCGGTTCTCTATGCCCTTAGTAAGTAGTCTGTATTCCACCCAGACACTACTGTCCCTGAGACCCTTATGGAAGCCTGGTCAACATACTTTACCCCCTGCCGCCCTCCCTTACCTATTTGTGGCATTTGTCATCCTGCCCATGGTAGGAAACGGAGCGTCCAGAAAAAACGCTCCGATTGTGGGGTACTGAGATCTACTCCCTTGGAGAAAGAATCAGGCTACCTTGTCAATGCAAGATTCCTGGTCAAGAATAACATCGCCTTCAGGGAATTTGTATCAGTCAGGAAGCCTGCCTGGGTATTCATTACTGAAACATGGCTCACAGATTCCTCCGGTCCTGACCTGGTGGAAGCTATCCCTTCGGGATATGCCTTGACCAGGATGGATAGATCTGGACGCAGAGGAGGCGGGTTGGGTATTCTACATAAGGGCTCCTCCATCTGCCGAATTGAACATTTTTCTACCCCCACAGACTCCTTTGAGGCCATGTATTTCTCTATTGATGTCACTCCCATGGCCTCTTTCTCTGGCATTCTAGCTTACAGACCCCCAGGCCCAAGGACTTCCTTTAGCCGAGATTTTATGAGGCTTTTAGAACCCCTGATTGATAGATCCAATCTCACACTCCTGGGAGATTTCAATTTTCATTTAGAGAATCTTACCTCCAAGGACACTCTGTCCCTGACTGAATCGTTGCAGGCCTGTGGCCTGACTCAATTGGTGCATAGTCCTACACATTCAGCTGGCCACACTCTGGATGGTGTTTTTTCCAATGATCCCCGATTGAAGATCGGTATTCCTATCTCCTTAGTTTGGTCAGACCACCTGGCCGTGCCCTTTGAGCTCAAACTCCATCAAGATGCTCCCCTACGTTCTAAGGCTAAAAAATGGGAACTTCGAAGGAGTTTCAGGCACATTGATAACGAAGCACTCTCACCCTTCCTGAACAAACTCTGTCCTCTTGCCAACAAGGATACTAACTCTGCTGCCGTGGATCTCTTTAATACCATCTCTGAGGCCGTAGACATCTTAGCCCCCGCAAAGCAGCATTATTCTGCCAGGAAGAGTCCTTCCGCACCTTGGTTCTCTGACAGACTTAGACGATTGAGACAGGGCTGTAGAAGGCAAGAGAGGCTCTGGCGTGCTCACCTGGACTCCGCTGAGAATAGACAAAAGCATAAACAGCTTTTGAAGGAACACAAAATGGCTATTATTGAGGAAATGAAGGCTTATTTCCTTAATTTGACTGCCGCTCTGAACTCCTCTAGGGATCTTTTTAAGATCATTGATTCCCTCTCGGCCCCGCAGAAGGTGGAGTCCTTGGTGGAATCCCAGGAGCTCTGCAATAAGATCTCTACCTTTTTTCACACAAAAATTGATGACATCTACAGCTCCCTGGAGCTTCTCAACCGGGAATTAGGTTTTTCTCCTTTTCCCTCATCGGCCTCTTCAGCGCCTGTTCCTTCTGAACCTATACCTTGCTTGCTCACTTTTCCTCTGCTCACTCTCGATGAGTCTAACCGCCTCCTGGACAATATTAAATCGGGCTCCCCCTTGGACCCTTGTCCGTTGAAGGTTCTGAAGAATTGCAGGGAGGTGATTTTGCCCCCTCTGCTAGAGGTGCTAAACCTTGCCATCACGGAAGGGGTTTTTCCCCTTTCCTGGAAACTGGTAGTGTTTAAGCCTCTTTTGAAGAAAACCTCTTTGGACCCTGCGGTCCTTAAAAATTTTCAGCCTATCTCCTTGCTTCCCGCCCTGGCCAAAATACTAGAAACCCATCTTGACCATCATCTGACCACCTTTCTTGATGACTTGAACCTACTAGATATCTCACAGCACGGCTTTCGAAGAGCCGACAGCACGTAATCTGCCTTGACTGTGGTGGTTGACAACATTAGTTCGAGGGTTGATAGGGGCCAGATTACTCTGTTGGTTCTACTCGACCTGACGGCGGCCCTCAACACTCTGTCACCCTCCATCCTGGTCTCCAGGCTTGGGGACATAGGTGTGGGTGGCCCTGCCCTCAGGCTCCTGGCTTCCTTTCTCCATCAAGGGGAACAGAGAGTGAAGCTGGGTGATTTTCTGTCCCCTTCTACGCCTGTGCAATGTGGGGTTCCGCAGGGGTCTTCTTTAAGCCCCACCTTTTTCAATATCTATGTGGCCCCACTTGCCAGGGTAGTGAGATCCTATGGGTTCGAGGTGCTGTCCTACGCCGACGATACCCAGATTATGGTCTCCCTAACGCAGTCGGTGAATGATTCTGCCCTCAATTTTAGAACTTGTATGGAGGCAGTGTCTCACTGGATGGTTCAAAACTTCTTAAAGCTCAATGGAGAAAAGACTGAAGTTTTGATCTTTGGGGGTGGCCAGGACATCTGTTCTAAAGATTGGTGGCCGGAATCTCTTGGGGACTGCCCGCTCCCCTCGTACGTGGCTATGAATCTGGGGTCCTGTTTGATACCACTCTTTCCTTTGACCGGCAGGTCAGTAGGACCGTGTCTACCTGTTGTGGTATCATCAGGATCCTCAGAAAGATAGGATCCTATCTTTCTCTGGATGCGAGGAAGCAGGCCACGGTAGCCCTAGTCTCATCCAGACTCGACTACTGTAATGCACTGTACGTGGGCATGAACAAGAGCTCTGTCCATCGACTACAGATGGTCCAGAACGGTGCAGCCAGGCTAGTTCTTAATCTTCCCAGGTTATCCTCTGCCTCCCTGACTAGGAAAGTCCTTCACTGGCTGCCCGTTCAGGCCAGGGTCTCTTTTAAGCTTCTGTGCCTCGCCCATGGGGCTATATATGGCTCCGGATCAGAAGGCATCAGGTCCCTCCTTGTTCCCTACCTCCCTAGTAGAGCCCTTCGGTCATCCACAAAAAATCTTCTTCAAGTGCCTAGATTTGCCAAAGCCAGATGGGGAGGCAAAGCCTTCTCCACTATTGTACCTAATCTCTGGAACTCCCTTCCTTCTGACCTGGTGGGACAGTCTTCTCTGGCACTTTTTCGTAAGGACCTGAAAACCTGGCTATTCCGAGAGGCTTATATCTAAGCCATGGACTTGGCGATTCTGAGACTTGTAATTTGATATTTGCATTGTCTGGTGCCTTGTTGCCCTTGGGCTAAGTTGCGCACTACAAATCCCCTTTCATTCATTCATTCATTCATTCATTCACGGAAAAAACGCCATGAGACGCATCTCCAACCAAGACCTCGCATCAGCTGCTCAACGAATCCTTGACAGGGGGCCTCGCAATGCTTCTCAACCAGGATTTAAGGTACTCTTGTCCAGCGGGCTTAATGGTTCCCTGTAGCCGGCCCATGCTCCATCACGGTCAAACCTAAACTTGTGACTTTGTCCCAGTTTTGTGTGACTATATAACCACAGTTGGTACTTTGTGCTTTTTTGGCGTTCTATTCAATAAAATCTTTAAAATTACATATCTCCAATTCTACTGATTTGGTTTTTGCCATTTTGGTCTTGTTTTATTTATTAAAGCTTACTCCATTCTAATTCGGCGTGGGGTTATTTTATGGGTTTTTTTTCACTTTAATATTATTTAAAGTGCCTCATAAATACTTTACACATTGCCTCCAAGTTAAGCCTGACTGCTCTGTGCCAAGCTACCAAAGGGTTGCGTCAGGTTATTTTGAGATTGCTTGTGATTTCACCCTGACAAGGATTGTGGTTGCTGCTTGCGAAGTGTTTCACCCCCTTCAACCAGTAAACCAATTTCTTACATTCTTCAAGTCATAGCAGTCATCTGTGTAATATCTCCTCTCACCGAAGAAAGAACACCAGTAATAAAACTCCTCAATGCAGCATGAATCGTTATTTAGATATTAGTTTTAAATATATTTTTTCTGCACACAGTAGGCTATCAGTTCTGAAAATTCACATATTTTACTTTTAAATAAAAAGATATCCTTTTCAAATTTGGAAACATATATAATTAAACCAAACAAAAGCTTTTAGCTCACTAGGTTGGCAAGGGCATAGTTTACTTGGTGAGGTTTGGGGAATGAGAATCTCACATTTCTCTACGAAAAGGAGACTACATGGTGGATGGGTGGGGTCACATAGGTTCAGTATGAACTGTTCGCATGTGGAGCAGAGTAAGTACTGATTTGCATTAGGTGGGTCTCTGGGGCTGGTTTAGAGTTTGATGGTAGGTATTCCATTGCAACAGCGACTGAGTCCCCTGCCCTCCAACCTCAAGGTTTAAAAGGCTCTCTGATAGCCCTACAGAGTTGGGGCATCAGGGGTAAGCCATCAGACTTTGTTCTGTATTTAGAGTATGCTTTTGATGTTTGATGTTTGATGTTTGCGCTCTGTCATTCCAGGGAGCATCCTGGCGCTTTGTCTTCATTGCTGACAAGTCGTACGGTGTTTCGACTGCATTAGGGTTACTTGAGTATAATTAGACCAGAGTTTTGCATTTTGATTCTGAGAGTCCGTAGATCCAGGTTTTTAAGGATTTTTTGAAAGTCTGTTCTGATGATATTAGACGGAGGTCTGTGGGGAGTGTGTTCCAGGCCTTGGCCCCAAGAACTGCCAGTGATTTACCCCCCTTGGTGGCAAGTTTAAACTTGGGGACAGTCATGAGATTGGCTGTGGCTGATCCGAGTTCTCTCGAGGGATGATACCTATGAAATCTGCTATTTAGGTATTTTGGGCCCCGTTTGTGAAAACACCTAAATGTGATCACAATGATTTTAAATAAAATCCGCTTCTGAATAGGAAGCCAATGCAGCTTGTTCAGTGAGATGTGCTGGTCGCCCTGACACTGAAGGCCTCTCTACTAGACTGAATGTCAGCTTTCCCCCCAGTCACATGTCAGTTGCACGTCATGATCAAGTTGCACGCACAAGTAGGGCAAAGTTCCAGCCTGCCATGCAACCCCCCTCCATGTATCCACCCACCTATGACTCACCTATGACTCATCAAGTGTACACCCTCATGCACGCCCACATGCTCTTATCTTCTTTTCTCTCTTGCTCTGCCTCGAGCGCTCCTCCTATGTACAAGATTGCACGTATAAATATGTAATCAGAAAATAATGTTTAGAAGACACTTCCTGAACCTTAGAGGTGATGGAACAGATTCTCCCTTAACTCGAGTTATTGGAATAAAGCCCTTTGACTCGGATACCACGGACTCTGCCTCTCATTTAATGCATGACACTTTGTTTATTTATAGAAATTATGACAGGGTAATATTTTATTTACCACATTAATCTGGCGCCCGACAGGGACATATCCCTTTCCCCACGCGCCGGTGACGTAGGTCCAGCCTTTGCCCCCTTCTACAGCCGTGACGGACTCCGAAGTGCACACGCAGCGGGACTTCCTGCTTACTCCCTCAGGCCCACGGAGGAGACGGACTGCGACCAGGCGTCCACACGAGGCGGTGAGGATCGCGGATCATCCCAACCAGAGCCCAACCCGTGAGAGAGCAAGGTCCGAGGTTCCGAAGGTCCACCTGTTCCGAGTAGAAGTAGACGTAGTATCAAGTATCGAGTTTCCGAGGCCTTCAAGTTCTGCTTCCCGGTGAGTACCACTATGGGGAACGCATAAAGTTCAAGACGGGTTCATTTATTTGAACACGGTAAAGACGTGTCATGTTATATGTACACGGTAAAGACGTGTCCGTTCACACGAACACGGTAAAGACGGGTCCACGGTAAAACGTGGGCACGGTAAAGACGTGTCTCATTTTTTGGGACCGGTATGACTGTGCTGTATTCCAGTGCATAAAGTTGTAGTTTTTCAAGTACATGTTTAGCTCTCTGTATCAGTTTGGATTGTATTTGTTTTAGTGTTTATATATTGTTTAGTGTGAAGGATTGTTGATTGTTTCAGTCTATTTTGTGTGTATTGTGTTTCAACATGCCACTGTTTTCGAAATTACGTCAAATAGGGACCAGGAAAGGTATATTAGAAGAGTCAGTTAACATCCCGCCTAGAGACACACCTGGTCATTTTATGTATAATAAGCACGGGCTAGACGCCATTTTGTTTTTAGACTTATGGGTAGACTACACGAAGGATTTGGAGGAGAAGTATAGATGGCCTGTCTCGGGAACATGGGATTCTGAATGCATTATGAGAGTAGAGGAAGCGCTATGGAAAAAGAAATCAAGACCCTCTCAGAAAGATGCCATTGAATTATGGCGCAAAGAGTCACATAGGAGAACAGAGAAAGAATTTAATAAAGCAGAGAGAACTATACAAGCAGCGGAAAAAGCGAAAGAAAAAGAACTGCGAGAGGAGGGGGAGCGGGTCAAATCAGAAAAGGCTGATAGAAAAAGAAATGCCGTCGGTACTGGCATTTATCCCGTCCTCTCAGAAGAACTAGCTAGAGTGACCCCCTCAGAAACACCCCGTAGGTCGCGAACACCACCACCTGTACCCTTTAGAGTATGTAGAATACAGCCGACAGCATCAGAGGCTTTTATTTCCTCCTATATAGAAGAGCCCGCACCGGACTACATAAATGCAGATTTCCCTCGGCCCCCATCGGCCATATAAGTTTACTGTGGAGTTCCTTGTAAATAGCTCCTTGTAAATATGGTTTATGAAGAGCATGTCCTTATTATAACTTGTTGAGTTTCTTGTGAATATGGCTTGTGAATAGCGCCATGTGGTTATGGTTTGTGCAGAGCATGTTATCATTCCGTTAGGCAGGAGAGAGCTGGATCTCTTTCAAGTGCTTGGAGAAAACGTTTTGAAGATGTGCGTACGTGTTATGTGATAACGTGGAGAGATGAGTTCATGACTTTCCCATGTACTGCAGTCATTGGGGAAAGATTGTGCTTCAGCTGCCAAAGGGTTAATATCTTGTATTGAGAAGGCAGTATTTGTTTTAACATGCTGTTTAACATGCATGGTTATGTGAGCTGACACTAAAAGTCAGTGAGTGTTTAGATGAATGATGGTTTGATTTAACTTCTTCATTGGTTGCTGGGTCTGCCTATGTGCTTTGTCAGCTTGCTGACTGAATGGTAACGTCTTGCATGGAGAGTAAAGAAGTGTTCATTTAACATTCTATTTCAAATGCGTCCGTGTGTTTGTGTGGGTTTGCCTTGGAACACTTGATTTAATGTGTTTGACTCAGAGGTCGGTAAGTTGTAAATAAACCAGTCGGATTGAGATAAGGGTTTGCACGGAGGGTGCTTTAAAGTTTTCACGGTTGAGAAGAAAATATAAAACAGACCCATCATAGAATGTGCTTTTAATTAGTGTAATGCAACCGTGTTTTTTTGTTTTAAATAAAAATGTGTTCTACAAAATATACATTATTATTTTTCCCAATGCCAGCTGCCCTTTAGAATAGCGTGTGACAGTTAATCCACTCAATTAGAAAACATGGCTTTTTGAAAAATGATGAATCTGGCCCTTTTAATAGGTAGAATAGAAGAGCTTGCACACTTAATTATGAAAATCTTGGTTCTGCAATGCAAAATTATGGTGTTTCACATGTTATTTTCAAAAAGTAAAATGTGATGTGTTTCCATGTCATGTTGTTCTGTTTCTTTTTTTTCCTTTTCAGCTAGTAACAATATTTTATGATATAATTATGTTAAAATGCTAGCATGTGTCTAAGTTACGAAATAAAAAAAATATATGTCCTTATTAATTACTGATTTTAGGATGCTTTTTATCGCGTTTTAAATTTGCTTCAGTTAAGTTAGAGAATGTTGGTTAGCTCTCTGGCCTGGGTACAGATATGTTTTGAATTACAGAGAATGTGTTTTTCGACCTTGAGGTGGCCTGGCTCCCAGGGAAAGATATTTTGTGGAGGAAGGGCTTTTCCCTCTTGGTGCGCCGAGCAGTGCCTGTCTTGTTATTATTGGCCATACTCCAATTCTTTTCCGCGGACAGGCTTCCTTCGCATGCAGATAAAGAATGCTTGCAATTTGACCAAGCTCTCTCTTCAGTAACTTGGCAGCTGTTCTTAGCTCTCAGAGTTTTGAAAGGGTGGAGGAACCGCCCTGTGGGTGACATCACGATGAAGGGGAAGGCAGTGTAGAGAAAAAAAAAACTTGATGAGCCGCGGAGAAATGTTTATATAAGGAGGGGGTCAAGTTGCTCTTCCTTACAGTCAGCACTGAAAGCTTCATTGACTTCAGATAAGGCATGCTTGCAAATGAATAGTTTTTCCCTCGTAGTGTAAACAGAATAATTGGCAGGGGTTTTGCTCTTGCAATGAGTCCTAGCATTTACAGTCAGGCATTAAAAAGACAGCTGGACAGTATTAGCATGCCTCCCGACACTGCTCTACTCCAGTACGTAGACAACATCCTGATTACAGCACGATCAGAACCAGAATGCGAGAATGCATCACTGACAGTTTTACACTTTCTGGCAGACAAGGGGCACAAAGTGTCCCCTTCAAAGTTACAATTCTGTGAACAGCAAGTGGTGTACACTTGCTGTCCAAGGAGGGTAGACAGCTAACACAAGACCGTATACAGCTCATTTCTAACCTTTCACAGCCCAAGACACAAAAGGAAGTACGGGCCTTCATTGGCCTCACTTCATACTGTAGGCAATGGATTCCCCAGTATGCCTATCTAGCCAAACCACTCATACAATTGACAACACAGGAGGCAGCGTCTTCGACTGTCCTCCCTTGGACACAAGAACATACCTTGGCATTTGAGGAATTAAAAAGAGCATTATGTCAAGCGCCAGTTCTAGCGACTCCTAGTTACAGTAAACCTTTTATGCTTTTCGTAACTGAACGGGATGGAACAGCGTTATCTGTCCTCACACAAGATCAAGACACACAAGGGTGGCTGGGCCCAATGGGAAAGAGGGTAGGCAGGGCCTCACAATATGAAAATAGAAATGTTTGCCTATGCCTCCAAACTACTTGAAGTACACACTACTTCCGGTACGAGTAAACCACAGCTTGTTAGTTTACACAAAACATTTTATGTTTTTCAATTTAGTACTCAGTTTACAAAAAGAAAAATCACAATAAACAGAACTAAGATCACTATCGACCTCATGTCTGAGCCATATAAAAATTCAAAAGAAATTAATACAAATGTGCAGTGAGCCGAACATGTGATAAATAATTAGAAAAGCAGTGACTTATTGACATATACAAACATCACATTAAATACATGGACCAAAAAAACTTTTTACATTTGTGAAACAAGGGCTCTTACAAACATTTAGGAACCCGGGGAGAAAATAGAAAACAGCGTTTTAAAATAGTTGTTAAACTCCCAAAACCTGAATAGGAACTAATCAGTTAAATTTCAGGAACATAGCCCGTTTCTACAATAAATGGCAATGGCCAACCGGCCAAACAAAGGAAAAAAAGAGTGCCGACGCGTTTCGAATCCTGATTCACAACTTGCAGAATTCTCATCAGGGCAGATTGGATCTAGTCCATGGGCACTATTTAAAATGAAACAAAACGAAAATATTTACTATCTAGCGGGTCCTCTAGCCATTAATCTCTGAACAGTACGATTACAAAACAGTTTGTACCTCGTGTGAATCCTGCCCACAGTCAGTTCTGGATTAGAAGAAATGTCGTCTGTGCTTGGCGGCCTACGCTGCAACAGAGTAATGGAGTGAATAAGTACTAGCCGGGTGCACAGGAAGGGATTGCTTGAAAGCCATTATCACTCGGTTACCTGAGTTTTTATGGAAGCTGAGCCACATCTTCGCCACTTGGGGTGAAGTTCCTTTATTTTCTGAAACATAGGGGACAGAGTGCGACTTAGTGCGCTGTTTACTCGCTGATTAACTAATCGCGTGTAGATTTTGGTGCATAGAATGAACCACTTACTTGTCACACAAGATCAAGCAGGAAAACACAAGCCTTGTGCTTATTTTTCTAGTACACTGGACCCAGTGGCCCAGGCTCTGCCTGCGTGCCTGAAATCGGTTGCGGCAACAGCCCTAGCCATAAGACAAAGTGACTCGATAGTGCTGGGACACCCCCTGACAGTACAGGTACCACATGCAGTGGAAGTTCTCTTAAACAGGACACAGACACAACATTTGACTATAGCGAGACTGACAGGATATGAACTGACATTATTTCAACCACACATAGAGATCAGACGATGTAATATTCTAAACCCTGCTACACTTTTGCCCTCAAGTACAGTAAATGCACCACCACATGACTGTGTGGAAATAATGAATATAGTGACGAAACCAAGACAAGACCTGACAGATATTGCACTTCCAGACCCTGACCTAACACTCTATGTAGACGGATCATGCATGAGAACGAGTGCAGGAGAATTAGTAGCAGCATATGCCGTGACCACTGCTACTGAAGTCATAGAGACACAAAGAATAGACACACTGTCAGCACAAGCAGCAGAGCTCATCGCTCTGACACAAGCCTGCATAAGAGCTAAGCACTTAAGAGTGAACATATATACAGATTCACAATATGCTTTTGACGTAGTTCATGATTTCGGAGTACTATGGAGGGAGAGAGGTTTCTTGACCTCTCATGGAGCCAAGATTCAGCACGGCCCGCTTATTCAAGCCCTGTTGGAAGCAATACATTTACCTACAGCCATAGCTATCCTGAAATGCAAAGCTCACACCAAAGTTACAGACACCATTTCCCAGGGTAATGACCTGGCAGACCGGACTGCTAAACTTACAGCCCAGACACCAACAGACACGACAAGGACAGAAGTACCATTACTGACAAAAAGTATGACAGTCAGGGATCCTTCTCAAGATGTACTCGACATACAGACACATGCCACTACAGATGAAATAAAGAAATGGACTGAACAAGGAGGGGTCCAGACTGACCAAGGTTGGATGACTAAGGGAAAAGGCACATGGTTTCTTCCAGATTCCATGGTACAAGTAATCATAAACACAACACATAGTCCAGCACACTTGGGAGAAAAGGCAATGATAGACAGTTTACAGAATATCTGGTTTAACAAGCACCTACGTGCAGCAGCGAAACAGAAAGTACGAACATGTATGATCTGTTGCCAGTTCAATCCAGGTAAAGGCATCCCGGTGGAACAAGGCGGATTTCATCCTCCTGACCACCCTTTTGAGGTCCTCCAGATGGATTACATCCAAATGGACAGATGTAGAGGTTACAAGTATGTCTTGGTAGTTGTGTGTGCACTATCTAGATGGACAGAAGCGTATCCTGTTCCAGATTATACTGCTGTGACAACCGCCAGGCAATTGGTGCGCGAATTCTTTCCCAGATACGGATTGCCCCGTGTCATCTACTCAGACAATGGTCAGCCATTTTCCTCTGAATTAATGAAACAAGTGTCTCTTCTGTTAGGATATAATTGGAAGTTCCATTGTGTACGACACCCTGAAGCAGCAGGCCTTGTAGAAAGACATAATCAGACAATAAAGACGAAACTAGCAAAGATTTGTGCAGAAAAAGGCGTGGATTGGATGGTAGCCTTGCCGGTTGCCCTCTTTTACATGCGTATGGTAGCTCATTCCAGAACAGGCCTATCTCCGTATGAAGTAGTTTTCGGTAGACCGCCAAATATGTGGGGTACGCCTATGCCTAAGAAAATAACTGATGTTGACAGTAACATGCTGACAGATTACCTGGCTTCCTTGATGTCTGCACTATTCTCTTGTCGTTCACAGGTTTCTGCCGCCTTCCCTGACAACACCCAGGTCGAGGAACACGCCATAGTCCCTGGTGATTTCGTCTTCGTGCGGAACTTTGATCGATCAAGCCCCCTTGAGCCACGTTGGAAGACGCCGAAGTTAGTGTTACTGACCACGAGGACTGCTATAAAGATCGAAGGAAGAAAAGGATGGCTTCACGCCCATCACTGCAAACGATACTTCGGACAATCTGGAACTTTTGAAAAGAATAAAGACATTAAAGAGATCAAAGACATTAAAGACTTTGCGCCGCTTGCGCCGCCTTTGCTAGAAAAGACTCCACAGCAAGAGTATAGGTCTAAGTTACGATCTAGTAAGTCAGACGAAGTTTAATTGTTTAAGTCCACTAGGTGGTGAATCGGTTAGACTAGATTTCTGACATGTATAAGATCGCATACGAGAATAGTAAGAAGAGCAAAATGAAAGAGAAATACTGCAAGATATTACATAGTAGATGTATAGTTTCTTTGATTATTCTTTTTTTTCTGTGCATCGTTATAATCTGTGTTAGTTTAATACTACATGTTTTCTTTCCTCCTCTTGCCTCACATATGCACTTTTCTCTTAACAACACCGTAGAGCATACATTCAGTGATCTGCCACCCCATGAACTGTCATATCGACTTGCCCTGCGTAACAATACTTTCATTCGAATGTTACACCGTTCTCATCAGACCAGCAATGCGACTGATTGCTGGGTATGTGGCCAACTCCCACCTTATCAAAAGACGAAGGGAGTTCTGCCCTTCTTCCCTTTACCGTTCTCCCACAATGGTTCGTGTGGAGCATGGTTTGCCTTAATGACCTCACTAGACAGAAAGTCCATAGTATACCAAGATGAATGGATATATGGAAACCTGAATAAAGTCATGAATAAGGCATGTTTTCCAGACAAAGACGGATTTCCCCAAAGGAAGGGAACCGATCTAGAAAATGAAGAGTACGAGCAAGGAAATGCATCCGTTAGTTTTGTAATGCTGAACGCTCAGCCCATGCAAAATATAGGTCCACCGTTTATTTCAGTCCTACCGGTAAACGGTGATTTGTGTGTTAGAAAGAAAGGCTCAGTACATATGGGACACAGCGAGTGTAGAGCTGTAGTAGAGTTTAACGATAAAGGACAGTCTTCTTTCAAAGCATCACGCCATACCTATTTCATTTGCGGTCAGACAGCCTATGTACATCTGCCCCCAGACTGGGGTGGGACATGTTATATAGCGTTCCTGCTGCCACCCGTCTTTCTGACCCCATCCCATTACCATCGAGATTCACGACTAGAGCATGTTAGACAAAGGAGAGAGACCAATGTCTCAGAGATCGATCAGACTGAAACAGCTTGGGAGCAATATACAGATTTCAACAAAGGATTCTTTTTCTTCATAGGTCCCGTCCAAAACAGTAAACTGATACGCAGGTTAACAAGAACTCTGGAACCAGTAGTGAATGTGACTGCTTCTGCTCTGGCGAATTTGACCCAGGAGCAGTCTACCATGAGACTTGTTGTTCTTCAGAACCGCCTTGTTCTTGACGTCATCCTGGTGGATAGAGGCGGGGCCTGTAGAGTGATCGGCTCCAGTTGCTGCGTTTTCATCCCTAATAACGCGCCATCTGTGTACGCAGCAATAACAAGACTCCACAAGATTGCTCATGATATACATCAAGACCCAGGCACATGGACTTGGTCCAGTTGGCTCTGGGGTGTAATATCGGCTTGGGGATGGAAAGTGTTGTCGTTCCTAGGAATGATACTGCTTATGATATTCGGCTGCTGTCTCTGTCTGCAGTGTGGCCCGGCCATTTGCGGCCTGTGTGCGACTGCCTGTGTACCACATCCACGTATACAAAGGATCAAAGATGAACAAATGATGCTGTATGATCAACTATACGGTCTCATGAATATAGATGTGTCCTGAAGGGTAAAGTAGGGGACAAGGAGGGAATGAGGAAAATGAAATTTTACATGACCAATATGTCCCCTGCGTGTACCCTATGTTTAATGTATGTGCATGTCATCCATGCATTTTCCCTTAAGTGGCCTGAACAAAGAGGCCTCTGCATTTACATCCTGCATTAGGATGCCAGTCATCAAGTCTCCCATGTAAGAAATATTAAGTTAGCATTTAAGGCCCATGTATTTGCATTGTGCACTTTTAAATAAATCACGATGAACCCGTTTTGTGGCTCAGCCTGAGCCCGTCTCTGAATTAAGGGTTTTTCATGGCGCAGACACTCTGAGAGCTACAGTTACGTATCGCTGACCTCGCATACTTCTGGCTCAGCCGAAAGAGGCCCAGCACGGGGTGCCAAGACAGTGTTTTGCAAAATAGTTATCTGCTTGTTGTACAGAATCACATTCCTGCCCAGTGAAGAAGGTAAACAGAACCCGTCTGCAGAGATAGGGCCTAGCCTTTCTGTCTCCATTTAAGTAAATTACAGAGCTTGCATCCGTAGAAAGCCCACGGCCCCCATGCAATGAACGAAGAAATATATGCCCTCTCTGGCTCTTAGTGATGAGCGACCCTTGCTTCAGATAATACATCCCCGGACTCAAGATATCAGATAATACCAGACGTGCTGGTCGCCCTGACACTGAAGGCCTCTCTACTAGACTGAATGTCAGCTTTCCCCCCAGTCACACGTCAGTTGCACGTCATGATCAAGTTGCACGCACAAGTAGGGCAAAGTTCCAGCCTGCCATGCAACCCCCCTCCATGTATCCACCCACCTATGACTCACCTATGACTCATCAAGTGTACACCCTCATGCACGCCCACATGCTCTTATCTTCTTTTCTCTCTTGCTCTGCCTCGAGCGCTCCTCCTATGTACAAGATTGCACGTATAAATATGTAATCAGAAAATAATGTTTAGAAGACCCTTCCTGAACCTTAGAGGTGATGGAACAGATTCTCCCTTAACTCGAGTTATTGTAATAAAGCCCTTTGACTCGGATACCACGGACTCTGCCTCTCATTTAATGCATGACACTTTGTTTATTTATAGAAATTATGACAGGGTAATATTTTATTTACCACATCAGGGCGGCTGATGCTGATGATCTTCTAGGCAACCTTAGGACCAGTCTCGCTGCCGCATTTTGAATAGTCTGTAGTTTGTGTAGGGTAGATTTTGTTACCCCTGCATACAGACTATTACAGTAATCAATTTTAGATGTTATTAAAGCAACTGCTACTGTTCGGCGGGCGGGCAACGGTAGATAGTCAAAAAATTTGCGTAGTCCTTTCATGATGTTAAAGCAGACAGCTGCTATTTCTTTGGATTGTTGCTTGAAAGAGAGCAGATTGTCAAATTTTATACCCAGGTTTCTAGTGGCATTGAGGTATTTTGGGCCCCGTTTGTGAAAACACCTAAATGTGATCACAATGATTTTAAATAAAATCCGCTTCTGAATAGGAAGCCAATGCAGCTTGTTCAGGGCGGCTGATGATGTTTTATTTTTTCTCCGCCCATCACCACAAGGATATACCTCGCTCTGACAGTCATAAAAAAAATATATAACCCCCAACTATCAGAGACAATTCAAATAGTAGAGGGCATTGTGTTTTTTAAAATTTTTTTAAAAACAATCTCCCACTTTGAAAGACAAATGTTTATGTAAAAGTTAGACAGCTGTCCGTCATTTTTGACAGAGTTGTCCATCGAACATTTCCTATATTAACAGGAACCTGTCAATGTGTAGAGATGTCCTTGAGTCGGAGGACATCTCTAAATTTGGTGGGTGAAGTAAAGACAGTCTGGCAGATGTAAATATCTTAGCCACCCTGTCTGCCTTTGCTCCATCTGCCAAACTCTAAATCAGGCTCTCTATCTAGTGTGGCACATTGGATGAAAAACATTGGTTCAGAATGGCACTACCAGTGATTGTCAGAGGTTAGACTATTTGCAAGCATTCATCCCATCGCCTTTTGTGTGCTTGCCAGCAGTGTACCAGATCACCTGAGACAGGCACAGGTTTCCAATCCTACTACTGCCAAAGTTTTTCTTTAATAAAATTAGTAAATTTGCATTCTTTCAAGGTGTACTTCTGTGGGTGTAGATTTTTTGGAAACCAGTCACTTGATATATATTTTACTCCCTGTTCCAAAAATGTACAAGTTACAAGTTAAAACCTCTTAGTGAAATCAGGAAAAAAAGGAAAATCAGTACGTAAATAGCAGACCTAACTCAGGTCCCCAGACCCTACTATGAAGACAAGAAAGCATTTATTCAGGGGTGTCACCACACCAACATTCCCCCTGATGCAGATAGGAGAGCTACTCACAGTTCGCTGGAGACCTACCTGTAGCTCATGAGCTCTGTGGTGGAGAAACCTAGCCTAGAGTTAGGGCTTGCATTGAGTTGGATTCAATGGTAAACATTTTCAAGCATAAATCTGACGGGGTCAAGTTAATGACCTCTTTTTCTAAAGATGTTCATTTCATGTTGATCCCAGTGCTTACAACTTTTAGTCCCAATACCTGAGCAAATTTATAGTGCTACATGTGAGCTCTAGTGCATTTTATTTAGCAAATATTTAGCCTTGTGACTTTTCAGTTCTAAGTGGTGTCAGGGTACATGTCCACTACTTTAGCACCCATGACTGCTCTGAGGTGCCTCCTGAAAGAAACATTTGCTTGCTCAAAAATACAGGACTACTACCCTCCTATCCCCATCCTTCTTTTTCTCAGCAATAGCATTGAATGGAGGTGATATAAAAACCTCCCGAAAATGTGGATCTAAGCCAACTTGCCCACGATCACCATACTTAGTTCAGACCTCCGAGGGCTAACAAACCACCTTGGCCAACATAGGGTAGCAATATAAAGTGCCCTGATACTCTTTGATCTTTAGACTGCATATTGCAATGTTGACCTGTTCTGTAATGGGGATTTTTTTTGAGCAAATAACGAAAATGTCATAATCAGATAATTGAATCGCCCACGCACCATGTGTCTTGTGGCATTCCTTCAGTATCAATAGTGGAGTAGTGTGGCTCACTGGTTAGAGGCGGCAGGCCTGAGAGCAGAAGTCAGCCTGGGACCAGGGTTCAATTCCCGACGCGGCAGGGTCGTGGACCTTGGTCAGCGGACTCGATAATTCTCGCTTCGGTGCTTACTCTAATCAGGGGTTCCACTCGGCAACTCTGGGCATCAGCTTGCCTAATCTCCACAACGGCCCCACCAATTCCGGGGATGCCTGGCTCCACCTTGGGGAATCCCAGCAAGGGACCATCCCACAGGGAAAGCCAGGACGGGTTCCCCAGAGTTATACAGCGCCGGGACGCCCCGTTGCTGGGGCAGCTGTGCGCTTTACAAGTATACTACATTTACATTTACATTCCTTTTGTTTCTTCTTTTCAATATCTACATATGCCCATGGAACACCTTTTTCAGCAACAATAAGGTCCAGATTTACGAATAATGCGCTGAGTTTCGTCCTAAAAGTGAGGCACTCCGGTGCAAAGTTTTGGGGTCGCATTTGAGTATGAAAGCTACTGAAGGTCATTCAAAGTTGCACTACTTTGCCTCAACGGGTCTTTCCAAGGGTGGTACCAAAAAACCACCCATAGTATTTTATATTAATCCCTATTTACTAACATTTTTAGACAATGATTTCCGACAAAACATTATGCCTCCTTGAGGTAGCGTAACCAAGGGAAATGTTTTAATTTTGCCTTGTTTTTTCCAGCTTTGCATGTGTGCTGCATTAAACAGCAGACATTCAAAGTGGGACAAGTTTTAAAAGTTAGTTTCCATACTAAAAGGATACCCTTACAAAACCCATGCTTTAGAGAACACACACATCCTTGAACTATGGCACAAGGGATATGTGCATTGGGCAATTGGCATCCAAACGTTTGCCAGTGCTGGGGGAGAGAAAAAATTTGACATATCTTAATAGATATGGTTTATCTCTTCGCTCTAACTTGGATGCAAGGTGCTGCAGCCAGTTTGGCTGCTGCACTGTGTTGCATCACATTTTAGTAAATCTTTTCCTAGATTTGTATGTTAATGACCCCAAGATCAATCTCAAAGTAGAAAATGGCTCAGGTCAAGCAATCAAAACCGCCTTGTGTTCCACTGGTTAATGCATAGGTTCCTAGTCATGAATGGCACCAAATTGATTCTAGTATTCAGAGATTCTGAGCCTACTTCACCACCCTTTAACTTGATCCATGCGTCAGCCGGCAGGTAGCCTTCTCATGTGCTCATGTGCATAGGATGGCTCCTGGCCGTCCAGACACATGGAGCAGGAAATTCCTCTGGTGCCCACACCAGAGGGATTTACTTCCCCTCCAAATAGCCTGGGAGCTAGGGAAGAGCTTTAGTTTCCCCTAGATGTCCGCAAGCCCAGGACCAAAAACACAGGTGTTCACCTATCTATCACAAAACAACCTGGTTTTTCAAGGGGTTCAGCTGCGTTTTTATTCCCGGGCTCAGCGGCCATCTGGGGAAATCTATCAAACCCAGATGTTTATGAAAACTAGACACCTAGGGGAGTAAGGTTC
The DNA here is from genome assembly GCF_964261635.1 of Lissotriton helveticus. Taxonomy (NCBI): domain Eukaryota; kingdom Metazoa; phylum Chordata; class Amphibia; order Caudata; family Salamandridae; genus Lissotriton; species Lissotriton helveticus. Next base: position 1,286,695,041 of record NC_136057.1, on the reverse strand, counting down.
AGCTTGCATGGATCTCCCAACATTTTCCTAACCAAAATCCCCTGCAAACCTCAAATATAGCTAAGAAAATCATCTTATCCTCACTTTTCTATGTGGGAAAGTGGTGGGATCACCGGGCAGCCACAAATCTCCAACCACCCAGCATTCCCGAGGTCTCTCGATAAAAATGGTTCTGCACTTGTGTGGGTAGACCTAGTGCCCACGACAGGAAATGGCCCAAAACGTACTGTGCAGACGTCTAAATTATCGATCACAAAACTACCTAGTTTTTTTAGGTCCAGGGAAGACATTTGAACATCATGGGCTGATTAGTCGCCTGCATGTTTAGCGCAGCATCTTGATTCTTTTAGATATGGCAGCTGCTTTGCTATGTTGGATCATGGCAACCTTCTTTCTTATCTGAAAAGCATATTTGGCTTGAAAGTAGATTATTCCTCCATAACGGCTACCAACAGGCGAAGTTTGGTATTTTCTACAGTCTTTCATTTGACCTGCAGTGAGCCTTGAGGTTCCTCCCTCTTAAGAGTTTTTTCAATACTGATAAGATACCCATCCCAGCCATCATCAGCAGCAAAAATGCCAGCTACCACATGTACTCCAACGGTGCACAGATCCACCTCAGGATCCCAAAATATCAGAAAAACAGTTACACAGTTGCTATTTGTGTCTCTCAATCTCAGCCCTGGATTACTATTATTGCCTTTGCTTGAATGGGAAAAAATGCTCCTCCTGAACCCGGGTTATCCAGGAGCACATTGACCGAAGTGGCCTTACTCTATGATGCTTACCCCACCCTCAAAGACTGTCAGAAATCTTGTGTTCATGTTATGTTATGTTATTTATATTTAATATAGCGCACTACTAACCCAGGGGCATCTTGGCGCTGTAACGGCAACATGTATCAACAAGTATCAGTGAAGGGGAAAAGAGTTTAGAATAGCTGAGCTTTAAGTGAGTTTCTAAATGTACAGTAGTTTGTACACATGCAAATGTGAAGTGGAAGCTTGTTCCAATAGTAGGGGGCAAGGTAGAAGAAAGCCTTTCCTCAACTACAAGTCAAGCAAATACACGGAACACACAATAAGGCTTTATCAGAGGATCTTAGACTATGGCTAGGTGTGTACGCTTTAATTTTTTGTTGCAGATATAACAGCTTTTTTCTTTTAGTGCATTACTGGTAAGACAGCAGATCTTAAAACAACACCTTTTTTCACTGGCAGCCAGGTCATGTTTGCCGTTATCACTAACCACACCCATTAAAACCAGGATCAACGTTTATTTTCACTTACATTGCCTCCTTTGGAATTCCCCCTTCTTTCAAATTCTCAACCAAACCGCCCTCTTTATTTTGCACATTGGCTACCACAATGGATGGTATTGTGGCATCCAGTAAAAAACAACTATGACCAAAACCTCACTTCCGGGTTTTTCTCAGTTGCTACAGATCTGATGACACAACCCAAGCAGGAGTTTACCTGGTGGCTGTTGGTCAGCGAAGGGTTCATTACTCTCTCTCTGGTTCCACAAGTCTTTAAATGGCACCTTTGAAGTAACTAGCACAGTCCCAGAGGTCCAGTTTAGGGGATGGTCTTTGTTTACAGAAATTTGAGTGATTTTGTTCTGACTGTTTGTCTCTTCCACCTGTTTTCATTGAACAGGTGGCACTATACAACTTCAATTTGCTGCACTAGCGCTTTACAAGTGAAATAAAAAAAAATACAGGATGATAAAATAACATCAAACACACACCAAAAGCAAAAATGTACCCATTATGAATTCACATGTCTTAGGCTTCCTGTAGAGTAGGCCAAAACGGGTTGGGTGGTGAAGGAGGCCGGAGCAAGAGTTCAACATGGGGGAGACATTGGTGAAAGGAGAAGGAAGACGACATGAGAGTGATGTGTTTTGCCAAGTGAAAGTATCAAGTGAAGAGGGGATGTGAGAGGATAGTGGTGAGGGGGTGATGCCATTGGGTAAAATGTGGAGTAGAACTGTAGGGATTAGGGAGCTACAGAGCCTGGGGAAGAATGTAGGGAGATGTGTTGAGGCCAAGGACCAAAGGTGAGTCATGGGTCTTGTTTATTTCCTTTGACATGAGCAGGACTATAATGATATTATACAAATATAATAGGGCTCGAAGAGCACTTTGTGATCTTTGAGTAGAATAGGCCTGTTTTGGGCTTCTTTCCTCCATGAACATTCTTTATGTGACTAGTTGTGATCCTTGAGGTGGTATTTGGCTGTGTTGTGCATTTGTGAGTGTTGGATGGCCATGTTTTAAGATTATCTATGAAGTGTGTCCGAGCGCACTTGGATTAGGCTGTTTCCAACTGATTCCTGTCAATAGGATAGCTGTGTGTTTGTCTGCTTGATTAGGAACATGTCACTGATTCTATTGTGTACAAACAAATAGACAACAGGAGAGAGACATTATGGCAGGTCAGCTGACTTGCCTAGTTTCTTCTACCTTATGTGGTTGCCAGCCACTTGGGAATATGTGCTTGTGGAAGGAAGAAGACCGGCTGTTCTTGGGATGACCTGACTTGATCTGTGACATTCGCTCATTCAAGTGACTGATTGTTGAGACTTCATTTTAGCAATGTATAAGAAATACCTTTCATTTACTGGCTGTAGTCCCAGTGCCTTATGTGTAATTCCGATGCGCAAACAAATGATGGAATAAATCATACATTCTCCCCCAGTCAAAAGATCTGGCTTAAATACATCGTTCTCCTTAATCACTGTGCCACTGGTTTCAAGCTAGCCTGGCTGATGAAGGGTAATACCCAGAAACCGGTCCCAGAATGCTTGTTTCCGGTCCTGGGAGGACGTGGCTTGGCAGATCGGTCTGGACTGTGGCACAGGGTCAAGGGTCAAGACTGATTTGTATATGGTTGGGTCTAAACTGGGGTGGCATGGTGAGCAAAAGAACGATGGATTTAACCCAGACTGGGGGTGAATGTATGATTTATTCAGCATTCCATCCATCATTTGTTTGCGTGGCACTTTTGTTTAATTCTGGCAAAAAAACAAATGCAATCAGAATTTCATGGCTGCAATTCACAAAAAGCTGTTTTTCAGTATCTCAGCCCAGTCGTCAGTTATTTCCTCTTAAAAGAAGGATACAGTATTGCTTTGGAATACAGTTTCACCCAGTGGCGTAGTGAAATTTGAGGCGGCCCCCCTGCAAAATACATGAAGCCGCCCCCCTCCCCAAACCCAGTCAAAAGCTCTCAAGCCAGGGGCCCATCGCCCGTGCACAGTGCTGGAGGGCTCCCACTCCGCAGGAGCTGCGGGGGCTAATGTTATGCCACTGGTTTCACAGCCTTTCACTTAGGAATGTTATATATGACTGCTCATTTCCATCACAATAAGGGCCGTGGAAACATAACCATACGACATAGACTAGGGTTCACTTTTCGTTTTTAGCCACCAACAATCCAGCCATGTCTTTTCATTCCTGGGTGGGTTGGTTTAGGGGAGGCCTAGTGACAATTGATTCATTTAAAACCTTTTTATTATCACCATGGTTGTAACATGTCGCACTTTGGGCCGTTCACCTCTGTATCATTGCACCTAACAAACGTCTCTGTAATTTAACAAACCACCGTGATACTAAAACTGTTAAAGCAAATGTTGTAATATGAGATTGACAGTTTTTTGGTTAACAAAAGGCACTTACATCCATCTGTGTCTTCACACTAGTTTGTCGTTTCAGGGGATGTGCCTAAACATATGAGTAAACTTGACACTTTCTCTATTACTACCTTATCGCAATGTGAACCTTAAACTTTTTTGTTATTGTACCTAGACACCGTTTCTGTAATTGACCGTATACAGTACCTAGACACCGTTTCTGTAATTGACCGTATACAATATTTAACAATAAATTTCACAAAGTGCCAAAAGCAAATTAGCGAATATTCTTATTTAAAAGTTCACTATTACAAATATTCGACAATGCTTTGCTATCGCTGTATTCATTATAATTAAGTCTCAATAAAATATGCCTTCAGAGATCTATATTTTAAAATACACATCCTAATACCAGGATAGTAATCCCTGAGGCTACTCATGTTTAAAAATAACATATAATATCTTTAACATTTTTGCCCTTACTTTATTCTTATAAAGTTTGCAGTCAGTAAAAATCTGCTTACGCCAAAGACAAAACATTTTGAGAAATCAGTTTTTAATATACTCAACAGATCATAAACTTTTCTAATATTCATGGTCTGCCTAAGGGTTGTATCCACTTTCTTCTGGGGTTTGTACATTTAGGACAGAAAAATAAGACATGAGCAATATACTCCCTGGCCCTCAGATGACACAGAGTACAGTTAGAATCTTTGTCTCCATTCCGTTGCTGTCCCCATTTTGATGTGAAGGATTTTATCTGTAGCATACCATACCCGAATTTCAGGTATAACATTTATGCCAGTTGGGGTTCAATATCGTTCAAAATGGTTCTAAATAAGGAGTTGTTTTCGACATCAAGTATTGCCGCTCTTCCTTTCCAACCCATTAGAAAAATGACTTTGCGTTTCCTCGGTTACTGAACAGGCTCTAAAATAAGTTGAGGTAATAATATATTTTTACTTCATATATGACATAGTTACTATAGGGATTGTACTTGTTCTTTTCAGTAATTCCAGATACCCTTGTCTAGTTTCACCCGTTTCTACATATTGAATTGTTGTTTACACATTCAATACGGGCAATTAATTGGTGCCGCAAGTCCTTCACCTCTTTGGAAATTTGATAGGTAAGAGCGTTCTCCCATAGGCTCGAGGCCAGGTTATTAGTCACCCTGATTTGAACTAAATCACTTGATTAATGCTTGGCAAGTTTTTGCTCAGTTTCGCCCGTTTACAAAGATTTTTTCACCTCATCACCACTATCCATGTAAGCTGGTTATTGCTGGGTGCTACCATACGCACATCCTTCTCCCAAATAACTAGGTAAGAGCTTTGCCATCCCTTCCTTAGCTCTATTTGACTACTAATGATAATTGAGTCACTGGTTATTTCTTTAGTTATTAACACAATCACTCATCGTTTATTTAAGGCGCTTGATATATATTACAAAGTGCCTCATTCCCTGGTCTAATTGGTGACAACCCACTTGGTGAGTACCTTCACTTACGGACCCTTGTCAAAAATATTTCTTACTCTTGTCGCTGAAACATGCCTGACACATTTGAATGAATTCCTCTATAGGCTGTTTCACTGTCCTGAAGAAGACCGCCATGACGCTCCACGAGCTGCGCTTATTTCAGGGTTGAAATGTCGACAATCAATATCTGGCTAGTCCCTTGGAGTCTCTAAGCTGAAATTAGAATAAACATTGATACCCATATAGAGACATTGATTTACTAGTATACTGGCCTCATAAAAGAAATACACCTTTTTTAAGTTTTGTATATATTAAGTTGTCCTGTCTTCACTTGTGTATAAAGCACCCATTCACCAATGTCACTTGAGCACTAATGTCACTTGTATATACTGCCACTTCAGAAAACAGTTTTTCAAAGTCTAAAACAGCCATATGAATTATCCAGTCTTTTTGAGAAAGTAAAAGATTCATGACTTTGCAGTTATCATTGGCTCTTGGTGTGTTTCAGCTGCTTTTTCTTTGCAATGTTGATCTTTAAATTACTTCTGGAATGAATTATGCAAAATGTAAAGTAATTTCCTTTACCCGACAGAACCACTGTAGCTTTTTTGTAAAATGATTGGTTGGCACTGTTTGTTTTTGCCAAATCTGCTTCGCAATGTCTGTGGGAGCAGGCCATTACCGACTGATAGCATCCACGATCCGCGCAGGTAAAAGCGGTGGGGCAGTGGGGCCGGGTGAGAGTGGATTTTGACAGACTATGACGAGGGAAAATGAAACAAATAATACATTTTTCCTCATCATCATCCATTGAAATGTCCCCCCCACCCGCCCGCACTGCCCTATCACTCTTACCTGCATGGGCCGCGCGTGGCTCACTGATAGTTATAGTGCCGCTGATGCTCTAAGCATGTAATGATCAGCCTATCATACTTAAAATGAGGAGTAAAAGCATGATTACAATTTGGTCCTAGAAGAAATCCATCAGCTTAGAGGGAAAAGTGTTAAATGACAAGGATAACCGATTGGCTTAATGTCTTCAAAAGACCATGCCTACAGCTGAGAATCCTCTGGATTTAGCACGTCACAAATCTGAGGGATTTCCATTCCCTACATCAGGCCCTAAGGCTGCAAACTGGGCCAGACAACAATTACTTATGTTAACAACTTGATCCAAGGTTTTAAGTTCGATGAAAAAAGTGTTGGGTCTCTATAACTAGGAATCCTTTCCAAGAGATGTAGCTGGTTTATAAAATTAAATGTGTGGATGAAAACAAGGAACATCCATGGCTTCCCAAAGTGTACCACCCACCCAGTAATTCTGTGACTCTCTGGGAGCTTTCTAAACATTTCTCAAAGTAACAGCAGTGCTTAATTGAGCCAGTGATTTCCAGTGCTTGGCACCAGCACTTTATATCAACACGCACTTATTACAGCCCACCACATGGTGGCCCTGTTTCTGTAATTTTGTGATGAGCATAACAGTTCTTTAATAATTCGATTAACATTAAAAATGACTGATAGCTGCCACCCAAAGCCATAAGAATAGCTTAGATGGCAGGTGTTTGTCATGTTTAATTTAGTAAACGTCTGAATGTTCACACTTGCTGGAGTGTGATGGCTAGTATTTGTGTTTTACTATCATTGGAAGTGCTGGTAATGGCAATGGGGTATGCAAGCTACAATGGCCCCCTGACAAGGGCCCTGACAATTATTTTGTTACAAACTAAGCACTGAGTTACAGACATGCATGTAAAACTATCCAAAGCTATTGGCAAAGGTAATGATTGTTAGAAGTATCAGATAAACCATTAAAACAGTGAATTTGTTGTGAATAATTTAAATTGAAAATGTTTCTATTCCGAATAAAACTTTGTTCAGGTCTGTCCAATGGAAAGAGGTCTCCACAGTGTTTCAATCACTGTTGATCTGTTTTTTAATCGCTCTTTTCTCTGCATTTACTGTTAGACACTTACACCCATTTTCTCTTGAAATCTTTAAGAAATTCTCCATATCTAATATCTCAGTTCTTTCTCTTCAACCCTCTATTTTCCTTTTCTCCATGTATGTACTGCCTCCTTGCATCTAAATAATTTCACCACTCCCTTCATACACAAAACACAAAGCACCCATTAACCTGCAAGCAAAATAATTTGTACTATGTACCTCCTTCACACAAGATGGAGCTGGAAAATGTAGCTCAAAATAAGTTCCTTATTTTGTGCAAATATTAACAGGAGAAGGCCTGAGGAATGAAATAATAGAAAGTGTGCCTTTTCTTAAAGGTCTTGATTTTTTGTAATAAGAACCAATTTCTATCGTAATTACAAAGTCAAGCCAGACAAGGCCTCATTTATTTTTTCTACTTCTATCTTGCCTTTCTTTTAACCTTTTTCTTAAATAAATAAATGCCTATAGCAGATGACACCTGGTGCTGTATTAAATAAATAATTCACATTTGGCTTCATTAAACATGTCATCTTTGATAAATGTGTTGACTTTGAAAATGTATTTATTTCCTTTCTAAGCTACATGTTCTCAACCTATTTAGTAAGATTTTAAATGCCACATATTCACAATAATGCATACTAAACAGTGTATTAAAACAATGGTGTATGCAGGAGAATGTGAAGCTCATGACAATTTTGGTAAAAGTCACAGCTAAAATGTTTCTGCTTTAGAATAGTTCATTGTCACGCAGTTGAGTTCTGAATAGCTAAGTAATTAAGACTGCGGGAACTCAGAGTGAATTTAACACATATGAATGTTATGAACTAAGCAGATGTTCTGTAGATAATAGCTTGCCGACTTCGTACTTTTATCGTTGGAATGAAGAAAGAAGCAACAAACCATTGTACAACCCTTTTTTATTGGTTTGAGATGACCTAACACTAGCATTGATGGATACATGTGTTTCTGTATTTAATGCATGTCTTCAGATTTAGAATCTAGAGAAAGCTCTTCCATCACTTTTCCTTAAAGCACGCTCTTAGAGCTTTATGCTGCCCAGACTAGTCCAGGCTAATTTCTTTTTAGGAGTTTTTTATAGTGCTGGCCCGACCTCCTGAGGATATCACAGTGCTTTACATGCATTTTTCAAGGCATTTTAGAATAACAGTGATTACAAAATATAATATTGTTGAAAAAATGGTCAAAGCATTTTGTGTAGAGGAACAAACATACTGTACAACTCAGGAGAGAGGTTCCAGATGAGATACAAGTTGGAGGCTAAACATTGAGGAGGGCAGTGTTAGGTAACATTGGTTATAAAATGAATTCTTGTAGAAATACAAACAAAGCATTCCCTGTAGAGTAACAAACATGATATACAGCTCAGGGAAGAGATTTGAGTTGTGTGGTAAGCGCTGGAGCCAGAAGGGTTAAGGTGTTGATGTATGAGAGGATCTTTTAATTGCCTTTTGAAGCTTATGAAAGAGGGATTCTTTCTAATATATACTGTGACGGAGTTCCAGATTTCGGGGGCATAGTCTGAGAAAGAGTGTTCTAGAGCTTTTTGTTTATGTTTTTGGGGGAGGATGAGAAGCAGAGTGATGGTGCTCCTTAGGTTTCTTGTCTGGCCTGCCTTTGTGAGCTCACACAGAAGGTAGAATGGTTTCCCAGTGTGAAGGACTTTGTGAGTGAGGCAAGCAGTTTTGAAGCAGCAACGGGTGGGAGGGGGAGGGAGGGCTTGATTTTGTGAAGGAGTTTTAGGTTGTGGAATGCACTCTTCCCATTATTTTTTATGTGTGGTGTCACTCCCAGATTAGGGTTCAGGGCCCAGGAATTTGACAGAGTCACATAGAGATAATTTGCAGTTAAAAGCGTTAATGGTTTTTACCCAATCTTTGACCTTGGTGGACTGCTCATTGTTGGAGAGGAGAAGGATTTGTTCTGTGACCCTCCTTTTTTACTTAGCTTTTTGATCTTCTTCACTGTGAGCTACTGCTGGCGGTGATCTCAAGACTCCGCTGAGTTTCCAGAACTACTCTTCTTGAGGAGTTCAACTAAAATGTGATTCTATTTCAATGCTCCTTATAATTGTCACTCTTTTCTGAAAGGAATCTTTATAGGTTCTGGTAGGTTAGTATTTGCTAGAGTAGCATCGGTATTTAGTTAATAGTTTCATTTAATGGAACACACTGTAGTGTCATTGCTTGCCCCATACCATTTATTTTTCTTGATATCTGAAAACGGTTTATCTAATTTCTAATTTTGAATAAATATACCAAAAACAAAATACTAAACTTTAATGACGAATAAAGGTTTTGGAACTATTTTCAAACTCTCATTAATGACTAAACATAATAAATAGTGTCTATTGAGATGATTGTGATGTATGCTTCATTATAAAAGGGTGGCAATGATCCAGACAGCCTGAAGAAGAACAAGGCACAGCTTGGAGACCACCTTTGTAAGTCAAAGGTTGAACTGTTTCAATTATAAAAGTATTTACGCACCAGCACACACTTTTCACACAATCACAATTACAATAGACACATGTGACCATTGCTCTGTGGGATCTTCAGAGACACTTAGGATTGAAAGAGCATGTGTTCTGAACATCTGCATGATCCACTAATAAATGGAACTGTGAGAATCTTGCACTGTCTTCTGCCTCATCTTGAGAAAACTGTAAATTGTTGTTCATTAAACACACCCACCCATAAGCTGATTTCACACAGACATCCAGAGACAACTCTTTTCACATTACACACTATACTACAAACTATACTAGTGTCTAATGCTGCATGAGAAAAAACAGTACGGAAACACAACATCTTGGAAAAAACTAACACTATTATGGATGCAAGATTGAGGAAAACATGAAATACGAAAGGGAACTAAGTGACTGATGAGAATTACTTTAATGGTTTTTATAGGTATTGTTCAGAAATTGATCAGTGTCTTTACCTGTAGAGTTTAAGAAATAAATATTGGATGAGAAAAAGGCCCTTTTCAATGTTAGTCATTAATATAGCCTGATCTGAGACCTGCAGTATATTTTTTCTATTGAACATTTATTATTTTAACAATGATTTTTTAAACTTGATCTATTATAATTATTCAAATAATGCTGAAACTTTGAATATTGATTAACTAATTTTCCATGGTTGGTGATCATGGCTAGGCCCTTGAGCCTTGGCTAAGGACTTGCATTGAAAAGCCAAAGACTTTGAAAGAAATAAAATACAATTCATCACAAAAAGAGAGGCAGATGTATTTTTTAAATAACCTTTGTAATCTGGAAATGTAATTAAATATATTATTACTTCCATAGAATGTGTTAAATGTTATTTAGTTGTAAATAAAATATTCTTAAAATGTAGTATTCAATTATGTTTTAATTCTTTATTTCCTTATTTGTATGAATTACAAAGTTGTTTGTTATTTTAAATACATATGACATGAGTATTATTAATTGATTTTGAAATATCTCATTTTTCATGCATAGCTTTTTAATGCTTTCTTTGAACAACACAGGTACAAAAATGTTTACAATAATATAAATGATCAAAGCAATAAGAAATGTTAAGCAACATTCAGTGATACATACAACATGAATGCAGATTAAACTTAACAAAACATCATTTTCCAAATAAACAAACCAAAAATAAGAATAAACTCCCTTAAATAAAAACTTTTATATGAAAATCACCTATACACAATTATATCAATTATATACAAAAAAAGCACTCTAATACACTAATAATAATGATTATGGTCCTGCGTTACTCCAAGAGACAATGTAGTAAAGTACTCCATTGACCTGATGGAGTACCAGTCACCTGCATGCAGAGTTGTTCACCGGCCGAGCTACCAACTCTTAAATTGGCGGTAACTGCCATCATGACGGTTCCTGTCAATGTATTAAAAGTTTGATGTAAGGCTCCGCCAACATTATGGTGTCGTCCTTTGGACTTTTAACCTGTTTTTTTATCTTCAAGTCCAAAATCCCAAAGCAGGATTTTCTTTTTGAAATGTAAAAAAAAAGAATGCCCTCCACACCATGGGAGGATCATTTTGCAGTTTTTACTACAAGGTTTTATCTGGGACTGATGGAAAGTGAAAACTGGCCATGTGACTGTCTACTCTAATTTGGGCGTGCAATCAAATGGGTAAACCTCACAAGGCACTTACTTGGTTGGGCTGTCAAAGGTGTATATCAGTGGTGCGGATGGAGTAGTCCCCATCGCTGACATACTGAAATCCACCTGTCTCTAAATGAGGCGGGTAGAACTTCAGTGTGGCAGAGATGGTATCCCATCATTGTTGGGAAGGAGTTCACTCTCTGCCAAACCCTATATCAGGGACTACTTGATAACCAAAACTAATCCACGGAGTATGAAAAATATCCAGCATGATAAAACAAACATCCCTTACCCAACCCCAATATTTAACAATGAAAAAAAACAATTAAATATCACTAATTAAGAAATGTAAACTCGTTGACCAGTTATGAATAGTGTCCAACTTGAAGTCTGACATTAATAAACGAATGTCTTATAGAACTGATGTTGGTGGCAGTGTTGTCATTGGAGCAGAACTTTCTTGGCTCTGTTGTCTTATCGTTTTTGCCTGAAGATTGACTGAGACCATTCTTCTAAATCCTTTTGACACTATTTCCAGCCTTGAGTATCTGGTTTTCCTGACAGTCTTCATGATAACCAGGGGGTTCTTCTTTTATCCATACTTGCTCTTAGGGTTAAAAAATGAAAATCTATTTAATAAACCTCAAAACATTCTTATTGGTTTCATTAATGTATTGAACACGCTATATTTCATTCTTTTCTAAGACAAATATTCTAAAAAAAAATTTATTACAAGATCAACCTTTAATACAAATACTTTATTTACTAGTATCTTACATAAAGGGATCCTGGAAAAAAAACATCTGTACGATTCGTATCCGGAGCCCTCTCCGTACGAATCGTAAACATGGCGTATGACCCGATGAGTACGATCCGGACCGGGGTATGAGGACGCGATTTGTACGGTGCACGTCAGGTAAGGGTGATTCGTACGGAAAAGCACACAATCACATACACACTGTACGGTCCGTACACCCTATGATCGCAGGGGTATGGTGCGTACCCCTGCGATCTTGGGGTGTACGCACCGTACCCCGCGATCGCAGGGTGTACACACCGTACACCCAGGGAACATGGGGTATGGTGCGTACACCCCATGATCGCGGGGTACGGTGCGTACACCCCATGATCGCAGGGGTACGCACCTTACCCCTGCAATCATGGGGTATACATACCGTACCCGGGGGGGCTGTTCCGTACCTGTTTCTAGGCGAACTCTGCTTCTGCGGATGTTTTCGGCTCCCGTAGAAAAAGCGTCGTACGGTGCATACCCGACACAAATCGTACTTGCTGGGTCGGAGAAACCAGCCGCGAACTGTACAGATGTCGCGTACAGCGCGTTCCGAGGGAGATTCGTATGGGGATTTGATTTGTACGGTCTCTGTATGATTCGTACGGAGTCCAGCTCCTGGTACAAATCGTACTTCGTCATACGTACGGGGGACGTTGCAGGGTACGATTCGTAAGGGGAAAACACTCCGTACGGCTATTCGGAGTGGTTTTTCCCGAATCGGAATTGACCCCAAAATGTTTGAAATATCAATACTACATGGCCAAAGGGATCTAAGATGTTGTACATTTATAATTGGTAATACAGTACAGAGGAATTACTTAAAACATACATGGTAGTAACTCTGTATCCATCTTCTTTACAAATAACCTACATAAATAATTTTAAAAAGTAGCTGCACAAATACCACAGAACACCTAAGTTGTAAATTATATATACTTAGTTTCTTATCATTATTATATTATTACAAACAATGTTAACACATTGGCCAACATTTATAAAAAAATACAAATGATAAAATGCTTATTGTTCTTGTGATCTTAGTTAATGTAAAGGTTGTCAATTATTTTTTCAAACGGAAATAGAAAAACAAATGGTTTACCATTTAGACACTTTTTAATATTAATGTAAAAAGAAAGTCACTGATTACACAGGCCCCGGTTCACAAAAGTTCTGAGACAAAATCCTACCTTTAAAACTTTCGGTATTCACAAAAGGCATTTAGGAGTAGTAAATGTGGGCATTTTGTCTTAAGTTTTGGTCTTAAGACACAATTCTTACTTAAGGTAAACTTAAGTTAAACTTAAGTTAGGATTTTGTCTTAAATTTGTCTTAAGTTTTGATCTGAAGACAAAATCCTAACTTAAATTAAACGTAAGTTAAACTTAAATTCAACTTAAGTTCAATTTAAGTTAGGATTTTGTCTTAAGACCAAAATTGAAGACAAGCTTCAGACAAAATCCTAACTTAAGTTTAACTTAAATTAGGATTGTGTCTTAAAACCAATTTAAGACAAAATCCTAACTTTGCTACTCCTAAATCCCTTTTGTGAATACCGAGAGTTGTCAATTAGGATTTTGTCTCAGATTACTTTTGTGAATCGGGCCCACAGTCCATATCTTTACATTCTAGAAAGAAAATGCCTTCAATGTGCACCTGAAAGGTTTAATATGTGCATGTTATACGGCTACTACAACTAATCTATCTGCCATATCCCGGCTTCCACCCTGCCTCGGTTTTTCTTCTCTGGGATTATGGCAATAGTTTAATTATGACTCATATTGTACGTTTTGCCTGATCTATCACATGCCAATATCAAAATACATTTTATAAACCCTAGTTTTGCGCCTGCCCATTTGTTCAACTACCCAGACATTTAGCCACGTGCCCACTCCGTCCTGCTTCCTGGATGATAAATGTGTGAAGTGGCACTTCTGTGAGGATATCCGCATTTTCTGTGGGTGCTTTACTACGACATGCATCGTCTGCAGTCCTGCTGCTGCATTTTTCTGACAGCTGTAGGAAGAGTTCTTGTGAGAATGGAAAGTGGTCCTGGCACAAGCCAGGATCACATACTGAGCAGGTGGACAGTTACTATGTCAATGTAGTAGGCCTGCCAAGCAATCTTTGAATGGCAGTGTAGAAATGCAGAGGCCAGTATCCTTTGGGCAACAAGATCACACATGGATCTAATTTATTCTGGCCAATGTGCCTTAGTCCATGCTGAAATTCATCTGCACACTATGGCTTCATATAGTGCTTCTTCTGGGAAATATGCCTTAATACAGATGGCACACTTTTTTTCATCACTGCCCCAATCAGCGTATGGGACTCTTCACCTACATTTGTCATTGTTCCTCTAAGTAACCAATGTTTAAGAGACTGTAACCTCCCAGGACAGAGGTATATGGGTCATCTTCTGCAGACACCCAATTCTGGTAGCACAACCTGCTCTGGTGCCACAATGCAGCCCTGTGCTCCGGAGCATTTACTCTTTACTCCTCCTGTAGATTTGGCTATAAGCAGGAAGGCAGGTTTCTATATGATTCCTGACCAGCATAAAACATTGCAGAATGTGATTATACTCAAGAGATTTGCTTTCAACTTTGTTGTTATGGCTGTCATGTAGAAAGCAACTCTGGTTGCCCAGCCTTCCTCTGATTACATTTATGAGCAAACTCTGATTCATTTATTTAAAAAAAAAGTGACAGGACCCTCGTCAGAAAGCCACTGCAGCTTGCACTACCCATTGCCTCTACCTGTGCTGCCAATGACAGTACAAACACACCTACTAACCATCATGCTCCTACATGTGTGACAATTCAGACTATTCTAGACCACCAAACCTATAAGAATGGCTTGGGTGGCAAGGAGCAGTCATTTTAGTGTAAATTGAATTATTAAACAATTGTTGATCTTATCTGTAATTATGACAAACATTGGCATCATGTGTCAGACTACCATAAATGCTGATGCCGGCAAGTAAGTGCGGGTACCGAGCACTGGAAACCACAGGTTCAAATTAAGCACTGATACACACTACATTAACTTTGCACCAGACCCAAAAACTAAAACCTGAACACAAATTGGAAAGGTATATTATGACTTGTAAAATGACAATACAAGTGTTTAAGCTTTTCTAAATCATCATGGATAATATTTCATCAGCTGTGGGAAAAAATGAATTAAACATTTATCATAAATATGAAGTACTAAGAGGCTGATTACGAGTTCTGAACCTGTGTTGGTGGTCCACCACCATATTATGATTACAGCAGTGGGACTGCCACAGGCCTCGCTGCAACCGTTGGGGATCATGGATCCCATGGTGTTGGCGCTGCGGTGCAGGGAGGAACATTTTGTGCCCCACTGTGTTCATTCATCCCCTTTCCTGCACGGCATAGACTGTACAGTTCATGCCGTGCAGGAATGCTCTTTGGAGCTACCATTGCGGTGCCTTTTTAATGGGCACCATCGTGGGACCAGTAAAGCACCACCCACTAGGCAGAAGGAAACTTGCAATCTGGTGGATGGTGTCAGTATGGCTTTGGCAGCGTTGGAGCAGGGCTTTGGTATGGCGGCCGCTCCCACACCGCCAAAGTCGTAATTATGCCCTTGGAGTGTTGGTTTCATTTTCAAAAAGGACTACTTCATCTGCTTCAAATAGAATTGGTACACCTATAAAGTATAATGTTGAAAGTAATTTTGAAATTGTAATCTATGTATCATGTTAAGCATTTTAGTTTATTACAAGCAAAGAGTCAAATCTATTGTTTTTTAAAAAGATATATTTTAAAAATTTACATTAAATATTAAACACTTTAAAAAAATGTTTACGAGTTAAACAAATGTTAAACTTTGTTATTGCTAATAAACATACATTTTGAGATGTCCACAGAAATCTGACATTTTTTTAATCATTACCATTAACGATATAACAATCACTATTCACATAATTATTGAGATAAAAATAATGCTCACAAAGATCACTGTTAATTTTCATGCGAAGGTGGCACTGAAAGACTTCCTCCTTGGCCACCACACCTGCCCATCTATATTGAACCTGCTGCACTTTTCTTTTAACATTGCCGAT
This sequence comes from Lissotriton helveticus, assembly GCF_964261635.1. Classification (NCBI taxonomy): domain Eukaryota; kingdom Metazoa; phylum Chordata; class Amphibia; order Caudata; family Salamandridae; genus Lissotriton; species Lissotriton helveticus. The sequence continues at coordinate 1,286,678,954 of NC_136057.1, read as the reverse complement.
GTCACATAGATGGAGTGCAACCCTTTCCCACCTCTGTCTCTTTTTATTAAGGATTTATCAGTGGACTACCCTACCTGTACTCCCATCTACCCCTAACTGAAATTTACGTGGAGAGTGCCTTCACTGGCTGCCAGATGGTGATTGGAGGAATGAAGGAATTTTCTTGGTTGGTAGGGAGTAATGAGAGGTCTGTTAATGGCCAGTCCCCAGTAGGTCCTATGGGTTATACAAAGGGCCTTAAATTTAACTCTCGCTGCAACCGGTAACCAGTGGAAGGTTCTGAGGGCTTGTTTACTAGGGACTCAGATCCAATGATATCAGTGCCATTGGTAATAAATCCTCTTTGTGCTGGATCCTTGTGTGAAATACATCACTCATAGCCACAATTGCAGAGGCCATATTTACATTTCAGTCAGTTGTATGAGGTTCATGGTGCAATGCTTGATTATAAATAAATCCTTTTTTTTAAAAAAACCCTGTAAATTTGTGTATTATAATATGGAATTTCTGATAAAGAAGGAACTATATAGGTAGGTTGATTTGTACTTTTTAAAAAAACATGTAGATAAAAAATGAAGGTTCACAGTGTGAAATTTCAAATAGATTTTCTTTGCAAAACTAATAAATTTCAGAGGATACAAATTTGTAAAGGGTAACTGGACTAGAGGCTTCCATTTACCAAGTAGGAGGTTGACGTGTCTAAACAGATGCTACAGAAAGAAAAATATATATAAAAATAATTAAATCTCAACCGTAAAAATGGCTGTTCTGAATAGGAAAATCCTTGCCAAAATCTAAGCATTCATACATTTTTACAGGACTGTGTTGGGGAAAGACAATGTGACACTGTAGCAAATGTAAACTAGGAAAATTGTGGAGCAGAACATTCACAATGATACCATCATTGACTGATATTGTGACATGGCTGTTTTTCTTCCTCAGATGATTTCTCATCCTGGATGATTGTTTTGAAGTAGCAAGCACAGGTGTATGTTTCAGTGTTGAAGAGACACAGAAATGTACTTCTGTGAGATGCTTGAAGGTGGTAGTTATGTCCTTTATAAGTGTTTGCTATGACACTATAATTGTGACAGTGTTTTTACTTAGAATACTCATGATGTCAATGAAGAATTCAATTTTTCTTTTGAGTCCAAGTTGGAAGGTTGTTGTGAGAGGCTGGCTCAGTATATGATGTACACTTAAGTAAGTGGACACCTTGCAGTGATCCAGGCAACCCTTATCTAGGTTTTTAGTTGTCTAAAACAACCTTAGAAAGCTCTCTAAGTGGTAGCTGTGGAAAGCAGCCTTCAGGCTTAGTCCAGAAGGAGGACAAAGAAGCTTGTTGTACCAGAACACAATCTTATAGTTATAGATTAAGTGAAAAAGAACCACTCAGTGTATTTATAAAAATATATATTTATTATAAGACACTCACTAACACATACAGATATCTCCTAGCCAGAGATATCCACAATGCACACAATACTTTTCAATAGAAACCGGTGAGTATCGCCGAATACACATTGGTCCATAGGGGGAGACCAAACCATATATTAAAATTGTGGTATGCAAACCACGACTTGAATCAAGACAGTAGTCAGAGGACGTAGAAGTGCCAGGGACCCAAGGAACCACCCAGGGTGAGTTTCTAAGAGTCCCACGGAAGTTGTGTGCATTTTAGGAACACAACCGCATTCTCTGTACAAATCAGTGTGTAAATAGTGGTTGCAATTTTAAAGAAAGAGGACCCTTCCCAGTGGACCCTGAAGAAACCCTGTGGGAGACCTCACCCAAAGATACCTTAGGAACCAGAATACCTGCAACAGGGAAGCCGGGTCCATAGGTCTGAAGTGGCGTCAGAAACTGAAGTTGAATTCAATGGGAGAATTCCGAAAAATACCACTGCTGGAAAAGGTGAGAGTGTCCGGTGGAACCCAAAGGTGAATTTAAGATGTGAAGAACCTGCAACCAGAGGGTACAGAGTCTGTACCACTCGGTAGTGACCAGGAGGCACGGAAGACAAATGCCCACCGATGTCGGGTATTGCAGGATCATCAGACCGGTCAGATTAGTTGTGGTGCCTGCATATGCAGGGAGTGACTCCTTCACTACAAGGGAGATTCCTTCAGGTATCTTGGATGTCCACAGGCTCGGATGGGTTCCTGTTTGGAGCACAGGCACGGATGTTGCAGCAGACAAGCAGGGCGAAGAGATCAGGAGCAGCAGAAGTCTACCTGGTTGCAGCCTTGATGCCCAGAGTGAAGTCCAGAGTGCCCTGATTGTTGAAGTTAAAGTGGTGTCTGAATTGTATTGTGTCCCACAATTAATCCAGGGACCAACCCATAAGTAAGTCCTTAAGTACCCTAAGGAAAGGGTTGGGGCGATAGAGGGGTCCCTCCCTATTGAGGTGCTAGACAAGGGGGAAGATACTGCCCTGCCCTTTGTCCAGTTTTGCGCAAGAGCGGGAGCCAATGGCTCACTGAACCTTGTTTGAGCTGGACTATGCATGAAGGGCATAAACTGTGGCCTGACTGTAGACTATGTGGCATTGGCAAGCACTCCCACCCTGCCCCAATACACTAAACCCTGTCTAGGAGGTGGTCACACCTCCCTGTGACAGAATGCCTATTGTTCTGCCTTCCCCTACACAGGCTTAGCTCAGCAGCAGGAGGACAGAATCATGTCTCTGGTTGGCAGCAGCCATGTTGTGCTTTCTGAGTCTAGAAGACTGGTACCGGGGGCACTGTGGGCCTAACGGAGGGCCTTTACAGTGCTTGGAATCATACCTCCTACACCGTTACGGTGGGGAGGTATGATTCCAACATGTTTGAACACAACAGGGTTTGTTACAGCCAGTTTCAAGATGGTCATTTGTAATGATGTGGTGTCCCTCTATATGTGACTTGGCTGTCTCACTTATAACCGGGAAGAATAGACTCCAAAGGATGTAGGGGTGTCCTGCTCATGCAGGGTCACCCTCACACTTAGAACCAAGCACCCTGCCTTCAGGATTTAAAAGACATGCTGTAGGGGTGACTTATAGGTTTTTAGTTCAGTGACCTTATATAAAGGGAAACCTATGTCTTTCATAAGTGGTGCTAGCACCAACTTACACCGGCTGCAATGTCAGGCCTGTTGAGATAAGTTCAATGGTCTCCCGTAGGTGGCATAATACATGTTTCGGCCTAACTTCTGGGGTACCTATGCCCTGGGTATCTTAGTGCCATATACTAGGGACGGATAAGGGTACCCCAGCATCCAATTTGGGATATACATAGGTACTTGCCATGACAATATAGGGGGAAAGCAGAGAGACTGGGGTCCTGATTAGCAGGATCCCAGTCAAACTAGTCATAAACAGTATCACATCAAGCAAAAAGTGGGGGTAACCATAGAACCAGATCCTACTTTCCTACAATTTTAATCTATTGTATTGAAGTATTCATGTTCTCTAAACTGTTGTTAATATATTAAGTTGTAAAGTGACATCTATCCCTCTAAAATGTTTCTCTATATGACCTGCTGTGTCAGCCTGAGAATCATCAGTTTCCTGCAGCCACATAGGCTTGACTTTTATGATCTCTGAAAAGTTCCTGTTAGGGCTCAGTCATCTGCAGACTCCTTCAAGAGTATCTAGAAGTATCTCCACCCACATTTTCTTTTTAAAGACAATGTACTCTTGTGATGTATGGATCTACCTTTCAGAGCTGATTGATGGATTCTTTGCTTCCAGAGGCTCACAAGCTTTTCTTACTTGTCAGGGAGGTAGGGTTTGTTGTTGTATAGGATACACTCTCACATTGTCTTCCATTGCCAGGATTAGTGGAGTGTTGTCCAAATCACCTATTGGGTTATGTTATGTTATGTTAAAATGGGACTTTTATAGCGCAACGGCTACTCCAAAGGAGTGTCCCGGCGCTTTGAGCTCCTGGCCATGGAAAAGAGCAAGAAACATAACAATAACAGAGAAGGGGCACCCGGAGGGGAAGAAACTATCCAGCAAACAACCAAGTTTTCAAGTCTTTCCTAAAGACAAGCAGATTGAAGAACGTATCTTCATTTTAGAAGGGAAGGGTTGGCGATAATGAACCTAAATATGTCTTCCAGAGTCTCAAGTAAATTAGATCCATTGTCTTGACTTAAAATTAAATGAAAACATGAACAAAATAAATAGTATAATATCATTTAATACATTTTAAATATAAAATTATTCTAAACATTTGTTCAACAGCCCGATATTTATGTCCTGTGTAAGGCTTTGTGGATATATCTGGTATTCTGGTAGTTGATTATTGGTCACGCCACAAATCTAAAATAGTGGGGGCTTTCAGACACCCTTGATGTGAGTAAGGTCCCACACCTGTCTTCTGACATAAGAGCATGAATTCTTTGTCAGACATAGTACTAATGTTCCACTTGTGGGTTTTGGGCAATCAGTGGTCAATTATTGAGTTAGGATAATCCATAGATTTTAACTAATCTTGTAACAATTTTTACTTGAATGGAGTCCTACCCGCACAATTGAGCAAAGTCCATTTTCAGTGTGCTTGATTAGTACCTTGCGCTAAAATCCTGAGTGTACACTAATAGGGTTGTTGTATGTGAAATTTGTCTTACATGTATGGTGTGTGTTACTGATCCAGAGCAATGCAAGCCATTGGGATTAAGCTTGAACACTGCTGGCCTTCCACAAACTGGGTTGTGAGTACAGTACTATGTTCTCACATAGTAAATGTGTACTGCTCACATTCACGTAGCTGTGGAAGGCACCTAGACACTGAAATTAGCTTAAGGGGAACAGGGCGTATTTAGATAATCTAAGACCAATGTTGCTTTAAATGCAAGTTGTGGAAATACTTAATTGCCCTTTTACACTGTCTGCATTACACCTTTAGTTGTCCCGAAGATAGGCAGGTGGATAAACCTCAGAAATATTTGTGCTTCTGCTCCTACTGGTCAAGAACTGCGACATCCCTACTGTTCTAAGCATCACTGTCCTACAACCTTGTGCTTATAGAGCGCACCCTGGAAATTGTTTTTAAAGGAATGACCACCCATAATGAATTGTTTAAATGAATACTGTGTATTGACAAATAATGTCTGCAAGTTGTGTTTAAAAGTGAGAACACACTACCACAATTATTATTCCAGTTCCAAGTCCTAAATAATAAAGGTACTAGGTGCGCAACAGAGTACTCAGGGGTCTATTATGCAACCAGAGCTTGTGTTTGGCTGATGTCTATTTTCAAAATAGTTTTGACATATTCTAACACTTTGCTTGAAGAGCTATATAGCTATTATTAAGAGCACTTTGAAGACTTAATGTTTTCTGTGAGAGGGAATGATCTTGGAAACTACATAAGGGGAGTGTTTGTCCAGAAGGATTGAGGTGCACCAAGGGTTCAACGTTTACTGGACATCCAGAGGAAGAAGTGGAACCCAGTGTGTTGTGGGGCATAACGTCTCTCCATAGTTGTTATGGGCAGGAATCCCAAAGACTTAGGGGCATATGTATGAAAGTCCCGATTTGCGAATCTGAAACTGCGATTTTTACCGAATCGCACTTTCAGAATCGCAAATCGGTATGTATGAAAGAAAATGCAAATAAATAGCGATTCCTTAAAAATCGCTATTTATTTGCGAGTAGCCCAAATGCGATTCCTTAACCAGTAGGAATCGCATAATTACTGAAGTCACACCGGAAATTCGCTATAATAGCGAAAAATCGCTAATCGCGGCGAAAAATTCGCTAATTAGCGATTTTCTCACATGATCCAATCAGGAACTCTGGTGCAGCATGATGACATCACAACCAGGAAGTGAGTGAATTCCCATGCTGCACCTGACTTCCTGAAACTGAGACAGAGTGAAGGAGTGTTTGGCAGTGAGCAGTATACACCTTGTAAAACATGGGTGACAGTGGAGCCACGCCCAGGAAGGATTCACAACAGCAGGAGACTGAGAACACCAGGAAAAGAAAACAAAAGTTTTCAGAGGCAGAATTGGAGGCCCTCATACACGAAATGGTGTCAAACCATGAACTTCTTTTTGGTGCAAAATCCAGGGAGGTTCCAGAGAGCCGCAAAAGGAGGATCTGGGAGGAAATCCAGCACCATGTAAATGCTGTGGGTGTGACACCCCGGAGTATAGATGACCTCCGAAAGCGCTGGTATGACCTGCGCCTGCGCTCGAAGGAGAAACTTGCTGCAAGGCTGGAACAGTCCAGGCAGACAGGTGCTGGGACCTCAACTGTACATGAATCTACACCCCTGGAGGAACTGGTTGAGGGGACCCTGCAACCAGAGTGTGTGGGAGGATTGGCTGATTTGGACAGCTCAGACCAGCCAGCAGCAGGAAAAGGTAAGATTCATGCCCTCACAACCCTCACACCCCCTGACACCCCCTGACACCCCCTGACACCCCCCAGCAGTGAGCCAGTTGCGCTAAACCAGATATGTAGTCCAGAGCAGGCACACAGGCAGCCATAGCAATGCATTATGGGAGATGTAGTCACATATTAATGAAAGTGTCCAATGTTAAGCAAAAATAGTCTATCACATTATCTGCTGTTCTTGACAGTGAAACAAGAGCACAATGTAACAGAAATATAAGTAAAATACTTATTTACACAGTGCAAATTAGTGAAGTAAATTAATGTGTGCTGTTCTATTCACAGCACCATCTACAACACAGTGGCTGAGAGTCACCAGTCGGGAGATGGCGGCCAAGATGCCAACACAGATGGGGATGAGAGCCCAGTGACCAGGCGCAGACATGGGAGGAGACAGATTGTCAGGCCTCTGGCACCAATCCAGGATGAGGCGGAAGTTTTTGAAGGAAATGACAACAATGCTGACACACAGTCAGGGCAAGAGGGACATGCCACACACCAGCAAGTCCCAGGTAGTGCAGCCAGGCACAGACGACGCACAGCTAATCCTTTTGAAGGGCGAGGTGAAGAGTCAGTGTACGCAGGCCTGGAACTGAACATGTTGCAGGTGCAGCGCCTGCAGGCAAAAAATATAAAACTATTACAGCGGGAGATGAGGGAGGGCTTCCGAGCACTCAGGAAGGACCTGCAGGATGGTGTACAGGCCGTATGTGACCAAATGCGCACAAGTACGCAACGACAAGACAGGTACACCAGGGCCATCAATTGCTTGGCGGCTATGTCTGGCATACAGGCAAGGCGCCGCATTGACATGCAGCGCAAATTCACTCACGCTGCGCAAGACATTGCCAATGCACTATTGCAGGTGACCACTGCGGTCGATGAGTTGCGCCAAATACGCGCAACTGGGCCGGGAGTGCTGACTCCCAGTGAGGAAGACAACCAGTCTGGTAGGAGCAGCATCACACCACCACCAACCCTTGAGAGACGCCGTAGTGTCAGGACCAGTAGGGCTGCACCTACTAATGACCAATAGGCTGTGCAGCGTTTGACTGTTGAATCATACTTTTTTGGTTTTGAGGGCACTGTGACATTAACATGTGCTAAGGTATTCAATGACACAACTGTTCATTTACACTTCATGCGTTTCCTGCAATTAAGGAATTAAAGCTAATTTTCACACTTGCATTACTTGGCATTGTGTTGTTTTTTCTTACCTAAAAATAGTTGCGCGTTATCTCATCACGCCTCTGTCGCCCAGCTGCTGCTACCGCGCTACCAGCTACCATACGTCCAGGTCCTTGCCCCTCTACATCCGAGGATCCAGAGTCACTCAGTTCCACTGGTGTCCCTTTTCTTGTTGCAATGTTATGGAGCATGGCACAAGCCACCACTATTTTACAACACGTATTGGGGCTGTATTGGAGTGCACCTCCACTCTTATGGAGGCACCGGAATCTTCTCTTCAGTATACCAACTGTCTGTTCTATGGTGCCTCGGGTAGCAATGTGTGCCCTGTTATATCTGCGTTCACTTGCATTGTTGGGATTGAGGTAGGGAGTCAAGATGAAATCACGAACAGCATAAGCACTGTCACCTGTGGGTTAGACAAAAATATGTTAGCATGTGACATGCACATGGTAGTTTCTATAAATGACCCCTATGTGTGAAGGCATTTACCGAGTAGGTATCCCTCGCCAAACTCCCCTCTTGCGAGTCTACGGTAGATTCCACTGTGTCTGAAGATGAAAGCATCATGGGTGCTGCCAGGGTACTTTGCTACAATGTCAGTAATGATGTGTTTGGCATCACACACCACCTGAATGTTCAGTGAGTGGTAGCATTTCCGATTTCTGATGAGGTATTCATTGTGTGCGGGTGGGGTTATTGCAGCATGTGTGCCATCAATACATCCTATCACGTGTGGAAAATGCGCGATTTGATAAAAGTCCTGCTTTGTCTGTGCAATTGCCTGAGGAGTGCTGGGGTGGTAAATATGATGAGGCATCCTCTGGACCATGGCATCTAGGAAGGCATGAAAGAATTGCGATAGGGAACTCGGTGACACCCCTCCTGCTGACGCTATCACCCCCTGGAAACTTCCAGAGGCCAAGAGGTGTAGTGAACACAGGACCTGTATTTCAGTGGGAATGGCATTTGTCCTGCGGGTGGGGTGTTCAAGGTAGGGTCTGAGTTCTGCTATCAAATCATTAATGCTGTCTTCATCAAGCCTGTAATGGGTGTGGAGGTCCTCCTCAAGGCGCTGGGAGATGCTGATGCGCATACGGAATACCCTCTCCTGCGGCAGCCTCCTCTGTGCAGCAGCTCTCAGTCGCATCCTCCTTGCTATGATGTAAAGCCCCGCCATTGTGGTAAACAGTTTTTTGAATTCTGTTGCTGCTTAAATAGTTTGCACCTGGTTACCACCTGCTCCCACTTGGTGGTAATTGCGATTCTGAATTCTGCGAATTAGCGAAAATCGCTAATTGCGAATTATTCATACATATCATTGCGAATCTGAGAATAGCGAAATGAGCCAATCTGCGTTTTTTTTGCGATTCCCTACTTTTGCGATTATCTTTTAGCGATTTTCGCAAACGGGAGATTCGCAAATATGCTATATCGCAATTTTATCGCAGATTGGCTCTTTTCGCATTCTGCGGATTCGCTCTTTTAGCGATTCCCAGTTTTTCATGGCTGATACCTTCATACATGCCGTTCTGCCGATTCGCATTCGCTAAGGCCGAGCGAATGCGAATTTCTTTGATACATATGCCCCTAAGATCATATTCATCAAATCCCAGTCTGGGCTGTGATGCTGAATGCACTATTGGAGTTTTCATGGCCTATAGGAGGTCCACATACGCATGATCCCAGCACCAGGGACATTGGTCTGTGGCTATGTGTATTGAATTAAGATATTTTGGCCAGTTTGTGCTTGCACTTTGATAATAAATCATGGTTGCTGGAATCTAATCCCAAATCGCAAAGGAAGTGAAGAAGCACCTCATGAAGAAAATGGGGAACCAGGGTAAATAGCAGATAGAGGGTCAGCCATGCCTAACAGCGCACATGGCAATACATTGTGTTGTGAATATATTTCTGTTTAGTTTTGCACTGAATTGTGCAATACACATACACTTTTAAAATAAAACAAACCTTTTACTTACATTAATCTGGAATTGATTTTTGAGTCCTGAGCTCAAGGGCCTCTATACTAACTTGGTAAAAAAAACTAAAAACATTTTCTGTCACTACTAAGTACAGTTAAATGCCGAAGGGGTTGTACGTTGCCCTGTTTGCAGAACCATACTAAGGACCAACCCAGGAAATAAGAGGCAAACAAACACAACATCTACAGTTGATAGGCAGTAACCCCAGCACGCCCCATAGCCATCCAACCGGGGTCTGCCAAAGTTAGAAAAATAGTAATTTGTTTGTTCCTATGCAGGAACAATTTCGGATTTTTTTTATATAGAAGCATACTTAAACTTCAAAAAGACTGCGAAATAGTGAGAAATCACTTTGGAGCATTAATAAAACTCTGTTATAGTAAACCATAAGAAACTCATGTGTTATTGCAACCATTTTTTGTGTCAAAAATGTAAACAACATGAGTACATAAAACATATTTTTGATTAATCAGTTAGCTTATTCTGAGATGTGGTGGTGTCCTCAAGGTCGACTGTGCTTGTGCCCTTAATTCTGCCAACCATCTCAGGGTCAATGGCAGCTGTCATCTGCTCCTCGATGGCCGTCAACTCCAGCTGGGAGTAGGCCTGGGCGTAGTTCGCAGAGTTTTGCTACGTGGATGAGAGGGCAAACATCCAAGAATAGCCCTATCAACTCTCCAATGCAACCAGTATAGCGGCGGGATTGCTCTGCCGTACGTTCGTGCCTATTACTGGGCATCCCACCTCATTAATGATAACTCCGCAAGATCACTTCACTTTTAGAGTGGAACAGTCCCAGTGGACTCCCGAAGTCTTGTTTTCATGACCTGTATGGGGGTCCGGGGACCCACCATCTCCTTCCGACCACATGAGTGGCTATTACGGCTTGTGCCATAGCCACAAGGTCTAATGGATGGTATGATAAACCCACTGGGGAAATGCCACTGTGGGAAGGGAGATGGCTGCTTGAGTTGAAGTGCTTCTGAGCCTGGAATCTGATATGAGTCTCCAAATTAGGCGACATCATTGAAAAAGGTGACATAGTGCAGTTTTCCTCGCTCCATGGCAAATATGGCATGAATAGCAATTAATTTCTAAAATACGCTCCTGAATGAAGGCATTAAGAAGTTCGCCCCCTTGGAAGGGATGCTCTTGATGGAGGAACTGGGATGGGGAGCGATCTTCTTTTCCTATATGACCCTCATAAACAATAAACCAGATTCCCTAAAGGACCTATGGGAGAAGTGGTTGCATGCCAGGGAAGTGGCAATAAAGGCACACCTCCGACTGGTTGAGTTCAAAATACTCCATTGTGTTTAATACGATTGGTGCTGCCTCCATGCCATGGGAAGGGCCCCCGTTCCACGTTGCCTGAGATGCAGCGATCCAAAGGGCTCATTTTTTCATGTCATTTAGAGCTGTCCCAACATACACTCTTACTGGAATGTTGTCATTGGAGAACTCAGTGCCATATTCTTGTTACCCCTCCTCCTGGAACCAAAGTTTCTTCTTTTGGGTATCCCTAAAGATATTGTCCTGCCCCGGGCCCAACTATTATTCTGTGGCCTCAGCTTGGCAGTGGCAAAGAGAGACATGGCTCGCTGCTGGGGAACCAGGGAGTGTCCCTCCTTAGACGAGTGGAAGAGAGGTATGGATATGCACTTGATAGGTGAAAAAGCTACATATGCTAGCAGAGTCTCCCCCCAATATTCTGTAAGGTCTGAGGGAAATGGATTTCATAATAATTCCTAGAGGGAAAGCTAGGAAGAGAGGAGGGGCAATGAACAGGGATTAGGAGGATGCTCATTGCGTTTACCCCTGATGTCATTTTTGTTTGTGGTTTAATGTGCTCTCATATCGCTAGAATAGTGTGGGCTGCGATTGGAATTTGGGGGAGTGGGTGGAGGGAGGCGGGCTTTGATGTTTCATGTTGTTGTTTTTTAAGAAGAACAAATGATGGGGAATATTTGCTCACGTGTGGATTATTACTACCCTGTACCATACTATCCAAGAACATGTCAATAAAAATAATTACAAAGGAAAATGACACTTTTAGAAACTTGCCATTTTCTTACTTTAACCATCCTGTGTCTGTGCCTATCTCTGAATATACATCTGGGATGGATGACAGCTGGGTTTTTCATTCCCTCTAGGCAGTCACACAAATGAGCTGGGTGTGACATTTGCATCCTGATGCCGACTGATGAGCCTTCCTGAGGTCGATTTAGAGATAGGATCTGACACTTGCACCTGCATAGTGCTGTGCCTGTACCAACGCAAAGAGCTGCACAACCCCCTGTAGTAAGTCTACAGCCAGGGCAGAAAAGGCAGGGTCTTGTGATCTTGAAAGGCTTCTTTGAAGTCTCCACCACTTCAAAGGCACATTTGGCTATATGTACTGGACCCCAAGCACCCACCAAATCAGAACTGTGCTGGAACCAAGGACATTCTGCCTGGCAGAAGAGCTGCTGTCCTGTTGAAGGACTGCCACTTTTCTACCTGCATTTCTGTGCCGGTGTGCTGCCTGCTGATTGCTGTGCTGTAGGAGGGAATGCCACTTTTCTCCCTACTCTGTTGTGTTTGCCTGCTGCTTCTTGTCTGGGAGTAAGAGGGACTACAGCTGCTCTCTACATCCTCGACATCATGTTTTTCCAAGGGCTTGCTTGCTTGCCTCCTGTTCTCTGAGGTCTCAGGGTCACAAACGGCTTCTTGCAACTTAGCTGGTACTGTTGGACTCTGCCATCTGTGAGTCTGACCCCTGCCTCAGGTGCTTTCTCCAGCCCAGGGCCTCAGAGGTGGGTTCTGCAGCTGTTGTCTGAATAAAAACAATGCAGTGACCCCTTTGCACTAATTGGAAAAGATGCAGTGCCCTCCGACGCCAATGCAGTGCTGGTTTGATGATGACGTGGGTTCTCACGGCAAGGTTTGATGATGACGCAGTGCCGACCTGAAGACAACATTCCCGACTTTGATGCAGCACCAATTCTTAGACACTGACTGCAAGGTTCGAACTCAACGCAGTGCCGATCCTCTGAAACTGACTCCGGAGCTCAACTCTGACGCATCGACCTGACTGAGTGGATCGGAACTGGTGCAGAAAGTCCATGACACCAACGTGTTCTTTGTACAAGCACTCTTTCAGCCAGCCTGCCCTCCATCATGGTTGCCCTGAACTTTGGATTGACTCTAGTCTAGCACAACCTCACGTAACCTTTGAGTGCTATCGATATCAAAGCACTGTTTTTGGATTTAATCTTATAAAATTCATATCTCAAGTTCTCGTGATTGGATTTTTGTCCTTTTGGTCTTGGTTTACTCAGATAAAAATCTTCTAATATTTAAACCTTTGTGTAGTCTTTTGTGGTGTTTTCACTGTGTTACTGTAATTAAAGAATGTAGAAGGCCTCGTAAGTTAAGCCTGACTGCTCTGTACCAAGTTGCTAGAGGGTGAGCACAGATTAATTTAGGGTTTGTACCTGACTTACCATGCCTAGGATTGCAGCTCATGCTTAGAAAGGGTGTATACTCTGCCAACCATAAAACTTAATTTCTAACAAGGGGTAACCAAGTTTCTGGAAGAAATGTTTAAGACAGAGAACTGTCCTAAATCCATATTGACAGACAGTGGCCCATAGTTCTGTTCAATGCAGCAGTGAAGAGGTTGAATGAGTCTTTAAAGGAGAGTATTCAACATGAGTTAATACCTTAGACTGGATTAAAGTTCTGCAACAGGCAATCTCTGCATACCGGTTGTTCCCATATTCTTCCATGTTGAAAACACCTTTTGAGCTTTTTAAAGGAAGATCTCAAAGTACCTTGCTGTGTCGAGGGTGGATGGGTTGGGGAAAAGATGTGAAGTTCAATGGGGGTGAGTGACTTGAGAGAGAGTTCAAAAGAAAGGTGTATTATAACAAGAAGAAGAGTGTGAAAGATGTGTGTGTAAATGTGGGTGATTGGGTCGCGATAAGAGCGCTGGTGGGAAGTGTGCAGTGGTATAAATTCACAAAAGTACAGGAAATTATAACAAATTAAAAAATGCTGTCAAATCGGGTGATGGTAGTGATGGAGCAAGGATTCGCACTTAAAGCGACTTGCTTGTACTCAAACCTCTCAAATACCTCATAACGTACTAATTAACATGTTTTGTCTAATTAATATTGCATTACACGACATATCTAGCATCTAGGGGAAGCTTGACTATGTGCTTTTACTAACTATAATTCACTTGCATTAAAATGGCTGCTGCTACGCGGGATTTCCTACTGCGCATGCGTCTGTCATACTCACGTGACATGACGTACTATCTTGCTTGGAGGGAAACTTTTGCTTCTGCGCACTAGATTTAGGATGGCTGATTTGTGTTACAGCATGCATGAAGCTTGCACTGCTGCTTTTGCTAAGCTGTTTGTTGTGCCTTAACACTAAACGCAATAGTTAAAATAAAATAATGGGAATAGCGTAGAGATAAGTGGTATACAGAACATTAATTTATTCTTTGTTCTAAAACTTTCTTTTCTACTTTGCTCGTGTTTGGGCCTGAGATGTATCTGTAACTCCATTTTGAAACCCACACCGCACATGCGCACCAGAATCCAGAAACACTCAAGTCATGGCATTGAATGAATGCCAAGGACAGTCTTGACTGAGATGCGCCTGGGATGTTCACCTCCTGACCCTACGGAGAGGAAGCCAATATTGTTAACAATGTATTTGTTAATGGAACATTCATTGTTGGGTGGAATAAACGTTCATTGGAAAATAAATTGATGGGCGGGAACGCTAATTTCAATATCCAGAAGAAAAGTTTCATTTTGGTATGGTGTGATGACCTCTCCTCATCCTTTTGTCCAATCAAAATTGAGGATCCTTACACTTGCAACATTGGGGGGTGGTACACTGCCCTGGAAAATAGTATAACTAGAGTAGGTTTAGATAGTTAATTTGTTCGGCTTGTCCGAATTGCTGACCTGTCACTGACCCAACGCACTCAATAGGTGATCGAGAGCAGAGGTGCAGGCGGAGCACTCTGTCAGAAGAACTGATAACCCAATCGGGGTTACTGGGAAGGGAGATTCGAAGACACAATCGGGGTTTGGCTGTTGGCTGCAGAGAAGGTGCAACGCAGGCGTAGCACGTTAGCTGCAGGTGCCGGTCTTAGTCTGAGGTGGTCCTGTCCTGATCCAATTTGGTCCGTTCCTGTCCTGATTCTGTTTACACCTATTCTTTCCTGCTGGCACCTGCACTTTGGGGTTCTGTCCTTTGTCCCAGCCTGTGGCCAGGGTTGGTCTTCAGACCATTCTTGGTAAATATAATTAATGTGAGGTTCGTCTTTGTACTGTTTTACCTTTTCTACCCTCCCTATGTTTCAATACTTAAAAGAAAGTTTCTCATTTCATCTTACCTTAATCATATTCTTGTTGATTGATCAAGCTTCAATTAATGTAGTATGGACACTGACATTTAATAATTTACATTAGATAAAGAATTTAAACCTTTCCAGAGTTTGTGGTTATTATATGAGTGCAAATTATATTTTACTACCTATTCTGTTGCTAACTTCCTTGATCCCTTAGGACTTTAGGTACTGGTGATTAGGATTGGTAAGTCAAATGGTATAAGTCATGAATGGTTAAGTAACATTTTTGATATGAGTGTAGTTTTACCTGTTCATTTTTGCATTATATAGTTTATTTTTATGGGCCCAGGTGAGTATGGTAGGACGAGCAGGTGAACCTGCGCTCTATCAGTTTCTTTTTGGTAGCAGATGATGGTTAGGGTTTAGTTAAGATAGGTAGTTAGTTGTAGTTAGTTGGTTTATTGAATTTTTTTTTTGCGTATTTGAAATCACATTGATTATTGATTGTATTGATTTTATGTATTAACCAAAACTGTTCGTACCTGTTTTATGTTTTGTCTGGAAACCCCGGGAGCAGAATAACAGGTGGTAAATGGAAGCCACTCTGTAGCTGAGGTCATTTGTCTAGGGAAGTAAGTGCATGGTTAGGTACAACCGGGAGCACTGTTTAGGGACTTTCGGAATAAATGTGTGAATAATTGATAGTAAGGAGTTCTCTGGCAAAACTTTGGTCCGATATCACCTAGAAAGGGTCACACTGAAGAAGTAGCAGGTTCTTCTGAGCTTGATTGACAGCAAAGGGGTTCACTAGTAAAACCTTGGCCTTATATCACCTAGAAAGGGTAAGCCAGAGGGAGTAACAGGCTCTCCAATGCTTGTGTGAAGGGTAGGCGGAAGAGATCTACTCGTAGTGTTTGAAGAGTAAACAGAAGGGATTTACTCGTAGTGAAAATTATCTTTCCTTTGAAAATAGTCACTCAGACACAGTGGCAAATGTTTCTTCGTTTGTAAATTAATGAAATTCTACATTGAAAAGTGAAAAGAAATACGTTTCGTATTACCTTGCAAAGGAGGGAGTCAGTGGTGGAGCTGCGATGACGTCACCTAAAGCCACACTGGTATTGGTTGAGGCAGCGGGTGTGTAGCTGAGGTAATACTTTAAAGGAGGGGTGAGTACAGGAGCGTGAGAAACTCGTCTCACGAGAAAAGCCATGCAACTATTGGTTGGATTTATTTTAATCCTAATTTTCGATTCGTCATTGAAAAATAAGAAAAGTGTTGGTATTGGAAGTCTATTAGTAAACAATCGAGGGCCTTTGCAAATTAAAAGCAGCATAAAATTACATGTGGCATTTAGACCCAGCAATAATAGGATATAGACCCTATAGGAGGTACTTAGGTTTTGCGCAAGAGCAATTTATAAGAGGAAGACCACATATCATGTACGGAGACAAACAAAACATGTCGTTCATTAAAAAGGTCAAAAAATTTCTTTAAGAAAGATAAACCAATTAAAACTAGAGAAGGGATTATTATTCCACCACCAAATACGCCCGCATCATACATGATGGTTGAAAGGGGTTATCACACTTGTGTTTGGTTAGAAAACTGGATGGAGTACACAAAAGATGATGGTGTTTTAGAATTTCCAGAAAATGGTACCTTTAATGGTAGAGTTTTGTATAATTTGAGGACACACATGAATGAATTAGATCCTAGACCTAGATTGACCCAGTATGAAGCATTAGAAGAATGGGAAATTGAGGCTTTTGAATGAGATAGACCCAGAAGTGACAGAAATTGGAGTAAATTCTATCCTAGCTTTCCTAAAGAGACAAGAGATAAGCAAATAAAACAATGGACACCATCAATGCTAGTGGAAGGATTATATCCTGTCGAGCTTTAGAAGAACAAACGGGAAGTAAAAGTACTGAGAAAACAAGAAATCTAATGATTAGCGATAATCCAGAAGATGATTACCTGGAGGATTTGTTTAATGAAAAATCCACCACCATATAATGAGGAACCAAGTACAGTTAATCTTAGTGCACCATTGTTGAAACCACCTTTGATTCCACAAGTACTTCATGAGACCTCAATAGAAAAGGTACTTCAGGACAGAAAGAGAGAATCATTAAACAAACAAAGAAGTGAGTTAATCCAGAAAATTTCCCAATTAAATACGAGTCCTGTAGCCCTAACAATTCCTGTAACCATTGGTCCTGTTGTTCCTTTGTATGGAGATAAGCAGTTTGGTCCAAAAACTTCCCTTCTAACTACACCTTTAGTACAGCCAAGAAAAAAGATATTAATTGTGGATGATCAAGCAAGTGAATTGAAGTCGTTAATTTCCCTTATGGATTTACCTATAAGAGAACCTGAAAGGAGCTCGGTTAGGAAAAGTACACCTGGGAGCTCTAGAGAAGTGTGAATGGAAACACCAACAGGTATAGTAAATACAACAGTAGTTACCCCAAAAGAATTCGAGAAATGGACCAGAGAAATTGATAAGCCAAAATCGCAACCCAAGTATTGGATATATTCAAATTAAGGGTCGAATTAGAAGAAATGATGGCAGGAAATGTGGGTTTAGAAAGATTGAACACATTCAGCGAAGATGAATTGTTTATATGTCGAAGTATCTCAAGAGTTTTTCCTGAAAAATGAATGAATATGGCACTTGAATTGGGAATTGATATTGGTAAATCAAAAGTATTACAGAAACCCTACCAAGCTAAATTCACTGATAAAGATTTGGAAAATATGAATGTGTCAGGAAGAAAAGTGCAGATTAATGAGTTATTATCAATATTGCAAAAATGGGTTGATCTAGAAAGATGGAAAGCCAGGTGGGCAAAGAAAAAGGAGGAGGCCCAGGCGAAAAGCACAGCATCAGAGTATATGTTGAAAGAAACAGAAAAAATGGAAAGATTGTGTTCAATGGTAGAAGTGCCAGGTGGAGGTTATGTAAATGTTCCATGGTCCCGACAGGATATTTTGTCATTTACAAATGATTTTCCGAAACTATGAGAGAAGCCTGTAGAATGGTATAGACAAGTCGAAAGATTTGTAAAGGTTTCAAAAGTACTGTTAAAAGATCTAGATGTATTATTTGATATTGTTGTCCCTGTAGATTTAAGGACAGAGTGCAAAATAGCAGTTGATTGGCCAAGTGATGAGTATCCTAGAGACCCAAAGGCAGGAGCTCCATCAGATGAGGTTATAAAAAAATACAATCAGGTAATGCTATACTTGAAAGGGAAGGTACCTCCAAAAGAGATTGACTGCACTAGAATAGATGGAACTACACAGAATAAAGCTGAATCTGTACATGCATATTATGAACGCCTCTTGCAAGTCTTTAAACAATATAGTGGTCTAGAGAAAATTGATACCAAAGATATGACGCATTTCATCTATCGGTTTGTGTCTGGATTGAGACCAGAAATTTCACAATGGATTAAAGATCATAAGATCTGTTGGCAGGCCAAACCTATTGATGAAATACTCAAATATGCAAAATATTGTGAAGATGAATTAAACAACAAGCGTAAGAATTTGGAAGAAAAAGTCAGGTGGGCACAAGTAAAACTAGCAGAGCAACAGGAACTTCAATTGAATCAGTTGAAAAATATTCAAGCCCAAGGAGATGGAAATAGAGGAAAGCCAAAGGGAAATTATAACAGAGACGAGGCTAAAAAAAATTCCCATGTCACGGGTGCGGAAAGTTGGGGCATTGGAAAAACCAGTGTAAAGCCATATTAAATAATAACAACATGCAAACTAACCCTTTGAATTCACAGACACAGAATGAAGTGCCAAAGAAACAGTCGCCGCAGGTAATACAGAACCAATTACCCCTTGCACCTGTGCCAGATCCTGGGAACAAAGCAAGCTATACTGTGGCTACCACAAATTGGGAGGGAAGTGGTAGGAGAGATTCAGTGACTCCACAATTCTTTTGAATGACACATTTTTTAAAGAGCACACCTACTGACGGTGCATGAGAGGGGAGGACGAGGAGTGCGTACTTTGCACATCCTTGCCCGTAGATCAGTCAGGTCCATATATTGAGGGAAAAGTTGAGGGAAATGTTGTTACCTTTTTGTTGGACACTGGCGCTACCCGTTCTACTGTGAGAACAGCAGACGTTCCAAACCTACCCCTCTCGGGAGAAGCGATCCAAGTAGTGGGCGTTTCTAATAAACAAATAAGTACCCCAGTTACAGCACCAATGGAAGTTACAATAGGAAATTTTTTAGAAATGCACAAAATCATTGTGTGCGATTCCAGTCCAGTAAACCTGTTAGGCAGAGACTTGTTGTGCAAAATGAATTGCACCATCTTTTGCACTCCAAGTGGTGTTGAAATTCAAACCCCAGATGAAGATGGAATATATAAATTAATGTTGGCAAAACAGGAAACCGAAAATAAAATATTGACCATAGAAGACTTACCAAAAGAATTTCAAGATACTGTGAATCCTGAAGTGTGGGATTTTCCAGGAAAATATGTAGGATTCATGACAAATGTTGATCCAATAAAAGTGACAGTGAAAGAAGGCGCAGTTTACCCAAATACTCGACAGTATAAAATGAGCCCAGAAATAAAAGCAGGAGTTGCAGCAGAAATAAAACGTTTGGTTGAAGCAGGCATTTAGCAAGAAATAATGAGCAGCCCATGTAATTGGCCCATAATTGGCATAAAGAAACCGAGTGGGAAATATAATATAGGGTCGTACAGGACCTTCGCAAAATTAATAAAATTGTTGTCCCATGTTGTCCTGTAGTGCCAAACCCTGCTGTGATTTTATATCAGATACCGTGGGCAGCGGGTTGGTTCACTGTAATCGATTTGTGCCACGCATTTTTCTCTATACCTTTACATACAGATAGCAGGTATCTTTTCTCAATTGAATTCGACAGCCATGTCTATGTCTGGAATCGTGTCCCTCAGGGGTACACAGAAAGTCCATCAATTTTTAATCAGATTTTGAAAAAGTGCCTTGAATCTTTGGTGCTGCCTGGAAAGTCTGTCCTAGTGCAGTACATAGACGACCTATTGGTGGCATCTAAAACCCAAAATGACTGTGTAGTGGATACCACAGCATTGCTAAATCATTTGGGTGAAGGAGGATGTAAGATGTCACCTGAAAAATTACAGTTTTTGCACCACATCAGTGAAATATCTGGGGCACCAGATAGAAAGGGGTGTCAGAAGGGTTACCACAGAAAGGATCAAAATAATCAAAAACACAAATCTACCTAGAACTCAGAAAGAACTCAGAATGTTTATTGGAGTTGTAGGTTACTGCAGGCAGTGGGATTTGTAGTCCTGGCAAAACCATTGATTCAAATGACAAAGAAAAGAGCAAAAGACCCAGTAGAATGGGATGATGAAAGCATGTCATCTTTCTTAAAATTACACGATTGTCTGTGTACAGCTCCAGCATTGGGAATGCCTGATTAGTCAAAAGTCTTTGCATTGTTTTGTGATGCACGAGACAATTGCGCACTCCCAGTCTTGACCCAGACCCATGGTTTAATGAGACGTCCTGTGACATATTTTTCTTCCACACTGGATCAAGTGGCATCTGCATTGCCAGGATGTCTGAAAGCAGTAGCTGCAACATGCATGAGTCTTGAGCAAAGTGAGTCCATTATTATGGGCCATGCAGTGACAGTATACGTCCCACATGCAGTTATGATTTTGTTGACAAGGACCAAAACTCAAAATCTGACTACTAGTCGGCTGACTAAATATGAAAAAATTCTTTTAGGTACAGAAAATGTGACTATTGCTAGGTGTAACATTTTGAATCCAGCAACGCTGTTGCCTAAATCACATTTTACCGAAGTTAAAAATGAAGTCGAACATAATTGTATCGACCTGACAGAATACTGTACCAGACCTCATCCAGACATTAGAGAAGAACCATTAATAGATTCAGAACATGAGTTATTTGTAGACGGCTCATGCATGCGACTTGAGGAAGGAGGTTTGAGCGCTGCATATGCTGTGTGTACATTATGGGGTCCTGTTGAAGCATCCTATTTACCTGGAGTCAAGTCTGCACAAGTAGCTGAATTAATTGCATTGGCATGGGCTTGCAAAATTGGGAAAAATTTGAAAGTAACCATTTACACAGACAGCCAATATGGCTACGGGGTTGTGCATGACTTTGGCCAACTCTGGATGCAGAGAGAGTTTCTGACTTCATCAGGTGCTCCTATTAAAAATGGAAATTATGTGAATGATTTGCTAAAAGCAATCCAATTACCAGAAACAGTGGCTGTAGTCAAGTGTGCTGCTCACCAATCTGGAAATGACAAAGTGACAGCAGGTAACTGATATGCTGACCAATTAGCCCAACACTGTGCCAAACATAACATGGCAATAAATAAGAAAATCAATGCATCTGGAACCAGTTGCCAACTTTTGTTGCTGCAAGGTGTGAAAACTTGGGAGGAAGTGAGAGATTTGCAGAATGGGGCAAAAACTGAAGAAAGGGAAGAATGGAGAAAGATAGGTTGTCAGAGAAGGGCTGAAGATGGTTTTATTATTTACCTTGATGGCAGACCTGTGTTACCAGACTGGGTGCTTGCTCCTATGGCTAGGATGTATCATGGAGATTCCCACCTAGGGCGGGATGCTATGTTGCGACTATTCAGACAATCATGGTTTAATGCAAAATTCAGGAATATAGCAGAAGGTCTTTGCCAAAGATGTTTGATTTGTCAACAAATGAATCTTGGTAAGAGAACTGTAGTTTGCCCTGGGAAGATTGGGAAAGCAGAAGGCCCATTCATAAGACTGCAAATTGATTTTACCCAGTTACCACCCTGTCGAGGAATGAAATATGTTATTGTCATTGTCTGCCTATTTTCAAAATGGGTACAAGCATACCCTACAAAACGAAATGATAGCATCAATGTAGCTAGCCTCCTACTCAGAGAGTTGATACCCAGTTTCAGTTTTCCAGTAACGATTGAATCAGACCGAGGAAAACATTTTAATAATGAAATAATTGGTCTAATCTGTGAAGCATTCAAAATTGAGCAAAAGCTGCACGCACTGTGCATATCGTCCAGAGGCTTCTGGAGTAGTTGAACAATTGAATGGCACAATCAAATCAAGATTGGGAAAAATATATGCATCTACAAAATTAGAATGGCCTGATGCTTTACCTCTTGTTCTGATGGGACTCAGAAGTATTCCAGACAAAATGACAGGCTTGAGTCCTCATGAAATTCGCATGGGAAGAGCAATGAGGCAGGCATGGGTGCCAGGACATAAGCTGATAAATATATCTCATGACTTAGTGCTAGAGTACTGTAAAGAACTGGCTGACCAAGTGCATTCTATCTCTCACCAGGTTGGAGAAGACGCTGTCGCCAGACAATCAACTCCAGCACATGATCTGATTCCAGGTGACTGGGTAGTGATAAAAGAACATCCTCAAGAATCTTGCCCAGCACCAAGGTGGGGAAGGCCACGTCAACTGATATTGGTCACCACCACAGCTGTAAAATGTGAGGGAATTCCGAATTGGATCCATGCAAGTCACACAAAAAGGGTGACGGAACCTGATGAAACTGAAGCCGAAGGTTGTACAACTGAAGAGTCTCAAGCAATTGATCCTGAAGTAGCTGATGAACCAACAAGCACCAGTCAGGATGAATGGATTCCAGTAGTCGATATACCTACAAGGATCATAAGAACAAGAAGACAAACCTATTGAGATAGACAAAGTGATAGTGAGGATGAGATAGGTTTAGAAGAACGTACTCAGATTACAGAAATCCAAGCCAATGGTAATCCTGAGGAGGATCAGATAAGGAAAGATCAATATACTCAGACATTCCAGATACCTGTTACAGCTCCAGAGTCTGAGGAGGGACAGGTAGGTACTAGGGCGGAGGCTCAGGAAGAAGAAGAACAAGAGATTGAGTTACCTGAGCAGGACCAGATAGTTGTAGAAAAACGTGTTCAGGAAGAAGAAAAAGGCGAACAAAGTCAAAATCAAATTCAGCACACTCCTGACCAAGGCCAGATTAGTGTCCTGGCAGAAGAAACAGAAATAAGTCCTGGACACAGTCAGATAGAGAGGGATACAGAAGATGAAGATGTACAAATTGTGCCACAACTGAACAAGAATAAAAGAACAATCAAAGAAAACCAAAGCACAGTGCCAGCTAAAAGACTCAGAAAAGGAGATAAGTGGCCTGGTTTTGTCAAAAGATTGAAATTTTGCCTTAAAACAATAAATGAAGAACCAGAGCAAGTAAATGAAATATCAAGTCAGGCTGGGCCTTCCACAGAGCAACCAAGAAGGAGAAATCCACGACTGAAAAGACTAAATAATAAGTTCAGAGGCCCTGCATGGACTTACATCATCCTTGAAGATTTCGAACACTTAGAAATAAGTGACAAAATTGGTGGCAAATTAATTGCTGATCAGACTGACAAAGACGTGAGACCAACTTGAAAGAAATTACACAGGTTAAAAGACTGTGTAAAAGTTACAAAGAGGGTTTAAGTCTCCCTAGTCAGCAATGGCTGATCATACTGTTAATGGAAGACCGAAAAGAAACTTTTTTAAAACATGTTGTAGAATATGCACATGTAGTATAGTGATAGTACTGATAGTATGGTTAGGACTGACAGTAGCTATTCCTCATATAATGAGTAGAGACACAAAGAATAACGTTGTTCAAAACTTTATTGCGGCTAGGTGTAGCCATAAAAGCACAGTCACATTAAAACATATATTATTACAAATCCTAGGTCAGAATAAACAATTCATGATATACGTGGGCATTTGGGCATAATAAAAATACCATTAATACAGTCATCTTTCTGGGATTTCATGGTTGTAAAATACATTATAAAATATAAATTACAATTCAATTAGTTAAAAAAGTTTAAAACTCTAAAAACTTTAAAAGAGGAATATAAGCCAGCTGTTCCACATAAATCCCAGCTGCTTCCCACCAGATCTCCCTCTTTTGCCCCCTCCCCCCCATATATGAACTATGGTTGTGCATCCAAATATCAATCTAAGAAAGCTTAGGACCCTAATGTATAGCTACAGGCTATTCCTTTTTTAACCGGTTTCTGCGGGTTAGCCACATGGAAAACAGGAACTTGGATACAGCGATCACATAGACCGAGTCAGTGTTCAACTTTGAAATCCTAAAGAACTCGAGGTAGTTCCTGACACCCAAGTTCCTACATAGTTGTAGAATCCATTTACGCCTGGGCTGATTGTATGCTCCACAAAAAAGCGTAACATGGGGCACAAATGTGGGGAAGCTCCCGCCCACTTATTAGTGATTGCGAATAGCGGCAAGGTTCCAAATCTAAACTGTAGAAACAGCTTCTTCACTAGAGTAGGATGGATAGTGTCCAAGGCCTTCTCAAATTCATAATGGCACTTAAAATCAAGAAATCTATCGGTTAAGCTGGAGGGATTCGCTGACTGGAATATTTGTGCTAGTTTATGCTCTTTCCATACTTTTACCAACAATTTCTTGGGGATGGCTGGACAGGATACTTCAGGATCTGTCCACAAATTTTCCAAGCCAATTGTCCTAAACGAGTGCCTGACATGCGAGAACCAGGGTAGGCTACCCGCCCCAAACGTTGACAACACCACTTTTAGCTCTACCTTGTAGCTAGCCAGCTCAGAGGTGCTCCACAACCGCCGCCAATATAAAAGCGGCCGAATGGAAATAATGTCTGCAAGAGGAACGATGTTTAGATCCATCCTTAGCGGAACCAGCGGGGTATTTTTAGGGAGAGTCAGGATTTGTCTAAGAAAATAGTTTTCAGTAACTGTGAGGGCAATATGGGGCATATGCCCCCACAGTTCGGCCCCATACAAAGACATAGACCTAGCTTGAACCCTGTATATTTCCAGTGGTGGACTCAAACTTTTTACAGCGCAACTCCTATGGACTTTTAAAATTCCCCCAACTGCCTGGGTGAGTTTTATGTTAGCCTTAGCCAGCTGTGGACCCCACCCCATTTTTTCAGTCAGTGTAAGTCCAAGGTAATCGAAGATGGAGACCCTTTCAAGTGCTCCGTGCTCTAGCAGCGGTTGGGGGCAATTAGTGGATCTGGCATTAAAAACCATATATTTTATTTTTTTAATGTTGATCACCAAATTCCTTTTTTGGCAGAACTGTGCAAACTGGTCTAGAACACGCTGCATACCCCGAGCGGACTTAGACAGCAACAGGGTATCGTCCGCAAAACTTCAGAGCGGGAAACCTAGTTTGTGCCAATTTAGGGGAGTCTATATCTTTAGTGGTGAGTAGGACATCTATCAATCCATTTAGGAAGAGGGAAAACAGGGTTGGTGCCAACACGCAGCTCTGCCTCACCCCCTTCTCGACAGGAAACGGGGCTGTCAATTGTCCGTTCCTGCCGTACCTAACTCTAGCATAGGTACCTTCGTGGAGTAATTTGAGCTGGTAGCATAGGTATGGTGGAGCCCCCATAGCCAGCAAGATGGTCCAAAGCTGGCTACAGTCCACCGTATCGAATGCTGATTTTAAATCAACAAAGGTTAAATATAGGCTCCCACCCTCCAACACAACGTGCTTCCAGTAGATTAACTGGAGTCTGAAAAGTTGATCTATAGTGGAGGTTTTGGCCCTAAAGCCTGCTTGCAATGGGGTAAGGATTTTGTGATCACTGATCTATTCCTGCAATCGCTGTAAGAGTACCCTAGCATAAACTTTTTGAGATACATCAATAAGGCTAATCGGCCTATAATTAGCCAGGTCCAAAGGAGAGCCTTTTTAAAAAATAGGGATGATCTCAGCCCCGGGTCAGGTACTGGGTATTGGGAGTACCTGTAGAATTGCGTTAAATAGTGAGTGTAAGTAGAGGACCCAAACCACCTGCTCACTTCTATATAGATCTCCGGGGATCCTGTCTAATCCTGGGGCTTTGTTCATTTGTAGTTTACTTAAGGCTAACCTTACCTCGACCACCGAACAGGGTGGGATATACCAGGAGGGGTCTGCTGTCAGCAAGCTTGCTGGCAGCTCACATTGCTCATTTGGCAATGTAGTGTAAAGAGCTTTAAAATATAGACGCCATGTTTCCTCTGGAATATTTGGTTCGGCACAGGTCTTTCCCTCAATATTCCCTGTGTGAATCAAGTTCCAAAAAGCCCTAGCATTTTTTTCGTCTAGGGCGGACTTAATATCTAACCACCTATTTTCATCCCATTCGGATTTTGCAATGTTAATGATATAAGAATAACACTAATGTACCTGAAACAATAGATACACCTAGAAAAATAGATATACAAGAAAAAGCACTTAGCATTAAACAACAGAAGATAGATTTAGAAGCATCAGAGGAGGAAGGATTACATTATACTAGAATTAAGAATATAACTCACTTAAATGTAATGCTAACCCTTTAGTACACTATGTAGAAGCTATGGAAATAAACAATTGCTATGTCTATATGAAGTTACCTACATCGGTAGCCGAAGGTGTGACTTACCGCCATTTACCCCTAACATATGGTATTTCATGTAGTATATTAGCTAGTTTATTTTATAAGAAAGGACCCTTGCAGTATTACTATTCTAACTCAGATGTGATATTTTCTGAACTTCCTATACGTAGTAACCTGAATCCTGTACATACTAAGAGTGATGTAACACGTTATATGGGTGAATATTTTCTAACTATGGGTACAATAGATATAGCTGAAGCACACAAGAATAATTTAACATGCTTATTACATGAAAAAGAGAAAATATTTTTAAATATGGTTGAGAAAAGGAGAGAGAATTTCCAAAGAAAGGCAAAAGACAAGAACCATAAAATCCCTAAATGGGCTGAAAATGTAGGGTTCACATCAAATGGCAAGAAGCACGCTGCTATGTTGTTGGATTTTGAAAAGAAAGGGAAACTCTGTCTCCATAGAGAAAGAACCAGTTATTATAACAATATTTTCATTGGTTCCAGTGAATGTGAACACAATTATAAGGTGATTGGGGGTTGGGGTTTCAAAGATGAAACTAAGCGGTACAAAAGGGGGTGGTGATGGACGGAGCATCAGAACCAATCAAACACTCACACCCAGTCAAACGATCTGGGCTTGATCCATCACCATTCTTTAGCCCACTCTGCCACCCCAGTTCAGACATGGCTATATACAAATCAGTCTGACCCTGTGCCTCAGGGGAACAGTCCAGCCCGAACTGCCAAGCCATGCCTTCCCTGGACCGGATACAAGCTTCCGAGGACCGGTTTCTGGCATTCCAGCCGTCTTCAGCCCGGCTTGCTTGAATCCAGTGGCAATGTGAGCAAGGTACTCACGTCTGAGCATACCCTGCCACACTTATGGCAGCCAAAAACGGGTGTGAGTGTTTGATTGGTTCTGATACTCCGTCCATCACCACCCCCTTTTGTACCGCTTTTGGCCGCCATAAGTGTGGCAGGGTATGCTCAGACGGTCCTCGGTAGCTTGTTTCTGGTCCAGGGAAGGCATGGCTTGGCAGTTCGGGCTGGACTGTTCCCATGAGGCACAGGGTCAGATTGATTTTCATTTGGCCATGTCTGAACTGGGGTGGCAGAGTGGGCTAAACAACGGTGATGGATCAAACCCAGATCTTTTGACTGGGTGTGAGTGTTTGATTGGTTCTGATGCTCCATCCATCACCACCCCCTTTTGTACTTCTTTGGCCGCCATAAGTGTGGCAGGGTATGCTCAGACGTGAGTCCCTTGCTCACTTTGCCACTGGATTCAAGCAAGCCGGGCTGAAGACGGCTGGAATGCCAGAAACCGGTCCTCGGTAGCTTGTTTCCGGCCAGGGAAGGCATGGCTTGGCAGTTGGGGCTGGACTGTTCCCATGAGGCACAGGGTCAGACTGATTAGCATATGGCCATGTCTGAACTTGGGTGGCAGAGTGGGCTAAAGAACGGTGATGCATCAAACCCAGATCTTTTGACTGGGTGTGAGTGTTTGATTGGTTCAGATGCTCCGTCCATCACCACCCCCTTTTGTACCGCTTTGGCTGCCATAAGTGTGGCAGGGTATGCTCAGACGTGAGTCCCTTGCTCACTTTGCCACTGGATTCAAGCAAGCCGGGCTGAAGACGGCTGAAATGCCAGAAACTGGTCCTCGGTAGCTTGTTTCCCGTCCAGGGAAGGCATGGCTTGGCAGTTCGGGCTGGACTGTTCCCATGAGACACAGGGTCAGACTGATTTTCATATGGCCATGTCTGAACTGGGGTGGCAGAGTGGGCTAAAGAACGGTGATGGATCAAACCCAGATCTTTTGACTGGGTGTGAGTGTTTGATTGGTTCAGATGCTCCGTCCATCACCACCCCCTTTTGTACCGCTTTGGCCGCCATAAGTGTGGCAGGGTATGCTCAGAAGTGAGTCCCTTGCTCACTTTGCCACTGGATTCAAGCAAGCCGGGCTGAAGACGGCTGGAATGCAAGAAACCGGTCCTCAGTAGCTTGTTTCCGGTCCAGGGAAGGCATGGCTTGGCAGTTCGGGCTGGACTGTTCCCATGAGGCACAGGGTCAGACTGATTTGCACATGGCCATGTCTGAACTGGGGTGGCAGAGTGGGCTAAAGAACGGTGATGGATCAAACCCAGATATTTTGACTGGGTGTGAGTGTTTGATTGGTTCAGATGCTCCGTCCATCACCACCCCCTTTTGTACCGCTTTGGCCGCCATAAGTGTGGCAGGGTATGCTCAGACGTGAGTCCCTTGCTCACTTTACCACTGGATTCAAGCAAGTCGGGCTGAAGACGGCTGGAATGCCAGAAACCGGTCCTCGGTAGCTTGTTTCCGGTCCAGGGAAGGCATGGCTTGGCAGTTCGGGCTGGACTGTTCCCATGAGGCACAGGGTCAGACTGATTTGCATATGGCCATGTCTGAACTGGGGTGGCAGAGTGGGCTAAAGAACGGTGATGGATCAAACCCAGATGTTTTGACTGGTTGTGAGTGTTTGATTGGTTCAGATGCTCCGTCCATCACCACCCCCTTTTGTACCGCTTTGGCCGCCATAAGTGTGGCAGGGTATGCTCAGACGTGAGTCCCTTGCTCACTTTGCCACTGGATTCAAGCAAGCCGGGCTGAAGACGGCTGGAATGCCAGAAACCGGTCCTCTGTAGCTTGTTTCCGGTCCAGGGAAGTGCCAGAAACCGGTCCTCGGTAGCTTGTTTCCGGTCCAGGGAAGGCATGGCTTGGCAGTTTGGGCTGGACTGTTCCCATGAGGCACAGGGTCAGACTGATTTACATATGGCCATGTCTGAACTGGGGTGGCAGAGTGGGCTAAAGAATGGTGATAGATCAAACCCAGATATTTTGACTTGGTGTGAGTGTTTGCAGAATCGTCCGTTTTCCTTGTTGGAATTGCGATCTCGCAATTACCCAAATCGCAATTTGCGATCTCGCTAACTGCGAGATCACAAAAACGTGAAGTCGCATTTCGAGCCCATTGATGACATCACAACCAGAAAGTAGGCTGTTCCCTCCCTCATTCGGATCACTGAGCCTGAAAGTGGAAGCAGTACTGGCCAGAGCTCCACTACACACAACTTGCAGCACCACAGCAGGACATTAACAACCTTCAAAATGTCCTAGGAAGCAGCAGGGAGCAGTGCCCCAGGAAGGAAGAGGAAGATAAAATTTTCTGAGCAAGAACTTGAGTTCCTCATTGAGGGAGTCTGTAAGGACCATGCTCGCCTTTTTGGCAAAGAGTCCCGGAGGGTGCCTGAGGCTGACAAGCGCCGCATCTGGTTGCGCATCCGCGCAAAGGTCAATTCTGTCGGGGTGACCCAGCGGTCTATAGATGAATTAAAAAAGAGGTGGTACGACCTCAGAGGGCGTGCCAAAGAGCGAATCGCTGAGAGGCTGGGGGAGTGACTTGCCACTGGTGGAGGAGAGCCCACTGTCACACCCAACACTCCAATGGAAGACCTTGTGGGTGACTCCTGAAGCCTGCATCGGGGTTACCCACCTGGACTCGTCCCGACTCACCCAACAATCCCAAGGTAAGTGCTATGCAACTGCAACCCCGTCCCCTAACAATGCCCATGACTCCCTAGCTAGCTATTTGACAACCCCAGTAATGCAGGCCATGCACACCTGAAATGCCCAATTGCATTGTGGTAGTTGTAGTGTAACCAAAATTCCCAGATAGCCCAACACAGCCAGACCTGTCAATTCAAAGTAATTCCAAAAGCCAGTCAGGGAAAGCAAGCCCGCATGCATGTAGCAACATCTCATGTGCAAGATACATATCATTAATCATGCACCCATTTACATCACAGGTGCATCTGAACAACCCAGCACCGACAGTGAGGCCCTACATATAGAGGAGAACCCGGAGGACACCGAGGGTGAGGGCCAACCTGCACCACAACCAGGACCATCTCAGCCACCTGCAGCAGTACCACCACCTCCCCATGTGGACAGGGCCACCCCTGCAGCCACAGGTGCCCAGAAACCACCCCAACTGACACCCACGGCAGTGGTACAGGCCACACCACCAGCAGCCAGGAGGCAGACAAGGCGCACAGCCGCAGTAAGATCGCAGTCCAGCGGACTGACGCGCCAGCAGCTTGACGCCTCAACACGCGCGGGCAGGGCTGTCCGTGTACGGGATCCTGGCCTGGCCATTGAACGCCGCATGCTCGCGGTACATCAGAAGCAGGCGCGTCACCTGGCAGCCATTCACCTGCAGCTGCATAAGACCGCGCAAAATGTTGGACAGCTCACGGAATGCATGCAGAGCATGACTGCAGCTGTTCGTGAGAACAGCCAGGTCCTGGAATCCCTGCAGGATATCACCCGCCGCCGCCACCGCCAGCTGCTGACCTGCCTGTCAGCCTACACCAGATCCAATCACATCATTGGAAATGCCACCTCACAACTTT
Organism: Lissotriton helveticus; assembly: GCF_964261635.1. Lineage (NCBI taxonomy): Eukaryota > Metazoa > Chordata > Amphibia > Caudata > Salamandridae > Lissotriton > Lissotriton helveticus. Next base: position 1,286,648,106 of record NC_136057.1, on the reverse strand, counting down.
CCCGCCGGTCCCTTGCAATGCAGGTGCAGATGGTCCAGTGTTGCCAGGACATCGCCAGGGCACTTGAACAGGTAACAGCAGCAGTGCATAGTCTGCAGCCGACTGCCCATGGTGAAGCAGGGGGGGGGGGGTAATGATGCCAGTGAGGGCACTTCAAGCCATACAGCATGTCCTTGCCGCTGGTAACTGAACGCCGCTGCAGCAGCAGGTCCACTGCAGCATCACGGGCCAACAGTGTTGTGGAGGACACGGAGAGGCGACTGGGTGCGTCCGGACGGAGGCGCCAGTGACACATTTCACTCTGCCTGCAGGGCCATGCTGATTCAAGAAGCAAGCCCTCTACCCCTTCATGGGGACGTATGACGCAATACAGTTCTCATGTGAAATCATGGACAACAAAGGCCACATTATTGTGAATAAACAATAAGAATTTATGGTCTCACGTAAATCCGACTCATGTCATTATTACATTTGTCATGAATGAGTGCAGTGTTGTGTGAGGGGAATGGGTGCACTAGAAACAGTTCATTGTGATTTGGTTGTGGCGCCTGTGTCCTTCAGCAGGATTCTCCCCGCGTGCAGGATGCACGTTTGCAGGTTGGCGGTTCTCCCCTTCCTACTCACTACCAGAGATGTCCACAGGTATCCTCCGCTTGGTAGCAATGTTGTTGAGTATTGCACACACGGCCACGATGCGGCAGCAGACCTCAGGCTGGTATTTGAGGGCCCACCAGTCTTGTGTAGGATGCGGAATCTGCTCTTTAAAAGTCCAAATGTCCGCTCAATGCAATTCCTAGTGCGAATGTGAGCAGCATTGTAACGACGTTGCTGTGGTGTGGCAGGGTTAAGGTATGGGGTGAGGAGGTACTCACGGAGGCCATAGGCGCTGTCACCTGAATGAAAGGAGCAGAGTGTGAGTGCCTGTCATGCTCAGCTACATGGTCTCGATGTACTGTTTGTTGGCACATGTACTTATCTAGAAGGTGTCCCTTGCCATAGTCTCCCCTGGCCAGTCGTGTGTGCAAGCTGCAGTGCCGGAATATGAAGGAGTCATGCGTGCTTCCCGGCTATTGTGCCACTATGTCAGTGATGATTGTCTTGGCGTTGCACACCATCTGGATGTTCAGGGAGTGGTAGGACATGCGGTTCCGGTACATGTATTCTGTCTCTGTGGGTGGGCAGATGTGTATGTGGGTACAGTCTATGAATCCAATTACATGTGGGAATTGTGCTACATTGTAAAATTCTAGCTTGGTTTGATTCAAGTCCTGTTGGGTGCTTGGGAATTTAATGTAATGGTGTAGGTGGCTCAACATGGCATCCAGGAAACTCCTCAGGCAGTGGGACATGGTGCTCTGGGAGATCCCCCCTGCAACGGAAACTATCCCCTGGAAGCTTCCGGAAGCCAGGAGATGCAGGCTGCACAAGACCTGGACATGGGTGGGCACGGCATTGGTCCTCCTTGTTGGGTGCTGCATCAGGGGGTCAAGGTCCCGGATGAGCTTTGTAATCATTGCCCCATTCAGCCGGTACTTGGAGTAGATTTCCTCCTCAGTTTGGCCCAGCAGTGTGATCCGCTGGCGGAAAATTCGCTCCTGGATCCTGCGTCTGTTCCTTGCTGCAGCCTGGAGCCTTCGCCGCCTGGCCACCATGTAGAGTCCTGGCATTGTGAATGTCCTCATGATCCTACTGTGTCTCCTTAAGTGTGTTTGGTCAGGCCCACACCTGTGGCTAGTGTGGCCCTCTTTTTTTTTTAACTTCATGGTTACCACCTGGTTTAGGTTCTCCTTAAATTGCGCCTCGCAAATAGCGATTTTGACGTTTTTCGCTAAATGCGATTTTTCATGAATTTGATTAGAGATTATTTAGCGATTTCGCAATAGTAATCACAGAATCATTGTAGTCTTGCTAATTCCGATTCGCTAAGGGGGTTCCACCTAGATTCTGCGATTTTAATTGCGAATTCGCAAAATATTTTTTGCGATTTCGCAAATTGGTCTATTTCCTTTTCATGAATTGCGATTCATTGAATTGCGATCGCAATAGCTAATTCACAGCTATTGCGATCGCAATTTTGGTTGATGAATCTGGCAGAAAATCTCTGGAAATAATGAAGAAACTAATGGATTAACACGTAGTAAAAGAGCTAGTTTTTCGGAAATAGTAGGTGATATATTTAGTGCATTGATAACTACAGTGGGAGTGGTTCTGAATACGCAGAGAATTTGCAAACTGTCTACAGTGGTGGATCGCTTATCGTTTGACACTGTTGGAGGATTCTTGATGATCAATACCGAATTGGTTGCGATCAGATCAATGGTTTTACAAAATCGACTTGCTTTTGATACATTATTAGCAAAAGAGGGCCGAGTCTGCAGAATGTTCAAAGCGCAACATTGTTGCACTTACATACCTGACAAAAGTGTTGAAATTAAGGGGTATGTAAGGAATATAACACATTTGGAAAAATAACTTAAACCACTGGAGGTTGATAGTGCATGGAAGAGACTTACAGAAGGTCTCTCCTCTATAGGTAGTTGGTTTTCTAATGTAGGAAAGAGTTTTGTAGGTAGAATACTGATGCCAATGGTGGGAATAGGTCTACTAATATTAGGGATAATGATTTTTGTAAATGTAGCAAGCACAAGAAAACATATACAGTAAATAAGAAAGGAAAGAAAAGAAATATTGAAGAGATAGAACTTGAAATGAATGGAAATTTATACAATAAAGTGAAAACCTTTCACACAAACAATGAAAAGAAACCAAATAGAAAGTTTGAAGAGATTGAATTGGGAGAGTTGTAAAAGTTGGCATCTGTTTAATTAATTAGTGATGAAATAGAATATCATCAAAGGGGGGATTGATGGCGCAAAGATTCGCACGGAAAGCGACTTGCTTGTACTCAACCCTCTCAAATAACTCATAACGTACTAATTAACATGTTTTGTCTAATTAATATTGCATTACACGACATATCTAGCATCTAGGGGAAGCTTGACTATGTGATTTTACTAACTATAATTCACGTGCATTAAAATGGCTGCTGCTATGCGGGATTTCCTACTACGCATGTGTCTGTCATACTCACGTGACATGACGGACTATCTTGCTTGGAGGGAAACTTTTGCTTCTGCGCACTAGAATTAAGAAGGCTGCTTTGTGTATTACAGCATGCATGAAGCATGCACTGCTGCTTTTGCTAAGCTGCTTGTTTTGCCTAAACACTAAACGCAATATTTAAAATAAAATAATGGGAATAGAGTAGAGATAAGTGGTATACAGAACATTCATTTATTCTTTGTTCTAAAACAAAACTGTTTCTTTTCTACTTTGCTATTAGCTCTTGTTTGGGCCTGAGATTTATCTGTAACTCCATTTTGAAACCCACCCCACACATGCGCACCAGAATCCAGAAACACTCAATTCATTGTTGGGTGGAATAAACGTGCATGGGAAAATAAAGTGATGGGCGGAAATGCTAATTTCAATTTCCAGAAGAAAAGTTTCATTTTGGTATGGTGTGATGACCTCTCCTCATCCTTTTGTCCAATCAAAATTGGGGATCCTTACACTTGCAACATTAGGGGGTGGTACACTGCCCTGGAAAATAGTATAACTAGAGTAGGTTTAGATAGTTAATTTGTCTGACTTACCTGAATAGCTGACCTGTCACTGACCCAACGCACTCAATAGGTGATCGAGAGCAGAGGTGCAGGCGGAGCACTCTGTCAGAAGAATCAATAACCCAATAGGGGTTACTGGGAAGGGAGATTCGAAGACCCAATCAGGGTTTGGCTGCGCACGTAAGCTGTGGGTGCCAGTCTTAGACTGAGGTGGTCCTGTCCTGATCCAATTTGGTCCGATCCTGTCCTGATTCTGTTTACACCTATTCTTTCCTGCTGGCACCTGCACTTTGGGGTTCTGTCCTTTGACCCAGCCCGTGGCCAGGGTTGTTCTTCACACCATTTTAGGTAAATATAATTAATGTGAGGCTCGTCATTGTACTGTTTTCCCTTTTCTACCCTCCCTATGTTTCAATACTTAAATGAAAGTTTCTCATTTTATCTTACCTTAATCATATTCTTGTTGATTGATCAAGTTTTAATTAATGTAGAATGGACACCGACATTTAATAATTTACATTAAATAAAGAATTGAAACCTTTCCCGAGTTTGTGCTTATCATATGAGTGCAAATGATATTTTACTACCTATTCTCTTGCTAACTTCCTTGATCCCTTAGGACTTTAGGTACCAGAGATTAGGATTGGTAAATCAAATGCTATAAATCCTGAATGGTTAAGTAACATTTTTGATATGAGTGTAGTTTTACCTGTTTATTTTTACATTATATGGTTTTTTTTGTGGGCCCAGGTGAGTATGGTAGGACGAGCAGGTGAACCTGCGCTCTATCAGTAGGTTCTAAAAATTGATTTGCATAGGAGCACTTACCTCAAACAACTCTAGAGCAGTGGCTGGTGGTCAAGAATGAGTTGAAAAGTCTGTGCATAGAAATCTAGCGTTTAGTTCTGCTAACTGATACTGTAGGCAAAAACAATTCTAAGTTGTGCAAACGGGAAGTATATCTTGATGGCTATCAGTGAATAATTTCAATAAATACAAGCTGACTCTCTTTACAAAATTGTTTTATGTTACAGTGATTTGTTTCATATTCACCTGATATCCTTTTGGTTGATTTGTTTATTTTCCTTTTTGAAGGAGGGGGAAGTGCGTTATCTCACCCTCCCCTGTACTGTTGTTCCTACTCACTGCAGTCAATACAGAATGTAGTGATGTCAGTGGAATTTTTTTTTTTGTAAAACATTTTTTATTGCAGGGATAGACAAAACATATCACGATATAGTGAGCATCATACAGTGCAGTGTTATATTGCAACATTCGTTTCCCAGTTATGCAAAACACAGCCATTTAGCCCACATCCCGGAGGCAGGGCGGCGTCAATTCGCTGTATCGTATATACTGTGGGCCGAGAGCGTTTATACTGTTAGCTCTGCAGGAACTCCTTACTTTTATTCATGTAGCGTGTCATCCCTCTATTGGGTTGTTCGTAATGTGCATAACCCCTCTCGGAAGCCCTGAACAAAGATCCCTCCCCTCCCCCTATCTGCCCCTCCCTGCGCCTACGTCAGTGATCGGTGCTATCGTAAGGCCCAAATCATGGGGAAAAAGGCGTCAATGCTACTTATTGTCTGTGTGCATCCGGTGAATGTACCGTGGGCGTGTTCGACCCTGTTCGAGGTGTCTCGTCTAGTGTCTCCTCTTCCTCCTCCCCCTCTGCCAAACCGTCTCTCAACGCCTGCACCAGTGTTTCCCACAACATTGCAGCCTCCTGCGCCTTGTCATGTGAGCTACGGCGGGCCATCTGGTAACGTATCGTGCTCTCCGCAGTTGCCCACTTCAGGAATTCATTCACCCACCTTCTATGCGTCGGTGTCACTTTCGATTTCCACCCCCTAGTCAGTTCCCTCTTTGCTATCAGTAGTCCCAGATCTATAAATTTACTTGTCAACTTGTTCTTCTTCGTGTGGGGGAACCAGTGTAAGATGGAAACTGCGCTATCATATTGTAAGTTTCTGTCAGTGACTGTGTTCAGGGTCTCTTCAATTCCCGCCCAATATATCTGTAGCCCCGGACAGCTCCGCAGCATGTGGACTAGGTCAGCCCCCATAAAATTACATCTGGGACATGCTGCATCCGTTACATGAAAGTATTCTGCGATCTTGCATGGTGTGAGGTACGCGCGATGGAGTATATATAGGTGTATCAATTGGAAGCGCGCATTCCAAGTGCCTTTCTTGACCCTCCGTACTAATTGTGTCCATGTAGTGTCTGGGATTTCTAACTGCAGGTCAGCCTCCCACTTATTCTTGAGCGTCGAGAGCGGCAGTAGGGCGTCCGTGTGCATTCTGCGATAAAGGCACGTAACAGCTTTAAACGTTCCCGCCGCCATCATGGTATACTGGCACGCTAGTGATGTAGTAGGTTCTATCAGACCCTCACCCCAATGCGCCTGTATGGCTCTCACCACTGCTGCATGCAGTAGGTAGTCCCCCCTCGGGAGGTCATACCGTTCTTGCAGAGTCTGGTATGGGGAGAACTCCCCGTCCTCGTAGGGGTCACCTATCATTTGCAACCCCGCCTCTTCCCAAAGGTGCAGTCTCGACCAATCACCGCCATGCGGGTGTGCCGTCACCATGCCCAGTGGAATTTCCGGAGCATACGGGTGTCCAGTACCGGTTCGCCTCTGTGTTCTGTTCCAGCACTGGCGAAGGGTCCTCTCCTCCAGGGAGAGCTCTCGCAGAAGCAGTTTCTGCTGAAGAGTGATGTATGCCAGGACATGGCGGGGTGTGCCAAACTCCCTCCCCTGCTCTGGGCCTTGGTACACTCTTGCGACCTCCTGTGTGAAGAATTGCAACTGAGCCGCTAAATAATAGCGCTCAAAGTCCGGAACCGCGAGACCCCCCTCGTCCTTTGGACGGGTCAGCGTCGTCAAAGCCACTCTTCGTCTGCCAGCTCCCCATAAGAAAGACACCACCGCTGATTTCAACTGTTTGAAAATCGTGCCGGGTATCCATACCGGGAGGGATCGGAAGAAATAGAGGAGACGCGGCAGAGCGATCATCTTCAGAAGAGCCACACGGCCTGCTGTTGAGAGCGGAAGAGTGGCCCAGAATGACATACAACTCTTCAGGGAGCGGATACAGTGGCCTATGTTACAGTCGAGAAGGTCTTTCGGGTCGTGGTAGATGTGCACTCCGAGGTAGCTCAGGCATTGGGGTTCCCAGCGCAGATTCTGGCGGAGTAAAGGACATTCCTCCCCCCTCCGTAGTGGGAAGAGACAGGTTTTCGACCAGTTCACCCGCAGACCCGACAGATTACCAAAGTGCTCCAGCAGACTCTCAGCGCCCTCTACCGCCTCTTCGGCGTTGTCTAGAAAGAGGAGGAGGTCGTCCGCGTATAAGGAGATATAATGGAGTTCACCCCCGCGAGCTAGCCCGGCGTAACAAGCCCCCTTCCGAGCCTGAGCCGCAAGCGGTTCCATCGCGAGCGCAAACAGCAGTGGGGACAAAGCACACCCCTGCCTGGTACCTCGGTGTATCTCGTATTGGTCCGACACCAACGATCCCACTCTCACTCTCGCTCTCGCCGAGGAGTAGAGCACCCTCGTCCATTGTATATATCCCTCCCCTAGACCGAAGTTGTGCATTACCGTATACAGATATTGCCATTCAAGGCTATCAAAGGCCTTCTCAATGTCGACCGCCAACACCACGGGGGACCGTGCCTCAGGTGGCGGAGCGTCCACCAGTCAAAGCAACCTACGAATGTTGTGTTTAGTGTTCCTCGTGGGAATAAAACCAGATTGGTCTGTATGGACCAGCTCCTGCATATGTGTTAGTAGCCTTTCGGCCAGCACTGTGCTCAGTATCTTGAAGTCAGTTGCAAGCATTGACAGTGGTCTGTAGGACGCCGGGTCTGTGCTCTCCCTACGAGGCTTTAACAAGGGGACCATTATGGCTTCGCTCATCGATCGGGGGAGTCTTCCTACTTCCTTGGCCTCGTTATATATCGTTTGGAGTCTCGGGGCTAGTTGATCTAAGTATCTCCCGTAGAACTCTATGGGTAACCCATCAATCCCTGGCGTTTTATTGCGCGCCATTCGTTTCACTGCCCCCCTTATTTCAGACAGGGCGATTGGGCCCCCCAAAGCATCCGCATGGTCCTGCTCCAGGCGCGGTAGCTGCAGGTCGCTCAGGAAAACATCCAACTCTGTAGCACGATCGCTCAGCTCCGCTCGATATAGTGTCTCATAATACGACCGGAAACGGTCCAGTATTTCCGATTGTGTAGTAAGTGTGTGGTTCCCACGTCCCCGCAAGGCCAAGACCGGCTGGTTGCGCCTATTGGGGTTCGCCAACCAGGCCAGGAGTGTCCATATTTTGTCCCCTTCAGCTAGGGTCCTCGTCAGGTATGCCTTATAATCGAAACTACGGAGGCGTTCCATCTCCACTGCTACCGCTTCCCGTGCTCCTCTCACTTTCTCCTGCAAGTCAGGACGATTCGGTCGTTCTAGTTCTACCTCTCGAAGAGTGCGCTCAGCCTTGTCTAAGTCATCTATTAACGTTTTGCGCACCCCTGCATATTTCCCGATGCAATGCCCCCTCACCACTATTTTAAATGCATCCCACTCTACCGCCCTGGAGGAAGCCGTGCCCTCATTCTCCGCAAAATACTGGGCAATCCGCTCCCCCAGCTCAGCTCGGAATGGTGGGTCATCCAGCGTGTCGGGCCGCAACTGCCATGTTGGAACTTTAGGAGGTTCAGTCACCCAGTCCAGCGCCAGGAGAAGTGGGTTGTGGTCGGACAATGTACGTGCCAGGTATTCCGTTCGGGACACTGCGGCAAGCACCGGGGGGGGGAGCACAGGAAAGAATCTAGGTGCACGTGGAGGTCGTGTATACTAGAGTAGAATGAGTAATCACGCTCATTGGGGTGCTGTGAGCGCCAACAGTCAGTCAGGGCCCATGTGTTCTGCCAGTCAGTCCTGCATCTCGCTAATCGGTGGACAGGGGATGTGTGTAGTGGTGGGTGTGATCTATCTAGTGTAACATCTTCTATAGTATTGTAGTCCCCTCCCATCAGCACCGGTCCTGTAAGATAGCCGGCAAGCCCCCTGGAGAGACCAGTAAAGAATGTCGCCTGGTCCGTATTCGGTGCGTAAACACTACAGAGCATTATGTGTCGACCTCTCAGCAGTCCTTCAACAGCCACATACCTCCCATGTGGGTCCACTGTATGCTTAGTCACCTGCAGGGGGATTCCCGCCCTAACCCAGATGAGCACCCCCCTAGCAAATGCAGAGTACACAGTGTAGAACAAGTGACCTCTCCACCTGCGCTGGAGCGCAACACCCTCTTTTTTGGTTAGATGGGTCTCCTGCAGAAACGCTATATGCACCCCTCTACGAACCAAGTATGAATGGACCTTGTGTCTCTTGGCCATTGTGTGTAATCCCCGCACATTCCACGACACACATTTCAACAACCCTACATTAGCCATTGTCTCGATGGAGAAAAGGAAAATCATTGGTGTTTAGCATCCTGATCACTGACTCGACCCCGCCCTCATCCTTCCCCAAGTAACCCCTAACTGCCCAACCCCAAGTCCTCCCCAGAGTCACCCCAACCTCTCCAGGCCCACCCTACCCCAGAATGGGATTCAACCTCAAAGGGGTCGTTCCCATCCAAACAGTTGAGCAACGTGCTCACGTAGTGTCTAATACGCAGTCAACGCTGCGTTGGCCTTATGGGCCTCGGGGTGCGCAAACAAGCTTCCGGGCCTCTCCAGTGCTGTCCCCTGACCCCCCGCCCATTCACACACAGTAAGTCCCACACCATTGCAATCATGTAAACGCCTGCTCCCAGGGCATTAGGAACCTCAGCAAGCCCCCTCAGCCCCACCCGGTACCTTATCAATGAGTTCAGCCCTCTACGATTTCTCCCGATGTCTGTGGCGTGATCTTCGGGCCCCTGGCTCCTCCCAGGTCAGATAGATCAGTGTCCGAGCCCGTGCCCTGGTCCTCCGAGCCCGTTCCTTTCTCCGAGTGGGTCAGCGCCGCTCCCGACACTTCTTTCACCCCTTGTAGCGCCGCCTTCCGTTCATCCGCCGTTTGAAAGTTCGTCGGCCCCTTCAAGCCCCGTCCGCGCCCCCTGTGGCGCATCGAACGCCGAAGTGATTGTCCCTGGCGCTCCTCCTCAGCCCGAAATCGGGCCCCATCCGTGCCAGCTTTGTAGGTGTCCCACCAGGCCCAAGCTTCCGAAGACGTCGGGAAGAACAGGGTGTTCTCGTCTATCATCACCCGGAGTCTGTCCGGGAATAGTAGCGAGTACTGTATACCTTCCGCTCTGAGCTCTCTTTTCAGAGAAAGGAAAGAGGCGCGCTGTCTTTGGGTTTCGAATGTGTAGTCCGGGAATAGTGTCACCTTGCTGTTGTCGACCTGGAATGGGCCCTTCTCTCTCGCCCGCTGCAATAGCAAGTCCCTGTCTTTGTAGTGGAGCAGTTTTATGACCACTGGGCGCGGCGGGAGTCCCGGCTTCGGGGGTCTCGACAGCACCCGGTGCGCCCTCTCTAGTGTAAAGAAAGGGGATAGTCCCTCCGGGGCCACCACCGTCCGCAGCCATTCCTGTAGGTAGCTCACCATGTCCGTTCCTTCTGTTTTTTCCGGAAGGCCCACAAGGCGCACGTTGTTCCGCCGACTGCGATTTTCAGCGTCCTCAGCCCTCCTCTCAAGTGCTTGAATCCGGTCGAGCGCGTCCGCGAGTTTCCCATCCAACGACTTCTGTGCTGGCGCCAGTTCCTTCAGGGTGGTCTCTGCCTCCTTGACCCTGTCCGACAGCTTCGCGTGGTCCGCTCGCAGGAGTCCCAGCCCCTCCGCCACTTGCGCTATATCGTGGTGAAGGGCGTCTTTCGTGGCTGCTATGGCCTCCAGGATCCTGTCCTGCATTTGCTGTAGGTCCGTCGCAGGTTGCACGGGGTCCTCCTGTGTGTCCGTAGTAGGGGGCCCGTCCCCCTTGGGGCCCCTAGGCTTGCCCATGTCGCACCCGCGTCGCCCAACCGTGTCCCAGGGGGCAGGCAGTGAGGGAAAGTTCTTCTGTCTTGGGTCGGCCCTCGTGTCCTAGTCCCGGGACAAGAAAGCGGTCCCCTCGGGTGTCCAACTGCGACGTCAGTGCCCCAGCAGAGGGCTCGATCAAGATCCCCACAGATGTCCGGTCCCTAGCGGGTAGGAAAAGGGGTGCATCCAGGAGCAGCCTACTCTCTCCGGGGTGGTCGAGGTAGTCCAGGCAGTATGTCACTCGGGCCCCGGGGCCCCACAGAGAAGGGTGTCGCAGGCCCCCCCCTAAAACGACGTCTCGGCGTCCACTTCTGGGGAAACCACCGGGTCCAGTGCAGGAGGTAGTCGTTGGCTGACCTCCAGTGCCCGGCGCAGCACTCGGGGGGGGTCGCACCTCCCAGCCAGGGCTCGGCGATGGGGAGAGCGACCTCCCTGCAGGGTGTCCAAGGTCCCTGTTGCTCTCCGGCGTAGGCAGGGGGGCACAGCTGTAGCCGGAATGTAGGGCGAGGGCGCCGCTGATCTGCTGTCCCCTGGGGCACCACGGCAGGCGCGGCGGACAGGCAGGGCTCCGGCCAGGGTCCCCACTCCAGCCCAAGAGTACAGCCCGCTATGGGGGCGGCGCCGCCAAGATCAATGGGATAGGCCTTGGGGCCGGGGCCTCAAGTTCAGGTCCTCGCTGAGTCGGAGCTCCGTCGCCCCCTCCCAGGCTCCTCCGCCAGGTAGGCGCGTCCCTCCTGTCTCTCCGGTTCCTGCCCCGCGGGGTCTCCTCACCCGCCCGGAGGGGCTAGCGTCGGTGGCTCCACAGGCCCCAAAGCCGGGGCCTGGATTGACGGCAGCGCTGGGCAGGGGGCGGGGCCTCACCGGGTTCCTCCGCAGGCCGTCACCCGCCGCAGTCCGCACCTCAGGCGGGGGTCGGCCGACCCCCCAGGAAAACGCCGGCCCGTCTAGTCAGGGCCCGCCGGCCGTTCACGATGCTGGCGGTTGCCTGCAATGATGCCTCCAGGGACTCGAGGTGCTCTGTCACTCGGGGGCCGCCATCTTGGCCGCCATCGGCTCGGTCCTCTCCCAGCTCTCCGCAGCAGCTCCACCGGCCTGATCTTCCCAGCGGAGCAGGCGTGGACGCATTACTCGGGATCCACCCAGGTGAAGTGGGGATCCCGAGTCTCGGGCAGGATTAATTCACGGAGAGCCGGGCGGAGGGACGGGAGCCCCGCTAGGCTGCGTCCTACTCCATCGGCTGTTGGCCACGCCCCGTGATGTCAGTGGAATGTAGTTATGCAACTCTGTGTCAGTTTCAATAGCTGCTTATGGCTGAGGTGTTCCAATACACAAGTCTACTTATCTATCAGAACACTGAGTTATTGTTGTCCGGTGCCTCATTGTTACAATAGAGGTTTTCATATATTTCTTGGCTAGTAATTTATTAATTTTTGTGCCAACAGTTGATGATTTCTTTTCACCACTTTCATAATATTTATGGTTGATTTAATGCATTTTATGTGCAATGTCATAAATTAGTATTTGTTACAACTCCCCTATCCTGTGATAATACTTTATATTTCTCCTGAAACAGTTCAGTTTGTGTTGGCATTCTAGTTATTGTATCTGACCCCCTAGGGTGTTCTTCCTCTACTTCACTAAGTGTTGGAATGTGGAGGTGTGAGAAATCAGTTTGTGTCATAACCATCTTGGCAGCCTCCCTACTATATTCTAAAACACTTTGTTCTTCTAAAAATATTTTTCCAGCGTGTGCTTACAATGGGTTCCTAAATATGGTCTTCGGAATTTGCCATAGTTCAGCCAGTTTCGCCATGTGTGACAACAATTCTAGTATTTGGGCCTTAATATGACTTTGGCGGTTCTACAGCAGATGGTGAAACGCTGCGTCTGCTGTAGAACCGCCACAGCCGTGGTGTGACTTCCCACCAGAATAGGAGTCAAACCATGGTCTGGCGGGTGTTGCTGTGGAGGTTTGATGGTGGCAGTCTGCTAAGCTCCTAGAAGAGCCTATCACGAAGACTGCTGCAGTTAGAGCGCTGACCGCACATGCCGGCATGGTGTGGCCACAGTTGTAATACTGTGGGCGGTTCTGCAGTCTGGTGGTAGTCAGACCACCACCACTGATTCAGCCTTCCTATGGACCACTGAACTCACAGTAAGGCCCTTAGTGTCATTGGGGAGTGGTCTGCAACAACTTTGATACCTATTTTAGAATCCCAATCATTGAGACCCCTGTTCTATTCAATTAAAAAAAATCAATTGCTGTATACTGTTTATACATGTTGGAAAAAACCTGTAATCCATATTGGTTATATTCTGTGTTCTCCAAACATCTGGGAGGGCCAAGTATTCCATACCATGTTTCAGCATAGCCAGAGTGGGTTGTGAAATAATCAGGTTGAGGAGTGGTCCATGTCAGATTCAGAGTTGTGTTAAATCGACCCCTAATTAATGATCCCCTCTTGTAAAACTAGAGACTGCAGAAAAGGGATCAGATAAAAACTTGTTTTTTCCTTTCAGTAGGAATATATGTAGTGAACAGAGTTACCTGTTGGAGTCCTGACATTGATCTGATGACCAACGCTCTTGCGTTGTCATCTTGATATTGTGCTTCCAGTTTGAAAAGTGTCTCTCTTCCCAATAGAATCACCATCCCTTTAGTCTTGGTGGATGATCTTGCATTAAACTGTGAAAATACCAATATCATTGCAAGCACAACAAATCATGTTTCTTTTGGTAAGTCACTTGCAGCATGGCTGTGTCAGTATGCTTTTCATGAATCTATTTTAAGCAATACTTCCTATTTTGGTGGCGAGTTAAGGCCCTGAGCAGTCAGTGTAGTAATATTGATTAGTACCATCTGTGACACTGCCATTTAATGTTGAAGCGTTAGTGGACAGGAACCTGGGTGCAAGATTATAGATTTCATTGTGACTGGTTGATTTACAAACCTTTTGTTTTTGAACTAAACATGTAGGCCTTATTTAGGGTTCAGCAAAGTGGGAGCACTGACAAACTTTGAAAACTGTGTGGTTCCCCATTGTATTTATAGTCTGGAAAGTGCCAGAGAAGATGTAGAATGTGGTGGAATTTAGCAATTGAATTACTTATGGGTGGGAAGAAAAGATGTCACAAGGGAAGACCACTAGGATACTGTCTCTGCATTGGCACATACAAAATGTCAAGGGTCATGAACAGTCTAAACCACAGGGTCGTATCAGCAATGTTATCGCTGTTTTCAATGAATCATCGATGGAAAACCAGTGATGTTCCTTCGAAAACACCCCTATTACTGAAATATTATCGCCATAGTGATATGCATTGTAAATATAGCGTTATCATAGCGATAATATTCAGCGATTGCCATCGATAATATTTCAATAGCTATGTACGGCTAGCGATAATTATCGCCGGCTGTTGATAATATGCCCCCTAGTTCTTCAGGATCTGGCACTACACCGATTGGCTCTATTTAAAAATATTCACTGAAAAAAACAGAAGTTAAAGAGATGTTACAGTTAGGGGAAAGTGTCAGTTAGAACATACAATCTTAAACTAACAAAATCACTGAAATTCACCTTCAGCAATGCATGGTGTGGGGTTGGGTGAAGGGCCTTCGTCCACCTCCAACTGCACATAGCTGTTTTAAAGTAACAAAACCACTGTTTTTCATCTTCTGCCGTGTGTGGTTGGCCTGCACCTAACCTCCCTGTCATTGAGCATTGTTGACTATGTCATGCTATAATATAAAGGGTGTTATTTTAACTAAGGCAGACCTACTGCCTTTGTCTAAGGGTCAGAATACCAACTCAGACCTATTGGATTTATCATAGGGTCAGAATATCAAAATATAAAAAGCAGCAGGTCTATTGCCATTACCTAGGGGCCAGCATATCAACATATATAAAGCAGATTTACTGGCTTTGTCATAAAGCCACCAATAACCATCATCAAATGCTTTTTTTTCATAAATTCACACATTGCAATGCTTAATGACAGTGAATGTCACAAAACAATTTCAGTAAAGCATTATATAAAAACAAATTAAACATTTCTTTGATTCTTTTTTAAACATTTTTCAGGCCACGATGTATAGACATACAAATAACCACAAGGGTTCCCTGCACCCCAGCTAACAGTGCCTTAGAAAATATGTAGTGTACCTGCCCCTTCTAGGGGCATCACCAGGAACAAAACATATATTTTACCTGTCCTTGCAGAGCATTATGGAGCAGTGAATAAAAAGTAAGCGACCCCTGCAACTCATTTATTATTATTTCTTTTTTGGGGTGTTCCCATCCTACCCAGAACACCCACACTTTATTTACACTTTGGGGCCCGGCGGGAGCCCCTGTGGCCCCTACCAGTTTCCCATCCAGCGGGATCCAGGCATTTATCTTTTAAGTTGGTGCCCCCAGGGTACCCACACCTCTTTTCCAGCTGGGGGCTGTAGTAAAAGTCCCAGGGCCCCCGTTGCCTCTGCTGGCTCTCCAATCAACCCACATACTGGCACTATTCCTTTGCTCCTACTCAGGCACGCACAGTTTTTTCTATGCCGCTGCCTAGGGAGAGCAAAGGTGTGCTCCTGCCCCAGAGAGTGCCAGCAGGAAAAATTTATATTCCCTGCCCGGACTCTCCCAGGCAGGGAACAGCAGTGTCTAGGGGATGGGGGGTCTCTGAGATACTGCTCTCATCAGGCCACAGAGGATAGGAACACCAGGGTTGGTGTATGGCTCTGGGGGCCTTTGTCCAAATGCCCCCTACACTAAATTTAAAAGTAAGCCTTGAGGGATGGGGTCCACACACTGCTCTCCTAAATTCTAACAATTTCCCTGAGAAATGTGGCATCTGGGCCTTCCCGAGTGTCGATTAGGGGCCCTGTTAACCTCCTCTCCCAAATATAATATTGGTCCTGTGGGATGGGTCCCCTGGGGCCTTTCAAATGCTGGTAGAGGGGTGCCACACTCCCCACTCATCCCATGAATGCCTGTCAGGATTCTCCCTAACACAAGGTCAGCAAGGGTCCTAAAGTCACGAAAACAGAATTGGAGCCCGATCACTTCCTGGTCTGACGCATGGAATTTACGAAATTCCAAGATGGCGGACGGATCAGGGAAGTTAGCAGTCTAGTGTCTTGGGCGTTCTAGAGCAGAGTGCAGGTGAGGCACGCGCTCTATCAAGGCTGCGCACTTCACCGCGTATCTTGCCCGAGTCAGTTGAGGTATTTTAGCGAGTTACAGAAAACGTTAGAAAGTGTTCCGTTTCTGAGTTCAGAGTATCAGGGAAGTTCTAGTAGAAAAGAAATACACTACGCTACCTCCCTGTTAGCGTCAAACGTCGAGAAAAAAGAAGAACTTTCTGTCTGAAAAGGCGTGACAGAGAGTCTCCGAAGCTGTGTCATCTTGCGCATTGCCAGCAGAACGTTCATGAAACTGCGCGAGTGAACCTCCGCGCCCCAGAGACTTCAAGGAGCCTGCAAGCCTGAAGGGAGCCGAACTTCGAGAGCTAAGTCATAGAAAAAACTAAAACTGTACAGAATACATGTGAAAGAGTAATATTTTGACTGAACTGTTTAAGAGTACTCTATAGCTATACGTCAGTATGAACATTTAAACTTACAAGAGAAAAGTTGTTGCATTTAGTAGCAAGTTCGTGAACCACAGAAAATAAGAAGATATAAGACGCTTACCTGGAAGTTGTGAGAAGTATCACTTCAGCAGAAAGGGCAGAGATATCTGAAAAAAGGAATTAAGAGTTAGAACAGAATTCCATGCATTCGAATTACAGGAAACACGTCAGAAGAGGTTAATTCCTACATACACTAATAAGAGAAAGATTCAAGGTTATGGAGTTGCAAATAGTGGTAGGTTAAAACACCAATTTCCTTATTAAAGGCTTAGAAAGAGAGAAATCAGAGGGAGAGTTAATAAGAGCATTGATTTCGTTACAGTGAGGTGAAACACTAATGAGCAGTCCAGATTAAGAAAAAACTCTCAGAGAAATAGAAGAGAAGCAGGTCTACACAGTTCCTTGGGTATGTCTAAAAGTCAATGAGGGAAAAGGTAGTGTAGGGTATTGTTGAAAGTTCTCATAGTTTTTGTATGTGCTTAGTATTCACAGGAATCTTGCTGGGCAGACTAGAAGCCTGAGGAGGATTCGCTAGAGTATCGAGGGACCAGGACCAGTCTCTTCTGTGCTTTACTTTCTTATGGTTATTTTCTCCACTTTTCCCCTTCCCTTTTTCTGATTGCTTGGAGTTATGATTACACTCTGACTCCGAGTGATTGGAGAGAGGGAGTCGGAAAGTTAGCATCATCTGTTCCTGTGCAAGTCGACAAGAATTGGAATTCGTGGACCCTGACAGAGTGAAGTGCCCACGTTAAATTTGCACCCGAACAGAATGGTTGAAGGGGTTAATTTGCAGACCTTAGGGGCGGTATTAGATTCCATACAAAAGGAATTAGTGGCGGTTAGAGAGGAGAATCAAGGTCTGAGGCAAGAGGTGATAAATGCTAGGAAGGAGACGGCGGAGTTAGCGCAAAGAATGAGACAACCACTTTCAGGAAATAGAGAAACTCCCACCACGTCCACTGGGGAAACGACTAGGTTAACTACGCAGGTGATACACTCATTGTCCCCAGTCATTCCCTTGGCAGCACCAGAGAGATTTAGTGGGGATCCACAGAAGGCACAAGTGTTTATCTCCCAATGCACCTTACACTTCATGTGTCGTCCTTCTGTCTTTCCCGATGCACAATCCAAAGTGGCTTTCGTTTTATCATATCTGAGTGGAGACGCTGCCGCTTGGTCAATGCCCATCGTTTCTCGAGACGACCCTCTTCTGCAGAATTATGACGAATTTAAGAAGGAATTTTTGCGCATATTTGATCGAAGGCGAATTTCCCAGGCTGTAGATAATGAGCTTCTGGAACTAAAGCAGGGAAACAGAGACTTGGTGGCGTACTTGGCCCAATTTAATAAGTTGGTAATGGAAACTGATTGGCCGGAAAATAAGAGGACCGCAATTTTTTATCGAGGTCTACGAGATGAACTCAAAGATGGATTGGCGCAAATTCCCAATCGACCAACAGAGATATCGGCCCTCGTAGATTTGGTTCTCGAGTTAGATTTCCGGCAAGGGGAACGACGAGGAGAGAGAAGACGAGAATTTCGAAGCACTGTGCCTCGATTTGACAGAGCCAAGCCTGAAGTTGGGAAGGTTGCAGAAGGAACCAATGGCCAAGAACCAATGCAGATAGGGGCAATAAGAGGTCCGCTTACTAAAGAGGAAAAAGAGAAGAGACGAGCCAATAATTTGTGTATGTATTGTGGTTCGAGCGGACATTTTGTAAGGAATTGTCCAAAGAAGCCTAAAGGAACATACAGGCCGAAGGAAAACTAGTTGCACCACCTGTAGAAGGAGTTGTACAGGTGGATGCGAGTCAAGATTCAACTCCACAAAAGCACCAACTGGCCAATACCCTGCAATCATCGTCCCCTCACCTTGTGTTATCAATGACCATAAAGTTCCGTCAAGAAGTTCGAGAGAGAGTGATGGTGATGGTGGATTCTGGGGCGACCGGAAATTTTTGTGACCAACGATTTGCGACCAAGATAGGGTTGAGAGCAATATTAAAAGATAAGAGCGAACCAGTTAGAGCCATCGACGGGACAAACCTATCTTCGGGACCCATAGTCAGTCATACTGAACTGGTGCAGTTGGTAAAAGAAGATGGACATCAAGAAGAAATCCAGTTTAACCTAATAGACGCACCACAGTTCCAGCTAATCCTAGGACTTCCTTGGCTCACAGAGCATAATCCGACTGTAGATTGGGCAGCAAGAACTATAGAAATGTCTTCGGACTATTGCAAGCAATATTGTTTTGGAAATCAAAAGGAAAAAGACCAGGAAAATCCAGCTCAAGCCCTGTGTTCTGCGAATGCAGTTGTGTGTGTAATCAACACACAGTCCATTCCATCGCAATATCAAGATTTTGAAGATGCATTTGATGAGCAGGAAGCTGAGCAATTGCCACCTCATCGGGTGTATGATTGTAAAATAGACTTTGAACCAGGAGCGAATATGCCATGTAGCAGAGTTTATGCCTTAACGGAAAAGGAGCATGACCATTTAAAAGAATATATACACAAGTACTTGGCTAACGGATTTATCCGTCCTTCCCAATCTCCAGTATCCTCGCCTTTGTTTTTCGTGCCGAAAAAGGAAGAGGGCGAGTTACGAACTTGCATAGACTACCGCGCCATCAATCGGATCACTAAGAAGAATAGGTATCCCCTTCCTCTCATCTCAGTTTTATTAGATCAAGTGAAAGGGGCTCAAATATTTACCAAATTGGATTTGAGAGGGGCCTATCATCTCATTCGAGTAAGAGCTGGTGACGAGTGGAAGACCGCCTTTAGGACTCGGTTCGGATTATTTGAATACCAAGTGATGCCCTACGGCCTATGCAACGCCCCAGCTGCGTTTCAGCACTTTATTATTGATGTTCTCAGTGAGTTCATAGACCAATGCGCTATCGTGTACATAGACGATATTTTGATCTACTCTGCAAACACACAGGAACATCAGGGTCATGTGAGAAGAATTTTACAAAAATTGAGAGAGAACAAGTTGTTTGTCAAGTTGGAGAAATGTGCCTTTGATGTCACTGAAGTAGAATTCCTGGGGTTCGTGATCTCACCAGCCGGAATACTCATGGATAAACGAAAGATTCAAGCAGTCCTGGAGTGGAAGTCTCCAACCAGTGTGAAAGAAGTGCAAGCCTTCATTGGCTTCGCCAACTTTTATCGAAGATTTATCAGTGAATTTTCCCGGCGAATTCTTCCCCTCACAAGTCTATTGAAAAAAGGGGTGCAGTTCCAGTGGACCGAAGAGGCGGAGTCAGCATTCAAAGGTCTGAAGGAAGAATTCACATCAGCTCCAATCCTTCTTCATGCGGATCCATCCGAGCCGTTTTATGTGGAAACAGACGCCTCAGATCTGGCGGTTGGAGGAGTACTTTCTCAGCGAAATAAGAAGACGGGCCAATTACATCCAGTGGCCTATAGATCTAGAAAGTTGTCGCCTGCAGAAGTCAATTACACAATCACTGAAAAGGAACTGCTGGCAATAAAGGACGCCTTCAAGGAATGGAGACACTACTTGATGGGTGCTCATCATGTGGTTACAGTATTCACGGACCATCGAAATCTAAAGTTTTTGAAGTCCGCTCGGACTTTAACTCCAAGGCAACTTCGTTGGTCGTTATATTTCGCTGATTATGATTTTGTCATCACATTCAGACCAGGGGCGCAGAATGGCAAAGCGGATGCCTTGTCCCGGATGGGAACAGGAGAAGAAAAGAACCAAATTAAGACACAAGCGATTATCCCTGATTCCAAGATAATAAGTGTTGTGGAAACTCTGAGTGTGAAGGAACAGATAACTCGAGCCTTGTCTCCAGAGGACATGTTAGAGTGGACTCAGCAGGAAGGTGGCAGAGAAATATTAAATGGCCTACCTTACCACTCGGGAGCCTTGTATGTACCAACATCCGAATTGCAAAACCAGGTCATGAAAGAATGTCACGATCATTTGCTGGCTGGACATAAAGGAGAGCTGAAGACTATGGATTTGGTGAAAAGAAGTTATTGGTGGCCACACATGAATAAGGACATAGAGCAATACGTAAAAACTTGTGAGATATGTGCACAGGGAAAGTCAGAACGACAGGCACCTAAAGGTTTGTTACAGCCCTTACCCACTCCTCCTTATCCTTGGCACACCATTACCTTAGATTTAATTACAGAACTTCCCTCCTGTCAAGGTTACAATACCATCCTAGTAGTTGTAGATGCATACACCAAGATGACGCACTTTGTAGCCATGAAGGGAATTCCAACGGCCAAACAGCTAGCTACTCATTTTAGTGTGCAGGTTGTGCGGTTACATGGCATTCCTAAGATTGTCATTTCAGATCGCGGCTCCCAGTTTGTGTCTCATTTCTGGAGGGTTTTCATGAAGGCTCTTGGAACTGAGACACGATTCTCCACCAGTTTCCATCCGGAAACGGACGGACAGACTGAACGAGTGAATCAGGAGGTGGAACAGTACTTGAGGTTATTCACCTTAAAACAGGGTGGGGAATGGCTGGACTATTTGTGGGCTGCAGAATTTGCTCATAACAATGCCACAAATGTGTCCACGGGTTATTCACCGTTCTATTTGAACTATGGAAAACACCCGAATTTCTCCATGCTGGATGTTTCACTTCCAGTACCAGCAGTTCAGGATTTGGTGACTCATCTGTGTCAAGTACATGATTCTGCATCACAAAATTTGGAGCAGGCCAAGATTAAGTATAAGGGGTATGCAGACAGGAAGAGGAGAGATTTCCCACATTTGGACATTGGAAGTGAGGTTTGGTTAAATACCAAGCACTTACGATTAAAGGGGAATAGGAAGTTCCAGCCTCGATTCATTGGCCCTTATCCTGTTGAAGAACAGATTAATCCAGTGACCTATAGATTGAAACTACCCACGAAACTCAAGGTTCACCCAGTCTTCCATGTTTCGTTATTAAAGAAGGTGGTTCAGGGTTTGAGACGAGAGAGAGCTCCACCACCGATTCAGTTGGAAACTGGTGTGGAGTTTGAGGTAAAGGACATTCTTGACTCCAAAATAGTGAAGGGGAACCTGTACTATTTGGTGGATTGGAAGGGCTATGGGCCAGAGGAGCGCTCCTGGGAGTTAGAGTCAGACGTTCATGCACCCAGATTAGTACGGCTTTTTCATCTGAGGTATCCAACCAAGCCCAGAATGGGAGGACCTTCTTTGGTGGGGGGTACTGTCAGGATTCTCCCTAACACAAGGTCAGCAAGGGTCCTAAAGTCACGAAAACAGAATTGGAGCCCGATCACTTCCTGGTCTGACGCATGGAATTTACGAAATTCCAAGATGGCGGACGGATCAGGAAAGTTAGCAGTCTAGTGTCTTGGGCGTTCTAGAGCAGAGTGCAGGTGAGGCGCGCGCTCTATCAAGGCTGCGCACTTCACCGCGTATCTTGCCCGAGTCAGTTGAGGTATTTTAGCGAGTTACAGAAAACGTTAGAAAGTGTTCCGTTTCTGAGTTCAGAGTATCAGGGAAGTTCTAGTAGAAAAGAAATACACTACGCTACCTCCCTGTTAGCGTCAAACGTCGAGAAAAAAGAAGAACTTTCTGTCTGAAAAGGCGTGACAGAGAGTCTCCGAAGCTGTGTCATCTTGCGCATTGCGAGCAGAACGTTCATGAAACTGCGCGAGTGAACCTCCGCGCCCCAGAGACTTCAAGGAGCCTGCAAGCCTGAAGGGAGCCGAACTTCGAGAGCTAAGTCATAGAAAAAACTAAAACTGTACAGAATACGTGTGAAAGAGTAATATTTTGACTGAACTGTTTAAGAGTACTCTATAGCTATACGTCAGTATGAACATTTAAACTTACAAGAGAAAAGTTGTTGCATTCAGTAGCAAGTTCGTGAACCACAGAAAATAAGAAGATATAAGACGCTTACCTGGAAGTTGTGAGAAGTATCACTTCAGCAGAAAGGGCAGAGATATCTGAAAAAAGGAATTAAGAGTTAGAACAGAATTCCATGCATTCGAATTACAGGAAACACGTCAGAAGAGGTTAATTCCTACATACACTAATAAGAGAAAGATTCAAGGTTATGGAGTTGCAAATAGTGGTAGGTTAAAACACCAATTTCCTTATTAAAGGCTTAGAAAGAGAGAAATCAGAGGGAGAGTTAATAAGAGCATTGATTTCGTTACAGTGAGGTGAAACACTAATGAGCAGTCCAGATTAAGAAAAAACTCTCAGAGAAATAGAAGAGAAGCAGGTCTACACAGTTCCTTGGGTATGTCTAAAAGTCAATGAGGGAAAAGGTAGTGTAGGGTATTGTTGAAAGTTCTCATAGTTTTTGTATGTGCTTAGTATTCACAGGAATCTTGCTGGGCAGACTAGAAGCCTGAGGAGTATTCGCTAGAGTATCGAGGGACCAGGACCAGTCTCTTCTGTGCTTTACTTTCTTATGGTTATTTTCTCCACTTTTCCCCTTCCCTTTTTCTGATTGCTTGGAGTTATGATTACACTCTGACTCCGAGTGATTGGAGAGAGGGAGTCGGAAAGTTAGCATCATCTGTTCCTGTGCAAGTCGACAAGAATTGGAATTCGTGGACCCTGACAATGCCCTAGGTAATGGGGTCCCCTGAGCCTCCAGGAAGGAGTTGTGGGGGGTGAGACTTTTTGAAAAAAAAGTTTAGTGATGATCTGTTAAATGGCACCAAAGTTATTAGCAAACCAAAAAATGCCTTTCCAAAGGAAATGTGGTCCACACTATAACCGCCAGTGGCAACCGCTTTCCATTGAAAAATTATATTTTGGTTGCCCCTACAAATACTTATAAAATATCAACCCTCTGTTTCCTGGGGCTATAGAATATAATCCGAGAAAACGTTTTGGTATTTCCAAACATTCCCAGAGCTACATCGTTTACTTTTCATCTTGGGAATGCACGGACCCGCTGTGTATGGTTTTATGACTGCATGAAGTGGTCGGAGAAGTGTAAAGAAAAGGACCCATTAAATTTTTGGGGTTCAATATATGCGTTTTGTAACTGTATTTTGACAAAACCAATAGGTTTGCCTTTTAAATATTGAAAGTAACTTGCATGCATTAAAAACCCTAGAAATTAACTGAAAAAACTAAAGGTTAAAGTGATAGTTGCAGCTAAGTTTGCAAAAAAACCTTGAAAATGTATTGAAAAAACCTACAATTAAATGAGCATCATAGTCAGGTGAAAATGTCACTTATTACATACCATTTCAAATTAACCTAACCACTGAAATTCACTAGTTATAGGTATCTCAAGTAAATATAACTCATGCGCCACCATGCCCAGTGCTGTCATCAGCAACGTAATTTCAGATATTGCATTGATGTTCCCCATGATGTCATAGAACATGTCATGAGTGATGTGATATGTGAGTTAATCGGCAGTGCATGGCGTAGCACGAGTTATAGTTACTTTGAGGCACGAGTTATAGTTACTATAACTGTTGAATTTCAGTCGGTTTGTTCATTTATAACGGTATGTTTTAAGTGACATATTCACATCACTATAACGTCCCTTTTTTAATTTAAAACATTACATTGTGACTGAAATTATCATCTAACCATGAAGTTCCTGTCACCTCTGTTTCATTCAGTGAATGCAAACATATATTCACTGGAAAAAAAGGTTAGTGATGTTATGGTTAGGTGAATATTTTAGTGACAACATAACGTTTTAAACTAAAAAGAAAAAACTCAAATCTACCAGTTGAAATTATCTTTAGTAGCCATAGCTCGTGCACTCACTAAGGTAAATTTAACTCAAGCCCCTACAATGACGTTATTTCAAATGTTCTAGTGATTTTATGAATGACGTCATAGAACATGTCATGAGTCATGCAATATGAGGGGTATTTAGCTGTGCTTTCAATAAGGAGCAGTAGAGGGCAAAAATGTGGTAGATCACCCTCCAATCAATCATCTATTCACACATCAAAGATCTGACATTAGTAGACACTTTCTCAAATTCGTATTCTCTGCAGGATTGGTGTTGGGAAGATATTCTTATCTTTGCCCAAGGCCATCTGTTCATTAGCACACTCCTTCCTAATCCTCTCAGCCCACTTATTTTAATACAATTACACAAATAAAAGTGGTCAGACCAATCACTCAATCACACAGCATACCCCCTCTGTTTAGGTGTATGTGTACTATAAAGAAAAAAATGAGTAGAACAATGAGAAAGTATCTCACATGCACACCACCAGAGGAGCTACTGGTAGGTTCTCACCAGCTTGCCCACGTTTTTTTCATCATCAATAACTTTCTCAAATGAAAAAAGAATTGTGTCCAGTGAAGGAAAAGTGTAGAAAAAAGACAAACAATAAAGACCCTGTGAAAAATGAGACTAAAGAAGTCTCTAATAAAATTGAGCTAGGCTCACACACATCCTTGTCACTTTTAATCCGAACTGTGAGTCTGCCAAATGCTAAGAACACGGCATGTTGTAAACCACTTCAAGGACGGCCAACATGTTTCACTGCCTGTTAAATACTAGCAGCAATTTCATCAGGGCAACCAAGGTCAACAATCACCTCCCTGGACATCTAACAATAAAAAGAGTGACTGGTGGGAGCCATGGGCCCACATACCAGCTCCCACTTAGTCGGCACCGTGCCGAGTTGAATTGCTGCTTGGAGTACCTTGGGAGTGCGATTAAATTATAAGCAACAATTGTGCTATATAAACGGACTGAAAGTATACACGATACACACCCTTAAGACTAAGTGGGAGCTGGTATGTGGGCCCACTAATGCCAGATCTTTGATGTGTGAATGGGTATTTAGCTGTGCCTGATGAGGGTGTGAGTTATAGTTACTTTAGGGCCAGAAATTTTGTTACCAAAGATAACTAAAACTGGTGAATTTCAATG
The DNA here is from genome assembly GCF_964261635.1 of Lissotriton helveticus. Lineage (NCBI taxonomy): Eukaryota > Metazoa > Chordata > Amphibia > Caudata > Salamandridae > Lissotriton > Lissotriton helveticus. Next base: position 1,286,622,947 of record NC_136057.1, on the reverse strand, counting down.
TTGTTTTAAGTGCGACATGCTACATTGCAACTGAAATTTTCACCTAACTATAACGTATCCTGGTTTCAATGTGTTCATGCTCTGCCAGTGAGTTCCTCCTAGAATGATGTAATGTGGAATGTTGGGGTTCAGAGATTACAGTGGGAGAAGGGCTGAACAGCATGCTGGCTGCTCCTGGTAGGGCTAGTCAAAGTGTAGCAACCGCTGTACAAAGAGCTGCACATATTCTTCATTTAACTGGCACCACCGCCCCACCAGTGACCCTGCCATCAGTCGCCCTCCACACAATTGTGCCAGTTCATCTCTGTTTCAAGCTACATTTGCAGCTCAACTGCAGCTCAAAGAACTAATTGCTTTTCCTACAGTGTCTTGACATTTTCTACTGATGCAGAAAGCACAGCATGCAAGACTCTCGACAAACAAGCAGCTGATCTTTCAACAAACGAGGGACACGTTTCTACTGCCTGCAACTCTGAGAGTCCATCTCTCTACTTCTCTTTTCAAGCATGCAAATTCGACCTGGCTGTGCCTTCGGTGAGGGTAAGCTTGACTTAAAGTGCTGTGGCATAACTCTACTGAATCTGTGATTTGTACTTTCTAAAGATGCCACTTCTCAGCTGTAGCGCTTTCAAGAGAAGTGAAAATGTTTACCATGCAGTTGTTACATTCAACAATGATATTCTCATGGCAAGCTTAGCTGGGGAATTATGGAGTAAGTTTGTTTTTATTCAGTTATGGGCCCCTGTCTTCCTCCTGTTATTTGGCAGCTCAACCATTGTTTGGAAATGCTTCACGAGCCAGACATGGCGGGCTCAACCTGTGCGTTCTTCATGTCAAAAGATTAATCATCACAGCCTCTGCGCTTGCAGTCTTACCTCTTGTCGCAGTTGCGAGTGAATTGGTGAAGTCTTTGCGATCCTCGGGCTCTGTGAAACGCTTTGATGCACGAACATGCCCTAAGCCACCCTGCAACGCGTCAAGAAGCGTGCCATCATTTTCTGTTTGACCCTGGCTCACACTATATGTTCAAACAAGCCCCAGTACGAAGCAACAAAGCTTTGGCAAGGGACTTAGGGCCAGATGTAGGTGGCCCAATACCGGTCGGTAACGGCTGAAATTTTACCGAATTTCCGCCGTTACCGACCGGTATTGGTTTTTTGAGATGTATGTGGCATTTTTTAAGGATTCGGTATTTTACCAAATCGGTAATTTAAGGATTCCGTAAAATACCGAATTCTTAACATACTGATTCGGTAAATTACCGGATCCAGGATGTAGGAAGCACTCAAGTTAGTGCATTCCTCAGTTAAGGATTCGTTATTTACCACCAACTAGAAGTTGGTGGTAAATAATGAAAGCCTTTGAAATAGCATTTTTTTGGCTTTTCCAACAGTGCCATGTTGCAGACATACATGCCCTTAGGGCATGTATGTCTGCAACATGTGCACCCATGCACAATTGAGGGGTGCAACAGGGTGTCAAAGTGACACCCTGCCACCCTTCAATGTTTCCCCCAATTACCGAAACAGTTTTTACCGATTCGGTAATTGACATTCATTCCTCCAGGCCCATAGGAATGAATGGCAATTACCGCTATGGGCCTCCAGGCCCATAGGAATGAATAGCAATAGGAATGAATGGCAATTACCGAATTGGTAAATACCAATTCGGTAATTAACAAAACTTACCGATTCGGTAATTTTTTAGGAAAAATTACCTAAATCCCATTTGCCTGTTCTTAAATACCGAATTGGTATGATTCGGTATTTAAGAACGGGTAATCTGGGATTACCTACATCTGGCCCTTAGCGCTGACTTCCGTCCCGCTCCAGTCTGGCCTGCATTGTGGTTCATTGTGAGTCATTGTGAATTCAGCATTTGGACACTGGAAGTACTCAAGCCTTTTAAAGTTTTCACTACTCCACATTGGATGCTGGCAACTGCGTGAAACTGTGTGTGGAGATCTTGGGTGAGATACTGCTCACCGGAGCTTAACAAGTTCTCTTTGGTTATAATCTCTATACTCTTAATGCGTGTCCGGTATTGGTTGGTACTTTCCTTTAGTGGGGCACTCAGTGTATAACATACACATACCTGGTTTTATTAATTCCCATTACTGTTGTTTATTATGCCTTCTGTGTTACATGGAATAACCATGACTGTGTGATCAGTTTCCTTGCCAGACTTCGGTTATTCATTGGGTGAGAGTTCCCTCACTGGAGTCTGTTCATGTACAAACGACTTACCAGTCATTATTCTTGACGTTTGTTGCTTCACATTTAGCTAAGCATTCATTTGTGTATGCCTTGCTCATCTACAGAGCTCACTTACTGTTTGTTTTTCATGTATGCACACAATTTGCTTTATACAAAAACAAGTCATGGGTTCCCATCCACATATTCTTTCTTGCAGACATTGCCCTACACTGGTGTGTCGCATAGTTTACAGTCTTTTTGTCACAGTGCACAGACCTTTGACCTCCATACGAGTTGTGTTCCTTGGGTTGTTTTTCCCATTGTTACGGCGCACATTGTCTTTGCCTTCACGCAAGGTCAATAGCATGGGTTACTGTACTCTGTTTCTAATAGTGCACAACATTAATCTCCACTCGAGATTGCCTTTGCACATTTGAATTGTTACCCTTTTGGGTGTGTAGTTTGGGTTCTAGTCCCATTTCTACAGTGCATGGGTTACACCACACTGGGTGTTTTTTTTTTTTACTTTATGCTTCATGTCTCGCCTTTAACTCTTTAACCCAGTGCTCTTTACTATTTATTATTCATTTTTCATTATGCGATGGAGTAGTATGAGTAATCTGTTGTATCTCTCTTCTTCGTCGTTTTCTTGTTTCCTCCTGCTCTGATTTGCTTCTCGCATACCTTTCTGGCCAGTAGGTGTGCACGAGGTAGTCAATCTCTTGTATTCTTTATAAAAAGGAGGATGGGTAATGGTTTATGTTTATCTGTTTGTTCTAATTTCTATTGTTGCTTCCTTTCATTCTCCCTCTGCTCTTCTTGTCTCTCCCTGTCTCTCTCTACTCTCTTCCGCTCATCTAGCTTCTGCTTTCTCTCTATATCCGCAATGGTGTTTTTTTCTGTTTTCCTTTTTGGAAGAAAGGAGGATATGGTGTATCCTGGTTCCAATGTGTTCATTCTCTGCCAGTGAGTTCCTCCTAGAATGATGTAATGTGAAATGTTGGGGGGTCAGAGACTAGAGTTGGAGAAGGGCTGAGCAGCATGCCTGCTGCTCCTGGTGGGGCTAGTCCTGGACTGAACATCTGTACTTGTAACTACTATAATAAATTCTCCTGAAATACTGCAACCTGTCTGGAGTTAATCACTACCAACGTCAATTAACCTTTGTTTTTTTAGTGCATTTCTAGGGTTTTTAAGAAATAAAGTAGCATTTTATTACCATAAATAAACTCAAGCACCACCATACCCGGCCTTCAGCCAGGCTATGCAGCCAACTCTGTGAGCAGCCAACCCCTTGCTGTGCGTGACCTTTGCCTGTGAGCGCCCTGGGTTTGGCTGCAGGTTCTGGCCACACTCGGGCAGACCCCAGCCCCCGGCTGATTTGTGAAAAAAAGTGGAGGAGGAGCACCACCCCCTCTTCTCAAGCCTTTATAGTCCCCGGGGACTCAATCTCCAATGCCTTTTTAGGCTCAGGGAGGGGAGCTGCATGCCCCCTCCCCTATACTAACGTCTTGACCTTGAGGGATGGGGGTCTGTGGCCTATTTCTGGCTCAGAGAGAAGGCCAAGCACACCTCCTACAATTATGATACATTTTGGCCTCAGGATTGGAGTCCCCAGGGTCTATACATGCACGCCCCTCCCCTTTTTTTTGTAGAGCTGGCCTCCAGGGTTGGGGACTGTAGGACCGCAAACGGCCTATGGAGTAAGGCTGTGTGCCCCTCCTCTATATATAAACTTTGGCTTGGGGCATGGGGTCCCAAGGGCCTCAATGAGGCTCTGAGAGGGGGCACTATGATTTTCACAGTTGCCTCTGCTTGCCAGTTCCATTTTTTAAAGAATGCTGTGATCTTGGTCCTGTGGGATTGTGGCACTTTTTAAAAAATAAGTTGGGGGGTTTAGGAGGCCAAGGTATCTCTACTCTGCCCCGTATATAATTCCTCACATTTCAGCTCAGGACAGGGGAATAAGTCCCAGAGACATGTAATGGCTGCCTGCAACATTTTTCTTCATGTTTCAGGCAGGCAATTAGAGCACTCGCTCCCACTGGAGTGAATTGGCCTAAGGGGAAAGAAAAGCCCCCTGGGCCAATCGGACTGCTCCATTTTTAAAAACATGGGTACAAGGGGCTGTCATGAGAGTCCCTCAAACCCAACAGGCCAGATACATAAATACATTTGGTACGTGATTTTTCTGAATGTATTTACACCAAATTACAAAAAGCACTCTTTCTGGACGAGGATCTAGCTTCCTGCCAAATTTTGGTATAATTCCATTTTGCAGTCTTTGCAATAGTGCCTGCCAAGAAAAGTCTATGGAAAATGCATGGGGATTTTGCATTTTGGGACCATCTTTTAATCAGCCCCTTCGTGACAGAGTCCCCAGAAACTTTCCATGTGCAAACTAGACAAAAAAGAGAAAGCTTCAACATTAACCATGCACTGCTTATGACCTCACATATGACATCATGCATGAGATCTTCTATGACATAATTTCTGGCATCACTGAAGGTTTTTTTTTACAGGAAATTTGTTGTGTGTATGGTAGAATATCTGAATAATATATCCTGTTTGCAGACATTATTCTAAAAGGAATTTGCCTTCACATTGTAACTTAACAGGAAAAGGTGCACACAATGCAAAATGAGTCATACAACAATTTTTGTGTTGAGATTGTCTATCTCCTCAGTTCATATAACTCTCACATTGAGCCATTTTCCCAGCAAGTCCATTATTATTCTAATAGCATAACTTTTATAGCCTTTTATGTGTTAAAAAAACAAAGGTTAAAGTGACTTTATTGTCAGACAAAACTGTGTTGTTTTGAAGTTAAAAAAACACAGAAAATCACCAATTATAGATAGATCTGACTATAACTTGCATCTTGCCATGTACTGCTTATGACCTCACAAATTATATCATTCATGACATGTTCTATGACATCTTAAATGACATCACTGATGACATCACCCAATTAATCCGTTATCTTGTTTTATACTTTACATAGAGGCAGGTATCTTCCTACTTCTGTACCACATTTTTCCTATCTTGTTTTGTAGAAATAATTGTGATGATTGGCCGTGGGGAATGGGGTCTCTGGTATAACTTAAGGTTTTGGGGAGGGGGGCCATGCACTCTTCTCCCCTATAATTAAAATATTGCTCTGGGGGATGAGGTCTTCGGGCGCTACTTTGGCTTGTGAAAGTAGCCACGTGCCCGCTCCCCTAATATAAAAGTATTTGGCCCTGTGGGATGGTGTCAATAGGATCTCTTAAGACTTGGGTAGGGGGGGGTCACGTTTACCCCTCCCCTATAAAGTATGGTCCGAGGGATGAGATCTCCAAGCCCCATTTAGGTGGGGAGAGAAGCCCCATGCCCTCCTCCCCTAATATTAATGTACTTGCCCCCAGTGGATAGTTTCCCTGGAACCTCTTAAGGCTCGCGGAGGAGGAGCCGCGGACCCCTCTCCCCTTACATAAGGCATCTGGACCCGCATGACGGGGTTCCCGAAGCACAAAATGGGCTCATGGAGGAGGCAACACTCACTCTGCCTCCCTAAATATATATTTTTAAATGTTGGGATGACATTTCTTTCCCAGTGATCTTGCGCAAAACCCTTGATTTGAGGGGCAGGGAACCCTTACCTTGTCCCTTGTATTATTTTTAATTTTAAACTTCAGGACAGGGGACTATATGCCAGAGTCCTGTAATGGCTGCCAGCAACATTTGTTTCATGTTGCTGACAGCGAATTTGAGTTCTCCTCCTGTGGGAGTCTGACACATGCAGGAGCTAATTAACCCAAGTGGTAAAAACTCAATAGGCCAATGAGAAGGATATTGTTTTAAATGAGTTCTAGGGACTTTTGCACGAATCCCTCAAACCCCAAATTCTAGATATACAAATATTGTGAACCATAACTTATCAAATACCATTGAACAGACTTGCAAACAGAAGGAGGTTGGGAGCAAACTCCCTCACAACTCAGCACTCAAGTTGCCCCAATGCATCATGGTAAATGGAATGCATGATAACTCTTACTTTCGTAGTAGTCTTTACTTTTTCACCATTGTTGGTGCAGCCCATGCTATGTAATACTAGACACGTTTCTGGATTCATTCCTTTATCAGTATAGAGCAGTAAGAAATGTTGTGGGAGCTGGAAATGCTGCCCAAAGTCTTCTCCGGTATCTGGACCATCACTGGATGCAGGTGCATCAACACAGGCTTGCCAGCTCAGTAGCTAGAGGGAGCCTTTTCAAATGAAAGGAGGGTTGGAGCACTCCACCTCACATTCCAACACTCAATTTGATCAAAAGCATTGTTGTAATGCAGTGCATGATAATACTTACTTCTGTAGTAGTCTTTAATTTTTCACCCTTGTTGGTGCAGCCTGTGTTGTGTAACTCTAGACATGTGTTTCTGGATTCATTCCTGTTGGAAAGTGCGTTAGTGGTAGGGGCAAATATAGGTCTGCCACTGGCAAAAAGGCCACTAACACATGGTAGGACTCAGCATAGGTCTTGGAAAAATATTCCTATGCTCAACCCTTAGTAACGGGGCGTGCCTGCGAGCAGACAGGTTTAACTTCAAAGACAGGTATGTAAAGCATTTAAAAACACCATTTCAGTAAATAATTAAGACAAAACATATAATAAAAATCCAACACCAATTTATAAACATAGGAAATATTTTTATCTTTAAAATGACACCAAAACAACAATAATCCAATGGAGGGAACCGAAGATTTGAGTTTTCAAAGAGTTCATAAAATATAGCACTTAGAAGATTATAGCACCATATTGTGATGCCTGCTCGTGATAGACAGGGCCAAAGTCAAAGTTTCAGGCTGGTGCGCGATGGACCCCCGAGCGGCTACAGCTCGCGGCAGGTCCCCAACTCAGTTTCTACCTTCACACTTAGAAACTTTTCTGGAGCTTTTTCTTTTTGAGGCCCCTCAAAGCTCCCAGCCAGTCCAGATTAGGTGAGGGTTCGCCGGCTTGACTTGTGACGAGGTCCCGGTCAACTTCCCTGGAGTGGACTTAGAACTTTTCTCAACATTGCTTCCGTGGGGGCAACCCAGGATTTCGCACTTGCTCCCGGTCACCTTTTCTACGAGCAGACTTAAAAACGTTTCTGGAGCTTTTTCTCGCATGGTCTCTCGATGCTCCTTATGTAGCCAGATCCGGTGAGGGTTTGACGACTTCAGTTTTCTTCTAGTCCCGGTCAATCTCTGAAAGTTGGAGCGAAGGAGCTTTTAGTGGGACGAACCTGGTTGGAATGGCCGGCTCGCGGTGGAAGGCAGCGGCCTGGCTGGCCAGGTTGAGACGATCCCTCTATGGAGCTTTTTTTCAAAGTTGCTCCAAAGTTCTCCAAAGTTCTTGAACTTCTTCCTAAAGTTCCTCAAGCGTTCCCAATGTGTCTCAAACTCACTCCAAGGATTTGGAAGCTCCAAGATGGTCATTGAAAGTTGAGGACTTCATTTCCCATAATCCACTGGTACAAAAACCCATACAAATCCACTGGTGGTTCTCCAAGGTGCGGATTTAGTAGGTGATGTTCCAGATGAGCTTCTTTTAACCTGTAGCTTTCAGGGAGTCCGCTCTTTAGTTCTTTTTCAGCAAGATAATCCACAGGGCTGTAGTTTCAGATGGTTCAGTCTTCAGAGGTCAGGCCTTAGAAATCTTTGCAAAGCAAAACCTCTCAACAGGGCACTACTTGCTTCAATACGTTTTGAACAGCAGATCTGGAGAGCTCTGCTCCTCTCAGATACTTATTTCAAGTTTTCTGGGTCAAGCAGGAGGTCACTTCTGACCAATGGGAGTAGGGTAACTCCTCCAATATATGACCACATCCTGTAGAAATGTGGCATTATTTTGCCCCACAGTGCATTAAATCTTCTAAATCCATAATGGCTGATTCTCCAGCAAGGAGGTAAGAGCTAGCTAAACACACCCCTAGGATGGCTAATTTACTTAGACTCTCCTCCCTGCATCTGCTCCTACCATCTGCCTGAGGTGGTAAGTTCAGAGCTGTAAATTACACTGGTCTCTGCTCCCCTCTTTGAAGACCATAGTTTATGACTCCTCCCCCTGGCCTGGCATTCCTATGGAACAGCACACTGCCCTGCCAGCAGAGCTGGTTGCCCCAGGGGCTCTTTATCACCTCTTCAAGGCAGTCTGGCTAATCCACTTAACTCTGAGCAATAAGGGCAGTCCAATGGAAGGCTGAATTTGGACTTAGAAACAAGAAAGTCTTATAACTTCTTGTATGTACACTTTAGGAGAAATTCAATAACATAATATTGTTGGATGTATTATTACCATTCTAGGAAGTCTTTGAATGGCATTTCCAGCCCTCTCCTATCAAGAGTTATTAATCAATAACTTCCTACCATGTTAACATATGTAGTAGGGGATTTGCAATTGGAAACATGACTTGGGCCATTTTTCCAGCACCGGGACTTACAAAAACATATTTTATGTACTTTGCTTATGTCTACAGGAACCTCACCCCTTGTGCAACTAGGGGAGACTTTAGGGGTTCAGAATCTATAGAAATATTGCAGATTCTCCCTCCACAGTGCCTTTAGCATCAAAGTCGAATTTGAGCAGCACTTTACCATAATGTGGAGAGTGAAATGTGAAATTTCACTTTACCCAGGCATATAAAAACTCATTATATAAGGGTGTACCTTATACATACCTGACCCCCACCCCTAGTATACCTAGGGGAGACCCTGGTAGTCCCTAATATGCCAAAACATTGTAGGTTATACATTTTTAAGTGCCTCAAACACCAAAGTCGAGTTTGGGTACAATTTACTTTTTTTAAAGCAGTCCTGGCACCCAGGGCTGTTTTTAAACTGACGTCAGGCTTCCAGTGCACACATGCAAGTACAGAAAAAGGCTGCTGGCCTCTAAACTGCCATTCCCCAGGGTACTGGGGACTTTTACGTAGTTTCAATTAGGCCTGGGCGGTAAATTCTGTTCCGCTCGCGGAATTTGGGTAATTTTGAGTTCCGCGGCGAACGCGGAATTGCCCAAATTTCCGCGTTACGGTGCTTAGTGGAATTTTTTGCTTGTTCGCTTTCTCAAAATACGTGTACGCAAGATATTTCTCCCAGAGCAGGCAAACAGCGATCGTGAACAGTAAAAAAGCATTGCGAACAAGCAATTCTGCGTGTTCGTGGAATTTCTGTGTGTTCGTGGAACTTTATGGAGCGCGACTACGCAAATTCCACCCACCCCCAGTTTCAATCCACCTGCCCTAATATATACTAGGACCTATAGGGGAGGTCATACCAATCACAGGGGTACCCCACCATACCATTGTGCACCCTAGTGTATGTAGGTGTTTTAACTGTATTCTAATGTGTCTCTTTCAGCATAGCACTTGCTCTGGGCCTGGTTAGGCAGAGCCCAGGGTCAGTCAGAGTCAGTTACCACCAGTACCATTCAGCAAAAAGTTGGGGGGTGCCCAGGGCACAGGATGACTTTGCAACAATTCCTTTATCAGTAGAGAGCTACAAGTCATATTTAGAACCTTCAGCTACTGAGCGGATGAGCTTCGTTGATGCACCTGTGCCCAACAATGACAGTATGGCACAGAATAGACAGTATGTCTACTGTCTGGCGATTCTGCCTCAAAATATGTATTGCCACTGCGGTACCAGGAGCAGATACTGGTGGAGGACAGATAAGCCAGGTGTTGGTGGTGCTGATAAATCAGAAGAAGTAGAAGGTGCTTCTGGAGGGACAGGTGCAGCGGCTGGTGGTGGAGGTGTAGTAGAAGTTGAAGGTGTTGCAGTAATCAAAGAAGTTGCTACTGCCAGTCTTCCTGCTTCAGCCTCTTACATCACCTTTTGATGCCTCATTTCTGCTTGTGCCAATCTGGTGGAATCAATTGCCTGCAGGTGCTTTCCATAGTACTATTAAGCAACCGCTTTTGAAGCAAAATGGTCACTCAGACAACACTGACGTGCATAATGAACTCTAACCTATTGCAAAAGAACACAGTGCCAAAAAAAAATACAATAATTATTATCATGATGAAAAACATGATTGGAAACAAATTAAAAAAGTATACTAATTCAGTGAAAAAACCCAATTTTTAAGATTAGTTATAGTTAGGCCAAATTCATGTATTAGTTCTATACAGACCAATTTAAACAACACAAACCATTGAACTTCAAAAGTGAAATTTATAATTATGACTTAAGGTTCTAAATTACACCCTACCCAAAAAGTACTGTTACTTGTGCACCTCAGTACAGATTGTTTTAAACTCACTAGCTGGACTAAATTAGCTGGGATCAGACTTGAAGTGCCTCTCATGATAAGACTTATTCAGGGTGTTCTAGCCCTTTCAGGCTTTCCTCACTTCCAGTCCCTTTAACCCCTTGCGTGCTCCCGTCAGCCATTGGCCGATGGGAGCACTACCTCCCTAGTGCTGCCGTTGGCCAACGGCTGACGGAGCCTGCCCACCCTTTAGAACGCCCGCACCGCGGCGGAAAATCCGCCGCGGTTAAGGCGTTAAAAACCCACAAGCTACATTTGCCAGCAGGGCATCAAAGGCAAATGCAGCCCAAATGGGAACTGAGACCTTGAACCAGGAACTACGGGATGTTGGCATAGGGCAGCGCAGCAGGGCACTTTGTTGCACTCCCCTACGCCTAAGTGAAAGAGCAAGAATGTGCTTTAATACAGTGCACTCCTGTCCTCTATCCCTGCCCTAGCTCCTTGCACCTCCATTGCAAGAAAAATAGTTCTATGTGTTCTGCATAATTCGGCACAAATAGAAAGAGGAAAGAGGTAAAAACATGGAGAAAATAACATATTTCTCCTAGATGCGCCTCATTTCAGGATGCATATGAATTCTGTGCTTCTCCAGGTTTGAATGACTTTGTAAATCTGAGGCAGCATCGGATTCCATGGATGTTGCATGGGAAACTCCACCCCAACACCCATTGTAATGCCTCCTAGGTGCAGAGTAAGGCAACACAGTGATTTGCACTGCGAAGCCTTACTCATGATTTATGAGGCCACTCAGCGCCACATAGAGTGGCTTTGCATGGCTACATAAATTAAATTGAGAGCCCTTCCTCATGCATGTACCACTTTATGTGGTGTAAAAGTGACACAGGGCTCCCATAAATAATCACCCCTGTTTGAGCCACAAAAACAAAACAACTGAGATGGAGAGATGTGCTTATAAAAGGGATAAGCTGATGGTCATAACAGCAATAGAAGCAGAAGTTGTTTGGAAGTAAGAACATTTCCTTTCTACTGTCATTAAGTACAGGATCTGCAGTTCTTGGTTGTGGTAAAAGACATATTTACAGGAATATTCTGGCTGTGATACTTCAGTGGCAGTCCCTGCAGGCCATATACCTCTTCAACATGATTGCATGAAAGGGAGAAGCAGCTGGATTACCATGCTTGGCTTTTCCAGCCTGTAAATTGTGAGATCCCAATAACAACATAAACAGCCAATGGCCATAACTCTCTTAAGTATATTATGTGTTACAGCATGGACAGGCTACTGCTTCAGTTTCAGCAACTCATATCCAGAAGAATTAATGGCAACACACGTCTGTACCTCCATCAAACATATACTGCTAGTGACCTTATTTTTTGGAGAAAGAATCAGAGTCAGTTATTGCAAAAATGTTCACTGATTTAATGTCAGGTTTAAAATGACCTCAACATGTCAAAGACACATGTTGATGGACAAATTGTGGACTTATACCAACTTTGACCACAATATAAAGTTGGGAGTTCTATCTCAGTTAAGAGCTACTCACCTATACGATTAGGAATTTTCTCCAGTAGCGCTTCCACTGACAATACAGAAACACCAAATAAAGCTACACAAGGCTGGCCATGCCTGCCTGCCACGGTGGCATGAGGAAATAACATTTCTTTCACTTTTCAAAGACGAGTCCCCTCAAAAAGAAAACAAGCAATTGCAATGCAATCGGTCTCGCCTTTGGGACCTTATATATATTTAGCTATGCAGCACTGTTAGAAATGGGATCTCTGGTTGGGTAAGGCTTGTGCCAAAGCCAGGCAGAGACCTCCACTCTAGTCAGGGCAAGGGATTTACACGTCAAAGATAACCCCCGCTCACCCCCTTGGTAGCTTGGCACGAGCAGTCAGGCTTATCCTGGAGGCAATCTGTAAAGCATTTGCGCAACACCCACAAAGCAGCAACACTAGGCACACCACAAAAGGAACTCCACACAAGGTTATATATAAAAATTCACCGTTCTACGGGGTCCAGTTCGAGGGTGACGTAGGTGGACTACGGGTGCCGAGCGTCAAGGGCGGTGTGCCGAATACGCTTCCACCCCCCTCCTGAGACTCATGGTGTTTTGTCATAACACCGGAAAAGTGCAGAAACGATCAGTAGAAGCCTCCTAAACCAGGTGTAATTAGGAATAAGTTCACTATTCCTAATTTTTTTGCACTTTTCACATTTTGATTATTTTTACACTCACGTCCCTAGGTAAGGGTGGGCCTTAGCGTGCCCATACCGCCGGGGTTTATTACACCCAGTCCTGATGAATTGCTGGGTAAATTAACACCGTTTCAATGGCAAGAAACATGTCGACTACCCTATAGGAACCCACCACTCAATAAAAGTGGACTGGTCCCTCACATTCTTTTAAATCTAGTGTCCTTAGTGATCATTTAATAAATTGTTATCTCAGATACACTACTGACATTTTTTAATACCTCCATCACTCACTAATTTTCTTTTGCACACAACACGCCCTCTACCCACTATCCCGCTCCGCAGTAATCCTGGCGTTGCAGCACACCAAAGAGACACTCGGTCTCTTTGGTGGGGCCCGATGATGAAGCATGTCATCACCAGGTCGTGAGTGAGGGCCTTCCTAAACATCCCAGTGTGGGTGTACTGGTGCTCCCGTGAACGGCTTAGTCCTTTCTAAATGGACACTCTTTTTTTGTTTATTGATTATTGACCGGGGAACAAGAGTGTCAAAGTACTCTCCCTACCTCTCTCCTTGTCTTATATATATAAAAATAGCCTTTGTATTATAATAAACAAATTAGATCATAATCACACCATGTACACTGTGCCAACTAGAACTAGGCAGTATTTACAAGGGATTATATACAGTGGGCCACTGTCAAAACCAGCACAAATCACAAATGGTAAATGTAGCACAAATAGTAAATATAGAGCACAATCAGTAACTACTGGTAAAATAATAACCTAAGCATTAGACACCATCCTGATATATCCTTGCATGACATTAGGCATAAAACACATTAGCATAACCAATTACGCACTAACCTCATAACCATGAACATCATTAGGGGCAGAGATCAGGGCATACAGGCATTGCACAGTAGACATCACATTAGGCCTAACATTACACATAAATCACGGTGCCTAACATCACCCAACTCTCCCAGGCCAATCTGGCCTTCCATTGGGGTTCAAATACCCTCTGTCCCAAAAAGTCAGGTCGTAGCTGCAAATACAGCAGAATCCACAAGCGCACAATTATGCTGGACAGAGGAGTGCATCCCATTCCTACCTTACTTAGAAATGCCCACAAAGAATGCTGGCCTAAACTTGGCAGCCTCCCACTAGTTGCTGGGCAGCTGTGAAATCACAAAGATGGGCACTGGCACCCTCTGTCCTCCACTGGGACTCTAACAAAATAACTGTGCCCCAAGCATTGCAGCTGCCCACTGTCAAGCCGGGCAGCTGGGTAAAGGAACCATCCGTGCGGGCACTCACTATGCCCTCCGAGCCCCACTGGGACTCCAAGTAACAGTATATCCAATGTTGCAGCTGCCCACTGTGAGGTGGGGCAGCGGGAAAATCAGTGGGGGCACCACGGCGCCCTAGGCACAGGGGGCGGGCACCGGCAATGTGCCCCGACACCCCCCAACCACCGTAAAACTGAGACCCCCTCACGGGGCTCTTGAGGAAGGCGGGGTGGGCTCCTGCTGGGACGTAGGATTTGCAGCGTCTCCTGACTTCACCCGGGCCTCTCCTCACCTGGCAGTCTCTTCCCTTCTCGCTGGGGAAACTCAGCCTTGGGAGCTCTCTAGGCTCCGGTCCGGCCCTTCTACTCTTGCGCTCTACTTACAGTGCCGGTCTTATGCGCGATCCCAGGAGCCTCTTGAGGAGGAAGATGTTGGGACTCCTGGACAGCTTGTAGATGCACACAGGGCTCTCCTCCCACTATGGGAGCCCCACCACAAGGGCAGTGCGGCCGGTCTCTCTTCGCCCGGTCCTTCTTCTTGGGACCGGGACTTCACTGGTAAACTCGGGAGGCACTGCATGGCTTCCCCCAGGCAGGGGGAAGCAGAAGTTGAGCTCACCAGGCCCCACCCAGAGTCAGGCACTAGCTCCTGCCTGTCTTGTGAGTCTCTCAGGAAGGGGGACGATCTGGCGGGGTGGGCTCCCGCTCCGGTTAAACAACAATAAAATATAAGTACACGGAGTGGGCTCCCGTGATTTAAGTGGCGAAAATTAGGGATGGGCACCCGCGAATTAGCACAAATGCGGGATGGGCACCCGCCTTCAAGGTACCCATGTGGGATGGGCTCCCGCTCAGTTTCCAGCAAAAATTAGCGGGGTGGGCCCCGCTGGTAAATGAACTACCACGCCAAGTAGGGGGAATCCCACACAAGGCAGCTTTGCGCTGCATGCCACCAACAGTCCTCTTGGTCAGAAATAAAAGGCTCACAAGGGAAAATGTCAACGCTCTGCCAAAAATAAGTAAAGCGCTTCTTCAGGGATAAAAAGTCCAGAGTAAGCCCTTTAGGAGGAAGGGGGGAGGCAAAGGGCTGGGCCCAGGTAGGACAGCTCACAGGGCCCTCCAGCAGGGAGGCAGTCCCCAGTGGTGATTCCTCCTGGAGCCTAGCAGCAGGCCCCCCTCAAGACAGGACCAGCACAGCAGAGAAAAATTTCATGAGGTCACAGCCCCGTCATTTATGCACCCTCTTCGTTTGTGTCACAGCACAGGGCTTGGGGATACCAGTTAGGACTGGTTTAGAGGGGGCTTTGGAGCACTTTGTTTTGCCCAGCTCCTCTCCCCTTTGTCATGTGGGGGGCTCAGTGATCAGACACACCATAGGGGGCAGCACCAGCATTGTGGAGGGAAGGCACAGTTCTATTCAGGTCCCAGGTGCAACTTCTCCCTCCCATCTGCATGAAGATCTCCCTATTAACCCCTGGACTGACTGCCCCTGTCTCCTGCAGCCAGCCACACCTCTCAGCTCCTGTCAATCACAAGCCTGACATGCAATTCACATCAGGCAGGCAGACACACAGCACACAGAAATGTCAACTTCTAAAAGTGGCATTTCTCCACCAGTCACCATAAATCTGCGCACACCATTGGGCAGCATTTATTCTCCCGAGTTCACACATACTAAACTTGCTCCTGCACTCCTCTCATACCAGGAATTACCATGGACACTTATCCCTCATGCATTCTTATGGGAGGGGAGCCAATCTCACCACACGCACTCAGAGTGCGCACCCACTTTACACTGGGCCACAGTGCTAAAGTTCACAGAGGCCAAAAACTACCAATATCAGGTCACAGAAGAGGCAAAAAGTTTAGGGGTGAACCTGCCAACAGGGCGAAGTTTAAGAAGCACATTAGCCTGGGTGCTGAAACATCTACTGTTCTTTAACATGGAGGAAAAGTAAGCACCAAACTGTGTGACATGCCAGGTATGGGAAAACGTGGAGGGAAATATTGCCTTTCAGCGGGAAATGGTATAGTCCAAAGCTCTGTTTTTAATATAAAATCAGGTCCTTCGGGGGTCATTTCATGGAAAATACAAGATTTGAAAAAAATGTTTTTGTCTACGTGTGCTCGTGGAACACAATTTCTATGGACTGGAATCTAGAGAATGCTAAAGTGATTTTGGTATTTTACTGACCTCTGCTGGTCGTTTCCTATGAAGAAAGTTAAATAGAGGCCTTTGCCAAAAAACAAAACAAAAAAAAGAAAGTCCCTCAACAGAAAGCAATTCTGGTATTTTACTGATCCCTACTGGTTGTTTCCTATCAAGATAGTTAAATAGAGGCAGCTGAACAGAAAAAAAGTCCCTAAGCGGAAGCAGACAAGTCCTAGGGCTGATGCCCAGAGCCCACAAAGTATATACACATATAAGAATATACAACAGTATATAAGTATATACTAAAGTATATACAAGAGAGGGAAACATCCTTTACGACGCAATTTCACTACGCAGTACCTTTACAACGCAGGTTTTACAACGAAAGTCATTGCAACGAATTGCGCTGGGGGGCGCTGCAGGATAGGGAATAGTTTAATTTACTATCCAAAACCTTGCCTACTATCCACGGGGACTGGAGTTGGAATAGTAAATTAAACTATTCCACTATCCATCACCCCCCCAATGCAAGTCGTTGTAACGACATGTGTTGTAAAACCTGCGTTGTAAAGGCATGCGTAGTAAAAGCATGCGTTATGATGACATACATCCTACAAGAGATCTTGAATTCCTGACCTAAAAATTATCCTAATGTGCAGGGAGCTCTTTCCCAATGCATGAGCCGCATTTCATTATTATCATCATCTTCATCAAGGCTATTTAAGGTAATTTACCTATCAAACATCACAGCAAATAAATCAAACAACCAGACTTAAGAAACATCAATAAAATCAATCTGAGATACAGTATTGTCTATGAAATAAAAACGTGTCATACTGTTAGCCATTCTATTATCAAATTCTGTATACGTACACAGTAAATTATGAATTCATTATCATACATTGTTTTACCTGTAGCAGCATATTAGGAAAGGGTACTAAGGGAGTTTTTACAAATGTAAGTACTTTGAGAGTCAAAATACAGAAGATTTTCCAAATGAAATGGCTAAATTTCCCAGCCTAATTAGTCAGGCAGAGAGTAAATAATTCGGCATGGCAAACACTAAGAGGCTTATTCACAAGCCCCTTGCG
The DNA here is from genome assembly GCF_964261635.1 of Lissotriton helveticus. Lineage (NCBI taxonomy): Eukaryota > Metazoa > Chordata > Amphibia > Caudata > Salamandridae > Lissotriton > Lissotriton helveticus. Next base: position 1,286,605,766 of record NC_136057.1, on the reverse strand, counting down.
CCACCAGTGCATCACGATGCATGGCGCACCGGCAGCGCAACCTGCTGCGTGATATTTACAAGCACACTAAAAAAGCCACCCTGCATGGCTTTACATGTGCTTGTAAATAACACACCTTTTCACGCAACACTTTGCATGCTAGGGGGGTGACATGGTTGTTGCTGTGGGTGTTTCCGCGCAACACGCATATCCACCGATGTATTTCCAGATTTACAAGCAATCGATAACCTGGAAATGCATCAGAATGCTACGCCACCCCTGGGGCGCTCCTCTTTTTATTCCTCTTTCAACAAGTGCTGCATTCTAGAGCACACATTTGAAGAGGAAATCACCTCAATGTATTGTTTTTGTGCAGAAAAATGCCCCTTCCTGCACAAAAACAGTCTCCCCACGACACAGGCAACCTCGCACCATGGTGCAAGGGTGCCTGCACTGGCGCATAGCAGCAGTTTGTGTGCCAGCGCAGGCAGGAGCACAGAGACGCGACATATTGTAAATATGTTGCATCCCTGTGTTTTGAGACTAATGGCACAGTGCTGCGTTAGTTTCTCATAAACAGGGCCTCTCATTTGACTATGGCAGAACAGACATGTACCTTTGTTTACCCATATTCAGAAAAACCTAACCAATCTACCACATCCTGGGCTCATGATGTAAGGGACAAAACATTAAGAACTGTACTCCTGTTTCGGGTGACTTATCACAATGATAGCACAAGGTTGCTAGCATCCAATTACTAGATCAGTAAACCTGCTATAGATAAAATGCCCACTCTTAGCTTTGGGAACAATGGGGTATATTACCAAGGGCAATATCGCCGCTTTAGCGGGAAAAATTCCCGCTAAAGCAGCGATAGCTAGCTGTCGCTAACACCAGTTAGCGACAGCTAATAGGCGATAGCGGGCATTTAGGGGCCCACTCTGCATGTCAGCGATGATTATCGCTAATGACATGCAGAGTGGGCGTGCCAAGATGTAAGCGACTGGAACCAGACGCTAACATCGCTATCCCCTATTACCAACTTTTGGAAATAATCGCGCTTAGCGCGATTATCTCCAAAAGCTAACGCCTGCCCAGAGCAGTTCTTAGCCATGTTCTCCAATGGTAGGTGGATAACATGGCTAAGAGCATTTGCTCGCTAATGCATGAATATCGCGGACTTTTCAGCGATATTCATGCATTCGGCCGATTTTTATTGCTTAGGAGATAAACCTTGATAATATCAAGGCTCCTAAGCGATAAAAATCATCGGAGCGCGGCGATAATTAAATGCCCGCTAACCAAGCTTAGCGATAATTATCGCTATAGCTTGTTTGCCCCAATATTTTCGCAGACTGTGGCTCGACATATTTGACATAGGTCTGGAACTGAGGAATATGACTGTGAGCAGTAAAATGTTCTGTTTTTTTTAATCCAGTGAGTCCTAATACATATTTTCATGAACTTGCACAGTAGAAAATGTTATGTCAGGGGTATTTCTAAAGTGTATGAGACCTAATTTCTCAAATGTCAAACGAACGTGCATACACCAGGTGAGATTAGGGTCAGATTTACAAAGAGTTCACGCAGCGCAGTTAGTAAAGTTGCTGCGCTGTATTGTGTTACCGGAAAAAAGGGGAACTGTGCCAAATTTACTAAGAAATGGCGCAGTTCTGCTCTCTCCCTGGACTTGTGCACTTATCCTAGTCCTACTTGTGATTCAGAATCCATCACACATAGAAAGAGGAGGTAAAGAGGCAAAATAAACACATTTATCCTCTTTATGATAGGCATACCGATTTCACTCAATTGCAGCTTTACAAACCTTAGTAAATCTGGAATCAGGTGAAATACATTGGTGGATGCACAAGAATGAACATGCTCTACCCATCAAATGGCTACTACTAAGAAGTGTGACGCAACACAGCGAAAGCCACTGCGTTGCGTTACATTTCTTTAGAATGCCAAGCAAGGTCATGCAAATTAAGCCTTGCATGGCTTTGGAAATCCCAGATAAGCCCTCCTTGGCCCTGCGTCACCTAGCGCAACACGATGGCAATGAAAAGGCTTAGTAACTATAGATCCATGTCTGAAATTCTTTGTAGACAGGGATTTGCATCAGACTCCATAAGTAGATGCATGGGAGCGCCCATTCACCACTCATGGAATGCCACCTTAACACAAAGTAACCAAAGGGAGCACATTGCACTGAATGGTGTTACTTACAGTTTACATTCCAGCACAAATCACAATTTGTGTTGGATTGAAAATTAATTCCATCAGTAGACTTTGTGTTGGCTCTGTGATAAAAGAAATATGCAAACCTGACGCAACGCCTTTGTAAATCTGGGCTCTAGTGTAGTGCTAATGGTCAAAATACCACACAGGGGGTCCATTTACTAAACTTTCATGCATTGTAGGGCAGCTAGCAAAGTTGCTGCACTGTGTTGCACGAAAGTGAGAGAGAAGGAGTTCTCCATATTCACAAAGATTTGGAGCATTTACACTCTCTCATTTCCAGGTGTAGCGAAACCTGGAGGCTGCAACCATCTTGATGATTTAAGTCGTCCTCATAGAGACAGATATAAAGCAGACCCATGGGCAAAAACGTTACTGGCATTAGTCATAATTGGCTACAGATTGTCTACCACCATATACTTCAACTCCTGTTGGTCAGTTTAACATTTGTACAAGTTAATCCAGATATCCTGACACGGTCAAGGAGGAATTTATTAAAACGGACAGGCATGCCTTGTTCTGCTATGAACCACAAATGCACCAGAAAGAAATACTCCTCAATGTATATGTGCTGTAGGGTTTTCAGAAAGACATTTGACCTTAACCTAAAATCAGGACCAATGCTGATCGCCTCCAGTATCTGAAACAGGTATCTCCATTGGACTCAATCTTTAACCTGCCAGTGTGCATCTGATAACATTCTCAGAAGGTATCTGGGTGTTCTGCCGTGTCATGGATTAGACAAGGGATTATCTTTTGAGATGGTTTGCAAAAATCTTGGCCAATATGTTTTTGGCTGTGTTTATTATGGATATAGGCTTGTAGCATGAGCACTAGAGGAGGACCTTGCTTTGTTTAGTGAGCAAAATGATTATTGCCCTATTGAAATATTGACTAATTTTGTTTGTTGCCTTAGTTCCCCTAAACACTTGATACAGTAAAGGAGCAGTAAGTGATTTGTTGATTCTATAGAATTTGCCTGGAAGCCCATCTTTACCCAGCACCTTAATGTATGGCAAGTCCCACATCACCATCTCAATTTCTTCAACCAATATTACCTTCTCTAGTAAGGCTCCACCTTCTTCAGAGAGAATGAGCAATAGAAGGCTAGATATAAAGTATATTGAGGCCATTGTAGCTTTCAGGGTTGTTAGAAGTATAGAGCTGTTGGAAGAACTTGGCAAAGGTTTTAATTATCACCCATGGATGCGTGATTATGGCATTGCTGTCCTCGTTCTTCCACTGAATGGCAGCCAGCAATTCCCTTTGAGTTGAGACAGAAGCATTCTGCTGGACTTCTCTACCTGCTTTGCAGTGCGCCCACTGCAGCCGAGACAAAGAATAGTCTGCCCTGCTAGTAAATTGAACATTAGGACTAAAGTTTTGCCGTAGTTCTAGGGTTGGGCACGTGTTGTAACTGATTATCAAATGCCTAATATAAGAAGAGTATATTGTTCATTCTCAAGTCTAACTTTGTACACAGTAAAGTTTCTCATCATACTGTCCCAGAAGGCTGCCTTGCCAGCCTCTCAGGTGTGTGAGGAACAAGCAGACTCATTCTTAAAATCCAAATAGTCACACAGTGTGCTCTCAAGGAGGCCTTGGCTAAGGAACTCTACTCCTATGGATAGTCATCCTCCACGTTTTGGACCCTGGGGCATCAATTTCCATATTAAGGGTTTATAAGAATTGGTGAGTGATAGTAGATTCCACCGTCCATAATCAAACAGTCAAAGAAACACTGGAGGATTGAGTTAGAGGAAAGGGAATTTTCTATCCAGGAACATGTGTCACGGACACAGGAGAAAAAGGTGAATTCTCTCTCCCACGGGTGTAGCAGTTGCCAGAGATTCCTAACCCTTGTTCACTCATTATATCATGCAATATTGCTCTGTTCCTGGAAATTGTATCTACTCCTATCTAGTGTCTGGTCACAGGTTACATTCCAGTCACCACTAATTATATTCTTCGAGGACTATTCTAGAAATGTCCACTACCAAGGAGGCTTTTGAAGTACTAGGCACATATACATATCCTAGTGCAAGTATAATACCTAGGACACATGTCTTTATGAACACATGTCTCCCTTTTGGATACACTCATGTCTAGACAACAGTATATTGTGGAGATTTATGGAACAGAATTGGCACCCCACATTTTTTAGATATGGATGAAGACTGAGGTTCATGGACTGGACTGATATGTTGTGATGTCAAACTGCTGTGGTCTGTTTTCCCCACCTGGTCTCTTCTCAATTTCTCTGATTATGTCACTGAGTGGTGGGTCTCTTTAACCAATGCAATGTCAGGTGGTTTGGCACTAAGCAACGTTGTTTTTGTTTGCTATAGATACCATTGACATCGAGATACATTATTGTACAGGGCTTTTGATGTGCCTTCACCACTTAGGAAGGCAGTGATGACCTCGTTTGTAACAGGTGTGACACAATTGAAAGAACTCCACTCTCACTCACGGAGAAGTAGAAAGCTTCTACAACAGAAAGTGAGAGCAAAATAAAACGAAGGGGCTGAGAGAAGAAAGAGTGTGACAATAATAGTTGGAATGGGGCATTTGTTTAGGGTAATTAAGATGTGTTCATTTTAGGGTATTGCCTAATTAGCACAGTACAAAGAGCTCTGTTTCTGTAACATATAATTAACAAAAAGTAAAACCAAGCTGATCAACACCAAACAATCAGTAAGCTTTAAACTTGTGAGACTAGCTCCAGAGAGCCTCCCACCCCACACACCTTCATCGACTCTTTATGTTCTGAACCATAATCCACGAGTTATAGACAATGACTTCACTAGGGCCATGTGACATACATCATGAGGTGGCATACATCTGAGAATGGGCAAAAGGGATGCAGAGTGTGGACAATGATCAAGTAGGATAGAAAACGTCTACAACCATTAAAAAAAAAGGTGTGGTTGCTGGAAGTCCCCGTGTTCCACATTGTCATCTTGATACAACAGACAGAATTCAAGATATGGAATAACAGGTTTCCATTACCCTGGAAGGTGAGTAGGTGAAATTTCATGTGCCTTTGCAGCATGGTCCAATGTATGTGATGCCACGATGAAGAATTGGCAGGTGGGAGGAGAAGAAAGAACTTAGTGGGTCATTAGGATGGCAGAAGGCGCGCCACCGCCAGCCGTGCGGTGGCGGGACCTCCGCCATCTGATTGCCAATTTCCTCCGCCACATTACGATGGCGGGGGGAATCGTTCTGCAAGTGTGACAGGCGCAAAGACCGTCTGCCATGCTTCCGCCACAGGCAATTGTTAGGATTGCCTGGCAAAGCGGACAGGACCTGGGAAGTGGTGGTGGTGCCTAGCAGGCACCATCCGCAAGATTACATTGCTGGCGTCAGCCAGCCTTTCCATGGTGGTGAAACACACCTGCAACGTAGTGCTGGGAAATGCACAGCATGAAATTTTAAATAAGCATGGCCCGAAAATCCGTTCCGCCCGCGAAATTTGCGGATTTTCGGCAATTTCACGATCCGCAAATCTCTCGGAATTGCAGAAAAATCCGTAAATCCACTTGCGGGCGAAATTTCTTTTTTCACATACATTTATTTACCCAACGAGGTAGCACTTACTGATTAGCCAGTAGAAAATACTCCAGTTGAGTAGAGGTATGGCACAACAAGGTGGCATCTTCGTGGATAAATATGCACTATGCAGGCAGGATTTATTCCGGCACGATGCTCCTGTCACAAAAATTAAACATCAACAGGAAGCACTTACAGATATAAATAAAGCAGGTGCCGGAGTTGAAGCTCAAATTCAGTAACACATTATAATCAGCTCAAAAAACTAGTTAGCACGGTCGAGGCTATGCAGGTGTGCTTCCTCCCTATATCTACCGTCTACAATTAGCTGTAATCCTTGATGGAGGTCTTTGCATCCACGAGTTTCTCGAGCGCAATTCCCGTGTTCTTCCTGTGACCAGGAGGCTGCCTTCTCCTTGTCTGCTGATCTGATCGGCCTCTGACCCTTTATAAACAAGAGGCATGTGAACTCGCATAGAAGCCCCGCCCGCTTGCCCCCGCACCACACACACTAGGGTATGCAACGTCTTCGCGCCCTTTCCTCACTATGATGGACAGCTCACTCGAGGGACCTCGGCGCCTATTGGCGCGGTGGCAAAATTACAGACACACGTGGTCACTGGAGACAACTCTTCTGGCCCCTTTACGCAGCTGTAGTGTAGCAAAAGCACTATACATTTACCCAACGAGGTAGCACTTACTGATTAGCCAGTAGAAAGTACTCCAGTTGAGTAGAGGTGTGGCACAACACGGTGGCATCTTCGTGGATAAATATGCACTATGCAGGCAGGATTTATTCTGGCACGATGCTCCTGTCACAAAAATGAAACCTCAACAGGAAGCACTTACAGATATAAGTAAAGCAGGTGCCCGAGTTGAAGCTCAAATTCAGTAACGCATTATAATCAGCCCAAAAAATAGTGAGCACGGTCGAGGCTATGCAGGTGTGCTTTCTCCCCAGATCTACTGTCTACAATTAGATGTAATCCTTGATGGAGGTCTTTGCATCCACGAGTTTCTCGAGCTCAATCCCCGTGTTCTTCCTGTGACCAGGAGGCTGCTTCCTTCTCATCTGCTGCTCTGATCGGTCTCTGACCCTTTGTAAACAAGAGGCATGTGAACTCGCATAGAAGCCCTGCCCGTTTGGCCCCGCACCACACACACTAGGGTATGCAACATCTTCCCGCCCTTTCCTCACTATGATGGACAGCTCACTCGAGGGACCTCGGCGCCTATCGGCGCAGTGGCAGAGGTACAGACACACGTGGTGACTGGAGACAACTCTTCTGGCCCTTTATGCAGCTGTAGTGTAGCAAAAGCACTATACATGTACCCAATTTGTGCAAATCCACGAGTTCGCGAATTTTTCCATGAACACGCAGATTTTTTTGCGATTTCGCTAGATTTCGCGGACTGCAAATCCGCAAAATTTGCCCATACTTAATTTTAACATTGCGAACGGTGCTGCAGCCAGCAGCACCGTCCACAATGTTAAATAGCTGGGATGCGCCCGCCATACTGGTGGGTGCATCGTAATTGCAGTGGAGGGACTGCCGCATGACTGGTGGCCTGTCCCAACCACCGCAACAATAGCGGGTGGACTCTTGTCCGCCCACCATCGTAATGAGCCCCTTAGCTAGGTGGACGCATCAGAGGAGAAGTAGGAAGGCATTACTGTTTCATAATTTCATTGGTAATCTGGATTTATCTATATCCTTGAGGAGGAGTCCTTCCATATTTTCTCCCTCAGCCCATTTTCTAGTTACAGCTGAAAATCTTTCACCTTCAGTAGGCTTCTTTCACAGTGTTGTCATTTTGCTTGTTTTTAGGTCAACTTCCTCAGCGTCAGTGCAATGTAGTGTAGTGTCCATAGATAATGATTTCAAGGACTCCAGGATTGGTTCCAGATCTTTGGGCTCTGTACATTTTTTATTTCAGCTGTGAAGAGTCAGGAGCATGATGGCTGATTCTAGGTGTCTGCACCATGTCTCTCTCCTATATAGCATTAAGTATAGTGTCAGGAACGTTTTGCATTTCATGACAATCTCCTGGAAAAGTCACCCGACACGTATGTCTTATGATTGCCATACCATTTGAAAAGCTCATGGCAGAAGTCCATGCATGCCTTTACCAGTTCTCCAGGGTATGGTTTAAAGTGTATGTGTCAAAATTGCTTACGTTATAAATTGAATTGAAAGAAATTGGAAATTCCAGGTTTGACAAAAGTAAAGAAATGGACATTTCTGTTGAATCAAAAACATCTAGCAGCATATTTATTAAAGAGTTTTGTTGCCCTTGCACCATGCGATGAGGTGCAAGAGCGACGCAACTCTTTAGTTAGATATATCAAGCCTTGCAAGGCCACCTTGCATGACTTTGCGTGGATTGATGAATCTAGAGTAACTCAACTCAGCGCAAATTGCTGCATTGCGTTGCTCTGCCTCGGGGATGAGTTCATTGGGTGGAGAAGGGTGTTCCCACGCATCCTCCCATGGATTTTTGGGCATTCCCAGATTTACCATTACTGGTAGACTGGTAGACCTAGGATTGCATCAAAATGTCAAGCTTGCTGTTCTTTTTGCATTTATCACCCGAGTGGGACGGGTATGCCCAGACGTGGGTCCTGTGCTCTCCATGCCACTGGAGTCAAGCTATCCTGGCTGATATGGGGTGATGCCACAAAACTGGTCCCAGGATGCTTGTTTCCAGTCCAGGGAGGACCTGATCTTGCAGTTGAGCTGGACTGTTCCCCTGGGGGGTAGGTTTAAGGTTTAAACTGGAATAGCCTGGGGAGAAAAAAATGATCAGAATTTTGTCCATCAACTGTTCTTTTTGCACGCCTTATTCACTAAGCATAAAAACAGCATCAGCTTCTAAATCAGTAAATGCCGATAGTGTGGACTAAATCTGCATAGAAGCAATGTGAATAAGAGTAAAGCAACTGCCCAGTGGTTTCGGAATTTCCTTATGTGAAATTAGGATATGTACTAATTTTAGGTGTGTTGGTATTTATGGAATATATGCACAATCAGCACAATGGATTCACTACCTGCACAAACACAGCAAATACATGAAATACCAGTAGTCACATTTCCAACCCCCATCAAGCATAATGAAGTAAGTGGGTTGGATATCTGTAGCGACATCTGCAACCCAGGAACTCTTACTTTCGCTCTCAGGGACACCCCGGCTGCCTAATTGTGACCCACAAGCTCATCACAGCCAAATAGGTGGCCATTTTGTATATAGGGCATTAGACAGAGACCACCAGGCAGAACCCAGCACTAATAACCGTCCCCTTCAATTATTCATTGACAGCAATCCCCTAAATGTTATCACCATGACATCTAAGTAGGTGGTCAGACTGTGAACTGACGGCTACGGCTGAGGAGGTGGTGAATTAGCAGGTCGACTTCTTTGGCATTCACATGCCGAAACTACACCCATACCCCCAAGATTTGTAACCGACTTTGGAAGAACATCATGGAGAAGGTGAATGTAGTGGTCAGTGTCCATTATACCCATTATACACATTCTGAAGAAAAAAAAAGACAGCATGGCACCAGCTCTTTCCTCTAAAGAAAGTGAAAGCATTTCTCTCTGAAAAGAACTTTAGAACTGCTGTTGAAACTCCTGTACTCTCTCATCTGAGTGGTGGTAGCACCATGCTCCAAAGTCTCACAGACACCACACTGTCATCCCTAAACAGCATCTTACACACTATGGAACTGTTTTTCAAGGGTATTATTTGTGCACGAATAGTGACATATAATATGTAATTTTACATATGAGCCTACATATATAGACTGAATTAATATAATTGCAATTGAAAGAAATTTCCTATGATGCATAGAAGTGAAGCTATTAATGTTTTCTTTTAGTTAGGCCATATGTCTGTTTAAATCTCCATTTTGAACGAGATGGATTTCGTCCCTATCACTCGCTCCTGTTTCCCCCCCCCCAGAACACATCCTCTCCCCGCCTGCTTTGCAGAGCACACAGTTAAGCTGATGATGTAATTGTTTATTTCCACTGGAGTAGTTTCCTTACTACTGTTGAATCTGGTATAATGTGTATATAGGAGTGCAACAAGTATCTATCTCATTTGTTCTTTTTCACTGGATCTATTCACTAGGAGAAGGTTTTATTGTCTAAATGTTTCAAATGTGTTGAACATCTTTAGATGACTTAGGACAGAGGGTGGTGAATTATTATTGTGACATTGTTGAGGCTATGCATGTATTTCTTTGTGTCACACGGTATTCCTCTCACCCTTGATTTGAAAGGAGGTCCCCTTCACACATCCCTCATCTGCATATACCACAGATGCCAGCAGTAGGTCATTCGCTGGAGTTGTAATTTGCGCTACCATCCTATTTTCCACTTCTATTGCAGGCACAGGATACACGGGCCCTTCTAGCACCTGCGGTGCAGAGTAGCCTCAATTCTTCAGGGCCCCCTAAATCCTTTAGAGCGACCCCATCCTACCCAAGGCCAATTAATATTTGTGAGATATGGGGAACTCAGGGCCCTGCTTCACATTCTGCAGGTTTCCCCATAATTTTATGTTACACCACTCTCCTGTTACTGCCACAGTTATCATCCTTGCTATCACCAACAGTGTTGCTTCTACTTCCATAGGTTTTTCTTGGTTTTATACGTACCTCCCAACCCATCTGTCTTTGATGGGCGACACCCACTCACCCATCAGTCTCCCTTATTCACCCCATTGCTGTGGCCACATACACAGCTTTGTTTTTATGCTGTACAAGTAATGTAAATAAAGGATTGTTACTACTACCCAGATTAAGGTACTCATTTTACCAACCTTTATGAGGATAAAAGGCCTTGCCAAGATTCGAATGGGTGCCCTGTTGATAATCTCTTTGTTCAAGTAACCTAAGTAGTTCAGCTGACATAGTTATCCCTTTGGCATGCCAAAAGGCACTTTCACCACTGGGAGCAACATTTAGTTCGACAGAGCCCCTGTTTAAAATTAATTTCTGTTCCTATCCCCTAGATTCATCAAAGTCCCCTTTTGCGAGTCTATAATAGCGATTATTAAAGAATCGCTATTACAGACCCTCAAAACGGGATTCATGTAACAATCGCAATTTTCATTGCGATTCCTACAGCTTCCTTATTTGCGATTAGCAATTTGCTAATCGCAAATAAGGATGCGATTTCAAGGGTGCCAGGGGTGTCCAAAGGACACCCTGTAGCACCCCCTGAAATGGAAATGTAGCCTGATGTTGCGCACACACATGTCCAAAGGACATGTGTGTGTGTAACATACCACTTAGAAAAATGCACTAAAGTGCATTTTTCTAAGTTTTCGCTATTTACCACGAACTCAGACTTCATGGTAAATAGCGTCCGGAAATTGCGAATTCGCAATTTGTAAGAGTTTCATGAATTGCATTTAAGGAATCTCAAATAGAGATTCCTTAAATGCTATTCCTCGCTAAAATGCGAATTCTGTATTAGCGATTTTTGCATTTGGGATGATGAATCCCAAATGCAAAAAGTGCGCTCGCAAAGGGCCAGATTCTCAGAATCTGGCCCTTTGCGAGCGCAATTTTCAATGATGAATCTAGCTGTTAGTTTCTTAAACTTGCTCTGCACTTGACTTAATGTTGGGCAGTGAACTCTAAACACACATGGACTGATTCATAAAGGTAGGTCACCTTATGAATAGATTTACACTTTGTAATAAGTCTTCTATTGTTGGGATTCAGCGTAACATGTTTCCACCCCCAGAGTATAGCAATTGGCTTAATCTTGTGTGTGTGGGTGACGTCCCTCTCAAAATCCCTTGCTGATCCTCCCGAAACCCATTCTACTCCTCTCTAATCCCATCTCTTTAGTAGTATTTCTTCCCCTTTTCCCATCAACTCCCTGTGTCCCTCCTACTATTGCTTCTAAAATCTCTACGTACATCTGTGGAGACTAAGCAGTTGGCAAAACTTATATTTTATAGTCTGTGTTATATTGCGTTTTGTAATGCTGCAACATGTACTACAAGTGCAGGTTGAAAATCAGGCCAACAGATTCAAATAAATGACTAAAAAAATACTAGTACATTTGGCTAAATAAAAAATGAGGTGTCTTTGACTGAAATTGAGAGTCTCACCGACCAAGTTCTTGCAAAAGGTTGAGAGGTGTCTTTTATAGTTGTGTAATCATTATTCGTGTTTTTGACTTGTATAATGTTCACCATGAAACCTTACCTTTTTGTAATGCCTGTCTCATTGTTGCATAGCGATGGTTCTACTATCATCTCCCATCACTCCCTCTTGTCAGATCTGGAATGTGCTTTTAAAAATCGTATTTTGAATCTGCTGCACGAAGTGCCTCCTCTTGTGTCAGGAGGCACAAGGAAGAAGTGGATGAAGTGGGTGGGATTAGGAGTGACGAATCCAATCTTTTCCCCCAATTTTTACACTAACAGTTCACATACTTCTTGTTACCTTGCCCTCAAATGTGTTATGCACTTTAATCTTTGCAAGGCAGAATATGCACTCCTCCCTTTTCTCCTACTTGTAGACCTTTGAGCAACACTGATGGAACTGGTGTACTAATTACTTACACGGTATTATTGCTACTATTCTCTCTAGCCCCTACTGGCCCCTTTCTATAATGCTAACCTTCCAAAGGAAAAGGTAGCACAAGAGTACACACACAAGCAAAATGCCTCTCTGCCCCCCATCCAAAGTCTGAGAATTATTTTCCGGAAATAGCAATGGACAAGTACATACTTGACCAGATGTGGGCACCTTTGCTGTTAGTCTTTCTTTGTTCACTTGATTTATTATCAGAAGACCTTGTAACTTTGCCTCTCTCTCTCTACCTCAAGTCTTTGCAGCTACAGTACCTGAGACAACCCATTGAATTAGAGGGGAGATTAAATATATGGTCTCGAGAAATAGAGGTACTTGGTTGCACCCTTTCTCATGAAAGGGCGGACAGCCCCCTTTAAAAGGGACTGATAGCTCTCTTACTAGAGAAGGAAGTGGCATTGCCAGTGAACACTGGAAGGGGAGGGGCCCAGTGAAGGTTGCTGTGACTGGGGTCACGGCTGCAAGGAAGAGGTCACAACACAGTGTTCTGACATTATTGTGCATTTGTTAGCCAAAACAAAATAATCTTGTTTTTGGACAAAATCTGCATTGACATGACTCCCCTACCTCTGGAAGTGGGAGGTACCAGGTAATCATCATAGGTGAACTACTAGGATCACAAGGATGTTTTTTATCCTGATATGCGTTTGAGAGGCAGGAGAAAGATACTGGGATCAGCTGGGGAAGGGGTGTGGGGAGGACACCTGAGAGGCAGGGAACAGGCTTTTCAACGTTAAGCAGCAATGGGGGACCATCACACTGATATGACCCTGCAATTGTAAATGAGAGAAGGCACGAAGAATGTTTTCCTGACCCTTCAGAGCATGAGAAGTGTTAGACAGGGCATTTCTTGGCATGATTCCCCCAGACTTTTTGCCTCTACCTCCTCTGTTTTTGATGCTGTGATGGATTGCGTTTGACTGGCTTAGATGCTTAGGGCACTTTGCCACTGCTGATCAGTGTCAAAGTGCAAGTGCTCTGCCAATGACATACAAGTGAACTCTTACCACGACTTGCACAGGAGCAGATGATGCTAGTTCCCAACTCCACCCCAAGGCTACACAGATCAGTTCTGAATTCTGAATCTATGCACCCCTAGAGGGGAAAGGGGATTTGGATAAAATAATAAATGAGAAGAGACTGCTCTGGATCTGTTCTTCAGCTTTCTCTTGTCTTGTCTTTGCTTGGTCTTGGTTGATCATCTAATGCACACAATACATTAAGAAAATACGTATTAACCTCCCAACTCTTTGTGTCACTAACTGTCCCTTTTCCTTGACTACCTACCCTCCTTGTCCAGAGATTTAGCTCCTCTTCTTTCTGATTCTATCTTTCTTCTGGTCTACACTTGTGTGTCTATCTTCTTATCTGCAAATACAATTCCTGATTAGTATTCTTTCTAGCTTGTTCCCTTGTTCGATACTAATTACATGTATCTTTCCTTCTTACCCTTCAGAATTTACTCTAGTCTTCTAAACCTCCTTCCTCTTCTAATTATGATATTTGTTCATCTTTTTTCACAGGTAAAAGTCTTTTTCCTGATTCGAGGTAAGTATTCTAATCACTGTGTACTCTTCACCAATTTCCAATACAGTGTCTGTGCTTTTCGTAACGTTAAGACCTCTCAAGGTTGTACAACAAGTGGTCTCAGGTAATTGTTAATCTTTCTTTCTTCTAGGTCACAATACTCTAGGCGAGTCTTCTGGAATCTGGAAAAACTTCCTGCTCGGTAAGACTTCCGGGTCAAGGAGAGAGGGAAAGGAAGGAGGGATAAGGGTTCAGAAAAGAACTTGCAATTTCTCTTGAGGTAGTTCTCAGTTGGTAATTCGGTTATTTCCAAAATATACTTATATACGCTCTCGAAAATAATCTTTGTCAGTTTATCACATTCGGTTTTTCTGGTCACTCTACTATAGTTCTCTTTACTGTAACGTGCTAGAATTATTAACAAGTCTTATCTGTAATCTCTCAGAACTCTTCACCGGAACTCTAGGAATAACGTCTTCTCTGACTGGAAATCTTGGTGAAGTGCGCATTGCCATTAGCGCGAGCGCTTCACCTGAATGTTTCATCATGAACATTAGACCGCCGCCTCTCCTGGCGAGCCGACGACATCGGCGGCCATCTTGGAAATCCAGGTGTGAAGCAGGGAACACCAACTCTGTTTCACTGCGACAATCTTCTTGTTTACTTTAGTCCCTGAAAGGTTCAAAGCGCAGATTCTCCTACCTGAGCCCACTGGAGATTTAAGGGGTCTGACATGCTCCCTGTGTAAAGTGTAATGGTAATTAGTGGTCCATGATTGGTATATTTTCCTTACTAGTAAAGTCCCTAGTAAAGTGCACTATGTGTGCCAGGGCTGGTAATATAAATGCTACTATTGGGCCTGCAGCACTAAATGTGCCACCCACACAAGTAGCCCTAAAGAGAGAACTCAGGCCTGCCACTGCAGTGCCTGCGCGCAGTTTGTTAAAATGCTATGTTGTCCTGACAAGTGCACCCACTTGCCAGGGCTTAACCTTCCCTTTCTATGCACATCAGACACCTCTATGGTAGGTCCAAGGTACCCCCTTGGCAGGATGCAGTGCACGTGAAAGGTAGGACATGTACTGAGGTGTGTACCATGTACTAACAGTGAAATACTCTCCATTTCGTTTTTTACTGTTGCAAGGCCATCTTGCCCATATGACAGAATGGGGAAGGCTGTGTAATATGTTTCCAGCCTTCTTCCCATAGGCTTAGGATGGGGAGTGAAGTTTACTGTGCCTGCACTCATGATTTAATAACACATCTTTTTGTGAAGGTGGTTTTTGCATTGTGTGTTTAGAAACCTCGCTTTTAGAATTGGCTGTTTTCTTTTGCTCTAACAATTCTGTGTTTCTCTGCCTGGTTATAGATTGACTATCTGGATTTGAATGTGATAGGATCTGGGAAATGTCTTGGCCCAGGGGAGAGGTGAGACAGCAACAGGCTGACCTGCATCTGGAGTGTACGGGGGAGGAGTAGCCCCTGGAGGTGAAGAGGCTAAGGCTGCTGCCATAAAACAATGGCTCCATCGGTGAACAACCGTTACAACGAAACTTTTACAACGCAGTACCATTACAACGCGGTCATTACAACGCAAACTATTACAACGCATTGCTCTGGGGGGCGCTCTAGGATAGGGAATAGGTTCATTTACTATCCAATAACCTTCCCTAGTGTCCACGGGGACTGGAGTTGGAATAGTAAATTAAACTATTCACTATCCAGCACCCCAAAGCGCTATGCGTTGTAATGGACTGCGATGTAAAAACCGCGTTGTAAAGGCAGGCGTTGTAATAGCCTGCGTTGTAACGTCATACATCCGCTCCATCTCCTGCTGAGAGATTGAGGATCCAGACCCCCCACTATCAAAGGAAGAAGGTGTCACTGGCAGGGAGACACCCAGAACTGGTTTGCACCCTGAACAAAAAGACTTCAAAGACATTTAGGGGTATAACTATGAGACCTGAAACCCCTGGACGTTGGACTGATCAAGACTGAAAAAGGATTGAAACTACTTTGTGGCCAAGAGGAACCTCTGCCAAGGAGGAAACAGCTGAAAGGACTGACCTTTGCTGTGTGTTCTGGGGCTGGCCTGCAGTTTGCTGAGTTAACCAAAGAGAGACTAAGGGACTTGGCTGTGTGTTGTGTCCCCCTGCTTGAAAGGACTTTGCTGTGTGCTGTGTCCTGGAGTAACATGTCCCCACGGGCCCGAGGAGAGCTAGCTCCCTGTTGTGGAAACTCAGGAACATAAAAGTTTCCCAGTGTGTCTCAGCGACACTTTTTTTGCAGCCTGTGACCTTCGTAAGAACTGCCCCATGATCGTGTGCACCCGGAGTCCAAGTGAGTCTCAGCGATGCTGTGTGCGTGTGCTTCGTGCAGCCTGAGACCGTCGTAAGAACTGTCCCATGATCGTGAGCACCCGGAGTCCAAGTGAGTCTCAGCAACACTGTGTGCGTGTGCTTCGTGCAGCCTGAGACCTTCGTGAGGATTGCCCTGTGATTGTCTGCACCAGGAGTCCAAGTGAGTCTTAGCGACGCTGATTTAATAACACATCTTTTTGTGAAGGTGGTTTTTGCATTGTGTGTTTAGAAACCTCGCTTTTAGAATTGGCTGTTTTCTTTTGCTCTAACAATTCTGTGTTTCTCTGCCTGGTTATAGATTGACTATCTGGATTTGAATGTGATAGGATTTGGGAAATGTCTTGGCCCAGGGGAGAGGTGAGACAGCAACAGGCTGACCTGCATCTGGAGTGTACGGGGGAGGAGTAGCCCCTGGAGGTGAAGAGGCTAAGGCTGCTGCCATAAAACAATGGCTCCATCGGTGAACAACCGTTACAACGAAACTTTTACAACGCAGTACCATTACAACGCGGTCATTACAACGCAAACTATTACAACGCATTGCTCTGGGGGGCGCTCTAGGATAGGGAATAGGTTCATTTACTATCCAATAACCTTCCCTAGTGTCCACGGGGACTGGAGTTGGAATAGTAAATTAAACTATTCACTATCCAGCACCCCAAAGCGCTATGCGTTGTAATGGACTGCGATGTAAAAACCGCGTTGTAAAGGCAGGCGTTGTAATAGCCTGCGTTGTAACGTCATACATCCGCTCCATCTCCTGCTGAGAGATTGAGGATCCAGACCCCCCACTATCAAAGGAAGAAGGTGTCACTGGCAGGGAGACACCCAGAACTGGTTTGCACCCTGAACAAAAAGACTTCAAAGACATTTAGGGGTATAACTATGAGACCTGAAACCCCTGGACGTTGGACTGATCAAGACTGAAAAAGGATTGAAACTACTTTGTGGCCAAGAGGAACCTCTGCCAAGGAGGAAACAGCTGAAAGGACTGACCTTTGCTGTGTGTTCTGGGGCTGGCCTGCAGTTTGCTGAGTTAACCAAAGAGAGACTAAGGGACTTGGCTGTGTGTTGTGTCCCCCTGCTTGAAAGGACTTTGCTGTGTGCTGTGTCCTGGAGTAACATGTCCCCACGGGCCCGAGGAGAGCTAGCTCCCTGTTGTGGAAACTCAGGAACATAAAAGTTTCCCAGTGTGTCTCAGCGACACTTTTTTTGCAGCCTGTGACCTTCGTAAGAACTGCCCCATGATCGTGTGCACCCGGAGTCCAAGTGAGTCTCAGCGATGCTGTGTGCGTGTGCTTCGTGCAGCCTGAGACCGTCGTAAGAACTGTCCCATGATCGTGAGCACCCGGAGTCCAAGTGAGTCTCAGCAACACTGTGTGCGTGTGCTTCGTGCAGCCTGAGACCTTCGTGAGGATTGCCCTGTGATTGTCTGCACCAGGAGTCCAAGTGAGTCTTAGCGACGCTGTGTGTGTGAGCTTCATGCATCTTGAGGCCTTAGTGAGGATAGCCCCGTGATCGTGCGCACCCTGAGCTCAAGTGAGTCTCAGCGATGCTGTGTGCGTGTGCCCTGTTGCAGCCTGAGACCTTCGTGAGAAATTGCCCAATGACTGTGTGTCCCGGAGCACTCTTGTTCTCTGCTTCGATCGAAAGCGTGATCAAAAGTGATGCAATTGTCATTGCCATCGGCCCGGACCGGCATCCCCAGGGGAGCTGTGAGAATTCACCACCACCGGCCCGAGCCTGCTTTTGCCAAGGAGAGACCTCGAGCCATCACCATCGGGGGTCCGAGTTCCACTGCTCAAGATCAACAAAGTCAAAACGGAGGCCCAAGCCATTAGGAGAGGAGAGTGAGACTACCCCCCAGGTAACGTTCAGCGAGCGTGCATGTGTTGCTGCCTGTGGCGGGGTGCGGGCTACGAGAGAAACGCTCTCGGCCTTTCCCATCTTTGCAGCGCGAGCCTCAGCTCAAGTCCGTATCGCGACCCATACTTGCCAAGGAGTGGCAGTACCGGGGCTGAGTGTGGAGCTGCGTTTTGTTTTCCACCATACCCATGTTGGGGGGCATATTTTGGCAGTAGCTGGCCGCGAGTCAGTAAGAGTGGCATTGAGACCGTCCAGAGCACTGAGATCGAACTGCTGATTGTTGCATTACGAATTGCATTATTTTTGCATTACAAACTGCCGGATTGTTGCATTACGAATTGCATTATCTTTGCTTTCGAACTGCCTGATTGTTGCATTATGAATTGCATTATTTTTGCATTACAAAGTGCATTATTTTTGCATTACGAACTGCCTGATTGTTGCATTGCAAACTGCATTATTTTTACATTACAAAGTGACGGATTCTTGCATTACAAAGTGCATAGCATTGCGACTGCATTAGATCATCGATATTGCTCATTAATACTGTAAGAACCTACAAGGACTTGCTGGCCTAATATCCAGCAAGGTGAAATATGACAAATACGCCTATGTTGGATTTTTATCGTGTGGTCTCATCGTATATCTTTTTTTATAAACATATAATTGTTTTTATGATACTCCTATGGAGTTCGTTTGTGGTGTTATCACTGGGTTACTGGGAGCGTGGTTGCAAATACTTTACACATTTGCCTTGGAGATAAGCCTGGCTGCTCGTGCCAAGCTACCGAGGGGTTGAGCAGGGGTTATCTGAGAAGGTGTCCTTCCTTTCCCTGATTCAGAAGCAAGGGTCCCTATTTGGGCTAAGGTTCCTACTTCAGCCAACTAGAGACCTCCAGTTCTAACAGGAAGTAAGGACTGATTCTCTTCATGAGCCTATTATTAGAGATATCTCACACCAAAACCAAAAATATACGGCAACATGTGAGGCTTCTGGCCAAAGACTCCAAAGATGTATTGGAGAGAATGATGAGCATAGCACATACAAACAATATAACATAAAATGGTATCACATGAATAGTGGGATATTCTCCTTTTCTGGGGTGTCCCCACCTCAATATGCGTGTTGTCTGTGTGGATGAGATAGGGAATAAAAGGGAGAATCTTGGTATTTAGAATCCTGCAGCTTGAGATGAGGGATAGACACAAGAATACTTGGGAAATACCACAATTGCAATAGAGCTACAAGAGCTATGGGACTTTGGAAAAGGAGATTACGGAAATGAAAAAAATAATTTTGAGTAGCGACCTCTGAAATAACTATAGTTCAGGGCGGTGGCTGCGCCTGGAGCATTGCTTTAGTGGCGAGCAGATTGTGAGGGATTCTCCTCTGCTTCTTAACCCAGTACTGTGTTTTAAAACCTTTTAAACTTTTTAAAACTGTGTCTCCTAATTGTGATAGTGTAATTACCTGTACTTCCACTGCATCTTTATTAAATTGCTCTGACTCCTTCTGCCCCATTCCACCGCGGCTCCTCTGTGCCGATTGCTGTGGAGGGCAAGGTCGGACGCCATCTTTTCTGAAGCCCCGGTTCCCCAACTGACCGTAGGCTGCGGTCTAGCCGGGGGAGGGGCTTAGGCTTCAAATAGTAATGCTCACGCGGACGCGCACCGGTCGTGCTTAGTGCCAGACCCCCTGCCTGTCTACACTATATGCAACAGCCCACCAGATTAAGGTACTCACGTGCTGATCTCATCACACTTAATGTTCCTAGATGTGAAGATATCCCCTGGAGGGTGGCTGATTGCTTATCTCGGGTGTGCTCGGCGTGTAACTTTCACTTTTACCCCACGCTTAGCTGTTTGGAACAAGTAAGCATTGACTCTATGCTCATTAGAGCGGGGTTAATTAACGCCAGGTCCCTAGTGAAGCATGCCGCTGATGTCTTCAAAATTCTCTTAGAGGATGTCAACATTCATGTTGATGTGTTGAACTCTAGTGAGTCTAATCGCCTAGGTGAAGCCTTAACCATGGCCCACCTCAAACAATGGGTCGAAGCTCCAACCCATGTGGGTGGCCACCTCTTAAACCTGGTCTGCTCTAACTTTAATATTGTGATGACCTGCCCCGAGAGCATCACATGGTCGGACCATGAGCTGATTAGGTTCTCTTGGTCCTTGGAAAGTGCTGCGGGGGGTGGAGGTACTCCCCCACTCGAGCACTCCCAGAGGATCAATCTAGTGTCCCTGACTGAATCCTTATCCCGGGACCGTCCTATACTGACCTCGGAGATTGGTGAGGCGGTCAGTGTTTTTAACACGTGGGTGGAACAGGGGTCAGCTGCCTCTATTATTAACCGGGGATGCATCCGTAGGATGCGGTCTTCCCCCTCTAAACCTTGGTTTTCCCACACCCTACGGGAAATGAAACTTGGATGTAAGAAACTCGAACGGGTGTGGAGACAAGCTTACCTGCCTGTGGCAAAAAGTGATCTGCGAGCCGCACAAAAGTATTATTATGCGGCGATTAGAGCAGCCAAGAGCAGCTACTATGCTGGGAGAATTGAAAAGGCAAACAACAACAGCAAGGACATTTTTTCCATTGTTCATAGCTTTCTTTCGCCATGTGCTGCACAACCGGTGCTGCCTTCATCTGCTCACTGGTGTGAAGAGCTCTCCTCTTTTTTTGTAGATAAAATTGCTAAAGTCCAAGAGGACTTGCGAGCTGCCCACGACAGTTTCAAGTCCTCACCAGCACTACCTCATCTCTCCGTGCCTAAGCCAGCTGAGCAGTTTGTTGCTTTCTCCCCTTCCACTGAGCCAGACATCCGGACAGTACTTGAGGCTTTGAAATCAGGGTCCCCTACGGATCCCTGCCCTGCCAGGGTGCTTGGCGGGGTTGCTGATACAGTATGTAGCGAGGTTACCCAGATTGTTAACCTCTCTTTTTCTTCAGCTACTGTCCCGCCGTGCTGGAAGCAAGCCAAACTTCTCCTGCTTTTAAAAAAGGCTGGGTTGGATCCTGCTGTTCCATCCAGCTACCGGCCTATTTCACTGTTGCCGGCTTTGGCTAAAGTCTGCGAGAAAATTGCTTTCCGCCAGTTGGATCAGTTTATTGAGTCATCCCAGGCTCTGCACCCGGCCCAATCAGGATTCCGGGCCGCCTATAGCACCGAAACGGCTTTGGTTGAGGTGTCTGAGTCAATTCGGGAGTGCCTAGATGGAGGTGGCAGAGCGGTTCTGATTTTACTAGACCTCTCTGCCGCCTTCGATACGGTACTCCACGACCTGCTCCTCACCGGATTGGCTGCCGTTGGCATTTCTGGATTAGCACTTGACTGGCTATCGTCATTTCTGGATAATAGGACGCAACAGGTCTGGATGCCCCCTCACGCTTCCCTGCCTAGAAAACTCACTACTGGTGTCCCACAGGGGTCCACTCTTAGCCCCCTGCTTTTTAATGTCTACCTGACTCCTTTGATCTACTTGGCCGAACAGTTGGGGGCTAAAATAACGGCATACGCCGATGACACCAAACTTCTGTTTACCTGGCCCAAGGATAACTTGGATACATCGGCAGTTCGGCTCTGCCTCTCCTCTCCTGTGTATTTCGCTGGTTAGCACTTGCCCAGCTTAAGTGCAATGAAGACAAGTCTGAGGTTCTTTTTTATTGCTCCTTTCCCGATAACTTTAGAGACCTCCTATGGCCGCCTGACCTGCCTTGTCCCAATTCGATGGGTGGCCCAGCTAAGAACCTAGGGGTCTGGTTTGGGAGCGATCTGAAGTTTGAGGACCATATCAAAAAACTCACCGCCGTGTGTTTTGGCACTCTCAAAGCCCTCCGTAGGTTCTTTTCACTTCTTCCGAGAGAGGCCAAAGAGTCGGTGTCACGTGCTCTAATTCTTTCCAGGCTTGATTATGCGAATGCCTTGTTTAGCGGTTTACCTGCTTATTTGATCCAACGGCTTCAGGTAATTCAAAATGCGGCTGCACGCCTCCTGTTCAATTTGACCAGGTGGTCTAGCGTTCGCTTTCATCTACGCAGCCTCCATTGGCTTCCAGTGGCTCACAGGATTGTGTTTAAAACAATGGTTCTCTCCTTCCGAGCTATCCATCAGCTCGGACCTGTGTACCTGAGGAAACGGTTTGCTCTCTATGTTCCGAATCGTTGCCTTCGATCGGCCAATCAATGCAAAATGATTATGCCGAGATTCAAGTACGCCAGAATAGGAGGCCAGTCTATTTCTGTCGGGCCGCTGGGGCCTGGAATGCTCTCCCTCTGTGTCTCAGAGCAGCCCAGTCCCTTGCCGCCTTTAAGAAAGGTCTGAAAACCCATCTGTTTAATAAAATTGTGTAACTATCCTCTCTATCTTGACAATCCCGCCATGTTCGCCACTTCTCTCTCCGCGCCAGGATACTTGTTAGTAATAGAGCGCGTTAGAAAAGTCTTTATAACATAACATAACATATTTGCAACTAACATTCTGTTTAACCTCTTCGATGCTCATGACGAGCTCAGCTCGTCATGAGGTATAGCTCTAGGGTGCTCATGACGAGCTGAGCTCGTCATGACCACACCCATTTACATTATGGCCCAGCACAGCAGAGGAATATCTTGAGCAACCAAGGTGTTAAAATGCTGTGCCGAGGTATGTCATATGAATGTAATATAGTGAATTATAATATGTATTTATTACATAAATATATACATAAAAAATATTTTTTTATATATTCAATGATTTTTAAACTTGCATTAGGTATTTGTTTTTCTATAATATATTTATAAATTTTGGAATATTAACAAATAATAAAAATATATTATGAGTGATTAACATATTTTATATGTTAATGTTTCATTTAAAAATATCAGTTTTTAGTTTGGATTACTGTGTCTTCAAAGTACTTTTTATTTTATTTTATACATAAAAAATGATGCTTGAGTATGGAGTATTGAGTATTGATTGGGTATATTGACAGTTTAGTGTCCAACACCTGCCGTAAAAGGGCTTAGATTTGAGTAGGAATAGTAAATTTCAACTCCTTAGTATCCAAAACCTTCCCCAAAATTGTTTAGATTGGAGTGGGAATAGTAAATGTCCTCATCCCTTTAGTGTCCAACATTTCACACAAAATAATTTAGATTGGAGTAGGAATAATAAATGTTGCCCCTTTAGTGTTAAACACAGTGGCGGCTCGTGGAGAAAGTGCTGCGGGGCAGGGAGGGGGAGGGGCAGGGTGGGGGGTAGTGGAGTACGACATACGACGGACAAGAGTGGCGACGCAGCGTGCATAGGTAAATTGTTTTATTTATTTAAATACTTACCTTACTCCTGTACATCGTGTGTCGGACCCCACTACCTCCCCACCCTGCCCCTCTCCCGCCTCACCCCGCCCCGCTGCCCTACAGCAGTCCCTCTGCGAGCTGCCACTGGTTAAACACATTCCCCAAAATTGTTCAGATTGGAGTGGGAATAGTAAATTTTGTTCCTTTAATGTCCAACACCTTTCAGAAAATATGTTAGATTGTAGTTGAAATAGTAAATGTTGCACCTTGAGTGTTCAATACTTTTCCCAAAATGATTTAGATTGGAGCGGGAATAGTAAATGTCACCCATTTAGTGTCCAGCACCTTCCCCAAAATGATTTAGATTGGAATGATAATAGTAAATCTTGTTCCTTTGGTGTTCAAAACCTTCCCAAAATGGTTTAGTTTGTATTTGCAATAGTAAATGTCAAACCTTTAGTGTCCAAAACCTTCCCTAAAATGTTTTAGAATGGAGTGGGTTTACGTTTGAGTGGGAATATTTAATTTAACCCTTTTAGAATTAAATCCTTTGTTGAGATATATTTCTATGCAGTAACAGCAGTTTATGTCATTGAATTTTTATTGTTGATGTTTAGAAAGATAATTGACATAGTAGTTGGTTGCAAAATTGTAACAAATAGCATTATTATTTACATATTTTTTCTTTTTTAATGATTTTTGTATGTATCGTTTTTACATTTTTATAGTTCTTGTTCTAAAAACATTCATATATTGATAAATGAAAAAATATATTATTAAATAAACATGGAAATCATATTTAAATGGGACTGTATGCTCTATATTATTGGTATTTATTGTTCAGGTGTTTCAATTGTTTATTGAGTTTTTCTCATTAATGTAAGAAGAGTAGTACATTAGAAATACACAGACCAATTGCCATACAGGGCGAGAACATCAACAAAGTAAATGCAACCCATAATCCATCTTTATACCAGATCCCAATTAAAGCACTTAGGGGCAGATGCATCAAGGTAATTTTTAGTCGCAAACGCTGCGATTCGCAATAAAGCAGCGTTTGCGACGAAAAATTTGCAATTTGGAATGTATGAAGCAAAATGCATAGCAAAATTAAGGAATCGCAAAATTTTCGATTCCTTAATTTTGCGTAAGCATTTAAGGAATCGCAAATTGTGATTCCTTCAATGCTATGCATCAAGCATTTCAAATTAGCAATTTGCCCTTAAGAAATCGCAAATTACCACCAACTTGTAGTTGGTGGTAATTTGCAAATTCTTTTAAAAATGCACATTTTGGCATTTGTAAAGGTGCCATGTGGCGTTCATACATGCCCGTAGGACATGTATGTGCGCCATATGCGCACACATGTAAATTTCAGGGGTGCAGCAGGGTGTCCTTAAGACACCCTTGCACCCTTGAAATTATCCTCAATTTGCGATTAGCAAATTGCGAATCGCAAATTGAGAAAAACTTCCCATTCCTTCCTATGGGCCTCCTGGCCCATAGAAATGAATGGGAAATTATTCCTTAATTGCGATTATCAATTTGCTAATTGCAATTAAGGAATTTTAAGAAATCACAAAAAAATAGCACATTTTTACATACAGACCATTCTGCAATTCTCAAATATCGATTCTCAAAAAATGCTATTTGAGAAACGCAAATAGGTATCTTGATACATCTGCCCCTTACTAATTAATAACTAATCAACAACTTAAACAAGGGAAAAAGGAGAACACAACCATCGAGGGAAGAAAGGAAAAAGGAAACATACACCCGCAATGCGGAGAAAGGATGGGAGGAGATAACACCCGTACGAGACAAAATAAAATGAGATGGCCTTCTGTTCGCATCTCCTTCCTTTAACGGATGGCAATAACAATAGGGGTTGAAGTCTGGGGAACCTCAAGGGGAGGGGCCTGGCAATGGAACATATGGGTCTGCATGGAACATGAAGCAGGATGAAATACACTATAGAAACCTTAAATGTATGGGTGGGTTTGGCACTTTCATTTTTAAGAAAAGTGCCCCAAACCTCTTCAAATATCTGTAATTTGTCATGCAGCGTATAAATAGGGCACTCAAAGCATACCATATTGTACATGTTGTCGAAGCAGGTCTGAAAAGTTGGTATTTGAGTTGATTTCAATAGACGCCGAGTCACCAATTTAGCCACCCATCGGGTGGTGGAGAGCCATCTATTAACATGATGGGCCACTGAAGGGAGGTCAGAAGTATCATGCAGGAGCACTAGCTGGGCTGGTAAAGGCCTGTCTACCCCGAGGCCCTTTCAATTATGGTCCAAACCTGCGACCAGAAGGCCTCAAGTCTGCCACATTCCCATAAAATATGGACTATATCGCAGTCCAGTAAGCCAAATCTCCAACAACATGAATCCGCACTAATACAGGCATTGTGTAGCCTTGCTGTAAACGAGTGCTAGCGGTGGAGGAACTTTAAAAAACTATACTTAAGGCGCGCTTCCCATGATCCTTTATTATAATCTGCCAGAAGAGTACCCCAGACATCAACAAATAATTTGTGTTACGACAAGTTTTCAACCAGACACAGAGTACTGTGGAAATGGGCAGTGGTGTAGCTAGACAATTTGCTGCCCGTGGCAGTCTTTGCGTTGGCTGCCCCGCGGCTACAGCAGGCGTATGTAAGAGCGGGAAGTGGGTGCTGGCAATTCATGCAGCGCCCGCCCGCCATGGCCGCAGGTAAGAGTGATGGGGAGGCCACCTCTCCCAAAACTCATGCCACCTGGGCCGGACAGGCTCCCGCACGCTCCTTGCTATGCCACTAGATGTGGGAGTAAAAACAGGGGTCAATCAATGTGGCTTAAATCCCAAAGCAGTCCCCCCAAAGTTTTTCCTGGTGTGGATGTATTGAGTAATGGGCGAGCAAGGGGGGTCAGTATGCACGTTCCCCAGGACATGTAATAAGGCATGGGACAATTTATTGTATTTCCATAGTTGGGAGAGTAGAAACGCAAATTCCCTTGATAAAGCCATAGAGACAAGATTCTCAATTTGATAAACACCATGAGTAATCCAGCTGGACCAGTGAATGTCCTCCCCACCGACCATAAGGGCCGCATTGCACCACAATGGGACTTTAGCTTAAATATGGCTTGAGACTTGCAGCAGTCCATGCATATTGGGAAGTGGGAATGATTGGATTAACTAGGAGAGTAATTGAAGGTCTCAAAGTGTAATAAACAGCCAGATCTCAGAAAGATTGCAATGTATGATGCTCCAGCTCCACCCATAAGGGTGTGGCCCTAGATGTAGGCTCCAGTACACAGTATGGGCCAGCTGCCCTCCAAATATGGAAGACGTAAGCCACCTTTCTGCAGTGTCACGTAGAGCTTAGCACCCTTTAATCTCGTCCTTTCCAAACTCCAAATGTATCAAGAGATGGAGGCGAGATTTTTTCTATTGTTTAAATTTTTTTTAAACATTAATTTAGTTGTTTTATACCCCGATTTTTAACATCATTTTTGCATACATTTTTTTCACCATACATTAAATATTTGTATATTTTTTATATTATTTAATTTAGACTTTAAAATATACTTTACAATTTTCTTTACATATTTTAACATTTCTAACAGGTTTTGCATGTTTATATTCTGTGAAGTGCAAAGTGCATCCTTCACTTTCACGAGCGCAATCCATGTGCAGTTCCTGTGTCCAGGAGCTTATTTCTCCTCGTCTGCTGCTCTGATTGGTCTCTGACCTTTTTAACACACAAGAGGCAGCATAGATGAAGCCCGCCCGTTTGGCCCCGCCCACACACTAGCAGTGTGCACCAGCTCACTCCAGGGACCCCGGCGTCCTTCGGCGCGATGGCATAGTAACACACACTTGGTCACTGGAGACAATAACGGCACTTTATGCTGCTGTAGTGTCGGAAAAGCACTAAAGCAGCACTATACATTTAAAAATACGCAAATTCGCGGATTCTGCAAATTCGCGGATTTTTGGGGCCGATTTCGGCGAATTTGCGGATCACAGATCCGCAAAATTCGCCCATGCTTAGTTATGTGTTTTTTATTGGGCATCGTATATTTTAAGTGTTGGGATTATTTTTAATAATGATTGAGTTTGCTGTTTGAGGTTTTTGGTTGATAAGGTTTTGGTCTATTTATGTAAATGATATGTAGATTTGTTTTATCATATCAGTCTTATTTAAAATTTTAGTTTTATATAATGTTGTGAGCGATTTGTAGCATGTGGTACATTCTTTTGTTTTGCATGCTAATTTTAGGTGTGATTTTAGTTATGAATTGCTCCATTAGTATTTGCTAATAGCTTTGCTTTTTCTGTAGGGCTTCTATAAATTTATAGAGTGTAAATTGGGTTCTGCTTAGTGTGAATTGGAAGGCATTGTGCCATCCATCCACAGTGCTGTTTGTTTTGGCTTCTTATGCAAAGGTTCTGTCATAGACATTCCAACATGGTATTTGGACTTTGGGTTGGCATCTATGTCCAGAGCAATGTATTCTGCCAATACAAGTATCTTCAAAATAATCCATTAGGGGGCTTAGTTTGTGTTAGTTTTGTTGCTAGAAAGGGCTTTATCTTGTAAATTGTAGTTGTTACCAACCTCTGTGACAGGGACAGAGGCTAGCACTATCATTTCATTTTTTATATTAAAGGCAAATTGACTGTTTGTCGCATATTCCACACTTAGTACAGATTGTTGGAGATGCCTCCACATGCTTTGATTGAAATGGTAGCAGCAGCCTTATATGGATGTGTGTAGGCAAACTTTTAAAATGGTTTGACTCATGGCATGGTGAAAGTCTATGATTATTTTTTGTGGGTAGTAATATTTTGTTTTATGTTTAATGTGGTTTAAGTGTTCGTATAAGTGTTACTTTATTGATTCCATACAAGGGCATATATAAAAGGGATATTTCACCATGTTTGGTGTATATCAAAGTGAACGGCGTTGGGCACATTTTGAAGGTCCCATCCATCCTCCAGGCTTTACAATGGCTTATTTTAAAAGGTTATCTGCTGTAGAGAATAATCAGATGTGTCTGTCATTGCTTAGGTTGTTATATAATTGGAAGGGTTCCTCATTATGGCCCTGATTACAATCCCAGTTGGATGAGCGTCAGACCAGCATTGTGTCGGAATGGAAACCAATTCCATCTGACGAATTAGGATGTGACCGCCCCTGAGGTCAGAAACATCAATTTTCCCATTGTGGCTTAGGTAGCGGCCAAAAAGGGAAGCAGAACAAGCCACATAGGGAAAATGGATGTTTACAAACATCCAGGCACTGGTGCCTGTCACACAGGGTATGGATGTTTGGGGGGCACCACAGGTGCTCCCCAGGCCGCACTGAGGAGGCCGCGGATTGACCGGCCCTGCTAGGGGCTCTCAAAGTCCGTTTCTGACTGCCTTTAACTGTCGGTTGGACCTCCATTGAAAGGCTGCCTGAAAGGGTTATGATAATCCATACAGCGGTGCCTGAGCAGTCACCGCTCCATTTATGTGATTGTTGTTAGACCTGGCACCATTGGCGTGGGTCTCCCTTTCCATTTTTGCTGATGCCTCATGTGTTTTTGCTGGTGTTAGATGCTTTGGGCACTGCGCCACTGCTGTCCAGTGCCACAGTGCAAGTGCTCCCTAATGTAAATTAATGTATTAATTAGTGATTCCATGACTGACTATTAGGTTCACTTGTCAGACCCTAGTACCGTGCACTGAGTGTGCGCAGGGCGTGTAAATCCAAATGCTGCTAGTGGGCTTGCAGCACTGGTTGTGCCACCCACAGAAGCGGATTTGTAAAATGTGTCTAAGGTCTGCCATTGCAGAGCCTGCGTGCAGTCTGGTACTGTCATGCTGACTGGGCAAGTGCACCCACTTGCCAGTCCCTGAACCTTCCCTTTTCTTCATATCAGACACCCCTATGGTAGGCCCACTGGCAGGGTGCATTGTAAGTATAAGGTAGGACAAGCCTGATGTGTGTGGCATGTCCTAATAGTGAATTACAGCCATTTTGTTTTTCGCTATTGCAAGGCAACCTATTCTCCTTAGGCCAGAATAGGCTGTTAGAAATATTAAATTTTATAATCCTAACTGACTCAGAGAACATGGTAGAAATTCGAGTTTAGTATGCCTGGACTCAGAATGATATAATACATCTTTTAGTAAAGTGGGTTTTAACATTCTGTGTTTGCAAATACCACTTTTAGACAGCAGGTATTTGCTTGCCTAACTTTTCAAGCCTGCTCTGCGAGGTTTTGTATACCTTTGTCTGGGATTTGTGAGTGACAGGGATGGGGGATTCCAAGAGACAGGATGAGTCAGCCCAGTGGTGAATAGAGAGATCTGCATCTAGATGGGAGGGAGGAGTTGCACCTGAACCTTGAATAGGGCTGTGCCTGCCTTACACAATGCTGGCTCCATCTCCTGGGGTGCGGCTGATGTCTCTGCCCTGCACACTGAAAGAAGGGAAGGGAGACTGTCAACAAAGTGCTCCAGGGCTTTACTTGCCTTCCACAATGCTGGCTCCGCCTCCTGTGGGGCATCTGATGTTCCTGCCCTGCACTGAGAAAGGAAAGGAGAAGTCTGGTAAACAGAGAGCTTCAGAACTGGTTTGGACTGGGTACAGGCCCCTCTCCCCTCAGAGAACAAAGGATTTGGGGGTATAAATATTGGGACCCTGACCCCATGAAATTAGATCACTTTTGGACTACAAGAAGAAACCTTTGCTGAGGAGAGGGACCTGAAGAAACGGAGGCGAGACTATTCCCAAGCTGAAGTGCTGCTTGGGGGAATAGCCTGCAGTGGTTGCCTGACTGCCAAAGGATGGAGAAAGAACTTTGTGTACTTTCTTTTTAACTTGTGAAAGATCTCTTGGA
This sequence comes from Lissotriton helveticus, assembly GCF_964261635.1. Classification (NCBI taxonomy): domain Eukaryota; kingdom Metazoa; phylum Chordata; class Amphibia; order Caudata; family Salamandridae; genus Lissotriton; species Lissotriton helveticus. The sequence goes on along the minus strand of NC_136057.1, from coordinate 1,286,575,454 downwards.
AAGAGCTTGCCCCCTGACCGAAGTCTCAGGATCAGTTGACTTCACCAGCCTTTGTGGATTGCTGCTGGAAATGCTGTTTCAGTGGCTACAGAGGCAGGGAGCTGTGACCGACTCTCACTATCGGCCCGGTGTCCTGTAGGCACCACATCGAACAACGTCCGCCTCGAACAACGCAAGCTCTGAGCTCACCGACTCCGTCCTGACGCCGTCACTGAGCTGTTGCCTGCACCGCGACTGGTGGACACCCCGACGTTCAACGCCTCCCTACACTGACTCGTACTGGTCTGACCGACGCGGTCACTGCTGCTGACTTCGAGTCCTGTGAACGCACCGGAGTTGGGCACCGCCTCGCACACTTCGCGACGCACCGCTGTCCGGACTGATCGACGCCAGCTCACGAACTCCGGCTCCGTCGCCGCACCGCAAGCTACAAGCACTGCAGCGAACAACGTCTCGCCGTGCAACATACGCCTTGGACTCACCGACTCTGTCAACGGGCCGTTGCCCGCACCGCAGAGGAACGATGTGACCTGCAACGCTTTCTTTTCTGCACCGCGACGAACACCGGAACGGCTCACACATCTGTGCCGGCCGCATCAAGTAAAAGGTACTGTGACCGATTCTGTCGACCTTTGAGTGGGCCCGTATCGACGCGGTCCTCTGGTTTTGTTAGACGCTATGTTATTTCAGCAAAGCTGTAGCCGAACAGGGCTACCGACTCGCACAGAACCTTTATTTTAGTCTTTTTAACCAGAACTCTTGAATTCTAATAGTATTGTGGATTATTTTTGTCATTTATGGTCTTGTGGTAACTCTATATAAAATATACTCATTTGTATAACTATACAACCTGTGTGGTGTCCATTTGTGGTGTTGTCACTTGATTACTGTATGTGTTCACAAATGCTTTACACACTGCCTCTGAGATAAGCCTGTCTGCTCGTGCCAAGCTACCAAGGGGGTGAGCAGGGGTTATTCTAGGAGTGTACCCCTCTTACTCTGACTAGAGAAGAGGGTCCCTATTTGTCAAAAGTACCTACCTGTGCCAACTAGAGACCCCCAATTCTAACAATTACATTCTGATAGATTGTCGTATGGTCTCCTTGAGCCCGTCATAATCAACGGTCCCTTTGCATGCTGCCTCCGACCACCATGCATCATAATGCGGCTGTTGGGACCGCAGCACTAGATGTCGTTCAGACGGCAACCAACAGGCCGTCGGTTGTAGTCTGACTGACATCATAATGAGGACCTAAGTGTGATTTGTAGGGCAGGAGGTGTATCATTGGTTGCTTTTCAGTTCGTGCAATTAAACGTTTTAAAGTGGGTATAGGTGGTAGTTGAAGTATGATGTTTTCAGATACTTTAGGGAGTACATATTTTAGGATTTTTGTTGTAGGCTCCTGGGAGCTAGTGCTGGTCTCCTTTATATTCTGCAATACCTCCCTTACTTCTACATCTGTCACATTTGGGTGTTGATTGTGTTCCCTTACATTAATTACACTATCATCTTTGGTAGTGAGCCTTGCATAGTATGCATTAGAGCAATATTGGGTACATTTACAATTCACAGTTTCCATCAATGTACTTTATTGGCTGTAGGTGTAACCCATGTGACTTAACAATTGTTTTCTTTTGTGTGATATAACTTGCCCTTTCTGTCATTATGTGTGAAAATAATGTCATTGCATAAAGAATTACAATCTTAAAATGGTTTATATATTTATTATGTATGCATAAAATTATGCATCTAGTCATCTTATTTATACTACAAGTATGTTCTTCGATGTTTCACACTTTTCTGCAGCTTTTTTTTTTGGGGTGTTGTAATGTGGAGCAGGTATTGTCTTTTCTATTGGAGCATCTGTTTCCTTTTAAATGTTTATTTGTTGGTTGGCTATAGAGCTTTACGTCTTTAGGTTTTATTTTTTTCTGTTTTAGGGTAGGTGTCTGTTTTATAATAATTTAGATACACTTTTTAATGTATTTTTTTCTTGTTTGCGAGTGATGTGTGTTTGGTAGCTTAACAATTTCTCGAGGTTGTAGTATTATCAAGTATATGTAAAAAAACAGAAGTTGTAGAGTGTTTTGTTAATTATTTATTATTTTACAATTTGAATTTTAGGTTAAAGTATGTTTTAGTTTATAAATCCCTTTCTGAAACTCACCCCTTTCGACACCCTGGGCCCATAGAGAGGTGGCACGCTTGACTGGTGAAGCAAGCCAGACAAATTTTGAATCATAAAATGTTGCAGGAAAGCACACACTCAAAAGGGTCACAATGCAGATGATTTAATCTCGTAAATCCTTCGATTGTAGACAGTCTTGTTCACACAGAGATTATTCTGAGTTCGCCTCGTACATATTCCATTAAACATGAAAGGTTGACTAAAACAATACAATGATGTGTTTCTCGAAAAAAGGCTGCCATCTTATGGTATACTTGGTTCAATTTTACATATATGAAACGGATTGTAAAATCATACCAAAACCTCTGTTATAACATGAATTGCATGGACAGATTGAAAAAGGTGCAACATATATAATGCATGGTGCAATAATAGCAACAATGGTTTTTTTCTATTTTTACATCCTGAAGCATATCTCAAAGTAAAATATTGATAATAATGAAAAGGTTCATAGTGCCATGCATGGTGTGTTGAAAACTGCCGACGAACCAGTATGTGTTCAACTACTGATAACAAAACATGACCCAATGTAAAAAGAAGCGCAGTGTGGAAACATAGTAAAGTTGTAAATAGTATTGCTATATTGTACAGCCCAACAATGAGTGGGAAACACCTTCAAAACACATGCACCTGCTCAGTACCATGCAAGTAAAAGGGGAGAGTACTACCTGGGAGGGCTTAATATCTTACACTCCAAGTGGGTCCAATAGATGAATATAGACCCCAGTGGTGAAATACCTTGTCTATTGTTTCCTGGAACTTGGCAGGGATATTAAACAAACTTGACTTGCCTGATTGGGGGTCATTTATTGACACGCAAGATGTCTGTCTCTTTCAGGAAACTTGGGCTAGGGAGGATTACTGGCGCACTGGTTTTGCCACATTCTCAATCCCGGCAAAATGTGGGGGGGGGGGGGAGGGACGCCTGTCGGGTGTACTTCTCATCTGGGTGGGCTCACACTTAGGATGTTATGCAAGGGCCCTCGAGACAAACTCTGAGGATATCCAATGTGTGATACTGGAATGGCCAAATGCGGCTAAACTAGCATTGGTCAACGTATATTCTAGACCAATGGGCGTAACTAATGTCTCAGGAACAATTGAGGATTTATCCCTCTTTCTGGGTACTATCCCGCAAGGCATCTCATATGTGGTAGGGGGTGACTTTAATTGTCAATATGAGCCGCTGCCAGCCTTTCTGGATGGTGCTCCCATGGAGGAGGACAATCAATGGGATATACCACCTGTGAGGGGCCCACCAGTAAAGTCCTGGACGCCGTTGGCTACCCAAATCATGGCCCTGACTCTAAATAATTCCATAAGGGCCTGTAATGGGCGGGTCAGTGGGGATATTCCCCCGAAACCCACTTTTAATAAATCTGGGCAGGAGTCACGCTTGGACTACATTCTCGTGGAGATGCGTGACTGGGCTAAGGTCAGGAGTTTCAAGGTAATCCTACGAGAAGAAAGCGACCATAATGCGCTGATCTTGAAACTCTCGGTGCCCGGTATTACTGTTGACAACCAGATGGCCAACGCCTCCCTGGGCCTTAGAGTAATTCTATCTAACAATAGACGCAGAGTCAGATGGGCTAAAGGTATAGGGAACCGCGAAGCTATCTTTCGGCTTTACGCTATGATGGTTCCGGTGTTACAAAGAGTTGAAGAACTTACTTTACTACCCCGTCTACGGAGAATTATAATAAACTTGGGGACCTTCATTCAGAGCTTACTAGTGCTCTAGCGGAGGTATTGAACCCACGAGTAATGAAAAAGAAAGGTAAGGCGTTAAAAGCCTCATGGTACAATATAGCCTGTAGGAAGGCCAAAGCTGATCTCCTTGAGGCCATGAAGCAAACGGGTAACACTGCGCTGTTAGGGCTAGAAGGAATGAATACAAACACCTAATCCAAAATGCCAAGATTGAGTGGGACAACGAAAATTGGACTGAAATGGTGGGCGCCCTCAATTCCAGAGATGTCTGGAAATTCTGGCAGATTGTTAAAACCGGCTCTTCGGATTCAACACCAGCAGTAGAAGCTAATATTGCTCCTAGTGTCTGGGAGGTTCACTTCCGCACCCTATATGCACATGCAAGCATAGATCATGTAGAGGATATAGGTAATCTAGTGGCAGACCCTATCCCTCTAGTGGACCAGGACAAATTTACTGTGGCGGAGGTTGGCGCCGCAATTTCTCAGCTGACAGCGGAGAAAGCCCCAGGTTTGGACGAACTCCCGGGAGACTTGTTCAAACATGAACCAACTGTTTGGGCCCCTTACTTACAGGTCCTGTTTAATTCAATTCTAGGTGGGATGGAGGTCCCTAGTACTTGGCTGGGGGCAGAGATTGTACCCATTTTTAAGAAGGGTTCTCCTCTGCTCCCAGCCAATTACAGGCCTATCAGCCTCATTGACGTCCTACAAAAAGTCTTTGCGAGGCTGATTTTGGATCGCCTATTAGTGTGGATGCTTGATCACTCAGTCCTGAGCCCTTACCAAGCAGGGTTCAGGAAAAAAGTTTCTACCATAGACGAAATCTTCCTCCTGGCCCTTATATATTTCGTAGATCTGCGGGCGGCTTTTGATCTCGTACCCCGTAGAAAACTCTGCTCTGTCCTTTCAAATATGGGGGTACGCACCATCTTTTAAACATAGTTGTCCGACTACACACGGATAACTATGCACAGGTTATATGTGGCCGGGATGGCTCTCTATCGAACAGATTCCCCGTTGACAGGGGGGTAAGACAGGGCTGTGTTTCGGCACCAACCCTGTTCTGCCTCAATGTCAACGGGGTAATTGCCCATCTAAATGGGGTTGAGGATAGTGACGCCCCAGACTTGCTAGCAGCAGGGTGCCGGCGATTATGTTCGCGGACGACACCCTGCTGCTGTCCAAATCTCCCATGGGGATCCAACGAGTCCTTAATGGATTCGAGGCATTCTGTGAAGAGCATGGCCTTGAGATTAACACCCTCAAGACCAAACATATGATCTTCAACCCCCCAACAAAAACACGCCCTAACCCGTGTATTGGTGCAAATAGGCTGGAAAGGGTTTGAACTTTCGAATACTTAGGGGTCACTCTAAATGAGAACATGTCTTGGGGTCACCATCAAACAAAATCTCAACTTATACTGGCCCAACTGGCGGGAGGAGTTATTAGCCTTATAAACAAAAACAAATCCACTATCAAGGCGATTGGTCCCCCACTAGAGATATATAGAGTGCAGGCCAGGGGAGCAGTTATGTATGGAGGTGAACTCTGGGGCAACATGTGTAAACGTGAGATGGTGGCAACTGAGAATAAATTCATTAGGCAGCTCCTATCACTTCCCCCTAGTACCCCCCTGATGCGGATGAGGCTTGATCTGGGACTGAGGCCACTTGATGAAGATCTGGGTGCCAGGCCCCAATCCTTTTGGCGCAGGGTCTGGACCACACCAGAGCTAGTGAATTATAGGTTCGAGCTGCAGGAAATCCTGACTTACCCAAATGTGGGGAAAATTCCCTGGTTCCAATACATAAAAAATTAGCTTGGGCGCCTGGGATTAGCTACTCTGTGGTCTGATCCCGCGATAGCTTGTCCTACGGTCTCTCGGAAGCAATTGCTTTCACTGTACCATGAAAGCAAAATCGCGGCACACAGACAAGGCACACCGTCTGGTACTCTGACTGATTCTTTCTTAAAGACTAAGGATATCTATAAGCTGGAGGAAATCTTAGATGTCATATTTCCAACCACTACCAGGAAATTGTACCTACAGTGGAGGTACGGAAGTCTACCAATCCGAGCCTACACCAGTAAATGGACTGAGCCCCCCTGTGTCACTGTCCTGGGTGTAATTATGAGCAGGAAACAGAGCTGCACATATTGTTCTTCTGCCAAACGTATGTGCAGGCAAGGAGGCACTGGATCGTATCGGCTTGTAAAAACCTGGGTTTCACCCACTGTTTGCAGGCATACAGGGTTCTCAAAACAGATCTCTCTGGTATGATCGTGTTTGCCGTAGCTAAATATCTGGAAACATTTTGGCACAAGAGAAGACGCTTACTACCTAGGGCTGTAGAATAAATGTTAAATAAAAAAACAAATACATATTAACATGTAATCAACATTTTAATAATGTTATCCTTCTTACGGACTAACTAATACTGCACGTACGATTTTATGTAACATGGAATCACGTTGCTGCTTTAAGACCTCTGATTATTTGCCCATGGTCAACTCATTGTTTTATTTGTATAAAGGTGTGTTTTATCTTTTATGGCAAATCCTGCCGAAATAAAGAATGTTGATGATGATGATGATGAAATACCTTGAGATCGCCATACAAGTACAAGACCTATATTTCCCAAGACAATGCCTTGGCAGAATGGCCACACATTTGCTTGTATAAACTATCACAAACATTTTAAGTGAATATACAAATGTGTACATTTCATGCGCCAAGTGGCTAAAGTCAGAAACAACGTATATCCTTTCTAATATACATATGTATACACGGACCCTAGGTGAATTGAAGCACGAAATCCACAGAGAAATTTCATGTCTCATCTAAAAAATATAAGGAAAACCTCAAGAAAAACAATAAACAAAGACCAAAGAGTAAAGTATAATAGAAGTAAAAAACGTCTTATCTTGCAGAAAAGGTGACACCCCTTAGATGAGTTTCATGAAGAAAGGGTGGGGAACCCATTTGCTAATCCTCCACCATTGGTGGGTCCTTTACTTTCCTCCTAGGAATAAAAACAGACAGAAAAACCGGAATAAAACTACTCCCTATTGGTTTCTCATAACAACTTGAAATCAATCTTGAGACTAGAAGGAGGAAATTGGTAAATGGTATGGGGATAAGAGAAAGAATGGGGAGAAACAGAGAACATATATATAACTGTTCATCACAAAATCGTCATACAGGTGTATTCCTAAAAAGGAGAAAGAAGATATTTCAAATCAGGAAAGGAAACGTGAAATTCTAAAAAGTAACCCTAGGCAAAGCACTACGCTACGCTTGCATAGTTTGCGAAGTTTCCGCTACTTCGCACCAGGCGAACTGCACGTAGCACAGTGCAAACACGCGTAGCGTAGTGCAGGGGTCATTTTTTGCTTGCTCGCGGTCCTCAAAGTCAAGTTGTTGACCACGAGCAGGCAAAATGACATCCCAACGAGACTTTTTCCTCGTTCACGATCAGCAACATCAAGTTGCTGATCGCAAGCGTGGAAAAATAAACCTCCCGGTGAGATTCTCAAGGCGGGTAGGTCAGGTTTCTCATTGCGAGTGGTCGCGTATGCTCGCGACCGCTCGCAATGAGAAACTACCAGTCTGCGTTGAGAAAGCTGCCGCTCGAGTAAAAATCTACTCGAGCGGCTGAAAACTACAGCTCGCACTGTGCAAGATGCCGTTTTCAATGATTGCACAGTGCTGGATGCTTGTCCGCACTGTGTAATCATTGAAAACGGCATCTTGCACAGTGCGAACAGGGTACTATGCAGTTCTTGTAGTGCTACGCGTACCTCGCGTAGTGCGAAGTGCACTTTGCGTAGCTACGCGTAGCTCTACTTCGCGAACTACGCCCAGGTTTACTAAAAAGTCAAACAGGGTCAAATAGAGTCAAGAAGGGTCAAGAAAGAGAAAGGGGACGTGCAAATGAAGATACAGCCAGTGAGGATATAGGACACATCATGGTCTACAAAAGGCCTAATCATCATGTAAAAGCACACCAAGTTCTTCATTGAGGTTGTGTCCCCATGGGCTCAAGGTCCCCAAGTCTAGTATGTATTTAGTTTTGCCTTTATGTAATTCTAGTACCCTGTTCCCTCCTCTGGGGTTGGCTCTCACTTGTTCAATAGCAAAATAGCTGAGTAGAGAACTATTGGACAGGTGAAAGTCTTGAAAACGTCTTGCAATTTGAAAATGTGTGTCCTTGATAGTAATGGCATGCATATGCTTCAGTATTCTTTTCTTGACCATGAATGTAGTGCTGCCAATGTATCTCAAACTGCAAGGAAACTCCTGGGCATAGATCACAAAGGCTGTGCTACATGTGGGAAATTAAATGATCTTCCTACTAGGCTTGCCCCTAGATGTGGAATATTCCTTCTTCATGTAACTGTTGTGACACACCTTACAGTGGCCACATGGGAAGAATCCCTGAAGATTGTGTTGTCTGGACTGTTGTGTAAGGGTTATGTCACCATGAACCAGAATATCTCTAAGGCTGTGACCTTTTTTATATGTAACCCTAGGTCCGCTCTGAAATGTGTGCCCTATAATGTTATTGCTGGTAAGACTGTCCCAAGTTTTCGTAAGGATTTTGTTTATATCTTGTGAATTGGAATTATAGGTAATTATAACCCTGGTATTGGTGGAGGCCCCCTCAGTCGTATCAGTGGGGATGTCTGTCAATGTATGGGCTCTGTCCACTTTCTTAGCTTTTTTAATCACTCTATTCAAAACCCATGAAGGGCATCCTCATTCTCTGAATCTGGTATACATGATCTTCTCCTCAGCTAAGAAGGCCTCTTCCATATTGCAATTTTGTTTTGGCACAGAGGAGCTCCCCGTATGGAATGCTCCACTTCAGGTTGTCAGGGTGACAAAAGAGTTTAGTATCTCGATTCTAACATCCAGGAAATCTATGCTCTTCCTCCTCATGTTACATGTGAGTATTACATTGTGGTTGGTCTGATTGAGTTTGGTGATAAACATGACCACACTATCCTCTGAGCTCTTCCAGATTATGAACAGGTCATCTATGTAGCAAAGCTACAGAATGACCTGACCATCTCCCTGAATGTTAGACAGATCTTTCCAAATTTCTTTCTCTCATGACCCTAAGAATAGATTGGCAAAACTGGGGGCAAAGTATGCCCTCATAGCGGTCCCCAGCACCTGCCTGTATAGGGAGCCATCAAACATGAATATGTTATTGGGAAGAAGGTAAGTACTAGCGATTTGGGGTAATCCTTTTTCAGGAAACAATGTTCCTCCCATTCTAAGATGCCACCATTCTTCTATTCTGTCAATTGTTTCCATATTTCTAGAATGCTACTGTTATAGCCTTCCTTGTTGATTTTAATATAAAAGTTGGGATCATGCACTTGTCTCAGGGCCTCAGTAGTGTACATTTTCCTACTCCGAGGAACAATGTTCCCTCCCTTTATCCGCTGGACATATAATAATGTTGGTATATTCAGATAAGGATTTTATTATCTTTTTCTGAGTGATAGAGAGGTTGTGTTGGACACTGTTTCTGATCCAACGGTGGTGTTTAAACTTAATCAGATGTCTTGTGACTACATCATAAAATGTGTTGATATTATCATGTGGCATATTGGGAAAGAAAACAGACTTGGGTTTGAAATGAGTAGTGACTACCTGATCAGTAGTGATATTCAACTGTTAGAGTGTGATGCACATCCTGATAGAGTCTTAATCCGATTCCAATCCCCTTTCTGTAGAGCAAAGAGGGTATCAATATCCCCCACTTAAAAATCCTTATATGTGTCATCGATCGCTCTTGATGTGACCCCGGCTACTGCCCCTTCTCTTCTTGGTTGGAATGGTACTAGTTTTAAGGCTGTGTCATTTCAAGAGTTTTAACTTCCTTATAAATATATATAGATCAACAGAAGTTTCTGGGTAGTTGAAGGGTTCAGATGGATAGAAAGAGGGGACCAAACAAAGCATTCTTTTCTCACGATGAGATTTGGGGCAATCAATCAGTTTAATACTTGCCTTGCTTACCTTTTCTTCATCCAATATGCTTCCCTCTTGAAGCTTCCTTCTGTAGTTTCCATGCGCTCCCTTCCTCTTACTCATGTATTCCCTTTGTTTGAGTAATTTTTTCCTCCCTTGACTCCTGCTTGGCCTCTTCCTCTTCCCCAGCCTCTTTGACTCTTCCCTCTTTCTCTGGTTTTGAATGCAGGTGTTGTCCTTGTAGTTTGTTGTCCCTCTGGAGGAGCCAATATTCATCTAAAAAAGTTGTTAGTTTTACCATCTGTTCACTTCTTGTGGATGAATTTGTTGATTTACATGAAGTGTCTGTGTCGGTATCACTGTATTGCTTTAGTCCATCTTTCATGTCTAATGGAACATGTATGAGGCGAACTCAGAATTATCTCTGTGTGAACAAGACTGTCTGCAGTCGAAACACTTTACAAGAATAAATCATATGCATTGTGTCTATTTTGAGTGTGCGATATTCTGCAACATTTTATGATATCTATGTAAATATTGTAGAAACGAAGTAGACGCTCAATCAGGGATAGGTTGTCCGCAAAGATTTAATCACCAGTTACGCGTGTTGGAGAACCATGTCTCTTTGTTTACACACCGGTCAAAATGTCAACCACATCTATACATACTGAAAGACAACATCATTGTATCTTGTAAACATGGCGGCCATTTTGTAGTGCTAACCTCCCTTGACTTTTGTATGTGAGGTACAGTACCTGGTGTTAATCTAGACTCTCATCTTTATATGGGTAGACTCACCACTTGATATTTATTTGTCAATGCGTATTGTCTCACACTCTGAAGTATCTGGTGTGCAAATCAATCTAGAATTATAGATGTGTGCACTCGTGCTTCAGTCTAGAACGGGAACTACTTAGACTAATTAGACAGCACATCCTGTAAAGACAACTATCATACTGAGACCTGAATTCACACTAGTGACTTTAGGCTGGTAATGCATATAGCCTGGTCCACTGACTATATGGGCATTACGAGTGTCATAAATTAATATGTAACGACTATTCCAACAACTCCTGTAAACTGGGGGGACATGAATTCTTTCTCCAAGTGGCATAAACGTCTCTAGTTCCCGATCGTCTTATTCTATTCTATAAATACTTTTAGGTACTTTTCTAGAGTTCCATGTGCCTTTCTTCTATGTATGTGGTTGGTGGATACTAGCTAAAAGTGGAAACACACTCATCCTGTGAGGAACCCTATCTTCAGTAAGTACTCCTATATACTTGTGTTCAGAGAAAATCAACATCAAAGTAACAAAACAGTCGACTTATCTACAAGGAGCTTTTAAATTACGACAACGCGATTTCAAAGAAAAGGGTAGGCGACCTCTGTAAGCATCTCCTCCCAGGAGTAGGCCCCTTCCTTTCCTCATTAGTGAAAAATCAAATAATTAAAATCAGTCACAGGATTAAAATCATACATCATCGATCAAAGCACAAATAACATCACATTCTATAATTCATGTTCGTTTTACCAATGAAAAAGGAGTTATTACACTGTTGCTTAGAACTGGGGAACTAGTCTTCTTGTAAACGTATTCCTAATTCCTCGTCTAAATTAATACCTCCGAGCATTCTTGTTTGGAAGTTCAATAATATGCCATGATTCCCTCTGTCTCAGTTGAAGGACCCTATTCCCTCCTCTCTGACTTTTTTGTACTTGCTCAATAGCATAGTATTTGAGCATCGAGCAATTGGACAGATGGTACTTTTGCCGTGCCTGGCCACTGGATAATGATTATCCCTGTTATTTATGGCCTTCAGATGTTCCAATATCCTCTTTTTGGCTGCAAAGATAGTGCTCCCTACTTATTTCAGTTTACAAGGGCATTCTCAAATATGTACCACATGTGTAGTACTGCAAGTAAGAAATTGATTTATCGTTTTGCTTTTGTTAGGTGCTTCATACGTTTTCTTCATGTGACTATACTTGCATGCTTTACAGTGACCACGTGGAAAAAATCCCTGTAGGTCCTGTAAGTCTATGTCTGATGTCACTTTTCACTAGAATGTCCCTCAGGCTCCTCCCTTTTCTGTAAGTTACCATGGGACGATTTGCTAGTTTGTGTCCTATGATAGGGTCACTCGTCAGAGTCTTCCAGTTCTTAGTTATGATCTTTTTAATTTTGCTAGATTCCAAGTTATGTGTCAAAATTACCCAATGAGTGTTGCTGACTATTACCTAGTCATTCTTGTTACCCGTGTCGGGGTTTGTTCTCCAGTAACTGTCTCCGCTTTGTTTCTAGCTCTTTTGAGTACCCAATTCGGATAACCTCCAGCTCTAAAGCTTTCCATCATATCTATACTTTCTGCCTGATGTGCTTTATCAGTGCTACAGTTTCTTCTTGCCCTCAGTGGTTACCCATAGGGGATACTCCATTTAAAGGTATCCGGGTGGCTGCTGAGGCCATAGAGCAAAGTGTTACCTGTGGTCATCTTTCTATGTAGTTTGGTAGTCAATGTTTTATTATTGACCTCTACTAAAACATCTAGGAATTCAATAGATTGTCTGCTCATTGTGTGTGTCAATTTCAACTTGAAATTGTTCTTATTCAGCTCTGTAATGAGGTTTGTAGCACTTTCTTCACTCCCTATCCAAATGACAAATACATTGTCTATATACCTAAGCCATATAATGGCTTGGTACAACATGTGTGAGATGATTGGGTCTTTGTGAATTTCTTCTTTCCATGCCCCCAGGAACAGATTGGCAAAACTGGGGGCAAAACAAGTACCCATCGCTGACCCCAGTATTTGCTTGTATATTGTATCATTGAACACATTTTTTTATTATTGAGACAGAAATACATAATTTCTACAATGATATTAGTGTGCTTGTAAAAATGGATGGATCTCTCCTCCAGGAAGTGGCAACAACATTTTATCCCAAGATTGTGATCAATTATGGTGTAAAGTGAATTTAAATTCATGGTCATGAGCGTACAATCATCCTCCCATGTGACATTGTTCAATTTACTCAAAAAGTATTTTGTGTTCCTTATATATGATGGAAGCGTTGTCAAGTATCATCTCAAGAAATGGTCCACATATTTCGATATGTTTTCTGCCACACTATAAATTAAGGAGGATACAATAGGTTTTCCGGGCGGTTCTGTAGGGTTTTTATGAATTTTGGGTAGTAGATAAAATATGGGGAGTTTTGTATAGTCTTTTTAAAGGTACCTGAATAATTCTTCTTGTATGATACTTTTCTCTCTCAGTCATTCAGCAGGTTCCACACTGTAATGGTACTGTCCATACTATCACTTTTGGTATAGAATGTTCTGTGTTCTAGTTGTTTTAATGCTTCTTTGATATAAAGACTTTCATCCCAGTCTACAATATTTCCACCTTTATCAGCAGGGGGAATTGAAGTAGAAAGCAACACCATTCTGCTCAGACATAGGTTCACCCCTCTGGCAGTGGTAGAAGAAGACAGCATTTGTAACCAGCAAAACCATGGGCTAAGAACTTCTTGGAGTCAGCCACCCCAACAAGGGGATGGAATGAGTGAGCCAGCAATAGGGCCCAGTTTGGGGGAGCGATCATCTACAGAAGACCTCTTTGCTACCTTGCTAACTGAAATGTTAGAGAAGTGTGTAGTCTCTGAACCCAATCAGCAGAAGATCCGGTTGACATGTGAGACTCTGGAAGGAAAAATGAATGATATTATGGAAAGACTTGGAGTAATGGAGACAGCTTTAGAAGACCTTTCAAAACAAGTCGACAAAAATGAATCTGAAATCATGAGGCTAAAAGAAAATGATATAGAATTAAGGGACAAACTAGAAAGCTTAGAGAACAGTGCCAGAAGAAATAATATTAGGATTCTGAATGTCCCAGAAGACCTTGAGGGAGGGGACATAAGGTCCTTTGTTATTAGTCTTCTCTGAGAACTTCATCCTGACTTTGACAAATTGACCCTAGAATGCGATATCCAGAGACTCCAACGAGACCCCTTTACCAAGAGACCAGGGAAGAAAAACCAGAGAAGGATATTAGTCAATTTTGAAATGTACTCAATTAAAGAAAAGATCCTTACCGGGGGGCTTAAAGCAGGAGTATACAACAAAGGAGATTGGTCCTTTCGTATTAGGTCCGATATTTCACGCACCACACAAGACAGGCAGTGGGAATTAGGGAAATATATACAAGATCTGGGGGGGTTGGATGCCACTGCTAACTGATGTGGAACAACAAAATGTATAATTTCAGGGACCCCTCCGAAATCAGTTCCCTGATCGACGAGATAAAAAGCACACCCAAATTATAAGGCTAATTCTGCATAGATAGAGAGATAGTACGAAAGTGGAGGTATCCTCTGTATACCTCCAGTGCTTTGGGACGGTTCCCCAGGGTGGGGAGGTTGGAAGGAAGGGGTGGTAGGGGTCACAAATACAAATAAAATACAAAAAATGGTTTTGTTGTTGTGCACTGGGTGGGGGAGCATGGGGGAAAAAAGAAAAAAATGGTCCACCTTCATGAATAAAAATCAAACAAATGTAATTGTTCTATACCAATCTGCTATATTTATTATTTTGTGTAGCCTTCATAGGCCTCTCAGGTCCCCTTTTATATACTTACAATCTTATGATAGATCTAGGTAGGCCTGATTAGCCAACAACTTTGAAAGTTGTATCATGGAACGTAAATGGTCTTAAAGTCCCCTTCAGAAGAAGAAAAATTCTAGAATATCTGAGGCTTTCAGAAAGCGATGTCCTCTATTTCCAAGGGTAACATTTATGCAAAGAGGAGTGGGCAAAGATACTTAAAAAACAGAAATGAGTAGAACACTGTATTAGCACCACCCAGTCTGGTTCAATAAAAGGGGTTGCCCTTATATTTAAAAAAAACACCCAAGCTATACTTGGAGAAAGTGAGGTAGATCCGCTTGGAAGGCGAGCAATTGCCGGTCCCAAAGTCAATGGTCTCTGGCTGACATTTGTTTCGTAACTAAGGCCCAAATTCAGATGATTTGGTCCCACTGCAAACTTCATTCTTAAATTAATTGACTTTAAAGATCCTATTATAATAGGTGGTGATTTTAATGTACATCTGGATACAAGGCAGGAATCAACTTCTAGGAGAGTAGCTGCTACAACTCAAAAAACGAGAACCGCCCTGAAACAGTTGATGACTGATATGGGGGCTTCTAGATATTTGGAGAGTGATGGGATGCAAGGCCAGACGTCAGGGAGTAACTTTACTTTTCACAATAAAAAGTGTGGTCACCGTTCTTGGATTGACTTTTTCCTGGTAGATTTTCAAATTAGTAAGAACGCAATTAATGTCAGCCATGTCCCAGAACATTTATCTGACCACTCTGCGATAGTTTTGTAAAGTTCCCTCTTAAAGAGACCCCTCACTTGTAGATGAACTCTAAATCGCTCGTTACTTTTGGAACCATTCGTAGTTGAAAAGTTGAAAACAGCGACCAAAGAGGTTTGCTATTCAACCTTGACTCAGCACTCCCCCATACTGTCTGGGACATCTTAACTTCCTTGTCTACTGCTCAGAATAAGAAAGTGAGAGAAGACATTACAACTCTCGAAACTGTAATTCATACAAATCAGATAGTAACCACAGCGAGATGTTGCTGACTATCTGGAAGCAACAATTAAAAGGAATTGGGATGCTAGTAAGTTGTCTCATCATGAGTATGGGGAAGGATGTGGTAAACGTCTTGCATGGAAAGCAAAAGCGGATCAGTTTAGACACTTAATAAACGATCTAAGATGTTCGATTTCTGGTAAATACATCACCGAAGATACAGGGATTAAGGATGCCTTTGCCCATTTGTTCCAAGGTCTTTATTCAGAGGACCAAACGTTATCTGAAGATTTTATGGAGGAATTCCTTTCAGATCTGGAACTCCCCATGCTTTAGAACTCAGAAAAAGACAACCTGAGCAGCCCTATTGTTCTGGAGGAACTCCTTCAAATCATCAGCTCCTTAAAAAAAGGGAAAACTGCTGGCCCTGATTCCATTCCGAATGAAATGTATTCCATCTTAAAAGAAGAGCTTGCCCCAGTCTTGCTTCAATTGTTTAATTCTGCCTTTATATCTGGGCAAGACCTCCCTTCATCCTGGGATGAATCCACCATAACTATCATATTGAGACCTAATAGGAACCTGAGGTCCTGTGAGTCCTATAGGCCTATATCTCTTCTAAATAGTGACCACAAGATATATACCAGATCTTAACCAAACGGCTGCATAAGGTGACAGTAACAATAATACAGCCCTTATGAAGGAGAGGCAACTACATGAATTAATACATGATTTAATAGAGGCAATTAACTTGGCAAGACAAAATGAAAGCATTTGATAGGTTCAGCTGGCCTTTCCTTTACAAAACGATCCAGCGTTTAAATCTAGGGGAAACTTTTTTAGCAGCAATTAGGGTCCTGTATAAAAATCCATCGGCCAAGGTCCTTGTCAATGGAAATCTTACAAGGTCAATACAAATAGGTAGGGGGACTAGACAGGGATGCCCTCTCTCCCCCCTCCTTTTCAACATATATAAATTGAACCACTGGCTTGTAAACTAAGAGCTTGCAAAAATATTCACCCCTTTTTCTGTAATGGCTGGGAAAAGAAAATTGGGCTGTACGCTGATGACCTTATGGTTCTGACAGGGGACTTAGAGCAGTCACTTCCTGTGAAATGGGAGCAGCTGGAGAGTTTCGGGAGGGCCTCTGAATATTCAATTAACCAGCAAAAAACTGAGCTAATGAAATGGAATACTCCCTATATGAGTGATCTCACAAAGCAGAAAATTAGATACTTAGGTGTCCAAATAGTCCAAAATATAGAAAAGATAGCGCAGGTGAACTTCAATAAAGTTGCAGTGAGTGTCAAATCACAGTTACAAGCATGGGGGTCCCTTCCAATTTCCTTACCGGGCAGATCAAATCTTTTACAAATGTCAATTCTCCCCATGTTTACTTTCTTGTTCAACTCCATTCCGTGGTTTAGGAAAGTACAGGGGGATTTTTTGAGTTTCGTCTGGGGAAACAAGAGGCCAAGAATATCCTTAAAAAAGTTTAGAAGAAAAAAAGCCTATGGTGGTATTGCTACCCCGGATCTTTATTTGTACTACTGTGCCTTCCACCTAAAGAACTTTCGTCAATTATTGATGGGGAGTTCTTCTCTATCCCCACTCTTCAGGGCTCTTACACTGAGCGCTCGGCACCAGGCAGACTCCTTTCTCCTAAAATGTGGTCATACCAAATTTTTTAAGAAGGAGAGGCTGAAAGTCCTCCTAGCTGCCATTAAGGTTTGGTCCCAGGTGAGATCGCTTCTACAAAATATCCTATTACAGCAATGCAGCAGCTATCTGGGACTCCCCAGGAACTCCAGTTTGATTAACAGTTGCACTTGCCATTCCGCTTCGTACCTGTGGTATTCTTATGTGGGGGCAGCCTATTGAGGACACTGAGCTGATCTCTTGGCAACACCTTTCAGCAATCTCCAAAAACTTAGTTTCAAAATTCAAATTCTACCAACTTCTAAGTTGGGTAAAAGCGTCAGGGAAGGAGATCGCAGGGAACGGGGAACGGGGACTTGGTGTCTAAGATCTGTTCATGCACTACAGTATGGAAAGAAGTCGCTGAATGGTATTGGATGCTAATCCAAAATGAAGAAGACATGAAAAACACGAGATCTGGAGGAGGGACCTGCCAGGCGAAGAGCTTGAGGAATTAGGGCAAGTATCTATGTCTCTTTTGTGGTCATATGTGAACGCTGCTCCATTAAGGAAGAATCTTCTTTTCACTGTCCAAAAGGCATACTGGACACCACAGAAACTGTTGAAGTTGGGGAGCCGAGTGACAAAGAAATGCCCGAAATGTGGAGAAAACAATGCAAACAAGCTTCATATGTTTTGGCAGTGTACCTCAATCCAGCTTTTCTGGCAAAAAGCGGGTAAGACAATTTCAGACATCATGGGTCAAAAGATAAAGTTGACAGCTCCTACGGTGATTTTCGGAGTGTTTCCGGGCGGGGTAGATAACCGTAGTTTTCTTAAAACTCACAAAGCTCTCTTTTTTGTTTTAGTTCTGCTTGCACGGAGGGAATTGTGTAATAAGTGGATCCTACCTAGTCCCCCTGTTGAAAATGAATGGATCTGTTCCATACTAAGGATTTCACATCTTCACTGTGCCAATAAGCTTGCTAAAAAATACAAAATTCTGGGAACTTTGGGATGATTGGTTTAAGATGCATGTGGGTGGGGTATGTCGCTAATATACCCCACTGAGCACAATTCTCTCAAGTTCCTTTTTTCTGCTTTTCTTAATTGTGCACAGCTACGGGTCTGCTTGTGACCCTTTGCGTGTTCGCTGCAATTAACATGAATGCTAAGTCAAAGGTTCACAATCAGCCCCGCAGCTGTGCACTGTTAAGAAAAGAACAAGCATTGGCAAAGCCAATTGGTCTAGCAATGACTTTGCTTTTTTTTTAAATTATTATTATTTACCGATCTGAGTTGGATTGGAAAATTAAAAAATGTCTCCCAAAAGCATTTTTTTAGGTGGTACTACACAGAGGACTCATGAGGGGAGAAGCAACATGTAGGGTGCAGGTGGGGAATGAAGCATAACAGGAGTAAAGCATATTTAAACAAAAAGTGTTACATTACAGTCTAATAAGTAAGCTCAGACATAAAATGTAAAGAAGTGCTAGAATGAAAGGAGGTACTGTTTACTAAACAAAAAGTGTGGGAATTCAGAGTCCAATTACAACAGTGATACAACCAAAGCCAAGAGAACAATTTTTAAGAACAGAGGCAGAAATAGCTATTAATAATGTCTGCATTTAGTTGAATGTTTTTGGTCAAGCCAGGATCCGGCCTTCTGCAGATAAACTGGCAAGGAAAGGGCAAATGGACAGACACACTGGCTTCTACGAGAAAAAAATCAGGCAGTCCGTGGCGGTTCAAAGAGAGAGAGAGAGAGAGAGAGAGAGAGCGCAAAGATGTTAATCGTAATGCTTAAGTAACCAAACACTAACTTTGGAGCATGTGTTAGAAGAACGTTCTATGATACTAGCCCCAGTTCCCCATCAATCTAAGATGTAAACCTAAAAAACAAAATTCATTTTCTTCTCCAATTTATTCCAAGGCAATTTTCTGCTCCTCTAAATTCCTCACTATTTTCAATCCTTTTTCATTATATTCGCTAATAAAATAACACTCCTTGTTATTCAAAAGACACAAATAATTTCTATCTGAGTTAGTATCACACCTGTTTTGTGCAATTGCTCTAAAATACTCACTATACTTAACTTCTCTATTATTTTCATTCATGAGAAAAGTCTAGAGAATAAAATCAGTTAAATAGGGAGAAAGAAATTCTTCATGATTAAAGATTGCAGTGAAAATATTACATGATATTGCATATGAAATTACTAACTGAACATTGGTTGAGCCCTTCCCACCTGATGTAGGAAGGTAAGCATACATATAACACCTACTAAGTTTTATTAAGTCAATGTATTCCCTAATCATTTTAGTATACACATAATGGACTGCTGCTTGCCTGTTTGCTGCTCCTGGCTGGGACTCTGGGAACTACATCGCCCAGCCTACTCGGTCATGCTGGTAATGGGTGCCAGAATGCCAGAATTACAGAAGAGGCATCCCGCAGCCTGGGACCCTCACGGACTGCTGCTTGCCTATTTGCTGCTCCTGGCCTGGCCTCTGGGTAGGGGAACTACACCCCCCAGTCTGCTTGGTCATGCTAGTGACGGGTGCCAAGAGACATCCTGCAGCGAGGGACGTGCTTGGATGTGGCTCGGGCGAACACCAGCCCATGGCTGGTCGAGGCTAGGCTGGGTCGCGTCTTTTTCTTCCTTCGACTGCTTGGTGAGTGGGTAGGTGGTCAGCCATCTTTTGATATATTCCTTTACTAGGACATGGAATGGCTTTGTGGGGCCTGAGAATGGGGTGACTTCCATATTAGTACATCCAGACATCCAGGCATTGAGCCTTTTCTAGACATAACATCTATCATAGGGCTGCCATGGTTGTGACCATGGGGAAAAGGAGAGGCCAAGGGAAGATTCTGTCACCTGTTCCTTCTCCAGTGCCCACCTCAATTGATAGGATGCTCCAAAGAGCTATAGGGGTGGTGACCAAAGACACAGAGCTAACGGCGAGATGAATCTCCTTGAGTGCAGATGTCCACTGTACTCCAAAGGGGACCTTGCCACACTCACCACATAGCCTTGAGCATCCCACTAATAATATTTGCCCGGCCATAGACCAGCCTGGGGCCCATGACACACTGTGTAGTATTACCAACTGCTCATTGACAGAGAAAAGGCGTACACAGTCACACCTGCCTGCCAAAAAGAAGTATGGCTCACGACCGACCCCTAAACCTACCAAAGATGCAGGAGAGGATTCTGCAGCCATACACCACATGGATGATTGAATTGCCCCTGTATGCAATGAGTGGGAAGATGGGAAAGCTTTACAGCCTTCTTGGGTTATGAGTTAAAAAGTGACTTTCTGACTCAGGTCAAAACCATCTTTTTGTATGAACTTGCACCATTATTAGCTTACCTGAACAAGCTGGGACAATTAAATGTGGGTACCATTAGTGTGGCTTCGAGGGGGCCTAAGGACTCAGTGGATGAAAGCAGCCAGACTGACTTTTTTCCCACTGCTACATCACCTAGGGCAATTAACATGATTGAAAAAAGGAGGAGTGACTGTGCGAGTTACTGTGGGGTCACTGCAGGATTGACATTCTGTTTCAAGGTTTGGCAGGGAGGCATACATCTAGAGGGCGGTTGGATGTGGGGATGGGCCTGTGACTTTGGAAAACTTCCCAATCTTTTAATTCAGATTCCAGCTTGTTCAGAAAGGTTATGTTTATTGGGAGATGACTGCCATTACAAAGTACCTGTGCAGACTCAACCAGGTCCTCCAGGTGGCATGGTCACGAGGAAAGATATCCCTTTGGCTCCCTTCAACTTCCATATTCCACATCAAGAACCTGATAATAGAGTTAGATATAATGGGGGGCCCATGTCAGGCATCAGGTATTCAGATAGCCTGAAAATTCTTCTAGGTGGTATCTTGGAATGTTGCAGGACTGAGAAGCAAATTGGATTATAGTTACTAGCGGTTATTTATAGAACATATGACATTTGTCTATTCCAGGAAACATGGGTGACGAAGGAAATACACCACCCAGGTTTCGCGATCTTCGTCAAGGCGGCTATGGCAGGTGGTAGGGGTAGGCCATCAGGATGGCTATCTACCTGGGTAGTGGTCATTTGGGATGTGGGGCTAAAAGGGTGGAGACTTTCTCTGATGACATTTTGTGTGTCCTACTAACCTTTGCCCCCAAAATAGATGTATATTTGATCAATGTATATTTTACACCAGTGGGCATTGGACAGAAATCTCCTACTGTGGAGCAGTTGTCAACATTCTTGGTCAAACGCCAGGAGAATGCCCTTAAGATAGAATGAGGGGATCTCAATTGTCAATTTGAGCCCCTTGACATCAACCATGATGTTTCCCCATGCGATGAGGATAGGCTATGGGCCATTCAAATGCTGTCAATTCCCCCTATCAAGAAATGGTCCCCTTTGGCTATTCAAATTAATGCCCTCATACTGAACTATTCTTTAAAGGCATGCAATTGGTGAACCAAGTCTAACAGGCTCATATACATTTAATCGGATAGGGAGTTCATCAATGATTGACTACGTCCTTGTGGACATAAGATTATGGCCCCTAGTTTTGGATTTGAATATTGCATAGACACGACAGTGATCATAATGCTTTGACTCTTGATCTAATTTTACCCTCTAGAAGTGTCTCAGTAGCTTGCTCAGATAGGTTGGATGACGGAATGAGAATATCCTCCTCCAGACAAAGAATATATTGGCACACTTTTCAGCAGTCCCGACTTTAGTGATACATTATATAAGGTGGTAAGTCAGTCCTTATCAGCTCTGCACAAAATTATTTCTCCTGATATCAAAATTTGCCACCCAGATAGAGTAGCAGAAATTCATGCAACTTTAGGTGGAGAACTAAAATACCTATTCCATATAGAAGCCAGGTCCAGGGGCCCCAGGAAAATTATACCCTCATGGTTTAATAAAAAGTGTAGAGCTACCAAACTAACCCTAATTGAGGCCTTACAATGAAAGAACAGCTGTATGATTAAATCTGGAAGGGGTGCTTATAAAAAAGCTATTAGCTCTGTAAAGAAAGAGTGAGATATAGCAACATGGGACGGCATGCTCCTTGCTGTCAAGAGTAAGGATTCCAAGGAATTTTGGAACATAGTCACATTTGGGAATCGTAAAGGTAAAACCAATATAGGTCACAACATCACAGCTGAGCTATGGATTGAGCACTACCAGGCAGTATATGGAGTGCCGGGTGGACAGGGGGCCCTCCCAACTGGATCAAATGTCAAGGGCATGCTAAGCAGTGACCTGTACCCCTGTGGATTGGAGGGTTACTCTCCGAAACCTTTGATAGAACTAGAAGTACTTAGGGCCATTGGCAAAATCAGTCCCCATAAGGCTGAATACCCGGGGACCTTTCTCAAACGATTTTTAATGCCATATTGGAGTCGGTGCCCATTCCCTGATCTTGGTCTGGAGAGGAGATTATACCTATTTATAAAAATGTCTCCCCTCTGCTCCCTGCCAACTACAGGCCCATTAGTCTAATTGAGACCATGCAAAAAGTATTTGCTCGGGTAATTCTGTAGCAACTGCTGGATTGGATAGAGGAAGAAAGGATCCTTAGTACCCTCCAAGCAGGTTTTAGACAATGCACAGCTACCATTGATCACATCTTTAGGTTACAACTTATATATATTAGAAAACTGCAATTGTTGGAGGTGGTAGTCTCTATCCGTTATTTGTAGACCTAAAGTCAACTTTTGACCTAATTCCAAGAGATCTACTTTGGTCAGTATTGGCTGACATGAGTTTTAACGTGGTCTAATGCAACTCATATACTTGGCATGCTTTCATTTGTATTATATTATTGTACAGAAGCTCTGCGTTTTGCTGAATTTAGATGCCTTTGGAGTTGTGTGTTTTTATGACCTCCTAATTCTCTTTTCTCCATTATGCTTTTTTATTTACCTGTGAGGGACGTTGTGTAGTTTTATTGTTCTGTGAACCGAAATAAAGGAATGCATTGATGGAGTATACACATTATCCTTAAAACCACTAATGAAATGCTCTTCATGTACTAGTATTGTTTGTCCATAAGGCTTAGTTTCAACTTCAACAATGCTATTTATACTATCTGAAACATATCCCATAGGAGAATTAGGCACACCAACAGATCAACTAATGCTAACAGTGTTATGAGCAACAGTGTAATCTCTACAATTTTACATCATCTGCTGTTTCCCATTTTCTATTGAGACTAAAATCCTTACTTTGGTAAATATTTCTAATTAAGAAAAATGTTCTTTAAAACAAAAATATTTTTCTTATTTTCTTCTTATTTTTTTTAAACAATAATCATAAACTTTTTTTTAAAACAGTACTTGTTTTCAAAAGTTAATGTATTGAATTTAAAACAATTTAGTCATAGATCGGTTAAACTCAGTATCTTATTTCGATCTTGAAAATAATTCTTTCTGTTTCTGTTAATGACTTCATCAGATCTGGATTCCCTTTTATTCAAAGTCTCCATTTTGTTCTCAAGGTGGTTCTTCCTCAGTTTCAGTCTCAGCCTCTGAGTCACTTTAAAACTTGTATTGACACTTGTTCATCAAAGGATAATCTGTCTCAAATTCATATGCTTCTCCGTCTGATAATGTGATTAAATATACCCATTCAGATGAGGCATATTTTCGATTTAAAACTCTCCATTTAGTTGATCTTTTAGCAACTGATGATTAACTCCCACTAGTTGTTTAATTCAACTGTTATCTCAATATGTCTTTATGGTTCACAGTGCGTTTGTTTGCTACTTCTCTTCCTTGGAATGTACTAAATCTGTCCTCTTTCAACAACAGTCTTTATATCTTGGCATCCACTACACTTTGACTTGAGCCCGACCCTGAACTCTGACTTGAACTTGCATTTTGATCTGTCTTGTCTCTGTCTGATTCATTCAAAGGGAATTTCATCTTCCCAAAGGGGCCTTTGCCACTTAAATTTTCAACTGCAATTTTTCACAGCTCTGATCGGAGATTACTTCTTTCTGCTCCCACTCATGCTTTGCTCAGACACTCATGGTGGAGCATACGCTCAAGAAAAGCACAGGCTCCAGAAAGCCTCTCCTGGGTTAAAATTAAAAGGCCATAGGAGACTCAAGTTGACTTCTGCAATTCCACAAAGATGTTTTAAGAATGTTGATAGTACCCCTGCCCTTCCTCGTGCACCGCAGGAAGAAAATATGCACATTTTGACCTTGCCGTTGGTGCTTATCAAGAGCTCCATCACCCTAGGAACTGAATAGGAGATGGGTTTTTTTATTAGGTGGCCTCATGACACACACTTCAGCTTTTTTTAAATACTGGGAGCATGTGTCCAATGGGCACCTGGGTATGGCACTTTCATCGGTGCCGTGCCGTAAGCCTTCTGGCACACTGACCTGCTGGGTCCCTGAACCTTGGCCAACTTACTCTACCGGCGCGGGGCCTGGCACTCCAGTCTCCTGCCTGCCGTCACCAAGGAGAGTTCTGTGTGAGGCTGCCCATTCCCACTCCTGTCCTTCTTTTATTCTCGGAGAGATGGAGGCCCCTAGTCCCTATGATCCTTTCAGTTCTCTGGTGCTTGTCCTGCTCCTTCTTGTTTTGTAGCATTTATTTAATGAAGAGGAGAACTTGTATACATGTAGTAAAAGGTCTCCCATTAGGGAAGTGGCAGCAGGAGTATCAAGCCGAAGTTAACATGCCTAAATAACCACAACCTTCAGCAGGTAATAGTGATTGCTGCTATAAGGATTCATAAGCTGGGGAGACATAAGACTTTTGGAGCAAATAGGAAGAGGGAGAGGAATGTGAAGGGAACAGAGGAGTGGATAAGGAGAAGATAGTAGTCCAACTATAACAGAAAAGAGCCACTTATATGTTTGCCTGTAAGAATCACAGCCGAATTGGGATAAAATATCTATGTCATCAGCCATAATGGGACAGTAATAAACATAGCAAAAAGCACAGTGACAAGACAATGCACCTTGCATGCCATACCGCTAATAATATATATATACAGTGGGCAATGACGTTCCCAACCTCACCACCACCACCATCCATCTCCCATTCCAATGTAGCGACATCTATAGTAGAACCTCTGAGATGGGGACATGAACCTGTATAAAACTGGCATACATAGTTTGGTGGTTGGGAGAGGAAAATAGACATGAGAGACAAGTCATGTCTCTGAACTATAGTGTAGTGGGAAGGTGAGGTCTGTCTATGGGCATGTGTGAACCAGACTTCATGTACTTTTTGTGGAGAGCTTGATTTTTAATGCTCCCTCTGCCAGACCTTTCCTGTGCCTGGGCTCCTGGTAGTCTTTCCTGCTTGAGGACATCTTCTTCAGCCCTCCAGGAACACTAACACCCTTCCTCTTTGGGTT
Organism: Lissotriton helveticus; assembly: GCF_964261635.1. Taxonomy (NCBI): domain Eukaryota; kingdom Metazoa; phylum Chordata; class Amphibia; order Caudata; family Salamandridae; genus Lissotriton; species Lissotriton helveticus. The sequence goes on along the minus strand of NC_136057.1, from coordinate 1,286,549,920 downwards.
CCACAGTTTCCTGTATTCTTGAAGCGCACCTGTGTGTCAGCAGAGTCAAGGCCACGTTCACTGAAGTCCCAGTGGAACCATCTAGGGGTCCTTGGCATTTCCATTGCCCCCGGTGTTCCTCAGGGTGCATGATGGACCAGCACCACTGGCCCTGGAGAGACTCATCCATCTTGGGGACTTGCTAGAGGTTAAGTCCTTCAGCCCATCCTTGCATTGACTTCAGATGGCTGCACCTTCTACCTGTTCTTCATTTCGCTGTTGTCGCTCCCAGGTCCAGTGTTTTCTCATTAGTCTCTCCCTTGTGCAGGTATTATTAATTGGAAGTGAAAGGTCCTAGAAGCAAAGCACCCCTAGCAAATCCTAGGGTGCCACATCAAGTGTCCACCCCTGTCTCAACCATCCTGCACAGGACTGTGGGACATTTAAAGGAGGCACCTTCAAGTGGTCTATGAAAATAATTTTCCTGGGAGCCTCAGCTCCACCCCCCGCCTCACACAGCTGCCTGATCTCTTCCCATTAAAACTTGAAAGGGAAGCTCCTCCTGTGTTTGGCTCCTCCTGTGTATCTTTGTACTTCAGATTTCCCAGCCTCGGTGTACTGGAGGAGTTAACAGATGCATATTTCCTCCCCACATCTTTCTTTCCCAGGAACTCTGTGTTGGGAGGCCTTTTGATCCTCATGCTAGCCAGCAGAGTAATTTCAATGGCCCAGTAGAGGGGACAAACCCCAGTAAGCTGATTATGACAGTTGATCTCCACTCAGATGCATGTTTAACCCTTGACTGATACCTTGCTGGAACAAGCAGATTAAGTAGCACAAAACTGTAAATTGGTGTAGATTTTGTCTATAATGTGTAACTTAGTAAAGCTCAAAACACAGGAAGGATGGGAGAGTAAATAGGCCACCACGATTCCACCCAGGTTAAAGAACCAAAACAAAAAGGTATTGTAGCTATGTAGTTATTTTTATATCAGTGATATATGTACAAATCATTGATACTTAAATTATCAAGATTCTAGTATGGAGGGGGGTAACAGAAGAGAAGAACAAAGACTAATCTTTTTGAAAACGAAGCCTCACTCACACAAAAGATTAGTCTTTCTCCTTCTCGTGTTACCCCCTCCATACCAGAATCTTGGTAATTTATGTATTTCTGATTTGTATATACAACACTAACTCAGTAAAATACCAGCACCATCATTAAGTACTGCAGACCTACACTACGAATGCCCATTCACACTGTTAGCTCCACCCAAGGTGAAAATTATTCCTTGAATGGTCCTTTCTGCAACAGGCTACCTGTGCAGAGATACCGGGCTGCATAAGACGGTAGTCTCACATACCCAGCCTGCACACGCACACATGTGTAACCAGCCCAGAGCCTTTTACCCTAGCTGTGGAGCAGCAGCCTCATCTTAAAAGGCAGACATTGGCAGGAAGCCCTCTCAGTTCATTTACCATGAGTTGACTCAGGTAGTGAGACTCGCTCACAGTAAAAGTTGAAAAAATGGATAGTCAACTGTGAAAAATACAGGGGATTGAATAGACGGAATCCCTTTGCTACACCTGTGAGATGTAAAACTGTTTGTTCATTTTTAGGTCGAGCATTCGAGACATCTTCTATATACTTTAGTATATAATTATATGTGTATGTACTTTGCAGGCTCTGGAGATCTGCCATAGGACTTGCCTGCTTCCGCTTAGGGAGTTTTTTTCTGGTCAACTGCCTCTATTTAACTGACTTGATAGAAAAAGACCATTAGAGGTCAGTAAAATACCAGAATTGATTTCTGCTGAGGGACTTTATTTTTTTTATTTTTCTGTCAACTGCCTTTATTTAACTTTCTTGATAGAAAATGACCAGCAGAGATCAGTAAAATACCAGATTCACTTTAGCATTCTTTAGATTCCAGTCCATAGAAATTGTCTGCTACAAGCAACCGTAGACAATAATATTTTTTTCAAATCTTGTATTTTCAGTGATATGACCACCAAAGGCCCTGATTTTATATTAAAAATAGGGCTTTGGACTATACCATATACCGCTGAAAAGCACTATTTCTTTCCATGTGTTCCCATACCTGGCATGTTACGCAGTTTGGTGCTTACTTTGACTCCATGTTAAAGAACAGTCGATGTTTCAGCACCCAGGCTAGTGTGCTGCACAGCTAAATACTTATAAGGTCCCAAAGGTGAGACCGATTGCATTGCATATGCTTGTTTTTGGTGCATTTAAATGTCATACTTGTACGTGATATTATGATGACACTGTTCCTGCTTGTACTGTTTAGTTATTAAGCATTATTTTAATTATAATTAAAAAAATGGGATTTGTAATAATGAATAATAAGTTTTAGACTTATATGTTCAAAGAAAGTTTTATGTAATGAGGCCCAATATTTCAAGGCGATTTCCTTGAGTGACTTTCAAGTGACATAACCAAAATAACATCTTTGGTGTTTTAGGTTTCACAATCAAATGATCACCTGAAGCTATTGTGATCAAAATGATGTTTTAGTAATAAAGCCCTTTAGATCTGGAATATTCACTTCAATGAATCCTAAATTAGACATAAAGATAATGAGATGTTTTGGGGAGCTTAGGGGCAGATATATCAAGAATTGTTTTTGCGATTCTTAAATTGCGAATTTTACTGATTCGCTATTTAAGAATCGCAAAATGCAATGTATGTAGGAATTGCTAGGAATATAGCGAATCCTACATATTCCTTAATAGCAAATTGCGATTCGCTATTAAGGAATACCTTCCTATTCATTCCTATGGGCCTAGAGGCACATAGGAATTAATAAGATTGCATTCGCAATTTGCGAGTACCAAATAGGTACTTGCAAATTGCGCATGCAATTTCAAGGGTGCAAGGGTGCCAAAAGGACACCCTGTTACACCCCTGAAATATGCATGTGTGCACATGTGGTGCACATACATGCCCTAAGGGCATATATGTGCGCCACATGCCACTTGCATTTTTAAAGGAAATCGCAAAATACCACCAACTTAAAGTTGATGGTAATTTGCAATTCCTTACAGGCAGGTCGCAATTGTTTAGTTTAGCAGCCTTGCATTTAAGGAATCACATATTGCGTTTCGCTGAATGCATTTGCAAAATAGGTAATCGCAAAATTGCGATTACCTATTTTGCGATTGGCATTTGGGATAATACATCCCAAAAGGCTTTTTCCCGTTCGCAAACAGGCCAATTCTGCGAATTGGCCTATTTGCGAAAGTGAAAACACTTGATACATCTGCCCCTTAATCCTTATTGATATCTATAACTCACTGCATAAATAAGTCTCTAATGTTGGCAAAACCAAAGCAGCATTTTTAAGAGGTACTGAGGCTGCATTGGGGTTATTACGACATTTCCCGTCGCTTTACTGCATTTTGCACTTTGCACTCAATATGTCGTGCTTTGGCTATGTTCAATGCCTGGCCCACGGTGAGACAAACTCTGACACCACTTTGGTTAGCATTCTAGTTGTTAGACTCAGCTGACTATCAAAGGAGCCTGAGATGCGAATGGGCGGTTGAGTCCCTAAAGTTGGCAAAACCGAAGCGGCATTTCTAAGAGGTACTAGGGCTACATTGGGGTTATTATGACATTTCACATTGTTTTTAACTACTTTTTTAGTGTGCTTTAAATGCATTTTAAGAGTTGCCAATCTCCTTTACTGCACTTTGCACATTTTACTCAATATGTCGTGCTTTGGCCATGTTCAGCGCCTTGCCCGCGGTGAAACAAACTCTGACACCATTTTGGTTCGCATTCTAGTTGTTAGGCTCAGCTGACTACCAAAGGAGCCTGATGATGCGTACACGCAGCGGGCATGCCACTGATGTGCCAAAGGCAAGCCCATCTTTTGTGGCTGCGGTTGGACAGGGCCATAGGCCACAACCCATGTCCATTTTCCGGGCACTCCTCCAATCAGAGGGATGAACTCCTATATCTACAACAACCTGTTAGTAAAGACTGCATTGACAGATTAGACCCCATTAATGTTCTTCACACTGCCAACTTCATATGCAAATTTTGTAATAAAACCTTAGGATTTCCAGAAAAAACTATATATAACTATAAGCTGACGTTGGAGAAAAATTGAATTTTTAGCTAGTCAATTGTAGATTCCTTCCCAGACATAAACTAGATCTCTTCACTTTTCTTGATGAGCCTAGGCCTGAGAGGTAATCTCTGCTTCGCTCGCTGAGTTTGCAGAGTTTTTCCCACTCCGCATAGTGCCTAGTAGCGTGAAGCAGAGTTTTTCCTCACTTGTGGCTCGCCAATGCTGGACTACCTCCTGGCGATCGTGGCAGGTCGCAACCGCTTTCGTTGAAAACCTGCCGGTGGCATTGAGGAAGCTGCCTCTCCAGAAGTACATTTACTCGAGTGGCAGAAAGAAGCTGTGCCCTCTTGCACTGTGCGTTGTGCCGACTGCGCTAATTTTGCCTCACTTCACTGCTTGCGGAACTCCACAGAGTGCAGCAGTGTTTTTTGTCACTCCGCGAACCCAAGAACTCCTCCCAGACCTAGACGAGCCTAAGCCAGACCTTCTGTTACTTACAGAAACCTGGCTGAAAGATGACTCTATGTCAGATATTGTAGTCACCCTCCAACAAGACTGCACTAGTGGACAAGTTGACTGCCAAAACTCATGGGCACTGAGTTGTCACATTTTATTTACATTTACTTCTTGGAGCATCTTACGCAAATGTAAATGATGTTGTCATTGTAAAACAATGATAATTTAATTTTATGTGATAAAGTCTGGTATCACTTTCCAGCTTGGCCTCTGTGTTTATTTTTCTAATGTACTGAATGCCCAGAAAAGACTGCATCTATATACTCCTACGTCATGCATATTATATATTTTGACTAAATCCATAAGAATCAATGTTGTGTACACTGACATCCACAACTGTTTTTTCCCCCCAATCTGGTATCACTAGTAATTACCATCAATTTGCGATTGTACAACTAAATACTGGCTCATACTTTTTGTGCCAAAAATATTATTCACCTTAATATCGCCATCCTATAGTCATAATAGGACTGACAAAGATATTGTGTCAGGAATATCGTGGAATGAATCATTGTCCAAAACAAGATAAGAATATTGTTTAAATGTTGTAAACATTAATATACTTATATTTAATATAACGGAAATTAAATAGTTTCAATCATTTATTTCAGTATACATAGATATGTGTGTTTATATGTATATATATTATATATATTTATATATAGTTATATATGCAACCACATATATATACAAACACACACACAGATATGTATATTACATATTTATATATATAGTAACAGAAAATTTTATATATATATGATTGATTTTAAATATGAACATAAACATACAAAAGTAAGATTTGGCAAGGCCGGAGAGTGTACTTCTCTATTTAAAGTCAACCGAGGAGTAAGCCAAGTCTGCGTACTCGACCCCATCCTTTTTTTATTGTATATTAATGATTTGGAGAGGACACTAGATGTTACTGGGGCAGATGTACCACTGTAAAATTCATGAAGGGCCTTGACTTGGAAACAATTTACTCCAAAAGGTTTGTTATGATTTGCAGTCCTAAGAACCCCCGAACTACTAACCAATCAATGGAAGGAAATAAAATAGACAGGGTATCCTCTTTTCCATATCTTGGCTTGGAATTTGATGATGCTTGAGGATTGTTCGAGTGTCTTAGAAATAGATTAACTCGATTTTCTTTTGTGATCTGCTCCATTTTCTCTCTTGCTGCTTGCATTGGTAGAAAGCCACTGGCCCCATTAATAGAAATGTATAAAAGGAAATGCCTTCCAACTTTGACGTATGGCATGAGGGTATGGGGTTAAAGTGATGTTGCTGCCATCCAAGTCAAGGAACATAGATTTTGCCGCTGCCAGTTAGGGATTTCTCCCTCGACATCCCACTTCCCCCTACACCAAGAATTAGGCCTAAAGTATGTTCAGGAACTTATTAGTGCTGCCCCTGTAGCCCTTTGGTGTTTCACTTGGTCAAATAAGGAAGCTAAGCTCAACCATGCAGTTGTTAGAGATTGTATCGCTTGCAACCATGGATTGAACATTCCATGGCTAAAGGATATAAGAGATACCACTTCGGCTCTGGGCTGTGCTCACTTATTTGAGAACACTGAAAGTATCACCAAGAAAAATAAAATCTGGACCCAGGAATGCTTTTCTTCACACAGACGAGCCTCTAGGGAGGCTGTGGATGTGGTGAAGCCATCTGTGGGAGAGTATTGTTTGGTTCGGTTGACTGCCGGGATTGCCCCCTGCCTACTATTTGTGCAGAACTTGTACGAACGCAACTTGCTGACTCATTATAGGTTGGGAACGATACGCTGGATGTTGTGTCTGTTGCCCCTTAGGGCAATACTCCCCAAACAATATTTGTATTTGCCCATGTGACGAGCAATCAAACCAGGACTTATTGCACTTTTTTTTCTTTTGTAATTTCTATCTTTATTGTTGTAGGAAATTTCTATTGCCTCTGATGCGCAGGCACAAATTTACTAAGTGAAAAGCTGCTTTACTCTTCCTTTTGCAGCTAAATGACCAAGATACCTGTTATTTGTTCGGCCGTTTTTTGAGAGGCATTTTACGTGTGAGTAAGGGAATGTTATTTGAAACAATGAATGCTCAATTCTACTGATATCTTAAGTCTTGGCTTCTGTGATTAAGATTAATTTCCATTATTTTACGTTTTTAGAACAGGTCTTTTTTATGGCTTTTGTGCCTGGTATGTATTCTATTTTTATTGTTGCCTTTTAAAATTCTTAAATATTTGAATGTTTTTCTATTAATCTATGTGTGTTTTAAATCATGTACATCTTTTATGATCACCAGGGAAATGATCGATAAAGATTATTTCATTGATTGAACATGAACATATAAAATACTTTTACCCTTTAAAGTAAATATATTATATGAAGATAAATGTGTTATGCATGTATGTATCTATTTAACTAACTTTTATAAAAGTATTATCAACAGATGAAAATAAACAAATATTATTAACAAGAACAGTTATAAAAACATGTAAATTATCATACATAATTAAACTAATGTAATGAATGTAAAAACATACATTTTGAAAACAAATGACATTGTTCTAAAAATAATACCAATACAAAAATGTTTACTATAAATATTGTTTAACAAACCTTGCATAAAGTATGTACCTTGTAAGGGCTTCATTTACAAATCCCACTCCATTCTAGTATCCCGTAGGGTAAATTTACGACGTCTACAGTTTAAGCAACAATTGGGAAAGTGTTGGGCTCCAAAAGGGTTAGATTTACTATTCCCACTCCAGTCTAAGAAACAGTAGAGAAAGTGTTGGACTACGGAGGGATTACATTTACTGCTCCCACTCAAGTGTATGCAATAGTAGGTAAAGTCAGTCAGTCAGTCAAAGTACTTTATTCGATAATTCAATATCATAAAAAGACAGTATTGAACAATATATAAATAACAGTTACATGCTTAAAAAACAATACACAGAATTTCACAAAATTTCATAGCTGTAAAAAAGAAAATGGTTAAAAGACATATTAAAAAGTTTAAAAAGATCAATACCTATGCAGTGTATATACTATACAAGATTGCATGAGCGTAAGTTGTAAAGAATATGATCAAGTGTGGAAATTCAGAATCTTTTTTCTTTCCCTGACAGCCCCCACCAAGAAACTTGCAACATGAGAGAGGACCCTGGGGCTGTTTAATAATTGCAAGTATAGGAGAGCAGGTCTCACCTGAATGAACCCTGCTTCCTTGAGAATAGGGACAAGAAACTTCCTCCTTTGCGCCATATAATGGCCGCAAAACATTAAAAAGTGCATCGTGTCCTGCTTAGAAAAATTATCACAGGAGCACGGGGCGCTTGATCAGAGGTACGCCATGCATTTAATTGACCTAGGTTCAAATAAATCAAATTTAGACGAAAACGCGTTAAAAGAAATCTATGGAAGGGTCTGTTAACTAAAACCAAATAAGGCTCAGGGCCTGAAGGATTAGAAATCATAAGGTGGGATCTGACAGTTATTTTTCTAAGTTCATTCTCTTCTCTACACAATGACAACCTAGTAGGTAAAGTGCTGGAGTCCAGAGGGGTTAGATTTACTATTTCCACTCCAGTCCAAGAAACAGTATACAAAATGTTGGACTTTGGAGAGAGTACAAATATCATTCCACATCCTAATCATTTTATACAAAACATGTAAATACTTAATAGCAGAAAAAAACATTTTAGGAATAAATATTACATGTTACATAGTAATGAAAAAAATAAAAAATAAACTTACACTAAAAGTAAAATAATGTATTTAAAATGTACTTCTTTACCTACAAAAACAAACAGTAAACATCAAAAAATAACTTAAATAATAAATCCAACAAAACTTATTGTGATGAATTATCTAACACAAAACAATTAACTTTAAAATGTAATAACTTAAAAATACATTTTACAAACACTATTATTTAAAAACACTCAAAAAAGAATACATAATTGAAAAGACAAATAATGTACATAATATGTCCACCATTAGAAAACTATATATATCATTATCAAATAAAGGTGGGCATGCGGATGTGACCAGGATGAGCATGGCATTGGTTGCATGAGCGCCAAGCTTGTGAGCACCTGGGCTCTGTTGGTGCCTTAATCCTGTACACTGGGGTGCACTGAACTTGCTACCATGCCGGGAAAACACACTGGAGCCGTCTGACACAAAGAAGGTGGCACAAGAGCTCCAAGTTGGTACAGCCCAGGCACTCATGCGGCCCTGATGGGGTAAGGGGAGCTGGAAGGTGGAGGAGGCCGTCACCCTCAATGGTGGTGAAAGACCTGGAGGAGCCGCAGCATTCCCAGCATAGTGGAACATGAATGCAAGAAGCTACAACTGCAAGGGGACTGAGGAGGTGCCCTCCCAGTCCATAGAGGACACTGAGTGGGTGACTGGTGGCAGGTTGTTTGGACTGCTTGTGGGCCTCCATCTTCTTTTCCAGATGGAACGCCAAAATTGGCTGGGGCCCCTCCCTTCCTTTTAGCCTGGTTTTCTTTCATCTCCTAGTGAGAATACACCGCTACTGACCGGTGCCACAGCTGTTTAGCATGGATAGTGAAGCAGCCCCAGCAGTGTCTCCCACTTGGTGCTCTGAACATGGAGGAAAACTGTGGACAGGAGTGGGCATGCAGCACTTTCACCAGTATGCAGCAGAGGAAGGGCAGATTACTGACATATACGCGATTGGAGTCTAACGGCTGCTGAAAGACCCCTAGTGTGGAGTGCTGCTGGGTGTAAGCAGTATACATAGAACTTTACTCTGCAACACCAGTGTGTAGCCAGGAATATAGCATGTTACTACGCATGCTATTACATCTCGTTCTATTACAACGCGGTCGTTACAGCGACTGTGTTGTTAGAACGCAATATCTTTACATCGCAAGTCATTAGATTGACTTGCTGCAGGGGGCTTGCTGGACTTCGAAATTGTATAATTTACTATTCCAACTCCAGCGTGCACAACAGTAGGAAAGGTGTTGGAATAGTAAATTATACTATTCCTTAGGTTACAGCGCCCCCTACAGCAAGTCGATCTAATGACTTGCGATGTAAAGATATCGCGTTCTAACAATGCGGTAGTTGTAACAACCGTTTTGTAAAAGGAACACGGAATAATGGCAGCGTTCTAAGCGCTGTTTCCCGTAGCCAGAGCATTAGCTTCACTGCACTGTGATCTAAGGCGCAGTATATCTGATTCATAATGGGCAGACACATAAGGGCTAAGGACCTGGGGCTGGGACTCAGTTCTATGAGACGCAGAGAGACCGCTCACTGGCTAATTCTCCACAGTGCACGGGAACCTGCACGCCTGAAGCACCAGACAAGCTGGATGTCATTTTAGAGGCTGTCACAACCCTGGAATTTAAGTTAGACAAAGTGACATCAGATCTAAACTTGCTGCAGGAGGACCAAATGAAAATAGCAGTGAGAGTCACCAAGAACGAGGAGTCATTAGCTACCCTGCTGCCACGATCGAATGACTTACTTAAAAAGTCACTGAGTTGAGCAAGAAAGTGAGCTACTTGGAGTGCAGGGCAGAGGACCTGGAAGGACCAGCTAGACAGAATAAGATATGCATCGTAGGACTGCCAGAAAAAGTGGAAGGATCCTATATGGTAACTTATCTCAAGTCTTTGCTCAAGCAGGAGGTAGCACCTGAGGGCCTGTCACTGTTCTTCACCTTACAGAGGGGGCATCGGGTGCCTGCCAAGCCAACTTCAATGCCTCCCCCCACCCTGAATCCAGCAGTCAAATGATTCCTCCACTTTCAGAAAAAAGACAAAATACTGTAAATGACTGGATCACTGGACCAATGGGTAGTTGAGAACAGCAAGGTCATGATATTGCCAGATTTTACAGCGGAAGTGCAACAACAATACGCCACATTCATTGAAGCCAAAAGGAGAATAAGGCCAATGGGAAAAGTATGCTTCCAGCCAAATTGAAAATGATGACCGACAAAGAGGTACTGTTCTTTACAGACCCACAAGAGGTGTGGAATTGTATTGATTCCCAAATGCTGCAGTGCGATGAGCAATGGGAAATAGCACAGTCCAGGAAAACCTTTTGTAAAAGATAAAGGGAGGGACAACAACGATCCAGAGGCCACCAAAAATACAGTCCCAGTGAGAATGAGGTCAAGCATTCCTAACAGCAGTCGTACTGCTAAGTGGAACATGAGACTTGGTCGAGCGATTGTCAACCCAGAACATATCACCTTCAATCTCCAGTAGCGATTTGTCCCAGAACTTGGAAGAAAGGGCCATGCTCCCATAGTGACGCTGCTTACTGCTAATGACTTTCTATTACAGAGGGGTAACAAAGGAAATGGAAACACCACGGGCTGGCCCTCACTTAAGTGACTGAGTCACCTCATAACAAAATGATGGAACATTTGCGCTAGGAGGGCCTGAAGCTTAAAGCTTGGAAAGAGGAGCAGGGAGGACTGGCACAGAACATCCAGGCCTTTCTCCAGATGTTGAAAGAACCAGGAGAGACACGACGGGGTAACGCCCTAAGGTTTCTTACGTTTGGACAGGAATCAGTAGCCCAACAGTACAGGGAGGGGTAAGATGGGGAGTGCCACCTGCTGCACGCCGTGAATGAACGAGACATGGACGAAGGTTGGGAGGCACAGGTTTGGGGGATTGGGCTCCTGGGAGGGCCCTCCCCCTCCCCTAACCCTCCCCTACTCTGGAAATGTTAATGGATGAACAAGCAAAGAGCATGTAAAGTACTAATTGGATTGTACAGTGCTGAGCAGAATGAAAAAAGAGATACAATGTACAAGCATAAGTTAAACAAACGTGGCTCTGGAGTTATGCAGGAAACCCACCTGACAAGGGCAGCGAGACTGGCTCGCCAGAGCTGTTGGAAGGGACTTTATGAAGTACTCAGCATATGCTACTGGGATGATGATCTTGAGCATTCCAGGTGCCCCTTTCCAGATGACGCAGGTTATTGTTGATTCTGAGTTTGAGACTGAATGGAAAAGTAATGCCTTTGTGAAAGTATATGACCTAAGAGCGACCAAATGAGCTACTTTGATAAATTATTGAAGCACCAGGCCAATTTAATGCATTACCCAAACATCATAGGCAGGGACTTTAACCTCACCACCGACACACATTTCGACAGGCCTCACTCTCCTTTGTCCACTTCAACAGTGGTTAGAGTAGCCAGGGCCTTACAGAACTGGGAAGAGCTCTGGCACCTGATAGACCTTTGGTGAGCACACCACCCAGAGAAGAGGGACTAGTCATTGTATTCAGGCATGGATGCCCTCCATGAGTGGATGGATAGATTTCTAACCTCCCAGAGCATCCATAGTGCAGGGCCCATGCTGAATACCTCCTGGGAACACACTCTGACCATAACTCCTTACTCATGTTACTGTAGTGGGGGAGAAAGGATGATGTTATGTTATGTTATCATTATTTATAAAGTGCGACAATTACCCGGAGGTGTCCTGGTGCTGAACCACTAATTCACTGAAACCAATAATGGGGGATCCGGACTAGCGGGTGAAAAGCCAGGTTTTCAGTCCTCTCCGGAAGGTGAGTAGGTCTAGGGCCTTTCTCAAACTTGGGGGAAGCTAGTTCCAAGCTCTGGCTGCACAAACCATGAAACTTTTTCCTCCTCATATTGATTTTTTGATGGGTGGCACAGTCACCAGCTTGGTTCCTCCGGAGCGCAGGGTTCTTCCGGGTATATACCATTGCAATTTCCGTTTCAGGAAATCTGGACCTATTCCATGGAGTGCCTTGAACACGGTATTGAGAGATGCGAAGTATGTTATGATGACCTAGACTTGCCAATTAAAAGCTGAAGCTCTGGAAGATCAGGCTTTCAGGGAACCAATTCAAGAGGCCATGCAAAAATACTTTATTGAGAACCAAAGCGCAACATCGTCTAAATTGACAGTAATAGGGGCAGATGTATTAATGTTTCAGTGGGAATCAGGCAAACTATATAGGTCGTGAAATTTGAGAAGCAGGAAAAAACTATTCGGGCCATGAAAGAAAAGAGACTGAGTCACTTAGAGCTTGCTTAGGCACTGTCAGGGGTGAGAGGAATACACCAAATGCAGAGAATGATGAGAGGGTTTGACTATAATGAATATCTTGTCCGACGACAGGAGGGACTTGTTAGAGTGGGCAGGTTATAGAACTAGTTGGCCAATCCACCCAAGCTGGGTAGCCCAGTAGTGGAAATTCCCAACACACAAGGGGATATGGTATGCACACAGAATGCAAATAGTTAGGTCTTCGTAGAATATTAGTAGTTTTATGTGGGAACCAATAGAGTTGATGAACAGAGGATCTTAAACTCTGTGAACTTAGTTTCCCTGACTCCATAGGATCAAGAAGACCGGGTGGCAAGGTACCCGAGGGTGAGGTGAAGAGGCCAATCAAGGGCATGGTGAGAGGAACGGTGGCAGAGTCAGATGGTCTGCAAATTGCATTTTATGCCATCTGTGTAGCCCAGCTGGCCCCTACTCTGGCTGACATGTTCAATGCTGCGAAGCAGGAGCATAGACTGCCACCTTCAGCGTTAATGTAAATTCTAGGGGCTCTCCCCAAACAAGACAGAGATGTTGCAAAACCCAAAACCTACAATGAGGACTATAAAGGCCTTTGTAAGATCCTGGCAATGAGACTTTTACTGCATATGGTGCATATTATACACAAAAACCAAAATGGGTTCATCCCGGGAAGGAATATGGCGCTGAACATTCAAAGATTGGTACATATACTAGAGTACTCCAGGTATAGAGACCCTTACGAGTTTGTACTGATTGATATGGAAAAGGCATTTGATTCCTTGTGCTAGGACTTTCCATACGCCACCATGAAAATGGAGGATTTGGGGAAGAGCTTCCTGAGATGGATTTGGCTACTCTATGCACACCCAACAGCCAGAGTACCTACAGCAAAAGGCTATATCCAGGGAATATACTGTTGAAAGGTGCACCAGGCAGGACTGCTCATTGTCCCCCTTGCTTTTTGCCATTGCTATGGAGTCGCTGGCGGAATTGAGCAGACGCTGGAGGACGTTTTGGGGCATTGACGTGGGACCCAGAACACATTACATTTCCATCCACGAAGGTGGCATCTTACTTTGTATGCGAGATAAGAGTGTGGATATAGAGGGGCAATCGAGGTGCTTCATAAATGTGGTGCTGTCTCTGGATTAAACGTGAACTGGAGTAAAATAAGTTTACTAGTACATCCATGGGGACCAATTGTAGATATACCTATGCTGCCTGGTGGACTGATATAAGAAACAGACACCATGAAATATTTGGGGACTCAAATATACAGAACAGAGAATGATTTGGCGGAAGGGTATATTGAGACAGTTATAGGGACAATGAGAAGCAGTGAAACGTTCTGGAAAGCATTGACACTGGTAGTCTCTGGCCGGGTAGCACTCACGAAAATTATTATATTGCCCCGACTGCTCTATTACTTTTCCCCCCTCACAGTCAGGATCAGTAGTCAGTTGTTCTGTGAGATAGATTCTACATTTTAATATTTAATTTGGGGTTGGGAAGACACCAACTAGCATTGACTAAATTGCTGCTGCCTGTTTAGGAGCAGGTTATGGTGGCCACGGATTTTGAATTATATGACCTGGCCACACAGTTGCACTCAGCTTACAGTGGGCTTCCAGGTGGATGTGCTCTGCTATGCTTCACGTGGATTCAGCAAACTCAGGTGCTCCAACTCTCTTGGAACTCCTCGTAATTTTGCTGAAATCATAGATCACCGACAGAGGAGAAGACAAGTTGCTTCAACCACTCTGTTGTAGTTAGAACAGAGCACTCCATGGTACATGGACGGAGAAACCATTTGCCGGAGATCTCCTAATACAACGCATGTACACCCACCACAGGCAGGAACAGTGGCTGGTGCTAGGCACTTGTATGGAATTAGTAGTGGAAGACATGGGTAGCTTAAATGGGGGGTATCCCTGAAGCATGCTGATGTACTGAGAACACAGTTTGACATCCCAGGGTGCCACCTGCTACAATACAGGGTTGAGCAGAAAGCTGTACAGTCAATGTGGGGGCAATGGGTGGCCGAAGTGCCTGAGCCCAGGAGGCTTCAAACGATACGCACCACTAGCAGGAATGCCGAAGCAATCACATTGATGTATGAGACACTGATCCATCGAGTGAATGGCAACCTGGATGACTTGAGGCTAGTGCGGGCATTTGATATACATAGACACATTGCAGAGGAACAATAAGAAAAAATATTGCTAAATGTCCCCAACATCTTTGGGAATGCAATTTTCCATCTAAGCTAATTATACCACATACACAGGATCTATTCAACAAAGGGAGTGAACAGAACATAGCCAGGGACATGTGCCATTTGCCCCAGATGCTCATACCTTGATGTAGCATTTTATCATATGATGTGGGAGTGTCACAGGTTAAGAGATTACATAGGGAAAGTATCTGAAACAATTCACACTGCGACATATAGAGACACCCCCTGTTCCCCAGCTGAGTACCTTCTGGGATCATTTGCATGGCCCAAGACTAAAAGGGTTACCATGTGTTTCATTGACATAAATAACCAGGAATTGGAAGAGTATCTGCATCCCAGAGTAAGGACTGAGGCAGAAAGCGTTGGTGAAGTGTGTATCCGCAGAGGATGTTCTGTGGCACAGGTAGGCAAGAAGGGACCAAAGGACCCTGGACTTTGCAAGGGTCTACAATGGTGCACTAGCTGCACCGTAGGACATTGACGAAAAGGAGCCCTTGTTCCTCAGAGGGGACCCGAGCAATGATGATGGTGAGGAAAGAATTGGGAATGGGAAAAGGGGACCTTAGTTTAAACCAGAGGTTCTGGGACTGTGCTATTGATCCCCCCCTTTTCTACAGATGCATACCAGACTATGTGCTGCTGCCTTCATTGTTGTTTTATTGTGGAGGTGCCACTCTCGCCCGGGACTCGATAGTAGCCACTCTGCGGGTATGTATTCCCTCCCCCACCCCTTGTAATGGTCGCCTTGACACTAGGTATAAACTTCCCCCATAGGCTCGAAGAAGATACTGTGAAAACAGTTTTTGCATTAGATTGGGCTGTCTTGTCCTCTTCTTCATTTCCTATGGTAAACTGATGACATGGAAAGTCATTGTGTTATGTATTATTGATGTAAAACGCAATAATGATAAATTAATGAATGGCATATTGTCAATTTATTAATTAATATTATAACTTCAATAACTTCCCACTCTTTTTCTCTATAAAACCAACAACACAATATTAAAATATAACTGATTTGCTAAAATATTAACATTTAAATATACTATAAAAAATAAATATAGATTAAACAAAACATAAACTAAAAAAATTAAATGATTTACGCAATTAATAAAAGATTACGAAATGTACTAATAATTGCAAATTAATTACATTCATATAACAATATTTATACTTGATTTAGCTGCCCCCATACTCCCCTATAAACACAACAACTCACTACTACAAACAACTTAATTACAACAAAAAATGTAGGTATGCATTAAAAATAACACATTAAACCTAAATACATAAAATAACTATTAACTAATAAAACAATGTACAGTCGACGATGAGGGAAAATTAAATAAATAATCAATTTTCCCTCGTCATCTGTTGAAATCCCCCCGACTCGGCCCCACCGCTTTGACCTGCACGGGCCGCAGCTGTCCTTCAGCCTATTAAGGGTCCGATTTAGAATTCGTCAGAGGGGTTACTCCGTCACAAACGTGACGGATATCCCGTCCGCTGTACTACAAGTACCATTGGATCTAATGCACTTGTAATACTGCAGACAGGATATCTGTCACGTTCATGATGGAGTAACTCTTCTGCTGAACTCTAAATCAGGCCCTAAGTATCTTTAGTCCCTCCTGCCTAAGGAACTCATCACCGATTGGGAAACCAATGGCCCAATGACTACTCAAGAACAGCAGAGTTTTTCAGTATCTTGTTAGAGAGTTGAAAACTGTGACCTGAGTGTGACCTGCACCATGAACCTTTCCCGGGGCTAGGGACACCACTCCATGTTTTTTTATACCAGGCCGAGGAAGCACCTTGGGACTCACTTGGATTCAGCAGCTCACCAGGCTGCTGGCTCTGTGGGACATCTTTTTAAAGTTAGCAAGCCTCTCCTTTGATTTCCAAGCACAATCTTTTAGCCTTAGCTAATGGTTCACGGGCCGGCCATTGGTCAGCCTCTTGGTCCTAATTTCTTCAGTACACTCTGCATTTCCATATTCTGCTACAGCTTGAAACTCAGCCATTCTTCAGAACTAAGTGCAACTAGGTTTCACTAAACTAACTTCATAACCATCATGAACGTAATGGGCATGTTTACCATTCTGGTCTGTAGTGTAGTTCCTATATTCCCAATAGGCTATGCGCATTGGAATAATATATCCTGTAGAGTAGACGTAGGACTGAGGTCGACCAGGTCTCTACCGAATATACTAAACTTAATTGTGTGTGCCAGCTAGCTCAGAGGTCACTAGAAACTTTCTCGAATTCACAAGAAGGGATTAGTCTCTGACAACCGCATAAACACGACAACTTTGTTTCCCCAAGATAAAACGTATCTTCAGAGTCGTGGAAACAATAGATAGATATTTCACTCAGTCAAGCGTGCATGCTTTGTTTCATTAGAGGTGCAGAGAAATGGATAGACGGGCGTTTTCAATAAAAAGATTTATTGAACAGTCTTCTTTCTCAAGCATAAGAAATAAACTGCTACAATAGTAACACAGTTTGTAAAATATAATGCGTACAGTATAAATAGTAGGATAAAATAGTATTGTTCCTAAACCATATAAAAATACTTACATAAATAACAGAGGCTAAAAGTACTCAACTGGTGCTTCTAAAATACGCCTACCCCGGTGTACCTAACCTAAGCTTAGTACAAGGGAAGAAGTAAGTGAGGTGTAGCATAACAATAGTATTCTTTTGCCAAGAATCTGCTCAAGATTTTGCTAAGGGTCTAATCAGCTCCGTACCTTAGTTTAGAAGGAAGAAGTCTGGTCTCGGGACTCGATTTCCCAGCAACCCGCAAAGGTAGCTTGGAAACACTGGAGCTGGATTTCTCGGCAGGAGAAAAGACAGCGTCTCTCTCAGTGCATCTGCTGGAGGGTCGGCTTCCTTCGGCACTTGCTGTAGCAGGCTGTGCCGGGCAAGTAGATAATCGAACTGCTCCAAACCACTGTGTGTTTGCTTGGGCAAGTGTGGACATATTTATACCATGAAGGTGCCTGGTTTGACATACGGTTGGACATAATAGTGTCATCAAAGAGTCTCAGTTCTTTGAAAACTCCATGAGTTCTTGGATAAATCAGTGCTCAAGCAAGGGGAAGTCCCTGACTGCTGAAGGCGGGTTTTTTCAAGAAATCATTGTGGATTTTTGGAACTAGTGGAAGTATCCCTGCCGTATTTGGACTGCATGAGCTATGCCTAAATATGGTTATGATTTCTATGCCTATATAAGGATATAGTGATTTATACCTATATAAGGGCATGAATCGGGAAACTAACAATAGGGTCCTAAAATAATACATAACAGGTCAGATATGCATTTGCAATCGTTCATTACAGCAGACCATACAACAAGACTGCCATGCTAATAAACTTCAGTTGGAGTTTGCAATAATTCATAACCCACATGTTTGAATTCTTGCAAAGTAAACATCAAAATAGAGTTCATAATCCTATTGATACATCTTGCACGACAAACAAATTCTATAGAGCTCATATTTTCTTTGGCCAACTCTTTTAGAAACAAACAAGTGCTTTAGAGTTTTCAATCCCTATTGACAACTCCTTATACACAAACAACTTCTATACAGTTTGTAATCTTTATGAATGGTTCTTCCTGAAAAAACAATTGCAAGTCTATTCTTTGCAAGATATTTTTCAGATTCTGAGGTATTTTTGTCATCTTCATTGTAAAACAGATAACAAGATTTCAACCACAGTTTTTGGCTGCAGCAACTATGGGCCTCAATATGATGTCGTTGTGACCGTCCCACTGACAGACAGTCCTTCGGTCCGAACATGCATTATGATACAGGCAGTTGGACCGAAACTATCAGGGAGAAGACAGCCGGCTCCGAAAGGATCTACGATCCCGTCGGGGCACTGGTCGGAATCGTATCCCTTGAATGGCGACAGCGCCGAGGCAGGCACTGCCGTCAGGATTATGATGGCAGCCTTTTCATGGTGGTCCGACTGCCATAAAAATATTGTTAGAGAGGAACTTTGGGGGCCCCAAAGAGGGCTCACTACCCAGGGCACATGCCGTGCCCCCACTCGTATCTGTGTACCAAGTGCCATGCTCCACATGGTGCATGATACACAATGCATGGATGTGCACTAAGTGCTCCTTAACACAGCGCCTTGTAATGCTGCCCTTTTCTTGGGCCGCAGCACAAGCTGCAGTGTAAAGGAGCACTTTCCAACTGCCACAATGGCAGTCACATCGTAATTGGGCAGTCGGACCACCACCTGCTTGTTGGGCGGTCTCCTGACTGCCGCAGCAGTGGCGGTCTGACCCCTCAATATCATGATCAGGCCATATGACTGCCTGGCAAGGACTCCATGGGTCACGGTGAAATTATACTCTGTGCTTCAAGATGAACCCCACCTTTGACAAGTCTCATGAGATTCCTGCAGGCTCATGGGACAAGTAGTGCTTCTTGTCTTCACTCGCGTGCCCTTCGAAGATGATACGGTCTGTCCAGGCAGCGCTCAGATCCTGCACACCCCACTCATCCTACCCTACCTCTGAAGATATGCACACTTATGAATTTGGGACAGCGCATCACACAGAACTGGCTCACAATGGTAGGGGCATACTACACTGCACCCTGACACTCTCTCTCTCTGCACTCCCTACTGCTTCTGCCCCTGTCTCACAAGCACCAGGCCTGACTGCAGCCAAGTCAATGTGGTGGTGGGAGTGGTGGGCACAACAAGCAAAATATTAAAGAGGACATGATCAGAAAATGATTTCTAAAAGGTATCACATGCAGGTACAAATCCCTGGCTTTTTGTTTTCTACACATGGGTGTGAGAAACGTCCTAACTCTGCTACTCCACATGTCACACTCCTAAATCCAAACTGGAATGGCATGGTGAGCAAAAAAAACGATGGATTTAGGCCCAGATCTTTGTACTGCGTCGAATGTATGACATTGTTCTGCATTCTGTCCATCGGTTGTTGTTTTTACACTCCTAAATGACAGCAGCTGAAGCTAATATTTTTTAACCTCTCATCTATAGATGCAGTTCACACAGTGACTTACCTCCAGAAGGTGGGGAGTAGATCTTTAATCTTTTGTAGGCAGTTGACCCCTCCCTTTTTAAACTGAACCTGTCAATCAACAGAAGCGCAGATTACATCACGGCGACCGTGTGACTGCATAAGGTCGTGCACTCAGATACCTGAGGCCGTTTGGGGATCATGTCCTATTGTGCAATGTGGCGTTCATTACATCGCTATCACTGGGACCGTCTGTGGTGTTTCTGAGCCCTTGTCCGGTGTGATTAACTGGTTGCACCTGAGGGCAGGGCACGGTGCCAGGACTGCACTTTACAGGTGCCCCACAGGCTTTAAAAGGTGCCACCCGGAAGGGACGCGTCAATTCACCTGGCAGCCGATAAAGGCGCTTCTATGGCGTTCTCGCGAGTGCGTTTCAAGCGAGTAGTTTCACTTAAACTGAATATCAATTGCTTGTTAAAAAAAACTCGTTAAAACTCAATTTTAGCGCTGTAAATAACACGTATTATATCGCAATTTATTTGTTCTTAATTCATCGACCTCAGAAGGATTAATGACAGATCTGACCCTCTCGTAATTCCAGATACGAGCAAGTAACCTGCAGGTCACCTGAGGATGCCAGCAGGACGTGCTGAACTCACCGAGTCACCTTGATGGCTTAGCTCCTTTAAACTTGAGGTAAGTGTAAAACTATTACATGTTTCAGGGAACTAACTTAAACATTGCATGCTGTGATCGCCTATGAGATCAGTCAAGGTGCAAGTAGTGTCCAGCACACCGACAGACTTAAAGAGATGTGGAGACATTTGGAATTCTATGTGCTGTTGTATTCAAAGAGATGCATTCTGAAAAGCGTAATTGGGAACATAGGCGTCTTCCAAACTTTAACTTCCACAAATGTTCCTTGGTACAAATAGATGCCAGGGAAAGGGCTACTGTGATTTTGGGAATGTATTTTACGAGCAAAGCAGTGTCTGCATTCACAACCAATAAATGGAAGTCTTTGGTTTTCCATTTGTAAAAAAATTAATGAAATTAAATAAAGAAGGAACTAGCAGCTGTTTAGTAACTTTTCAGAGTATCGGAGAGTGTCCAGAGTTTGTCAACAAACCATGAAAGCAATGCTGATTAAACTTACGTTTTCAAATGTTTGACCTGTGCCCTGGCATAGTCAGTGTAGGTATCAACCTAGACTTTTATAACGCATAACACAGTCAACTAAGATAACACACACCAAGACGAGACAACGAACAATTAACTTAGTAACTTAAGCACTTGTTACTGACATCTGAATGTATCTTGTAGTTAAAGGTTTGAACACTAGAAGGGCAAATTAAGCCTTTCATCCTTCAAAGTTTGAGAAACTGAATATCATTAAAGTGGGCAAAGGAAAACGTATTTCCAGCCGTACTGCACAGGAGGTGTGTTGTAACGATAATGGTGCATTCCATTATACATTTACTCAGCAGACACTCTGTACCTGAATTTGCTGCTGTCCTGAGACTTTGCTTTAGTAGTCGTGCTAATATTTGCAATGTAATTACCGAGAGACATTTGGGGCATTTTATTAGCATCTTAAGTAAACAAAGTTCACTGCAGATTGGTTTAATTTATTCCATTGAAGAATGCATGCCCTCGCTTTACTTTATTTGATTTAAAGGCACTAAAGGGAAAGGAAACGGCAGGCAGGAAGCCGCTGGGATAAGGCCACATCAGTTGTATGACGGAAGCGCACATGCCTTTACTACACATGCCTTTACAACATGGGCAATTCAACGAATGCGTTGTTACCATGCGTCCCTTTAGGACGCAAGTTGTTACAAGACTTGCCTTAGGGAAACGCTGGAATTTGGAATAGTATAATTTACTATGCCAACTCCTGTCTCTGTAACAGAAGGGAAGGTGTTGGACTTAAAATCCAACAACAGCCCAGCAACCTGTTGTAACGACTTGCGTGCTAAAGGAACATGTGGTAACAATGCGTTCCTTGTAGTGCTCGCCTTCTAAAGGCACAGTGTGGTTGTGACTGCATGGTACAGGGGGTTTCAACTTCACATCAGGAGTTCCTTGTCCCATTCCTCATATGTGAGGCTCTTCACCACCACCAGCGCCTTCCCACATCCAATGCCTCCCAAAGAGGAATCCTTCCATTCTTTCCAGGACTACTCTTAATGCTCCTCACTGACAACAGACACTTCCTGTCTTCACAAGCCAGTTTTATCCGTGCCATCATGGGAGGAAGGCCCAGGAACCTAACTGCCATGGGGAGCTCCTGATTTGGAGAGATGAAGATACCTTGTGACTTATAGGTTCATTATATCCTCATCCCAGTCATAATTTTATTTATTCACTGGAGTTTTATATAGCATGAACTTGACCCGATGGTATCACAACGCTTTACATGCGCATCAGTTGCATTTCAGATGGACACATTTATTTAGTTAGGCACAGGGAGATGAAGTGATGTACCCAGAATCACAGGATGTTGAGCGTCCCTTGCCGAGACTCGAACCCAGTTCCCAACCTTCAAGGTTGACCGCTCAAGCCGTTAGGCTAAATCCTAAGAATATACACAAGCCTCTCAAGAAATAATATGTTTTTACATAGACTTTATTTGTAAAATACATCCACTCCAACAGAACACAGAAATTGCCAACAATCACTTTATTGCAGCTTCAATACCTTATTTTCCACCACCTATAATGTGCCACTAGAGTGTTAGGAGTGGACCAAGTACATACCCTAAAAATCTTATGTAGAGGCGCCCCAGCTGACTCCGCCCATGATATAGACACACCCCTGAAGGAGTCCTCTTTCAACCCTCCAGGGACAGCACACCCAGCTGAAACATAAGCCTGAGTGACGGCTACCCATCGACTCAATGTCGCTGTTGCCCCTTTCTTTCCGTAGTTTGCTGCCCCATGGGCTACAAATAATATGTTTGAAGAAGAAAACTCTTTCGTCCTGGATAAATAAAACACCAAAGCTCTCTTGATGACCAATGACTCCTAAACCTTGAGTTAAATAGAAACTCTACTACTGGCATGAAAACTTCCTGTAAACAGTGAAACTGCTTCTGGACCTTTTATCTGAATTTAGGATCAGGTCTCACTACTGTTTTAATTGGAAGGAATTTTAGTGTCGCGTAATAACCAACACACCTAACTCACCCAATCTCTTGCCTGATATGATTGCCAGCAAAAAAGCCACATTTGTCCAGACCCAAGCAGTGTGTACAGGTTCCAATGTTTCAAATTGCTTTTCCTGCAAACCCTTAAGAAACATAGACAAATCTCAGGTAGCTGTGGTAAAATGGTTCACCGGTCTTTTCAACGTAAAATTCTTCAATAATTAAAGAACTAAAGAGACAATCTTAGACACATTTCCAGGTGGTTTGTGGAAGTCTCTAACGTCTGCCCACTGGGCTGAGGGCATTGTAGAAGATAGGCCTAACACAAAACCATCTCTTAAAAAGTAAGAAATTGGTGACATGTCCTAACATTGAACGCTTTCAAAATGTGCCCAGTGCCTTGCATACAGAACAAGAGTTTAAGACTAACAACATGCCTGTATATAACATAACAGGTGTATTTGTAAAGCGCACAATTACCTGAAGGTGTCCTGGCGCTGAATAACAGATGTTTATTGTTACCCAACTCAATGGTACTCATTTTATCGACCTCAAATGGATGTATGGCTGAATGGACCTGCCGGGATTTGAACCTGTGACCATGAGGTCAAACACAGGCCCCTGCAGTGGCTGCTTTAGTCCACTGAGCCACCAGCCCTACCTGCTACCTGTGCTTTGAACACCTTAAGCCCTGGAGGGCTTGTTCTTCTTTATCAAACAACAGAAGAGTGTCAAAAGAGACAAATGTGTAAGCAAAAGAAGCAGAGAAAGAATCAACCTAAGTAATTCACATTGGAAATCATTAGGGGTTTACTAGAAAGCCCTCACTCACCACCCTGGGTGGTGACATGCTTCATCATCAGGCCCACCAGGAGAAGCCGAATGCCTCCCTGGTGTGCTACAACGCCAGAATGCTGCGGAGCTGGTTTTTATGTAACAGTAGTGTAAAAAATTAGTGATATTAAAAATGTCAAAGGACTGTCCCACAGAAAAGTTTTATTCAATGGTCAGCCTGACATGGTTAATAATATGTGTTGGTAAATCTACCAAATAATGTTTTGGTTATTTCCACTTAGAGTGGGGGCTTGTCCTTCAACCTACACGCTGTGAGATGCAAAATAGTCAATTTTGCCACTGACAGGAATGGAAACTGAAGAGGTGAGGGTTGAAGAGGAAACTGAAAATATCGACTCCGCAATGGGAACCAGGGACAACTGGACCAAAACAAAACCTCTGGGATCATTTGTACCTGCTCGCTCGGAATCTTCAGCAAAACCCTCGATGGGAGAGGTATTAGAGAAAATGCAAACAGAAACGACATTGTATCTGCTGCCCTGACAGCCTGATGCCCAGTCTTCGCACAGAAAAGAGGTAGAAAAGCCCTGCTCGACGAGATACCTTTATATATTTGCTATCAACTGGAAGGTTTCCCCGTTCAGTGAGGTTGGTAGATTGCGACTCAACCTCTTCACTTCAACATTTACCACCCCGGTAGCACATATCACTCTCAATTCCAAAACATGAGCTTCCTCCGATGTGAAGATTTCCCTAGCTATTCTTACCAACCCTCTTTTCCTTATCACCCATTGGCTGTTCAAGTAAGCTTTTGCCACTTGGTTGTCTGTCTTTACCAGCACCAATGCATTCTCTGCGTGGTGCAAACCTCTAAAGGGAATCCCATACCGCCACCAACTCCTTCCAGTTTGAGGTGTTCCCTTTCTCTGACATTGACAAACTTTCCTCCTCTTCCAGTGCTTCGAGAGTGGCGCCCTATTTCCACAAACACTTATGTCCGATGTTATATCAGATGTTCTGATCCTTGGACCTGGGCACTGAAAGTAAAAACAGTTTTCTTAAATTTGCCAGATTCAACCACCACTGTAAATGACCCTTCATCTCCCATGGGACCAGAATCAGCCTCTTGCATTGATGTGCCCCTGGGAACCAGTGATCTCGCAAACAATATCCTACCGGCTTCAAATGGTGATGCACTCAAAGAAACACAGCTGGTGTTGTTGACTTCAACCCTTGGATCTTCAACCACTCTCTGGCTGTAGGCTTCTGTAATGAGGCTACCTGGGTCACTTATGCTTGCAGTGATTGAATCCTTCTCTCTGGCAAGAGCACTTGTTGCTTCTGCGTGTCTGTTAGCGCCCCAAGGAATGTCTTTAACTGCCCTGGTGTTGGACCAGACTTCTGATAGTTCACTATGAATCCTAGCACGTCTAGATTGGATCACACCTCCTTCCCACAAGAGTCCTGCTTCAGGAATCAACCAGGAGTCGAGGAAATGAAACAACCCTGTACCTTGCGATTGTAAGAAAGACATGACTGGTGCTGGTACCTTTGTGAACACTCTTTCAGATGAGGATACACGGTGAAGGGGAGAGCTCTGAACTGGAAATGATATTCTTGAATCATAAACCTCAGGAACTGCTGATTGTTCTCCCTTATCAGACCTAGAATAAGCGTCCTGCAAAGCCAGGGTTGCTAAATTGTTTTATACTGACAGGATTGAAATCTCCGTTGGCAAAATCAGCATCCTGAAGAGTGTGCACTGTGCAAATGTGTTTGTTACAAATGTGTTATTACCTCAAAAGACCTACTGTCTGATCCTACTTGAACCAATTCAGGAGAAAAATTTCTCAGCCGAACTCCTTTTGCCCCTCTTGTATAGTCAGCATTTACTGGGCGGCTGGGTATCAGATTTAGGTCGGGATTTTGAAAAAATCACAGCCCCCCTCGCCCCCCCCCCCCAACCCTGGGTACAGCCTCACAAGGCACATTTCTTCCCTTGTAAAAACTGTATGGGCTATTTCTTAAAACATTTTTAAAAATATTACAAGAGGGGCTCGAAATGGACAGTGCATCTTTCCTCAGCCGAATTCTTAACCATTTCATCCAATTGTGAATCCAATAGATTGTCTCCCAACAACAGAAGGTGGTGAATCACAGACCTCTGTGATTGCTTCACCTTCCAAAGTTTAAGACACAATACCCTCCTTCTGGCTATTGCTATCCCTGATTCAGTCAATGCCGCCTATACACAAAACAGGGTCCAACAAGAACTGGGCAAAAAGTTCCCTTTTCCCCAAAAACTCCATAAGGTCTTTACCCTCTTGTAAATAATCAGAGTATTTTAAAGTCTTTTACTAAGCCCAGAGACGTGGTTGCATGTTGGAACTATGCAGGCCTTTAGTGTGCATGCCTTAACAACGCCGTCCGAATCACAAATGCGTCTTTACAACTCATTCATTCACTGCAAGTCATTACAATTACTTGCCTTAGGGAAAAAGTGGAGTTTGAATAGTATAATTTACTATTCCAAATCCAGTCTGCGCAACAGTAGGGAAAGTGTTGAACTTGAAGCCCAACATCAGTCCAACAATGCTTTCCTTATAGCAAGTCATCGTAACGACTTGCGTGGGAAAGGAATGGTTCGGACCACATTGCTAAGGCACATCGGGGTTCAAGCTGCGTTGTGAAGGCTGTTTTCCCGAGACACATATACTGCTTTGGTATTAGCCCTCGGTGAAAAGAGTCATGCAGAATAACTCCTTTAGAAGGCCCTATCCACCACATCTGGGCGAGATGGCTCCTTCAAACCCAGAAACGAAGTGGATGCCATGCTGACTAAAATAGTATTCATCTCCAAGACCTGGGGTTATTTCACCTCAAATTGGTCCAATGGATATCTCTTTGATAAAAACCTTGGGAAGGACAACTTTTCTAAATCCTTCCATTTCTTTAGAACCACAGCCTTTACTTTATTATGGAAAGAAAGCACATCCACCTGAGGTGTTGTAGACTGAGTAAAGAAGCATTCCTTGTCCTGCTTTGGCTTCTCTTCATACTTCAGCAGCTTCCTAGAATGAGACATACACTACACCACTGGACACCCTTGTATGTACTTCCCTTTAGGACCCTAATCTGTGTCCACATCAGAGTCCAGCCTTTGTCTCTTGTCTTGCAGTTCAGCCAACTCCTTATTTGCTGCTTCTCTTCAGAGACAACATGCTCTGAATCTGCGTCACTATGTTTGTGCTCCATTGTGTTCTGAAGAGACTCCCCCATCAGTGTATCTATTGTGCACTGTTTTGCTTCAGGCTGTGGTCCAACCAGCTGTAGCTGGCTAGCTTCTTATAAGGGGCCAATAATTAATCAATTTGCGTCATATTTAGCGTCCAATTAATTCCCCAGTCTATAAAATGACGCCCCTTCATAGACAGCTTTTCCGTTTTTCTTTTCTAGAGCCCGAGGACCTCAACCCCCACCCTCCCAGCCTTTTGCATAACTCCAGGTAAGTGTTCTTATGAGAACACCGTGCCTTAGAGCCGGGGACCGACTTATGCGGCGCCCACTCCCTCCATGCTCAGCCAGCACCCCGGCATAGTACACATGAGGGAAGTTCCCCAGGCTCTTCAATGCTGGGAATGCTGCAAGCCCAGCCCTGGCTGCAACAACAAATAAACACACGCACTTTAACTTTCCTTAGCTTGGGTGCCAGGAGGATGTGCTTGAAAACTGTGAGTGCCAATCAGGATGCTCCTCGGACACAGAGGAGCCTGTGAGACGTCATGGAAAGGAAGGAAGGAATACTCTTTGAGAGACATGGGACAGGAAGGCGCCGACTGGGAGCAGAGCCTCACGCATTAGGAGTGGGTGAGGAGCGACACTGACGAGGTAATGGGTAACCCAGGAAGGGTGCCCGTGCAGTTAGACGAACCTTATGAGTTAAAACAGTGATCTAATTAAACTCCCGCACACGGAATTCATGAATGCAACGTCGTCTTAAGGATTTGCCCCCCCCCCCCCCCCCCGACAAGACCTATTTTAGGGGGCCCAGATTAGAAGAAGGGTGATGTGTTATTACCCATTTCCAGCTAATCCAAGCTTGCATGATGCCAAACAATTTTAAATTATGTGTTAAACTTTAACAGGGTCACACAAAAAAGGGCTGAAATAGGTCTTGCTCCGACCCCAAAAATGGTTAAGGTGACACTGAGTAGAGAGACAGACTCAGGTGTAAGGGCAGGCAGAGGGGGAGAAAAGTTTAGTTAGAAAATCAGACGGAGGTAAAATAGAAAGTTCACTTTTCCAGGGCGCCCTTTGGAAGGTAGGGGCCCTGGGCGATTGCCCACTTCGCCTGTCCCTTAAAACGCCTCTGCACAAATGGTTGCATTGAGCAACGTTCATACTTGAGTGAGGATGAGCTGATGGCTTTTGCAGTGATGTTGCATCACACTGCAGGTTCCTGCTGTGGCTTCTAACATGGGAGCTTTACATTTTCAAAGCCATAACGTGAAGAACAGCAAACTGAAAGAGTGCTGGGTGTGTCTGTCAGACGACGTTAACTATGAACTGTACTGTCCTATACTGGTTGGCAGCTACCCCCTAGACTGGTTGGCAGCTACCCCCTATACTGGTTGGCAGCAACCCCTATACTGGTTGGCAGCTACCCCCATACTGGTTGGCAGCTACCCCTATACTGGTTGGCAGCTACCCCCTAGAATGGTTGGCAGCTACCCCCTATACTGGTTGGCAGCTACCCCTATACTGGTTGGCAGCTACCCCCTATACTGGTTGGCAGCTACCCCTATACTGGTTGGCAGCTACCCCCTAGACTGGTTGGCAGCTACCCCCTATACTGGTTGGCAGCTACCCCTATACTGGTTGGCAGCTACCCCCTATACTGGTTGACAGCTACCCCTATACTGGTTGGCAGCTACCCCCTATACTGGTTGGCAGCTACCCCCTATACTGGTTGACAGCTACCTGCACACTACATACTTCTCATACAAATGCTGTATACTCTGCTGCTGTGCATAGTTAAATAATGCTGAGTATGTAGCAAATGCACACAATTTAAATCTTAGAGGAAAGGCTGGAGTTAAGCTCTGCAGGACATAAACAGTCTCTCTGGAAGGGTGAGAGCAAAAGTTAGAGGACAGGTGCGGCGGGACAGATGATGCGTCTCCTGCGTAGAGTCTTCCCACTCCTCCCACTTTTGATACGAAAAAACTCTGGTCCAGGCCCTCGTAACCAGTTGTGTGGGGTAAACATCATTTACCCCGAAACCTTAACACTGCATGCCATTACAACGTGGTTGTTACAATGTCCGGGTTGTTACAACGTATTCCATTACTCTGTAAGGCGGAACAACGACTTGCTCTAGGGGTCAGAAGGTGTTGGATTTAAAATCCAACACGTTCCCTACTGTTGCACAGACAGGAGTTGGAATAGTGAATTATACTATTCCAACATTCAGCGCCCCCTTAGAGCAAGTCGTTGTTCCGACTTGCGGGATAATGGAATGCGTTGTTAGAACGCTGTCGTTGTAATCACCACGTTGTAATGGCATGCGTAAAAAAAGCATGAGGGAAAATGAGGCATATTTGTTGTGTGGACTACTGTAACGCTCTTTTGGCTGCCACTAATGAGTCTCTACTCAACAAACTACAGGTGGTCCAGAATACAGCAGCCCGCCTACTTCAGAATATACCAGCCAGAACCACTTCCCTCCCCCTCTTGCGCTCCTTCCATTGGCTCCCTTCATGTAAGAGAATTACTTTTACAGTCTGCTGTATCCTTCACAAATCAATGAATGCCAGACGACCAAGTTGTTTGAGAGAAAAGCTTATTCCGCATCAGCCAAGTAGATCTCTGCGATCTGGGGAGAAATCTCTCCTTGTCTTACCTCGTTTTAGAGAAACTCGCTCTGGGGGCAAAGTCTTCTCCTACCTGGCCACCCTCTACTGGAACCATCTTCCATCTCACCTTCGAAAGGGCTCTGATCACCTTCAGTTCAGAAGGCTCCTCAAAACAGAGCTTTTCAGGAACTAATACTATCTGTCTGCTCTTCCACTAGAGCGGGGAGATACCCCTTCCGGGTTATTCAGGCACTTTACAAACCACATTAACATAACATAACAGAACAGAGCAAGAGCACAGGCCTCCTGGACACAAGAGAAACACTGTCACAAACAAGGCGTGCTAGTGAGCCCTGAATAGAGGGGGGGCGGGGGGGGGGGGCTGAGCGCCGAATTGGAGGGGGGGAGGGAGGGAGGAAGAGAGAGCGAGAGAGCGAGAACGGGAGAGAGAGCCAGAGAGAGAGGGCTGCCCTGCCCTCATTGGCAAAGAGGAGAGATTGGCCCACAAGCCATGTTTGAGAAGTGAACTATGATTTAGGTGGGCGTGCAGTGTGCACAAGCAAAAAGCAGTCAAAGGTGAAAGCAAATGGACAAAGTGGGAGCAGGGCTCAGCACTGCATGCTGTACGCTACGGTGTGTGAAAACAAAATGTGAGTGGCAATTTAATAGTCCAACAGAAAATGAGGACAAACCCGAAGCCCCTCTGGTCAAGAGATCTGTGCATATTTTATAAAAGATTTTTGAGAAAATTGTGTCGGGCAAGACAGTTGAAGCTGTCTCAAAGGCCTGGACTTAGAAACAAAAAGAAAAGGGCAACCCATTGAGAACTTGAGTGTGAGTAAACAAATAAGGGGATCATTGACCAAACACAAGTATTGCCATTGATTTTTTACAGTAATTTTTTCCGACTGAATTAGGCATTTCTACATAGCCAAATGGTACTTGTACTGTTTGTTATAAGCTTTTAATTCAGTATACACAATGAGGAAAAAGAACAAATAATAATTAACGAGGGCCGTACATGAGAGAGAAAAAGATTATTTATGCCATAAAGATTTTTACAACGTATTACATTACAGGGACAATTTTCAACATATTTGTGTTAGTGGGATATATACATACATACTTACATACATACATACATACATACTTACATACCTACATACATTCATACATTAGTGGTCACATGGTTCAATGCATGCGATGTTAAGGATCAGCAGTCATTGTGGCAAATACCTTCTTCAGCAAGAATGCGTAAGGTGTGGAATAGACCACACAGGCATGACATAATTGGGCAAGGGCCGCGTGCACTATGCAATATACAGGTGAGGCATAATTGAGCGCAAGTGCTGGGCCGAAGAGAAGGGGCAGTATGTCTGTATCATGGGATTAGAACACCTAGGTATTGGGTCTTTACCTCAACTCAGGATCTACGGATTGGCCTGGTTTTAGGCGTGGGGAGAGGAGCGGCCCCTGAGAATCATGGGTAGCCTCTGTGATTGCATCCCTGTATGAAGGTAACCGGAAGATGCTCAGTTGCTCAACATAAGTTGCAAGAAGGGGATAGTGAGCAGTAAAACTCGTAGAAAGCAAGGTATAACATTTTTAGCTATAGGACCTGCAGAAGTAGTGTATGTGCCCTAAAGGCCCATGTCCACAAAAGGAGGAAACTGAGTAACAGACAGACAGTGCCTCTGAGTATAAAACCTTGGGTCCACAGCTCCAACGAACAATATTAAAAATGTAAATTGTAACATGATCCTTACATAATTTTAATTTCCGCCAATGAATTTTTTATTCTTGATACATACTTCTTTTAAAGCTGTGCATCTTATATTGTGAGTTTTTATTAACTGTGCAATAAAATTATCTTATCTATCTTATCCTAAAGGTCCATGTCAGACCCTACCTAGGCTGGACAGGCCCCCAGTGAACTCCATGCTCCCTGACAGACTAATGTATCCTCCATCTTGGAGCGTCTCTGTGTACACAAGGCCTCCTGGCACTCCAATCACTCGTCCATCTTGCGCAGTCTCCTGGCTTCTGTCACTCAGACGGCCAAGTGCACACAGTGACACAATAACTTGAGGACACAAGCTCTCAGGTGGCTCGCTCAATGGAGCGCTTAACTGATGAGCCCCCGCGGTTATCAAAGAGTGCGGCAGATACTAAAACAATCAAGATTTATGGTTAACTCGGCTGCAAATACACCTTGTGCAACGGTTAAAGGTGATTGTGTGGAGAAATATTAATTGAGCTTAGCTATTTAAGGGCCGCCTGAACTTTGGGACCAGTTCGCAGGAAGAGATCGTCCACGGCGCGCCAACATGGGCTTCCTCGGCCTGCTGTGGATGTACCGCAGGCTCCTCATCATCTTCCTCACGCCCTGCCTCCTGCTCCCGCTGCCGTTCATCATAAGAACCAAGGTAGGTGTTCCCCGTGAGGGCTCAGTGTGGTCTGACAGAAGTGAGTGGAAGAGGCGCGAGAGCTGGACGTGAGACTGTGTCGCGAGCTCCTTGTGTGGTGGTGTGTGTGTCGGGTTCACCTATGAGTTCATTCTGTTTGACACTTACGCTCTTACCGCGCAGCACTTTGGCTCGCCGCCATCTTGCTATTTGCAGGTAGCCAGCTCGTTATTTGGAGCATTGTGCAATAAGAATGCTGAAGGTTTGCGCGGATTTGTTTGTGCCAACTTCCCTATCTTTCCTTTATCTTCCCTGCTTGCTCCCCTTGCCTTTTAAAAGCGTCTTTGGCCCGTTGTTCAGGAAGCTGTCACATGTGTTAGCTCAGCTGGTTGAGACCCCGCTGCACAGAGTTGGCCGTGACCTACAGGTCACGGGTCAAAATTTAGTGGCGTCGTCTTTCATCCTTCAGATGTCAAAATAATGGGAACTGTAGAGTCCGGCAGCCGGGGCACCTGGTATTTAAGCACAATAAGACAACATATTAATCGATAGATCCTTTTGGTGGGTTCTCATTCCTTTGCTGGAACTTCAGAGAGACAATATTTATTGCAGCATTCTAGAGAGAAACATTAATGGACTAAAACAGAGCTTTGGAGAGCAGACGTGTAAACTTAAAGGGCGCATTTAAAGTGCCATTTATAAGTGTGCGTAGGGTACTGTTGCGCAGTGTACCAATAGCAACGATATGGGTGTCGTCAGCAGTGATGCCCACTACTGTTATCTATCAGATGTGTCTATCTATATCCATATTATCAATAATAGTGCACAGTGTACGAACAACACATGTGTATGTCATCACTAATAGTTCAAGTTGTCCTGTAAGCTACCAAGAACACCTGGAAGTATGCGTCATCAATAGTGGTGCATAGAGTACTGTCGCCTACCAGAAGCACCCCAGTATATGTCATTGACACTGTAGTGTCACCTAAAGGGAAAACCTATGCATGTGCCATTAGTTATGGTGAACACTGTAGTATCACCTGCTAGGAATATCCCTGCATATGTGATTGTGAACAATAATGGTGCGCACAGTACTGTCACCAATCAGAATTACCACTGTAGGCGTGATCAATAATAGTGCACACTGTAGTGACGCCAGCAGAGAAAGCCTATGCATATGCAATTAGTTATGATGAAAAACTAGTAGCACCTGCCAGCAAAACCCATTTACATTTCATCAGTAATAGTGCGCACTGTACTGTCACCCATCAATCCACCAATGTAAGCGTCATCAGTAATGGTGCGCATTGTACTGTCACCCATCAATCCACCAATGTAAGCGTCATCAGTAATGGTGCGCACTGTACTGTCACCCATCAATCCACCAATGTAAGCGTCATCAGTAATGGTGCACACTGTACTGTCACCCATCAATCCACCAATGTAAGCGTCATCAGTAATGGTGCGCACTGTACTGTCACCCATCAATCCACCAATGTAAGCGTCATCAGTAATGGTGCGCAGTGTACTGTCACCCATCAAAAGCACCAATGTAAGCGTCGTCAGTAATGGTGCGCAGTGTACTGTCACCCATCAAAAGCACCAATGTAAGCGTCGTCAGTAATGGTGCGCACTGCACTGTTACCCATCAAAGCACCAACATAAGCATCATCAGTTATGGTGCGCACTGTACTGTCACCCAGCAACAAGCTTTAAAGACAAGGAGAGGGGGTCTACAGATCCAGAGGGACAGAGCTCCTATATAACTTCAAAGTTAAAACAAAAATGTTCCCTCTGGAACTCCTTATACACACTTAATCATTTACTCATCTACCATGCCACTAAACATCTGACGTTTTACTACTCCCCCAAAAATCACTCTAGTGTCTATTTAATAGATCAAAACACAAAAAAGTGAAAAAGTATGGTAACACAAATCATAACAAATAATTAGACATTTTACATAGCAACAAAAACAATAATACAAAAAAATGCAAAAATTGTTAAAAGCCATTAAAAACCTGGATTGACCTATACACACCAATTATAAAATAAACCACCTCACTGGACAGGAAAGTATCAGACAGTAGAATTTGTCTTGCAACTGGAAGGGCGAGATTTTGATCGATACCTTATCACTATTGATCTAAACCCCGATCTGGTCGACTGAACCTTTGTTGCCTGTCATTGAAGGAAGAAAGTGCCTCTGCTACCAAGTTAGTACACCCAATAAAGGACCCCGCTCCAAAAGATCACAAACAACTTCTAGCTTTCAAAAGTTTATTGTAAGGATAGGATAAGCTGCAAATACAGGCATCTCAGAATGAGATTCACGAGATACACAGGTCCAACTACATACATGTGCTCTCTGAAAGCCCTCAGACGAGCAACGGAAATTACTAACACAAGTTCTAAGAATAATAAAGCTATCAGCATTGACGCATATCTCTCCTTCATTTAAGTTGGAGGAAAACACACAGGTTAGGCTGTCCCTACCCTGCTCTAGATGGTATCCCTACTTAACCAAATCCCAACCTAACAAAGGTGTCAGCAGTGAATGACCCCCAAGGGAAGTCACTCACTCTAAGTCTCTTGGTGAAAACCTATAGTTCTCCAGTCATGACCCCTCTCTGCCTACCCATCCGCTCTCTAAAGGGTCCTCAGGCATCTGCTCTAACTCCACCCAGGGGTGCTGTCCCTAATACAAAACAGTCAACAACATTTGAGACGCCCCTCGTGAGACGCCCCTCACGTGGTGTCGCTTCTGGCTTTTTCCATGCTGCTTTGTATTGGGCCTCATACGTTGGAGTTGACCTTGCTTCTCAGACTCTTCTCCGGCCCGCTGATACCCCTTAAACATTCCAGAACCCTCCTCCATGTCTGGGCCGTCTACTGAACAGACCTCTATTCATATTATTTATAATCGGATCCTCCCTTCTCTCTTGCAGACAGACATCTGCAGCCAAGAACCCAACTCTCATAGACTTCCAAAAAGGTTCGCAACATTTCTCGGCCCAGACATGTACGTGTAAATCAATGCTAAAACATTTCAAGCCTACAACATTTCTCATAATAATTATAGCATTCAACTTCTTCATTAATTAAAGCATGTTAATACTCTTATTCTATTATTCAGTAAACACATCTATAAATCATGGCCCATTAATGCAATAGCCAAAACATTATTTCAATCTATGTCGTGAAAAGAAACACCTTCCCCTTCCCTTCTAGCTCTGGCCCTGAGGCCTACCACATTCTGCGTTTAACCACATGCCATCTTACATTTTAGCAGCTACACGACATGGATTCAGGAATAATCACATCTAATAAAATCATATAGTGTCACACATTTCTGTATTAGTTACACTTCTACTTAAATCTCTACATTAGCTATACATTCAGAATATAATTGCAGATACTATTAGCACTCATGGCATTTCTCCTCATGATTTGTGCTTACTACAGGTAAGTGTGATGCACTCATACATTTAGGTCAGTTTGCGCTCTCTCAGTTCCCCCCTTTGATGACCTCTCGGGGTCATCACTAACATTTAAACTGCAGTTATTGCTAGCATAACTTGTCTCTGCGCTTCCAGAGCCCTCAGACTCCTGTACTGATTATCTTGTATGGCAGCCAATCTCTGCAGCTGCTCTCTTTGGGCCCTTTCTGACCTTCTTGCTCTGTACCATTTGAATACCCTCACCAATCCCCACAATATGATCCCACAGATCAATATTATGATGATAGGTTTTAGTATATACCACACAAAGCCTTTGCCTAAGGTGGAAATCCACCCTCCAACTTCACTCATTCCGTGGCCCACCTTTTCCCAGACATTTTCTCTACTCAAGTCTTCGATCTCCTTGTGAATATCAGTTATGTTTCTAATAACTTTCTCAAGGGGCTTTGAATTGTCTGGAATGTAAGTACAACATTCCTGGACCTTCAAAGCCTTACAGACTCCGCCCTCTTTTGCTAGTAGGACGTCTAACGCAAGACGGTTCTGAAGAACCATAGCCCTTATCGATTGCATCTCTCCTTCTACCAGCATTAAGGACTGAGCAGTGCTGGCAGACAACCTGTCGACGACTGTTGCCAGTCGTCTAATTTTAACATCATTAAGGATTAGTCCCAAAAGAGGGAACATAGCTCCAAAGACATCTCCAACCATTTCTGCATCTCCTACATCTCTCCTTCCCCTCGATGATGTCTTGCCCTCGATGATCACTAAGTCTTGTGCATGATATATTTTGGGGAAGACAATTGCTAGGTAACATGATCCATACCAGTTGTCAGGTAGTCTCACGTAGGCATTTCTTCCACATACAAAATACACATTTGGAATCACTTGCATTCCCTTCAGGAAATCTTTAGTATAGTACTCTATATTGAAAGCATGTTCACAGCTGACTTCTCCCACGTATACATTTTCGTAATACGTTTTGGCTCGGTGAAGACATAGCTTTCCTTTCTGCGTCTTATCTAAAGCTATTGGACCACTACTACCCTTTCTCTTGTGTGCCTTCTCTTCCTCGGTCCAATCTGTTTTCCATTGTCCTGATTTTTTCAAAATCTTTTGTCTCCTGTAACGATCATCCACCTGCCCTATGAACTTCTTCTCGACTTCTGACACTTTGCATGTCAGGTTATTTCTACGGGCATGTGAAGTATCTAAGGTAATCCAAGGAATGAAGAACTTAGCCAATCTGTCTTCACTCTTCCAGTAGTCCCATTTGTTCATCTGCTTATAATTTGGGACTTCTGGCAACACTGAATCATAGTTGGAGAAATAGTATTCAAAACTATCTCTCTCATAAAATATACTAAGCAATAAGCTACATGTAATGCCATATGTCAGCGGGAGGTGATGATATCTAATGCCTTCATCTACAGACGCCGGCAACTGCATGCAGACGTAACAGTCCTTAACCTCCATGGCATCCACGTATTCATATAAGAGTTTAGCATAAGCATTTGACCTAAAGTCTCCTTGGGACTCATCTACGTGTAACCTGCGGGCTTCTGCAGCTAATAACGCCTTCTCTTGAGTGTTTTCCCTTTTCTCACCAGCAACAGTGGGTGTAAGCGTTTCTACAGATTTCACATCAGTTACCTTCGCCTCTTCCTCATGTCCCTTTACATAAGAAATTGTTACCACTAAAGCTATTAATATTATCACTCCTACTATTAGTGTACCTATTATACATTTAGCTCTGCGGTTCTGGGTGCCGGCTTCCATTTCGTCAGACAATATGGCTCTCTCTTATCTTGGCAAAAAGTTCTTTTCTTCTCGTTCCTTTACAGTCTCTTTTTAATCCTTTTGTCTTTAGAATCCACACAACTGGAAGCTGACAACCTTCTTCGCAAAAGTCCTTTAACAGTTCAATAAAGACAACCCTAGCCCTTCTCCATCAACTCAAGGGAAGTTCCCTAATATTCTCTGCTTCCTGGGCGCTAGGTAATCTTCTTTTTTTGCTCGCTTTATTTACAAAGTCCTTTAAGCATCTACTATCAGGTTTGTACCTGCAGCTTCGATAGCAAAGTTCAGTATTTCCAAACGAAGATTGTGCTCTTCATGGGCTGTTATCGTTGTACCAAAGTCGGGGAATTGCAATTCTGAAAGAAACATATGTTTTAACTTGCTGAGGCGGGGAGGTCTGGGGAGCATGAATGTTAGTGACCCTTCTTGTTCGACTCCGGGTACCAACAGTCGTATTTCCACGGTGACGATGGGCTCAGAACTGGACACCACCACCGCTCGAATCCTCCCTGTCTCCTGCTTCAAAGACATTTGTCGCCAGATATGTCCACTCAGGTGTGGAGTATCTTCTGTTAGGCACACGCACTCTTCTTGACCTTCTTCGGTCCGGTGCTTCAGCGCCCTGAGCACCTTCTTCCGGGTCTGAGTCTTCTGATATCGGCGGAAGGGTTACCTCTGGAGTTGACCTCAGGCTAGAGCTCCTTCTTTGCGGCCAATTAGCTTCTCCACGTGCCCTTCTACTCCTTCTCCTTCTTGTCTGTTCTCGCTCTCTGTCAGACCTGTCAGTGTCTGACTCGTACTCCCAGCTACTTTCTCCTTCTGTAGCGTCGTCTGTTTCGCTGTTGTACTGACCGTCCTCAGCTTGGTCAGACTCGTTCCCTGCTTCCGCTGGCACCTCTTCAGCTTGGCTAGCCCCCTCTCTGGCTTCTCGGTCCTCTGCTGGACGTCTGTCC
Source organism: Lissotriton helveticus (assembly GCF_964261635.1). Lineage (NCBI taxonomy): Eukaryota > Metazoa > Chordata > Amphibia > Caudata > Salamandridae > Lissotriton > Lissotriton helveticus. The sequence continues at coordinate 1,286,511,607 of NC_136057.1, read as the reverse complement.
GAGAGAGGAGCTGTTTCTTCCCGAGGTGCTGGAACCCTTCGCGTATGTGATGCGTGGATCCAATTGGGCAGGCCTCCCACCTTCACAGCCGTATTCGCGATCAGGATGATCTGGAAGGGCCCACGCCAACGAACATCCAAGCAGCTTCTTCTCACATGTTTTTTCACCAGGACCCAGTCCCCAGGATACAGGTCATGGCACGGGCCCTGGCACGATGGAACCTCGGCAGCCTGCACCTGAAGGGACACAGAATGAATGGCGTCAGACAGCCCCTTACAATAGTCCAGGATCATATCATCTGTGATATTTAACAGTGCAGTAGTTGGGACAGATGGCAGCCTCATTGCTCTCCCCATTAACACCTCATGTGGTGACAACCCCGTTCTTCTGTCTGGGGTACTACGAAGGCTCATGAGGACCAATGGCAGGGCGTCAGGCCAACTCAGGGTCGTTGAGGAGCACACTTTTGCAATTCGGGCTTTGATCGTGCCATTGATCTGCTCCACAATTCCTGAGGCTTCTGGTCGGTAACTACAATGCAACTTCTGATCGATATTCAGAGCTGCACAAATCATCTTCACAAGCTCGCTGTTGAAATGCGTTCCCCTATCTGATTCCAAAGAGGCCGGCACCCCGAAGCGCGGAATGAGTTCCCTAAGCAGTAACTTGGCCACTGTGAGGGTGTCGCACCTACGTGTAGGGTATGCCTCAACCCATCTGGAGAATACACAAACAACCACCAGGACATAGCGGAGGCGGTTGCACCTCGGCATTTCAATGAAATCTATCTGCATTCGATTGAATGGACCTCCAGACCTTCCTATGTGACTCAGTGCAACTGGTGTTCTTTTCCCTACGTTCAGCTGCTGACAGGTCACACAACGCTGGCACACTGCTTCTGCTGCTATTCTAAACTTAGGATTGTACCAGGTCTGTCTAAACACTCTCAGCATAGCATCTCTCCCTAAGTGTACGGGACCATGTATGAGTCTGGCCATTGGACTCACCATCTCATTGGGCAACACTGCTCTGCCGTCTGCTGAGACCCAAAAATGGGACTCTCCCATTACACATCCTGCCTTTTCCCATGTTTCTTTTTCAAAATCAGGAGCATTTTCTTGCATGTTTGACAGTTCATCCCAAGTATCAACAGTTTCCAATATCATGGCTAATTCAGTCCTTACATTTATTCCACCCACTTCCACCTCTGTGAAAGAGTACCCTTGTTCTGCGCAATACCGCGCGACTTCGTCGGCATATCTATTGCCTTTCGAGACGAAGTCCTCATTTCTGGTATGTGCGGTGCACTTTACAACTGCGATACCTGCTGGGCATTGCAACGCCTCTAACAACAGGCGCACAAACTCTCCATTGCGAATGGGAGAGCCTGAAGAGGTCATGAACCCTCTTTGAGACCATAACTGCCCGTAATCATGAACCACCCCATAACCATATTGGCTGTCGGTGTATATGGTGACTCGAATTTGATTGCTTGCCAAGCAAGCACGTGTCAAGGCAATAATCTCGGCTACCTGAGCGGAGTGTACTCCTTCCAGGCACCCAGCTTCCACAACTCCAGTAATTGTACAAACAGCATAAGCTGCTCTCAACTGCCCAACTTCGTCTCTTACACATGAGCCATCGACAAAGAAAATTTCATCTGGGTCGGTCAGTGGCTCATCTACGATGTCGGGTCTGGGTTTGGTGCATAGTTCAGTCACATCGAGGCAGTCATGGTCTGTACATTCATCATCATCCTCGATATCATTTGGGAGTGGCATCAAGGTGGCAGGGTTCAAAACAGAGCATCTCTTGAGGGTCACATTCTCTGCAGCAAGAATAACTTGCTCATAGCGCGTGAGCCTGCTGTTGGTCAGATGCTGTGTTTTGGTCCTGGTCATCAACAGTTCAACAGAATGGGGCACGCACACCTCTAACGGGTGCCCCATGACGATATTTTCACATCTCTCAATGCTGACACCCGTTGCAGCAACGGATTTGAGACATCCGGGCAACGCTGCGGCTACTGGGTCTAAAGTAGCCGAGAAATAAGCAACTGGTCTACGGGCATTCCCATGGATTTGGACTAACACAGACAACGCGCAACCTTCTCTCTCACAACAGTAAAGCAAAAATGGTTTATTGTAATCAGGCATTCCCAATGCCGGAGCACGACACAGGTCCTCTCGCAGCTGTAGGAATGCCATCAAACAGTCTTTGTCCCATGGTACCGGATCGCTCACCTCCTTATGCGTCAGTTTTTGCAAGGGCTTTGCTTTCAGTGAAAAGTTCGCGATCCACTGTCGGCAATAACCCACCATCCCTAGGAACATCCTGACCTCTCTCTGTGTCTTAGGCGCATTCATTTTCATGATCGCCTCTATCCTGTCTGGTGAAACCTTTCGCTTGCCTTTCTCTATTCTGTGTCCCAAGTACTGCACTTCTGTCAGGCAGTACTGCAACTTTCCCGGGGACACCTTGTGCCCATTGGCAGCTAGGTGATTTAACAAAGCAATGGAGTCCTCCCTGCAAGCTTCTTCTGTTTCTGACGCCACGAGGAGGTCGTCTATGTACTGGACCAGAACTGACTTCTGGGGCAGCACTAGACTTTCAAGATTTTTCTTCAAAAGCTGGTTAAAGATCGATGGGCTCTCTGTATACCCCTGAGGAATACGACACCATGTTAGGACGCGACCTTCCAGCTTAAATGCGAAAAGAAAATGGCTTTCTTCGTCCAGAGGGATCGAAAAGAAAGCCTGACAAAGATCAATCACAGTGAACCACTCAGCTTGGAATGGAATCTGAAACAGTATCACTGATGGATTCGGTACCACTGGACAACACGAAACGACTATGTTATTAATCTTTCGAAGGTCCTGCACTATCCGAAATTTCCCATTTGGTTTCTGCAGACCCATAATCGGGGAGTTGCATGGACTACCCACGATTTCTTTCAGTATTCCCTGTTTAATCATGGACTCGATCACGGGTTTTATGCCTGCAATCGTTTCTGGAGTCAATTTATATTGGGGTGTTCTTGGGAACTCAGCATGCGGTTTCACTACAATTTTCACTGGGTCCACCCCTTTGACCAATCCTATCTCTTCCCCAGTGAAATCCCACACTTCTGGTGCCACTGTCTCTCTCAAGTCCCAGGGGAGCTCATCTACTGTCAAAGTAGGGTACAGCTCCACGCATATTCTTGAGTTTGCAACTTTGAAGTCTGCGTCATCATCATTGGTCAATACCTCCACTCCCTGAGGTGTACAGTATATAGTACAATTCAATTTACACAACAGGTCTCTCCCTAGCAGACACACAGGACTTGAATCGCAAACCACAAACTGGTGCTCATCGCTGTACTTCCCTATTTTCACCTGTACCGGTTCTGTCAATTGGCTGGTTATTCTCCTGTTTGCGACCCCCACCACTTGTATGGTCTCTCCAGACATGGGCAGGTCTGGAACTGCAGCTGATCTGATCGTGGACCTAGTGGCTCCTGTGTCCACCAGAAATGTCGTGGGGCACCCTGCTACTTCTGCTTCGACATAGGGTCCCCTCTGGTCCACCTCCAAGGCTGCCCCGAGGGTGCAGTCTTCTCTTTCCACTCTCTGTCCGGTTAATGGGTCCACATAATAGCACTCTTCTCCTTCTACAAACAGGGGCATCTGTCTATAGGTCTTACCCATAGTCCCTACTCGAGGAGGTTGCGGGAACTGGGCTCGGGGAGGAGCCCCCCCCCCTTTGAGCACCTTTCCCTGGTATGGCGTCACCCCTCTTGTAGGCGCGCTCTGGACCTCTTCCTCCTCTATCTCTTGCTCTCCTATCTCTACATTGTAGGGACACTCGCGTTTCCAATGCCCCACCTCGTTACACTGGTGGCACCTAGTCGTTTTCTTCAAGGCAGCTATGTCTAATCTGGGTCTAAAGGTGGAACTCTCCTCATTGCCCTTGTTCTGACTGTACTGCTTCTTTCCTCCTGTACCTGTTCCTTGCTGCTGTTGCTGCTGTCCCCCCTTTCCTGCTGCCTGCATCTGTACCACCATCAACTTTTCTTTTAGTTTCTTAGCCTTGGAGTCTATCTCATCACAGCAGTACCTGGCATACCTCAGTATTTCGTCTAGGGGTTTACTTTGCCAACAAATCGAGTGTTGCTGAATCATTAAACTAATATCCGGTCTCAGTCCCAGGACGAACTTGGACACGAATTGCCCTATGTCTTTTGGATCCATTACATCCAGGCCGCTATACTGTTTAAACGCCTTCAGCAATCTCTCGTAATATTCGTGGACGGTCTCTTTGGGTTCCTGTCTGGTTCGGTCTATTCTGACCCAATCTATGTCTTGCATTGGCACTTTCTCTTTCAGCCAAGTCATCACTCTCTCGAATTTTGCCATCACAATCTCGGACGGCCCATTAGTCTTAGCATCTCTCTCCGGCTCCGTTGTGGGCCACTCAGCGCTAACCTTGCATGCTGTCCACAGATCTCCTGGTACTACAATGTCGAACAGCGTGTTCAGATCTATCCATAGGACCTTTGAGATTTTTACAAATCTCTCGACTTGCTTGTACCACTCCACTGGGTTTTCCCGCAATTTGGGGAAGGAGGTGGTAAAAGCAGCTAAATCTCCCCTACTCCAAGGGACATGCACATAGTTCCCATTGGCGACTTCACGCAAAGGGTATGCTTCTATTCCCTGCAGCCTTCCTGGTGTCATACCAAGCGTGCTTCTCCTGACGGTCCCTTTCTTGGACCACCTCTCTTCCCACTTATCTAGTGCCCTCCATGTCCTTATTCCAGTGATCAGTTCCCTTATGTGCGTTTTCAGCCCAATCGTTCTCCTCTCATCTAGGTCTCGATCTGTGTAATGTAGCCTGTGGTTACCCTGTAATGCTTTGGTTCTTGACAGGTCCACCATATATTTGCCTGCTAGTTCGACTAACTTCTCATGGATTGCTCTCGCCTTTCGAGTGATGTCCTTTGCCATATACAGTATTTCATCCTGCTCATACATTTCCATTCTTTCTAAAGGCAGGGTACCATCTATCATGTCATCCAGGTCTGACCTTAAGCTGGCGACATCGAGTCTCTTAGCTTTTATCTCAGCTCGCAATATGTCTTTCGAAGGGGGCTCACTGGTCTCCCTACCATCCCAACTCCGAGCTCTACGTTTGGGCTCGGGAGAGTTAATGAGTGCTCTCCCTTGCTCCCATCTCTCCAGGTCCCATGCTCGGCCATCCGATCTTGGAAGGTGATGGAACACGGGCCTGTTACCCCCACTCTTGCTCTGCCCACTCTCTTCTTCTTCTCTCCTTTCACCGTACGCCTCTCTGTTATTTTCCCTCTGGTCGCTACTCTCCCTTTGCCTAGTATCGCTCAGTATCCGATACGATCCTTCCTGGTTCCCCATATTCCCTGGGCTGCGCTCATTTCCGTCATCACAGGGACTATGGTGCGACCTCTCACAACTCCCATTCTGTTCTCTGGTGCCGGGCACACAGTGTGGACACTTAAAGCTGTTTCTGTACTCTTGCGCTCTCCTCTCCCCTTCACTGAGTATTGGGCACGCCACCCCTCCACTCCCGGGGCCCCCGTTTTCCAGGTCTGTTCTATTCCCACTCCGGGCCCAATGGGTGACTCCCCTACTATCTCTCTCTCTCCAGTCCCACTCCGGGCTGCTCTCCCCAGCCCCGCAGTGAGTCCGAGCTCTGCTGTCCTGACTTTCCCTTTCAGCTTCTGCAGCTATGATGCTCTTGTGAGCCTCCACTGCCTCATCCCACTTCTTCATGTACTCATTTAGCTCTTGAAAGGATTTTCGTCCAGATCCCCTCAGATCCACTGGCCATCTAGGGCCCCCAGGGTCCCCTCCTGGATCCCCTGCTGTGTGCATCGGGGTGCTCCACTCTCTTGGTATCGGCATCTGACTTGGGGAATTAATCGTATCGTTCCTCCTTGCCGTCCCTGCTCTTTCTCTGTCCTTCCGTACCCGTTCTTCCCCTCTTGCTCTTTCTTGGTCATATATCGATATTATAGGACCTATGGTAACAGGTACCTGTAGTGCATCTGGTAATGCGTAGGATGTGGCGCTCTCCGTTTCCGGCGCTCTTTGTACCACAAACCTCCCGACTACCTGTTGCACCTGACTAGGCTGGGACAGCTCTTTCTTTGCCTCAGGATCCCACTCTGAACTGGGAAGCGGTCTATGCTCTCCTGCATTGCCCCCCTTTTCTCCTTCACTATGCTCGACCTCTCCCCCTGCTCTATTATACGGGGGTGGCCTGTCTGTCAATAATCTGTTTATCAGGCTGTCCTCTGTTTCGCTCTCATCATCTTCTTCTAGGGGGCTTTTATTTCCAGGCACCTCTAACACTGGGTACAGTTTATTTACTTCCATATTATGCACTCTCCATCTTTTAGCATCCGCATCCCACCTGGCATCCTGCACTGCCCTTACCGATCGTTTCACCCTTTCTTGTCGTCTGTTCATATTCTTTTCATGCGCTGCCCTAATCCATGCATCAAGAGCTTCAAACTGGGTCGGTCTAGGCAAGGGTCTCATTGAGGTCATGACTGATTTTAATCGATGTAACACCTCTAATCTGAACGTCCCGTACTTCGGGAACGTCAGTTCCTCATTTCCTTCCGTGATCTTACTCCACTCTGATATCCAAAGGATCGTATGCAACCCAACATTCACTGCCATGTAACGAGCCGGCGTACCCTCCGGCGGGGCTTCTTCCCCTTCTTCCGATCCCCGCTTCTCTTTTTTAAACACCGCTCTCAGCCATTTAAAACACTTCATAATTATGCGCACAATATCCAGCCTCGCTACTCTGTTTACTTCCTGATGACAATCCACCAATCCTGTCGCGGCTTTGCTAACTTGGCCTATCGCAGCGCGGTCTTTCTCCGGTCGGCCAATCACAGAGCGACACTTTCTGACGTCTTTGCTAGCTGGCCTATCACAGCGCGGTCTTTCTCCTGTCGGCCAATCACGTCGCGACACTTCCTGACGTCACTTTTCTCCGCTTCGCAGCAGCACCCCTCCTTTCTCAACTCGTCTCCCGGTCATGCATGCGTCCCATTCATACACCGAAAAATGACTACTTCCGACCAAGCGGTCACTTCCCTCGACTGTACGTCCACAGTCTATATGTAATTGTCAACACAACTGACGAAATGTCTATCGTCTCTCTGATAGGTTGCTTACACACACAGTAACCTCCGACCAGCGTCCGTTACTCACGCACTCACTCTTACGTTCCCCCTATCTCGGTCTTTCGGGTGATCAATGGTACCTCATGACCCCCTTCACACTATTTGACAATTACTCTGGGTGTCCGATACACCCGAACCACTTAAGCTCTCCTTGAACTTAAGATTTCCACCGGTTGCGCGCGCTCACAACCTGTTCCACAGTCACTCTACAGACATTCCAACTCCGCCAGACATTACAACATAGATACAATACAAAAACACCGCAATCTAACACGCATGACCCTTTATACTCACTCTCGACCGATACTGCTGCTTTTTCTGTCTCACGTCATCCGGATCTTCTTCAGCGGGCGGTTCTTCCGATCATCGATTTCTAGGGGCCTTGGGGTAAGCTAACCTGGCCTAGGTCACCGTCCTCAAGAAGGCAACCATCCTCTATAGCTACCAACTGGAAGGGCGAGATTTTGATCGATACCTTATCACTATTGATCTAAACCCCGATCTGGTCGACTGAACCTTTGTTGCCTGTCATTGAAGGAAGAAAGTGCCTCTGCTACCAAGTTAGTACACCCAATAAAGGACCCCGCTCCAAAAGATCACAAACAACTTCTAGCTTTCAAAAGTTTATTGTAAGGATAGGATAAGCTGCAAATACAGGCATCTCAGAATGAGATTCACGAGATACACAGGTCCAACTACATACATGTGCTCTCTGAAAGCCCTCAGACGAGCAACGGAAATTACTAACACAAGTTCTAAGAATAATAAAGCTATCAGCATTGACGCATATCTCTCCTTCATTTAAGTTGGAGGAAAACACACAGGTTAGGCTGTCCCTACCCTGCTCTAGATGGTATCCCTACTTAACCAAATCCCAACCTAACAAAGGTGTCAGCAGTGAATGACCCCCAAGGGAAGTCACTCACTCTAAGTCTCTTGGTGAAAACCTATAGTTCTCCAGTCATGACCCCTCTCTGCCTACCCATCCGCTCTCTAAAGGGTCCTCAGGCATCTGCTCTAACTCCACCCAGGGGTGCTGTCCCTAATACAAAACAGTCAACAACATTTGAGACGCCCCTCGTGAGACGCCCCTCACGTGGTGTCGCTTCTGGCTTTTTCCATGCTGCTTTGTATTGGGCCTCATACGTTGGAGTTGACCTTGCTTCTCAGACTCTTCTCCGGCCCGCTGATACCCCTTAAACATTCCAGAACCCTCCTCCATGTCTGGGCCGTCTACTGAACAGACCTCTATTCATATTATTTATAATCGGATCCTCCCTTCTCTCTTGCAGACAGACATCTGCAGCCAAGAACCCAACTCTCATAGACTTCCAAAAAGGTTCGCAACATTTCTCGGCCCAGACATGTACGTGTAAATCAATGCTAAAACATTTCAAGCCTACAACATTTCTCATAATAATTATAGCATTCAACTTCTTCATTAATTAAAGCATGTTAATACTCTTATTCTATTATTCAGTAAACACATCTATAAATCATGGCCCATTAATGCAATAGCCAAAACATTATTTCAATCTATGTCGTGAAAAGAAACACCTTCCCCTTCCCTTCTAGCTCTGGCCCTGAGGCCTACCACATTCTGCGTTTAACCACATGCCATCTTACATTTTAGCAGCTACACGACATGGATTCAGGAATAATCACATCTAATAAAATCATATAGTGTCACACATTTCTGTATTAGTTACACTTCTACTTAAATCTCTACATTAGCTATACATTCAGAATATAATTGCAGATACTATTAGCACTCATGGCATTTCTCCTCATGATTTGTGCTTACTACAGGTAAGTGTGATGCACTCATACATTTAGGTCAGTTTGCGCTCTCTCACAACTGTTAATTTGAAAACTAGTGCAGACAACAACCTGCAGGGGAAAGGTTTCCCTGTCTTTTTTGTAGTTGTTGACTCTTCAAAATTAACCTAAATCTGCTGTGTCGGCGCATTTTGATGGAGTTGTATGAATATGACCACCTTCCTCAGGACTAAACTATTATCTTCCCTTATCTAAGTTATACGTTGATAAACATGGAAAAAATAAAATAAACATACAATCAGATATCTCCTTGCATGTTTATTTTATCTTTTCCATGTAAGGTGATTTTAATTATATCATATGAATGCAATAAATGTGTTTTTAGTAAATTGTTGTAAAAAAAGACCCTGACTCCATCACTAATTCTTGAATGATTCTGCAGGGAGAGGCAATAATAATTGACCACCAATGCAGATTCTGTATGTAGGTTTCCTGAAAATAAATTGCAGTTGGGGCTCTTGTGAACACCAGCTCATGTTCTTGTGTACGTCAGCTCATGTTTTTGTGTATGCTAGCTCGTGTTTTTGTGTACACCAGCTCATGTTCTTGTGTACCCCAGTTCAATTTTGTTTGTGTATGCCAGCTTGTGTTCTTGTGTACAAAAGCTTAGGTTTATCCTCTATGTTTTGGGGATCTTTAATTGCCTATTGTGAGGGACAATTCTGGCTTTATTGCATAGGGACAACTTTACACATTACTGGGTACTCATAAGACGATAATGAAAAATAAATAAAAACATTTTGTCAAATTGAGCACCTTACTGTGAAAATCCAGAGTAGCATGACCAGAAAATTAGCTGATATGAAATATAGGAATACCTACCAAGAACTTTACCAATCCATTGCATAATGTGTTCCAGGATGACTCGAGCAGGGTATTAATCTTTTTTTTTTTACTATGCAGAATCAACGAATTTGCCAAAGTACACATTTTTATATTTTTTATTTAAAGTGATGATCACATGTTTATTTATTTTTTATAAGCAAATATTGAAAATTCTATTTGTTGGGGACTTTGCTGTATGCAGCATCTCTAGCAGAGTTAGGATCTGTTAACGTTATTATTATATTTATTCATATTTGTGAAGTGCATGGCTACCCCAGGGGACTTCCCAGCAGTAAAGCATGAACAGAAGAGACCAAAAGGTAGTAATTGATAAAGCTACGTCTTCAGGAGTTTTTTTTTACTATTCAAAAGAATTGCCAAGCCGAAGCATGGAAGGCAGTGAATTCCATAATTTTGGACCAAGGTAAGCAAAGGAGTGACCGCCTTGCCTCAGCTTATGAATGCGACAGTGGAATAGTTCAAACTGCTGGATCATAGAGGCTTTGCACATGTAGCACTGTGCCTTATACAGGATGCGTTTACCAATTGGAGGTCAGTGTAGGTCTGGAAGAAGGTTACAAACTGAGGAGTGTTGAAGTAGATGGTAAAGCAGCCAGGCCGTGGCATTCAGAATAACTTGTATGCTCCTGCGTAAGGTTTTTGTCGCACCCAAATAAAGAATATCATTATAGTAAAGTTTTGAAATAATCAGGCCATGTACCACCGTCCTTTGGCCTGATACAGGAAGATATCAAATTATTTTCCTCAAACATCTAAGGATACTGAAACAAGTAGCAGCCATCTTGGTGATTTGCTGGTCATGCTAAGCTTGTCATCGATAATGTCCGATAATTACTGAGATGTCGAGTTTGGTGTGGTAACCACCAACATCTGCATGTTATTCCCCAAAAACTCAGAATTATTGAATATGATGAATTCCGAATACCTCTGCCTCAGATTTGTTTAGGATGTGGTAATTATCAGATCCGACAGAGCCCTAAGTGTGATATATATATGAGAATGAAAAAAAGGGATTTTTTTAGCTGCTCCCTCACATTTGAATCTTTAGAGTACTTTAATACTAACATACCTGACATTTTATTGTTCCTTTGAAATTGTTTCATGGGCACCTGTGCATGATAAACCTGACCACACACAGGGCTTCACTTATTTTTGCAAGTGTGGCTGCATTATAATGAGGGCGATGGACACACAAAGTGAATCAAGTCAGTATTTGGCCGAAGACCCACAGGCCTCTACTTCAGCTGATATCAAAAGGGAATACATATAAGGAACAATTCTAAGGGTGTTGTAGAGGGCAGGCGTATCTTATATACTAGGGAACAACTTGTCCATCTCCTATTGAACCTGCCAGAAGGCTAAACAGCAGCTTCTAGTAACAAGCAGGAAAAAAGAGGTACCTCAGCCTTTTGGCCTCACCTGCACATAAATGCAAAGGTTCTCAATTCACGATATTTACATATTTTTTAAATAAAATTGTTTAATAGGTACTTGAGGTTCGTTTGCATTTCTAAGAAGAAGTGATTGATCATTTTAAAGTACATATGCTGTTCACTCTTTCAAATTAGGAAAGGATCACTGTGCTGTTTACACGGTCATTGATTTAAAGATTCTTGAAATTGTGCTGTAAGAATTCTACATGAATGTATTCATGATTGTATGGAAAAGCACAGGGTGCTGCATCCTGCTCAGCCTGGGTTTAGGTACTATCAGAGAAAGGTAAGAGGAATCCTTAATATCTGGTACAATGCTCTGGAAAGAGCAGGGAAGGGAGTCTTCCTCCTTTAATTCCCGGTGTTTCATTTGTTAACAAATGAGTGTCGGTGGCCAAAGCTCTGCTCATGATCCCGCAGCCGATGAAATTAAATGTTGGTGCACTGAATACCAGACATCTGAGTTTTCTTCAATCCACCTCATGCCTCTTTAATCCACTACCAGACAATCCTTATCCCTTTGCCTCAGTCTTGCAGGTTCCTGGATTCTCCCTTTATGACGATATTTCCACTTTCTCCTTCCACGCTGTTTGTTTTTCTCTCTCTTGCTGTCAGTAAATGTCTGATACAGAAACATTAGTACTGTTCCTCAAGAATGAGTGCTGATGGCCCCCCAGGCAACCACCAGCTCAAATTAAGCACTGCTATTTTCTTGCTGCTTGAAATGGACCATAAGAATTTACTTGGGTGCTTTCATGAAATGATCACTTTTCTTTGTACTTTATTTTGCTTGCCTATGTTCTTTTATCACATAATGCCAATTGGAGGAGATTGAGCATTTTCCTTTCTGAAGCATGAGTGTCTTCACATGATATCCTTGGGAGTTAATCGCTATGAATTTTCAAGTTAAACTTTATTTCAATGGTCTGACTGCAGTGTTTTCAATTCAATTCAATAGACTTTATTCGATATATCGAGATAAACCAAATAAGTACAGGATAATAAAAAAGATTACAGTACAAACCATGCAATTAAATATATCCAAAGAAATGGTATGGTTAAAATGTATACATTTACATTTAAAATCCGAGTTGATGTGAAAAAAATCCGAAAACCTCAGTTAGTAGCCTGCTACGCATTTCAATCTACCCACATTTCCCTGAGAATTGCCAATTGTAATTTACAACAAAGTTTAATGTGTACAGCAATAAATTGACAAATATATGATTAGTTAAAAACCACATAATATGCTTTGAACACTTCAGTTCCTAAGCACCGGCACGCTAGGTTATTAAAATACAAATTATTTTTTAAAGATACTAGCACGTAGATTAGTCGCAGCCAAACCTGAGCCTGATTGCAGACCTCAAGAAACTAAGTACATATAACACAAAATTGCTGGTAAGCATTTGTAAGAAAATAAACGCTGGTCTGACTAGTTTAAAGTTGCACTTCTTTAGAATGGGAATGCGATAAGATTTTCTGGAAACCTCATAAAAACTGCAGAACATTAAAAAATGCATCATATTCTGTGGAGACTTTCCGTCGCAGATACAAGGAGGGAGACTCTGGCCCCTATGTGCCCCACCCGGACTGTAGTGAACAGAGACCATTATCTAAACCTACCTTCATACCATGCAAGTGTATATGATACCATATAACTAATTTCAAGCCCCTAGATTATGGAGTCCATAAAATGCATTCAATCTTGGGTAACAGAGAACATCTTGAAATTAAATTAAATAAAATTAAAGCAATCCTTGTTGTTGGGAGGTAGGACGCTGATATGTGCATTCTGTTGACGGCATCACACCAGCTTCTGTTTGAAATCAAAATCACCCAGAGTCAAAAAGCCAACAACATTACCCTCTTTCAGCCATAGGTGTGTGGAAAGAGATCAAGACATTGGTGAGGGACTGTAACTTCCGACGAGATGATCACTGGAGAATATTATTGTCTATGTAGTCTTTCAACAAAATAATTTGTGGATTCCATAGATTGGAGCACACTGGCTGCTATAATTCTGCATTACTCTTGGTTCATCTCTGTGCATCAGGTCATCAAGAATATATACATATTTTATACACTGTTTTGTGCTATTTATTCACAACTTGGCATTTAACTGAAACATTCAATTTATTCAGTGACTATGTTGATGAGTCGCGTCATTAAAAAATGTGGACATTACTACCCTTCTGACGGTTCAATGCCTCTTATGTATGTTAAAACTGAGCATGTTTGTTAGGAGCTCATCGGCTTGTTACCTGGGTCCCCAGGCATGGACCTCTGCTTTACCGGTTCTATGATACACATTTCCCTCATCGGAATTGGGGCTTATCGGAAGTCATTACGGCTGCATTTTTAGGAAGAATGTCTGAACGATTGATTTCAGGAGGTCTGAAAATCCCATTTACAGTCAAAAACTCTCGTTTCTTAGGCAGATGGGGATAATAAGTACCAGAGTATTTCCAGGCACAAATTGTCTTACACAGAACATGTGAAAATATGCCCAGAAAACGCTCCGGAGTTCAGGGACATCATGGTGAAAACAGTGAAGTAAAATCTCTTTCCCCATGGACTATTCACTAGTTCAGATGTGTAAATCTGAAATCAATTTGTTACGACAAAGCAATACTTCCTGCTATTGGTAATTAATACAAAAGACACACAATTGATGGACGGAATGCAGAACAAATCAAAACATTCACCCCCAGTCAAGAGATCTGTGTTAAATCCATCATTTGTTTGCTCACCATGACACCCCAGTTTAGACCTGGCCATATCCAAATCAGTCTTGGCCCTGTGCCTCATGGGAACAGTCCAGCCCGAACTGCCAAGCCATGTCCTCCCTGGACCGAAAACAAGTATCCTAGGACCGGTTTCGGGGTTTCACCCGTCTTCAGCCAGGATAGCTTGATTCCAGTGGCACAGTGAGCCCAGGTCCAACGTCTGGGCATACCTGGCGCACTTAGGGCGCGAAAGCAAAATACACACAATTGATGGACGGAATGCAGAACACATCAAAACATTCACCCCCAGTCAAGAGATCTGGGTTAAATCCATCATTCTTTTGCTCAACATGACACCCCAGTTCAGACCTGGCCATATGCAAATCAGTCTTGACCCTGTGCCTCATGGGAACAGTCCAGCTTGAACTGCCAAGCCAGGTCCTATCTGGACCGGAAACAAGCATCCTAGGACCAGGGTTAATACACCATGAGATGTCATTGTGACACCAAGACTCGTCCCCTTAGTAGTGATTTTATTTACAACCATTGTGTCACACTTTGTGTTGGTAGATCCTGCACTGATAGATGACAAACAGGGTTAGCCACCAGCATGGTAAACGTTCTTGCTCTTTATCCCAAGGAGTTCATTCTCTTTTGTCCTTTCTCTAGGTAACTCCTTAACTTTCCTTAAACCAGAGACCTGTGAAGTGTAGTGACCTATAACCTTACTAAACAGTGAATGACTTTTGTACAAATTCTGTTGGAGAGGCTGTCCAGCATTAGCAACTGGTAGGGATCAGGGGCAGCGGGGTGAGGGGGGAGGAGGGATAAGGGGATATGAAAAGATTATGTGTCCCTTCCTGCACATAAACAATCATAAAAAAATGACAATTCGCAACTTCTGTGTGTGCTGCACAATCTAGCACACATAGGAGTTGCAAATGGCCATTCTGGATTGTTTATGTGTATCAAGTGACACCTTAGTACACATAAACAATCATTCCCTCAATGCAGGCACCCTTGCACTATGGTGCAAGGCTGCCTGCATTGCCGCTAGGCAGCTAATTTTAGCACCAGTGCAGGGAGAAAAGCAGGGAAGTGCTGTATTATTATAAATACGGCCCATCCCTGCATTTCTAAAGTGATGGAGCACGGCGTTAGCAATTTTGGAGCTAACCTGCGCTCTGCAACTTACTTGTAAATATGCCCTAAAGTATTACTAAGTAAACATCAATATAAGAAAAAACATACTTTTCCTGTAATGGATTGCTAGTAATGGCTGCTGATGCGGGTGTTGTCTCCTATCACTGCAATGGAATTCAAGAAATATTAGAAACCTGCCTTGGTCATCTTCAGGGGTATCTGGTCTGGTATCCTTCTTACAAGTTCTTCCGAGGACAACGCCCTGTTCTTTGTTCTCTGTACCGGGGAGCAGAAAAGGAAGAAAATATGATCAATATCTTTATTTTTATAGTGCTTGCTCTCAGTCTTGTAGCCTCGTAGCACTGTAACCATGGGTGCTGCTGGCCACCCGTATTTAAAGGTGTTTAATGGCTCAGCCTCATCAGGATGAACTGCATGTATCGTTATTAAGGTATGCAGAATTTGTATTTACCTAATTATGTTAAGTTTCGCAAAACTTAGCTGAAAAGCAAAGTGGTATTTAATGCTACATTTCGGCATGAAATGCATTTTCCGGTCCTTTGTGGCCAGAAAGACTCATTTTGTGCTTAAACAAACAGAGGAAAAAAAAGTGCTGCAAGCAGCCGCTTACATTCTGGTGGTGTACGATGTTTCTGTACACCCTCACTGATTTTTTGGGTGAAAACAATGCCCAACTGGGCAACACAAACATAACACAAAAATATACTAAATCAATTAGTAATTAGTGGTTAAAATGGTATGAAAGAAGTGTAGGTACTCATTACCCAAGAGTCAGTGTATTCCAGTGGCGGCTGGTGAGGTGTGTGAGTGGTGGCGCTGAGCCTGATGGTGGGGGCACAGCATTTATTTTGGAGGTTAGTTGCTATTTCCTATTGCAAATATTATTTAAAAAAGGGGATAAACAAATGCCTTTATCAGCCCAATTTTTTAAAAATAAAAAGAACATAGGCCTGGCTTGACCTTCTTTAGTGAAGTGTACAACAGTCAAGAAGTTTTGGGGTTGGTATATCCCTCACAACATGTTTGTAAAATTAGCTCAGGTCAGCAGGTCTTGGGTCTGTTGTAGGCTCAGTGGGAGGGTGTTCCATGTCTTGGCGGCAAGGTGGGAGAAGGATCTCCCGCCGATGGTTGTTCTTTGGATGCGCGGGACTGTGGCGAGTGAGAGGTCGACGGAGCGTAGTTGGCGGTTGGGGATGTAGAAGGAGAGCCGTCTGTTGAGGTAGGCTGGGCCGGTCTTGTGGAGTGCTTTGTGTGCATGGATGAGGAGCATGAAGGATATCCTCTTGTTGACGGGGAGCCAGTACAGATTTCACAAGTGGGGGGTGATGTAGCCGTGTCGTGGTACGTCGAGGATCAGTCGTGCAGAGGCGTTTTGGATGCGTTGTAGTCGTTTGATGAGCTTTGTCGGGGCATTTCTGTAGTCGAGTCTGCTGCTGATGAGGGCCTGGGTGACTTTTTTCTTGTATCTGTCGGGATCCATCTGTAGATCTTACAGAGCATGCAGAGGGTGTTGAAGCAGGAGGAGGAGACGGCGTTGACTTGCTTGGACATTGAGAGCGTTAGGTCGAGGATGATTCACACTTTGCGTGCATGGTCGGTGGGTGTCGGGGCTGTCCCCACTGCCATCGGCCACCAGGAGTCGTCCCAGGCTGAAGGGTTGGACCCGAGGATGAGGACCTCCGTCTTGTCCGAGTTCAGCTTCAGACGGCTGATCTTCATCCAGTCGGCGACGACCTTCATTCCTTTGTGGAGGTTGGCTTTGGCGGTGATGGGGTCCTTGGTGAGGGAGAGGATTAGTTGAGTGTCGTCGGCATAGGAGATTATGTTGAGGTTGTGCTGTTGGACGACGTGTGTGAGCGGGGCCATGTCAATGTTGAACAGTGTCGGGCTGAGGGAGGATCCCTGGGGTACGCCGTAGATGATCTCGGAGGCTTTGGAATGGAATGGGGGAGGCGGACTCTCTGGGTTCTGCTGGAGAGGAAGGAGGTGGTCCATTCCAGAGTCTTGTCTTGGCTCCCTGGAGTGTGGTGGCAGACGCTGTTGAACGCGGCGGAGAGGTCTAGGAGTGCTGCAGTCTCACTGTTGTCCAGCAGGGTCCTGATGTCGTCGGTGGCGATGAAGAGGGCAGTCTCGGTGCTGTGGTTGCTGCAGAACCCTGACTGGGAAGGGTCCAGGATTCAGTTTTCTTCGAGGGATCGGGTTAGCTGTCCTTTGGCCAGGAAGGGGAGCAGAGAGATGGGCCGGAAGGTCTTGAGGTCTCTTGGGTCTGCCTTAGGTTTTTTTGAGTAGGCTGTTGATCTCGTCGTGTTGTCAGCTCTCTGGGAAGGTCACGGTCTCGAGAGAGGGATTGATGACGTTGTGCGGGTGGGGTGCGATGGAGCTGCTTGCTTTGTTGAAGACGTGGTGCTGGAATGGGTCTGACGGAGACCCATTCCCACACCAGTCTGACATTCCTTCCCCTTACTGACAGAATATCTCCCAAAAATCGCTTCAAACTCAAGTGCATGCATCAGAATTGTATTGGTAGGGATCAAATAAATTGATTGTTGAGCTCACTCTTTAGAATAAAACAGATAGCTTCATGCAAGCTATATGGTTTATGCGGTGCTACCAATTATATAGCGCTTGTTTCTGACCATATTAAGAGCTATCTATATGTGTTGTGAGGAGCCTTTGCCGACATAGCAGGAGTGAGGAGGGGAGGCTACAAGGTGGTGAGTAGACAGGTGTTACAAGTAAGGGCAATCAGCAGGAAAAGGATGTAAACACATTTTCTGTGCCCCAGTAAAAACTAACAGACTTGCAGAAAAAGCAAATGCACATGGATACACTAGTCTTTAGTGCAGCAACTGCAGTAAAATGAGACCCAGTATATCAAAAACCCATTGCACCACAATTCTGGCTGTGCTTTACTACCCAACTGGAGTCCAGGAGTCCCATTTCATTTGCTTCCTCAGAGCAAAGTTTCATTATACTTGTATTGTCGGATCACAGTATTTTTCCATGTTACTCGCATGGTGACTCAAAGCCATGCCTCTCTAATGCTGGTGCCACGTGCTCTCGTGTGCACAAGGCCTGTGGTCAAACCACAGCAGTTTTGTTTTTGCTGCCCGCTGATGAGTTCTCCATTACTTAAATATTATTACTCTGTGTCATTTTAATTGTGGGTACTTTGGTAGCATCTAACCCAGACAGCAGCGACCCCAGCTCTGTATTTACTCCTCTTGCACCATCATTGCTGTCTTTTGCAACCATCACTCCAGTTGGAAGGAGCGTTGGTGCATTAAACAAACTTCTGTGGAAAAACTAATTCCACTTCTGATCCCCGTTTTTAAAATCACAACCCACACCTCCAACCGACGGGGCAGAGAAGGCCCTGCCCTGTAGCCGAGTGTGTGCCAGGCCAGCCCTGATTGAGTTGGTGAGGTCTCCCACAGAGGCACTGGCAGGTAAACCGGGCACCCACACAGAATCATATTTGTCAGGTCTGTCTGCACTGAAACCCAGTCTTTTCTTCCACACAATATTCAAGACTCGGGATAACAATGAACTACCCTGGCCTAAAAATCACAATACATCCATTTAAACGACATATATACCAAGCCTGGCATGTGCAAACAGAGTGGCGGAAGGGCATCAGGGCCAGACTGGGAACCAAAACCGGCCCTGGCAAAGTGCTCAGCCAGCCCCCTGGGGGTGCGACCGAGCTCTTTGTCAGGGCCGGTTTTCGGCCGATTTTGTTACAGGGCCGATTTTGCAGATATGCCGGCCCCCACCCTTGCGGCGCAATGGGGGATTGCCCGGTGCCCGCAACGGCCAGTCCGGGCCTGAAGGGCATCAGCCTTTTTGGCATTTAGTATCAAGTAAGTTAGCAGGAAGGAACCAAGCAGACTTCTTGTAACAGCCACGTGGTTACCTGTGTGTGTATAGAATTCTCAACCTGTAACCAAAGTAACCATGGCAAGGGTTATACACGGATGCATGTCAGGGAGGGAGGCAAACAGTGAAAAATGATTTCATTTAAATGTATTGACGGGCCCCTGAACAAAGTGGCGCCGCGCGTCACGCTGCACCTTTCTATACAGTCCCATACTTTCATAGTACTGTGACAATATGCCCCCTACCCTTCAGGTCTGCGGACAACCTCCCCTTCCATGTACAGGTCTTTCCAAGATGTATCCTGGCATCAGTCGATGTGACAAGACCGTAACTGGACAAACTACAAGTTAACAAATGGGCCTTGGCCCGGCAGCTATCAATTAATTTTTATCCTTACTTGGCAGGTGAACTCCCGCGTTCACATACACGCACTGCACACGGCGTCGAAGAGTCCAGACAGCAAACAGCAACCATTAAGTCAAGCTGCTGGCACTGCAGTAAATCACGTGTCTCACCGGCTCACCAGACAAACAAACAGTGTTAAAAAAAAAATGCAGTCCAATCGGCTCCAGGATTAACGGACACTCTCTGGAAGCCTCAAACACTACAAATCGAGTCTGCGCAGATGCAATCACCTTCCCCACTTGTCACAGGGTAGGGTCGCGCAGGGGTGTGGTGACATTGCTCTCCACTCCCTGATTGACATGGAGGGTTAGTGAGGCCGGGCTTGTTTTTAAAACGCCTGGGGCTAACTTTGCCTTCACGCCATCAGGGGGTGGCGACTGGGCCTTGATGCTAAGTCATGTGCCGAGCTGATGACCTCACAGGCTTCAGGGCTGTGAGATTGTCAGCCCGGCAAAAACTTGGCCTGCCCAGGGGACCAAGTAGTTAAAGCAGGGAGAGTCACGTGTCTGCATGGCTATCGGGCACAGCAACAACGCCGGTGTAGCTGAGTGGGGAAGACAGTGCCCTGTGTTCTAAAAATTTACAAAAAGTTATTTTTAAAATTAAAACAATAGTTGAGCATTGCTATATTATTGCTTTGTTTTGACTATGAATGTAAAGGGGGCGGAGCCCCGACTCCCTTGTACAGAAACTGCCGCTGGTGAGTTCTACTGAGAAGAGTCCTCCGTTCTCCTGAAACATGTCAATGGGTGCAGGGGGAACTCTACGGGTGCAGAACCCACTCTGGCCCAGTGAAGTGCAGAACCCTCTCTGGTCCAGTGGACTACAGTGAGAAAGGTTGCACCTGAGATGTTCCCATGTGAAAAGCAGTGTGTGTGGATGTTGAACATGTTGTATTAGGAGCCCTCTTTGTTACTGATGCTGGGAGTACCGTGAATCTGGGTGAGCCCGGGGCAGAAGTAAGGACACAGGGGTGGATTCTGAGCTGGGTTAATGATGGACACTCGGTACTGACTGCCGGTGGAGAGCTGTCAGGAGAGAGAATCTGTGCTCAGTAGCCCCCTGTACAGTAACACTCAGAGTACATGGCAAGACCAGCCCATGGCTTCTGGTTGAGTGTGATGCTTCCCCCCTCCCATGCCTCTCCACTAGCGGTGGGCAAGCCAAGTACTGGCTTGGCCCAGATTCTGGCTCAGCTCTGGTGCACAGGGGAATGGCAAGCCGAAATGGAGCCAGGCACAACGCCCCAGGTACTGCCAATTCTCAGGAGAAAGGCTGCCAGATGGCTCTGTGATCAGGCCCTCAGTGTCCCAGTTCTGGACATTCACAACAGTCCAGTGAATTCTGGGAGCTGTAGTCCAGGTTCATCTCACTGCAACCATTTGGACTGAGGCTCAAGGTCCTACTGATTTGCAGATGGAAAAACGCATATGAGATACTTATTTTGTTTGATTAAGTATACGTTTTATAAAAACACTTCTCATCTAGGTCACTATAGAGGGCTTGATCAAACAAGCATTTACAATGCAATAGGTCTCTCGTATTTTCGAAACTTTGACCTATTAGTATTGTAAATGACAATGCCTTTTATTATTGCAGGTTTTTTAAGCACATAAATAAAAGGCATTGTCATTTAGAATGCCAATAGCTTAAAATCCCGCAAATGCGAGACCTATTGCATTGCAAATACTTGATATTTTTTTTGAGAGAGATGAAGTTGAAGATTGTTTAATTGGCAGTTTTCTTGGCATAGGATCAGTTCTTCTGTGAAAATTAAAATAACTCAATTTTCAACGAGCTTGACTGGCAAATTGTTGCCTCTGCCGAAAAATGGTGTTTGTTGCTTACTACCCATCTCCATTGACTAGCTGCCTTCCTAGCTTGAGATTCTCTTATTTGGGATGGTGTGTACAGGTACAGGTCAAGTGGGGGGCTTATGTTTTGAAACTGCTTACCACCCCTCTTGGAGAGTAGCAAGATGGAGTCACTTTTGGTCTTCTGTCCTTAGTCAAAACAAGTTCAATGAGTGCACATCCTTTTGCAAGTATTTTCACCTTTAACGACAATGAAAAGACTACAAAGGATTCAGAACTCGGCTGCCAGACTGCTCTTGCACATCAAACCGCAAGACCACATCTCACCTACCTTGAAAGCCCTGCATTGGTTACCGGTTGCCAGAAGATCCACGTTCAAGCTACTTTGTATCACCCACAAATCAATACATGGAATGGGACCGCTCTTCCTCAGGAATAAAATCACCACAAACATTCAACAAAGGATCCTACGCTCTAAAGGGGCATCTCGCCTCAAAATCCCAAGATACAAGAAAAAAACCATGGGTGGCACATCCTTTTCTGTTCAAGCAGCCAAACTATGGAACTCTTTACCACCCAACATAAGATCCATCGACAACCACCTTATCTTCAGAAAACTACTCAAGAATTGGCTCTTCCTCACATAAGCACAATACACAAACAGAAATTTACAGCATATTCCTCTGTAAATAAGCATTTATTTTCACTATAGATTGTGTATTGCTTTGTATAAACATGTAGAATAATAATGTTGTTGAAAATAAATAAATACATGGGAAAAAAAACAATAAATCATCTTTGGTCTACATGTGCTTACTTCCGTTGTGCATCTATGTACCTTCCATGGACTTGGATCTGTGTGTCTGTTACTTTTCTACTGATAAAGCATATCCAATGCACTACCCTATTTCTCATCCTGTACCTCTATCAATATATTTAATCCATATATACTTGCCTCCTTTATGCATCTATATACTTTCAATGTTCTTATGGATCTGCATATTTATCACATTCTTCTAATTTAGCATTTCGAATGCACTACCCTATTTCTCAGCCTATACTTCTCTCAATATAACCTCTAGCCCAACCTTCTGACTCATCTCAAACTTCTTTCAACTACTCTTTCCATTGCACTACCCTATCTCTCACCCTATACATCTATCAATATATCCTCTACATCCACTCTCTCATTTATCCCAAACCCCATACCACTACTATGACCCCCAAAATAACCCTTTCTAGACTCTCTCCTACTCTAACCCTCCTTTCATCATCTGACACTTCTTTTACTATACCGATCCCCCAAAACAAACCTTTCTAAACACTTCCCTCTGACTCTTCCCCTCAAAACCCCCTTTTTACTCCTCATCCAAGAGCCTCCTCCTACTATGACCTAAAAGAAAATCTCACTCTTCTGTCCCTCCACTATCCTTTTCAATCAAAATAACAGACTAACATTTTCACTTTTCAAATTCCATATTTCACTATACTAATTCACCACTAATCCTTTGTGGGTTCCAGAGTAGCGTGCTACTCGCCAATAAAGCGTTTCAACACCCCATCTGGGTTACCAGCACTATATAAATTCAAACCTTTTTCCCTTTTCTACCCCTCCCCAACCCTTCTCAATCCAAATCACTGACAAACATATCCACCGCTCAAATTACTTTCATGTTTTGCCATACTAATTTAACAGTAATCCTTATGGGTTACAGAGTTGTGTGCTACTCACCAATAAAGTGCTTCAAACCCCCATCAAGGGGTAGCAAGCGCAATATAAATACAAACCTCTTTCCCTCTTCTATCCCACAACCTACCCTTCTCTATCCAAATAACTGAATAACATATCCACCACTCAAATTACTTCATACTTAACTATACTAGTTCCGGAGTAGCATCCTACTTGCCCGAAAAGCGCTTCAACACCCATCAGGGGTAATTGGTGCTACACGAATGCAAACCTTTCTTCCCTTTCATCCCTCCGCTATCCTTCTCACTCCAAATACTTGACTAATATCCACCGCTCAAATTACTTTCATATTTCACCATACTAATTCAGCACTAATCCTTTATGGGTTTCCGGAGTAGTGTGCGTCATCATTCTTCAGGGGTAACAAGCGCTATATAAATACAAACCTTTTTTTCCTCTTCTATCGTCCTGCTATCCTTCTGAATCCAAATAACTGACTAACCTATCCACCACTTAAAATGTACTTGCTGTTTTACTATAGTAATTCAACACTAATCCTCTATGGGTCACGGAGTAGGTTGCTACTCACCGAAAAAGCGCTTCCACGCCTCGTCAGGGATAGTAAGCGCTATATAAATGCAATTACAATACATCAATAAATTACAATACAATATTTTGGTGTTATTGCATTCTTAAATATACTTACAACAAAAAACTATATTTGTGATACTCTGTGTCTGACGATCCTTACACCCTCAGTTCAATGCCTTTTGAGTTTAAAGCTGGGTGATCCTGCATTTATAATTTTGTAAATGTGCATCGATTGCTTTGTTGATCTAACTGCAGCCCAATGTTGCTCATTAATTCTTCATAAATATGATACACCTACTGTTTCTAGTGGTCTCTAGAGCGCAAGCCAGGCCCTAAAGAACAGAGAGCAATGTGTACAATGTTGTGACCCCATGGAATATAACCACGGTGGCATACATATATGTATTCTGAGATATCACAAAACGTGTTGAGCGTTTACTGCATTCCCAGACATTGTGTAATTTCCAGAGTGATGATAACCCAAACTGACAGAGGACTGAAGGCGACATGTCTCAAGGTCAGACAGCAGTAATTAGTTAATGATCAGCTCCCGCAGGGGAATGAGTTCTGCAGCACAATTGTACCTGGACTACTGTAGTCAAACAACAAATTTCCATCAGCGGCCATGGTGGTACCTGTATGGTGCAGTCATGAGGCGAGGTGTAAATGAATCAGAGTGCCGCCATCTTGAAGTAAATCGTGCCCGCAACCAAGACGAATGCTACGCATCACTGGGCACGCGGTATAGCGTCGCAATTCTGCAGTTTGTGCTTTTGGGTGTAGTGTACAAGGAGTGGGGAAGGTAGGGTCTTGGCTTGAAAAGTCAAAGCAGTATGCATGAAGTCTAACACGGTGTTGCATTGTAGGTATTCAACAGGATGTTTTTGCCTTTGTTGATGGGCTTCAGTGGTTATAGTTATCGCTCTTGTTCTCACAATGCAAAGTTATCCTTCTATGATATCATATTTGGAGCCCACAGGAGGGTCTTTCCTTTTAGTAGATTCCCATCACTTACTGAAAACTTGACCATGACCAGTTCATAGTGGGATATGAGCTCGTTAGCTCAGATTAGCTTTGGTTGCAAGCACACTGTGTCACTAGAACTTGCTATAATTGGCTTATTAGCCCTGACTAGGGCCAAACCAGTTCTGGGTTTCTTGTGTTCCGGTTCAGGGAATACCAGGCTCTGCAGTTCGGGCTGGACTGTTACCATTGGAGCACGTTCAAGACTGATTTGCATATTGCTGGGTCCAAACTGAGGTGGTGTGGTGATCAGTGGCATAACAAAGGCCTCAGCAGCATTTGCAGAGTGGGGGGCCCTGAGCTCCTGGGGGCCCCTTCAGAACAGTCCCCTGGCCGGAGAGCTCCTGAGTAAGTCCGGAGGGGGGACCTCAATGCACTATGCCCCCTCAACTTTCGTTACACCACTGGTGGTGAGCAAAGTAACAATGGGCTGGGATGCAGCCCGAGTGATTAGCAGTGGCTGAGATTCACACAAACATTCCATCCATCACTCTTTGTATACTTTTGCATATCTAGTGAGAGAGCAGGAAGGCTGCGCCATATAATTTTCACTATGTGCTTTGACAGCAGACAAAGATGAGTACATGGCTTGAAGCAGACATCTACAGTTATTGGGCAGGAAGGGAATGCACCAGCTTTGGTGACAATCTCTTGCTATCCTGCAGAGCAGAGGCTACTCGCAAGTGTCTATAGCTGTGCAAGCACTTTTCCTTCACAAAGTTCATAAGTTTCCCAAGTCCATGCAGGAATAGCTCATCCATTTCCGACTTTGGTTGGCATTCTTGGATCTGTAGGCCTCTATCCCATTACGAAAACAGAACTGCAGCCCCCAGAATGCAAATTATAAACTCAGAATGTAAGAACTAATCATACATTGATGTGGGGAACTTAGGAGCTCTTCCTTGAAAAGTCAAGCAGCCGTCTCAAACAAAAGGGCCAAATAAGCCTTTAAACCACACCCTCCTTGAAGATGACAGCACTCTATCAAAACTGAAAATTCTCATGAAGGGCCTTAAAATTAGGGGGGACCGATAAAAATATGGGTCTGCCCTGCTAACCCCATCCAAATTTTTCACCTGGGTTGGACATTTTCATGCCTCCCCCTGAGCAGTGTCTCGTTGTTAATGACGACTACCAGGTCTCCAGAAATTGTTTTATCTGGAATTCAAGACTTTGTGAACTGGCCAATTGGCACTGTAACCATTCATCTTGAAGACTGAGTGGAGCCAGGCCGGCTCTCAGGGCTCAGTAGAGTAATTCATTCTCTACCAGCATCTCTGCTTGATCCTATGGTCACAGCTTCAATTAAAGACTATAATTGGCCCTTGAAATGTCTAAGTATAATTACTTCTGCTATATAGTATCTGGGTTTCAAACCTACCACCACTTGAAGTGAGCTGTGAGTGCTCACCCTCACTACCATTGGAGATGCAAGTACGTAAAGGGAGTAACTTAGCTATCCAGTTGGACTGCTTTGTACCATAAGCCTTGGTATACATTGGTAAGTGTCAGTATCACCACTGTTACTGCCCAGTATCCAGTGACTGACCCAGGGTAGGTCTAGAGAATAGGCATCAAAGTCCATGAAAACCAGTCCTCATAATTTCAACAACATTGTGATCTCTCTGATCCAATGGGCTCAGTCCAGGTTCGGACCCTCAATAGTGCTATCTGGCAGTGCTAGAAGGGCTGGCCTGAGAGGTCAGTGAGTGGACTGATGTTTTGACTGCTTGTGGGATGGTTTTATATTCTGGTGGGCAAGTGTTAGTTGTTGATTTCCCTTATATCACCAGAAATGTTACCTTCAGCAAACACAAATGCATGCAGTCTTCCATACCTTGCAAAAGACCTATGCGTTTTTACAAGTTCAAACCATTTCTGAAATTTAAATGTGAGCCACTTTTTTAGCTATCAGATTCACTGATGAGAGGCACTTTTATTTTGGTACCTTGGACTATTTTCTGGCCCAGTCCGACCCTGTGTACTGAGAGCTTGATTCACAAAGGTAAACGTAAACGTTTGCGTAAATTACTTTTTTTTGCATTCACAAACTATTGTGCCATGTCATTTTCTGCATCTAGGGAGCGATACCCTTACAATGAAATTAAGAGTGGAGGAGAATTGATAGCTATGCGCAGCACATAAGGATAATACAATTGGCTAATTAAATGCATTCAGCCATTCAATTGTTCCCGACTTGAATTTTCATCTTAGTTTCCTGCAGCTTCTCTGTTTTGGGGTTAGTTCAAGGGTGGCATTCCATGAACACTCTGTTGGGTTTAGTTCCAGGTCATATGGCATGACGCCATAAGTGCCATGCCAGAGGCTACCAATGACAAGAAGGGTAAGCTAGAGATTTGTGGTAAACGACAGAGAAAACCTAACATGTTGTGTACTCCTACTTGATGTAGATACTGGGTTTTTGACCTTCCTTCCACCCTTTTGTAAAGCGCTCTGATAACCTTCGGGTTCTTGTTTGCGCTATATAAAACTTTATAAATAAATAAATAAATACTAATTAATAGTAAGTTTATGACTGCGGAGACTCCGCAGTCGGGGATGAGAACTCCACGCATAGAAGGATACAACAGGCCTATCTTTTTACTTGCAGAGTTCTCTGTCTGACTGTGGATTCTCCTACATCATAAACTTACTATTAACTCGTAGTTTGTAAATATCAAAATAAATAGTAAACTACCTTTGTAAATCAGGCCCAGAGTTTTCAACCATCAAACCGTGCAAGATTATTATTATTTTTTTTTTAACAAATTGTATTCGATTTCCATGCACATGATTGAGAGGAGCCCACTGCATACATTGTAAAGAGAGAGCGGATAAAGTGTACCGATTTTATACAACCACCTAGCCTGCCAACCTGCCGGCCGAACAACTAGAACTTGACACAGGCTACCACATAGTTCACTGAGCGCAAGTTGTCTAAGTGTAAATGTGCGGACGACAGAGCTTCGCAGCTTAGCAGCAGTAGTAGTCAGGTAGATATAGGGGAGAATTCTTTGGAGGATCTGTTTGCGCCGGGTTGGGGGATGGGGGGGGGGGGGTAAGTCTATGCCCCGAAATGTCGCCCAACCGGGCCAGATTTTCCTCTGATTCTGTGGGCAGCCCTGTGCCTGAAAAACCGCAATCTCTGCTCCCCTGCATCTGAAACTGTGCAGGATTTGCACAAAGCAACATATTGCTCCATTTTTGGATGCAAACTCCTACAAAGCCTTTACAATAATGTGATTCATCTGTGTATTTTTTTTACTTGATTCGATCTTTCATGTTTTGTTAATCCACACTCTATCACGCAGTTGTTCACATTTACTGCTCTAGTTTCGGATCGGGACTGCAGTTAGTTTTTAGGTCTCGCCTGTCGATGCGCATGCGCATCGAGCAAGGCGAGAGTATTGGGACTTATCCGCTCTTTATCCACACTGCAAGGAATCGTGGCGATTCCTTGCAGTGCCCGTGACTTTTAAGCTCAATGCGCATGTGCATTGAGCTTAAAAGCGCGTGCACGTCCGTCTTTGTTTACCCGCTCCGCCCCCTCCCCGCCGTCTCGCATTTCCCCTGTCGCACTTCTCCTCCCCCCTCCCCTCTCTTCCCTCCGTCTTGTTTATCTTGTTTTCCTCTCCCCGCCTGTCTCTGCAGTCGCATGTATTCTTGTTTTCCTCTCCCCGCCGCCTCACTTTCTCCTCGCTCTCAACTCCGACACACACTCCCAGGATGATGCTGAATTTGAAAGTCCGGTTTTTATCTTGTTTTCCTCTCCCCGCCTGTCTCTGCAGTCGCATGTATTCTTGTTTTCCTCTCCCCGCCGCCTCACTTTCTCCTCGCTCTCAACTCCGACACACACTCCCAGGATGATGCTGAATTTGAAAGTCCGGTTTTTATCTTGTTTTCCTCTCCCCGCCTGTCTCTGCAGTCGCATGTATTCTTGTTTTCCTCTCCCCGCCGCCTCACTTTCTCCTCGCTCTCAACTCCGACACACACTCCCAGGATGATGCTGAATTTGAAAGACCGGTTTCTAGATGACACCCAGAAGATTGTTGCCAGCCTCGTTTAACCCATCACAATTTATTTGTGTTTAATACGTTTCTTCGGAACTTGGTTAGCTCATGCTTTATCAAAATGAATAGCGCTATCAGATTGTCTTATTTTATCATGCTCCATTACATAGCGCTTCATAGTGATTCATATAGCGCTTCCTATTAATGGCGAGGCGCCGAAGCGCGTTCGGAGGGCGAATAGCTTGATCAGATTGCCTTATTTGATCATCTTCAGTTACATAGCGCTTCGTAGTGCTTCATACAACTCTTCGCATCGAGGCACTGTAGCGCCTTCCATGGGCTGCTCCTCTTTTGAAATACACAATTGACTTTGCACATGCGAGGGATTACGTTGGGCGGCGGAAACATATTTAAGTGTCCCATCACAATTTATTTGTGTTTAATACGTTTCTTCGGAACTTGGTTAGCTCATGCTTTATCAAAATGAATAGCGCTATCAGATTGTCTTTTTTTAACATGCTCCATTACATAGCGCTTTACAGTGATTCATATAGAGCTTCCTATTACTGGCGAGGCGCCGAAGCGCGTTCGGAGGGCGAAGCGCGAAGCGCGTTTGGAGGGCGAATAGCTTGATCAGATTGCCTTATTTGATCATCTTCAGTTACATAGCGCTTCGTAGTGCTTCATACAACTCTTCGCATCGAGGCACTGTAGCGTCTTCCATGGGCTGCTCCTCTTTTGAAATACACTATTGACTTTGCACATGCGAGGGATTACGTTGGGCGGCGGAAACATATTTAAGTGTGCCTTCATCACTCTTGCCCTAATGCACTGCAGATGATTATGAAACAGAAGTACTCCTTACAGCGAAGCCATTCTTAATGCTTCTTCACAACATCGAGCCTCGAGCCCTCACTTTTGTGTCTAAATGCGAAATATTCCAGAGCGCAGAGAGCCTAGAAGAGCTCAGATGCTCTTTTTAATTGAGAGTTACAACAAGGAGGTCCTCACCTCACTCTGCATTTGCTGCACTTTCTCGTAGTGCATTTACGGGATTGTAGCATGTTTAGACATATTTGATTGTGTGTGGTGAAAACACTGCTTTTCACCCATTAAAAGTTGCATGGAATGGCCCACGCATTCTTTTTGCAGCTATATAAGTTGGTCAAACACACTGTCCCGGCATTAGTGCTCTCTCCTCCCCCCCCCTCTCTGTTGGTGTCTCCTTGAATCTGTGTGCCACACCATTTGTTGTCTGAGCCTCGGCATCAAAGGGTCCGCTCCCCCGCCCCATCAGGACCCACCCCCCTCCCTCGGTGTCACCTCTCATTTGCAATGCAATCGCGGGCCGCGGCACTCGTGCTTTAGCTGTAAACATCTCAAGTTACAGCTCGGTGCCGCGATTGCATTCAAATGCTTGTTTCATGTACTTCCTTTCATGTTCCTATTCTTTTTCCCCTTCAGGCAACTTTTCCCTTTCTTCTTTCTTCACCTCTCGTCATCATCTTCCTTCCCTCGTAGTTCATTCCTTTTCTCCCCTTTCCTTCCCTTCTGAGTTGTCGCTTCTTCTCCCATCCTTTCCCTCTGCTTATGAATATCTAAGCTCTTCTTTCCCTCTCTCTCATTTTCCTGTTCCCCTGTGACCTTTCTCTTCGTCCTTCTTCTTCAAGATCATTTCTCCTTTCTTTTCCCCTTAATTCTGCTGTCCTTCTGAACCCCTCCGTCTTTCCACTCGCTCTCTTCCTATTGTCTTTCCTTTAGCTCTTTTCTCTTTCCTGTCTCTCTCTCGCTCCTTTCATCGCTCTTTCTTTTCTATACTCAGCAGCATTCCACCGGGGGCTGCTGCATCCCCCACATCTCTGCTGAGAATGCCAAGCAGACAAAGCTCGCCGTGTCTCTAAATATTAAACCACAAAATGTTTACCACACATTTTGGACCAGAAACAAAATACCTCTTTCTAAATATCTCTAGTTTTTTTTTTCAGACCGGGCTCCCATCCCTGTAATGCCAGTCACGGATTGGCTCTGGGTTACCCCGACCCTACATGCCTTCGGCGCTGCCCTCTTTTAAGCCTTGTTTTTTTCATGGCGTGTGATTTATTTTACAACTTGGCAGGGAATGTTTGCATCTGTACACTGCTTAAATCACATGTAATACATTTTTGCTAACACGAGCAATTGAAATTCGCATGCGGTTATAGAGTGTTATTTTTGTTGCTAACATGAACAATTAAAATTTCCATGCGGTTATACAGTGTAATTTTTGTTTGAAAAGTAGGGTACATATTTTTGTTTAGTTGATTGTGTGTGGTGAAAACGCAGCTTTTCACCCATTAAAAGTTGCGTGGAATGGCCCACGCGTTCTTCTCGCAGCTATATAAGTCGGTCAAACACAAACCCTGAGCACACCAACAAGAAAACAATGTACTTTAACACTAGAATGTTTGTTGAGCGGATGATTTTCCTTCATAAATTGTCATATGCAAAACCATGAGTTAACACAACTGTATAACTTAATAGGAAAACTATAACTCGGATTTCAAACTCATTTGCTCCTTTTGCCAGGGGTGTAGCTTGGTCTGTAAAAATTGGGGAGAGTGGGAGGGGATCAGCTTCACATTTCCCAACAATCACATTGGCATGCCTTTCTCCTTATTGCCGTTGCGCGTCGTTATTTTCCTTGCACCTTGCTTCTTTCAATTTTTATGTTTTTTTTTTAAACAAGCACGGCACAATTTCATTTTAGCAGCCGCGCACCTTCAGTTTCTTTTTTTCCAGCATTGCAGCTTGCTCCTCATTGTGTCCCGTGTCATTCCGCTCCAGCATCCATGCTTGTGGTTCCCTGATCTTTTGTGTGTCTCACTGTTTCTTGGGTCACTTTATATCACTGTCACAGCATTAGTGCTCTCTCTTCCCCCCCCCCCTCTCTCTGTTGGTGTCTACTTGAATCTGTGTGTCTGAGTCTTAGTGTATGTGTCTTCCTGTGCCAATGGCTCCCTGTCTCACTGTTGGTGTCTCAGTATTAATGTGTCCTACTCCATGTTGATATCGCCTACTCTGTGTCTCCCTATCTTCATATCAGTGTCTCCCTCTCCTATTACAGTTGGTGTCTTCCTATCTTAGTGTGTCCCTGTCTTCTTGTCTCAGTGTCCATATGTCCTTGTCTAGGTCTCCCTGCTCCAATGTCTGCTCTCGGTATCTCATCGTCTCAGAGTCTGTACCTTCCCTCTCTTTGCCAGTGTCTCCTTATCTCAATTTTTCCCTGTCTCAGCGTTGTTTTCTCCGTCTCAATGTTTTCTCCCTATCTCCATGTTGGTGTCTCCCTCTCTGTGCCGTTTTTCCCTGCCTCAGTGTCCGTGTCTCCCTGTCTTAATGTTGGTGTCTCCTTCTCTGTGTATTAGCGTCTCTCTGTCTCAATGTCAATGTCACCCTCAGTGTCTGTGTCCTTCGCTCTGTCAGTGTGTCTCTCTCTCTGTTTTCCCTTTGTGTTATTTTCTCCCTCTCTTTCTCAATGTCTCCCTGTTTCAGTGTTTGTGTCTCAGTGTCCGTGTCTCCCTGGCTCACTCAGCGCAACCACAGCATCACTCAGCGCAACCACAGCATCACTCAGCGCAACCACAGCATCACTCAGCGCAAGCACAGCATCACTCAGCGCAACCACTGCATCACTCAACGCAACCACAGCATCACTCAGCGCAACCACAGTATCACTCCGCACCACCACAGCATCACTGGTTCAAATATGTTCTTTCAATCTTTCAAGCTGTTTTCAAGCTTTCAAGCTTTATTACAAATCACAAAAAGATGTTAATATTTCACTTCTGTTCTTGGATTTTCGTCACAATAAAAAACACTGAACATAATCTTCACAAAAGTTATTTACAAAAGTTTAAGCTATTGACATTACAAATTAAATAAATTATTTAAGTATTAATTATGTAAAAAATTAAAAGCCATTGTATTTGTAATATCAATACATCTAAGTCACGTAAATACAAAACATGTAGCATTACAAATGCTATAGGTGTCACATTTGCGAAAGTTATAACTATTGGCATTGTAAATGATAAAGCTATTAATTTAGCTATTTTAAAAAACAACATAAAATAAAAAAAAATGTAATTTATAAGACCAATAGCTCAAACTTTCCTAATGCGAGACCTATTGCATTTCCAATGCTTGTTAAACTTTGAATCTGTGACGTTATTCCATTTATTTCCTGCTTGCTGTTCCCTATGGCAAATCTATTATGGCAACAGCAATCCTTATGCTGTACCTAACATGTACCTTGCACCTATACGTAAGTTTGGCCGAGTAAATTGTCCAAGTGGACTCTGCACCCTTTAGTATTCACAATGACACCGCCTTTGCAAGGTCGTCGCCAGCAATAATCGATCATGACACTTTGAGCACATTCTTGTCATGAGCTCCCTACTCACATCCCGGATTATTCCTCAAGAGTACGGGAAATCAATCAAGAGAAATCTTCTTTGCAGACCAAAGAGCAATGTAGCTTATCTGTTCCAAACAGTAAAGGAACAATGCGAATCAAGACACTGATTAAAACTCCTCCTGGGAGCGCAACCAGTAAGCAAACAAGCATTGGCAATGTGAATTGGTCTCGGCATATTAATGAGTTTAGTGATGTAGTTGCTATTATAAATATATTAATATACTGTGTTTTGTATCAGATGAATAAGTTAGCAGGTTAGCAATGACTTTTGAAGTAGCAGAATAGTAATGCAGCAGTTTTAGTAGTAAAGCAGTTACAGCAAGAGCAACAGAGTAGTGATAGCAGTTAACATTAGTGCATTTCTAGTAGTGTTAGCAGAACAGCAGTATGAGCAAAGTTAATATGATAGCAGTGTCAGCAGATTGAGCAGTTTAGCAATAACGGTAATATAAGGAGAAAAAATAGTAATAGGAGTAAGATCACAGAAGTAACAGTGGGACAGTATTGTGAGCAGCATTATTAGAGTAGAACTGCACTAACAGGAGCGACAGTATGCGCTTTATAAGTTCCTATTCAATTCAATTACATTTTGAAAATTACGACACCATTTTGATGGAAGGATTAATCAATCAAAATAATTGGAAATAATCAGAAAATGTGCAGGGAACTATTTTGTCTTAGTAATATTACAAGAAAGAACTTACAAGGCGGCACATCTTTCAAACATTATGGAGCGAATGTATAGCTTCAGTCAAAAGGGCAGTTTTGCGTAAGGCGCTTTTTTGTGGCAGAACTCCAAAACAGAAAAAAAACATGCATGTTGTTCACTTGAAGAGGTAAAAAGCTAAGGGTAGACTATTTTAAATTGCCCAACAACCTACTTGTGCTGTGGTGGGAGTACCTGAACTTTTGACACTCTGTAAGCTGCACAACGTAGATATATGTGAGACTGGTGAAAAGCAGAATCTGAGAAACAAATGATGACACATGGACCACATTATGGCAGGTGCACTGCGCTCACTATGGAAATTGCCATGGATCAAAAGAATGGACAGAGATGAAGCAGATATAATAGCATTAGAGATGAGGGAAACTAGGAGCATTTGGGATAAGGTGAGGAGGAGCCCAAAATGTAGCAGCAATTCGGAGCCTTTTATGGTGTTATTTTGGGAACCCATATTTTCACACTATCTTCTTTTGTGGAATTGGAAAAAAGCGTCCTTGAAGGAACACGCGCGCACGAGTGCCTCACCCGTTATGTTGTGAGCCACGGTGTGCAATGCAATAGGTCTCGCATTTACGCAATTTTGAGCTATTGGCATTGTTAATGACAATGCCTTTTATTTATGTTTTGGTTTTTAAAACATAAATAAAAGGCATTGTCATTTACAATGCCAAGAGCTTAAACTATCTGAAATGCGAGACCTATTGCATTGAAAATGCTTGTTTCATTTAGTTACAGCACTCCATAAGAGTGCATTTGCTTGCAGACAGTCTCCCTCCAATCCTTCAATGCCAAA
The DNA here is from genome assembly GCF_964261635.1 of Lissotriton helveticus. NCBI lineage: Eukaryota > Metazoa > Chordata > Amphibia > Caudata > Salamandridae > Lissotriton > Lissotriton helveticus. The sequence continues at coordinate 1,286,476,992 of NC_136057.1, read as the reverse complement.
CCGCACCAGCTCTATGCTGTTGCTTGCCCCCTTCACTCCCAGTATTATTGGTTGCCCCTTTCACCATCCCGCCCCAATCCATATTGTTGCTTTACCCCATACCACAATTCCAGTGTTATTGCTTGCCCCCTACAACTCTCCATTACCAGCAGGAAAAAAAAGCATTGGAAAACCTAATAGGTCATACTTGCTTCAGAGGTATTCGCTTAGTGTTTTGCTTAACTGTGTTGCATCGTAGCTACTGTGCAGCACTACGGATAGTAAAGAAAAAAGCCCTATTACGCAGCCAGTTCGGACCATGTCTTAGCACTTTTATTTCTTTTACTTTCTCTCTCTCACACACACACACACAAAACACACACACAACATACTGACAAAGCTGATCGCCTTTGCGTATGTGGTACCTAATTTATTTAAGGGAATATATAGTGCCAGAATCGACTCCAAGGATTATCTCCGCGCTTATGTGGGTGCGTATCAGTTGTTCAAGGGGAAACTGTAGCTTGTTTAAAAACAGAAAAGAGTGGTTTTAAGTAATTTTCTAAAAACAAGGTGGTTTGAACATTCTCTTAATAGAAGAGGGAGGTCATTCCAATGCTTGAGTCCAAGGTATGAGAGAGATTTACCCCCCAATCTCGCTCTCCTGATTCTGGGAACTGTTAGCAGATGGTTGGTGCTGGTGCGCAAAGCTCTCGATGGGAGATAGGGAATAAACTTTTCGGACAGATAGCTGGGGCCAAGATTGTGTGGTGCCTTGTGAATGGTACAGCAAACCTTGAGCTTTATTCGTTGGCGTATTGGGAGCCAGTGGAGTTTTAGGAGAAAAGGGCGGGAAGCTGATCTGGGCGGCATGTTTGGGACCAAACGTGCCACCGTGTTTTGAACCACTTGTAATCTGTTAATTAATGCTTCATTGGCAGAGATCAGCAGACCATTGCAATAGTCTAGGCGGCTCAATATAAGTGCCTGGGTCAGAGTCTTTCGAACAGAGTCTTAAAGTAAAGGAAAGACTCGTCGGAGTAGGCCCAAGGTGTGAAAGCATGCACCCACTGTCTGGCCAACATGCTCTTTAAAAGAAAGAGCTTGGTCTAACCAAACTCCCAAGCTTTTATCAGAAGTTTTAGGGACAGGGGGCTTTCCAAGATTGATGGGCCACCAGTTTGGGGACCATAATACAGGGGTCTCTCCAAAAAGTAAGAGCTTGGTTTTCCCAACGTTACATTGGAGGAAATTACTACTCACCCAATGTGAAATGGCATTCATGCCCAGAGAAAAGGTCTCCTGGATGGTAGGAGTAAGTTCATCGAAGGGGAAGAGCAGCTGCGTATCATTTGCATATGATATTGGAACAAACCCATATTTTCTTAGAACATTAACCAAGGGAGCCACATAGATGTTGAATAAAGTTGGGCTCAGGCAGGAGCCCTGTGGAACTCCCTTGGTAAGTCCCATGGATGCAGAGCGATACGCGCCTAGAGTAACCGTCTGAGTCCGGCCAGAAAGAAAACTTGCCAACCAACGAAAGGCAAAATCCCTTAGTCCCACTTCCTTCAGCCTTCCAAGCAGTATTTGATGGGAAACAGTGTCGAATTCGGCGGATAGGTCCAATAGCACCAGAATCATAGAATGGCCCTTGTCTAGGGTCATTCTGATGATGTCTGTGACCTCTAGCAGGGCTGATCCGGTGCTATATTTGGGCCTAAAGCCTGAATGGGAGGGGTCTAGGCTGCCTGAAGATTCGGCAAAGCTAGAGAGATATTTGTTGACATGTCTCTCTAATACTTTACTCGGAAAGGGTAGGAGTGAGATGGGGCGAAGATTGGTCAGGTTGGTCAGGGGGGCCTTCGTGTTCTTTTGAATGGGCATTATCTGTGCTGCTTTCCACTCCGATGGAATATGACCTTCCTTCAATGATAGGTTCAACAGATGTTCAAACAGTGGTGCGAGTTGAGGGATAAGGGTGTTAGCTATTCTGGCAGGAATTATGTCACTAGGGGAACCAAACTTCACTTGGTGCATTAAAGTCTCTACATCTGTGATAGAAAGTGGAGGGAAGTTTTCACATAGCGTTGAAGAATCTGTCCTAGTACATCCACTGTCATGGGTGATTGAAGTGGGCTACTCGAAGAAACAATACTGTCATAAATTGATTCAATTTTTTGTGAAAAGTATGATGCAACTTGGTTGCAGAGTAATTGTGTGGGGACTTCTGCATTTTCACAAGCCTTAGGGTATATAAATTGCTGGAGAATGTTATATAAAACCTTCGGCACATTACCAGCCAAAGTGAGTTGGGTGGAAATGTGATTTGTTTGTGCAAGCTTGATACTATTATGATAGCTCGACATAGACGCTAAGAACTGGGTTTTATCACTTTCCTTGTGGGAGATACGCCATTTCCTCTCATGTTTCCTACAGAGTTTTTTCAATGAGAGTATGTGAGGTGTATACCAGATAGCTTGCTGGCGTTTTGTATGAGTAGGAGAACGTTTCGCTGGAACAAGATGGTCTATGGTTTGGGTTAGTGCTAAATTGTGGTTTGTAAGCGCCTCTTCTACACTATCAGAGAAACTGTTCCAATGGACTTTCAGAGAAGCTTGGAAGTTCTCTGGGGTGAACTTCTGCCATTGCCTACGGCTCCTACTAACATGTTGATATTGGCCCCAGTGTTCTATTTTATAGGTTTTAATTGCAAACTTAATTAAAGCATGATCCGTCCATGTGAGTTGCTCTGGTGACTCATAGTGTATGTTAGGGAAGTTAGATAGAATAATATCTAATGTATGGCCAGCCGTGTGGGTAGTACCTTCATTCAGTTTTTTTAGGCCCAAATGTGCAAGATCGTTCAAGAAGGCTGATGACTCCATATTGTTAGAACATTCACTATGGATGTTAAAGTAGCCTACTAATAGGAAATTGGTGCTAGCAAGTACATGAGGGTCTATAAGTTCTATCAGTATATTTGAAAGATCTGCCAAAGGGCCGGGGGCGGTAAACCAAAGCCCCTTTCCAGCTGACTTGAGCTGACAGGTCAATTCGGAAAATGAGAACTTCCGTCTTTGAGTCACAGTGTTCATCTAAAACAGAGACTTTGATACTATCCTTATGTATGATGGCAATCCCTCCCCCCGTCTTGGATGGTCTATCCATTCTACTAAACTTGTAACCATCTGGTATGGCCAAATCAATGGAAGGCGTAGAATGGGGCTTGAGCCAGGTTTCCGTTAGAAACCCCAGGTCTGGCTGTGTTGAGGAGAGTAGATCCCAAATTTCCGTAGAATGCTTGGGTAATGAGCGAACATTACAGAGTATATTTTTCCATTCCCTCTCGTTCCTAGTTGTAGAGTGTGTCCCACCTATCAAGGGGGAATGCTTTGTACGATAGGGAACCTTATGTAGTAGGCTTTGCCAATTCGAGTTAGTATTAGCAATAAGCACTGGCAAACCAAAAAGGATGCCTAACATCTTTCAAAGGTGAGAACTTGTCTGCTGGCCTAGCTATTTCTCCAAGTGCACCAGAAATAACAACCTGCACCCCCCTCCCGCCCCCACAACTTGAAAAATGACCCGCTCTGTGCTTGGATCTGACGGGTATAGGATCAGATCGGTCCCTTGTGCTGGTGGGCACATAACAGCCATGTATGCCACGCATCCCCCTCCCCGCACTAGCCCTGTGTTTAATATTGTGGTGGGTACAGGTGGCTACAGTAATATGACCCCTCGCAGCTCGCTTCGCAGTGAGTAACTGAGAGTGATGGGCAAAGATGTGGCCAAGGGGGAACCCCGAGGCCTGGGGTTGACGGCGATGGAGAGTAGGGGGCAAGTGGGTAGGGTGCAGAGTTTGGAGTCTGAAGCTCTATGTTTGAAAACCAGCTCCCCCAAGTGAACACATTTTGTAATCCTGGGCTAATCACTTTAAACCCCAAAAACCGGAGATCTGTGTTTGTTGTTGGAGAGTCTAGGGGTACAGGCACATTCAGGTTAGTGGACACACACAAGGGTGGCCACATCAGCACCCTCACCCTAGTTGTGCTTCATAGTGGTAGGCACAATGGCAGGTCATCTTGCTGCCACTTGAAGCACAGATGCCCAATAGGATGATCATAAAAACAGCATAAAAAATACAGATACACATTGTCCCGTAATACATAAATAAGACATTTAATCAAATTTTGATTTTGAGACCCTGCCTAAAACAGATTCAATGTTATTAAAAAGTTGACTATTTACAGTTCTATATATATTCACACACACTCAGACACAAAGTAATTTAAAGTTTTAAAGCAGACTGAACGAAGGCAGACTCTAGCCTATGGAACGGCCAATGTCTTTGGAGTTTCTCAATCACTCCAGTTCACCTCCTTACACCTCTCACTTCTGTTGTCTCTCTATTAGATTTTAATGCTCATTTCTTCATTATCTTTCTGAAAATCTCCCACCCCATCTCTTTCCTCTAGAGCACCCTCTTCTCACTTTTTCTTGCGTCTTCCTTTACATAACTAATCCTTCCCCACACACAATGCGCCCACTCACCTGAATGCACTGAATTCTGTTTAACTTTCGCTCTGTCAGTATTTTGACAGCTGAGTACATCCTTCCTGTGCATTCATATATATTCACAATTACAATATGCACCCTTGACCATTGTGCGGTGTGCTCAGCAGAGACGCCGATCATTGGATGAGCATGTGTTCCAGACTCCCTAATGACCCACAAGCAGCCACTCTAATTCCCACTTTATTGGGCCTCAACTCCACAGCTCTCAGTCATGACACACCCCGAATTCGCACAACTTCATAAGGGCAACTTTGCATACTCCACAGCTCTCAGTCATGGCACACCCTGAACTCGCACAACTACATAAGGGCAACTCTGCATACTCCACACCTCTCAGTCATGGCACACCGTGAACTCCCACAACGTCATAAGGGCAACTCTGCATTCTTCACCACTCTCAGTCATGGCACACCCTGAACTCACACAACTTCATAAGGGCAACGCTGCATACTCCACACCTCTCAGTCATGGCACACCCGGAACTCGCACAACTTCATGAGGGCAACGCTGCATTCTCCACAGCTCTCAGTCATGGCACACCCTGAACTCCCACAACTTCATAAGGGCAATTCTGCATACTCCACACCTCTCAGTCATGGCACACCCTGAACTCCCACAACTTCATAAGGGCAACGCTGCATACTCCACAGCTCTCAGTCATGGCACACCCTGAACTCGCACAACTTCATAAGGGCAACTCTGCATACTCCACACCTCTCAGTCATGGCACACTCTGAACTCCCACAACTTCATAAGGGCAACTCAGCATAAAAAACTACGGAAGCACGCCATGCTGAAAAGCGCAAGTACTCCTAGGAAATGCAATAAAACGTGTAATGTAAATGGGAACAGCAATGGTCTTCCTTCCCAGCCACAGTGTCTGCTTTTTTTTGGCTGCGGATGTCACTGGCAGTAAGACACAAGGGGGTGCGGGACATTTACAGGTGGTGGACCGTCCCCATTAGCGCCCACCCCCTTCAATCGCCCCCATTGTATAAAAGCAGTCGCTCTGTTGAGTCAGATGTTTAGCGCTTCACACGTCCTTAAATCAAATCACGCTACTCATTTGATTCCGGCCAGGGTGAAAACAACCTGAGGGAGGGAAAAAAACACGGCAACTTCACTTCACTCCGCCACTGCTCATGCAAAGGGCTTCCATAATGTTCTGCTAAGTGAAATATGCAGCTTAGCCTAAATCAAGTAACAAAGGAGAAACAGCAACGAGGAATGTAGATTGTTGTCCTAGGGACCTGATTCAGTGGTGGTAGGCATCTACTAGGAGGTGGGCTTACAAATAATATTACAAAAAATTAAAATAAACACTTGCACACCCCGCCCTCTACTCCGTCTTCTTTGTCCACTGGGGCAATGGAAGAGACCTTGCGCATAAACGTGTGTAATATACTTTTTTTCAATTACAGCATGTTGCCCGTGTAAAGTAGCGACTGGCAAGAGGTGATGTGTGTGTGTGTAGGGAGGGCCAGGCCATGGTGTAAGCAACAAGAGGGCGGGGAAAAACCATGGCAACACGGGCTCCACTCTGCCACTTCTCATGCAAAGGGCTGACTTACTGTGAGGTAAACTGAAAACATGAGGAGCAGGGGAGCCTAATCAACTTCCGGATGAGCCACTGAATCCACGACCGCGCGGACTTTTGGCGCATGCGCACCATATAAGGCAGCACGCACATGTTCATGCACACTATTTTAAAAACAAACATTTGCAATGCAATAGAACTCGCAATTACGCTAGTTCTATTGCATTTTAAACCAGAGTGCGGGCAGGAAAAAAATCTGAAACGGGAGTGGTGGGGATGATAGCTTTGCGAAAAATCACAGACTATGTAAGGGGGCGGGGGGACACACTGAAAAAATTAATGTTAAGTAAAGGGGATGTTTACAAATTACACCATGGATGTTAGGAGGCGGGACTAACAAGGTAAGCACCAATCAGAATGCGGCATTTAATATTTCGGCCAATTAAAATGATAGTCGGAAAGTGGGCGGAGCTTCCCCCACTATACTGTACACAGCATCTCTCGACAAGACAGCGCATGCGCTGCCTAGGCCGAGACCTAAAAAAGAGATTGGTCACAGGCACAGACAAGCTTAGTCTGTGTCCTGCAGAAGCTTGATTTTGTATAGCATGATAGTGCTCTGTATGTAAAGCAAGCAGCACACATGGTGGAGTCCAGGGTTGGATTGGGATTAAAAATTGGCCTGGGCATGCTAAACATAAGTGGCCCACATTTGCATATTGCTTTTCCACAAAACACTGATTCGGAGACCTTTTATAAAAAAAAGGGAGGGAGTTTCTGACACAGGCATGCTTTCTTAACTTTACTGCTCAGGCCCCGCTGTTCAATATGCATACATTAATGGGCCAGCCCAGCGAGAGAAAGGAAGTGGCACCTCTGCCGGTAGCTAAAAGGGAGGTAATGGACGCTCATCTGCCTCCAGAAAGGCCACTCAGGCACACACTGGGCCGCTGGTGGCTTCTGAACAAATCAGAAACCGCCCAAATCAGCCCCCCAGGCTGCAAAATAAACCAGCCCACAGCTGGAACTCGGATACCGGCCCCTCGGGTATTGCCCGAGTGCCCGCCTTACCAATCTGACCCTGGTGGAGTCAATAGATGCTCTTGTGTGTAAGAGGGTCACGCCCCTCCTTTAGTAAACACTGTAACACAAACTCATAAATGGCGTCATCCCCTTCATTTAGAATTAAGCACCTAATTTACAAAGCTATACTCAAACCCTGCAATTGGCAAAATCTCATGGTTTGCGACTGCAAAATGTTTTTTTTCTGTATAAACCCATTTTGTGAGTCACAAAACCAATTCTGACTTGTGAAATGGGTTCCAGAGCGGAATTGGGAAGGGGTATGAAAGGAATTCTAATCCTAATTGTGAATCAAATGTAATGTATCAAATGATTGTAACCGTAACTGCACAGTTACAATTCATAGAAAAGTTACCAACTCTTAAAAGGAAGTGGTAACAGATTTGCAAACCGAAAACTGGCCCTGATGGACAGATTCCCTCTTGGGAATCATGTTGGGTCACCCTAAGAAGAGCACCCACCCCACCAAACTTTTATAGAAACTTTGCAGTACTTAGCTCAAGTTGTTGGGTCCTCTATGCTCAGGGACCTCTGTTGCCTCACAGATTCCAAATCCTCCCATATAGAGACAATCAGGGTGAATACAGGGACCTAACATACCTGTTTCCTATAGTCAGGGCCACTGGAATTATGCAGTAGGGGAGGGTCAAATTCTCTGGGAGGGTTGACTTTATTACACAGCAAAACAGAGGTAAATTATGCATCATAGTGCGGCACATTTTGTTATATTATTACTCCATTGTTTTTTTTTTCACTTGATAACACTGTCTAGGGATTGGTTGCACCTCATTGGATACCCAAATATACCAATAAGCAAAAGAAAGATGATCATTTAACCTTTGCAAAGGGCCTTCCTCTGCACTGCAACATGCGCATCTGCATTTTTAGTAACGTTTGATCCAGAAACATTTTTTTTTTAAATCTACATATAATGCAGCAGATGATGGATTATGTGGCAAATGCGGAAAATCAATAATTATGCAAAAAATGCTGCAGCATCATAATCGCATAATTCCAGTGACCCCGCCTACAGCCTTAATATTGTTGATAATCCTCAACATATAGCAATCAGTGCAAACAGTACATCAGTGGGATGTCTACGAGAGGGAGAACACAAATGCACATAAGGGCACTGGCAAAATTCTTCGGTATAAAAGTGTCAAGGCATAGACAACAGACTATTGAGCCCAGAACAGAGACTGCCTAACATGACTTTTTAGCAATTACTTTCCATCAATCTTACCACGAATATAATATCATAATCTGCAAGCCAATGGTGCCAGAATATTGCAGTCAAAATAGGAGTTAGTAACACAAAATCTAAAAGCATTGAAGGAAATATTTGGAATCAATATTCAGGGTACAATATTTATGTCAGACAATATTTCTGGCTTCTATTTTGTGACATATAGCACTCTCGAAGCTATCCCCTGCTTTTTCTACTATTTCTTACTATTAAGGGTGCCATTGTCCAAAAAAGGTTGCATCACACAATGCTACCGAAAGAAACCCGCCACGTATGAATGGCCTAGATGACAAATATTTTCGGAACTGCTTAGTTATTGCAAAAAAACATTTGTCATTGCAGATTTTAGGTCCTAAGTCACGGATACATTACTTGTTGAATTTTATCTTCATAAATTCCACGTGCGGTAGCTGAAAGCATATTAGTATAGCACATTTTCTACCACCATAAATTTGAGGTTGAGGTAGTAAGGGATGCATTCTGGTGTATGACCCTGAAATGCAATAGGCATTGTAACAATTTCAAAACATTGACAGGTATTTACACAACTGAGAGAGCACAAGTTTGAAAAAAATGTATAAGTACGCCATATTTACAAGCACGTAGTTAGTTTAAACATGTTTTGCACACGAGTGTTTTATATCCAGGAGTGAAATATACAGAGTGGTTTATATTCAGTAGTGAAATGTATAGAATGTTAAGTAGAGTAACTATAATTATAACGGTGTGAGATTAATGTAGAAATGTTGGAATATATGTGAAAACCTCATGTTCTCATGTTAAAAGAATCATGTCCGAATTAAATGTAACTTTGAAAATCCAGTATTATGTGTAGGCCTTAGGGCAATTCACAGCAAACCTGAACGTGCTGCTAAATTAATGTGAGATAAGGTTGACATGGTTCTTCCAAATGTACTATTGAACTTAGGGTTAAAAGTATATGCTTTATAGATGTGTTATTTTAGAAACGTATGCTGGTTAAGAATGTTTGCTGTTTAAATCAAGTTAACGTTTTAAGAGTGCAGGGACCTGCTGCATGTAAATCAAGTAGGCCAGAGCCGATAATGTCATGTAGTTTAAATTGTCATGTGCTCGTTAGGGAAGAGGTCGAGAGGTGTCCAGCACAGAGCTTCGAGAGTGTTTTATGACTAAAGATATGGTGGAGTCTGGAATTTGAGGCCCACTGCAGGATGAGCTGTATGCAGGTGCGAGGGTCCTAATCAGCTCGAATGAAAGGGACTTTGTTCAGTGGCGCCTTGCGCAGGCCTGTAGGAGTTTCCAGGAATTTCAGGGGGTATCAGCGCACTGAAGAAGAAGTCTGGGAACCAAGGTCAACTATAACGAGAGTCTTCAAGAGTACCATCATGGAGTTTGCCGCGCAAAGATGTACCACGTGAGGGGCGTCCCAAGGGGCGTTCCTATCAGAAATGTGATTTGGTATTAGGGAAAGAGACCCGGGAGGAGAGCAGAGCAGATGATTTTGGGAGCCTGAGTAAGCGGATGGGTAGGCAGATAGGCTGATCAGGAGAGACCCATTATCAGAGAAGAGACAAAGAGAAGTGCGTGATCTTCTTAGGAAGTCACCACGGCTGACACCTAGAGGGGTAAAGATCTTGCTAAGTAGGGATGTCACTTAGGATAGTGTAGGGACAGACTAACCTTAATTTTCTTTTCTGTAATGACTTTGAGGTTGCAACTTGTATCCATTTTGGCAACCCTGATGGTTTTCGAGCTTGTACTTATTATTCTGTTTTTCAGACTCAGACTATTCAAAAAGTTCATGTTCATAGTGATACCGATTTATCTTCTTAATCTCATTTTGAGAAGTTTGTATCTTCAGTTATCTTTGACTTTATATTAAAACTTTAAAACTTAAATTTGGTCAGTGGTCATTTAGAGTGGTGTAAGTTCTTAAATTGATTGACTTATTGCGAGATTACCTTTTACTCAAAGACAGGTACCAACGATTCAGTCGACATAGTTTGGGATTTGGTAAGATAATTAGTAACCAGTAATCCCGCGTTAGCAGTTGGTAGCAGAGTGAGGATGGTTATCTTCTTGAGGAAGGTAATCTAGAGAGGTTAGTTTACCCCAAGGCCCGAGACGCCGAGAGACGAGCAGCGGAAGAATCGTGTGCCGAAAGGTGCAGACGGTGCGAGAAAAGCAGCAGTATCGCAGTATCGGAGAGTGAGTATAAAAAGGGTCATGCGTGAACAGATTGCGGTGTTCTGTGTTGTATTTGTATTGTAATGTCTTGCGGAGTTGAATGCCTGTAGTGTGAATGAGAGAAGGTTGTGAGCGCGCGCAACCTGGTAAGCTGGTAACCTGGTAAACGGGTGAACTGGTGAAATCTTAAGTTCAGGCCAGAGCTTAAGTGGTTTTGGGTGTATCGAACATCCAGGGTAGTTGTCGACCATAGTACGGAGGTCACGAGGTACCATTGACCGCCGTGGATCCAAGATAGGGGGAGTGTAAGAGTGAATGTATGAGTAACGGACGCTGGTCGAAAGTTACTGCGTGTGAGTAACCTATCGGAGAAGGCGATTGTCTGGAAGTAAACGGAAAGACATCTTGCCAAGTTAAGGTGACAACTACAGAAAGACTGTGGGCGTACAGTCAAGAAAGGTGATCGCTTGGACGGAAGTAATCATTTTTCAGAGTATGAATGGGATGCGTGCATGACCGAGGAGACGAGCTGAGAAAGGAGGGGAACTGCTGCGAAGGGGGACGGGTGACGTCGGCTAGAGCCGCGCTCTGATTGAGCGGTTGGTGTGACGTTAGCTAGAGCCGCGCTCTGGTTGGGCGGCTAGAGTGACGTCGGAGGAAAGTCGCGTACGGATAGGCCAGTTAGTGAGAACGGGGCTGAGATTGGTGGAATATCATCAGGAAGTAAACGAACGCGGAGAAAGAGCGAAATCATGAAGTGTTTTAAGTGTTTGAAAGGGATTTTTAAACGTAAACGAAGTGAACATTATTACGGGGAAGAGGCTCCGCCGGAGGGTACGCCAGCTCATTATATGGCAACGAATGTGGGGCTGCATACGATATTGTGGATTGGGGCTTGGAATAAGCTTACGGAAGGGAATGAGGAAATGCAGTTCCCGAGGTACGGGACGTTTAAATTAGAGGTGTTACATCGGCTAAAAGCAACCATGTCCTCATTGAAACCCTCGCCCAGACCAACACAGTTTGAGGCTCTTAATGCATGGATTAAGGCTGCACACGACCGAAATTTGAACAGGCGTCAACAAAGACTGACGCGATCGGTAAGGGCAGTGCGAGATTCCAAATGGGATGAGGAGGAAAAGCGTTGGAGAGTACAGACTATTGAGGTGGAGAAAATGTATCCGATGAGGGAGGTGTCAGGAGGAGGAAACCTCATGGAAGAAGACGAGGAAAGCGAGTCGGAGGACAATCTGATAAACAGATTGTTGATGGATAGACCACCTCCGAGAGTGGGGTTAATAGAAGATAGAGGGCTCGCAAGGGAAGATGGAAATGACATAGAGGGATATACACCACTCCCTATATCGGAATGGACACCTAACAAAGGCGGAGAAACACCTCCAAACAACACTGTACAGAGTGTAGTGGGAAGGTTTGTGGTGCAGAAAACGCCAACCACAGAAAGGGTTGAGTCTGTGGGATTGCCAGACGCTCTTCAAGTGCCTGTTACCATAGGACCCATAGTTTCGATCTATAACCCTGAGAGAGATAGGGGGGAACAACAAAGGCAATTGGATAGAGAAAGGATCGAGATGGAAAGGAGGAATAATGTGACAAATGCATGGAAACAATTGCCAGGTTCGGTAACATGGAACACCCCAGTAGACACAACTGTTGGTCCCAATTCAGAACAGGGAGGTCCGAGAGGACCAATGGATCTAAGGGGACCACGGCCAAGATCTTTTTCAGAGTTAAGAGCTGATTTGAGGGAATGGGACGGGTCCGTAGTATCTCCAAGTAACAGGACAAGAACAGAACCAGAGTGGGAAAGCAGGGGTAACGGGACTGTATCTCATTGTGGGGCCAGCGAAAGCAGTCAGGGCCGGGAAGGCCAAAGTCAAGAGAATAGAGGGGATGCATGTCCTACAAATCAGAGAGAACAGCCGGAACAAAATACTAGGATTGTAGAATGTGAGGAAATGTCCCGTCTCTGGGGGAAAGGAGGAGATGAGGCGGTACGGGCTTTTCAGAATAGGTTTAGGTGCCTTCATCATACACTTGGGGAAGACGTTCAACATTGGAGAAAGGAGAACAGCGATAGGTCCCGCCACGCCTCGAATAATCAGGAATCACAGGGAAGTAGGGAAGAAAGAGGGAGTAATGGAACATCTTACCCTGCATCCCGTGAAACTAGCCCGGATGGGGAGAGAGGGGCTATGAGGCATGAAGGAGTGTTTCACCACCCACCCCGAGAAGATGGAAAGGCATGGGACTTAGAGAGATGGGAACAGGGGAGGACTCCCTATAATTCACCAATACCTAAACGTAGATCTCGGAGCTGGGATGGGAGAGATGCGGATGGAGGAGCTAAATTGAGTATCTTAAAAGCTGAAATTAAGGCAAAAAGGCTTGATGTTACTAGTTTAAAATCAGATGTTGATGAGATAATAGATGGAACATTGCCTTTGGAAAGGATAGAATTGTATGAACAGGATGAGTTATTGTTCATGGCAAAGGATATTACTAGGAAAGCTAGAGCGTTTCATGAGAAATTGACTGATTTGGCAGACAGGTATGCCGTGGATTTGTCTAGGACAAGGGCATTACAGAGTAACCACAGATTACAGTACGCAGACCAAGATCTAGATGAGAAGAGAACTACTGGATTAAAAACACACATAAGAGAGCTGGTAACAGGGATAAGAGTGTGGAGGGAACTGGATAAATGGGAAGAAAGGTGGTCGAAAAAGGGCACAGTTAGGCGAAGTACAAATGTGATGACCCCTGAGGGAAGGGTAATGCAGATGGAGGCATTCCCGTTGCGAGAAATATCAAACGGAAATTATGTACATGTGCCCTGGAGTAGAGGAGATTTAGCTGCATTTACCAACTCATTTCCGAAGTTGCGGGACAATCCAGTCGAATGGTATAAACAGGTAGAGAGGTTTGTCAAAATCTCGAAAGTATTGTGGATTGATTTGAACACGTTGTTTGACATCGTGGTCCCATCTGATCTGTGGACCCCTTGTAAGACTAGTGTCGAATGGCCAAATGCTGAACCATTGAGGGATGCTCGGACTAATGGACCGTCTGAGATTGTCATGCGAAAGTATGAAAGGGTAATAGCATGGCTGAAAGATAAGGTACCACCACAGGACATAGATTGGGTAAAAATAGACCGAACAAGGCAGGAACCCAAGGAGACAGTTCACGAGTTTTATGAAAGGTTATTGAAAACATTCAAGCAATACAGTGGACTGGATGTAATGGATCCCAAAGATATAGGGCAGTTTGTGTCAAAGTTTGTCTTGGGGTTGAGACCTGATATTTGTTTGATGATACAGCAACATTTAATCTGTTGGCAGAACAAACCACTAGATGAGATTTTACGTTATGCGAGGTACTGCAGTGACGAGATAGATTCTAAAGCCAAGAATCTAAAGGAGAAATTGATGGTGGTGCAAATGCAGTCCGCTGGGAAGGGTGGCCAGCAGAAGCAGGGGATGGGACGAAAACCAAATGGTCAGAGCAAAGATAATGAAGAAGGGCAGAGACCTAGGATAGACTTTGCCACTTTAAAGAAAACGACAAAGTGTCATCAGTGTCACCAGGTGGGGCATTGGCGACACGAGTGTCCCTTTAACCCTGAAAATGGAGAGTTGGAAGTAGAAGAGCAGGTCCAAGAAGTCCCAGTGCAAAAGGTGACAGTCCCAAGTAGTAAGGTGGCCAAAGGGGGGACTTCGGCTCCACGGGCCCAATTCCCACAGCCACCGAAGATAGCAGCTGGAGGAAAGGTCTTTAAACAAATGCCTCTGTTTATCGAGGAAGAAAAATGTTATTACATATGAGGCAGAGGTGGCAGGGTGTCCCACTACGTTCTTAGTGGACACTGGGGCTACTCGTTCGACTCTGAGATCAGCGGTAGTTCCAGACTTGCCAATGTCAGGGGAAACAATTCAAGTGGTAGGAGTCGCAAATAAAAGAATGACTAGTCCCTTGACAGAACCAGTGTCTGTGAAAATTGGAAACCACATGAACGAACATCAGTTTGTGGTTTGTGACTCGAGTCCGGTATGTCTGTTAGGAAGGGATTTGTTGTGCAAATTGAACTGCACCATATACTGCACCCCGCAAGGAGTGGAGGTACAGACTACCGACGAAGATGCTACTTTTAAGGTGGCCAATTCCAAATCTTGTGTAGAACTATATCCTACTCTGACAATAGAAGATCTTCCCCAAGACCTACGAGATGCAGTGGCGTCAGAGGTATGGGATTTCACAGGAGAAGAAATAGGATTGATTAAGGGGGTAGAACCGGTAAAAATTCTGGTAAAACCAAATGTTGAGTTTCCAAGAACGCCTCAATACAAATTGTCCCAGGAAACGATTGCGGGAATAAAACCTGTGATCGAGTCAATGATACAGCAGGGAATACTGAAAGAAATCGTGGGTAGTCCTTGTAACTCCCCGATTATGGGTTTGCAGAAACCTAGTGGGAAATTCAGGATAGTACAGGATTTACGAAAGATTAACAACATAGTCGTTTCATGTTGTCCCGTGGTACCGAATCCATCAGTGATATTGTTTCAAATACCATGTCAAGCAGAATGGTTCACAGTGATAGATCTTTGTCAGGCTTTCTTTTCAATCCCACTGGATGAAGAGTGCAGGTATCTTTTTGCTTTTAAAATGGAAGATCGCGTTTTAACATGGTGTCGAATCCCACAAGGATTCACAGATAGCCCATCCATCTTTAATCAGTTGCTGAAGAAGAATCTTGAGAATCTAGTACTGCCACAGAACTCGGTTCTGGTACAGTACATAGATGACCTACTTGTTGCGTCAGAAACAGAGGAAGCTTGTAAAGTAGATTCAATTGCCTTACTGAATCATTTAGCTGAAAATGGACATAAGGTATCTCCGAGCAAGTTGCAGTATTGTTTGACAGAAGTACAGTATCTAGGGCACAGGTTAGAAAAAGGGAAACGTAAGGTGTCCCCGGAGAGGATTGAGGCGATAATGAAAATGAATGCGCCTACAACACAGAGAGAAGTTAGAATGTTCCTAGGAATGGTGGGTTACTGCCGACAGTGGATAGTTAACTTTTCACTGAAAGCAAAGCCCTTACAGAAACTGACGCACAAGGAGTGAGTGATCCGGTACCATGGGATGAAGAATGTCTGGTGGCGTTTTTACAGCTGAGAGACGATTTATGTCGTGCTCCGGCTCTGGGAATGCCCGATTACGAAAAGTCATTTTCACTCTATTGCTGTGAGAGAGAGGGATGTGCTTTGTCAGTCTTGGCACAGACCCACGGAAATGCCCGTAGACCAGTTGCATATTTTTCGGCTACATTAGATCCAGTAGCCGCAGCGTTGCCCGGATGTCTCAAATCCGTTGCTGCAACGGGTGTCAGCATTGAAAGGAGCGAGAGTATCGTGATGGGACATCCAGTAGTGGTGTATGTACCACATTCAGTTGAATTGTTAATGACCAGGACGAAGACGCAGCATCTGACCAATAGCAGGCTCACGCGTTACGAGCAAGTTATACTTGCCGCAGAAAACGTGACTCTCAGGAGATGCTCTGTCTTGAATCCTGCTACTTTGATGCCATTACCTACGGTAATAGAAGGCGAAGGATGTGAAGACCACGATTGCCTTGATGTGACTGAACTATGCACGAAACCCAGACCAGATATTGTGGATGAGCCATTGTCAGACCCCGATGAAATTTACTTTGTTGATGGCTCATGTTTAAGAGACGATACTGGTCGGTTGAGAGCAGCTTATGCTGTTTGTACCATTACTGGAGTTGTGGAAGCCGCTTGCCTGGAAGGAGTACATTCCGCACAGGTAGCAGAAATTATTGCCCTAACTCGTGCCTGCATAGCAGGAAACGGAAAAAGAGTCACCATCTACACGGACAGCCAATATGGTTTCGGTGTGGTTCATGATTTCGGGCAGTTGTGGTCTCAGAGGGGTTACATGACCTCCTCTGGTTCGCCCATTCGAAATGGAGAATTTGTGCGATTGTTGTTAGAAGCATTGCAAGGTCCAGTTGATATCGCAATAGTTAAATGTGTAGCTCATACTAAGAATACAGATTTTGTGTCACAAGGTAATATATATGCTGATGAAGTCGCACGCTATTGTGCGGAACAAAGTTATTCTTTCTCAAAGGTGGAAATAGAAGGTGCAGAAGAAAAGACTGAATTAAGTATGATGTTAGAAACTGTAGACACTTGGGAGGATTTAAGAATAATGCAGGAGAACGCACCTGAAACAGAGAAAAAGGCATGGGAAATAGCAGGTTGTGTGCGAAGTGAAATGGATTTTTGGGTTTCAGCAGATGGGAGAGCTGTGTTACCTGAAGAATTAGCTAATCCCATGGCGAGAGAAATACATGGTCCAGTACATCTAGGAAGAGATGCTATGATGAGAGTTTTTAGGCAGACTTGGTATTGCCCGAAATTCAGAATAGCAGCAGAATCAGTATGTAAGCGATGTGTTACTTGCCAACAGCTGAACGTAGGCAAACGAACACCAGTCACACTGAGTCACATTGGGAGGTCGGGGGGGCCTTTCAATAGAATGCAACTAGATTTCATCGAAATGCCAAGAGTCAATCGCCTTCGGTATGTGTTGGTGATTGTATGCGTATTTTCCAGATGGGTTGAAGCGTACCCTACACGTAGGTGCGATACACTCACAGTGGCTAAATTGTTGCTCAGGGAGTTGATACCGCGCTTCGGGGTGCCTGCCTCTTTGGAATCTGACAGAGGAAAACATTTTAACAGCGAAATAGTGAAGATGTTGTGCTCCACACTGAATATCGATCAAAAGCTGCATTGTAGTTATCGACCAGAAGCTTCAGGAATTGTGGAACAAGTGAATGGCACTTTGAAGAATAGATTGGCTAAAGTAGTGGCATCCACATCCTTGAGTTGGCCAGATGCTCTTCCTTTAGTGCTCATGAGCATGCGCAGCACACCTGATAGGAGGACAGGTCTCTCTCCCCACGAGATCCTGATGGGGAGGGCCATGAGACTTCCTACAGTTCCAACTACTGCTCTATTGAATATTACAGATGATCTGATCTTGGATTATTGTAAAGGACTGTCTGACGCCATCCATTCTGTGTCCCTTCAGGTGCATGCGGCTGAAGTTCCAGCAGCGAGGAACCTGTGTCATGACCTGAACCCAGGGGACTGGGTCTTAGTTAAAAAACACGTCCGGAAGAACTGCCTAGATGTTCGCTGGCGTGGGCCCTTTCAGGTAATCCTGATCACGAACACCGCGGTGAAGTGCGGGGGGCTGCCAAATTGGATCCATGCTTCCCATACTCGCAGAGTTCCAGCACCTCTAGAAGGAACAGCTCCCATCCCAGACGAAAGCCCGGAAGTGGAAGAAGAGTCGCAAGAAGGGATTGAGGCAGCTGAGGGGGTGTCGGAAGAAGTTGGGAACGCAACGGATTCAGAAGAAGAGCGAAGGCAGGACGGCAGTGAGACAGAAGACGCAACTGAAGGAGAGAGCAGAAGTGAATACGACTCAGACTCAGATCCGTATCGGAGCGACCAAGAACCAAGTGGGAGGACAAGGAATAGGAGAATAAGGCTTGGAGCTGCCACTTGGCCAACTAGGAGAAGAAGGCTAAGTTTGAGGTCGGCCCAGGAAGGAACGCTTACTCCTATATCCGAAGACTCAGATCCAGAAGAAGATATCCAGGATCAAGCCGAGGAGGGTCTTAGAAGATCAAGGAGGGTGCGAGTGCCTAGTAGAAGATACTCTACTCCCGACTGGACCTACCTCGTTGCAGATGTCTGGGAGACACAGAACAGGGAGGATCAGGGAAGTGGAACTGATCAGAACTGACCCGATCATCACAGTGCAAATAAGGTTTCTACTACCAGGAGCGGAGACCGAAAGGTTGCTGACACTCAACATCGTTCATCCTGCTCTCCTGAGTGGAATAAGAAAATTGATTTTAGAGACAGTTGAGTTTCCAGTTTGCTGTTCACGATATCCAATATTGGAGGGAACTCTTCTTCGTTTGGAAATGCTTGAGCGAGTGGTAGAAATGCTAGGAGCGCTTATTGTTGTGGATTAATACCATATTGTGAATGTCTTCAAAGGGGCGCAGAACTGGAAAGGTGAAGAAAGTGATCTTGATTAGAACGGACCCCTTTGTAATTGTGGATGTAAAACTGATAGTACCAGGAGTGGAAATTGAAAAAACGCTAACTCTCAATTTTGTCCGTCCACTTGTCTTGAGCGAAATAAGGAGAATAATCCTAGAAAAAGTTGACTTTCCATGTTGTGGTACGAACTGTCCAGAACCTGAGGGAATGATACTTCGGATGGACATTTATGAAGACGTAGTGTCACTCCTTGAGTCATACATAACTTCAGACGAAAATAAGACTGTTGAAAAGAAATTGTAAAAAACTTGTTGCAAGATAACCTAGCGCCGAGTGGAAGAAGAAAAGTGATAGGGGTTTCATTTTAGTGGATGGAGAAGGGCTAGGGTTGTCTATTTTCTACTGGACTTTGAACTGTTTTGCGGAAACAAATTGTCAAGCTTCCAAGTGTTCAAAGAAAGACATTGCAAGAGAGAAAGACTTTGTTTGAAAAGAAGAGGAAGTGAATGCTGGAAGAAAGTCAAAAACTACACTGTTTGAGAACATGGAGGCTGGCAACCCGAACCGCAGGGCAAAATGTATAGCTGTTACACTTTTAGGAGTAGTGGTTTCTCTTATAATTTTAGTGGTAACTGTTTCATTCCTAGCGGGACACGAAGGGGATGAAACCGCAGTTAAGGAGGATAAGGGAGTATCAACACCGAAAACTACCATTATTAAAGAGAAGGGAAACATCAATGAGAAAGACAAAGCATTGTTAGATGCAGAAATAAAAAGGCTTCACACCGACGAGTCACAGGGAAATTACAAGTCAAATGCTTATGCTAAATTGCTTTATGAATATGTTGATGCCATGGAAGTAAAGGATTGTTACGTTTGTATGCAATTACCAGCTTCAGTGGAGGAGGGTATCAGATACCATCATCTTCCGTTGACATATGGAATAACGTGCAGTTTATTGTTGAGCATGTTTTATGGACGAGAAGGATTCGAGTATTATTTCTCGAATTTCGACTCGACATTGCCAGAGGTTCCGAATTTCAAGCATTTGAACAAATGGGACTACTACAAAAGCGAAGACAGACTACACAAATGGTTTATTCCATGGAAAACGTTAGATACTTCACATGCTCGAAGAAACAATCTGACTTGTCAAATATCAGAGGTTGAGAAAAAGTTTATAGCACAGGTAGATACTAGATACAGGAGGCAGAAGATTTTGAAAGCATCAGGACAATGGGAAACAGATTGGACCAAGGAGGAGAGGGCACATCAAAGAAAGGGTAGTATTGGTCCAATTGCTTTGGATAAGGATAAACGGGGAAAACTGTGCATACACAGGAGTTACTCATATTATGAAAACTTTTATGTAGGTCAAGTCCATTGTGAACATGCCTTTCAATTGGAGTATTACTCTAAGAACTTTATGAAATGGATGCAAGCAATACCAAATGTATATTTTGTATGTGGAAGATATGCCTATGTGAAGTTACCAGATAATTGGTACGGATCATGCTATCTGGCTGTTGTCTTCCCTAAAATATATCATGTTGAGAATTTAGACACGCCTAAGAAGGAAATATCAACTAGATGGAAACGAGGGCTGGGTGCAGCAGAGGTAGTTGGAGATGTACTAGGTGCTGCATTCCCTTTCTTAGGATTGATAATGAATGACATTAAGATCAGGAGGTTAGCTACAGTCGTAGATAGGCTATCTGCTAGTACTGCAAGATCATTGATGCTGATAGAAGGTGAGATGCAATCGATTAGGGCAATGGTTCTTCAGAACCGACTTGCTCTAGATGTTCTGTTAGCAAAAGAGGGAGGAGTCTGTAAGGCCTTGAAGGTCCAGGAATGCTGTACTTACATTCCAGACAATTCAAAACCTCTAGAGAAGTATATACAAAATATCACTGCCATACACTACGAAATTGAGGACCTAGCAAAGGTAAATGTGTGGGAAAAAGTAGGCCATGGAATGGGTAAAGTTGGAAGTTGGTTTGCCAACTTAGGAAAGGGTATCGTTTGGTACATATTGAAACCCATCATCATAATTGTGATTTGTGTAATCACTTTGTGGGGATTGGTGCGTTTGTATCAATGTTATAGAGCAAATAGGTTACAGAGAGCTATGAAGAAACAGGAAGAAGAGTTGACAGCGATGCAGGACACTCAATATAAGAGTCTGAAAGCATTAGAGAGTATGAAAAGAGGTGGAACTGCCCTGTCTTCACTTTAAAAGGTTCTACATTTTTAGTGTCTTGGTGATGATGACCCCTGAAGGTCATCAAAGGGGGGACTGAGAGAGCACAAGTTTGAAAAAAATGTATAAGTACGCCATATTTACAAGCACGTAGTTAGTTTAAACATGTTTTGCACACGAGTGTTTTATATCCAGGAGTGAAATATACAGAGTGGTTTATATTCAGTAGTGAAATGTATAGAATGTTAAGTAGAGTAACTATAATTATAACGGTGTGAGATTAATGTAGAAATGTTGGAATATATGTGAAAACCTCATGTTCTCATGTTAAAAGAATCATGTCCGAATTAAATGTAACTTTGAAAATCCAGTATTATGTGTAGGCCTTAGGGCAATTCACAGCAAACCTGAACGTGCTGCTAAATTAATGTGAGATAAGGTTGACATGGTTCTTCCAAATGTACTATTGAACTTAGGGTTAAAAGTATATGCTTTATAGATGTGTTATTTTAGAAACGTATGCTGGTTAAGAATGTTTGCTGTTTAAATCAAGTTAACGTTTTAAGAGTGCAGGGACCTGCTGCATGTAAATCAAGTAGGCCAGAGCCGATAATGTCATGTAGTTTAAATTGTCATGTGCTCGTTAGGGAAGAGGTCGAGAGGTGTCCAGCACAGAGCTTCGAGAGTGTTTTATGACTAAAGATATGGTGGAGTCTGGAATTTGAGGCCCACTGCAGGATGAGCTGTATGCAGGTGCGAGGGTCCTAATCAGCTCGAATGAAAGGGACTTTGTTCAGTGGCGCCTTGCGCAGGCCTGTAGGAGTTTCCAGGAATTTCAGGGGGTATCAGCGCACTGAAGAAGAAGTCTGGGAACCAAGGTCAACTATAACTAGGGTCTTCAAGAGTACCATCATGGAGTTTGCCGCGCAAAGATGTACCACGTGAGGGGCGTCCCAAGGGGCGTTCCTATCAGAAATGTGATTTGGTATTAGGGAAAGAGACCCGGGAGGAGAGCAGAGCAGATGATTTTGGGAGCCTGAGTAAGCGGATGGGTAGGCAGATAGGCTGATCAGGAGAGACCCATTATCAGAGAAGAGACAAAGAGAAGTGCGTGATCTTCTTAGGAAGTCACCACGGCTGACACCTAGAGGGGTAAAGATCTTGCTAAGTAGGGATGTCACTTAGGATAGTGTAGGGACAGACTAACCTTAATTTTCTTTTCTGTAATGACTTTGAGGTTGCAACTTGTATCCATTTTGGCAACCCTGATGGTTTTCGAGCTTGTACTTATTATTCTGTTTTTCAGACTCAGACTATTCAAAAAGTTCATGTTCATAGTGATACCGATTTATCTTCTTAATCTCATTTTGAGAAGTTTGTATCTTCAGTTATCTTTGACTTTATATTAAAACTTTAAAACTTAAATTTGGTCAGTGGTCATTTAGAGTGGTGTAAGTTCTTAAATTGATTGACTTATTGCGAGATTACCTTTTACTCAAAGACCGGTACCAACGATTCAGTCGACATAGTTTGGGATTTGGTAAGATAATTAGTAACCAGTAATCCCGCGTTAGCACAACCATGAAACACGCAGAGTGCCAACATACTACTGGGCAAGACTGGTGTAAGTGTTTTTTTAGGGTAGAAATGAGTAAGGAACACCCATATATCAGAGAGTGAACAGAAGTGGATTTCTCCAAATGGAAACTATTTTGAGGATAAAAGCTACTTATGCAAATGAATATTTTCTCCATCATTGACCCTGAAGTGCTCCTGAACATCTTTGACTGCTGTACATTTTAAGGACTCCTGGAACTCTTTGTAGATCAAATGAAAGGTGTAAAACTACTCCCTCATGAGTAGACGCCTGACTGGTCGTGCTTCCAACTCTTCCAGGCCCGCCTTGTGAATTTGACCTGAAACATCTATATATTACTTACATCTGTTCTTCTTAAAACCAGTCACTGATGTTAGGACAACCTTACTAGCACTTTTCATCATTTCATAAGTATCTTAGCCATCATCAGTGGCTAAGCAGACCCGTCAACCCACCTTCAATTCAGGGGAGGCCTTAGGCATGTGCAAGCTGTGCACCTGCGCAGGGCCACCAAACAAACCCCAGGGGCCTTCAAGCCAATATATATCCTTAATATAATAATCTTCTGAGGATGGATACATATTTGCGTGGCGGACCCTGGCAGGGATTTGGCCGCCTCCGGCTCTGTTCCACTTCCAAACACCCTGTACCCCCTCTTCACTGGCCTCCGCTCTCTGCCCCGCCCGGACCCCCTCTTCCGGGCCCCCTACCTACGCTCCCTGCCCAGGGCCACCATGAGCCTAGAGCCGCCCCTGTTCAATTACATTACAAGAAGCAACATTTCATGGATTCATGACCAATGATATTGAAACAAAACAGTCACTCAGCTACTTGAGGTCTGAAGACGTTTGTTAAGCAAAAATAAGCAAACTGCAATTTAACAGTGAAAAGCGTTAAGGGTTTCCCCTCATGGCAATGAGCACATAATTCTACCTATTTCCCTCCACCCTTTACAAGGAGGTTGTATTGACTTTCACACACATGCCACAAATTGAGCACGACAGAAACCAGAATCTGAAACTCGTATATTTCAGGTGCACCATTTTCTTATGAGAAGATTGCAAAAGACCTTGAGAAAAGATACAAGAAAGTAAATTCAGATGCTAAGGTACACTTTTAGCGGTCCTTAATTAGAGATGCCAGGTATGATTGTGAAAAATAATGCATCAGATGCAAGACGGCCTGCATAGCTATGGGTCAAACAGAATGATGCGGACTAAAACAATATGGGATTAGCTCTCACGGTTATATTAGAGAAAATGGTGAGGTTTGTCAATGACCTCACAAGAAGTTGCATCATATAGCCCTTGGTCCTGAAGAAAATGACAGATGGGCATTAAACAGTCCTAGAATATGTGAAAATTAATAAACCACTTTAGAATCTTATAATAGGTGAAGGATAAAACAGACCTAGCAGTTGCTATGGGGGCCTGGGGGTTGCAATTTCAACTCTTGGTGACCACATAATGGCACCCTCAGTCCTGAGTTTCCTCTGCCATGAAATGCTTGTACTGCAGTTCTTTTATGGTTTCTGTGTTAGGTGGGGGATGGTTTACAAAAGGTAACAACTGTAACCTCTAATGACCTTTATATTACATCTTTTCTGTGAGAAATGTGGTTACTGGTTGACTGGGGTGTGAGCCCTGGCCAAACAGCAATCAGGATCCTTGTCAAGGTAAGGCACAATCCAATACCAAAAAGGAGCTCAGAGCTAAAAGAGGGTATATCAGGGAAAAGCCCTCCACTCAATGTAATTCCAACACAAGAAATCCCTGTACCCAGGACTTAGGCTAGCAATTATCTAACGGGCATGAGAACTTACTGTACTAAAATCCTCAATCGTTAGAATCTAGATCTACCCCTCTATGGCTGGGTATCTATTGTCTCTAATGCCCTACCGTCCATGAATAAACATTGTTTACAACTACTACTCGGGGGTTCCCATATGTATTCAACTCGACACAACCTATAATATCAACTCCACTAGAGCAGTACATCCAACCACACATATATATTGTGAATCAAAGAAAAACATAAAAAAGTGTGGCGGAGCGGAAGGTACCTCACGGGCGAACACCCTCGGGGAAAATTGGCTAGATATTTACCAATACTTTGCCCCTTTCTCATCCTCGGTTACCATTCCTTTCCAGTGAACAAACGTATCACAAAAAAGAGAGTGAAAAACACAAATAGTGATGGTGCAAAAAGAAAGAGCTCAGAGAATCGCTCCACATACAGTACAGAGTGACAAGTAAAATCAGCAGTAATACCAACTGTACCACTTTATTCCTAAATAAGGTATATACTACTGAGTTAAAAAGGCTGGTAGCCTATTCTTGCATACCACTACCTGTAACCAACATGTTTCACTGCACAACAATCTTATAGCAGATTCATCAGGGTTAGCACTCTGTTACTGCACCAGAGTTGGACATCTTTTAATACAGGAAACTGTCGAGTTGAAAAACACAATTAAAAATGATTAGAAATGAGTTCTGAACTACGTTGGCTCTCAGCACTTAGAAAGATACGTAAATGGGGTCACATTACCCTGAGCCAGCCATGTTCAATCGTACCGGCTGGTTTAAGGAACTTCGCCACTTTATTGTAGATCGCAGTGTCAATCTGTAGGCGGTTCAAAAATGATAAGTGTCACTCACGCAGAGTGATTATCTATTTTCAAATCAATTTTATTTTATAAATGATTTTTATCAATCATTGTGTCCCCTTGGAAATAAGCGCCCACTGGAGAGCCCAACGGTCACTAGAGCCAAACGCTAAAATAAGCATTTACCTCCTATGTTCATAACACACACTGAAAACAGGCCACCGTTAACTCTACCACCTTCTTCAAATGGCTCGCCCCATGTAACTAGTATGTTTCTTACACGGAACAACAGCCCCCGCATAGGTCAAGCGTAATACCCTCTAGTTAACAAAAGCAGGGCTGTGCATAAAACACCACACGACTGGTCACAGTATTTATTTAACACTCAATTACCCCCGCTAGAGTTCGTCACTCACGCTACTAGGGGCGTCATGGTCGTGAGTGTCAATGAAAACTCGGTTCCCGCTACGTGCCCTCCTTACCATACAACCGTCGTAACGGGACCGGAACTCATCCCAGGAACGTAGAGTGCTGGGCGCTAGCATCTTTTAAAGTCTATCCGCGCCCTTCATCAAAACAGGCTCAGCGTTCACGTGATCGGAACGCCGGTCACGTGGCCATAGTCTTAGCAGCCACACCCGCCCCAACACTGGCTATACTCGTTGATGATTAGTACGGGGGCCATCTTACAGTTGATATATAATACATAAGACACTACAGGTTTTTTAAGTAGCGTGATCTCGAAACCGGTGGAACACGGGCATAGAATGTAACCCCGTTCATTACAAATTCCAAACGCCACTAAATGCGTTCAACAGTAATATATAATTCTTTTTCTATATTCATACAAAAAATCCATGAACATCATTATATCGATCCCGATTAATTCATGAAACCCAAACGGTTTAATATTAACTCATTTGAGGTAGCGGATTTCATTCTGGTGAGCCATTTTACCCGACCCCACAGGAGTTGCATTCATCAAAAATCACCCAATTTCATGTGGGGATCTACATCATCACTAGACACCGACCACTCCTACTTACACCCACAGGGTTTCAATGTTAGACATACACAAACTGGACTCCGAAGTATAGTTTTTTAAGGCAAATGTGGTGACACAGGAAATTTTTTACTGATCCTGTCTCCCACAGGGTTTCAATGTTAGACATACACAAACTGGACTCCGAAGTATAGTTTTTAAGGCAAATGTGGTGACACAAGGGCTTTTCTACTGATCCTGTCTCCCCTCTCTATTGTCGTCAGCACCCCTATCCCCCACTTCACCTTATTCTTCCTTTGTATGTTTTGCAGAATGCATGCACAGTATCATGCCCTTACAATCATCTCAGATTCTTCAGAAAATGACTTTGGACATTTAGTGTTTGACCTTATTCCACTCAATAATTTCGTTTAGTCCCAGTCTGTCACTGCCCTTTCTGAAAATCCATTTGGCTTCTTTGTTGATCAACACTGACTCAATATTGTTAGGATTACCTTTTACTACCTCCAGTACTGTCCATGAGAAACTATGTTTTTCTTGGTGGCAGTGTTGTACCAACTTGGTGGTCAGTTTGCCTGCCCTGATAGTGCTTACATGTTCCTGTATGCGAACCTTAATTTTCCTAGTGGTAAGACCTATGTATTGGAGGCCGCAACTGCAGAGGAGTCTATAAACAACGTTGATGGTATTACAGTTGCTGAATTGGTTTAGAAACCACTCCTTCCCTGTGGACAGCATGACACTTTTGCATTTCTTAGTTAAAGAGCATACAGAACATGTACCACATGGGTAATGTCCATTAGGTACTGTAGTGGATTCATTCCTTGCAGGCACCCGCTCCCGGGTGTGGACAAGCCTGTCCTTGAGGTTACCTGATCGCTTAAAAGCAAACCTAGGTGGTGGCATAGAAAAATCTTTGTTACTTAGTAGGTTCCAGTGTTTCCTAATTGATTGTCTGATTGTTCCGCTCTGCCACACTTTTTTATGTTTTTCTTTGATTCACAATATATATGTGTGGTTGGATGTACTGCTCTAGTGGAGTTGATATTATAGGTTGTGTCGAGTTGAATACATATGGGAACCCCCGAGTAGTAGTTGTAAACAATGTTTATTCATGGACGGTAGGGCATTAGAGACAATAGATACCCAGCCATAGAGGGGTAGATCTGGAGTCATAACGATTGAGGATTCTAGTACAGTAAGTTCTCATGCCCGTTAGATAATTGCTAGCCTAAGTCCTGGGTACAGGGATTTCTTGTGTTGGAAAGGTAAGGCACAAGCCAGCCCCAAATTAACCTGTGCTCAACCCATTGGTAGCCTGGCACAGAGTAGTCATGCTTAACTTGGAGGCAATGTGTAAAGTATTTGTGCAACATTTCAAATAGTAAAACAGTGAAAACACCTCACAAAAGATTCCACACTAGGTTAAAAACATAGAGCTAAATGTAATAAATAAAACAAGACTAAAATTACAAAAATACAATCAGTATAACCGGAGTTATGAATTTGTAAAGAATAAACTGTAAAAAGCTCAGAATAGACCACTGAAGGTTTACCTTCTCAAGTTTTGTGCCAAGTTTCCTGTTCATGTTGGAAAGGGTCGCAGGGACCAAGGAGAGCATCAAAGGTGTTGTTGGTGTTGCGCGAAGAGCAGGCCATATGTCGGGGACGGACGAGTTGGTGCTTTGCGCTGACAGTCACACATGAGCGGTCGATCCTGCAGTTCAAAGAGTTGATTTTGAGGCGGCTCATGATGATTTCTGGTGGGAACGGCACAGTCTTGGAGCGAACGGGCCCATTTGCAGTCGCAAAGAGCATGAGCCTTATCAAGGGTACAGGACCTGAGAAGCACCACTAGGGGATCAGGAACTTTCTGCAGCTGAGTCCAGGAGTTGGTTGGGGAGATTGTTATGTCCCTGAGGCTCAGATCATGAGGCTAACAGAGTAGACCTTAGAGTCACTATGGAGTCCTGGGTTCAAGATGAAGTGGCAGGTCCAGTTCTTCTTCCCTAGTCAAGAGGGAAGCAGGTCAGCGGAGCACAGTTCCTTTAGAGCAACAGTCCAGCAGAGTGACAGTCCTTGCAGCAGCCCAGCAATCCTTCCTGACAGAGAATACACCGGTCCAGAAATGTACTGAAGAGTTGGTGTCTGAGGTCCAACTTTTAAATCCTGGTAGTGTGGTCCTGAAAGGTGGGAGAAGGTTCTAGACAGTGACTTTAAAGGGCATAGAATTTCCTGCCTCCCGTGCCCTAGTTCCAAGCTGGCTAAAGTGAGAACACAGGGATGTTAGGCCCTTTGTATGAAGGCAGAGCACAGGCTATTTAGTAGTAAGTTAGCCTGTGCTCAACTTTGCCCCCCATCCTGCCTGCATATGACCCATTCAGGTACATCTAATCCCTCTATTGTGTGACTGTCTGGGAGGAATTCACAACGTCTGTCGGTTACACCCAGTCATGCGGCCCAGGTCTGGCTGTAGGCACAAAAGTTATGAGAGCAGAAAAATGCCAACTTTCTAAACGTGCAAAAGAAACAATTGACGGACAGAATGCTGGACAATGCAAACATTCACCCCAGTCACAAGGATCTGGGTTTAAGCCATCATTCTTTTCCCAACCCACCACCTCAGTTTGGACCCAGCCATATGCAAATCAGTCTTGACCCTGTTCCTTATGGGAACAGTCCAGCCCAAACTGCCAAGCCACATCCTCCCTAGACCAGAAAAAAGCATCCTGGGACCGGTTTCAGGGCTTCACCCTTCATCAGCCAAGCTAGCTTGAATCCAGTGGTGTAGTGAGCACGGGTCCCATGTCTGGGCATACCCTTCCCACTTAGGGTGACATATGCAAAAGAAACAATTGATGGACGGAATGCTGGACAATGCAAGCATTCACTCCCAGTCACAAGGAT
Source organism: Lissotriton helveticus (assembly GCF_964261635.1). Classification (NCBI taxonomy): domain Eukaryota; kingdom Metazoa; phylum Chordata; class Amphibia; order Caudata; family Salamandridae; genus Lissotriton; species Lissotriton helveticus. The sequence continues at coordinate 1,286,447,945 of NC_136057.1, read as the reverse complement.
CTGAGTTTAATCCATTATTCTTTTGCCCACCACACTACCCCAGTTTGGACCCAGCCATATGCAAATCAGTCCTGACCCTGTTCCTTATGGGAACAGTCCAGTCCGAACTGCCAAGCCAGGTCCTCCCTGGACCGGAAACAAGCCTCCTGGGACCGGTTAAGCCAAATATGCCCCAAGGTCTTTGGGTGACACATGGATTTTTCACAAACTGCATAGGTTTAGTGATATAACATTGATGGAAGCATTCCCACACTGAAAAGTGTTTCAGCACCACTGTTTCAAAGAAGTTGTGTTTACCAGGAGAGTAAGCGAGGCCAGAGATGCCTTTTTCTAACTCCTCTCCTTTAAAGATGTGCATCAGCTGCAGTGTTTTGGCCATGTGGGGAAAATTGACCTACATACTTCAAACCTGTTTCCTTTAGGCTCAAAATATATTTCTACTCTTTCTGTGCACTAAACGTATACTTTAGTCATTAATAAGTTATAAATGAGAACGGGGAATAAGACCAAAAACATATTTTACTACCAGGCTTTTAGGACTGCAGAAACTATGTCACTCATTTTTTAGAACACCATAAATGCATGTAGCTCACTGTAGAAAGTTTTTGAACTTCATTTGTACCAGTCAAGACTCATTTTTCATATTTAAAATTTATATTACTCTTCCCCTTAATGGAGGAAAAACTGCAAGCATACCATTATTTTGTCTAACTTGCTTCTATTTAATCAACTGCATTACTTTGTGTGATAGAGAGAAAGAGGCAAATGAGAAGAGGCGTTACAGTTGAGAAAAGGGAAGAGAAAAGTGGGCTAGAAAGATGAATGGGAGATGATGAGAGAGGCAAATGTGTGATTGGAAGTGAGAGACTGGGCAAGACAAGCTAGGAGAGATGAGAGAAGACGGGGTAGTTGTAAATAGGAAGAGGGCAGACAGGAGAGAGATGAAAAGAAAGGGAGGTTAAGACAAAAAAAGGAGGGGAAGGGGGAAATGGAAGAGGGAATAGAGAGATAGAAGGAGAAGGGCGCCCTGGGAAGGGGGCGGAGGGATAAAAAGAAAGGCTACCTAGAAGAAGTGTGTGTAACAAAAAGGAAGAAAATATGAAAGAATAACCCTTTTAGGGAGAAATGGTCTTGTTCTCAGCCATTCTGGATGTGGGTCAAAGTGGGGGTATTTTTTTTTTTTTAGCTACTGCCCTGCATTTACTACTGACTTGGTTTGCTGCTTGATGTAAATCCTGACCTACACTGCAAGGAGCAATGCAGGTGAACCTACTTTCACAAGCAGCATATTTCTCCAACAGAACATTTAGAAAACAATTAGTCAACTAGTGCATTTAACAGCTGAATTTTTGTTTGCGTATGCTAAAAAGCCATGAGCTGTGATAGTGCATTTGCAAGAGGCACTCATAAAATATTAATAATTTCTCTCTCTCCGGTGAGGGGAGAGAGCAAGGCAAAGAAAGGCTGGGGTATTCTTTACTTTTCCTATTGTGATCATTATGAGAGTTGTTATTGTATTTCGAGAGTGCATGCGATTCCCTATAGGAGAGTTGATAATGCTATCATTGTTGCAGTAGGACCAGTGGTTCCAGGACCAAAAGGCGCAAGGGATCTAGCTGTTTCGGTCATAGTTGCCAACTGACCCCGCATATGGAAGTTTTTTCGACTAACCCTCCACATAAAAGTTGGTGAGGTGAAATGAGGCAAAGAAGAGTTTATGCTAAATAAATGAGGAACATATTTCTGCAAGGAGAAAGCAGAGGAGAAACTGATCAAGAGAGGCCATGCCCCGCAGAGAACCAAGTCTTAAACAGCAAACTGCTTTATCTAATTTCTGCAACAACCCTTTAGCCCACATAGCACGAGACATGATGCAAGGATCAAAGAGTTTTAGAAAGTGGCTTTACTTATCCACAGCAGTGACGAAACTTTAGATGTCAAGAATCTAACTCTTTCATAGAAGCCCCATCTGCTATTCAGCACTTAACCCCTTCACTGCGGCGGCTATTCCGCCGCAGTGCTAAGGGGGCGGGGCGGCCGCCCAGCGGCCGCATGCTGGTGAAGGAACCACTCCGTCATCAGCCGCGGTTGGGCTGTGCTCATGACGGAGCGGTTCTGTCATAGCCCCGCCCTCTCAATAGAACGCCCAGCACAGGCGCGGAATCCGCGCCGCGCAGGCGCGGCGGCAGGGCCATGACGGAACCGCTCCGTCATCAGCACAGCACCACCGCAGCTGATGACGGAGCGGTTCCGTCATCAGCGTGCAAAGGGTTAAACGTGTTCATAGAACTGTCTGCAAGCGGACTGCAGCACATATTTACTAACATTTTGCGTTGTGGGTGCACCACTTTTTGGGTGTATTTCTGGATTTGCAAAACCACGCAAAGCCTGATTTCCTCGGCTTTGTGTGGCTATGCAAAAAAAGTAACTCAAGGCAGCGTAGACTTTGCATTGTAGGGGCTTTACATGGATTTTGATGCAAACCCAGATTTACTAAAGTCTGCAATCCTGGGTTTGCTCCAACATGATGCTCCTACCCGAGGCTGATGTAATGAGGAGAAATAACTCTATTTATCCATGTTACTTCCTTTTTGCTTTTGTGCTGCATTCTGCTGCACATATACAAAGAGGTATAATCCTCTAAGAATAGTTTTTGTGCAGGAAGGGATACTATTTTGACCACAGAATAGGCACTCCTGCGTCCTTGTGCAAGGGTGCCTGCAATGATGCTCAGTTGCCACAGGTGCACCAGTGCTAGGAGAGAACTGGAATGAGCCATATCTTAGTAAACATGGTGTATCTCTCCATGTCACACAATGCAGCTCAGCAAGATGCCTTGCTGTGTTGCGTGAAAGTTTAGTCAATCTGGTCCTGCATTCCTAACTTGTGGCACCCCTAGCTCTACAAGATTTTCAGTCCACAACCATCCTGGCAACCATGGACATCATTAATGGGTAGCAAGGAGTAGCAACTGGGAACCATGGCTTCCTCCCCATGGCATATATCAAGAGGGAGGGACTCAGAGCGCATAAAGGTCCAGCATATATGCTCTGATTCCACAATGATCCCATAACAGGCATTGTAACCCCTGACCTGAAAGGTTGTTAAAGCAGAGGCAGGAACCTCCTGTTGGCCTTGTCCTGCAGTAAACAGAGGTATGGCTGGCAGAAATAATTCAGCAGTGAAACAAAATGTTGCCACCATTCATGAACAGGGGGTCCTGTTTTGAGCTGCCTTTGCCATGTATGGTAAAGGCAGTGTGAGCAAACTGAACATAACAATTGCAACATCATTTATGTTCTTTGCTGCTAGTTTAGAGGGCTGACAAAAAAGGGTTCTCATGCATTGTTGGAAAAAGGAAGAGTTAATAAATGATCAGGGGCAGCAGAGAAACTAGAAAAGAAGAAGAGTTCACAACAAACAGACGGATACAAAATAACAAAGACAAGTCAAAAAGAGACTGAGAGGGAAAGGCAGGTGAATGATGTGACAGGGTGAAAATTGAAATGTGAACTACGCAGCGAAGAGATAAAGAAATACAGGGAGAGAAAGGTGTGATAATGTGACAGAGACAGTCTGGAAAGAGACTGCAGAGAGTGTGGACATGTGGAAAAAGGCATCTGAGAGAAAGGGGAGATATGGGAGTGGGAGGTAAGACAGAAAGTTCAAAGAGAGAGTGAAAGAGTAGGAGACAGGTGTAACAGAGCAAATAAAAATAGACGCGTGTGAGAGAACTCAGAGAAAGACAGAGTGGGAACAGGAGGGAAATGTAAGAAAGAAAGAGAGGATAATGAGCTAAAGTTTGGGGAACTGGAGAAATGAACATCAATTAGGAGTTGTCTAGGGTCGCAATTGTGACCCTGGCACTGTCTTTGCGATTCCCCGGACCTCTGAAGTTGTGAATCAGTACCCAGGACACAGTGCCAATAGCCCTTTGGGGCATTGGTGCTCCATCTCCTTGTTTTCTGCCCATTTTTAGTATACTACTAATAAATAATATTTTATTCACTCATTGTGTAATACAACTGTAGCACCGCGAGCTGGAACAGGACATTCTCTGACCGCTGAGGTAAGCTAAATGCTTGTGTTATGTGAGTGGGTGAGAGTGCATTTATGTGACAAAGAGCATGTGTATGTGTGAGCCTGTGGGTGTATTAGAACAAAGGAGAGTGAGTGAGGACGAGTGAGACTGAATGCCATTAAGTGAGTTTGAGTGAGTCAGAGGGAGTGAATTTTAGTGAGTGAGAGAATTACTGGAAGTGAGAATGAGTAAGAATGAATAAGAATTCGTGTGGAGACTGTTAGAGACTGTTGGGGCAGTGTTAATGGGAATGAGTGACAGTGAGTGAGTGACAGTGAGTGAGCATGAATGCTTTGCAGTAAGTAGCAATATATGAGAATAAATGAATGGCAGTAAGACTGCGTGCACATGAGAGTGAGACAATATGAGTAAGACTGAATGTGACTAAGAGTGAATGAAAAAGAACGAGAATTAGTGAGTCAAACTGAGGATAAGTGAGACTTAGTGAGAAAGAATGAATATGTCCAAGTGAGTGTGTGATCATTTATTAGTGAATCAGAGTGGAAGTGAGAATGAATGAGTGAATGTGAGTTAGAGAGAATGTGGTATTATGCTTGCAAGTTTGTAGTTCCATTGCATACTGAAGGAAATTCTTGGTTGCCCCCCTTGCATAATTATTGTGCTAGCATAGTAGAGGCAATTTGTAGCATGTAAAAGTACTTGCACTAATAATTGACATATGTGGTGAGCCATGGAAAAATGCTGTCGCTGGCACACTGGAGGAAATTCTTGGCATAGGTGGCACTCATTTCAAAATGCTTATGCTGGTTAGTGGTAATCCCTGACTTAAGGGAGGACAGCCATGCATACTAGAGGGAGGGCAATCATTACCAAATTCTAGCCCTAACATACAAGAGTTCCTTTTTTACATAAAGGCCACCTATTTAATATGGGTGACACTAATGACAACATTGTGGCAGTGGCATTTTGTAAGCTGTTTTTTGGGCTAAGGGGTACCCATGTCAAATAGGGGGAGTGGCATCCATACCAAAATGCTGGCCCTGACATATAAAGGCACCTACAGCACATTTTAAAAGAAATGGAGTCAACTCACGGAGAGCGTCAGCTTTCATTGGCCTTGGATACCATGACATGACTTCAATATTTAATGAGTACCCCTTCAGAGCATAAGCCTTTTTAGCAATTAATGTCATTATCTTTCTTTAAAATGCACTAATTTGCTCTATTATTTTTCAAAATGTTCTCATGGGGATTCCCCCTCATCCCAAAACAATTTCCAGTGCTCTAGTTCAGGGCAAATATTACGTCCCATCACTTGTAAAGATCACAAGCCGCCTCTGCAAGAACAGAAGGAAAACAGTGTCTTAATTAGCACTGTTAACTTTCTATATCTTTTGTTGGGACCAGGACGTTACATTTAGGTTTTGTAAAATAAATAGTTTCAGCGGTGCAATGCACACTCTTCTAATTAAATATGCATTTATTAAAAAAAAAACACATTTTGCACAGGTTTTTGCTTTGCTTCAGTTTTTTTATTACATTAAAAATAATGTGAGCAAATAGAAACTTCACCTCTGTGCTTTGTCCAAGTGATAGTGCTTTGCACATGATCAGGAATACAAACCTATTAAAAATAAGGAATAACTTAGTTCCCATTCAAAATGAGCTGTGTTATGGTGTATATCAATTAATAAATGACACCTTAAATACTATAGCTTTTAAAAAAATCTCTTTTCTCCCTTCCTCGATGATTTCTTAATTCATGTCCTCATAGTACTCTACACCTGGAGAACTATTCAACCAAGGCTCTTTGTGGGATAAATAATTTAGGTTCCTGGTACTGTTCAGTGTTCTGTCTCACTATATTCTCTTCAGACAAACACATAATGTTCCAAATAATGCAAAGACAAACGAATAAGGTTCCTCAGTCTTGTTGACATTCAGGTAAGCATAGTGTCGAGCCATACAAAGAGATCCTGGACAGGCACCTGGAAGGAAGGTTCCCACTACCTACAAATCAGGATGCATTTAATTACAATGCTCAAGAAAACCCACATTAAGGAGGAAATACATCACCCTTAAGGTGTTATTTATTTATAAAGTTTTATATAGCGCTGGCTAGACCCGGAGGTATCAGAGCGCTTTACATAAAGATCAGTGCGTTACAGGTTACATAGTTACAGGATCAGCGAGTTGCAGCACTTCGGCCCAACAGCGTTATCTTATGTCAAATTTACTGGAATTATGTAGTAGGAGAGGGCCAAATTATTCCGCGGGTTGAATAAATTATGCAGTAAGAAAAGGCAAGTTATGTGGCATGATGCTGTTCATTTTATGACAGTATTCCTTCATTATGCTATCGTTTTTACACATGTTCGCACTGTCTGGACAAAGGATTCACTGTACCAGTTTAACATCTAAGCACAGAAATAATCAACTGAAAGGTGATCAGTCACCGTTTTCAAAGAGCCTTCCACTGCGCAGCAAGACATATGTGTTGAAGATAGCCACACTAAGAATAGATGAAGTTCAAATGTAGTTTAATGAAGTTTAGTATGTTACAAGAAACGTCCCAGCCACCACATTAGTCAGCTTCCAACTGACTCCCATAGTTATTTCATAACTCCAGTTTAAATTCTCAGAATACACATATAAGCATTCTTCATTACTAAAAGATTTCACATGCTAATTATAAAGATACCACACATCTTCCTCATTAGTTTTGAACATTGTTTTATGTAGGTAAATGTGAAAACAAAGCTCAAAATATACAGTAAAACAATTGACATCTTATACACAGTCTTTCATGAATTTAGGTGGGACCACAACTCATTTACTTCTCCTCAGTACATCCTCATCACTCAAAATCATAAATTTGGTCCCACCAAAGAATTATGGAGTACAGTCGCAATTCTATTCAAGTTTCATGTGAGGTTGTCATCCAGTTTTACAGAATTTTGAAATAATTTAACAACTTTACACGGAAAGGAAAAGGTTGATGTTCCTCATCTCTGAGGATACTTTGCTCTTACCATGTCACCCACATTTACTTTAGTTTGACAAGTTGAGTATCCCTTGTCAAAATGTTGTTTTCTTCTTCAAACCTCTTCTCGCTGTACTTTCCTCTGATCATCATTTTCTAGTTACACCCCCATGGTCTTACATAAACTTCATCCAAGATAGAAAACCTCAATGTATTAGGCCTCCTGCCTCTAAATAAGTCAAATGGCACTTTACCTACGTCTGAAAGAGGTATTAGCAGTAGATTTCCACTCTCTCATATTTTTTTTCCCAATTCTTGTTTTCAGTTTTGTGATCTCAAGAGATTCTTTCAATACTCTGTTGAATCTCTCTACCAAGCCTTTGGTTTCAAGATGGCAGAGAGAACATTTCTTGAGTTTGATCCTTCTTTTGGACAAAAACTCTTCCATTTCTCTAGAAATGTATTGTACCCCATTATCTGGGAGGATATACTCAGGAAGGCTGTCACTGCTGAAAGTCTCTTTGAGAAATCCGATCACACTGCCTGTTTTTATGTTCTGTGTGATTCGTATCTCCGGCCAGTGTGAGAAAATACCTATTAACATCATCACAAAAGATTGATCTGCTTTGCCAGTGACAGGTCACAGAATATCTAAAGCTACCGTATTTTCCGGCGTATAAGACGACTTTTTAACCCCTTAAAATGTTCTGGAAAGTCGGGGGTCGTCTTATACGCCGGGTACAAAATTTAAAGGTATGTTTTCAGGCGTTTTTTACATAGCGCGGACTTTACCCGAAGGTGTCAGAGCGCTTTACAGTAGGAACAGTATTGATACAAGAGGAACAATTACAAATGAACAAATTACAAAAGCAAACGTTAAGTTACATGGATCAAAAGTGACAATAGTGAGCAACCAAAATACATGAGGTAGCAATCAGTACATTCCTGGAGAAAAAAGTGATAAGTGTGCAGGTTACAAAAGCGTACAAAGTACGAGCCAACTATGCAGGACTGCGTTGGACTGCGCTGGAAGTGGGGGTAGTCTTATACGGCGAGTATAGCACGAAACCTACATTTTATCAAGCAAAGTAGGGGGTCGTCTTATACGCCGGGTCGTCTTATACGCCGGAAAATACGGTACTTTTTTCTATACTCTCACCGGTGTGTTTCTCGCTATCATATGCTGTATTCTTGTTTTGTTAAACATATCACGCAATCTGCATTCAATACAGCCTCTATCAACTCTCCCCACCTGAGTGTCAATCCCAGGCCACCAGAAATGTGATCTGATTCTTTCTTTAGTTTTGAAATTCCCAGATGTCTTTGATGACTCGATTGAATGAGCATTTCTCTGACTTCACTGGAAGGAACTCATTTCATGCCTCTCCACAACATACCATTGCACTCAGACAACTCATTTCTCACATTCCAGTACTTTAGTCCACTCTCACTCACTCCTCCCTTTGAGTTCAAACCCTTACTGATCAACCTAGTCACTGCTTGCAACACAAATTCTTTTTCTAATAGCACGTTCCACTCATTTTCACTGACGATGCCCTCCATGACATCACAGCTAACCTGAATCTCAACCCAACAAAGGCAGAACTCCTGCTATTTGCCAAGAACTATATTAAAGAACAATGATAAAACAGTAGAAACCTGGCTCAATGACGTTAACCTTGATGAATTTGAACCTCAACTTTCACCTTATGCTAAGTGCCTTGGATTCACTCTGGACCACAACCTCACCCTCAAGGAAAACATTGGCAAAACAGAAAGATGCCCTAGTGCCATCTCTTTCCTTTAACAAGTAAAACAGTTTCTTCCAGAAAGTGACTTCAGAACTCCTGTTTAAGCCCTTGTTTTCTCGAATCTGGATGGTGGTAACGTCTTGCTGCATGACCTTCCAGACTCCGCACTGTCACTCTGAGTGGGCATCCTACAAATCCATATTACAAACACAGTGGTCATGCTGAATCCATAGTGTCAAGCGCAGAGGCACGATTGTCTCCGCCCAGGCTCATATACCGACCCCTACATTGGAATTTAATAACTCGCGGTTCCTCGGGCCGCCTTCTTGGTTATGCAGGCAGCATTTGCTTGCCTCCCAGTGTCTCCTGTTCCACTGCAGGTCAAATCGTTCCCTGCAGCTGGCATGTAACTCTATGTCCTGATGATGACACCGATATCCCATGTATGGGATCAAAACATCGTCGACTCTTTGACACCTTGACACAATCATGTGTATCACTTTAATGTGTTATGGTGTTTTTCTTCATTTATGCTTGCCAATTTGATGATTCCTTTTTCAAGCATTAAGCTATGCCTGAGCCCTTCTTCTTTTTTGTGTTCTTATTGTTGCAGAGTTTGTGCTTCCACTTTATTGTTTTGTCTTAATTCACTAAATATTAAAAATATTCTAGTCGGCTTGGACAACGCAATATAGATGTAATGTAATGTAAATGTAATTTGTACTTGTAAAGCGCACTAATACCCATGGGTGTTCTGGCGCTGTAACGCATACCGCTGTGGAACCCTTCCTGGCTTTTCCCTGTGAAATGTCCACTCCTTGGCACCCCCAAGGTGAAGCCAGGCATCCCAGCGCTGTTGGGGCCATTGTGGAGATTAAGCAAGCTATTGCCCAGAGTTGCAGAGTGGGACCCATGATTAAAATAGGCACCGAGGCGAGAATTATCAGGTCCGAGGAAATTGAGCCCAAGACCCGCCGAGGCGGAAATTGAACAATGGTCCCGGGCCAGACCTCTGCATCAGGGTCTGTCGCTCTAACCATTGAGCCACACTTCTGCACAGATCTCATTGCATGTCTATACTTATTGTTTCTCCTTTATCTCTCCTGTGAGGGACCACTGTGTTTGTAATATACCGGTACCCAAGGTCCCTGACTGATCAAATCGAGTTCCCTTGTTTGTAGATAACAGCTAAAAATCACAGCACGCTTTATCCAGGGCCTAAAGAAATATGATCACATCATCCCAATCCTGATGGAATTCCATTGGCTACCCTTGCCAGCCTGCACCATCTTCAAAACAAGCTATATCATTTTCAAAGCCATCTGGACTAATTTTGCTAACAAACTCAGAATCTCTGGGGATTCTCAGCACACCCAGAGCCAGGACACAGTCAGACTGCAGATTACAAAGTGTAAAAAAAGAAAAACACAGAGCAGCATTCTTTTTCCATCTATGCATCCAGGATGTGGAAAAACATAATCATATCCATCACGGCAACCCTATGTTGCTCCAATTTAGGAAATAATTGAAGAGTCACCTCTTTAAAAAACACAACATCACAATGCATTAACTGCCCATAACCCAGGTACCTCTCCTATCACTCGTTGACTTTATGCTCTTTTTTTTTTTTTCAACATGTTTTTATTGTTTTTACATACACATAAAACATAAACATACAGTCATCTTTGAATTCTCGTTACAGGGTTTCCAGCCAAAGGTTGCTGGTTTGGTGGCGCAGCATTACAGATTTTTCATGCTCTTTGACTCTGGACAGCTTTCTACCGCCTTTTGACTAGGGTTATGCTACAGAAATATCATATGAATATCTACACACATACATACATAATTACAACCTTACATACATATACCCATACAGGGATACATTTTCCCTTTGGAGGATTGTTTCAAAAAAAGTCAAAATAAAGATGCATTTGCTCCCGAAATTGAACTGGTAATATTTGAAAATATAACTATTTGGGAGGTTTTAGCTTGTGCCAGGAAAACACTGATTTCTACGGATTCTCTATGTAGTCCTAAAGGTTTTTGTAAAATCCTGATGCACTTATATGCACACAGATTGCAAGAGAACATCCATTTCTTTTTTTAAGTTTGAAAGCTTTATTAAGTAAAATCAGATAATACAATAAGGTGACATCAGCAAAATATGAGAAAACGGTTAAAGGGTGGGATAATTTAAACATAAGTAGCCAATATCACAGTGAAAAGCAAAGCATTTTGAAGTATTTTACAGGGAGGAAGGGGGGGGAGGGAAATAAATGCATGTTAATGGCATAAAGAATGAATAAAAATAGAAAATACAATGAACATTCGTCAAAAAGTACAGTAAAGTACACAATATTGAGCAATTACTTGAAATATGGACTGTGAGCAAAAAGGAAACAAGTATAAAGCTAAAAATCACAATAGTGAAATTGAAAAATATCATAAACTACAGGCAAGAGTACATGTGTTCAAGGAGGTTTGAAATTATCCGAGGAAAGTGGAGAGTATGCCTTTTTGGCAGATTGATCTAAATATAAAGTGAGAGGTAACCAGTAGAGTTCAACATTTCGGGAGGGCTTGCAGGAGGAGGCAAAGGCAACATCAAGTCTATGTGATTGACATACTAGATTCCACCAACAATTTAGAGACAAAGTGTTCAAGGACTTCCAGTTAGAAACAATGTGCTGCAGTGCAAGGGCCAACATAAGATCAAAAAGGCCGTGTGAATGTGGAGGGAGGTCCAAATCATCGGAAAGGCTACCTAGAAAGACAAAAGAGGTGGAAAAGTGAATAGAGATGTTGAAAATGCGGGAGAGGCGAGAGCATATCTGAGACCAAAAAATGCGAACTGAAGGACAGAGGAAGAAAAGGTGTAGAAGATCCGCATTGGGAGCAGTACAGGTCCAACAAGTAGGTATATAAGTGGATTGAAAGCGAGAAATAGAAAGAGGAGAAAGGTAGAGTCTGTGGTAGAAGAAAAATAGGGATTGAGTGAGAGAGGCAGTCCGGGAAATCTTCAAAGATCTGGCCCATATTTTGTCCCACAGAGAAGTTGACCACGAAGAACCTAAATCTTTCTCCCAAGATAATTCCAATTTCGATTTGAGACGGTCTGGGTCGGGGGCCGAGAAATACCGATAAATAAGGGAAGCTTTAGGAACGGTAGAGAGGACGGTAAGTAGAGAAGAAGATGAGGCTGGTAGGCCTTCAGAAGGGAGAGAATAATAACAATCTAAAATGGTTGTCATAAGGATGAGGAATTTCTTTGCAAAAGAAGGAGGGCAGTGGAATTGGGATTGGAATTTAGGAAACGAGCAGGGGGATGAGCCATCAAAGAGATGACGTACCCAGATGATACCTTTCGCTCTCCATGAGGGCCATGCAATAGGTCTGTTATGTATTAAAATGAGTGAATTGTACCATATAGGTAATAGTAAGAAGGATTCCTGAGAGACCGAGGGAGAGAGGAGTAAAGGCCGTAGAAGAGAAGATGTATGCTTGAATAAAAGGGGGTTAAGGCATGGGGCTTTAGAAGTGAAGCGAATGACCTCTTGTAAAGAGTAAGGAAGTAATAATTCCTGTTCGACAGAAAGCCAGAGGGGTGAAAAGGGGGAGGTTTCCTGAGATAGCCAGCGGGAAGCTTGTCGAAGTGAGAAGGACTTGTGGTAAAGGCGAAAGTCTGGAAAGTTGGTGCCACCATTAAGTTTAGATTTACGAAGGTGTAAGAGAGATATACGAGCCTTCTTCTGTTTCCAGAGAAATTTGGACAAAAACAGAATCAATGCGGCGAAAATATGAATTTGGAATACGAATTGGGAGCATGGATAATAAGTAGATCAAAATCGGGGCAATCATCATTCTGATGGAGTCAAGACGACCCCACCAGGAAAGAAAGAGAGGATTCCAAGAAGAGAGTAATGAGTCTATTCTAGAGATGACCGCGTTCATGTTATATTGAATAGAAGAGGAAATAGAGTTAGAGAAAAGTACACCAAGATATTTAATTTTCTTAGAATTCCAAGCAAAGCCTGTGGAAGTGAAGAAGTGGGGAAGACAAAATTTGGTTAAGGGAAGAATTTCTGTTTTGTCAGAATTTATTTTATAACCTGAAACCAAAGAGAAATTTTCAAATTCAATTAATAGAGAGGGAACAGAAGTGACTGGGTCAGAAATAAATAAAAGGATATCGTCAGCATATGCAGATAATTTAAGATGATGGTCACCATACGGAAATCCAGAAATGGAGGGGTTGTTACGTATGGAAGTAAGGAAGGGTTCAAGCGCCAAAATAAATAAAAGAGGTGACAAAGGACAGCCCTGACGTACTCCACGTTGAAGCGTAAATGGAGAAGTGAGTTGACCATTGACGAGAACAGAGGCCTTGGGCATAGAATATATCAAAGAGATATAAGAGATAAATTTAGGACTGAAGCCATGCCATTTTAAAGAAGCCATGAGAAAGGACCAGTCAACCCGATCAAAGGCTTTCTCAGCGTCTACGGAAATGGCTGCAAGGGGAATCGATAGTGAGGGGGCTTTACTTAAAACATTAAGGAAGAGTCTGGAGTTATCCGAAGTAAGGCGTCCCTTAACAAAACCACATTGCTCTTTGCCTATGAGATGTGGTAGGAGCGGGTCAAGGCGAAGAGCTAATAATTTTGCAAAAATCTTATAGTCCACATTAACTAAAGATATAGGTCGATAATTTTTACAAAACTTAGGGTCTCTACCTTCTTTAGGGATAAGGCATATGGTAGCGTCCTGAAATGAGCCTTGGGCCGATCCAGTAGAACAAAAAGACTGAAAAAGAAATAGAAGTTTAGGTAAGAGGAGATCCGAAAAATGTAGGTAAAATTCAACTGGAAAGCCGTCAGGTCCTGGAGTCTTGCCTTTAGTGAGGGAGGATAAAGCAGTGGACTACTCTGCAATAGTGAGATCAATATCAACGGCCGAAAAATTAAGGTGGGAGGTATCTGGCTGGGGCAGGTTATCAAAATAAGATTGAATAAGCGCTGGGGTGGGGGGGTTCTCAGGAGTGTATAAAGATTCATAAAAAGAGTGAAATTGTTCCAAAATTTCTGCATCTGTATGAAGAAGAATATTAGAGGGGGAGTAAATGGAATCAATATTAGTTCGTTCTTTACGTGCTTTTAGATAGTTAGCTAATAATTTACCCGATTTGTTTCGACCTCCGTAGTATCGTGCGGTGCTCCGGAGGAGAAAAGAGGAGGCTGAATCTGTAGTAAGCTTGTTAAAAGCAATCTTAGCTTGGAGAAGTTCAGGAGACATATGCTTAGTAGAAGAAGTATAGAATTGGTGTTCCAACGATTTAATGTGAGCAAGGGTAACTTTACGCTTTTGAAGGAATTTTTTCTTCTTTTTAGAGACAAAATCAATAATAAAACCTCGGGCAGTGGCCTTGAAGGAGTCCCATAGAATATGAGGAGGGGTATCAGGTGTAGAGTTAAGTTGAAAAAATTCAGAAGCGAAAGAACGAAAAGAGGAGGAAAAAAGAGGATCAGTAAGAAGAGAAGGGTTAAAACGCCAACGAGAAGATTTAGGAGTAGGAGGGAGAAGGTCAAAAACAGTAATAATAGGAGCATGGTCAGAGATAACAATAGGTTCAATAGAAGAGGTTATAAGGTGTTGAGATAGAGATGAAGATAGAAAAATGTAGTCCAAACGAGAGAAGGAAGCATGAGGAGGAGAGAAAAAGGAAAAATCCATAACATCTGGGTGAGTGAGTCTCCATGAGTCCACAAGATGAATTTGAGTGATAGTGTCAAGAAATTGTTTATGTGGTTTGTGAGGAGAAAAACGAACAGAAGATTTGCGGTCTAAAAAGGGGTCAATGATCTGGTTACAGTCTCCACCTAGTAGGAAAGAATCATCCTTATATTGAACACATTTTGCTGTAATGGAGGGCCAAAAAGAGGAGTCAAAACACGTAGGACCGTAAACATTGAACACAGTAATTGGGATAGCATTAATGAGTAGTTTAGCCAAAATCCAACGCCCCTCATCGTCTTTTTCTTCTAGTAATACTTTACACTGAAGGCGTTTATGAATCAAAATAGCCACCCCGTTCTTTTTCTGAGAAGCAGGAGAGAATAAAACAGTTCCAACCCACAATCGCTTTAGCTTTAAGGATTCAATGTCTGAGAGGTGGGTTTCTTGAATAAGAACAATATCTGGATTGTAAGAAGAGAGGTGTGAGAGTACTCTTTGCCGTTTGATAGGATGATTAAATCCTTTCACATTCCATGAAACAACTTTGAAGGTGAAAGAGTAATAAATTGATCAAAATTGAAAATTGCAAAAACATACTGTACATTTAGTAATTCAAACTGTAGAGAGATAATAACCATAAGAATCATCAAAAAGGTAGAAGGAAGAATAAGTAGAGAATGAAAAAGAAAAAGAAAAGGGGAAAGGGAGAGGGATAGGAAAAAGGAGAGAAGATCAGCAAAGGAAGGAGAAGGGAGAAGAGAGAGAAGGCATAGAAGACAGTACAAATCCAAAAGGATGACTGTATTGAACATACCTGGAGGGGGAAGTACACACAGGGGGAAGGTGGGAAGGTGGTGATGCGTTACAAGACGGACAAACCAGGATCAGGAGCATAGCCACACCGAGACCGCACAAAAAGGAACACGGGATGGAACAAAATGGTGAAGGGAACATCCGATATATATCTGCCTGGGGAAAAAGGAAAAATTGTTAACATACGGAACATGTGACAGAAAATATAGATCCAGAAGTTAGAAAGAGATAATAGGTAGATATAAGAGACGAAAGAGAGAGACATTCAAAGAGAAGATAAGGAAAATGAGAAGGTTAAGATCGAAATAAGGAATGTAGAGAGGTACGTGAGTTCATAGAAAGATTACTAGAAAACAAGACATGAAGACAACAAAAGCCAAAGTTCAGCCACTGTTCGAAGCACTGTACGAAGCAGAGGAGGAGGCGTCCATTCCTTCTTCATTCTGTAAAAGGAGAAAATTCCGTAGTTCACCCGGTTCCTGAAATGACCAAGTCTTATTGCGATAGGTGACTCTGAAAGTGCAAGGGTGAAACAGGCCATATCTTGCTCCCATAGAGCGTAGAGAAGGACGCATAGCCAGAAATTCTTTACGTCTGGAGGCAGTGACGTTAGAGACATCTTGAGATAGGTACACTCGTTGACCTTTCCAAGTCACTTGTTTTTTGTTCCTTGCTGCTGAAAGAATCAAAAGGAGATCCGTGTACTTCAAAAAGAGGATGATGACTCCACGAGGTTTGGAAGAAGAATCTGTTCTGGCACCTAATCTATGGGCTCTCTGTATACTGATGGATGTAGAAGGGGGCAAGTCCAAAAGTTCCGGCAGGAAGGAGGTAAAGAAAGTCACTGGATTGTCACCCTCAAGATTTTCCGGCAGATTGTAAATACGGAGGTTGTTTCTCCTATTGCGATTTTCCAAATCTTCTGTATGTTTTTGTAGGGAGAGGACAGTCTTTTCTAATGCCACAATACGTTGCGTATTGGATTGGAGCTCAGGGATATGAAGCTCAACAGTAGAAATTCGGGCATCCATGGACTCCCACTTGTCCTTCAAAAGCTGCATATCCGTACTCGTCTTTTCAATAAAGGGAC
The DNA here is from genome assembly GCF_964261635.1 of Lissotriton helveticus. NCBI lineage: Eukaryota > Metazoa > Chordata > Amphibia > Caudata > Salamandridae > Lissotriton > Lissotriton helveticus. The sequence continues at coordinate 1,286,431,533 of NC_136057.1, read as the reverse complement.
GCATTGCTCGCAATTCCTCCAAAATCTGATCAATAGACGAGGCCGGAGAGGTGTCCTCTGGCGTAGGAGAATTTTGTTTAAGGCGCTTGCCTGATGGAGCCGGTGGAGAGGGCTTACCAGTAGATGAATGAGCCAAAGATGATTTTGGAGTCGACATTTTGGCAGAGCAATTCGACTTGGATATCTCAGATGAAGAACCCACCAAAGTGTTCGCAGAGGGGGTAAAGACAAAATGAGGTTTACGTATCCTCAGCATATAAATGGTTTTCCTTGTAGTTTTATTTTTTGTGTGGCAGTGAGTAATCACAAGTCTCTGAGAGTTGAAGCGCCGTGGGAGGCAAGACGTTCCCAAAAAAAAAAAAAACAGCAGATGCAGAGGAGAAAGTGAGTAGGCGCTTGTAGTCGCAGAAGAGAGCGTCAGGGAATTAGAGTGAATATATGCTGACAGCTGAAAGAAAGAGGGTGTTGCGTCATGAAGCAGCCGAGATGGAAGAAATGCGCAGAAAAGTCCCAAAAACAATAAGGAAAGCGCCATGAGGTGGAACATGAGGAGTAGCGCTAAGGGTTGTAAAAACGTTCATAGATGAAAAAGCGGGTCGTAGAGGTTAACCGCTCTGTCAATGTGCTTCAGCAACTCTGCCTCAGTGAGGGGAGAAAAAGGAAAAATGACGTGGCTGAAAGTCACCACATGAAAAACTTGCTCACCACCACAGTCGGCATATCCAGGGTCAGTGTTGTCCAGAGACACGTTGCGCAGTAGTGCTGTGGCGGAGTCCGAAGGTAGAGGTCCGGGGGATGAGGGGACCTCAAAATGGCGGCTCCGTGAGGAGCAGTCGAAACATCACGGAGACGGTGAAAAACGGCACCTGAAGAGCCGAAAAGCCGCTCCGCTTGTTCCCCCGAGACTCCGGTAATTAAATCCGGCAGCGAGGCTCGAGCATGTTCCCGTTTACATGGGAAAATCTTTGGCGGTGTTGAACGGTGTAGCGGAGCTCTACACCTAGCCGGCCATCTTGCGCGGCACCGAAGCCACGCCCCCGAGAACATCCATTTCTAATGACAAATAGACGGGCCTTAATTTTTGCATTGTATATTAAACATTCCAAATGCTCAAGAAAGATTATGATGTGGTGCATGCAGGCAGATAAAATGGTGTGTCAAGGAAGAGGCTGTCCACAGAAGTTTAATAAAATGTGAAGTCCCTTTAAAGAATTCCCGATCAGGTACAGTGTATAGTGTATAATGAAACGATCAGGTGACAAAGGTAGTGAGATATTTGGGAACATTCGGTCTGTGGGCTGAACTCTTGACTTAGACTGTAGTCATTTGAGTGGGGAACTGCTATGGATGATGTGGATATTATGATTCTGCCACAACATGAAACCTATACATGCCCAGTCTCGCTTGTGATGAAGCCTGTATGCTTTCTTCACCTTTGTAAATTGATACAAATTGTTTCAATAACAAAAGAAGGCTCATGACCTTGATGATAAACTTTGTACGTTGGTGAACCCTAGCTTTGTACAATGAATACAATCCAAAAACCAAGGGCTAACGAAGCAGAACATGCACCACGAACGCTTCTGAGTGCCTATGTGAGCTGAAATATTTTTAAATTCATCACAACACGATCTCATGTTACCTTCTGCTGCAAGCACCTGAAAATTATTTTCCATAGGCAGACATCAGTTATTTAGAGGTTTGGAGATTTTTCAGAATTTCCTCAGATCCAAGGCTATAAGAGATTAGGAGCCCGATTTACTAACTTTTTGTATCATGGCTGCATCACTTTCGTGGCGCATCCAGAACGCAAAATGCTAGTAGCTATTTACAAAGCTGTGCAAAGGGCATTTTGCGCTATTTTGCGTTACTTTGTAAAAACAAAAGTAACACAATTCAGCTGCTGACACTGCATTGCATTACATTTTATTCTGGGGGGCGTTCCATAGGTGGAATATGGGTGTTCCCATGCATCCACCCATGGATTTGACGTAATCTCCAGCGGTGGTTGGTAGGGAACGGTGGCGGGTGAAGATGGGGGTTAGGAAAGAAACCTTACCTGGGGACGCCAGCTGCCACCTCACCTTCAACGCAAAAAGAACAGAGCCTCCCTGAATCCCCTGACCAGCCACACTACCTTACAGCAGCGTTGTGATTGGTTTGAGTGCCGTGGTTCGGCACTCAGCCAGGAGCTTGGAGGCTGTGCATCTTCTCCACCTGGCTGTATAATACAGCCTGTGGACAACATGCACACTCGAGAGTTTGGCCAACCAAACCCTCATGTTTACTTAAGGTGCAGCCACCAATCCTCCTCCTTTGATGGGCGTCAGGGGAGACTGGCCCCGCCCCACACTAACTACCTTGCTGGCTGCAGTGCGATAGCAATGATAAAAATAAAATGATAATAATGTTTCTTTCTTATCATTTTATTTTTCATTCGCACTCCTTTAAAGCAGTGGGATGACGCTCCACCACTATAGCGGAGGAGCCACCCCATGTAATCTAAGATTTACAAAGGTTTGTAAACTTGGAACTGCATGCAATCGCTATGCCTCCCAGAGAATGGCGTAACGAGGAGAAAAATCTTTTTTCGTCCTCATTATTTCCTCTTTTTGTGTGTGCCGCAATCTGCAAACAACCAGGGTGCAAGGGTGCCTGATTTGGCGCTAGGCTGCCTGAAGTGCGCCAGCGCTATGAGAAAGCAGAAGAACACCATATCTTAGTAGATATAATGCATTTCTGCTCTCTCCCTTTCATGCAACGCAGCACAAGTTGCCTTGCTTCACTATGTTGCGTAAAAGGTAGACCCATTAAAAACAACTAGAATGGAGAATTTTTTGAAGAACACATGTAACAACCCCTATTTTAAGTAATATTTTCATTTTCTCCAATTTAAATATTTGCTATATTTTTAATGAAACATTTTATTTTGTTTATTTAAAAGTAAAACATATCTCACAAACACATACATGTTAGTCACGTATGCTGTTGTCTACTGGGAAATTGAATGTTGCATAACCCTCTGTTTTATGCTATGAGTTGGCTTTTAGTGAAGTACAAGGACAGTCTATTGATACAATGAAAAGTGATTGATAGAGGCATATAATATCCCAAATGTAAAAATGTCATGTACAATTTGCTTAATTTGTGGGTCAACAATGAATGTGGATGAGAATGAAGGATGTGAGACTCATTCAAATAAATGTAACACCAAAAGGTGAAGCATCTTCTAATAAGCATATTGCTACACATCAACAGTGCTTTTCATGAAAGAGCAGTTGATAGGCATATTACTGTATTTAGGCTTCATGAACTGTGTAATTTAAAAGATCACACATATCCTGATCACCAAGGCATTATAATTTTGTACAGAAGCAGTGCTTAATTTGAGCTGGTGCTTTCCGGTGCATTTAATTGTCAAAGCTGGTGCTTGAAACAGTCTGCCACAAGGTGGCGCTGTACAGCTAATTTCGAGATGATAAGAACAACAGGTAATTATTAATTCAACATACATTAAAATTACAATTATCTGCCACTCGAGCCATTCTTATAGCTTTGGGGGCCTGTAATAGTCTGAATTGTCACACTTGTAGGAGTGTGATGGTTACTATTTGTGTTATTCCTATCATTGGCAGCATGGCATGGGCAATATTTGATGCGAGCTGCAGTGGCCTCCTGACGAGAGCCCTGGCACTTATGTTTTTACAAATACGCACTTGTCAGAAGTCATTGAATGCCTCTGTACTTGATGTCTTTTTAACAAAATCTTAGCATGTCCTCCTTTCCCCTACAGGAAGCAGAATGTGCGTATGTATTGTTTGTGGTCGCCATCTTCTGGCTGTCGGAAGCACTACCCATCGCAGTCACTTCTTTCATACCGGCTTTGATGTTCCCAATGTTTGGAATCATGAAATCCAAAGAGGTGAGCAATATGTCTACTTTTACAAGTGGTGAATTTTGTAAACTGTGTTATGCAGAGGCGTCACTCTACTAGTGGTGGGAAAATCAGCTAATGTTTAGGAGAAGACATTCACAAAGGAGACCTGCCCTCCCCTCCAAGAACATAGTAAAAAATCCTGAAACATAGATATTGCTCTTGAAGTCCTGCACCCTGCTGCTTCCCAAGGTACCAAAACATATACAAGTCAGCTGGAAAAATCCTGACATCCCATCTTTCACATTACTGTGGTCTTTAACAGCCTTGCTGACAGCATGAGTAGGTCACAGATGAAATATCCTACATCCTTAGAAACAACCCATGGCACACAGGGCACTGTTCATGTACTTCTGGAAACGAATCCAGCCTTGCCACAGACTTATGTCACAATACCGAGGTCAAACGTTAAGACCAGTAAGTAAGTAAAAGTAAGTAAAAGTTTTTATTGCACAATTAATTAAAATCATTGCAATGTACATGCACTGAAATAGACGTTACACATTAAGAGTAAAAGGGTGCACAAAACAATTAAAACAGAAAAATTGTAAATTAAAAAAATGAAAAACGTGCAGTAATGTCACCAGGAAAGGAACTCATGCTGGGTCTAAAGCAAGTTTTGGGGAATTAATTTCTAAATTAAACTTAACAAAACGAGCCGCCAACTGCGGAGAGTCTCCTCTCATGCAGGGATCTAGTGCTTCCTGGCAGGTCCTGATGTTGAGAAGAAACCAAAGGGGACGCAACCAGAAGTTTCTTTGGGTTCGAAGTTTTTGGCAAATGCACAGTGTGTGGATAAGGTTTTCCTCTTCCTGTTTGCAAAAACGGCATTGAGATGATGCCCCTTTCCTGTACCCCTGGCCAAACTTGTATGCCATCAGCGGGATTAAACCAAAACGAAATCGCATCAATTGAAGTTTTATATGCAGTTTCGTAGAAGCTGCCAGATACGACGGGAGAATTTTCGGGGTGTATAATTTAGAGACCCAGGGGCCATGAAAGAGCTGGGCGACCCGTTGCTCGTCGAGGGCGCTTGAAAGACTTTTTGCTTGTTTGGTTAGAAGTTTTGTTTTCGCTGCAATGGGCAACGGGGATGACCATATGTCCTTTGCTTGGAGGGATTCTAGACATGACGTCAGATATTTATTCCACGATGTTTTGTGGTTGCTAAAGACTAACCATAGACAGCTCTTTAGAGAGTGAGGGCTAGCGTGCTTTGTTTTTAAACAATAGTTAATGTAGCGTGCACTCATTATCCACCTCTGGAAAAACAATGAAAATTCTTTCCGGATTTGGGCGTGGGCAGTAGAATTTGGCAACCGGAAAACCCTACGGTAACAGGAAGATTGTGATCTGTCCAACCAATTATTCATTTTGTCCTTGAATATTATTGCACCAAACGAGATAGTGGGGAGTAGTTTTGCGGCAATCAGTTTTATTAATGGTACTAGATTTTGGGAGTGAAGAGCACTTTTTGTTCTTATAAAGGCCCATTCCAGACTACGGGCAACGGCCTGCATTTCGGTAGTATGCACTGAGGGTCTCCCTTTGTGGTCAATCCACACCCCCAGATACTTATAGGCGCTGACCGATTCCAGTCTTTTCCCTTCGATGAACCACGTAGACTTTTTGGGTTTTCCAGATGATATTATCATTGCTTTAGTTTTCGTCACGTTTATCTCAAGCGTGTTCATATTGCAGTACTGAGCGAGGGAGTCGAACAGTCTCTGGAGACCAACCTGAGTTTGATCTAACAGGATGGTGTCATCTGCATATTGAAGAGTTTGGAACTTTCTTGACTCTATTCGTGGGGGGAAAGAACGAGTGCATGACAGCCATTCAGGGAGGTCCGCGAGGTACAGGTTGAAAAGCATTGGTGCAAGGGTACACCCTTGCTTTAAACCTCTGGTGGTATATATTTTATTGGAGGTCGACCAGCTCGATGTAACTCGCACTTTGACCCAGGTGTCAGTATGTAAAGCGATTAATGCTTTCAGTAGCGATTGTGGAATACCCCATCTTGCTAGTTTTGCCCATAGTTTTGGCCGACTTACGCTGTCAAAGGCTTTTCGAAAGTCGATAAAACCAAGATGTAAGGTTTTACCTTTTACGGCTAGGGTGGATTCCATCAGATGAGCAAGACATATCAGGTTGTCTTCAATGTGGCAGCCTCTTTGGAAACCGGTTTGAGTAAAAGGAACTAGGTTGTTGGTTTCCACCCACGTAGTGAGTGCAGTTAAGAGAGTGCTGGCATATGCCTTCCCGTCCACGTCTAGAAGAGCTATCATCCGATAGTTATCGGGGTTAGAACGTGGTCCTTTCTTATGAAAGGGGACAAGAAGCGATCCTTGCCAAGACATCGGGAGGGGGCCACCCAGTATTCCAGCCTTGAAGAGGGGTGTCAGAATCCGGGCCCATTTTCCAGCAGAGGTTTTAAATACTTGGGTCGGAATTCCGTTGGGACCAGGGGCGCCACCCGAGCGCATTTTCTTTATTATTCCAGTTATATCGTCCGTTAGTGTATTGACGGGGATGGTGGTTTCGTCATGATTGACTGGATGGTCAAGAAAGGCCGGGCTATTAATGGTTTGGTCGTGTGGTACTGTGTAGAGCTTTTTAACATAGATTTCCCAGTCCGCGGGGGAGATGTTAGTTGCGGTAGGCCGTTTGGTGGTTTTGCTGGCCTTGTTAACCCAGTTCCAAAATGTCCTTTGATCTTTAGATTTTATAATTTCAAAGGCTGTTACCCAATGCTGGTCTTCCTCTAGTCTCTTTAGGGTAAAGCGTTCCTTCCTATAGGCTTTCCGCGCAGCCGTGATATCATCCTTCAGGAGTTTGTGGTCATTTTCGTTATGGACAGTTAGTCTTTGTAGCTTGTTTAATTTACTCTTGGCAGTTTTTATGCGTTGTTGTTGCACTGACAAGGTTGTCAGAATCATAATGTCCCTGGAGAGATTGTTTGGCGGTTTTGTGGCAAAGCGATTTCTGAAGTTAGTCAGTATTGTTTCCCAGGTGAGAGCTGTCACCTCAGTGCAAGCAGCTGGGGGGCCTCTGGTCATAAGCTTGTCCACCTCCATTTCAATTACTTCCTGGTTGCTTTCAGACCATCGTAGTTTCCTCACACTCTGCAGTCCTGCAGCGGTCCCCATTGGATTTATGTTCGGACGATGTAGTGGCCCGAGGGCGATGCTGCATGTTAAAATAGCGTGATCGCTGTCTGGAGATGGCGTTACCAGAAATTGGGACACCAGATGGAAGGCCATTAGTGAAATCCATATGTAATCTAAAGTGGCCATACGAGAGGAGGATGTGTGTGAGTAGGCAGCCGGTTGGTCTGTAGCCATCCTTCCATTGAGGATGCGCAGGCCAAGGTGGTTCAGTTTTGTTGCCAGGTTTATTCCATTCATATCCTTTCGCTGATACTGGGATCTTATCTCCGGAATTGCCCACATTGTATTAAAGTTTGTTATTTGGGAGGATTGAGTAGGATCGATTACCATTAAATTTGCATTAAAGTCGCCCATTATCAGCCAAAGGTCAGCGGGATAGAGAGCTTCGAGATTGTTCATTATTGGTAGTAACGTGCTCAAGGTGGACTCACGCCTCGTTTTTGTTGGGTGTAAATAGACGCAGCCAAGGATCATTTTTGGGTTTCGCCTGCCGAAAGGCTGCGCTCTGCGCAGCTTTTCAGCGCAGGTGAAATCCTATGTCGACACTAAGCACTTCGGGAACGTCCCCCGGCTCTCATTGGCTAGCTCCATAAATGGAGGCTAGCCATTGAGTGCCGGATCTGTCCGTCAAGGCCGGACCAGATTCGGGGGCGTTCCCGAGATTTTTTCCCAGGGCGGAGTTACGTTTTTTCCCGTTCCCTCCCCTTTCACTGAAAGTGAATTCAGATGCGCTGTCCATTCCCGCCCCCTCCGTGTGCCTTTCCGCCCCCCTCGCTGTCCTGTGCACGTTTCCCACCGTCCGTGTCCTCTCCCGCCCCCTCCCGCCGTCCGTGTCCTCTCCCGCCCCCCTCCCGCCGTTCGTGTCCTCTCCCGCCCCCTCCCGCCCTCCTCCCGCCGTCCGTGTCCTCTCCCACCCTCCTCCCGCCGTCCGTGTCCTCTCCCGCCCCCCTCCCGCCGTCGGTGCTTTGCTCCACGCACTCGCCGGTAATCGCCTCAGGCAGTGTTCCAGGCAGTGCTCCCGTGCACCACCCGCCGCCGCACATATTTGCATGGACACTCAGCCCACATTCCCGTGTCCAGGTTCCCTGTGGGGCCGATCAGCAGGATCAAAGGCCGCCTGCCTCCACCGCCCTTGGCGGGCACCGAGAATGGGCAGTGTGGAGCTGGTTTTAATTGGCGTCCGTCACGTAGTCAGGCACAACCTGCACCGGTGTGAAAGCCGAAGCCTCCAGTTCCAGGGGACCGCCTCCAGTCAGATGGATTCTCGACCGGGTCCAGTCAGCAGGGCCTCGGTCATCTGTAAGCTGAGGGATCGGGAGTGGATTGGAGGAGCTAGCGGGAACGAGAGGACCCTGGTTGTAGTGATCTCCGGTCCGGGCATCAGCTCCTGAGACTTGCCGGGAGGATCTTTACTATCGAGGAGCAGGTTCAGCAGGGGTCCTCAGCGTCGATTCCAGGGGTAAGTCGTTTAAAAGATGTAAAAAAAATGTAATCTACAGACACCTCTCACTGGTGCACCACTTTTCTAGTCCTAGACATTTCTTGATGAAACGTGATCCTTGGGGGTGTTGATCCAGAACATTGTTTGCAGTAGTCCGTATCTGCAAATCTTGATACAAATTTGCACTGCACAAGTGCCAAGAGGCCCAAGACCATTTCCTGGCCCCTCTTTTAATATTCTTGCTTTCCGGCTTTTTTAAAAATGGTGTCATTTTTACTCACTTAATTTCCCTGCATCTCTGTTCCCATGTTTGCAAAGCTGGCTGCAAGTAGTGGCGCTTCACTTGGGGACATCTTCAGCCAATCCTGGGTTTCTAGCACAAACTTTAATAAAAAGGAATGTTTCATTAAGATTCCACGAAAGGTGCCAAACTTATTAGCAAATCCATAAATCCTTTTCCTATGGAAAGGCGGCCCTGAGTAAAGAGAAAGATATATAGCCTAATAGTTAAGCTCATATTCGCCATCTGCTGTCAGCTACAAGTTTTGTGTTAGGAACCTGGTAAGGCTGACTCAACCTTTCATCTTTCTAAAGTCTGTAATGGAATCATTTGTGAAGGGATCGGAATGCAGGAAACATCATACGCCCTACAATTTCGCTAGGAAAATTCAGCTGGTCAAATCTGTCGAACTTTCCCAGAGGAAAATGGCACGAAAATGTTATATGCTGAATGCATCAATGTTGTGTGTAACACTCAATTTTTTACGGGAATAGGAAGTATTTACCACATAGTGTAAATACCCCATTTAAGGGTTTCGTTTTTTGCCTGATGCAGTAAATACACTATTCCGTACAGGCCGCCTTGAATTCAGGGTCTATGCTTCGACTCCTGACCTTTCCTACTGCAAAACGTATTCATATGTTTTAGTACAAGTCTTTCGATTTAAGAGAACGAAGACTACAACTCCCAGAATGCCTGTGTGTCAAATGGAACACTCACATTTAAAAACTGGCCTTCGAGCGCATTTACACCAACAACCCTTGCTCGTTATTTGTGCTGTATTTGGACTTCTGAGGTTAACCCTTATTATCTCAATCCTGCTTGTAAGACTGAAGATGAATGGGAGCGGGGTGGGAGATTACATTTCTAGGCCCTTCTGGAACGTTCTTCTGAGCCACACTCGAGTGCCCGCACCTGCCTGCGTCTGCCCACACGTGTTGCCTGATGTCTCCCTCACTTGTTTTGTTAACATTGCATGGTAGCGCCACAAATATATCTTGTTCTGATATCCCACCCCTCTGATGCCCACCGCAGTAGAGATCGTGTTCACTGCCCATGTGACTCACGAACCCCTCAATCCCAGCTGCACTTCTTATTTTGTTGCGATTTATATAAAGACTTGAGGAAGAACATTTTAATGCCTTTATTAAGGAGTCTAAACATCAGCGTGTGCGAAGCAGCACTGCATTATCTTCAACTGCTGCAATCTGACTTGGTTTGCTATACAGTTTACAGATTCATGGCAACCACAGTTCAACTGTGTAGATTAGTTGGCAAGTAAAGATAATCTGGTGCCGGCACTGTGTACAGGAAGTACCAAGCGTGGAAATAAATGTGGATATGTTTCTATATCTATATGCTCTAGATATGTTTCTAGCACTATTTGTTTCTTTTTAAATTTGATATATGATATTATTGATGAATTGTTTTGATTATTGCACATTAATGCACTTAGTTGCCCCTTGTTTAGCGCTGTTCGTAAGGCAAAGAGGGGGCTGATTTTAGATATGATGATCTTATACTTGTGATTTTAGCATGCAATTTTAAATGCAATTTGTATGTATTCTTTTATGTTTTTTTTAGCAGAATAAAGACTTACTTGACTTGAGTATGTCAACAATGGAGCTGGAGTAGACTCTGTCATTGTCATACATAAGGTCGAGAGCTTCTAAATTGGGCCGGTGGGCCTTGAGTTTGGCAGAGAGGGTACTCTGTCGCAGTTGCGGTGGAGTACCCTTTCCGCCAATCTCTAAATCAGCCCCTAACTCTCATTTGAGTAGTTGTAAGTGGGGTCTGGAAATGTTTGTGACACCTACAGTATTCAGGCGAGACAGAATTTGAATTTTTCACTTTGTGCCTTTAGGTTGGTCTATGGTAATATTTATTAACACATGCTATTACAGTTGGTTAGCTGAATTTTAGAATCTAAATATTATAAAACATTCTTCAGAAGTTCATCACTGTCTTTGCCCTTTAGTTTTTTGCTTTTAAACCTCTTCCTTTGGTTGCACCAGTTAGTCATTTAACCGTAAACTGTTATTTATTATAGAGACACAAAATTCTGGTGAATGTGTTGTTTTTAAATATTTGGACCCAGATTTATGTACAATTCACTCAGCACAGCAAGTAAAGTTGCTGCTCTGCATTGCGTGAATGGGACAGAGCAGCACAGCTCCATATCTACCTAGATGTGGTGCTGTTGTGCTCTCTCTCTCTCTGTGCTGGCGCACTTTTGGCTGCCATGCGCCAACGCAGAGAGCCTTGCACCACAGTGCAAGGGTGTTATCAGTGTGTGATTCTTAGTTTGTGTACTGGAAGGAATCCCTTCCAGTACCAAAACCAAGCTTTAAGGCATTTCCCACTTTATATGTGAGTTATAGAATGCAGAAAACTTTCAAAGAGGGAACAAACATTGACAAAGTCAATAAGTTTTGCTTATGGGAGAGCTATTGGCTTTGTCAATTTCTTTAAGCCATGTTGTACAGCAGCATGGCTGAAAGTTAGAAAAAAAGCTATTTGACATGCCCAGCATGTCCAGCGCAAACCATGAGGGGGAGTGATCCTTTTTCTTAGTATGAGATTATTCTCTTCTTTCATAAAAAAAACATCTAATTATCTTAGAGCCAAGCTCAAGTGTGCCATGTTGGACCCTTATGACGACAGTGCCAAAAGGTTATTTAGAGAAGAAAGAGCAGCGCTGTCTGCATCATAGTAGCATCTCAAAACCTGGGGGCATGATTTTTGGGCCACAATAGAGGAGTGGGGAGGGAGGACAGGGGTGCAAATAAACAGATAAAAGTCCCTCTGAAAGCAGCGAGTCATAGAAGGACCCTGGGCAAGGGAAGCAGTACTTGGGCCATGCTCCAGAGTAGGAGCAAATGCACAAGATGAAGTGAACCCGACATTCTCTGACCAAAGAGGAGCAAGGTAATGTGAGTGACGATGAAGCAAACAAATGGTAAGTAAAGGGCGGGCTATATGGCTCCTGTAAATTAACAAAGTTTCTCATAAGCTTCAGTCCAAGCACTGTCTCAGGTGAGATCTAAAGTATAAGGTGTGGGTGGTAAGGAGAGGAGGAAAACTGTCAAAATTGCAAAGTTGCCCGCCAACGTTCTAAAGAGCATAAAACAACCTACATTGCCTCCAAACCAATTAGGTGCGCTAGGTGAAGATAGGGCAGTGTTAAACAAAGGGGAGGAATTATTTAAAAACAAGCATTTACAATGCAACGGTTTCGCCTTTGGAAAAGTTAGAGCTATTAGCAATGTAAATGACAATGCCATTTATTTATTTGTTTTCAAAACCAACACATAAATACAAATTTTGTCATTTACAATGCCAATAGCTCAAACTTTTCCAAAGGCGAAACCGTTGCATTGTAAATGCTTGTTTGCTTTGGTTTACCCTTTGCCTGGCTCTCAATCCCCATGCTAATAAAAACATGATTGCCGTCTCCACTGTAAAGCATTTCTATCTTCGTAGTCAGCGTGTTCTTCACGGCAATCAGCACTCCCCCGGATGCGTGGCCACCAACTTTGGAAGGTATGGCAGTGGATTCTATTACAGTGAAATTTTCCCAGATGGTGTTTTCCAGGGCCCAGGTTTCTTGTAAGGCAATTATTTCATGGGTCTTTAGCAAACCTGAAGTTAATTGCTCTGATTTGTCCTTTGTGAGCCCCCGAATATTCCAAGAGCATATGTTTAAGTGACGATGGACCGTCTCGTGGTTAGGTTTATGGCCTTGCACTACCCTAGCGCCTGGGAGAGCCAAGACCAGTCTTCCGATTTGTGAGGTTTTAATATACATTTGCGTGGGCCACCTGCTGTGGAGGTGATTACTTGCAGTGGGTTCTCGGTCCATGAAACTGATTTTGGCTCTTGCCGGAAACCGCGCAGCACCGAGGATGACTGGAGTGAATGCTTTATTTGTTTTTGATCCGGTCTGGTATTGATAGACGTAGCTGTGACAGAAAGGTTTTTTAAAAAGGATGGATAATTGGTGTTAATATAAGGGCTAGCCTGGATGCCCCATTCGTTCAGTTGTTTTTTGTTCTTCATTAGCGTGGCCCCGCGTTCTGGATTAAAAAAGGTTACCAGTGTGGACTCATTTCTTTGTCCTAAGACAGGGTCTAAAAAGGACACTGTCTCAATATCCGTTGTGTTCACGGTTTCTAAACCTGGCAAATGTAGGCATAGCCTAAGAAAATGGCCTCTATTTAAGATATCCCATTGTCCCTGAGATTCGTACTCCGGATAGAGCAATATTTTTCTATGCTGTTGTTGTCCAAGGCAAGGATCTTGAGGCAGTGAAGCCGGATTGATGCAAGGACCGTCCGAGTAAATGCCGGGAGGTTCTGCGTTAGCTTGTGCGCTTGATTTAATCATTAGAGGACTGGTCATTCTCAGTGATTCGCCACACATTGGAGGTTCACAAGGGCAGGGTATTTTACTGTCAAAGATGTCTGCATTTGCATTAACTTTGGGCTGGTTTTTTTCCTCTCCCAGGCAAACCGAAGATGAGGCGCCCGCCACTATTCCTTCTTTTGGACTTAGGTCCTTGATAGCGGATTTGTGTACTGCAACAGTTTTAGGCAAGGAGCTATTATCAGATGGTTTTGTGAGACCATCGTTTTGCTTTTGGCAATTACCAGGAGACTTGTGATCTACTAGTGGCTGTGCACAATTCGTTGGGGTTTCCAAGTTTTCTTTTTTTTCTTTTTGAGAGACTGCTGATTTTTCTGCCTGGTTAGTCAAGTTGATTGGGGACTTACCCACTTTTGTTCCAAGCCATTGTGTTAGTGCGTTGCCCTTTTTTTTTTTGCTTTATTTAGTTTCTTCAGTTTCTTCTTGTTTTTTCTGGATAAGTTGGGGGAACTGCTTCAGTATTGGACTGCGTAGTTGTTTTTGTGGCATTGGATAGTTGTGAGGATAGATTGCCAACAGAAACCGGTGGCACGTAGGAAGGCTGTTCAAGGGGGGTGTTTAGTATCAGTTTAGGTGGAGAGTGGTCCAGTTTTAAACTGGTGTGGATATTGGTAAGGCGGGATGGGCTTTTAAAGCGTGGTTCTGATCGCCTTTGAGTTTCCAAAGTTCGAAGGTAAGTGAGGGGAATGCTAGGACTCTGTGGTCTGACTTGGGTCTTCATCCTCAGGTCTTCTATTAGCGTAGACATTATTTTTGGTAGGGTTTCAAGTTTGTTCAATAAAGGCTCGCAGATGCAGGTACTTTGGCCGTGTTTTGGGTGCGCATTTGCATTTGCATTTGGTTCCATGCTCAGGTTCGCTTCAGGCGCATGGTTTTGGATCGTGCTTGTTTGAGCTCTTCGTATTAGTGAATTTAATTGATCTAGTTTTAGGTCGATTCCCATTATGGAGTCGGCCACCAATTATAGGATGGATATCTGGGTGTCAAGTTTGTCGGCATGCATGTGAGCCGCACAGGTCATAGAGCTCAAAGCTCTATTGGTTAAGACCAGGGTTCTCCACAGCAGGCCCTGCCAGATTGTTAACATATCCCCATTTAGATAAATGTAGTTATTTTAAAATCTGGAATGGATCCGGCCCTTCAGGACCTGCTTTGAAGAACCCTGGTTTAGACTATATCGAACTTGCGCTACATTGTAATATAAGCATACCATTACTTTTGTGAAGTCCAACCATACTAATCTTAGGAAATAAGTGTAAATACGATTAGTAACTATATAGTTACCGTCCAATAAAGTTGGTGTAGTGGATATGATATTACTGCAATATAAAATATCACATGTAAGATAGTAATCTTCCCCCCCGAGTTAGTCAAGTATGGAGGTGATGCAACACAACACCATTACTGAGAGCAGTCCATGCACATTGATTTGCATCAATGGCCCCAGCAGGTCCAGGCAGTCACTAGAGCTCTAGGTATAACATCTGCTGCTTGGTGTAAGGACCACGTAAGCATTGTACAGTCTCCTATGAGGCCCCTCTCTGGCCATTGAGCACAACACTACTATCTGCATCTCAGACCCTCTGGCCTCTTCACTGTAAAACCGCTGACCCATTATCTAACCCTTGATGAAATCTTGCCTAACTCTCCATTTCCTCCATTTCACCCTGGTGTCCTTCATATTAATGTGCATCCACTTCCTCTTCCTACTCAAGCTTTGACTTTATCTAATGAACATGAATAGATAATTGCTAACATTAATCCCATGAGGCTGCTACTATATTCCATTTTCTCAATATGCAGTTGCTGTTTCATTATCTATTGCAGTTCTACCCCTGTCTAGACTCCAGTCAGTTCTGTTTTTACCACTTTGTTCCCACGGATAGTCAGAATGTCAATACAAATTTCAAATTGATAAAAAGCCCCCCAAAAATGTAAATGATTGTTTGCTATTTCTTTCTGTACCTCCTTTAACTCTTTCTATGACTGAAAATTCCCCCACCTGCTCTCTCTTCTACTCGCTCTCATAACCACTGCTCCTCCAGTGCCCCAATGGACATGCCTTCCTCCAAAGCATCACTCATTATCTGATTCCTATAGTAAGCCTCTGGGCCCTTGCTTAGGCTTGCATGAGACGTTCTGTAGACCCACATTCCATTGTCCTCTACTTTCATGCTGAGTTTGGAAAAACGCTCACTGAACTCTTCTCTCTTCCATCTTCAGCATGCCCTCCAGTTTCTTTTATCTCTAATAAAGGACAGGGAGACTGGATGGTGTGCTACTTGGAGGGTGCGTTAGTGGGGCTTGGGGTGCGTGATCTGTCAGATTAGGAAAGGAGTTTGACTCTTTTTTCTAAAATTAATTTTATTGATTTTGGAATAGGAACATGGCCCCTGATGGGCGACATGCAAAGAACACCAACATAGGCAAATACCTGCACAGTTAGGCCACACCCCCCACTTGCACCTGAGCAACAGGATACACAACAATTCCAGGAACCATATCACGTGTCCCACACCCTCCTAATCCCGTCTTCTCCCATAAACGTCCGCATTTCATCATTCACCACTTGTCGCATAGCGCACACTGGTTCAAACTCAATGCCCCAGTAATCCGCAGATACCTGCCATATCTTGAGATGTTTTGATAGGCAGCCTCAAGCCTTGTACACTACCACCTCCAAACCCATAAAGTACTACATCCTTTTTTGCCACACTGCCAAGGAAGAGGGGCCATGGCCTTCCAATCTCTCGCTAGATCTTGTTTTGCTAAAGTTAGAAATAGTAGAGGCAACTTGTATCTGTTACCTCCCAGTGTGTCACTGATATGGAGGAGCGTAGGCTTTGGGTCCATTGGAACTGAGCAGACCACAACCCTGCCCAGGCAAGATGTCGCCCTGTGCCAGGACATGTCTAATTCAGGGCAACCACACACCATGTGTAATAATGTCCCATCTGCTGCATTGTCGGGGAGGCAGCCATCCCATACACCGTAGTCAGTAGTGTGGGAGATAGACCTTATGGAGTAGGCCTGGGCGGTGCACTCCGCTCAGTTTGTGGAGTTTTCCACACTCCACACTCTGCAGACCTAGCAGAGTCACGTGGATGGAGTTTTTTCCCTTCTCGCTCTCGCCAACAGTAAATTGGTGAGCACTAGCGAGGAAAATCCAATTCTAGACTGTTTCCCAGCAAGATTTCTCAACATGGGCGGTTGCGTTTGGTCGCTACTGCACACGTTGAGAAACCTTCCTTTCACGTTGATCAAGCTGCAACTCTAGTAGAACTACTCGTGCGGCAGAAAGAAGCTGCACTTTTGCGCTGTGCGCGGTGCCATTTGCGCTGATTTTACCGAATGTAGGACGTTACAAAGCATACATTTACAACGCATGCCTTTACAACGCAGTTTTTACACTGCAACATCCCTTACAACGCACACATTTACATCGCATACCATTACAATGAATTTTTTAAAACTACATCTACAACGCATTCCATTACATCGCATTATACCTTTACAATGCATATCATTGCAATGCATACCATTACATTGCATTTATGGTAAGTGTGGGATAGTGTAGGGGTACAAATTACTATTCTGACTCCAGGGGGTGCAACAGTAGAGTAAGTGTTGGATAGTGTAGGGGTAAAACGTATTATTCTAACTCCAGGGGGTGCAGCAGTAGGGTAAGTGTTGGATGGTGTAGGGGTAGAATGCGTTGTAATGGTATGCATTGTAATGACATGCAATGTAATGCCGCATTCTAGTGACCTGCCTTGTAGTGTCATGCGTTGTAGTGACATGCAATGTAATGGCTGCGTTGTAGTGACATGCGTTGTAAAGGATGTTGCAATGTAATGACTGCGTTATAAATGTAGTGCGATGTGATGAATGCATTGTTAAAGTTGTTTTCCGATTTTACCACGTGGGACAAACACCTGGTGCTAAAAATCAGACCGAATGGCGCAAAGTAACACTCTCCACTTCTCTCGGATCTCCGTGTAGCTTGGCAGGTTTTTTTTTGTCACTTCACGGAGTTCAGTGTAGTAGAACTCCGCCCAGGCCTACCATGGAGGTATCTAAGCTGGATCAGCGGATGTATGACGTTACAACGCATGCTTTAACCACGCATGCTGTTACAACGCCAGTTTTACAACGCAAACCTTTACAACGCATAGCGCTTTGGGGTGCTGGATAGTGAATAGTTTAATTTACTATTCCAACTCCAGTCCCCGTGGACACTAGGGAAGGTGTTGGATAGTAAATTAAATCTATTCCCTATCCTAGAGCGCCCCCCAGCGCAATGCGTTGTAATGGTTTTCGTTGTAAAACCTGCGTTGTAATAGCACTGCGTTGTAAAAGTTTCGTTGTAAAGGATGTTTCCCGGATCAGCCTATGTCAAGCCATAATGGTCACTGATCTAGGAGCCCCCAAGGCCTCAGTCCAATCTTTGTTCTCTAGATCCCCCAGGTCGGCCTCTCCAGCTATCTGGTAGAGGAGAATGTGTCAGGTTTATTAGAGATGAGCGTTTGGTATATCTTCGCAATCATATGGTCTCTCAGGTCTCCAAGAAGAAGTTTATCCACCAATGGATTAAATTCAGGGAGGACAGACAGGGCCACAATGTACGGGGTGAAAGCATGATGGAGTGGGAAGTAACTATGGAAATGATAGCAGTGGAGCTGGTAATCCGCCTGTAGACTCTGAAAAGACTTGAGAACCATTCCGCTCATGACTTGAACATGGATAGAAATCTCTGACAGGTCCCATTTCCGAAATCCCCCCAGCACAGCCACCTGCAATAACATGTGGCCCCACCAGAGGGGTGTTGGCTCTGTCATTTTCCCCCACCACCCCATCTGTTGGAGGGTATATCTCGATCAGTTAAGAACCATTCTTGCAGCCAGTGAAAGACCAACACAGCCACCCTTGTCATACAAATACGAGATGAGAGGAGTGTCATCCATCGCCTACTTCTCAGACGCAAAGGCAGGGTCGTCCTGGAGTTCATACCACTCGTTATTGATGATTAGCCAATGCAACCCATGATAGTATGATTCAATGTCCACCACAGTGATACCCCACAGTTAGTGGATTTAAAGCATTTACTAAGAGCAATGTGGGGGGTACCACCCTCCCAGAGGAAGCCGCTGAGAACAGAATTTAGCTTTCCGAACCATTGCTGTGGAATATCGCAAACGAAATTCTGCAACTGGTACAAAATCCGGGACAATGACAGCATTTTTTAAAATACTGACCTACCAGTCAGGGACAGAGGCAAGACTGACAGCACCTAAACATCCTCTCTATCAAGCAAGCAAGTACTGGCTCCAGATTACATATCCATGCCAATGCCGCTTCGGGGGACACAAAGACACCCAGATATCTAATACCTCCAAAGGCGATCCGTAATCCAGTTGCCCAACCGAAATTCTGTGGGCAGCTTTTCGTCGAGAACAATGTGGATTTCGACACATAATGCAAAGGCCCGAGCTTTTGCCAAAGATACTCATAATTTGCAGGAGGCGGGGTCCCGAGTATTTATGGAGGAAGAGAACATCATCAGCATATAATGCTAATCTATCGGTGACCCACTCCCGCCACGCACCTGAGCATTCATCCTCACCCACACTGCCAGAGGTTTCATGGCAAGAGCAAACAGCAGGAAGACAGGGGGCATCCCTGCCTTATCTCCCACTGAATTCGGAATGTGTCTGATCTTGCACCAGGCACCTGCACTGTCGTTGTCATGTCAGTATACAGCAGTTTGAGGTAGGAAAAAAATCTAGGGACGAAATACAGGTGATGAAGGAGTATAAACTAATACTACCAGCTCATGGAAGCGAATGCCTTGTCAATATCCACAAGAAGGACCACCGCAGGTCCCTCCAAGTTGTTAGCCAGTGCCAGAGTGTTTTGTTTAAACGTCTGATACTGTGTCGTGTAGCTTGGAGAGGAATAAACCTAGTCTGGTGGGAATGTAAGAGGTCCGGAATTTGCTGCACCAGTCTATTGGCCAGCGTTTTCGCTAGAATCTTCACCTCCAAGTTTAAAAGGTAAATCGGGCAATATGAGGAGTGTCCATCTACCAGCCAGCCAGGCTTATGGTCCAACACAATCTCTGCATGTCACCAGTCCGGTGGTGGGGAAGCAATGTCAGCAGTGGATTGAACCACCCCCAGCATGTATTCTTGGAGTTTATGTATGTAGGTTTTGAAGAATTCACGAGGAAATCCATTAGGCCCTGCCAGGGCCGACGAAAGTTCCTCCCCCGTGAGCGCACCCTAAAATAAGTCACAGTCCACCAATGTGAGAGTCCTAAGGGGAATTGCATTCAAGTCAAGTCAGAATTTATTTCAGTTATCAGGACACACTCCTGGCATACCCCTCTCCCTATGTTGAAACATACTGTCTGTCCTCTCTCCTAAAGGGCCAAACCTAACTGAGGTGGCAAGATCATGATGTGGGCCTCTCAAAAACGGCACCAAGTCACTTACAACCCCCATATCAGTCAAAGTCTCCCAAAGTTTAGACCTCACCACGCTGTTGACGGCGCTTGAGAGGTCCATGAAGGTTAGGTGGATGAAGTCCTACTTTGCAATGGTATATTCATTGATCAGCAGGTGCAGATTAAGACATTGCTCCAATGTGCCTAGACCCTTATGGAACCCACACTGCATCTCCAACAGAATGTCAGTCTACCTGACCCAGTTAAGCCCTGTTAGATTTGGGGGTCTCTAGTTGCCAGAAGTAGGTACCTTTGACAAATAGAGACCCTTGTGTCTAGTCAGGGTAAGGGGGTACACTCCTAAAATAACCCCTGCTCACCCCCTTGGTAGCTTGGCTCGAGCAGGCAGGCTTATCTCAGAGGCAGTGTGTAAAGCATTTGCGAACACATACAGTAATCGAGTGACAACACTACAAATGGACACCACACAAGTTGTATATTTAAAAAGAAGTATTTTTATATAGACTTATCACAAGACCATAAACGACAAAAATCCACACTATTGTATCAAAAATAATGTTCTATGTAGGAATACTTCAAAACCAAAGTTCGTACGAGTCGGTAGCTCCGTTCGGCTACTACGATGTTAAAAACAACAGAGTCTAGCAAATCCAGCTGATCGCGTCGATACGGGTCAGCACAAGCGTGAACAGACTCGGTCACAGTCGGATGTGGCAACCGTCGCAGTTGCGTTTGCAAGATGAAAGCGGTGCAGGGCGCGGTGTCCTCTCGATGCGGTGCATGCAGCGGCTCGGTGATGTCGTCTGGGCGGTGTCGGTGAGGCCAAGGCGTGCAGTGCAGGGCAAGATGGTGCTCGATGGGGTGCTGGCAGGTTACATTGCAGCAATGGGGCCGGTTGGCAGGAGCTGGCATCGGTCAGCCCAGATGAGGTGTGGAACGAGGTGGTGCGTTGTTAACTTACGAGCAGGTGGCCAACCACGATGTGGTCTCAAAAATCGAAGTCAGCAACAGCGTCAGTCAGACCAGTTCGGTTCGGTGAAGCGAGCCGGTGCGAAGTGCGGTGCTCACAGGTCATGGTTCAATCAGCGGCTCGATGGCGTCGTCGTCAGACATCGTCGTCAGACATCGTCGTTGGTGAGACCAGAGTTGCGGTGCGAGAGGCGGTCGGTGCTTTTGGGCGATGCCGTCGGAACACAGAGCTGGTCGTAGGAGTCGGTCGCAGCTCCCTTTCTCTGTAGCTACTGAAACAGTGTTTCCAGAAGCGGTGCACAGAGGTTGGTGAAGTCTACTAGCCCTGAGACTTCGGTCAGGAGGCAAGCTCTATCTGAAGCCCTTGGAGTTTCCCAAAAGTGATCTAAAGTTCTGGGGTCTGGACCCCCGTTTTATACTCATTTTCTCTTTGTTCTCTGAAGGCAGAGAGGCCTTTGCCTAGTCCAAAACAGTTCTGGTCAGTCCTGGAGCACTCTGTTTACATGACTCCTTCTTTCCTTTCACAGTGCAGGGCAGGGACATCAGATGCACCACGGGAGGTGGAGCCAGCATTGTGGAGGGAAAGCACAGCCCTATTCAGGTCCCAGGTGCACCCCCTCCCACCCATCTACATGCAGATCTCTATATTCAGCCCTGTGATGACTCACCCTGTCTCCTGGAATCCCTCAGCCCCTGTCACTCAAACTCCAGACAAGGAATACACAACTTAGCAGAGGCAGGCTTGGATGGTTAGACAAGAAAATACCTACTTTCTAAAAGTGGTATTTTCAAACACAGAATGTTAAAACCAACTTCACTAAAAGATGTATTTTATCATTCTGAGTTCAGGCATACTAAACTCAAATTTCTACTTAGTTCCCTGAGTCAGTTAGGATTATAAGATGTAATAATCCAACTGCCCATTCTGGCCCATGGGGAACAGGTAGCCTTGCAACAGTGAAAAACAAAAATTGATGTAATTCTCTATTAGGACATGCCACACACATCAGGGCTTGTCCTACCTTTTACCTACTATGCACCCTTCCCTGGGGCCCACCATAGGGGTGCCAAATATGCAGAAAAGGGGAGGTTTAGGGACTGGAAAGTGGGTGCACTTGCCCAGTCAGCATGGCAGTACCGGACTACACCAATGCTCGGTAATGGCAGACCTGAGACACCTTTTACAAGGCATGTTCTGTGGGTGGCACAACCAGTGCTGCAAGCCCACCAGCAGCATTTGGTTTACAAGCCCTGGGCACACTCAGTGCACTGTACTAGGGTCTGACAAGTAAACCAAACCAGCCAAACATGGAGTCACTAATCCATATATCAATTTATAATAGGGAGAGCATGTGCACCTTAGCACTGATCAGCAGTGGTAAAGTGCCCAGAGTCATAAAACCACCAAAAACAGGTCAGACAAAATACAGGAGGAAGGCAAAAAGTTCAGGGATGACCCTGCAAAAAGGGCCAAGTCCAACATGCCCACACTCCAACATTACCCTGCCAGTGTAACTGCAGAATCCAGCAAGGATATCGGCAGGTAGCACTCTGGGGATTGAGGGTTGACCTTTTTGAATATTGGGACAATGACAGCCATACACCATGATTTGGGATGTCCTGTCTTGTAGATTGCATTAAAGCGGGAAACATCCTTTACAACGCAACTTTTACCACGCAGTGCCTTTACGACGCAACTTTTACAACGCAAACCATTACAACGCATTGCGCTGGGGGGCTAGGATAGGATAGGGAATAAGTTTAATTTACTGTCCAACACCTTCCCTAGTGTCCACGGAGACTGGAGTTGGAATAGTAAATTAAACTATTCACTATCCAGCGCCCCAAAGCACTATGCGTTGTAAAGGTATTCGTTGTAAATACCGTGTTGTAAAGGCATGCGATGTAAAAGTATGCGTTGTAACGTCATACATCCCATTAAAGCAGTTGCATAACAATGGGGCCCATAGGTCCGGCGTGTATTTGTACTGGTCCATAGGAACCCCGTCTGGGCCAGGAGCCTTCTTTGATTGACTTTTATTGATTGCTTTCCTCACTTTATGTAAAGTGAATTCCAAGGCTAAGGGGAATGCCACCTCCTCCTCAATGGGGGAGGTGGCACTCGTAGACCCATAGACAGCTTTAAATCGATTAAGCCAGGCTTCCTGACTGATGGAGGTAATAACAGAATAAGGATTTATACCCATAGGTTTAATATTTCCAGTGGCAGCTCAAAAGGCTCTCATGCCCTTCAACCTGCAGGCCATAACCAGCTTACTCCAGGAGTCAGTCTGTAGTTCTTTATGTCTTGCCCTTTAGGTGCCCTTGTAGTCCACTCTGCATTGATGTACCCGTTGCGCCTTCCTGGGTATTTCCTTTAGGTCCTCATGGATTCGCATTGAGGCCTTTCTGCAGGATTGGTCAAATCAATTGTGCTTGTCCTGCCTTGGTCAACTCAGTATCATCAGCAAGCTACTTCTCACTGAGCCCAGCTCCACAAATTCGGAGGACACGTCCTGGGGGCTCTCAGACAGGATAAGGCAATAAACAACCAGCAGTAGGTGGATGGCAGAAACTTTGCCTAAGAAGACAATCATGTCAACAAGGAGAAGTGTGGCTCAATGGTTAGAGCGGCAGACCCTGATGCAGAGGTCTAGCCCGGGACCAGGGTTCAACTCCCCGCCTCGGCGGGTCTTGGGCTCAAAATTCCACGGACCTGATAATTCTCGCCATGGTGCCTATTCCAATCATGAAGTCCCACTCTGCAACTCTGTGCAATAGCTTGCTTAATCTCCACAACGGCCCCCACAACACTAAGGATGCCTGGCCTCCACCTTGGGGGTGCCCAGGAGTGGACACCTCACAGGGAAAGCCAGGATGGGTTCCACAGCGGTATTCGTACAAGCGCCTTGAGACCCTTGCAGGTGAGTAGTGCGCTATACAAGTATCAATTTTACAATTTCTCCATGCCAGGTGCAATCCTTGTAACTTAACTGTTAACGGCAGGGATGTTAAAATCTTGGCACCTTCCCCCCTTCTGATTATGTGTAGGCCAAAGCTTAACTGGTTGTGATCACTGTGTGGGCTTTCATTAACGGCAGCCCTGGATACCCTAACTCACAGGTTGCGGCTGACAAAAATGTATTCTATGACAGAGGAGCATTACCCCGAAGGTAGCTTTGGCAATATAAAAAGGGTCACCGAGTTTGATGATATTAAGAAGATGGAACCTTTCACTGAATTGGAAAAGAGCCAGACTCCCCCTTTTCCCTGTGGTGTTTGTCTCTCCCGATGCTAAGGCAACCAAACATAGTTTGCTCATTTTCTGCCTAGGTTGGACCTAATTTAAGATTTAAATCCCCACCTAAAAACATTTGAAACCCTTTACGTTAAAAAACAGACTGTGCATCAAGATGGTGGATAACATCAGATAACACATTTAGATTGGCGATATGATCTGTTTGAAAATATCCATTGTAAAAGTTAATTAGAACAATACAAAGGAAATGTCACCATTTAGATAAAAGCACTTGAAAAAGACAGCTGTCAGAGAGGATAGGGGTAATCCTACAGTCTAGGGTGACTTTAACCCAGGTATTTAGCCCGCCCTGGCCCTGCTGGGGGGAAGCACACAGTGGGGATCATGTAAGAATGATAATCATCCAGACTAAAATCTTCAATGGCCCATGTCTCCTGCAAATATACGATGTCATGCTTGTGTATGCAGTGCCCCCCAATCCCCACATCCTATTTTGCTAGCAAGGCCGGCAATATTCTAAGGCAAAATATTCACATCACGGACCTGATCCCCAGATGTAGTTACAATGGGTAAACAGACATAATATCGACTCCAAAATATTGACTGGACATAATATCGAGTTCAAAATATAGACTGGACAAAATATCGACTGGACAGAATATAGACATCAAAAATATCGTTTTTAAGGGAAGTAAGTAATGTAATATCGAATGCTAAAAATATAGACAGTTAAAATATCGAAGTATATAATATAGGTAATTAAAAATATCTAATTTTTAATAGTATCTAATTTTTTATAATGTTTTTTATGTTATTATATGTGTGAAAATTGTGTATTTATGTTATAATTAATTTTAAATATTGAAATTTGTTTTTTTATTTTTTAAGTAATTAAATTCTGTAGTGGGTTGTGGCTTTATAGGGGAATAGGGTGAGAAGTAATTTAATTATAACTAATTAAATATGTAAATTTATTTATTGGTATTATTTTTTAATTAATTGTTAATTAATTTATATTTGGTAAATAATAAAATTTTAATTGGCAATTAATTTTAATTAATTGAATAATTGCTAATTATGTTAATTTTACTAATTTATTTTCTGTAGTGGGTTGTGGGTTTATAGGGGAATTGGGTGGGAAGTAATTTAATTAAAATTAATTAAATATGTTAAAAAATGTATTGGTATTTTTTTTAGAATTAATTGTTAATTCAAATTTTATGGGTAATTAATTAAATGTTAATTGGCAATTAATTTTATTTAATTGATTAATTGCTAATTATGTTAATTTTACTTATTTATTTTCAGTAGCGGGTTCTGGGTTTATAGGGGAATAGGGTGGGAAGTAATTTATTTATAATTAATTAAATAATTCAATTTATTTAATTGTATTTAATTTGAAATAATAGATAAATAAGTTTTAATTGTTAATTAAATAATTTTTAATTTATAATTCATTTGGATTAATAGGTAACACATAGTAATAATTAATTTTAATTTGTAATTTTATTTGATTAATTGTTATATTAAAATAAATTGGTAATTACTTTAAAATAATTTGTTATAGATATTAATTTATATTTTTTTAAATAATATATGAAGTATTTACTTTTCCTACTGTTGCACACTCTGGAGTGGGAATAGTAATTTTTACCCCTACGCTATCCAACGCTTTCCCTACTGTTGCACTCTTTGGAGTGGGAATAGTAATTTTTACCCCTACGCTATCCAATGCTTTCACTACTGTTGCACTCTTTGGAGTGGGAATAGTAATTTTAACCCCTACGCTATCCAACGCTTTCCCTACTGTTGCACTCTTTGGAGTGGGAATAGTAATTTTTACCCCTACGCTATCCAACGCTTTCCCTACTGTTGCACTCTTTGGAGTGGGAATAGTAATTTTTACCCCTACGCTATCCAACGCTTTCCCTACTGTTCCACTCACTGGAGTGGGAATAGTAATTTTAACCCCTACGCTATCTAACGCTTTCCCTACTGTTGCACTCTTTGGAGTGGGAATAGTAATTTTTACCCCTACGCTATCCAACGCTTTCCCTACTGTTGCAGTCACTGGAGTGGGAATAGTAATTTTTACCCCTCGCTATCCAACCCTTTCCCTACTGTTGCACCCACTGGAGTGGGAATAGTAATTTTTACCTCTACGCTATCCAATGCTTTCCCTACTGTTGCACTCACTGGAGTAGGAATAGTAATTTTAACCCCTACGCTATCCAACGCTTTACCTACTGTTGCACCCACTGGAGTGGGAATAGTAATTTTTACCTCTACGCTATCCAACGCTTTCCCTACTGTTGCACTCTCTGGAGTAGGAATAGTAATTTTTACACTTACGCTATCCTACGGTAATAATATTGATTATTATTTAATTATATTATGTTACTATATATATATGTTATTTAAATATTATAAGGTAATTTAAGTATTTTTAAGTATATTTTAGTAATTAATTTTTAATATTAATTTAATTTAACACTGTTTTTAATAAAGTCGATATTTTAATTAACTATATTTTTGTAAACGATATTTTGTAGTTGATATTTTTGTACTTACCTGTTCTGTCTGTCGATATTTTGTCAACGATATTTTTTCAACTCGATATTATGTCCCTCGATATTATGTCAGTGATCCGTTACAATGATCTTATTTGACTGCCTGAGTGTCTCTTTACACCTAGGGTTAATAATATGTAGGCAAGATTCCAGTGTGTTGGGTGGATAGGTCCAGTCCTTGGCTACTCTCCAGAGTTTTAGAAGGATTTTCTGAGTAAATCATTTTCAAGGAAATCACCCAAAGGGGAAAAACATTTATGAATGGGAATGACCAAGGGAGTTAGTTGAGGTGGGGTAAGACGTCGGGTGTGAACCATTTCTCTGTAAAAAAAAATTAAAAAGTGGCAAGATCTTGAGCTTGCCACTTTTGAGGCGGCCTTGCTCAAAGGTCTTCCAGTTTTATAAACAAGCTTGTAGTCTAGAATCGTCTGCTCTAAACAAGCGCCAGAGGAAATTGTTGTTACGCTGATGTAATCGCCCGTAATTTAAAGAATTTCACATACCCTTGGATCGAGAAATTCTCAAAATTATGTTATTATGCCACATCAGGTAACTACATACCTTTCACTGCAAGCATTTAGCATGAGCACACAGGAAAAACTTGAATGAGAGGCTGCTGTGTATGAGGCTTGCACTTTTTTGCACAATTGTTTTGCATAAAATGTGTCCCTGCATCTAAAATGTATGCAAGGACACATTTCTAAATAAAATATAATGCAAAATGGCAGCTTCTCCTTTCACCTTATTATTCATAATTTTGCTTACATTTTCTGAAACTTTGCATATTTACGCAAAAGCAGATTACACAAATTTCATAAATCTCCATTCTAAACATCCTTACCCGCAGCTGAAAGCACTTGAGTGGCAATCTCTGTATGTTCACGGTGCTACCCAATGGAACTCCATCCCACATCATCTAAGACTTGAACAATACTTTCTGAGATTTCCAAAGGGAGTGACGAATAATCTCTTCCATGCTGCCTTCAAGGCTGCCAAGGGCCAATTTTCCTAAATGCTAACTGCTTCATAAAATTACCCACCATCACTTTTATTGGTGAGACATCTAAGTGGCTGATTTCCAATTATCAAGATGGTAATATATTTCACTTTAGAGGATGCATAATGATGGTTCATTCACGTGCTTCCCCAGCTATCCAAGAGTGGCCCAAAGTGGTGGGTAGCCCCGGGCATGGTCCTGAAATAGAAGGTGTAGTCACTGCCCATGAGGAGATCAGAGTAGGACTCTTTAGATTCCTGGAGTGGGTTAGGAGTGGACTCTGGGATGTCAGGATAGGGTAGGGGACTGCCCGAGAACAGTGAAGGATTCTATATATAAATTTCTTTATTCGGTATTTCATAATAGAAATCCATAAAAGCAGTGTTATCCATATTGTTACAGTAATAAACAGAAGATCAGTTATACAGTAAAACTAGAGAGGAATAGTTAAAAAGTGTATCACTTCACATTTCATTAAATTCATTGTTCTATGTTTTAGGTGTATTCCTTACAAATTTTGTCTGTGCTTAAGAATACATTTCAAGAAGTTAACAACATGATAACAAATAGATTCAGACTCTAAAAACTGAAGGCGCAACATGGCAGGACGGCACTGTCTGAAACCCCACGATTTTAACAATGATAGCAGCCAAAATTTGCGATGATCATGATAAAATTTGCAAAACAGTACAGTATGTATGGTGGTCTGCACTGATTTGTCATCACAAGGACAAATACCTAAAATTGGCTCCCAAGTATTCGTCATGGGAAAGGCTACTAACCGATGAAAAAGGTTTAATCTAAATCTGGTTAGTAGAAATCGATCAAAAATACCAATTTCAAGCGTTAGATAAGGCTGAATAGTGATGGTAGTCTGGACCATAATTGCGTGGTGGACAGAGGCTTTCCCTATTTCACTGGCGAGCCTTAGTCCATCTAAGTGGCTCAGGGCCATTGCTTTCAGATCTTTCTTAGGTATCTCGCTGATCTTTGCTGGTGTGGTGTAAAATGTCTCTAGGCCTAGGTCTGTGAGGAAATTTCTAATATAGACGAGCCATCTTATTTTTGCCGAATGATCTAGTGCCATTGAATCTGCCACAATCCCTTTGGTTAATGTGTTTTTATCAGAGGTCTAAATACGCCGCCACAATAGCAACGGTTGGATTTTTGCCAGGTCCTCTATATGTGATATGCTTAGTTCAATGTGGGACGCATATGTAGAAGTTCGTCTTGGTGCTGCAAGGAGGAATCTTAAAAATGAGTTTTCTGCAACCTGTAGAGCACTAACATCCACATGCCCCCAGACGCCAGCCCCATACAGTGCTGTTGTCTGGCATTTAGCATTGTAGATTTTCAGTAATTCCACAGGCGACCGTTTGCCCAATTTCTGTGAAAAGGACATCAGGGCAGCTATTGCTCTCTTAAAACAATGCTTCCTACCCTCGACTGCCGCTTTCCAGGTCAATTTTTCGTCTATTGTAATACCTAGATAGGGATACTGGGCCGTCATTTCAAGTTTTTTATTATTAAGGAATATATCCTTGGGCCGTTTTCTCCCTTTGCCTGCCACCATTACGAAGGTCTTCTTAATGTTAATGTGGAGGTCAAGACTGCCCATAAAATCCGAGTACCTGGAGAGTGCCTTCTGTAATTCACGCTCAGTACGTGCCAGTATGACGGCGTCGTCTGCATAGAGCAGAGCGGGAATCAGGCGTTGTTTTACTTGTGGAAGGTCCTGGGCACCCCTTAGAAGCTCTGCCTCCAAGCTGTTTGTATAGAGGGAGAATAAAAAGGGGGCCAGGACACATCCTTGCTTGACTCCACGCTCTACTCCAAAAGGTGCCGACAACTCGCCCTTCGTACCGAAGCGGACTCTCGCGGAAGCCTTGGAATATAATTCCCTCAAAAAGTCTAAAAGTGGGGGGCCCACTCCCATTTGTGACAGTACTGACCAGACCTTTGTATGGGACACGCAATCAAAAGCTGTGGACAGGTCCACATACACCATGTAGAGCTTGTCCTGTTTTGCGTGAATATATTTTCCCAAGATCATGGATAGATTTAGGGCCTGTTCTACTGTACCGAAACCTTCCCGGAATCCGAATTGTAGATCGGACAGAACACTCCTTTCCTCTACCCACTGCTGGAGTCGCTCAAGGATGACCCTGCCAGCTACCTTGCCCAGCGAGTCCAGCAGTGAAATAGGGCGCTAGCAAGTAGGCTCCTGGCGGTCTCCCTTTTTAAAAATTGGGACCATGATGGACTTGCTCCAAGACTCTAACAGCCCCTTTTTTGCAGCTGCCGTACATACCCTGGTGAGTATAGGGGCCCAGAGGTCCACATTGTATTTAAAAATGTCCACCGGGACTCCGTCGGGCCCCGGAGCTTTTCCATTTTTACTTAGTTTTACCCAGTCATACCCAGTTTGGTATGGCAGAAGTGGGTAAGGGGGTTATCCTGCTCATTCACCATCCCACCACAATATTTTCCAAAATGTGGACAGGGATGTAGATTAAAATATCCCCCCCCATAGGAAAAAAACAGCACCTTTACCTCCTTTGGCCTGTCTAAAATTAGAGAGTTTCTCATTAAGATTTGATACCACCCTCAAAAATTCTCCTTCCTCCAAGTTGTTATAGAAATTATTAAGCAGAACTATCTCATTTTTGGGTAAGGAAAGGGAGAGAAGCTGGAAATTTACGTCCAGTTCACCAATAGTATTTTTAATTGCTGGATAGTGTTTGCTATATAAATATTTAATCCCCCCTTAGGCCTACCCATGGTCCCTACTAATGCTGGAGAAAAATACGTCCTAAATCCCAAGAGGTGAAGCTCCGTCAATGACCATGTCTCCTGAAGGCAGATGATTTGTTGTCTACCTAGGAAGCTCATGGCACTCCCATCTTCAATCTTGGAGCGAATACCGGCGATGTTCCAAGAAACAACGCCTAAGGCTTGGAGGTCCTTGTTGGGAACGTCACCTGTTTGAGGTTCAGGGGTAAGCTCCAGCTCCAGCTCCACTGACTTGGGCCTAATATGGTCTTCTGCCAGTGATGGTCAATCGACTGACTCAAGACCACTATATCTATTCATCGTTGGGATGCCATTCCAGCCCTCCCAACACGGTGGCTCTCTATAGGAATCCCTCTGATGTTGTCCTCCCCACCACTCTTCCCTCTCTCTACCCCGATATCGAGGGCCCACTGTGTGCCAAGATCCATCGTAATGGTAGCCATTACGGTGTCTCGGGGGGGTAAAATAAGGAAAGGCGCTTTGTTCCTATACCGCCAGTTAAACTCGGGTGTACCCATGAACAAATGTGGTCAACCAATCAAGGATCTTCAAAGGTAATAAGGACACAGTCTCCCTTTATTGTTTTCCTGCCATGCCCTACCCAAGGAGCTCTTCTTACCATCAGAATCTTGGTTGAGGAATAGGAAGTGATCGATTCGTGCTGAGCCAATGTTGGGCCTTGTTCTTTAGTGACCAAATTGGTTCAGAATTTTGATCCGCCGGTTCTGGGACGCCAGTCATTACAACAACGAAGGGACTAGCTTCTGGCGGCAAATTGACGGAAAATCTTCCGTCAGAAGGTCCTCTGTCCCACCATCTGTTCAGTTGTGTTGCTGGTGTTTTTAAACCAGTGTTATTATGTTCCAAGTTAGTATTAGTGATGGTAATTGGAGTATTAATTAATGGCTTCTCTGTTGTCTTACTTTTGGCAACTGTGGTTTGTATTGGTTTGGCTACTGCTCCTGGGGAATCGATTTTTTATTTTGGGCAGTGGGAGTAGAGGAGGGTTGCTTGCCTCCCCCGGCCTTTTGTACCCTCTGATTTGGCTTGGTTTTTATAGAGGTTGAGAGTTCGGCTAGTACTTTTTCTATCTTGGACAGCCTAACTTCTAATGATGTAAATATTTGCTTAAGTAAGTCTCCAATTTTTGTTAGCAGTTGGGTGTTGGAATTATCGTCTGCCTCTTTTCTTGATGGTGAATCGGTTGAGATTTCTACGCTAATAGGGGCCGGGGTATCATGTGGTGTATGATGTATGATCACCGTGTGGACGTCCTGATCTCCTATCAAAGGGGTACAGGGCGCTTCTCTGCTGTCTTAATTGGAGCTTTATTGGGTTTTTTAGTTTTTTGATTAGTTGGGCCTACAGGTTTTTTTTTCTTATTGCTCCCTCTCTCCTCCCTCTTGACTGCCTTATCTCTTCAGGGGTAGTTTGGATCGCTAAATCTGGGGTCTTTTCTAGATCCAAAGTTAATTGTGATTCAGAAAGCTGTGAGACCGATAGATCAACTGTGTTTGGTAAGCTATGCCTTTGACCACAGCCTTCACTCCGTCTAGAATCCCTACGGTGATCTTGCATCAGCCAGGTGACCCATGGAGGATCTTTTTGCGATAGCTAAATCTTGGGACACTCTACGTTCCATGAGCGAAATACTCTGATCTATAAACGAGTTAGCCCTGGTGATGAAGCTATCTATAGGACCTATAAGTTGCCCTTCCTTAGCAGCGGTTTTGCTTCTGCTTCCCCATGTAGACATAATAAAGATTTAAGAAATACTAGAGTTAAGATAAAAACAGTGAGTAATAATTATAAATATCCCTAGAATTGGTTTAGGACAAAAGAAAAGGTACATACAGTTTGGAAGCTAGTCCTGGGTGATGATTGTTTTTAGAGGGGGGGCCCAGCCCGGTCTTTAACGGTCTCTAACGGGCTACAACGGGCCCGCCGTTGTCCCGGGCTTCTCCCGGGACGCTCCCGCACGCTCCCGCGTAGCGGATGGTTATGTCGGATTTAAGGAGGCGGAAGTGGGCGGGGGCGGGGCAAGCAGGGAGAGCAGGTGCAGTTGGTTAGATCATGCAGGGACTCCTGGGAGATGGAGTCCCTGCAGCACTGCTCGCAGCCCTGCAAAAGTCCTGCCCTCGCTTCTGGTGCCCTCAGAGCTCACCCCCAGTTAGTGTGCAAGTCCCTTGATTCTGCGAAGCGGGACCCGCGGAACGGGTCCGGCGAGCAGCAGACAGGTCCCGAGTGAGGAAGAAGGAAATCAACGGCGAGGAGCAGACAGGTCCCGAGTGAGGAAGAAGGAAATCAACGGCTCCTCCCGGCAAGGCCAGTTCATGACAGTGTCCCACGATGACAGCAGGGACTCAGCTTTTCACTCCGTGGAGGGCGGGGGGGGGGCGGGGCAAGCAGGGAGAGCAGCTGCGGTTGGTTAGATCATGCAGGGACTCCTGGGAGATGGAGTCCCTGCGGCACTGCTTGCAGCCCTGCAAAAGTCCTGCCCTCGCCTCTGGTGCCCTCAGAGCTCACCCCCAGTTAGTGTGCAAGTCCCTTGATTCTGCGTAGCGGGACCCGCTGAGCGGGTCCGGCGAGCAGCAGACAGGTCCCGAGTGAGGAATAAGGAAATCAACGGCTCCTCCCGGCAAGGTCAGTTCACGACAATGTCCCACGATGAAAGCAGGGACTCAGCTTTTCACTCCGTGGAGGGCGGGGGGGGCAGGGAGAGCAGGTGCAGTTGGTTCCATCATGCAGGGACTCCTGGGAGATGGAGTCCCTGCGGCACTGCTCGCAGCCCTGCAAAAGTCCTGCCCTTGCCTCTGGTGTCCTCAGAGCTCACCCCCAGTTAGTGTGCAAGTCCCTTGATTCTGCGAAGCGGGACCCGCGGAGCGGGTCCGGCGAGCAGCAGACAGGTCCCGAGTGAGGAAGAAGGAAATCAACGGCTCCTCCCGGCAAGGTCAGTTCACGACAGTGAAGGATTCTGTTTTACCTGCTCCTGAGTTGGTGGCTGGGCTGATACCCAGTTGGATATCTAATCAGGAAGAGGCAGTGGGGTCAGACCTCATAATTAGGGTAGAGGCCCTGTAGCTGGAGGGTGTGCAGGAGGCTGTGCCCTAAGCAAACCCCTGCCTCTTGCACTGTTGTCGTACCAGCCTTGGGTGTGACTCTGAGGCCCCTCGAAGTCCTGGCTTGCCAAACTTTGGTATGGCTAGTGGATGCAGCCCCCAGGGTGGTGTGATGGTGCAGAAGGTGGGTTGCCCTGCAGTAGTAGTACCAGCTGACCAGGTGAGCCCTACAGTTGGGGAAGTGATTCATTCTTGGATCGTGGTGACCACCTCTGTCTGGTGGGTTGCTCTGAGCTAGCCAATGAGCAGATGACAGGGCCTTAACCCGGCACAGTTATGGTGGGTGTATTTTAGGTCTGCCAGTGGGGGGATGGTCGCGGTGAGGGTGTGAAAAAGGTGAGTCCACCTCCAGTGGTAGTACTATTCCTATCTAAAGTCAGGGATTGTATTTGCCACTTCGCTGTCAAACGAATAGCTCTCGAGCACTAAACTCAGCAGACTCCAGCATGGCGCACTTCAAGTGTACCAGTCTTAAAGTGGTGCCCTATGACCAGGCAAGGAGTCAGCAGGTGGGGCAGCCCTCCGTCGAGTGGATTAAAGGAGGCAGTGTTGTCCTCAAGACGTGTTGAACCTTTCACAAGCGGATCTTTATGGTCCCTGATTGGTCTTTGTGTTAACAGTAGATAGTCTGGGAAGTGGCTTTAAAGGAGGGCTGGGTCAACCATGTCACTCTCAGTGCCCCACAGTACTTCCTGCTGACCTGATGGGGCTGTAGGGAGTCCACAGGTGAGGGGTTCTTGCTCAGGGAACTACCTGGCGTAACTCTTGACTGGGAGCATTCCTTGGTTGGGCTGGAGTCCTCTTAGGGGACACAGTCATCCTGAGAGGGTGTGGAGGCAGCCTAGACCCCAGAGTAGGTACTGTGGGTGAGTTTCAGCGGCCCGGTAAAGGATCTGTCTGAATCTTTAGGGTGTAGTGACCCGGTTGAGTGAGGGTACTGGGTTGTGTATTCTCCAGAGGGGGGCAATGAGTGACCTGTGAGACAGGTACCAGACATGTCTGTTGTGTTGGTATCAGTGCTGAGACACTGAACCCTTGCCAGGAATGGTTGGTGGACAAAGCATTGCGTGACCCAGGGCAAAGGTGGGCCTAGACCTGCTCAGGTCATGTAGGTGGTTAGTGTCGTGGATGCTGCCAATCCAGACCTAGAAGGGCTCTTAGTGCAGTCTTAGTGCAGTCTGGGTTCCCTGTAGGGAGAGTTAGCCACATAGTTGAGATAGGTTGGTGGCCTTATCATAGAAAGGCCAGTGGAAGGTGGCAGTGGTAGTGGACAAGTGGAGAACGGTGTGTCTGGTCAGAATCCATTCCCACTTGTTACCACTGACTGGGTAAGAGTACCCATGAGCAATGACTATCCCTCCCATGGATTCAGCTGATGGTGGCATGTGTTGCAAGATAGGTTCCACCCATTTAATACGGCCAGATTGTTTCCTTTTTGGATCATCCAGTTTTGGACTTTTTTTACTGTGGGTTAATCTCAGTAATTGTGTCTCAACCTCGATAATCAGAAGGCAAATGGACTGCCCATGTTTACTGCCAGTGTCTGTATTTTAGGATACGGCTGCTGCAACACAGCTAGGATAAGCGGCACTTGGCTAGTTACACACAAATACATGTGCACACACATGTACACACATTGTCAGGCTGCATGTGTGTGAGCTTTCTAGCCCAGTGACAGTGCACAGATAGCTTGGCCTAGAGAACTCTGGAGGGTTTTATATTGTCTAGGTCAGGCCTTATAATGTTAGTCTGCACTTATTGGTAAAATTTGTGTGATATACTGTTTTGTATGCAACACTTTATTTTATACTTGGGGGAAATCTGCCGTAAGGTGCAGTTTCTCTTCCCTTAGGCCTAAAAAGTACAGTGAGATATGAAACTGGGGTGGAAAAGGTGTACCCATGTCATATTTGCACAGCAGATGTGACCAGTGGCTCTTGGATGACACCATCTTGAACTGTCCCAGCATGCTGTGTAGTGATGTGGCACCCTAGGATTGGAATGGGGGGCCTGCATTCTAGAACCTCCAACCCCTTATAAAAGCTCTTGCACAAGGGAGAGACAGTGCTATTGGTGCTAAGGTATTTTAAAATTGCCTCATTTATATATTTGTAAATTAATGCATAGTATTTAGTAGCGTATGTGTAAAACACATATGCCTTTCCTTTTCCCAAAGAAAAAGCACTGACTGGACAATCATTTATGCAGTGGTAATACAGAGTGCCAGTGGTGATTACTAGCCCACACAGCACTCCATGAGATGAACAAATCAATGGCTGCAGTGGGGTGCTTGGTTCCCAGTAAGGAAAAATTGTTGGCCTATTTATTGTGCAGCTCTCACATCCTGTACAATGAAATAATCCAGTTTCCTACAACTGTCTCCTGGGCTGTTGGAGCAGGTCCTCCTTACTCTTTGCACCACAGGGACCCATCGCCAATGAGGGGAGGCCAAGGAGCCGGGCTGGCTACAATTTGTCTGTGACATGTAATTGCTTCACTTACATCTCAAAAGTCAGGCCAAGAGGATGGGTATATCTGTATCTGAGATTGTCACCTCTCAGCTTCCTGGTGATTGACCTGAAATTTAGTCTGTATGGAGAGTAGCTTGAGATAATCATTGATAGACAATACAAGTATATTCTTGTTAGTAGATCTCACCTTTGATGTGTGCCATCGTCATTACTGCTTTGTCTCTGTGTAACAGTGGAGCTTAGTTCAAATATCCCTTGGTTTCAGCATTGGCAGGGATTAATTAGGACCCACCCATTGAACCCTGTTAAGTCACACTTCCTGTTGTCTGTCTCCCCGCAGGGAGGAGAACATGCCAACCAGGAATGTTTCTAGCTTGGAGCCCTCAATGTCTTCTCTCAGTCCTTGAGTTCGCAGGTTTTCTCAGTGGAAAAGTCTCTCAAGATTTTTGATTTTACTGAGAGCATCTTGTAACATCTGATCCATGATCACCCTACTATGGAAATCATTTGCACGACCTCCACAGAATCCATCTTGGTTTAAACATCTACCAACATATGTCCCACCAAGTCTACATCAGATCAAATTTCGCTCTCTCTGTAGCACCCATTGTTAGGCAGGGGCACACCACTCTTTCCTCTCACATCCCAGCCCACCTCAACCACAGCTATTCTCTGCTGTCTCTTCCCTGCCTCAGAGCTGCTTCCCAGAGCACACTGTGCTACAGGGCCAGCTTGTTTGGTGCAGGAGCCACCTTCCTTTAATTAGCAAACAATAATTTACAGTCGGGCCAGGAGCATTAGCGGAGTACATCTTGCTACTCCACCATCTTGGCCATACCTGCCCAGCTGGACTAGAGATTTCAATAGACTTTGAATTGTTTCCCTTCTCAGACACTAGTGACTGGACATAAGGTCCATACTGAATTTACCACAAGACCATTCAGGAGTACCATTGTCATCCATAAGTTGAATTTAATTCTTGTTTGAGTAATTTGACTATCCGCTTGGAGTGCATTTGTATTGTGCTTCTACAGAACAATACCTATTCAGGATATTGCTCAGTTATCAAAAATCTAATAAGATGTCTCATTGTCCCCTTCCAGTGAGGCATCCTGGGAAGTGTGCTATCTTTTCTTCCTTGTGGAAGAGATAGCTCTTCTGAATTAATGATCTATTGGTGAATATGTGGCTGTGGGATGAGGATGGATCTTTAGAGGCTCTGTGACTGAGCCAGGACCTGTAGGTAAGGTGACACTGCAAGCAATACTACTTGCACAATGGTGAATACTAGTTCATTTGCTGGGAAAGCAATTCCAAGGGCTTCGACCGTGCCTATTCTTTTCAATAGTCCCACGTTGGAGGTTAAGAGAGACTGGTTCTTCTCAATTAAATGTAGCGAAGCACTGTGCATCTATGCTCTCTAGATGCATGGTACAGTAGCTTATTACAGAAAGAGGAAGCTTACACAGGGAAAGCTGCCTGTCTCTGACATCATGTTTGGTTCTGGAAAGTGGGATTCCCTAGTACTGAGTGGTCAGGACTATGTCCTCACTATCCCTTTGAGAGAGTATGGGCCTCTAGGCACCCCTTACATGTCTCTCTTATGGAAAAAGACTACCCGAGGGTACTGGCTTTGAACATTTGCATGTGGAGAATGGCAAGTGACCCTACTACCGACACTGACAGATGTCAATGTACATAGCCCAAGTAGTGTGGCATTGGACCATTGCTGTTTGACAATCTTCTCAGCAGATCTCCCACCTGTGTGCGACCAGACATGTGAAACAAAGGCAACTGAGACACTAGTCTGTGTTTGCCATTGTAACAGTATGTTCCTTCAAAATTTCACCTGTTGCAAGGCTGGAGGTATTCACCCAGCAATTAGGTTTCCAGGATATTTTATTTTATTGCTGGTATCATTTAAAGTGCAAACCTACCCAACAATGGCAGTGAAACTCTGCTTGTGACGACAAGAAAAGTAGCCACATATGAAGGTATTTAGAGAAGCGGTTACATTTACCATTAGATTTCACGACTATAAGAAATACGTCCAAATACTTAAGAGAAACATGGTCACATATCAAAGGAAAATAATGAAGGAAATAGGTTGTTTAGCCCTTAAAACATTTCACACTATTCAGAATAAACCTTTCATGTGATGATCAGAAGTGATAAATAAAAAAGAAACAGCTGGGGCGTAGATGCTTTGTTATGCATAAGTGGGTGGGCCTTTCCATCATCACTTCTTGGCCTATCATAAAGGCCTTGGATGAATTAATAGTCTTAAAGCTTTTACAATTGCGAAAGGAAATAGGATTAGCTGTTGTTTGCCACAGTTTTAATTCTTCTGAAGGATATGGAGGTCTAGGCAGATTCAAGCTGCTCTGATATATTAATTTAAAAAAGGGTACCATGGCGGCTTTCAAATGCCATGGACTTCTTTCGCCTGCAAAAGCATGTGGGAGATGAAAGAACGGCTGCTCTGGTGTCCTTATTATGAATAGGACATCATGACTGATTTCAGTTGCCCTAGACCCCCAACCCCCAATGCATTTGGAAGATGAGGGACCTGAGACCAGTTGTACCAGTGTTCTCTTTGCAGTTAGGACACTGGAGGAATTGCCCACATGAGGGTGACTTTATGGGTTTACGAGAATCCGCCCTGGTGCAACCTTCAGGAAGGAAAGGGAAAGCTCTGGGGGGGGGGGGGGGTCACAAATGGGTCAATTAAACGCTCCTGGGCTTTAAACAAGATGGTAAAAGTGGAGGTGGATAATCAGTTTACTTGAACATAGCATCCTAGACTTTGAAAAATGAAAATATTTCAAAACAAAGTGATTAATGAGTTTTGTACTCCCACCAGACCAATACAATATATGTCAGCCAACATATTTAAAATATAAAACAAAAAAAAGGAAACACTCTCAATCGTAATAAACTATGGCACTATGGCAATTCAGATTTTATCTTTTTTAACTATCTCCCTGTGATCATGAATACAAAGAGAGATTAAATAAAATGTTTTTTTAAAGTTTTTTTTTTATTGCCTGGTGTTTTTTTAAAATATTTTTTACTACCAAGGAACATTGAAGCTCATAATAACCAGGTAAATTGGGAATTGAATGTGGTAGACTCCGATTTAAAACAAGTGTTGAGTGTTACAGGGAACTGTAATACTCATCAAAGCCAGGAGCTATTGAGGCTCCTTACTGCCTTGAGTCATTGATGAACATTACTGTGTGGAGCTGATATTTATGCTTGTTAGTGGCTGAGGCCAATGCTGCTGATTATTGCCTAGGACCATGGATGGTCTCCACTAGGTGGAGCCATTATTGTGCATTATTGCATGGAGCCATTGATGCTTATTAACACCTGGGGCTGCTAAGGCATTGGCGCTCATTACTATGCGGGCCATTAATGTTCACTGCTACCTCCCTAGTGCCAATACTGATCCTTGTTACTGCTGAGGGCCACTGATGCTCATTACTTTCACAGACGGTTGAAGCTCAATATGGCTTGGCCACAGAGATGTTCATTACTGTCTGGAAGCATTAATGCTCTTTAACCCGTTCCATGCGTCGGACGGCCCCTGGCCGACCGACGTTATGGTGGGCGTTGGAGTCAGACGGCTGGGGCCGGTTTAATTTCCTCACGTGTAAAATCCGCCTGCACAGAGGGGAAATTTACATCACAGCCAACGGGTTAATGGTTGGGAACATTAACCCCTCCCATGCCCATGACGAGCTCAGCTCATCATGAGCCACGGTGCTCCGGTGCTCATGACGAGCTCAGCACGTCATGGCCCGTGGAACGCTCGCACGCTGGGCTAATTCCCCTGCTGTGCTGAGCGTTCCATTAAACGGGCATGGCCGTGACGAGCTCAGCTCGTCATGAGCACCGGATCACCGTGGCTCATGACGAGCTGAGCTCGTCATGAGCATGGGGGCGCTGTGCGCGCCCCCCAGCACAGGAGGGGAATAGCCCCAGCAGCCAAGGGGTTAATACACAGTACTACCTGGAAGTCTTCTGACTGTGCCATTGATGCTCATTATTGCATGCTGCCATTGAGGTTCATTAGTGCCTGGAGTCATTTTTGCTTACCATTGCCCCGGGCCATCCATGAGACCTGAAACCATGAAAAAGCACCAAGAAAAATCTCACAGGGCCTTGGTAAAACCAAGGGTAGAGTTGTGTCTTGGGGAAAATATGTCAAACAATCTTTCTCTGCCACATGACCCCAGCAGGGTGGTGCTGCATTTATAGTAACACCATACACAAACTCTCATTCACCAAACAGGTATTTAATTGAAGAATATCCAAGGTTAACAGTCAGCAATAGTACATACCCGGAAATGTGAAAAGATGGGTGATATACCAGTTAAGGCAGTAATTAAGGATGTTGGGGACACTGAGGGCGTGAATACCATTTGGGCAAGAGTATCAGACATGTAATGGATGAAAACAGCAGGAATGTCTCACAAACCACTACACATTATGCAGCACAATTTTGGAACGTTTGATTCATTTATGCTAGAGAGGCATTTTTGGGTGAAACCTCCTCATTTTGCAG
Organism: Lissotriton helveticus; assembly: GCF_964261635.1. NCBI lineage: Eukaryota > Metazoa > Chordata > Amphibia > Caudata > Salamandridae > Lissotriton > Lissotriton helveticus. Next base: position 1,286,391,069 of record NC_136057.1, on the reverse strand, counting down.
AAAATGGTGCATTTTGAGGAAAAAAAGGTGTGTCTTTTGCTTTCCTCGCCCTAAGTGCGTTGGGTTTGCCCAGACGTGAGTCCCAGGCTCACTGTGCCACTGGATTCAAGCTAGCCTGGCTGATGGGGGCTGATGCCCCAAAACCGGTCCTAGGATACTTATTTCGGTCCAGGGAGGACCTGGCTTGGCATTTCGGTATGGATTGTTCCCATGAAGAACTGAGTCAAGACTGATTTGCATATGGCTGGGTCTAAAGTGGGGTGGCATAGTGAGCAAAAGCACAATGGATTTAACCCAGATCCCTTGACTGGAGGTGAATGTTTGATTTTCTATTTATTCTGTCCATCATCTGTATGCTCTGCTGCCTCAATGCGGGGTTTACCCTACAATAATCCCCAAAGCATACATACAAACATATATACATACTTGCATACATACATAAGTAGAACCCCAATTCCCATTGTCAAAAAGGAGAAACCTGCTTAAATTGTATATTTTGCAGCGTTTAGCAAATCCATTAACATTTTGCAGACCCTCCTCAAAGCAGGTGTAATTATTCATGCAGCTTACACATGTGTAGGGGTAGAAAATTAAAAACACACCTTAAAGCCAAATGCTTATTTTATTCAATAGTACACCTAGTGAATATAGAATCGTTTGGTGACCTTTTCCGCACCTTTTTCCCTGCTTGTGCCAGGTCACTTGAATGTATGTTTCAATCAGTGTGTAAAGGGCATTTATTCTGAACTTATGTTCATGCCATAGAAGTACTAATTTTGGGCCGTTCACAAAATGTGAATTTCCTGTCCCTGACAACTCTTCTGGCACTTCTATTTTCTCATGGTTATATGGCTCCGCTCCTTAAAACTACTGACCTTTCACAATTACTCAGATTTTCTTATGAGTATTTTATGCATGAGTACCCCAGTGTGAAATTTACAGCGTACCTAAGGGCCAAATTTACAGCTCTTTTTATGTGAGTTATTACGGAATCACCCTCTTAGACTTTCTAGACTGCTAAGTTTGCTGATTATCTATCTATCTATCTATCTATCTATCTATCTATCTATCTATCTATCTATCTATCTATCTATCTATCTATCTATCTATCTATCTATCTATCTATCTATCTATCTATCTATCTATCTGTCTGTCTGTCTGTCTGTCTGTCTGTCTGTCTGTCTGTCTGTCTGTCTGTCTGTCTGTCTGTCTGTCTGTCTGTCTATCTGTCTGAATGTGCGTCCATCCATCACTTCATCTATCCATCGATTTCTGTCTGCGTGTTTATTTTCTGTCTTTCTCTCTGCCCATCTTTAAAATGAACAAAAAATCTTGACACACCGGTTGCTGTACTTTGGTCCGCTTGTCTCCTTAAAAATCGTACAATTTCTTATGTGAAATTTCTTCAGTTCTATAAATTTAACGTTGATATGCAATTGTTTGCCTATGTTACGGGTTTCATTCGACAAAACCACCATAACTAAACAGGGTACATCTTTTCACAACCTTTGATTTCAGGTGGCATCGGAATATTTCAAAGACTTTCACCTTTTGCTCACAGGAGTCATTTGCTTAGCAACATCGATTGAAAAGTGGAATTTGCACAAGCGAATAGCTCTGAAGATGGTGATGCTGGTGGGGGTGAACCCTGCATGGTAGGTACTGGTGTACCAGTGGTGATTCTCTTTCTCAGGTGAGGAATTCTCTGTAAACTGCCAAAGATGTTTTCAGTTTTGCTGTCATTGCATGTTACAGTTTTCCTAGCACAGGTGATTGGCATCACCTGGTACCATCCACCACCCCACTTACAAGACAGTCCATTTTACACCCACTGACCTCAAATAGCATCCACCAGCCCCAGCTTTTAATGTCTTTATTGGACTAACTCAGAATTGTACACTCAGATCATGTTGTCCAAAATAAGTTTGAAGTTGGACAGACATCTTGTAGTAAGCCAGTGGTGTTGGAATCATAGTCTTAGAGAGACTGGTGAAATTAGTGGTTTTACCCTTCAACCAAAATCCTGTAATCATATCTCCAGGATAGAATTGAACTTCTGAGTGTCTGGCAACAATCATGTACCGCTGCTATCTGCTGAGCTGCCAGTGAAGATAGAGCTCAGGGGATACTCTGTACCCGCATGGAAGGCACTGGATCTGATTTACAAAGATTTTGCTATGAGTAGATGTAACATACTTTTGCACTACTCCTGGCTTACTGCTGAATTCCAGGAGTAAGCCTGGAGTACTACTGGCTTAATCTTGGAATTTAGGAGTTTTCAAAGAGAAGTTGAAATAAAATCTTTGCAAATCGGTCCACCTTTGCTTCACACACAGAAATGGGTTTCTCGTTTGTGTCAATAGAAGTGAAGAGAAGTTACACGAATAGGCATCAGACATACATCCAAGATAAACCCTTGTCTTACACCAGTATATCCTCAAAACATCTCACTGGGACAGAAGAACAAGCATTTACAATGCAATGGTCTCGGCAATATTATAGGTAGAGCTATTGGTATTGCTCATTATTTTTTTTATCTTTTTTGTATCCCTAAAAAAATGGCATTGTCATTTCTATTGGCATTAGCTTTTTTTTTTTGCATATGTGATACCTATTGCATTAGCAGAGAGAGAGTGAGGTAGTGAGATAGAGAGAGAGAGTGAGGTATTGAAATAGAGAGAGAGTGAGGTAGTGAGAGAGGGTGAGGTAGATAGAGAGTGAGGTAGTGAGATAGAGAGTGAGGTAGTGAAAGAGTGAGGTAGTGAGGGAGAGGGATGTTGTGAGGTAGTGAGATATAAGCATAGAGTGATGTTGTGATGTAGTGAGATAGAGAGAGAGGTAGTGAAAGAGAGTGAAAGTGAGTTAGTGAGATAGAAAGAGTGAGGTAGTGAGATAGAGAGTGATTGAGGTAGTGAGTTAGAGAGAGAGTGAAGTTGTGAGCTAGAGAGTGAGGTAGTGAGAGAGTTAGGTAGTGATGTTTTGAGAGAGATAAGTTGTGAGATAGTGAGGTAGTGAGATAGATAGAGTGGAGTAGTGAGGTAGAGAGAGTTATGTAGTGAGAGAGAGGTAGATAGAGAGTGAGGTAGTGAGAGACAGAGAGTGAGGTAGTGAAAGAGTGAGGTAGTGAGGGAGAGGGATGTTCTGAGGGTGTGAGATAGAAACGGTGAGTGAGTTTGTGAGGTAGTGAGATAGAGAGAGTGAGGTAGTGAAAGAGAGAGTGAAAGTGACTTAGTGAGATAGAAAGAGAGAGAGTGAGGTAGTGAGAGAGAGAGAGAGTGAGGTAGTGAGTTAGAGAGAGAGTGAGGTAGTGAGTTAGAGAGAGAGTGAAGTTGTGAGGTAGTGAGATAGAGAGTGAGTTAGTGAGAGAGTGATGTAGTGAATTTTTGAGGGAGTGAGTCGTGATATAGTGAGGTAGTGAGAGTGAGATAGTGAGATAGAAAGAGAGAGGGTGAGGTAGTGAGATAGAGAGAGAGTGAGGTAGTGAGTTAGAGAGAGAGTGAGGTAGTGAGTTAGAGAGAGAGAGTGAAGTTGTGAGGTAGTGAGATAGAGAGTGAGTTAGTGAGAGAGTGATGTAGTGAATTTTTGAGGGAGTGAGTCGTGATATAGGGAGGTAGTGAGATAGTGAGATAGAAATAGATAGAGTGAGGTAGTGAGATAGAGAGAGAGTGAGCTAGTGAGATAGAGAGAGAGTAAAGTTGTGAGGTAGTGAGTTTGAGAGTGATGTGGAATGCATGCTAACAATAAGCAACAAACAAACATGCTACAAATACCTCCCACCCCAAGACCGGCACTTACCTCTCATGCCGCTGATCAGCACACATAAGCTGTCAGGAGAAACAAGAACAATCTATCCCAGGCTCATTGGCGCTTGTTCCATTGCCCATCATGGACCGGGCATAAAAGGCAACAGTTTCCTGATACACCGCCAAACTCTCCAGGCACAAGAGAAACGAGAGCGGCGACCTCATCAGCGGGAGGGGGCGGGAAAAAGACACGGACAGCGGGAGGGGAGCACCCCTGGGAGTTGGAGGGCCCGCTTTGGCCTGTATATCAAGAGAGCCTGCTGTCACTTGGGAGCAGGCCTTGGGTTAGAGGGTCCAATAACAGGCATCCTTGGAGCGCATGTTTGAGTCTGTATCTATGTGTTTTTGCCCCGAGGGGCATGAGCAGGGAGCACTGGCAGGGAGGGGTCGGCCGCTCGTCGCTCTGACCCTGCGAGGGACACCTACCCCTCGCAAAGGATGTCTGCTGTTACAGAACAATTCTTGTTTTCTGTGTCGTTAACGCTGGCTGCAGCGCTGCGATCTGTCTGCAGCGCTTGCAGTGGATGCGCTGCAGGGACCTGTATTGCTTTCAGTAAAGGCACTGTTTGGAACGGCAGCGCTTACCGTTAAGTTAGTAATGGAATCTGCTGGGATTGCAGTGCAGGCACCAGTGGGATGTTAGCAGTGCTTGCAAAGAAAGCACTGCTTGGACCTGTCTGCGGTGCCAGGCGTGGGGGGCTCTGCTGGGGTCTGCAGTGCCTGCAGCAGAGGCTATAACATAGTGAGTCATAGATATGCCATTTAAAAAAATACATATACCATCTCAAAAAATGCAAACACCATTTACTATAACAATTCTATACAATTATAAAACAATTTACACTTACCTGTATCTCACAGCATCACAGACGATAAATTCCAAAGTCAACTAAAGATATCGCAACATGGAGTTGAAATGTAAAATGTGCACACACAGTCATATTAAATCCAATACATTACTATCCACTAAGCACTTTTGTCCTAAGGAATCAATTTAAAAAACAGGTAAACAATATCTATATATCTTAAAGAAACAAATAGCAATTATTTTTTATCAACAAAATATAATGTCAAAAACAGAAACGCCATATACAAACATAAAAAAATGTAACACTTACCTGTACACCTTAAATAAAGAAATCGCAATTATTTACTTGCAAAAAATATAATGTAAAAAAACAGAAACGCAAGTAGCACTTACCTGTGCACATCACAGCAGCAGGGACGGTGAAGTGTATAAAAGTCACGGACGGTAACCAAACAGAACACAGACAAGGAATCCCTAAAAAGTGTAAAAAAAAAACATTATATCGGAAACAAAAAATTACATTAACATCACATAAAAGGTGTTCTTACCTGCAGAACTTCCCGGAAGACATCGCCAACTGACGTTTCCGTGAAAAACGTGGCCCGCTGGCACGTATTCTAAGAAGGTACTCCCCGTAATAAACGCGTTACAGCACTTTCGACAAAAACATCAAACACAAATACATACAAATATTATTACTGGATAACAAATAAAATAGCAGCTATAATATAAAAAAACTATACACACTGTAAATCAAAAAATAAGCACGTTTTAAATCACAAAAATTAGCAATAACAGACATACATATAATATCTTCAAACAAATGCAAAAGACTTAAAAATGTCAAAATGTATAATATTTGTCCAAAAACTTCACTAACCTGTATATGGTAACAGCATACATACCGTTGGATTAACTTCGTGCACCACCACGGACCATGTTGGACCTAGAAAATTGAGAAAAAACATAAGATTAGCAAAAATAAAAATATGCCAGACCTCTAATGTAAAAAAAAAAGTAACATACATACCTGTCTGAATAACTTCGTGCTCAGTAGTGCACACGGCTGTAGGGAAACGCCACGAGCCATGTTGGACCTAGGAAAGAGAGAAAAAACATTACATTAGTAAAATGGGAAAGATAGCTTACCTCAAACTGATAAAGAGCCGCGTTTCGGAACCACTCCGTGCACAGAGGTGCACATCGCTGCAGGGAGACGCCACAGGCCACGTTGGACCTAGAAAAGAGAGAATAAACATAAGATTAGCACAAAAAAACAAAATGGCTGTAACAGAAAACAACAGCAACATACATACCTGTCAGCACAACTTCGGCTGCAGGGAGACGCCACGGGCTATGTTGGACCTAGAAAAAAGAGACGAGAATAAACATAAGATTAGCAAAAAAAACCAAAATGGCTGTAACAGAAAACAACAGCAACATCAAAAAAAAAAGCATACATACCGTCGGAAGGAGTACTCAGTGACATCTCACAGAGACGATCAGTGCAAAATGGCATTTACAAAAGTACAGCCATTTTCGGAGTTGTTGGCGTGGTTTTGCTGTTCTGAGTGACAGACTACGTCACTGTCTAAAGAACAGCAAAAATGACGCCCCCAAATCCGAAAAAGACGGGGCTAATTCGGAGTGACGGCTCTCTCCTCCAATGGCTGGCCTCCCTTTAGGAAGCCAGCCAATGGACGAGAGACTGGTCAGGGAGGCGGGTTCTACAGCCCTACTAAGAAACATTAATTCTCCTCCCGGAGACTGCGCAAGCGCAGCCTTCTCGGTCCTCGACCTAAAAAAATAAGTGCACTTCTGAAGAATACATTTGACTTTAGCTATTCTTTTCATGCAGTGAGTGGGGTTGTCGATGCGTTTCAAATCTGCAAATCGCTCATTACCACCATCGCAATAAAAGTCTTATTGTCTAATTTAGAGGTAAGAAAGAAAGGCAATAAAAAGAGATGCAGTCAATTTGTGTCCCAAGTTTCACACTGGCACTGACTAGGAGGTGAGTGCTTAAGGTGGTCACTTGCTCAGGTTTAATGTTTAGAGCTATTAGATAAACAGAGTGATACGTGCTAAATGTTCAAATTTTCTCTAGGTGTCTGCAGGAGCAGCTGGCTTCTTGAAGCTCTGTGGTGAACCAGGTGGCCTTCAGAGGGCATTGTTTGGCGGTAGGAGGAGAGGTGCGAGCTTGTCCAGACAGCAGGAGACCCAGCGGTGGAATTCCCTGGATGCGGTATTTGTGTCGGTCGTGTCGACGGGGGTTTGACGTAGGGTGGTGTTGAGGTGTTCCTTTGTGACCTTGCTTCAGTTCCGTTTTGGCGGGCGCGGTGCGGTGGTGGAGTTGAAGGTGAAGTGGACACAGTGGTGGTCCGTCCAGAGGGGCTGGGTGGTGTGGCTGAAGCGGATGTTTGTTCCTCCAATGAGATGGGGTCGAGGGTGTGACCGGCTCTGTGGGTGGGCGTGTTGACGAGCTGCTTCAGTCCTAGGTTGGCGAGGAAAGTGATGGAGTCGGGGTCATTGCAGTTGTCGAGGTGGAAGTTCAGGTCCCAGAGTAGAATGTAGTCCGTGGAGGTGATGGTGTGGGGTGCAGCAAGCTCGGCGATGGTAGTTGCGGGCTGGGTGCAAGGTCTTGGCGGTCTGTAGATGAGGGTGCAGCATAACGTGCTCCTGGGGCTGGTCTGGATCTGGAAGTGGAGGTGTTCTGTGTTGCAGTGGGGTCATTGTGTTGGAGGTGGTGAGTCGGAGGGGGCGCTTGTGTGCGATGGCGAGTCCTCCTCCTGGGCGGTGCAGGCGGTCCTTGCTCTGGATCTTGTAACCGTCAGGGATGGCAGTGGCGATGTCGGGGCCAGAGGTGGCGTTGGTCCAGGTTTCAGTGAAGAAGGCGACGTCGGGCGAGAGGGTGTCGATCAGGTCCCAGATTTCTACGGCGTGTCGTTGCAGGAGCGCACTTCTGTATGCTAGAAACCAAGTGTGTGTGCTGCAGATGGGAGTTCTACCACACTACGGAAGTTTTCATATCCTCCTGCACATATATTGACTCATCAGTATTGACTACCATCACATTGGCAAAATAATCATATCTAGGGCAATATAGATTTACTATTCTTAACTCCACAACTACTTACCATGACGATAAATTGGTAAATTGTTCTAGATAAAATTGAGTCCCAATTGATTGAGATTAATTTTTCTAAATTTGACACAGTATTCATGTTAAACTGCTCTAAAGTTATCTGTATTATCTGTGCAATTTTTCCACACTGAAATGGTGGATTGGGGCAGAATTGCCACGGTTTTAGAGGTTTAAAGATTGGTGTTAAGCATTTCGGATTATATTTTTTAAAATGTACAGTGTGTATCCACAATACACAATGGGATGCAACAAAAAGCATATTGATCAACTTTTGGTTACAAAAGGATTTTTGTGCCGAAATTCGACACAAGAGACAACAAAACACAATTGCATTGCGGAGCGCGCAAAAGCCATGATAATCTCTGGAAGGTAGGCGCAATAAAGCAAATCCAGATCTACTTAAAAAAGTATAATTAGTGTAACCTGGCTTTGTGTGGCTCCCAGTGCAAAATGAAGATATGTGCAAATGATAAACAGAAAGGAAATTGTGTGATATTGTCATACCTAATAAATTAAATTGGCACAAAATTGCACATATTGCACAATTTAATGCTCCTCTCTTGTATTTGCTCCTTTGCACAAGATTGATTCCTGTTCAGCATATAGAAGGGATTTTTAGTGCATCTGTGCCCATTAACGTAATCGCAGTATGATGCATAGAAATATGATGCGACACAATGCAAAGCTGCAGATGTCTGTGCGGCATTTCACTGCACAAATGTTGATGAATGCCTCAGTGTGAATTGCAGTGTGTTTTCTGTGATGGTCTATTATTGCCCACGAGCTCCCAAGGCTGTCTGCTCTTTCCTAAAGAGTAAGCACATAATGGAGATTGTGAAAATGGAATCAAGTAAATGCTAGAGCTGACTATGACAACACAGGAGCATAATCACATTTAAAAAACCAAATACAAAATAAAGATGCAAACAACGTGAAAAGTGAGTTTTGGGCCAATCTGACAAAATTATAAATTAGGTCAACCAGATCCTGAAGGTCCTAAGAAATATGGGAGTATGGTTCTAAGCAGTAGTTCAGCAAAAAATGGTGATAAAGCAAGAAAAAGTAAATTATATTTGTCACAAAGTAGATGGTTTTAGTAATTTAGATACTTATTTTTTCCATGTGAGATAGTATATTTTCATCTTGTTAAACAGCAGGAATTGAGAAGGGAATAACCCCTGGCTAACCTCTTATTTGCAGGCTGATGCTGGGCTTCATGGGTAGCACTGCGTTCTTGTCCATGTGGCTTAGCAACACATCCACTGCTGCCATGGTGATGCCGATTGTGGAGGCAGTTGCACAGCAGATCATCAGTGCAGAGGCAGAGGTGGATGCCATGAACATCAGTTCTGAACACGTACTCGCCAATGAGGGCATCGAACTGGATGGTAATATGCGCATTCAGTACGCTTTTGGGTATTCCGGCACAACACCCTTGTTCATGCATACTTACTCTGAACCATCAAATTAACAAAACGAGGTGTCCAGAAGAAAGTAGGGGAAGCCGCACCCCTGGTAGTGAGGGTCCGGACTAGCATGGTGTAACTTTAATATGATAGGAGGTCAGTGACCAATAATCACGACACGAAAAGCGGACACCTAGAAAAACACGAACACACAAACACCCATAAATAGAATGCCAACATCTACGTTCAATATGTATTCATTCAAATAGACGGCTGCCTTCACCAGTGAGCTGGACTGCTTAGAGGACAGGAGGATAGCTGCCTATTTGGAGACAGCTGAAGATTGTATTACCCACCACTTGGTTTATCCTCTCTCAAACGTGTATGATATCCATAAGACATTTTTGCTAGAAAATGTGTAAAAAGCACTTCTCCTCAAATCCAGCATACCCACCACAATCACAAAAATGATATTATGTTGCACCACAATTACACTTGATTACATCAAAAACAAGAAGGTTTCCTTCAGCAATAGAGCCAACTGCCACTAAAACAAATTTCATTCACGCACAATCTCCCTCATAGTGTGTCCACATTTTTATCTGAACCATTTCATCTGTTTGAAATACTGACTTCCAGAAAGTAGCTGTCCTGTTAGCCCTTAGAACTTGTAAGGTTGCCACTGAAGAAGAAAGTCCTCTCTCCCTTGGGTCTCTTGAATTAAGGGCCAGGTCCAATTTATGCCCTCGAAAATAATGAGAAAATTAGAAGTGTCAGGCCTAACGCCAAATGCAGATATTTGTGACTTCCTTAATATAATCTATTCCAGTTTTGGACTGCCACTAGGAACTGACTTGGCTCTGAAGGCTTTTTGTGTGCCATAAATTGACTGTATTTGATGGTCACATGCCCACTCTTATACTACTGGATCCTTACGAAGCATTGGGCATAGCATGTCATCTGGATTATTGAGAGTCAGAAGGCCAACATCTACCGTAGCCAAGTATTAAATGAGCCAGATTCTTTTGACCCTGGCCATTCGATATGAAAAATTGCATGCACTTATATTGACTTGACCTCCATACATACAGAATAGCTGTTGGTTGAAAAGGTTTGGTGCACTGAGTTGTAAGTGACATAAACATTTATTGACATCAATTCCTCACCAGGTTACAATTCACAGGCAAAGCCAACTAGTAGGTCAGGCCTAATCCCGGGTTCCAGCACACTAGGAGCATGACAACTCTCAGCCCACCCTGGAATGAGCTTTCCAAACAGATACATGTGGAGCACACACAAAGCATTTCAATACCATTAGAAAATGTCAGAACTGACATCACTCATGCAGTCAAGAAGAAATGTCAAAAGAAGACAGGATAACAAGTTTCTTACCTCCAAGTTCCACTCCCTTTACATTACACAAACCACTCTGAAAAAAATAGGTTAGATCGGTAGGAGTCTTCTTCAACAGGGACGTTTCCTTTGAACCGCAGGTGAATACAGCCACAACCACCTCAACCCCCACTCAAGCTCAGACGTAGCATTCCATCTCAATACATACAAAACACAACAATCGGTTTATCTGTACCACAATAGCCTCCATGGTATAATATGCAAACATTTCATATTTACCATACTCACCGTTCCTCAAGATAAAAACTTCACAGTAGCCTCAAATGATCCTGAATATGGTGAATATGGCAGTCAAATTCCGATTAGGAGATCAAATATATCCACTCTGAGAGCAAGACAAGGACCCCTTCTCTGGCTCCCATTAATGGTGACTGTTAAATCACCTCAATGGATCTGCCCAATCCAATATATGTACTAAGTTCCACAAATACTCCTTCAGTCTGTACCTCATTTTCAGCAACTTCCACTTGCCTGGTGTACCCTTTGCCCAATGCTCAACAGAATGAGCAAGATGCCTTCCTTACCATGGCATCAAGATGGGTAACTAGCCTGAGTGTAGCTTCAGGAGGGGTGTTTGGGCTGTGACAACCCCACAAAAATGCATTTCTGGCTGTATAGTTGGGTCTGGGGGCCCAGTTGTGTGTGCTATGCCTAAGTTGTTTTTTCTCATCATCCTGATTTCAATAACTGGTTTTAACTTATTCATTTTTGGATCAGGAACTTCAATCTATATAATGACTGATTTACCAAAAAAGTAGCTCATTTCCACCTATAGAAGTAATCCTTGAATGAATGTCAATTTGCTACTTTTCAGAATTCACAAACATTGGCATTAGTAGGCTCAGAATGCTGCACCAGTCTTAGGTTTCCAGGGATACTATTAGGAACCAAATACCCAAAAGGTGATTGAATTAATGCTTGCAAATGGCCTAATTATTAGCAATCACTTGGTGTAGCCATTGTGTTGCCCCCTCTGTGCCATTCTCAACAGAGAGCCTGATTTAGGATCTGGAATACGGATTAAAAGCAGACATAAAACAGGCAGAGTGGCAGGAGACTTTACATCTGCCATCCTGCCTTTGCTCCTTCTGCCATATTTAGAGATGCCATTCTGGCTCTGTGGGCATTTTTATACATTTGCAGGAACTGCTGTCATGGCGGTTCTTGTCAATGTAGAAAAGGTTTGGCGGATAACTCCATCAAACATGATGGCTGGCTATCAAATTTTTCCCCAAAAATGTATTTTTCAAAAAGCAAACTCTTATGTGGGAGTTTGTTTTTGAAAAATAAAACAATTAGGGGCCAGATGTAGGTAAATCTATTTTACCGACTCATAAATACCGAATTTTACCGATTCGGTATTTATGAATCGGTAAAATAGAAGGCGGGAGATGTAGGTAAATCCAGATGTGCATTTACCGAATCGGTAATATTCGGTATTTACCGATTCGGTAAATACCGACCGGTAATGCCCATTCATTCCTATGGGCTTTGAAGCCCATAGGAATGAATGGGCATTACCGATTCGGTATTTACCGAATCGGTAAATACCGAATATCACAAGGGTGCAGGGGGTGTCACTTTGACACCCTCTAGCACCCCCAAAACAGGGTCGGTGCCATGTGGCAGGCATACATGCCCTAAGGGCAGGTCTGCCTGTCATATAGCACAGGTGTGCATGCACACATGTGCATGCACACCGGAATCGGTATTTTACCATCAAATTGAATTTGATGGTAAAATACCGATTCGGTAAGGCTTGTGGGACTCTGAAGAGTCCCACCTACATCTCAAATTTACCGATTCGGTAAAAATACCGATTCGATATTTTACAGAATCGGTAAATTTACCGATCGGTAAATTTACAGATTCTGTATAAATATGCCCCCTACATCTCAAAATCCATTTACCGGTTGGTAACGGCCGAATTCGGCCGTTACCGACCGGTAAAAGCCTACCTACATCTGGCCCTTAATGACCCCACCCCCGTCATGGGAGTTTTGTCCCATGGTGTGCGTATCATTTTTTCTTTTTTAACATACATTACCACCAGGATATCCTGGCGGCTATTGAGAGTAAAAAAAAAACCATTTGATCAGCCACTCTAAAAAGGGCTCTGGACAGGTGGCTTATCTCTGACAGCAGCTAATCTGTCAGCCTTTTGGAGAAAGTTTTAGAATGACGCAGTACATTTTTTAACAACTGAATAAACTTTGTGTCCTGCCCAAATCAAGTGGATGGGCTTTGAGTTTGGTGTACATGGTACTCTGTCATCTTAGCAATAGAGCACTTGTCTGGCAATCTCTAAATCAGCCCCAGAGGCCTACCTAATGCAAATTAGTATTGATCCAACTCCTCATGGGAACAGTCCAGATCGAGCCTTGTCATCTCACCCATTTGCCCTCAGGCCCTCTGCTTTTTAGTTGAGAAATTTGAAATTCACACCAGCCAAATCTCACTGACTAAACTATGCCCCCGATAGCTAGTGGTAGGCAAAATATTCAGTTCCACCTGCGGAATTGGCAGAATTTTGTCCACTTCACACTACCCTTTGACATGGAATTCTGCCAATCACCAGGTGGTTGAATTACTCTTCTGCAGGGTGCAAGAATATTTGAGCTGGAAAGTGCTAGCGAAATTTGGCGTCCCTTTGCGTGAATTTCTAACAGGGGTAGTTAACAGCGATCACGGTCAGAGGGCTGACATTCAGATTTTCTACCCGAGCAGCAGCAAAATCAACTCAAATACGCATGGTGCAATTCATTCTAATTTTCAGCTCTGCTCGTGCTACCGCCACTAAACTGCAGAGTGAGCAGTGCAAGCTGCATTATTTACAACCGTTGGCGGAATTCCGTGGAACATCATAGAGTGTTTTTTGTAACTCAGCGGAATTCCACTTAGTGAAACTCTGCAAGTTCCGCCAACCCCTACTAATAACAAGCTCTCAGAAAAACCTTCCCACCAGAATGATGTGAATTCCACTTACTAATAACAACCAAGAAGGACACCTCTTGACTCTTCCTGTGCTCAGAGTTGAATCGGTTCAGGATTTGTGTGCTACAAATAATCAAGAAATCATATTAGTATGAACGTCTGTATATTGTATGCACTGGTAACTATAAAAGTCCAACGAACAACTTAGTTCAAAATTTATATTTTAATTATTGTCAACAGACCACACCAAAGACTTTGAGGTGAACGGCAGTGAGATGACCCTGAAACATCGAAATGGGTATGGTGGGAAAGTCTCATCATTCAAGTAGTTACTTTACTGTCTTAAGAAAATTACCTTGTGTGATGCAATATATGCCTCTTTTTGCAGACATGCCAACGGCCATGCCACCGCGTGTGATGTAGAGGCAGAAAAGGTATTTTTCTTTCTGTCACCTTACTGTCAGTAATGTCTAATTGCCTATTTAATTGAAATGTATGTATTTAATGTTTAAAATTTTGAATTGTGTTCTCATGATTTGCATCGTTTTATTATATATAACCACTTACTTAAATGCTGGGACAGAAGTCAAAGGCACAAGAGTGCTCTAAAAGGAACATGCCTACAGAACAGAAAATTATAAAATACAAAAAGACATATAACCCAGCACATTGACTTCATCACAATTATAATTTATATAGCAGGATCCAAAAGTAAGAAATAATAGCAAACAAGCATTTGCAATGCAATAGGTCTCGCATTCGAAAAGTTAGAGTTATTAATATTGTAAATAGCAATTTGTTTATTTTTGTGGTAGTTTTGAAAATATCTAACTTAATAGTTTATTTATGTAAAATGCGAATATTTTTAACTTTTGGAAATGTGACACCTATAGCATTAGTAATGCAATATGTCTTGCATTAATGTAACGTGCATCTATTGATATAACAATGGTAGCGTCACTAGAGGGGTGGTTTCATTACTGCCACACCCACTATCACCGCCACAGCAGGCAGCTCATCATGAGAGTAAAATTGCGTCAAGTCAGCCTGCCTACTCGACCTGACTCGTAGTAATTAATATTCTTAACACGAGTCAGGTTTAAAATGAGTAAATAAAAAGGCTGCGAATGCTCTTGCAGCCCGTGTGAATGTGCCCCTCGCCTCCCGTCCCACGCTTCCCTTGCCTCCCGCTGTCCCAAGTGAGCCCTTGTCAGTCTGTTCGCCACAGGTAAGTTTAGTACTATGAGGACGAGCACGAAGAAGTTAGGTGCGATGTCTGAGGAAGGCGGGCCCACGGGAGGCTGCAGGCGCAGGGAAGGAAAATAAGAAAGCGTTTGGAGGCATTGTGGCCAAAGGAGGTTAGGAGTAACGGGTGTACTATTCCATGAGGTGGAATGGGGGCTCAAGTATATGTGGGGTGGCGGGGATGCGAGCTAGGGGTCTTAGACATTCATAGCATTGTTAAAGGTGGTACTGCATTGTGTGCTGCGGCAGCCTTAGACACTTGTTTGTGGTGGGCAGACTGTAAGACACTGGGTTGGGCTGGATTTTGGTAGGATAGAGGCAGTTCGTGCGAGAACGCGCGCACATTTTTTTTCATTACTGCCGCGCCCACTATCACCGCCACAGCAGGCAGCTCACTACGAGAGTAAGATTGCGTCAAGTCAGCCTGCCTACTCAACCTGACTCGTAGTAATTAGTATGCGTAACACGAGGCAGATTAAAAATGAGTAAACAAAAGGCCATGAATGCTCTTGCAACCCGTGTGAATGTGCCCCTCGCTTCGAGTCTCACGCCTCCCTAGTCTCTCGCTGTCCCAAGTGAGTCCTTGTCGGCCTGTTTGCCACAGGTAAGTTCAGTATTAACTTACTTTGGTAGTAGTACTGTACTGTCACGTCCGAACAGGGCAGGGGGCATGGTGTCCATGAAACAACAGGAGGGGGAGGGGGGTGTTGAGGACGAGCACGAGGACGTTAGGTGCGATGTCTGTGGAAAGCGAGCCTATGGGAGGCTGCGGGTGCAGGGTTGAAAAAGGAGAAAGGGTTTGGAGGGATTGTGGCAACAGGGGGCAGGAGTAAAGCAGGGTGTGCTCTTTTATGAGGCGGAGTGGGGGCTCAAGTAAATAAAGTTAATGAAACGCGGGAGCACGCAGCTGAGATCTTGTTGTGGCTGAATAAATAAGTACATAAGGGAAGTAAGTGAAAGTCGGAATCACGCAGCTGAAATCTCGTTGTGCCGAAGTAAATAAGTAGATAAGGAAAGTTAGTGGAAGTTGGAAGCACGCAGCTGAGATCGCGTTATGCTCAAATAAAGTAATAAGTACATAAGGGAAGTAAGTGAAACTCGAGAGCACGCAGCTGAAATCCCGTTGTACCCGAATAAATGAGTACATAAGTAAAGTTAGTTGAAGTCGAGAGCACGCAGCTGAGATCCCGTTGTGCTTAAATAAATTAATTAAGTACATAAGGGAAGTAAGTGAAAGTTGGGAACACGCAGGTGAAATCTCGTTGTGCCCAAATAAATAAGTGCATAAATAAAGTTAGTGAAAGTTAGTAGCACTCAGTTAAAATCCCGTTGTTCCCAAATAAGTAAGTACATAAGGCAAGTAAGTGAAAGTCAGAAGCATGCAGCTGAGATCCTGTTGTGACGTACATAACGAAAGTAATGAAAGTTTGGAGCACGCAACTGAAATTCTGTTGTGCCCAAATGAATAAGTACATAAGGGAAGTAAGTGAAAGTCGGAAATACACAGCTGAGATTCTGTTGTGACCAAATTAATAAATCAGTACATAAGGGAAGTAAGTGAAAGTTAAGAGCACGCAGCTGACATATTGTTGTACCTAAATAAAAAATGAATGTGTGCCCTTGTACGATGCAAATTAAATATGCAGAAGATACTGCATGTGACATGTAATGCGTAAACATTTAATTGAGAAAAGCAGCACGTACAAATGTGCTGAAATGTTACAGGCTTGAAAGCGGCCGGCAGCAAGCTGTTTTAGCAACCGCCCGGCCCACGTTAAAAACCAGCCCCTTAAAGCGACAAAAAATGACTGAAGCAACCCCCGGACCACGTTAAAAAAAAACACACACATTAGATGCAGTGAAAGCGCGCTCACGAGGTCAAAAGGCACTCCACATGAAGAACTACCAGACGCATTGACGCCTGCACTTCAAAGTGAAACTGACTGAAGCAAGCGCCCGGCCCACGTTAAAAAAAAACCACACACGCATTAGATACAGTCAAGGCGCGCTCACGAGGTCTAATCTCCAGCAGAAGAAATTCGAAACAGTCTGCTGTCCACATTCCCCTTCATTCCCCAGAAAGCGGCAACATAAGTTGTCTCCCTAGACAGCAAAAGCTTTCGCTTTTGCTTTCGTCTAGGCGAGACCTAAAAAAGAGACTTAGTCATAAATTTAGCAAGCAAAAAGATTATTCTCCCCTTGAAGCCAATATAATAAGGGAGTGCATTGACTGCTAATACAGGTACTTAATGATTGATTTGCTGAGACAAATAGTTTTTAGAAGTATGTGATTTAAATTTGTGTAACAAGTGAATTGCACCTGTAGGACGAGGGCAAGGTGGCCTCTGGCTCCAAGAAAAACAGTCCTTTTGGAGCTGACTGATGTATACAACCAATCCGATTTAATGTAGAAATAAAACAGGACTGAATTCAGTTTCTGTTGTAGTCCAGGCTATGCCTTGATGTGCTTATCATGAAAGTCAGAATGGTGGGATTATTTACAAAGGTTGGCCTGATATCAGCAAACTAACACCTCTAAACAGCGGAGGATGAAAAAAGCTGCACCAACGGGCTCTGCTCCTTTCTTCTCACCTTAAGGGGGTCGTCCGCAGCCTTCACTTCCTGAATTATACATGTGATGACTGCCATTTTGAAATGCGTTTAACTTGGTGGGGGCCACACTAAGGCACTTCTAAGCCCAGACTTCAGTAGCGGTCGGTGGTGGGAGTAGCTGCCCGGCGGTGACGTGGGGAGGGGGAGAGGCAGGGTGGGGGGTAGTAATCTATGGGTTACGGAGGATTACAGGTAAGTAAACATAAATAAATAAAACAAATTTTGTTGCGTGCACTGCATCACATTTGGGGATGCAGTGCGTGCAACAAAATGTGTTTTATTTATTTATATGTTTTGACACTTTCACAAGAAAGTGTATGGCTGAAGTCCTAGGGCAGAAAAGACATTTTCTGCATGGAGTGTGCAAAACACCCTTGTAGCCATCATTTAAGATGGGAAGGGAGGTATCACGAATTGATAGGTAAATCATAAATCACTGGTTTGTCCATGAAATGACGTACTCCGTATTTTACCACATTTACCCGTTTTCAAACATAAATGCAGACAAAAATACAAAATGTTTTCTGTGTGTCAAAATTAACAAAGAAAGGAGAGAGATAAAAACTCAATTTGGAAGACTATCAGACCTCAAGAAACACATATAGTGCTTAACTCCCCTATTTCTTTTTAAATGAATTGTCAAAGGACAGTTTGATTCCAAACCTATTTTATTGAGCTAACACCAATACTCCCACCACCATCTGTTCTCACACTTCCATCAGAAAAACTGTTCCTCACTTATGTGGGAAAGTTTATCTTCATCGACAGGACCAAGCCACAATTGGGATCATTTGAACTCTGTGTACTATCAATGTGGCCTACACACGGTTA
This sequence comes from Lissotriton helveticus, assembly GCF_964261635.1. Classification (NCBI taxonomy): domain Eukaryota; kingdom Metazoa; phylum Chordata; class Amphibia; order Caudata; family Salamandridae; genus Lissotriton; species Lissotriton helveticus. Next base: position 1,286,372,871 of record NC_136057.1, on the reverse strand, counting down.
AAAATTAGACCTATACCTATCCCTATCCCTTGCAATAGGCTCAGGTAGTGTCCAATAACTTCAACATCTTGATGATATAAACTCCAGTTAATGCAGTACACAGATCTCAGAATACAGGATACAAAGTGCTCAGGAGCTGGACATCAACTCGACTTTCAATAAAAACACATATACATTTTAAGATGGAACATTACATCATCCTATGAGCTGAGAATGAACAGACACATCATCAGCTCAGAGAAAGAGTGTGTGTAAGGATGTCACAGCTAATTCGTGCATGTGGGGTAGTTTTCATGAAGAGAAATGTGGATATGTTTGAATTTTTGTTGTTGCCAGAAATACTGGAGTTTCTGCTACAGAAAGGTTATAAAAATTAATTTGAATTTTTCAAACTTTACGTTTGACATTTGCAGAGTATCTTGGTTACTATTGTTCGGCGCATCAAAGAATCCACATCATCCTGGCTTCCTCATGGACATTTTCTTTACAAATGTATCCAGCTGATTGGTTTCATGGGTGCCAGCTGACCATGGGCCCCTAATACTGCACATATCACCTTTAGATTCTTTCCCACCAAAACATATTCTTGTGTCTATTGTGTAGATTCCCGCTCAAATCCTTTGAAAATCGACACGTTTGGTACCTTCACACTCGGGGTATCACAGACATAGGCCAATCCTTGGCAAGGATATCCTCCTGCTTGAGGTATACCATGGATTTGGAAGAAAAGTGCAGAAAATCTGACAAACATCATTATCAAAGCATTGTCCCAGCCAACCAATTAAAGTGAAGGCAGTCTGGCACCCAGCGATAGAATCCATAGGATGTGTAAATGGTAAAATATATAGTTGTGGTATTTTTCGTACATCCCAGGGATGAAAACTGCAATCAAATGAGAAGTACTCCAAATACCATTTCACTTAAAGATGCTTCCCAAATTTCCAAATGCATTGTGCCCAGTTTATTTCCTTTGGGCACCCCAAAACCATAAAAAACACATACATGCTTGGTACCCCCACCCTCAGTAGACCAGCACAGGCCAGGGCTGACCCTTGGCAGGGATATGATTCTGTGTGAGGAAAACTGGAGAGAAGTATCATGTTTTGAAAAATAACCTGCAAAAAATTAGATAAATGGAAGGTTCACACTTACTAAGGGACAGCAAAGCGAGGATTATCGAGTAGCTAAGCAATAGAAGCATTAAAGTGTATTGATGTTAAGACTGTTTGGTTTTTCGATGTTTCCATACAGCCCAGAGTTAATACCTGAGAACAAATGCAGGTACTCTCTTCCGGCATTTCGCTTTGAGTTTCTTTCTAATTTTCCCAGATGCACTGCATCCAGGTTATTGACTGTGAGCATCTGAAGCCCACAGAAAATCCATACATTTCTGGTTTGCCCACACTCAAGAACCCCAGCAGCTCACAGGTGGGGGAGGGGTCAGTCCTGGCAGCAATATGTTTCTGCAAAAGGGAGACTGAAGGGTATTACCATTTTTAAAATAAATAACTATGAATCAGACAAATGTCATGCTCTGCATGTTCTAAGGCAGACAGTCAAGGCAAGGGAAGATTGGTTTGCACCGATAGATTCCTTAGGTCATATAGAATTAGCAAATGTATAGCTTTTATACTTTACTTAGTTTGATGTTTTTATCAAGTGAACTGTGTGCCATAAAACATGATTCTGCCACAAATTAGTGGCCTGTGCAAAATGACATGTGTAGGAAAGTAGGATCTGCTTATTATGGCCACCCCCACTTTTTACTTGATTTGATGCTGTTTTGACCAGTCTGACTGGGATCCTGCTAATCAGGGATCCAGTCTATCTGCTTTCCCCCTGAATTGGTTTGTTCAGTAATTAGGTACATCCCAGATTAGATACTGAGGTAGCCTTGTCAGTCCCTAGTGTATGGTACCTATGTACCCAGGGCATAGGCTCCCCAGAGGTCACCCATGGGCTGCAGCATGTATTCTGCTGCCCCTGAGAGACCATTCAAAATGGAACTACAGGCCTGCGATTGCAGCCTGTGTAAGTTGGTGCATGCACCACTTACTAAAGATATAGGGCTACTATATCTAAGGGTCACTGCACTTAAAACATATAAGTCACTCATATAGGAAGCCTTTGCAATCCTGAATGCAGGGTACTTGATTCTAAACGAGAGGGTGCACCTGCACGAGCAGGACACCCATTAAGCCTACGTAGTCCATTCTCCCGGGTTGTCAGTGAAGCAGCCATACTATATAGAAGGCCACCTCGTAATTACTTGATGACCATCTCGAAAACAGCTGCAACAAATCATATCATATTTGGTATCAAGAATCATACCCCACACCATAGACAGTGTGGAAGGTATGATTCCAACCACTGGTAGAGCTCTCCCGGTGCCAACCTTCTAGTCCCGGACAGCACAAAATGGTTGCTGCCAACCAGAGACACATTTCTGCCCTCCTGCTGCTGAGCAAAAGCTCGAGTAGATGGAGGTGGAACAATGGGCATCCTGTCACAGGGTGGTGTGACCACCTCCCAGCCAGGATTTAGTGTATTAGGACCAGGTGGGTGCGCTTGCCAGCGCCTGAAAGTATTCATAAAGGGCACATTCGGTGTCCCTGTGCATAGTCCAGTTCAAACCAATTCTGGGAGCCGTTGGCTCCCGCTCTGGCACAAAATTGGACAAAGTACATGGGAGTAACCTCCCCCATGTCCAGACCCTCCCCTGGGAGGGTACCCTGAAACTTCCCAACACTTTTCCGAGGATACTTAAGGGTTTACCTGGATGTAGGTCCCTAGATTCATCATGGGATGAGTTTCAGAACTGAAACCACAGCACGTCTACTGTCTGGGCACTCTGGACTTCGCTGGACTGGATTGGGCCTTACTCCATCTCCCTTCCAGTCTGCTGCATCGTATGTGCCTGTACATCATACAGGAACCTCCAAGGGCTGTGAAGCATCAAGGACAACTGAAGTAATCTCCCTGGAGTGAAGGAGTCACTCCCCTGCATTCGCAGGCACCTCAACACTGCTGATCGGTCTGCTGATCCCGAGCTCCTGCAGACTCCGAAGGGTTCAACAATACAGGTGGGGGTTTACCTACATCTCCTAAGGCCTGAACTCTCCTCTCCCAAGTTTGAGGCCACAATCGCCCGTGGGGGCTGCATTAAGCCAACACCTGTGCACCTCTTGTTGGCAACTTTGCGACAAGTGCATTGGGCTCCAAGTAGCCCAAACCACGGGCAACTTCTTCCTCCAAGATCTTCAGCCACATCGCCTGGTGGGCACGTGGCCTGCTCCTTTTGGTGAGCTGCTTGAGGTCCTCTTGTGACCTGTGCATCAGGCCTGTGTGTCCATTTGAGGGTCATCATTGTTTTCCTCAGGCTCCCTTGATTGCTCATGGACTGCCCTCACTCCCCTGCTTGTGGTGAGTCTACTGGACCTTGCTGGTCCCAACTGTGCACCTTCTTGACTTCCTGTCTGGGTTGCCTTTGCTAAGGCTTGTTGATGCTCCCATCGGACACCGACCCCTCAGCACTCGACATTCTTTGTGGGACAGCTTGTGTTTGGGTCCTGGTCTTCCTCAGCGTCGCCTGGTCCTCGCAGCTGCAAATTCAAGGTCACCGTCATCTTTCCTGAAGCACCCAACATCGGAGGGCATTCGTCTTCCAAGTCTCCTGGTCACTCCGAGTGACATAGACTCTGTACCCTCGGCTTTCAGGTATTCCTCTTCAAGAATCCACATTTGTATTCCCATGGACACTTTTTCCTCTTCCAGCAGCAGCACGTTCCTGAAGTCCTCCTTTGGGTTCGACAGCGGTTTCCGACACCACTTCACACGTATGCACCGGCTTCCCTGGTGTAGGTAACGTGGGTACTTAGGTATCCACGGGTGGAGTGGCTCTCCAACCTTTTGTCTTCCACAGGGTTTCTTCAGGGTCCACTGGGAAGGGTCATTAATCTTTAGAATTCCAACCACAACTTGCACATTTACTTGTACGGTGCCCGCAGTCTTGTTCCCACACTGCACACTCTCTCCGTGGGGTCCCTAAACACTGTCTTGACTCGAGTCGTGGTTCTTATACCACTTTCTTAGTATATGCTTTGATCCCCTTGGGGCCACTGTGTATTTTATGAAATTTACTGTGTTTCTTTGCTAAAGTATTGTGTGCATTGTGTTGCATTGTGTGTATCTCTGTGTTAGAGATACCTGAACATTCTAGAGAGTAATATATAATAAGTACACATTTTTATAAATACTTGGTGAGGTTCTTTTCACTTAATCTATACTATAAGATTGCATTCTGGTAAAAACAAGCTGCTTTACACTCCTTCTGGACTAAGCCCGAATGATGCTCTCCACAGCTACCACTTAGAGATCTTTCTAAGGTTGTCTAAGACCTCTTAATTCACCATAAGGGTTATCTGACTGGTGCAAGGTGCCTACTTACATTAGTGGACATCATATACCAGGCCAGCCTCTCAAATCATGATTCATACTGTAGGGTGAAATTCCCTAGAAAAACCCACACATTTGTGGCAATGCCATACTCCAGACATTCAGGACTAGGCCTGGGCAGTGAACTCTGCTTCATTCACTCCATGGGGCACGCAGAGTTTTTTCCTTGCTCACGCTCGCCAGCGTCAAGTTGGCAAGCGAAAGCTGGGAAAATCCACCTCTCATGCGAGATTTCCCAATGCAGGCGGTCAAATTTCTCAACACTGGTGGTCGTGGATGGTCGTGACCACTCACGTTGAGAAACCTTCCATTCACTTTGAGAAGCTTGCACTCGGGTAGAAAATCTAATCTAGTGGCAAGAAAAGAAGCAGCACCCTTTGCACTGCTCATGGTGCCATTCGCACTGATTTTACAGTGCGGGACAAACACCCAGCGCTGAAAATCAACACGAACGACATGACCAAACGCATTACCCTTTTTGCGGAACTCCGCGGAGCATGGTGGTGTTTTTTCAGGTCACTTTGTAGTGTTCCGCATGGCGGAACTCCTTGAACGCCGCCCAGGCCTATTCAGGACAAAATTTCTTTGGGTGTCCATTGTATCCACATTTTTTAGTATGTCTGAATGCACCAAAGAGATATTGATTTGTATTGTGTACCTATATATAGAGCCCTGAATGTGCCTGAAAAAACTCATAGGGTCAAATTTACTATTTCTGCATGCAAGGAAGAGTTCATGAAAACGCCATATCAACCAAGAAGTACATTGCAAAAGAGTACGTGTGTGTGTGTGAAAGTCTAGCATATCCAAAATGAAAAAATACTGAGCATAGACTAAATTCAAAATCGTTCCCACTTTGTATGTGTGCTGTAAAGCACACATGCTCAACTTGACAAGTTTGGAGAAAAAACAATTCTTCTGCTTTCTACCTCTGTCAAGGAGCATTAATTAATTGGTGGAAAATTCTCTTACAAAGTTTTCCTTACAAACGTTCTGTTCAGAACAACACCAGTATAGCATCTATGTGACGCCCACGTCATGCAAAATAGTGCAGAGAGCCTCATAGTGCTACTTTGTGTTATTTAAGAGTTACTGTTATGCTGGAAAGTAGATTTTAAATCAACACTTTGGGTCGGTGTGCATCATTGTTGATAAATTTGGCCCATAGTCGGTAAGAGTCCGCAAGACACTGAAGAGATGCGTGTTTAAACAACCTAATTCTGATTTTTTTTTTTATAAAAGGTCCAGCACAGAGGTGTGCAAACGCCCGGAAGTGAATTGTGTAAAAAATGTGTGCATCATTTTTGCCTATTTCAGGTTGGAGGATACTTTTGTTTGTTGACGCCTTCGAATTCTAAATGGGTAAGCCCCTCATGGTCAATCGACGTCTGAAACAGTGCAGAAACTTGGTCGCAGATATATAGAAAACACTTCTTGTTTAGTTTTACAGACAATTATCAAAATTTTTTAATGAATGCTATAAATTAATTCCACCCTATTTACAAGCAGGTACTTTTTGGATTTAAATAGTGCATGGATATCTCAAAAGCAACAATGAAGCTTGGGAGGGGTGCTGTGCCTGGTTGCAAAGCGTGGTAGTTTGCAAAAGCGCACTTTTTTCAAGTGTGCTTGCTTTCTTAATGGCGCTTACATAGGACATCTTTTAGAGTTTGTCAGAGTGGGAGGAATGCCCCAGAATCACCTTCCTCCCGCCCCACCATACCCGTGGTTCCCTTGAAGCATTTAGAGATACAAAAACCAGTGGATTATCATTGGCGGAACCTCAACTGGCTCCGCTGAGCATAGCTTTTAACCAGGTGCTCCATCTGCGGCAGGTTCCCTGGGTCATAGTCGCCTCTGCCCCTGCCCTATGGCTAGTGGGGCGATCAGCATTGGTTACCCATGTCGGTGTCCGCCATGCATCGCTGACATGGACAGGAATAATATGGGATGGCCCCGACTCACAGTGAGAAAAGTCTCAACGTGCTACACCATTATGACACTGCATTTCAAGATCCTAATGGCCTTTTCATTAAATGCCACTTCACACAACTTTGTTACATTCTTTAATGTTTAATTCTTCTTTAATGGTTACAAAAAAGTGATTTCAAAGTAAAACTTAATCGTGCGAAGATCCCATTGCACAAACCTTTAAATTACATGCACTTACAGCACCAATCCTGGTAGCTAAAATACCTCTCTCCTTCAGTGATCTTTTCTCATTCTTTTTCATCACACCAAGTTAATTGAGTAAACTCAATAATTGCCATTTGTCTTACATAGAACACCGGTTTACCTAGTGACCTGGGAGTGTTGTACTGTTCTTGTGTCTGCTGCAATCATTGGCAAAGATTAACTCTCATAGTAAACTGAAGGAATCAGCTGCTTCAGCATGTGTTCTTTTGTGAAACATTACCCAGCTAGTGCCAGAGGTCAGGCAGTGCTGTGCAGGTGCTCATTACAGCAAGCCAATGTCCCAGCTGACCTGTCTACTCCAGATGTCACAGGAGTGGACATCTGTTGGATAATCCCTCCTGGGCCTCCTGGCTAGAAGAACCAGCCTCTCCTGGGCTCCTCTTTACCAGTCCAGGAGATGCTGGACAGAATAGCAATGCAACTATGCACACTTCCTGAGTCCCTGTGCACCAGGGCACTGTTTCTCATGACACAGTGCCCTGGTGCAGAGCTCCTGAACCAGAGCTCCCACTAGTTGCCCTTAGTTCTGTTATGTTATGTTATGTTAAATTAATTTATTGAGCGCGCTAACACCATTAGGTTCCTTGGTTCTGAAACTGGAAGCTTGGCTGCGATTAACGGCAAACTTGTAGGATGTTCTGGCCTCAGAGACCCCTTCAACACAATTCAGAGAAATTCATGGAGAAAGAACTAGAGAAGAAAAAAAATGTATTGACTGGAAACTACAAAACTCATACTAAACAAGCATTGGCATAGCCAATAGGTCTCGCCTTTGGGACCTTATAAGTGGTTAGTTCCAAATAATAATGCAGTCATTGGAGAATGTTTGCTTCCGAAAGAAAAAAAGCACAACATTCTAAAAACCCAAGCTTAGGCAAACAAAGAAAACAGTGTATTTATAAACAAAAAATACAGCGTGTATCGAAATAAAATGTCCTGTTTTTAACTGGTGCCACTTTCTGTCCATGACTGTAGCTTTTAATTCAAGCTAGTTTGCATAAATCTGAATACATTCTTTCATCAGTTGTTTAAAGGCATTTCTATAACTGACTTTAGACCGAATGGTAGAGATCCTCTGTCAGTCACGTCACCAAACTGATGCTCAAGTAGAAAGGGGATGTTGCATCTACAAAAAACCATCGACTGGGTTACATTAATTTAAAGATATTTAGTCACACAACAGGTGTTGTGTTTATGACAAACATAAAACATTATTAGGGTTAACAATTGAAAGCTACGACAAGATCAGGTGTCCAAATATCCGCCCATCGTTTCTGTTTAGTCAGTCTTATTGCAGACTGACTTTGGAGAACCAGTGCAGTAAAACAAAACAACTTTGAATCTGTGTCGCCGTTAAATCCCTTCAGACGAAAGGCTGCACGACCTTTCCTAGTCTGACGTGCGAAATGCACTTCAAGCAAATCAGTGTCTGACACTGAGCCCATGCACGCTAAGAAGCAGGGCTGATGCGAACGCCACGGTTTCCGATTTAAGGTGTGAATGTACAATCAAACCTAATCGCTTGCATTCTAAGAGGGCACAGTCTACACGGAAACCATGGCAACTGGGGAGACGTATGTTGGTACCTCGCTGAGAAGTGATAATGCAGCAGCTGCAGCAGCTCCAGCAGGTTCTGCGCCTAGCAACCAACCCGTGCCAGCTGAGTTTTAATAGCACTTTGCCTCTCTCTACTATATCGAGGCCCGGTCATGAAACTTGCAGGAGAAAAAAAAACGAACACCGAACTAATTCTTATGATGTGTGGCAGTGACTCATGAACAGCAATGCGAGAATTTATATATATCACCGATGTGGGTGCACCAGTCATGGTGGGGAAAATAAACTGCACTTTGAAACCTTATTAAAGAAGAACATGCCGGCAAGTAACCCCATCACCGACAGCACTTGGCAAGGGCCTCGAGGGCCTGACAAAAACTGACATGAACTATTCTTCTAAATTATAACTCACTTAAGGTTCGAATATATTTTCTCACTCACCTATTAAATTAAATGTATTAGTATAATCAGCATCTAAAATAGGGACATATCAAAACAAGCATGCTGCCTTCCGTGAAGCCGGCCAGGAAGAGAACAGTCATCGGCGCGCGGCGGAGACGCTGGCGCCGTGTGCGTGCGCGCGACTGAATCCGCGCGTGGTCAGCTCTTGTCGCTCCTCTCCCATTGAAAATGCTGGGCGCGTGCCCAGCTCTTGTCTCCTTTGCCGGCTGAAACGATTACAATAGTTCTCTGCCGAGAACGCGCTTCGCGCGTCTCTAGGCCGAGACCTAAAAACGAATACCTCACTGCGGTTACAATTAACTAATGTCTCGATGGGACTTTCACGGTCAAGTCTTAGAGTGGATATTCATTTTGGCAAGGAAATAAAAGTGAATGGAGGGTGCTCACAATATATTTGTCAAACGGTCTGAAAAAATCACCATGCATCTTTGTAGAAATGCAGCAACCAGACTCTGGGAAGTTTTATACAGTGCCCCTTCCCCTCTGGAGATAGGTCCTTGCTCATAAAAGTGTATCATTAATTAAAAAAAACAAGCATTTGCAATGCATTAGGTATCGCATTACTGAAAGATTGAGCTACTGGTGTTGCAAATAATAATGCAGCGCCAATAGCTCAAACTTTCAGTAATGCAAGACCTAGTGCATTGCAAATGCCTGTTGTCTTACGCAACAAAAGAAAATCTTAGGATAAAAAAAACATAAAAGCTAGCCCCCCAAAAAAGAACGACAGTGTCCATCACCTGCGCAAATTAAGTACTACCACCACCCTATTAACATTTCACGATAAATCAAAAATAAATTGAAAGAAACTGCGTATAAGCATTATGTCGAAAAGTGTATAAAAGAGAACTGCTTCTAATGACAACCCCATATAGATATATTTTAATTTTTTGTGCAGTTTTAAATGCAACAAACTTATCCCAAAGGCACCAGAGCACTTTACATGAGGAGCACATTACACAAGATCAGATTTCTTACTTGGGCACAGGATGTTTCAGTGATGTGCCCAGAATGGCAGGGTGCTGAGCCGCGCCTAAACTCCAACCTGGATCCCAAGATGGCAGCACAGGCCTATAGGCCACACTTCATTACAATCAAGCGAGCAGTGCGAATTGATAAAAGTGGCACACCACTTCGTAGGTAGAATTCTAAGGACATTCTGTATGGTTTTTATTTTACATATGTGTGCTCCGCTCGCACCCTGTTTCACGTTCTTTGAATGCCGGTAAATACAAGAATAGGAAATGCAATAGGTTTCGCGTTTGCTTGAATTAGAGATATTAGGTTTGTATATGGCAATGTCTTTAACCACGTGACCAGACTCCCACTGATTTATGAGCCTTTGCAACAACTGTGTCTAATTGTGTCTCGTTGGCAAGCTGTGCAGCATCCTACAGGTGTGCATTTTGTGTAGGAGAGTAATAATAGAGAAACCTCGGAGCCCTAAAGCAAACACTTGAAGCACGTAAAAGCTCTACTGAGTGAAGCTAGACAACATGTGTCTGTGTGAAAGAAAGCTAGTATTGAAAAAGTGCTCTTTGTTTCTGTTGGCCCTGTACTTGGCTGTTTTTAAAGCTTTGGCGAATTTAGTGTCCAGCCTACACTAAGACAGTTTGGTGAAATCCTCCCACCGGAGAGCTTGCAAGTCGAAAATGGCTGGACTATGGATACCTTTTGAAGTGTTAAGAATGGAGAATTAGCTGGCCAGAAACACTTAAGTCCCTTAAACCAGTGTTTCCCGCCATGGTGCACTCTAAGGACCCCAAGTTGTTTATTAGCCAGGACTCTAGCGACCCCGAGCAATTGATGATTATATCTGACGCGATTAATTGCCTTTCTGCTTTCATCCAGTCTAAACAAAGCTGACATGAGCCCAACAGAAAGCTGCAACTAAGCCCTGCGAGTTTTAGTTTGTGCAGTTTTATTGAAATCTATCCATTGGGTGAAAATTGAAAGTGAGTCATGAGGTGGCTTTTTTTCTTGCTCGGAAAGAGCGACGTCCCACTTTACATACCCATCTGTGTGTGTTGCCCGGAAAGCATTTTCCTCTGGTGCAGAGTTGCGTTCCTCTTCCAAAATATTTTTTCGCTCATTCTTTTCAAATTTCCTTTGTTCAATACTCTAAATGGAAAAGTGACTTGTGATAATTCATATTTTTGAATACCGAAGTTAAAGGAAGAAACTTCCTTAATGCTTAAAAGATGTGTTGCTTGTACTGCATATACTAGCCCCTGAAAGTAAAGAAGGGCTAACAAGCTAGTCTAAACTGAGTTACCCCATGCTTGAATCTTCGCCATCTGTAGGTGGAGATTACTGATGCAAATGGAAGCACAGAGGGCCAGGGCAATATTGATACATTGCATTAAAAAGCATTGACGGGTCAAACGACGACTGCTGCAGGGGCTGTGTGCACGTGGAGGGTGGGGGAAGGGCTTATAACGTGAAGCAAAAGGGGAATGAAAATGGGCGGAAGTAGCCACGGGTAAAAGCATTAAAACAATAAAGATAAAAAAAGTTCTCAGAAACAGGAGATAATGAAGGCAAGCCTAAGTACACTGTACTTTACCGGGGCTCCTGAGCCTTCTAAGGAAGTGATCTTTCTGCTGCAGGACAGACAGAGAAGGAAGCACGGGAGAGTGGTGCTGGAATGTACCAATCGTAATCAGGAGGCTGGAATAAAGTGGTTTTCTCGATTACAGCAGGTCTTGCAGACAACGCATGCACCCTGATGCTCGACCTAATAAATGAATACATAAATAAGCTGAAAGCCTTTCTCCCTCAGGAACTTCTAAAAAGCTCTGAAATTTCCCCTTTGTGCTCTTGAGCGCATTGATACAGGGGAGCCCTCTTCTTCTGTACTGACCTTATACTGTCCAATTCATCTCAATTGGTCTGTACATTTGTATATTGCTGTGAACACCTGCTACCATTGTGTACCTTGTACTATATGAATCTGTCTCATTTTATTACTGCTGTATTACTATGTCCTTCCTTTGTTTGCTCCATGTACAGCAATACTGCTGAAGGGCTATCAAACCTCAATAAATGCAAATTCAAATACTTGCTCTCATTGTCTCAATATCCTGTTATGCTCCGTAGATCTACCAACCTCTACCTTCAACGTTTCACTTTGTATCTCCCTGCATATGTTACTTAACTAATTAAGAGCATGTGTGAGTATGAAGGGAAGCAGGCATGTCAGCAAATTCAAAATGTATGTAAAAATGGTCACACTGGACAGACTGTCCTCTCTCCTCCTTATCCCAGATCCTAGACCCCTTATTCTCCCTTTTTAGCTTAGGGTCAAGCCCCAACAGGCCAAGAAGCCTACCGCGAGACAGTTGCAGCTGGACTTAGAGCAGTGCCATGCAGAAAGGCACCAAAACAGTGAAGCTCAAGTGGGTCTATCTCCTCCTACCACTGCACGCGCCTGCTCCAGCATTGTGCAGCAGCAGCTGAGACAGTTCCGCCCGTAGTTGATCTGTGTCTGTCCCATCTTCCAATCCATGCTGGCACGTGCCCACACTAGTTCCGGCTGCAGATAACCATGGGTCAGGTGCAAGACTCCTAGGCGCCCATCGATGGGCTAGACCACAAGATCTTGATGTTTCTGTCCAATTATTCCTAGCTATAGGCCTAGGGACACTCTGTTCACAGTTCTCCCAATCTCCCTGGAAGCAGCAGCGAGAAGAGACAGTGAGCTTATCTTTCCCTCAGTAGGTACAGACCACAAATGGCACCCTGAGCTGCAAACTTTTCCTTAAAACAGCAGCCGGTAATAAATTGCCATTCTCTGTCATTTTTCATTGTGAACTAAGTTGACAATATAAACCTGTAACAATTTACCCTTGCATTCCCTTCCTCACTGTTGGCCAACACATCATTATACTTTTGATCCCACAGACTGCCTCTTCTTGTTAAGTCTGCAAATCATTTTGAGATAAAGCTTTTTTCTTCAAAAAACGTAAGAATGCACGCAGAGAAACTGTCTGTCACCATGAATTCTGCTCTGTTTGACCCAGCCAGCGAATGGAGGAGTGATTCCCATATTTGGAATCAATTATGGCTGTGGAGACAGAATTTGTGAGGCTGCTGTGATCTCACACATAATTACCTCTGTGAAGATCACACATGAGGTATGAAGTTCACACTTCTGAGGCAGTGCAGTGCTGCTCCTGAGGTATAAAGCCCATACCTCTGCGGCTCAGCATTGCAACCATGAAGTGCTTAGTCTGTGCTTCAAGGGTGCTCATTGCAGCCACCAGGTGCATGCAACCTGCACCTTTTGGTCGAGCCTCTGAAATTTCCGATCCACAGCGATGCGGAAGTAAGATGAAATTACAGATGTAGGCAATGCCGGAACAGTTGAGAGAATTGCCAATATTAGATTTTGACTCTCATCTAAAGCATACTAGAGATTTCTTGAATGGTAGTTTTCCAGGTCTGTTACCTGCAGATGTAGAACTGATGGTATCTTCACCATGTAGGTTGACTGAGGTCGCCGATTCTCCGTCATGAATGGCTCTAGATGAAATCATAGAACATTTTATTCCCTTTGCCAAATCAATTGTTTCAGATAAAGTGGGGTTCCTACAACTCAGAAGTTTTCTTGAATTTTTTTGAGAATAACATGCAAAGACACATTGATCTCGTATGGAAATATCCACGCTTGCTCCAAACTCACAAATTGAGGCTAGAATCCTTAGGGCTGCTGCATAATCCTCAACAATTTCATCAGCGCTTTGTTTCCTTTTATCGATATTGTGACATTAAAGCATAATGCTTGGTTCTTTATCATATTGCTTGCCCATTCGTGCCAAAGCTACTTTGTAAGGATCCCAGTCATCTCCTGATGCCCCTTGTGGTATAAAGTGTGGTACATTGAGATAAACTTGCTGAGCTGCTAATCCAATACAAGTGTACAAGACTGCTGCTTTCCGTGCAGGAGAAAAACTTGTAGCATCAATTGCCAACAAATAGTTCTTGAATATTCTTACCCTTTGGCTCCACTTTGTAATTGGCTTGCCAGGTGCTTGTGAAAAAGGTGGCAATGTGGTCCGTTGTATTAAGGCAGGTATTTATGTAAAAATTAATCTTACTTGAAGAAAGTGCAAGGTGACAATGAGTAGCAACAGAGTAATTGTATGCAGGATTATGGTCAGCAAATAAATATGAAGACTAATGAAGAAAAAACAAAACAATACAACAAAGATTTTAAAAAGCCCAACTGACCAGTAAATATTTTCTTTGATCCCAAGAAGGTTCCCCAGCGTATCACACGGAGAGAAGAAAACAAAACAAAAGTACCTGTATTTCCTAAAACAGCTTGTGGTGAGGACAAGTGCGGCCAGACGGCTCTGCGTCTTTGTCAGCTGAGAGAGAGAAACTGATGTGCAGGTACTGTAGCGACAGCTTGTGGTGGAGGCAAATGCCAGCAGTCTGCACTGCACTTGACTGAGTTGGGAGGGGCACGTGCTGCCGTTAAGCACACTGCAGCAAGCATGCCCACTTTCACAAGACCTGACGGGCATTGAGGACTCGGTGATCAGAAGGGAAGTGTCTCGCTGACCAAAAGTGAGAGCAACCACACTCCGCAGGGAAAACTAAATCCTTGTGTCAGGAACGCAGCGAAGTCCGGCAACGATCAAAGAAGCGATGACTCCGGCGAGGTAGGGGACCATTGACAACAGCACGGTCCTGTGGAAATGAAGAAAGGGTGTGTCGGGGGGGGGGGGGTGCATAAAGGCTGCCAAATCATTGCCAATATCAAGACTGATGCAATTACAGACGTGAGCGGAGAGTGGTTTTGAGCTGAAGTTTATTTAGTGCAAGGCAAGCACCCACGACCGGGAGCGTCCGACATCCGCAGATCTCCGCTGCAACTGAAAGGTTGCTGGGAGACCAACAGTTGACATTCCGTTACCCGAGCACGGAACCATAATCAAAAAAACAACAAGGTTCTTCGATACCATCGATAACATCGGTCTCGAGGAAACCCATGCGCCTCCCTCAAGAGGGAAAGGCAACTCATTATATCACAGAAGCCCCTTGGGTATCATTCAACCGGCTGATATACCATCGACGCACCAGACCAGCCAAGACAAACAAACAAAACACAATAGAGAGAACAACAACCCAAGCCGATCTGTAGCTCACACCACGGCCCTTGGCCCTCTGCCTCGCGCAGAAACATCAACCGCACGCAGTGGCGGTGCGTCCATTGGGGGCGTTGGGGCGTTGCCCCACTAGCCATGGACTACCCCGCATGCCACAAATGCATTTAAAGGCTTTTTAAAAAATGCATCGATCGATGTCTGATAAATAAATCATCTAGCGCACTGCGCGCTACCTGCTGCCCGGAAAAGCCCGACAGAATCGGGCATCGTATAGGAAGTGGGCCGTGGGGGGCGGGGCTGAGGGAGAGAGTGACAGGAGGAGGCAGCGCACAACAGAGCAGTCGGAGACTCCGAGTAGACAGCGCAACAATGCGCATGTGGAACCCAGGAGTCTTACAAATTTCTACTTGCCCGCGCATGCGCGTTGTAGTAGACCTTCCCTCCCCCCCCCTCTATGCTACTCGAGACACAGGGACTGCCAGGCAGGGACCCGGGGCCCCCGGTCTCCTAATGGGCAGATAGTATCCTGCTCGTAGTCCAATCCTGGCGCAGTGTTGCTGTTAACGCTGCGCCAGGATTGGCTGCTGCAGCAGGATGGTGGCGCCCGTGGTTGTTGGCTGCTCTGCTTAGGGACCGCACTGTATGGCCAATCACCATATGGCTAATTCCAGCCATGTCGAGGTGATTGGCCATTTCTACGCTGTCCGTCACGTCACCGTGCGTGGTGCACTGCTGCAGAAAGTGAAAGTGGCAGACCATGACGCAGTCAGCGAGAGAGCACGGTGGCAGGACGTAATGGGCAGTGCCAGTGGGGGAAGGGGGGGAGGGAGGTTGGTGAAAGGGGACCGTGGGGGACACAGGCTGCAGGAGATATCGAGGCGCCCAGACGAGGGGCCTTGGAAGGATCCAGACAGCGGCAGAGACCAGCGCGCTGCTGGAAGAGCGCCAAGCAGGCCCTGTGACATGCCAAGGAGACACGAAGGTGAGAGGCAGCACGGTAAAGGTCTGAGACAGATATTCATAAACTTTGGTCTCGATGTCGATAATAAAGGAGGGAAGTCGCGCGTCATTACAGGGCAAAGCATTTCCTTGAAAACGTTGCCGTGCGCTTTTTAACTAAGAGCAGTAGAACAAGGTTTAAAATCCTAAAATGTCAACAGTTCCACAACTATCCCGCACGAAAACGACTGTTTAATAACGATGGTATCATCGCTGAGACTTTTTTTCTGCGTCTGTGTCTGATATAATTTTAACGTGGAGCGCGGACATGGGCGCCAAGTGACGTCATGCCATGTGTGACACCTTCGGTGAGTCTGGGCTTTTTAGCCAGCAGCACTTAGAATGCTGGAATTTTTAGAATGATTCCTTCCTCTGTTAGCAGTGAAACTACAAGTTCCAGAATGCAACATGCTGTGGGTTAAAAAGTCGAAAGTATTGCTAATGACGTGTGAGCATTGGCAGTTAAGTAAGAGTCGAGAGATGTCTATTAAGATTTCCAGGTTAGT
Organism: Lissotriton helveticus; assembly: GCF_964261635.1. Taxonomy (NCBI): domain Eukaryota; kingdom Metazoa; phylum Chordata; class Amphibia; order Caudata; family Salamandridae; genus Lissotriton; species Lissotriton helveticus. The sequence continues at coordinate 1,286,356,580 of NC_136057.1, read as the reverse complement.
GGGGGTTGGGGGAGGGGCTGGAGCAGGACCTGCTGAGGAGAAGAGAGAAGGCACAAACTCCCTGACTCTGCCTCGGGGGGCAGCCGGGCACATGCAAGCTGATCTTAAGATGGATGCTTGTATGTCACGTGATGCACCGGACTCTACCAGCTGAGCGTGCTTTGGTTACCCAGGAATACCTGTCTAATGAGACACCTGAGACACGGTGCGCCTGTGGCACGTGGAACTCTAAGAATGATGGGGGCAGGGGGAGGACAGTGAAAGAGAGCGTGGGAGCTGACTGAGGGCCGGCACAACGAGCGGGAGAGCAGGGAAACGCAGAGAGAGGAAGGGAGTAATGGAAGAGTGATGGAAGAAGAGAACAGGGATCGAAGAAAGGGGAGGGAAGAGGATGGAGCAAGGGGGTGTGGGGAGGGGGTAGGAAGAAAGTGAGGGGGGAGACAGACGGGGTGAGAGTGGGAAAGGGGGAATGAATGGGATAGACTAGTGGTGATGGGAGGAGGGCTAAGGAAGATAGATAGGAGAGGGACACAGGAACCACGAAAGGAAAGGACAGACAGAAAGGACAATGTTGTAATGTAAAAAAAAACGGCCCTGTAACCGATGTAGTATGCTGCTGGCCAAACGATTGGTAAGTGGTTGCAAAGCATTGGGGTGGAAGAACCGTGCCCAACTGTTGGCTTAAACTTTGTATCTGTCTTAGGGATCTATACTCACACAATATCCTCCTAGCAAAGCTCTACCATGCACATCTTAATGGCTGAAATCCAAGAGCAGATCCAATGTCAGCCACATTCTGTGCCAGGCCACACTGGCCTTCCCTTGTCCATGCGGTCGACAAGGCTTTGTGCTGTAGTTATCCCCTTGCACACACAACAAATGTGTTCTCTATGCTGCGTTAATTGAATAATGATTAAATCATCTGCACTTATGTGTACGCTGCCCTTAAGTCTGTGTTGCCATTAGGAACATTTTGCCATTAGCCAACAGTAGGCGGGACCTGAAATTAATTTAGTGCACTGTTATGTGAGCAGTTAATAGTCCGTGAAACAACCGTGCCCTGCTCACCCCGTTCACTTAAATGGTGAGTGTGGCAAAGCAGGCCTTTTGGAAATGAAATAATGATGGCTATTCGTCTGGGAAAAGTCAATCTGTCACACTGAAGCCTGACATGAAAGATGTACGAAGCCCTTGGCTGTGAACTGAGGGAAGAGACTAGACCAGCGGGTCTTTGAGTGATGCTGGTCTGGTGCTGCTAAAGACAATGCAATGGCACAGTGTGGTTTGCTTGATATTGCTAATTATAAACCCCCTAGGTGTGCTTCTATTACATATTGATGCACTAAGACGTAGTACACATTAGAGAGCTTTACATAATAACATTCTTGAAGCATATATTGTGGAGGAGTTTAAATACTGGAGTATTTTAAAAGGGGAAGCAAATATTTCACATACTCTAGGGAAGGGTAGTACTAAGGCATTTTCACAGATTAGCTGTGTAAATCTGTGTAAATGGCATTGCAACCAACTGAGTCTGAGTATGTTAATGTGCCACTGTCTGCCACACCGTGAAGCGCCGCAGCTGAAAGGCGAGCGCAACAGGCCATAACACAGTGTAGATACCAATCATCCAATATCATTGATGGGCTTCTCTCCCAACCATATTATAAGTATCCTGCTACTATCTCCCCAGAGGGCTCCATCAAGTGTGATGTAATGTTTACCCTTGTAAAATGGACCGATGGTTTTGAAATAAAGAGATTGTCCTCTTAGTAGAGCATAGAAGTATGTTGTAGAGTGCTCCTGTAACAAGCATTGGAAATGCAATAGGTCTTGCATTAGAAAAGTTGGAGCTATTGGTCTTGTAAATGACAATTTTTTAATTTTTGTTTTGGTTTTGAAAATAGCTAAATTAATATCTTTGTCATTTACAATGCCAATAGTTATAACTTTCGCAAATGTGACACCTATAGCATTTGTAATGCAACATGATTTGTAATTACGTGACTTAGATGTATTTATATTACAAATAACAATGGCTTTTAATTTTTTAAGTAATTAATACTTAAATAAAAGTGATTGTAATTTATAATGGCAATAGCTTAAACTTTTGTATAAAACATTTGTGAAGATTATGTTCAGTGTATTTTATTGTGACGAAAATCCAAGAACAGAAGTCAAATATTAACATCTTTTTGTGACATTTGTAATAAATCTTGAAACATTGAGAGAACATAATTGAACCAGTTGTTGTTGAATGGTTGCACAGATTGATGCTGTGATGGCGCAGTGGTGCTGAGTGATGCTGTGGTGGTGCTGAGTGATGCTGTGGTGGTGAAGAGTGATGCTGTGGTGGTGAAGAGTGATGCTGTGGTGGTGAAGAGTGATGCTGTGGTGGTGCTGAGTGATGCTGTGGTGGTGCTGAGTGATGCTGTGGTGGTGCTGAGTGATGCTGTGGTGGTGCTGAGTGGGAGATGGGGAGAGGGAGAAAAAGGAGAGCAGGGAGAGGGTAAAGAGAGAGAGGAGCGAGGGGGAGAGATGAGAAAGAGAGGGGGAGGAGACAGAGACGGGGAGAGAGGAGAGGGAAAGGGAGAGAGGGAGAGGGAAGTGAGGGAAAGAGAGAGGGGGAGAGAGGAGAGGGAAGAGAGGGAAAGGGAGAGAGGGAAAGGGAGAGAGGGAGAGGGAGAGGGAAGTGAGGGAAAGTGAGAGGGGGAGAGAGGAGAGGGAAGAGAGGGAAAGGGAGAGAGGGAAAGGGAGAGAGGGTAGAGGGAGAGAGGGAGGGTAAGAAGAGAGGGGGAGGACGAGAGCGAAGGACGGAGGGTAGAGAGAGGGGAGGGAGAGAGAGGAGAGCAGGCAGAGGGGGAGATGGGGAGAGGGAGAAAAAGGAGAGCAGGGGGAGGTAAAGAGGGAGAGAGGAGAGAGAGGGGCAGAGGAGAGAGAGAGGGAGAGGGTGAGAGAGGAGAGAGGGTGAGGGAAGTGAGGGAAAGGGAGAGAGGTAGACGGAGAGAGGGAGAGGGAGAGGGAGGACGAGAGGGAAGGAGGGAGAGGAGGGGAGATAGAAGGCAGAAACTGCCTGAGAAACAGACACAAAGAAGGAGTAAGAGAGAAAGGATGGCAGGCTTTGAGGAAGAAGAGTGCCGCAGACAGAGATCATGCGGTGAGAAACAGGAGGGGAAAGGCAGATATGGAAGACGACAATCCACCGAGCAGGTCAAGCCGCGGAGAGGCACAGGCATAGAACAGGCAGAGCACGGGGAGAGGAAGGGCACAGAGAGAATGAAGGGCAGTGGCAGCTAGATTGTAGGTGCTATGAAAGAAGGAGATAGTGAGTCTGAAAAAGGTACGAGTGGGCCAGAGAGATTGCGAGAGAGAAAGACGAGAGCAGACAATATGAATGAAAGGGAGAGAAACAGTAAGACAAACTGGAGGGAGACAACGAGAAGTTGGGAAAAAATGAATGCATGTGGCTAGCAAATGAGGGACTGGGAAGTGCGTGATACAGACGAGTGTACAATAGGATTCAGCCATACTAAGACATTGCCTGAGACTTATTTCCCACGGTCTGCAACTCTTTGGAGAAACTGCAGAAATCCAAGACGGGTGCAAAGACAGTGCATATGGCCACACGAGTACTGTAACATGTTAACATGAATTTGAATACACATTTATATGTGTCATCCATAAACATGTTGTCACATTGCAATCTATTCTGGTTTGGCCCTTAGCATCAGAGGTTTACTTCAATCCATCCCCCAGACAACGCACACTTATTGACAGCACGGGAACAAACTGTAAAAAATAAATAAACTGTAAAAATAAATAATCTGGAAAAGATGAAAGTCCGTCTAGCACGGGAACAAACGGTAAAAAAAAATAATCTGGAAAAGATGAAAGTCCGTCTATCAGAATAAAAATCTGGTGCATCTACTACCAGTAAAAAGTCAGACTCGAAAAATACTGTAAAACAAACGCTTAGGCAAACAACTACAATGTGTGCCATAACCACACGTATACATTAAGGTCTGCCACCCTTGTTATTACTGAAATAAGATTTTGGAACTATTCGACATGAAAAAAATAAGCTCATCAACAACTATGTAGAGAGACATTCCTCCTATGGGAAGAAAGTTGTTTGCAGTTTAAATCAAAAAAGTTGTTTGTTTTGTTGTTTGCAGTTTAAATAAAAACAATCTGTGAGGTTCTCAGCATTGTATCTTGAAGTCTGTTATGAAGCTCCCTCTGTTGTTATACTGAATAAGCAGCTACCTAGTATGTTATATGACAGCTCTTTAATAATGTAATACCTGCACTTTCACAATTGCTTTATTAACCTTCCTGCTTTCTCAAATTTGCTTGGAAATGCTCCATTTTTCCACTATTTTTTCAAAATTTTCCCGGGGGGAAATCCCCCCGAACCATCCTTCGGGGGTTCGGGCTCGCTCGGTACGCTCGCTCGCTACGGTGCAGTATGATTATCAGTCTCCGCCTCGCCACTTTCAAATGTCACCAGCCGCCACTGACCGCACATAATGGTGCGCACCCTATTTCCACTTTGCCTTCCCCTTCAATTAGTTGACCGTTAAGTCAAACCAACCCCCCCTCAAGGAATTCCCGGGCATACGACGGTCGAATTGAGGAGGGACAAGGAACAGGCACATAATAATCGGAGGGTGATCTTAAACAACCAGGCGCTCCAAAGAAATTCGGGTTTACTCCAACCCACAAAATCAACTATGGAAAAAAAGGCCACTTGGGGGCATAGTTGGACACCCCACTTCACACCCATGGTGGGACTGGCAAATATCACGAGTACAGTACCCCAGCGCCACGGGAACACAAGGAAACAGGCCACCCAGGAGAACCGCCATCCTCCTGTAATAAAGAGGCCGGGCAAACAAAGGTAGATAACCTCTCAGCTGGTCTTTCTTTTATCCCTCACTATGTCTCCAGTGGGTCCGCGGACATTTTGAACCAAGGGAATTTGATAAAACTATTCCAACACATTCCATCCCTCATGCACCTAACTTCAGCAGAGCTGCAGTCAGTAGAATGTATTCATAAACCTGGGACAAGGGCTTCAGAATCATTACATATTTGGACTCAATAGCCACTAAAGACGCAGGGGCATATTATCAAGGGGGTTCATCTCCGCTTTTTTGGCTTTAAAAGCCAATAAAGCGGAGATAAAATGATATCCCTATTACCTAGCTGTCGCTAACACCATTTAGCGACAGCTAGTAGGAGATAGCGACCATCTTGAGCTCCGCTTTGCATGTCAGTGAAATTTATCACTAATGACATGCAAAGTGGGCGTGCCAAGAAGTTAGCGACTGGAAACAGTCGCTAACATCGCTATCTCCTATTACCAACTTTTGGAGATATTCGCGCTAAGTGCGAATATCTCCAAAAGCTAACACCTGCCCCTGAGCAGTTCTTAGCCATGTTATCCAATGGTAGGTGGATAACATGGCTAAGAGCATTAGCTCGGTAATGCATGAATATCGCTGACTTTTCAGCGATATTCATGCATTTCGGCCGATTTTTATCGCTTATGAGATAAACCTTGATAATAGCAAGGTTCCTAAGCGATAAAAATCGCCGTAGCTCGGCGATAAAAATATTGCCGGTAAGCCAACATAGCGATAATTATCGCTAGTTGTTTGTAATATGCCCCGCAATACTTAAAGAGGCCGCCACTTTTGATGAATGGGGCACAGAACTTGAGCCCATCTGACCAAGGAAATATCCTCATGTTCTACTAGAGGACCACAGTTCTCCTCCAAGAGGGTGCATATTGAAGGCAGCTTGGGGTGCCACCCATGATTGGCTTGTGAGTACGTCACTGGAAACCAACCCATTAACGATCCTCTGTGGTGAAAATAATCGGATTATTAGCCAGCAAGCTGCAGCCCTGACCTATGAGGGAACATCTAGTTACCCAGCTACTGAGGGCATTATCCCTTCTTACGCCACCTAACACGAAGGAATCCCTGCCTAGGCCAGTAATAGTGTCCACTCAGGACAGGAAATTGACGGTAAATGACCAACTCACCATTGCCTCATGGAACGTGGCGGGGCTGATTTCAACACCCCGCTCCAGAACAGGGCGCACATTTTTAAACAACCTAGATGTCATATGTCTCCAGGAAATATGGTCACTGAGTCCCACTACAATTTACGGCTTTTAAGAAATTTTTCAACCGGCTACTCGAACAAGTATATTTGGGCGGCCTTCAGGCGGCCTTTCAATCTTTTTAAAACAATCTCTCACAATTCCAATATCCCTACCTAGGCAGACAGACAAGAACGTCCAAGCCTATTAAAAAGCAACAAGGAGACTTTTGCATTGATTATTATAAACTGTTACCTGAATCCACGCAAAATATCAACAGCACAAGCTATGGAGACCTTATGCTCAACCATTAAGACATTTATTGAATCCCATCCTACACACAAAATAGTATTAGTAGGAGACTTTAACACCAAATTCCGAGGACAACGCCATAATGTCAGACAGAGGAACAATGAACATGACAAATTTAACAATCTACTTTCCACATTTGACTTGAAATCGGCAGATCGGTCTCCGACGAACGCTCGCGATCATAACCCGCTGGAAATTACTCTGAACTTAAAACATCAGATAGCCGACCCAGGCAAGGAGCTAGGCTGTCCAATAGAAGACAAACCATTGAACACAGTAAGGAGAATCAAGTGGAAACCGCTACACTCCCCTTGGTGGAGGTGTGGCTTGACAATGTCAAATCGCGACTATGGGACCTCCCAGGGAATACTCTCCTATTAAACTGGGATCTGCTGGCCAGAGCATTGGGCACATTACCTCAGGGCCACAGGGGTTCCCCAAATCGACCCCAACAACACTCAATACATACAAACAAACTTCTGCCTGCACAGAGCATCAACCCCATGTGTAAGAACTTAAGGAAGAAATCTTGCTTGTTTAAATGTAATTGAACACACAATAATCTTCTGGCAGTCAAGGAAGCACAGGATGACCACAAAAATCATTTGGGACTCGAAATGAGCTCACCAATGAATGAAGAAGGATCTTTGCAATGGTTAAATAAGTACCCTTAGCTCGATTCTGGCAGCGGTTCCGGGACTTGCGTGGGAGAAACATGTGAGAACCTAGTTTCTGGCACAAAACCATCTAGCTATCACGACCACAGCTGCTCAGAATGGAGAAGAACATCAAACCCAGATCCAACCAAAGGAAATTGCCAAACTAATAAAATCAAAGAAGATCAGTGGGGTGCCTGGCCCAAATGGGCTCCCGGCGGGAATTTTCTAATCTGCAATAGAGGGCTGGTCTTTGCTATTAACCCCATTATTCCACAGCGTATATACAAATGGTAAAACACCTGAAAATTGAAGGGGTTCAATACTCTGTCCAATCTATAAAAAAGGTGACAGTTTAAACCCAGCCAACTACCGTTTAATAGCCCTGTTAGACCTAGAAGCTAAAGCATACGCATGCAGTCTTCTGGAAAAACTGGAAAAATGGATAGAAGAAAACAAGCTGCTTCCCTATTTTCAAACTGGCTTCCGAGGCGGAGCTGCCACAACTGACAACATAACTGCTTTATCGGCCCTTAGTCACCAAGCTATTCAGCCAGAACAACCACCACTTTTCTGCTGTTTTGTCGACCTAACAGCAGCTTTTGACAGGGTTGATCGACAACTATTGTGGAACAAACTAGCAAATTGGGGCATTTCATCCTCACTTTTAACAGCCATAATCTCCCTTTATTCGGAAACTTGGGTTCAGGTGAAAACAGGCCCCACAGCCCTCGCTGCTAAAATCAGTACGACCGGAGGTCATAAACAAGGTTGCGTATTGGCACCCCTCCTTTTTAACTTGTACACTGGAGATATGGGAAAAGCTCTCGCCCACAGCAGCCTGGCCCTCCCTTGACTAGGCAACTGTCCCCTACACTTCTGCAGTATGCAGATGACATTGTCATTATGGACCATACTAAAGTGGGCCTTCAACGAGCCTTGGTCAGTTTATATGAATACAGCACAGCAAACTTTCTTACCATCAATTCAGAAAAGACCAAGATTATAACAATAGGGAGGCAAAAGCATACAAGAAAACCCCATCACATGGAATATAGGCCCTAGGTCGATTAACTCAGTGCAGAAATATAAGTACTTGGGGGTCTGGTTTACAGAAACAGCAAGACCAACCGCCCATAAAAAGGAATTGACCAAAAAATCAACTGACATAATATATGGGCTGATAAAATTGAATAACAAGCTAAAAATCCCCTCAGCATTGGGCATCAGGTAGGTCACATAAGCTTCTCTTCTCCCAGGTCTTTCGTACGGGCACTAAGCATTTCCTGGAGCCTGCTTGGAAACTCTAGAGCGGGTGCAAAGTGTGGCCTATATTAATATTTTTCAACTTCCAAAACATCTATCTAGGGCAAGACTCAGGTTGGAGCTTGGATTAGTCACACAGGGGCAGATGTATCAAGCCTTTTGCGACTCGCAAAGGCCGAAATTCTCAGAATTTCGGCCTTTGCGAATCGCAAAAGGCCTTTTTGCATGTTTTGGCATGCATCAAAAATTCGCTAAATAAGTAATAGCAAAAATTTGCGATTCCTTATTTTGCCATAGCATTTAAGGAATCACAATTTTGCGATTCCTTAAATGCTATGTATGTAGCATTTTTGAAATGCGATTTTTGTTTAAGAATTCGCAAATTACCACCAACTTGTAGTTGATGGTAATTTGCGAAGTCTTCAAAAAATGCACAATTTGGCATTTTTGATGGTGGCATGTGATACACACACATACCCATCGAGCATGTATGTGCGCCATATGTACACACATTTACATTTCAGGGGTGCAGCAGGGTGTCTTTCAGACACCCCTGCACCCTTGAAATATTTCTCAAATTGCGATTAGCAAATTGCGAATTCGCAATTTGAGAATTACTTCACAATCATTCCTATGGGGCTCCTGGCCCATAGGAATGCATGGGAAATTATTCCTTATTTGCGAATTCGCAAAATGCGAATTCGCAAATAAGGAAGATTAAGGAATCGCAAAAAAATAGCGATTTTTTTCATACATTCCATTTTGCTATTTCTAAATAGCGATTCCTTAAAAATCGCTATTTAGGAATCGCAAAATGGAATCTTGATACATCTGCCCCCTAATCCCTAATTCTAGAGGCTGATTTTCTAAAATCTTAAAATCGCCAAAGGATTTCCTAAAGAGCCGCCTTAGAGACATATTAAAAAAAAACGGATCACCATGGACAGCTTACGAGAGCCATGACCTCCCTGAAAATTAACAAACTAGCACTTGATCTCCCCTGCATTTCAAACACACCCTAGGAAATCGCGCATTAATAAATAAATTCAGCTAGTCTCCTTCCAGCAAGATCAGGCCACATTAAAAACATTACCTTTTCTGATTCTATTAAATGATTCATACACAATAAACAAACCTCAGCCCTACCTTACTGTCCTGCTCAATCTCAAAGCCAAGAGAGAGATCATGTGTATGCGACTGCTGGCACTACCAACTTTGGACTTTGGGAGGGCCGGGGCAAGCCAAAATACAGAAGGAGCGTGCCAACTGGGTGATTTCAATCACAAATCCTGGCTTCATCTTTTGTGCTGCTGTCCGTCTTTAGCCACAGAAAGGAGGCTTCTTTTGAAAGAACGCTGCCTGAGAGAAAAAGCAACCACGTGTCATGAGGCCTCTGCAGTATGCTTCACCCAAAAAGAACCTTATATCTTTGCCCGTTGTGGAAGATTTTTCCAATTGATTGGAGACGCTATGTACCCGAGAGCGACCCCTCAGTCTAACCCCCGCAAGATCCAAAAATTGATACTGGACTATTTAAAACAAGCACTGGCGTTGCCAATAGGTCTCGCAGTAGGAAAGTTGAAGCTATTACAATTGCAAATAACAATGCCTTTTATTTTTGTTTTAAAAACCAAAACATAAATAAAGGCATTGTCATTTACAATGACCATAGCTCAAACTCACTTAAATGCGAGACATATTGCATTGCAAATGATTGTCTTTTATTTCATATGGGAAACAGTTCCACTGGTATTACTGAAGATACTCGTCCCTTTCTTCTGCAGGCCCATGTTTCACCTCTTTTATGGCCGTCCTATTTTGTCTATATTATTATACTTAATGCATGCCACTTCTGTTAGTGTGATTTGCTCAGGGAGTGTCTTAGGGGCACTACATATGAATCCTCTTAGCTATTGCAGCTCATGGACGGGGTCCTGACCTTTGTAACTCTGTAGACCCCCTCGACAGTTATGCAAGCTCTTATTTACTTGTCGCCATTACCGGCGTCTCCTATCAGCTTGTACTGTTCAGTCCGGCTATATTTCCGGTGACTGCATTCGAAGTTTATACCATTTTTGTGCCCCTTCCAGAGCACCGATTTAATTCTTCAGTATGCGCAATACCAGCAAAATCAACATAAAAAATGTAATGAATTGAACAGTGCATATTTAAATATTCATATTATTACATCTAGTAAACTATAACCTCCTCTTTCAGTGCTATAATATATTTTCGAGCTGCGGGCCCCGTACTGTAATAGAACTGTCATGAGTCTGCAGGAATTTGTGACCGAGATTGCACTGCCAATGCCGGCGCAGAGCGGATGTCCGCCGTCCCTCGGAGTGTGTGCGGTGCCCCCTCCCCGGCACTGTCGCGCCGTCAGCCAGTTTGTCAGTCAGCTGGTGGCTGCGCGAGCGCCTGCACATCACCTCCCGCTCAAGGAAGGCCGGGGACTGTCCTGTCTGCTGCTTCACCACGCGCCGACGCCCGCGCATGACTGCCGCTTTTATGCCAGATAATGTACACCACGGAATCCTGCCTCCTCGCTCGTCTTCGCTGTATAAACTCCTTTCCTGCTGGAATAGGCAGAAACAGCAGTTTTCTTTGCAAGCTCCTATTGGGCTGTGTCATTGCATATTTCACAGTGTTTTCTATTTCCGAACACTTGCCCTGTATTGGCAGGAAGTTATAATTAAAACAAATATTTGGAAGGAGGGAAGGCTGTCAAAGATTAAGAGTTAGGAATGGGGTGGCCACAAACCGCTTATTTGAAGAAAACAGTGCGAAGGAACAACAAGAACTGTGTGCAAACAGAAGAAGGTCCTCTTGTCTCTAGCTACCCGCCCCCAGCTCCCCGATGATAATTGCAGCAGGCGCAGGGGTGCTTCTAGTCGGAAGAGAGGGAGGTAGAGAGAGGGAAAATAAGAGAGGGTGAATGGATTTAGAGAGAGAGATTGAGCGAGGAGATTGAAGAACAGCAGTGGTCTGTGCTGATAATTCACTTGAGATGGTCGTCAGGAGCCAAATACGTTTTCACTCGATAGTTACTGCATTGGGCTGAAGTGTGTTGTTTATGCTGTCATAACAGATGTACTTCTAATGGGAATTCTCGCTAGAAGCTTTAATTTTGTATCAATAATTCAGGCCCTGTGGTCTTAGGTTCTGTTTCCATGAAATGAGCCGTAACTACAAGCACGTGAAGCGCCGCGCTTGCCAAATGCTATGTGGAACATGAGGGCTACACTACATCATGCAGCAGTTAACATTGGCCCTCATATTTTTACATTCCTACTGTGGCAACCGATCCGGCTGATGAGAAATGTTTCACTGGTTCGTTCAATGATTCGCTTCTTGGCAATTGGTGTATTTAATAAAAACTGTATTGTTGGGCTAATGCAGTTCTCATGACTTAATGTTATTTGGTAATGGTCGCTTTATTTTTCGTTTCCCATATGAATTAAGCTGCAATGTGAACAAAACGGAGGGAAGGCAGAGAAGGGGAGGGGGGAGGAGAAATGCGACACGGCGGGCATGGGAGGGGGCCAAGCTGCAATGAGGGTGTGAAGCAGCAGGGGCCTGGGGGAAGCTGGCTGGGGAGGGAGAGAGATTGAGCGAGGAGATTGAAGAACAGCAGTGGTCTGTGCTGATAATTCACTTGAGATGGTCGTCAGGAGCCAAATACGTTTTTACTCGATAGTTACTGCATCGGGCTGAAGTGTGTTGTTTATGCTGTCATAACAGATGTACTTCTAATGGGAATTCTCGCTAGAAGCTTTAAGATGTAGAAATCAAGATGTAGAAGATAAATTGTGCGTATATTTGAAGACTAAGAGTTCGGAGTGTGGAAACAGCACTTATGTTGGCTCGGAAACACATTCCGTTTGAATGACTGAGCAGACTAGTTAGGTAACACGGGGAAACTGAATGTATAAAAAAAAGAAGAACTGAGGAGACATCGCAGACAATGAAAGCCTTCATAGTAAAAATGACTGAGCAGACTAGTTAGGTAACACGGGGAAACTGAATGTAAGGCCGGCCTGCGGCCGGCCAAGGCAGTGCTGGGAGGGGGGCTGCGCACCAACTGAAGTGCTCTGGTTGCACGGCCTGCGGCCGTGTGAAGTGATAAGCCTTTGAAGTATGTCACGGCACCTGAGGGGAGAGCAGAGAGAAGGCTAGCCTTAAAAAAAAAATAAGACGGACAGGCATGCTGTGACGGAGGTGTGAGAGGTCTGGCAGGGAACAGATGGCCTGGCCGTGAAGCAGGTGGCGGTGCAGTGCTGGGGAAGCCTGTGGGAGGGTGATTGATGCCTTTGATGTGGGGAGGGAGGAGAGCCTTTTGCGAGCCTTGTGCAGGAGAAATGCTGCCGATGCGCGTGCTTGTTTAATCACGTGATTCACGTGAACTTAAAGAAAACCGCGGCTGAAAGCCCGTGGTTTGAGGAGGATTTTGCCGACATGAATTCTCGCTCCGCTCAATGCGCTTGCGCGCATTGATAGGTCGCGAGACCTAAAAAACGAATGGGCACGGTAACAAAATAATCCCAGTGGATGCGGGGAGTGAGATGGCTGTTACTCTCATAGGGGACCAGCCACATATGTGGGAAAGCCGAGAGATAAACGTTAGGACATAATCAATGCACTTATCTTGAGGTTTAAATGTTTTTGATCCTTGTTGTGTTCTTTTAATGGCTTTATTGTTATGAAATGGTTTTAATTAACTTATGCAATAAATACATTTTCCCAGCATTCATATAGTCTCCCTGAGATATCAGACCCATACCTCTGATAATGGGCACTGCAGCGCCTAAGGGTCAGATATTCTGCTCACTCTTTTCAAGATCAGTTTATGTTGCTTCAGGAAATGAAAGTCATTTGTCATTTACATGATTCTCAGCTCACGTTTCGTGGTCTACTGTGGGCACCCCTGCCCCTATACCGAGCTGCACTCTGCGTGTAAAGTGACCTAAAGCTCTCATTACTGATAGAGCAGAAAGAGCCTTGAATGGATGCTCCTCCCCTCGCCTATGTGCATGGCGCCTTTCCTGATGCTCACAGAACGAAGAACACACCTAGCATCACATGGTGAATTGCTGTTTCCAAGCTTGACATCACATCAACACTGGGTAACAGGGCTGAGGTCCAACAAATCACTCACAGAAACAAAGGCTGACGTGTGGGTGTGATTGGCCTGCTCGGAGCTTGAACATGCAACAACCTGTCAGAGAGTCTGCAGGGGGATGGCTGTGCCCACTCCAATGAGGAAGGGCTTCCAGCTTGGACTCAACAACAGACACCTGCACACTGGGAACAGGGTGTGTCAGTATGGGGTCTTATCACGGTCCTGAGACTAGAAGTATTACATCATCACAGTGTACAACCACTGCAATGACTTCACTGAAATGTAATATCACGGATTTGTCATGACAACAGTGTGCACCCCATGACGTAATGTCACAGTAGTGTATAACCACTGGCATGACCTCAGTGTATAACCCCCATCATGACATCACAACAGTGTGCAACCGCAGGCATAACGTATTAGCTGCATACAATCACTGACACGAGGGCACCCAGTATGCAACCACTTATGACATCACAGAAGTGCGCAAACATTGGCATGTCAACACAGGAGTGTATATCTACTGGCATATCATCACAGTTGTGTTCAATCGACAGCAAGACATCACAGCTGTGTACAAACACTGGCATAGCTTGACTATGTACAACCTGTGGTATAACATCACAGCAGAGTACTACCATGGACATGGCACCATGACTGTGTACTACCACTGGTATTAGTTCAACATTGTGTACAACTACTGGCATGACATCACATCTGTGTACAGCTGGCTACTGGCATGGCAACAACACAATGCACTATGACACCACTGTACTGCACAGCTGTGTAGAACCATTGACATATCACCACAGGAGAGCATAACCACTGGTATGACATCACAACTATGTACATTCACTGGTGTAACATCACAGCCTTCCAACAAGGTAGATTCTCGTAGCTGAGACTCAAGAACAGAGCTTTTCCCAAACTGACATGGGATGCTACGCGCATTGCCATGACATCACTGAAATGCACACCCACTGCATGACGTCATAGCACCATTCACTTCCAAAACAAGTCATAGAAGAGTCCAACCAATTGAACAGGGCAAGTTTTCAGCAGCGAGTTTTGACATTATACTCGTGTCTCGCTCCAATCCTCAACGGCACTGATCCCTGATAATGCACCCTCCTTAACCTGACACCTCTTTTCCCTATCCTTAAATGTTCCTGTTACTACAAAAAATCAATGTGCAACCTTTCCCACATGTGGCGAATCAGCGCTGCAGATTCCAACAGGGCGGCAACTGTATTCTCGTCTTTTTATCCTGGTCTCCTTGTACTCAGGGGCTGGAATCCACAAGGTGCTCTGGATGAAAATGTTCAAATCAGACTCTCGCTCTCTCTCCCCTCCCCATGGGGAAATGCCTGCTGGTATAAATGGCCAATCCTGCCCTTCTAGTAGTAACCGTAGCATTGTATTGCTGCATTTATTGAAAATTATCGTCATATGAAAACCGTAAGATGGCTGGGTAGGGCGGGCTTTTATTAGAGGGCTCATGGGAGGGCTTGGCAGAGCAGCATTGAGTGTAGGGATCATCAGGTCGGCTTGGTAGCTATTTCTAGGAATTTGACTAGGTGAAGGGAGTATGGGGAAGATTGGAAGGTGAGCTTTAATGGAAAGCAGCACACCGCAAGGGTCAGGGCTGGACTGGGGAACTAAAACCAGCTCTGGCAAAAGAAGCTCAAACCAGCCCCGTTCCCCATCATTTCATTGCACAATCTCTCTCTTTCCATCCACCTAATCTCTTTTCTCTCTCCTCTCTCTCTTCTGCCTCTCTGAACGTTCTCCCTCTACCTTCACCTTCCTTTCTGTCTCTCTTTCTCTCCCTCCCTCTCTCCCCCTCTCGCTTTCTCTCTCTCTCTCTCTCTCTCTCTCGTTCTCTTTTTCTCTCTTGAACCCTTTCCATGCCTCATGCTCGGGGAGGCACCAGGAGCCTCCTGAGCTCACCTGGGAAATGCCTGGTTGAATAAAAGTCTGGTGCGGCCGTGGCAAGGGTTACTGGTTCCTTAGGCATCCGATCTCCTGTAGAATGGGCCATAAAGGGAGGAAAAGAACCACTTGTGTTGACTACAGAGTTGTGTTTTTGTCATCTGAAGGTAATGGTGCGGGTGGGATGTGGAAAGGTAGATGCGCCTTAGTTGGAAAGTTGCACAGTATCAGAAATGGATGGCTGACTCAACCACCATGAGGCAGCAAATGCACAGATATTGCATGCTGGCTAGAGGATAAGAATTCCAATGAAATCTGCTTTTATCATCAGGTGAGTCGAGCTTTGAGTTATCTGTTGGGAGGAGAGTGTGTGATGGGACGATAAATGCCCACAAAACCACTCCCAAGACCTCCTCTCAGAATGTGAGAGGATAATTGACTCAATGGCGCATGGAAAATGGCATCTCCTCTTCTATATAAATTGATCCAAATGGGACTAATAATTCCAACCAAAGATTCCCTTACCGTTCTGCTGGTTGGGAACTGTCATGGTCTATTGGGTCTATTGAGAGAACCAGAGTAGTTTGTCCCACTCGAACCAGGGTTAAGTCTCAGTGAGCAGAGGTCACTTATCTCTTGTAATTGGAACTTAACTGAGCAACACCCAGGGGTGTTGTCTGGCCTTAATGGATATTTGGGAGTCCCCCAAGAGCAGCCCACCAACCAACCACCAACCTTCCTGTGAGTTTAGAGGTGGGGGATAGTGATCCTAGTGGGCTTCTTGCAACTTTAACATGGAGCTGGTAGGAAAGTCCAAGTCTCCTCCCACTTGAGTCTGGGTACAATAAGGCAGCCTGTCTAACACCTGCTTCTAACATGGGCAGCTTGGAATGTGCTGTCAGGACCCTGTCTTTCTCCAAGTTACTCAAACCAAGTTACATTTTCCCTCCATTTTTATGGTGTCAATCACCAAGCGCAAGCGTGCTGAGAGGTAAAGTGAAGAGGCATATGACTACATCTACCATATACCAACCCAGGTCAAGGGCAGTTTGTTAAAGAAAGGAGTACAGTGGAGCTGGGCTCTGGATAGCTGGTCTAATTTATTAATTGATAGAAATGAAAGAAAAGCCTAAGTTCTGACAGCGATGAGTAGCATTTGCTCCAGCCATCAGCCGGTAGTACCGGGGGCTAAATGAGCTCCCAATCCATGAGACTGGGTTGCCCATGGGCACCCCATTTCTAGAGGTGAGCATCTCTTCTTTGTAAAAGGGATGATTTGTGAAAACAAGTATAGGGGCTGCTACGCCGCCTCTCCTTTTTTTGCTGTCCTTTTACACACCGTTGTAGCAGACAGCATTAAATACAATACTACATAATTTGGGATTTCGCTCAGTTGTTTCCCTATGATTGGATGGATTACTTGTCTCTCTTAGTTCCTGCTCTTGGTTGGAGGGCTTTCATCTCAAGGGCCATCAAGGCAGCAGGAAAAAAAAGAATTTGCTTTAGGAAAGAGAAACAGCACACAGCTTTGTACGCGGTATTGTTTCAGTGTTAATGACAAACGAATGTAAA
This sequence comes from Lissotriton helveticus, assembly GCF_964261635.1. NCBI lineage: Eukaryota > Metazoa > Chordata > Amphibia > Caudata > Salamandridae > Lissotriton > Lissotriton helveticus. The sequence goes on along the minus strand of NC_136057.1, from coordinate 1,286,339,611 downwards.
TTGATGTGATCAACACAAAGCAATTGGGAGCAGAGAGATACATTTCCGACAAAACAGGGCAATGGTAAGTAAACTATTAACGCTCCCTATTTTGTAAAGAGTAATAGTGACTAGGCTTTTGCTTTAGAGAGCCTTGGCATCTGGAATCTACTGGTAGCTAAGGGCCTGGCCTAGAGTTTAAGGATGGTACTCTGTTCATCAAGGAGGACAAGAACATTACACTCGCCACCCTTAGGACTACCATTCACCACATTTAGAGATGATCGTTAGCCCAGCAGTGGTGTCTGTGTCTGGATAGAATCTGCCATCATGGCAATCCTTGCCAATGTACATAATGTTTGGGGGATGTGTGCCATTGGTTCTGATGGTCATGCACCAAACGTTTACCAACTTTTTGTTTTTCAGAAATTAACTCTGTAAATGAGAGTTTGATAATGAAAAAAAAAAACGCATGAACTCCCATACTCAGAGAGTTTTTTCCTAGGTGTGGGCTATTATTTGCTTTTTTCTGTCCCTCACTACCAGGTTTTACCTGGCAGTAAAGGGCAGAAAAAAAGAAAATTAAAATGTCCACCCTGGACAGGGCACAGTGTAATGTCCGTCCTCCAATAGCCCCTACTCCATCGATCCATCACAGGATGCTTTCTGTTGAGATAGTTAATGGGGACTCCATCGCCAGAATGCTTACAGTCTTCTTGAACCTTAATAGGGAGAGTGAACGGTCCGATTGGGGGTATTCTACTGCATTTGTGACATGGTAAGCTGTCCGCCAAACACTAAATTACACCCTTAATGTGCAGACTCAAGACGTTTTTACATCCAAGAAACAAATTATGTACCCTTGTTTTCATATTAGGAAATCACACATTTGTTTGTGTTTAAACGATTTCAGCTGATCTAATTGAAGGCAAAATGTCTGGCGTTTGATTGTTGTTGTGGAAGTTAGCTGAATGAGTCAACCTTTTTTTACAGCAGTTATATAGACACATGCAATTGACTTTATAACATTTTCTAATCTCTATTGGCATCATAAAAGAAAAATAAATGTCAATAAACGCAATAATAGACCTGTCTACACTGACAACGACATTGTATCAGACAATGAACTCACATCTTCATATTTTGTTCAACTTGCAGGTGCATGATTCGAGCTCTTTCAACAATGAGCACATCGAGGTAAGAGTGTAAACCAAAGTTTAGTTAACCGTTTGTGGGTATGATTAAGTGTGGCAGATGCCACATAAGGTAAGCAGCATAGTTTTTCCAAATTGGTTATTTTTTGGGCTTTATTCAATATTAGTTACTCATGAGGCTTGGAACTATTGCATCTAATAAAATGATTTTGAGCTCACTAATAGTTTCCAATTCTATAAGCTAGTGCCCTTAGAAGAAAAGATCTTTGCGAGGAGACAGATTTTCTTACTGTCTATCCCATCAGGAATTTTAAGGCCCCAAAAGTTACCCAAACAAGCTTTATTCGTCACATAGTCATAAAAGCACATACAAATGTAATATTTACAGTGAAAGTGTCACTCAATTGTACACAGAAGCCTGTTTGGTCAATAGTTACAGTTTGTGTGCCCATAATAGTTCATGGATTCCTAAAGCAATCTCTTGGTTCACAATTAGTCAAACCTAACACACAATTCATAGCTTAAAATAGTTTATATAAAACATTTCGTAAAAAATCCATAATAAACACTGTAAATAGGAATATATAATGTTGGGGAACATTAAAATATTGTAGTTCATCCAGTTGTCTAAAAATCAAAAAAGAAAAGAAAATATTAACACAATTTAAAAAGGCACATTTTTAAGTAGAGATGGACTATGACCTAATTATCCACATCCATCCTAAGTATCTCGCAACTGCTAAGAATGTAGGAGATGAGGTATAATATCATACGCAGTATTCTTTCAGATGCCAGACTGCATCTTGTCCCCAAAAGTTTACATACAGGTCTCAGCCATACCCTGCGAGGGGTTTCGTAGGCTGGGCAGGCAAATAACATATGCACAACTGATTCATTGGGGGCCAAACAACTAGGACAATTACTCTCACATACTTTATTCCACCTCAAAGTAAAAGACCTTAGGGGCAGCGTGCCCGCTCTCAGCTGAAAGTAGAGCTTCCTACCTAAAGGTTGGGTGAAAGTGTCCCAATATGGTTCATAACTCGAAACGAGTTTGAACTCCAGGAATTTTCCTGTTAAAGAGGATGCATCGCAGGGCATTCTTTGTTGGAAAACAAGCTGTAGTAGGTGCGTCCCAGAGTGTTGACAATCCAATTTTAACTAGGATAACTTTTACGCCACACAGCCAGCTAATTTTATAAAAGGTTTCAGCTTTTATAATGTCCATGAAACCCTCTTCATATGATGGCAATTCCGGTGTTGTCCACAATCTATGCCAATACAACACAGTGCGTAGCTTTGCAATATCATGGAGGGGTTTCCTCCGAAGATCGTAGAACTGCGGACAGAGTGGTGTGCTTTGTGGGAGATTGGTAATGTCTCTCAAGAACTTATTTTCAGATACGCTTAGTTTTGAATGGTTCTCTAACCCCCAAAGTTCTACGCCATACATCGCAGAGCTAACCACTTTAGCGTCATAAACTTGAAGCACTGGTCTAATAGGTTTCGTCAGAGACCTGTTGTGCTCAAGGCGTAGGGCCCCTGACAACTGCCGATGTCAATCTGGTGCTTACACTTTAAATTGTTTTATATGTTCACCCCTAGGTATGTGAACTCCCTAACTTGTTCCAGGGGACGATTATTCTATAAAATGCCACCTTTAAAAACTTTATGTTGATTAAATGTCATAAGTTTTGTTTTCAACACATTGACTTCGAGACTACAAGCGGAGCAAAAATCCTCAAATACTATTAGGGCTCTTTGGAGCCCAGCCGGGGTCTTCGAAATTATCAATGTATCGCCAGCGAACATTAAAATCAGGATTTTAATCCCTGCTAGAACCGGGGCGTCTGTATTCACCCTTGCCATACAATCCACTATCCCATTAATAAACACAATGAACAAGGTTGGGGCCATAACGCATCCCTGACGCACCCCCCGCTCAACCGGAAAGGAATCAGTCACCTGGCCCTGAGAGCCCCATTTTACTTTTGCATAATTGCCCTCATGTAATCTCTTCAAGAGCGTCAAAAGTTCAGCAGGCAGCTCTAGATCTTGAAGGGTCGTCCATAGCCTAGAGCGGGGGACGATATCGAAGGGCGATTTTAGATCTCCAAAGGCGGCATACATACTGCCTTTGCCCAGAGTCACCACCTTCCATTATAGTAATACAAAACGGAGCACCTGATCAATGGTACTTGTGTAAGTACGGAAACCAGCTTGCAGGGGTGACAATATACTATGCTCTTCAACCCAGTCATGGATCTTGTTAAGAATTAGTCTCCCCAATATTTTTTGGAGCGAGTCAATCAGACTAATGGGACGATAGTTCCCATGCAATGATTTTTCACCTTTCTTATACACAGGGATTATTTTTGTACCTTTCCTGGAGTCTGGTATTGGAGCTCTCCCTCCAACGACAGCACTAAGGGCTGTCTCCACATCATTGGTATTGAAAGGCTCGTCTACAAAAAATATATATTTTGCCCCACCCTCAGTCAACTCTAGTGGGCTACATGCATATTGTGGTCCAAAATGTTTGATCCACTCCTCCTGCGGAACACGTTTAGTTGGAGATTCATGAATACAGTCTCTGTCCCACTTAATAATGGTCCAGAAGGGCTTACTATCTTCTTCTTACTGGCCTCTTTCAGGTCCTGCCATCTCTTTTCATCCCAGGAGCGTTTTGCTTTGGCCATGGAGTTTTTATATGCCTGCCTAGCAGCACGTACTGCGGCTAGATTGCCACCTTTAATGACCTACCCTAAAAGAGCTCTTGTCTGCCGGCAGTCACTATTGTACCAGCGACAGGAATTCTGATATGTTGCCTTCTTTGTTTTGTGGGCTTTTAGAAAATAAGTTCTCAAATGTAAAAATAGGCTATCATGATGCTGGGTAACGTTCTCCATACTTGTACTATTGAGATATGTGTTATGCAACATTATTAGGGCTTGGTCAACCTCCTTAACTATTTTATCCAAGGCCTGTGGATCTTCAGCTACACTCGACCACTTAAGTCGTCTCATGTTATTTGTAGGGAACACCTCATGAGAGTGTTATTCAGCCTCACTAGCGGACACTTGTTCGGACAGCCACCATTTGAAAGAAACACATAAGGGATTTTGATCGCTTTCCAGACGATCCCTCACCTCCATATCATCAACGGTGTGCCAGAGGTTCAGGCTAAAGAGTATATAATCAATCCTGCTTTTACTAAACCCGTTATTAAATGGGTTAAGCCCTAGCTTATCTCGGGAAGTCCTGCCATTTGGTGCCCGAAGCCCCTTCTCTAGGCAGACAGAATTTATCTGTATTACCAGCTCTTTCCATTTTTTTTATGGGAACAAGCTCTAACTTAGGAATTCCCCACTGGGCAACTTCCTCTTCAGTTAGGGGCCAATCCTCCCTAGTAAGTGGCTCGAATGTTGTGTTAAGATCACCTACTATAACTATTTTACTTTCTTGGGAGTGGGAATCAAGGAGCTCATCTAAAGCCGTTAAACTTGAGACCTACCCCCTCTTGCTCCCTTTGCATAGATGTTAAAAATATCAACTTTACCTAAAGATCCCAGATTTAATCTTAGTGCTTGAATATCATTGCTATTGGTAGAGAGTTCCTTAATACTAATGCCTAATGATTGCCAGACCCATATGGTCAAGCCACCCGAGGGGCGCCCTTTTGCCCCATTTAACTGCTGGCACATTAAAATTTAAAAAGCCTTCCCGATATTGTGCACTTAACAGCCACGTTTCCTGAAAGCAGCAAATATCGAAGAGGTCAATAAAGGCAACCCAATCTGGAGAGAGTATTTTGGGGCCAATTCCTGCAATGTTCCATGATAACAAAGTATCCCTTTTAAAATCTTTAGGGCTGGTTATTGGGTCCGTGCAATTCTCTGTACGAGGGTTGCTAGACCTTTTTCGAGCCACAGGATCGGATGCATTTAAGGTTAGATTTTGGACGACCTCAATCGGCCCACTTTGAGCTCTACAAGACCAGGTCATTAATGGGTCACTTTCCCTAGATAATAGCTGGTCTACTCCCCTGTCAGTGCATGTTGTGTACACACCAGTCAGTCAGTCATTACATTCGAGAGTGGAACTACCTATTCTGTTTACCTGTTGTGCATGATGGTTAATAATGTTACCAGCAGGGGGAGACTGTCTAAATTGAATGGACGAATAGTCAGGGGAGCAGGTTCTGGATTCCAGTGTCAATAGATTGTCGACTAAGGTTTCACTCTGCAAAGTTAATTCAATGCAATCTGGAGGATTTGTGGAAGAAGTGTGACTAACTGCTTTCACAATGTCCTCCCTTATAACAGAGCGACAACCCCTTACATGCTGTATCCAGTGTATGACCTTGTTAGTCAGTGAACTTAAGCTTTCTCTTTTATTTTGTCCCAGTTTCGGGATGTTCACCATGAAGATTTTTTCAGTTTTGTAAGAATTAGTAGTTGTACAGACCCCCCACTCTTTATGGTTTACACTCAACCTGGTTGACGGTGTGCTCGTATTAGAGGTCCTACCCAACTGCGGCTGACCCTGCTTACTTGTTGCACTAGTAAGCAGTTAGCCAGTTATAATTCTAGTAGTAGTCGCTGCAGTACTTCTAGCAGGGATCATTGTGGAGGAGATACTCTGCTTGACCACTTCACTACATGGGGGGGCTACTTTGCTCAATATCTTAGTTGCTCGCAGGATAGATGACTTGACCTGGGCAGGTGGCAAGTTGCAAGTAATGTTTGTACTGCAAGTTGGACAGTGGGTACTGGGAAACTTTCCCTGCACCAAAAGTTTGACCATCGATGTTAGATTCGCCATCATGGCTTTCAGGGACCCCACTTCAGTCTTTAGCGAGCGGACTGTCTGAATAACCTCGTGGGTATCGAGAATGCAAGTCACTACCTGATTTCCAGCCTGATCTATATTTGTGGCCAATGGCGTATCAATACTCTGCACACTTCACTCCTCCTGGGAATCAGACATAATGTCAAATCTATTTGTACAAACAACTATTGGGTCAATTGTTATCGCCTGGGTACCATCACTTTCCAGAGGATTTGCGATGATGACAGTAGGAGTTAACTCCCTGGCAGGACTTGTTTGACTTTTGCACTTACTCTCATTAAAACCCTTTTTGGGCTCAAGAAACATATTGGGAATCACAGGACAATTGTCTGAGCTAATCCTTTTTTTTTTTTTTTTTTTTTTATTGGAAATTTTTCAATTTTACGTGCAGGTCACGGCAAAATGTTACAACAGAATTGAATATAAAGTATTTCATTATTTCTTCTCTGTTAAAGAATAAACCACAATATCGTCATAGGGGGAAAAGCAGTTGACATACTTCAAATCTTTCTAATACATAGAGTCTCTTCAACTTAACATCTAGTAATAAGATTAAACAAAAATTACCAAACAATAAAAAAAAATCCAAAAGCAGAGGGGACTAAGGCAAACATCAATAACTCACACATATATAGTCCAGCACACAATGAGCAGATACGTTTCTAATACTTCACTCCATGTTCCCTTCTTTCCATCGCGTAATGGGACCCCAAATTTGCTTACCAAGCTTCCTTCCCTTTTTCCCCTTCCTTGCATATATCTCAGTCTCCAAATTATACACTGCTAGTAGTTTGGCCAACCAATGATGAAATAGAGGTGGCAGAGGGTCTAACCATGCAGATGCTATGCAAAGTCTCATAACTGACAAAGCTACAAACAAAAATTCCCCCCCACCCTGCATTTGCCCCTCGTCCTCATTCACTCCCAGAAGGATTATCGAAGGGGTTAAGAGAATTTCGATTCCCAATACCCTGTTTATAAAACCCTCAATGCCTTTTTTGAGCAGTTGCAGGTGAGGGCATGTCGCAAACACATGTAGCAAATCTGCATCCATGCTTCCACACCTAAAATAACTGATCCCTGTTGTGCCTCCCCACTGAGCTATCTTTGCAGGCGTATGATATAGATGGTATATGGTTTTATAGTGTTGTGCCTGGAGAGGTGCCGAGCACAACAACGTATATCCCTTTTCTAGAGACATGTAGAAGCTTTCCCCCCTAATATCCAAGCTATTTTTCCATTTGTCTGCCCATTTTTCCATATCATCCTGCTTTGAGATTATCAATTCAGCATAAAACCTCTTTATTGTACAATCCTCCCCTACTTGAATCACTTCCATAATAGGTTTTTTTTCTGAAGCCCTGCGGTCCTCCCTTCTTATTAAACAAAAAACTCCTTATCTGTAAATATTTGTAAAATTGTCTAGTATCTAAAGCAAACTTCGTCTGTAATTTAGAAAACTGGTAGACACCTTGTTCCCCCAAAACATCCCCTACCCTTCTGACTCCCTTCCTTTCCCACTCCGTGAAAATGGGGTCGGCAAATACCTCCTCTGGAAAATTTGGATTATCTTTCAATCTGGTATAAAAATTATACTTCCCCAGCCCAAATCTTTTAGAGAAAGCTTTCCAAACTGTATAAGCTGCAATGAGCGTCTTAAACCGTGTCCTTTTGAAATAGCTAGCCTCCGTATGTTTCAAAAGCACATTCTTGGCTTCTGGTCCCAGAACTAGTCCGTATATCGCCAGTGTGCCAAACTCAGTCCAGCCTTCAGACTCTCCCCCCCCCTACTAAGCCTACCATGTATTGTAAAGCTGCTGCCCAATAGTATAGCTTTAACTCTGGCAGTGCCCACCCTCCCCTCTCCCGTGGAAGTGTCATAAACCTGAGTGCCCTCCTAGTTTTCCCCTTTGACCAGATGAATCTATTAATCATATGTTCGATATTCTTAAACAGCTTGGCCTCAAATAATAAGGGTATTGCTCTGAAAAAATATAAAAACTTAGGTAAAACCAACATCTTTACTACATTCGTCCGCCCCACAATAGAAAGATGCAAATTGTCCAATCTATCCAAATACTTCCGCACTTTATTGATTAAAGGTGTTATATTCTTTTCTACTAGGCTATCTAGATCAGCCGAGATAGTCACCCCTAAGTATGTTCCTGCCTGTATCACTCGGCTATCAGTACAGATAGAATGGCAATTTTTAATTATCTGCGTCTTGGCTGCGTTCAGTTTGTAGCCCGAAATTTGCCCAAACCTCAGTGCCTCAATTTCAACTTGTACTATAGCCTCCATAGGGGTCGGCGTAATCACTGCCATGTCATCGGCGTATGCTAGTATCTTACAATGGCCAATACGTGTAGGCAACGGCGTTATTAGCTCACACATCTCTATTCTGCGGATCAATGGATCCATATACACGGCGAATAAAAGCGGTGAGCAAGGGCACCCCTGTCTCGTACCTCTCCTTATCCGGAATTGTCTTGTGGACCCCGCATTTACTCACACAGAAGCCACTGGATCTGCATATAGTGCCTGGATTGCTTTAACAAATCGCTTTTTAACACCTGATCTTTCCATTACGTGCCAGAGGTAGTCCCAGGAGACCCGATCAAATGCCTTTTCTGCGTCTAACAGCATAACCGCCATCGGGTCCCCTGTGACTGCTGTGGCATCAAATAGGGTTATCACCTTACGTGTGTGGTGGGTGGTGCCCCTTCCAGGTATAAAACCATGCTGACTGCTACTCACCACCTTATCTATTACCCTGACATATCTTGTAGCCAAAGCTTTAGAGAATACCTTAGTATCCGTATTCATTAAGGTGATGGGCCTGTACGATCCGGGTTTTCCGGAGGCTTCCCTTTTTTCAAAATTATCACAACTTCCGCGCCCCCCCATGATTCAGGAATAGATTCACCCGTCTGTGCCTGCTGCATTGTCTTAATTATATCCCCTTCTAGGGTATTCCAAAACACTTTGTAAAACTCGATTGGGATTTGATCAGGGCCCGCCTCTTTCCCTGAAGGAAGGTTTAAGACAGCATCCTTGATTTCTTCTACCTGCAAGACCTCTTCCAGACCTTCTGCATCCTCCTCCATTAACTTAACTACCGGGATCTCCTGCAAGTAGTCTCTAATTCCCCGGATATCTCCCCCCAGTGGTTCGTCATACAATTTCTCATAAAAAGTTCGAAAAACTTCCCTTATTTCCTCTGAGTCTGTATGAGTCCTGCCTGAGGTATCCCTGATCTCTCTCACAGTGCCTGACGCTTCTTGTTGCCTTGTTCGTATAGCCAACGTTCTCCCTACTGTTTCACTGAACTCATGGCATCTCTCTCTTTTTGTTGTGTATATTTTCGCAGCTTTTCTGGCAATATCTCCCTCTGTCTCCCCTTTAGCTTTCATGAGTTCTATCATAACAGTATCTAATGGGGTTCCAGTCATGACACACTTCTCCAACTCCTCCTCAGCCTTGAGTACTGCCCCGCTAGTTCTATATTCCGCAACAGTTCCTGCTTTCGTTTAAAAGAATTAAAGCTCAGCGTTTCACCCCGAACCCCCGCCTTAAAAGCATCCCAGACTACCCCTGTAGCAGCACTACCCCTGTTGATCCCAAATAATTCCCTAATCCATTTTTTCATATGCTCCACATATTTATCTTCTTGTAGAAGCCCTCTTTCAAAAGTCCACATTCTTTGCTGTCTAGTGTTTGTTGGCTTCCCCGCCTAGCACCTCACCCCGCAGACCGCTGTCATCATTCTCGGCGTCTGGTTGCTCCGCTCGCTCTTCTCCGTGATTCAGCTGCATCTCATCTGTTCCCCCGGGGGGCTGTGCCTCATATCTCGGGTCAATGACGTCATCCTCAGCCTCAGCCTCCTGACGTACGACCTTCCCTACAACAGTCAGTAAGCTCAGCTGCTCTGTAACCCCGGTGGGCCCGGTAACATCCACAGGCGCAGGCGCCCTCTCTGATCTGGCCGCCGGGAATGACTCAAACAGCGTAGGCTGCCGTAGGCTGACTTCCCTCGGGGGATCAGAGCCAACATCCATGCTCTTGAAGGGTCCTTTTCCAGGTAGCTCCTTCTTACCCTTCTCGGCTTCTCTGACCTGTTTTCTTCTATCGGTTGCAGACAGCCTCTCCTCTTCGCGCAGCCTGGCAGCCTCCCTTCGTGCTTGCGCTCTGTGACAGCCCTTTGCCCTCAGATTTGCCGCTGGGATATCAGAGTCGCTCGCTAGTAGATCCTCATCCTCTCTCCTAGTCGCGTCTTTAATCGCCCTCTGTACTTTCGGGGCCATGACCCGCTTTACAGTGTCCCAACCCGTATAAAAGCGTCGGAGTGTCTCCACAATCACCAGCCCGGCTATCCGCCAGAGAGCACTCGGGTCCTCCTTAATATGGCTGTACACGCGAGCTGGGGGCCACTCCGCTTGAGTAAACCCGCTGATGTAATCCTTGAGCATCACTCTACCCGGCTCGGCTGTAATTTCTCCAACATTCAGTACACACAGTACACAGCATGCAGCATACTCTTACATATGCTCTAAAGAGAGGGTCCGACAGTCTCGGATTTGCTTAAGCCAGGGATCAGCACATCACCATGGGAGAGTAGGTTGGGAGATACTAACTCCTAAGGTCTGTCGGCGGCCATCTTGCCTCCCAGGTTGTCTGAGCAACTTATCAGTGGCTTGTCCCTCGCATGCAATTTTGGCTTAGAGACCAGTAAATCCTCTCATTTCTCTATGAGTATGTCAATGCGATCTATCTTGCTGCATTTTTTGGGTGCTTTCCTAGCCTTTTTCCCTTAACAAATTTTTCCGCCCTACCCCTCTCCCCCCCTCTATAGAATTTCTTTTCCCCATCACTAGTTGATAGTATTGATTATAATAAAATCGACACAGTTGACCTTTAATAAACTTTAGGCTGTTTTTTAAATATCAATTATTACCACAATACAAGAAGTGAATGACAAATGACACTAGACAGTCCCTTGTTACACTTGCAGACTCCCAAATAGGCCTGCACTGGGCAACACACAAAGGGGGGGGGGCTGCCCTGCCTCTTCCTGGCATTGACGGGCAAGGACAGGCTCGCCCTTGGCAGCAAACTAATTTCAGTTGTTGAGAGCTGACTGCGATAGACTCAACGTTGTAACTACAAACGCCAGAATAACACGATAGGAGATTTTCACAATTTTCTTAGATATTTTATCTGCCCAATTTCTTTTCTATACATCTATGAAGTCAGGCGAATAAGGACTTCAAACAGGTTATTCTACTAAGAGAGATACAATCATTTCGATTTATGCCGTGTCGCACATTACCACTATAATCAGAACTTCCGTGGTTGAGGGTCTCCCAAGATATGATTTTTTATGTCCTGAGGATGGTCTCGGAAACGCAAGAATAGAGACCGAAACGTCGACGCTTGCTTTTTCTACCGGATAATAAATTAGATTGTAAATAGGTAGAAAAGCTCTTGCAATTGTTGTATAGAGAATTTTTGTAGATCAATTTATTTGTATGTTCTCTTACAACGTTGTATATTTATCATGTACCCTTGTAACAAATATTAAATCCGAATACTCTTTCATATACACCCTTTCTTTTGCTCTCTTTTGTCTCAAAAAGATCACTGTTTAATGACAAACAGAAATTGACTTAAAAAACATTTGTCACAGTTGTTGTGCATTAACGGCATCAAATATATCAGGTCGTACGATGGTAGATATTTAAAATAATATTTGAAACATAAAGACAATTAAAACCCTTGAAGGTCCAATTACCCTAACATATCTATTGCCCAAACCCTCAAGGGTATATTGGGTTGCTCACTTTTGTGTACCATGTTAACCAATGTGGCATGGGATTTGCAATGGGAAAAATGACGTGGGCCCATTTTCCAGCATCAGAGCTTATAAAAACATATTTTATAAGTACTCTACATATATCTACAGGACCCCCACCCCAGAAACACCTAGAGGAGACCTTGCGGGTTGTAAATATGTAAAGATATAGCAGATACTCCCTCCACAGTGCTCCTACCACCAAGGTCAATTTTGGACAGCACTTTATCACAATGTGGGGCATGAAATGTGCCATTTCACTTAACCCAGGGCATATAAAACTCATTTTATAAGGGTCCTCCTTTAAATACCTGATCTCACACCCCTGGGATACCTAGAGGATACCCTGGGGTTACTTAATATGCCCAAATATTGTAGGTTATCCATTTTAAGTGCGCCAAACACCAAAGTCGAGTTTGGGCACTTTTTTTTATTTAAGCAGTCTTGCAACACAAAGCCACTTTTAAACTGACCTCAGGCTTCAGCAGGGCACACATGCAAGTGTAGAAAGGGCTGCTGGCCTCTAGACTGCCATGCCCTTTTATATACTAGAGACTGATAGGTAGTTTCAATCCCCCTGCCCTATTATGTACTAGGGCCTTAGAGGGTAGGTCATGCTAATCACAGGGGTCCCCCAATCCATAGTGTAACCTAGTGTATGTAGGTGTTTTTACTGTATTCTAAATGTGTCTCTTTCAGCATAGCACTGGCCTTGGGCCTAGTTCGGCAGAGTTCCAAGGGTCAATCAGAGTCAGTTACCACTAGTACCAGTCAGCAAAAAGTTGGGGGGTGCCCAGGGCCCAGGATGACTTTCTAAGACTCATTCATTGTAGTTCTTAGGGGTCACCCCGTAATGCTTATTATTTCAAAACATTTGTACATCCACTGCAACTCGCTATTAGGAAGGGGTGCCCTTGACACGCCCCTTCCTAATATCGATTCGCAAATCGTATCTTGCAAGTCGGTAATAGATCACCAATTCACAAAATAGGGTTAGTACATGCCAAAAAGCTCTTTGGCGGTTGCAAGCAACCCAATTCTACATTTGTGATCGCTAAAAATGGTCGTACATGTGACCCTGAATTATTTAAATGTGTTGGTTTTAGGGGGGAAATGTTTGCAGACGAAGTTGTGCAAATCCTTTACATTTTGCATTTGATTAAATTGTAAGGGTGGGCGTAGTTCGCGAAGTAGCGCTACGCGAAGCTACGCGAAGTGCACTTCGCACTACGCAAACTTTACGTAGCACTACGCGAGCTGCGTAGTAGCATGTTCACACTGTGCAAGATGCGTTTTCAATGATTGCACAGTGCGAACAAGCATCCGGCACTGTGCCATCATTGAAAACGGAATCTTGCACAGTGCGAGCTGTAGTTTTCTGCTGCTCGAGTAGATTTTTACTCGAGCAGCAGCTTTCTCAACGTAAACTGGTAGTTTCTCATTGCGAGCGGTCGCAAGCATGCGCAACCACTCGCAATGAGAAACCTGACCTGCCCGCGTTGAGAATCTCGCCGGGATGTCATTTTGCTTGCTCGCGGTCGCGAACATGACGTTGAGGACCGCGAACAAGCAAAAAATTACTGCTGCACTACGCTACGCTGCACTACGCGTGTTCGAACTGTGCTACGTGCAGCTCGCGTAGTGCGAAGTTGCGCAAACTTCACAAACTACGGGAGCATAGCGTAGTGCTTCGCCCAGGGTTATTAAATTGTAAAGTTTATGAACTCTGCCGAGTTTCAATTGTGGGCTCTGTTTCTTTGAAAAAAGGTACTGGGGAAGGGACTAAGACACTGAGGGGAATGGTAGCACATACTAAGTTTGGGGTATGGGACATATGGATTGGTTGAAGGCAACTATGCATGGTAGCTGTTTGAATCTATTGAGTACTGGCCTCTGGTCCACTGGGCATGACTGAAAGCTGCAGTAGAAGTTGGGTACTGAGGTGCTGGGCACAGGATGTTCTCTTTGGCTGCACCCTGTATCTTGTTCCTGGCTTACACACAGGAAGGACTTGCTGACCGGGTACTGGAGGCTGGGTTACTAGGGCCTGGGAAAAGCCTTGGCCACATGCCTATTGGGTACATGTACAAGCTGCACCCAGCATGTTCTAGAGATTGGGAGCCTCATTATGAGGTATTTGCGCAGGTGCCCTACGTCAAAAGAAAAGGGCAGGAATTGTGCCATATCTATGAGATACAGCGCATTCCTGTCCTTTTCACCTGTGCTGGAGCACAATGGGCTACCATGCGCCGACGCAGATACCCTTGTGCCATGGTACAAGGATGGCTGCATTGTAGGGGTGATTGTTTTGTGCAGGAAGAGGAATCTTTCTGCATTGGAGGAGAGAAGAAATAAGGATATTTCTCCTCATTGAGCCTCCCTAACGCGACCCCTGGGGTGGTGTTAGAATCAGACGCATTCCCAGGTTTACTATTCCTCGTAAATCTGAGAAAACATCAGATTGCAAGGTGTGGCTTGGGAACACCCACAGCAACACCCATGGGGCACCCCTTTCACACAGTGTTCTGAGTGAAAGGGACACATATTTACAAGGCCATGAAAAGCCACGCAAAGTGGCTTTGCGTGGCCTTGTAAACTGTAAATACTTTGTAAATATGCTGTGGCACATTGCTCCACTGGAGGGTCAAGAAAGTGATGCCCTTGCAGTGCAAAAGTGCCGCTAGGGGCATCATAAATTAGGCCCTGAGTTACTGTAGCCAGGGCCAAATGCATGCTGCAGTAAAAAGTACTTGAGGCATGGAAAGGTCTGCCCAAAGGCAATGAATTGTGGGTGCTGGGTTTTAGGGTACAGGGTGTGGTCAATGGCAAAGCATTGTAAATGTGACATACAGATATTTTGCAATACTATGATTTTAGGAATATCGGCCCCTTAACACAGTTTTCAAAGTTGTTCATGTTTTTCATGTAACTCATCTATTGTGTTTTACCCTAGAGAGTTCTCCTCCCTCATAGAAAAGTAGAAGGATTCAGAGGGACTTATTTATTGGTGTTTGGGGTGCTGTACTTCATTCCACCAAGTCAGCGGAACGATGTGCTCTGGTGCCTTGGTGGAGTAAAGCCTGCTGCATTTAGAGATGGCAGACATCTCTGTGTGTTCAGCACAGCTGCCACCATATTCAATGCACCTGCGCGGGAAAGTTTTTTAAAAAAATTATAAGAAATTTGTTAATGAAAAAATAAAAATAAATGGCCAAGAAATGCTGGAAGTTTTCTCCCAGTGTGTGGCAGTCATTTATGTGTTTTCCTATTCAGGACGACTGGTCTTTCCCTGAACAGGGAGAAATGACACAGAGCACCTGCGCTAAATAAGGTAGATGACTGAAGGTACTTGGACTCACAGCCCAATGTCAGACTGTCCACAGGTCAAAGGTTTCCATTGGCAGAGCCACCAGATGCTCTGCTGTTGGAAACATGATGATTCCCTGGACTCTAAACAGAGCAGGAAAGCTGCACGTTTGGCAGCCTGGGTACACGCTGCTATGTTTTTGGTGGCATGTCATGTCTGCTAAACACTTAAGAAGACCTATGTCTCTCCTAGATTGGGTCAGAATGGGTCAGACTTGGTTGGTTTGCTGAATTTTAAATAGGGCTCCTGGTTATATGATATTTTTTGTTGACATTTCCGTCTGTATTCATCCATATTTCTTTTTTTCTCATTTTTTCTGTATTTATCCATTTTTATTTTGTGCTTTCTGTATAAATGAATCTACAATGGGTATTTTTTCACATTTATTTAACTGATAAATGTATACTCACATTTGAATGTCCAAAAGGTTTCAGCAGCATACATTGCAATAGCGTTATCTGAAAACACTTGCATTGTAGAATACCATAAATAACTGTAGATCTGCACTTAATTAAGCTTAATTTGGAAATCTAATGTCTTTTTTAATCTCCCCTACCTCTCAATCTGTACACCTAATGACCCGGCGCTCATGATTGATTGTAGAAAAAAATATCCAAAGAATACCTTTTTTCCATATCTTTCTGTATTTAAAAATAATTACAGACAGGAAATAGTTTTCTGTTAATCTCCCGGGTGGGGGCCGGTTTTGGGCTCCTGGGTGCCGTTTTTGTTACAGGGTCGTTTTTGCAGCATAGATGCAAAATCGGCCCTGTACCAAAATCGGCCGAAAACGAAAACCGGCCCCAGCAAAGAGCTCCGCGGCACCTCCAACCCCCCCCCCTCTCACCCCCCCGGGGAGGGGGTGGGGGGGGCGCCCACGCACTTTGCCAGGGCCGATTGTGATTCGCAGTCCGGCCCTGGGTATGTCTACCAATAAGGATTGGTTTTGGCATCCTCTATGATGGGAATCCTGTAGAGTGCTGATGTACTCAATGAGTTAGTCCTCCTTGTTAGGGCTTGATTACGGATTGCACAGTACTGGCACGGTGGTAAATATGCAGGCAAAAATAATGTTACTATGCGGTATGGGTAATTACCACGTGGGACTGGATTTACTGGTCATTAAGCGACTTGTAATTCCCCATTCCATGTAGTTTAACACATACATTTACCACATGCTCTGATCAGGTGGTAAATATATTCTTCAACTTCTAAGTGGCGTCGTGGGGTGTAGGAAGGAGAAAGTGGGGAGTAGGAGATGGTTGGGGAAAATAAGTTCTGGCTGCGAGAACTTTGTATGCTCAACACTGCTACTAAAATGGTGAAAGAGGCTGGAATGCTGCTGCAGACAGAGTCTCATGCACGTTTTAACAGGCAGACATAAAGCCTGGTATATTCAGATGTGGTGTTGCGACACACAG
This sequence comes from Lissotriton helveticus, assembly GCF_964261635.1. Taxonomy (NCBI): domain Eukaryota; kingdom Metazoa; phylum Chordata; class Amphibia; order Caudata; family Salamandridae; genus Lissotriton; species Lissotriton helveticus. Next base: position 1,286,322,988 of record NC_136057.1, on the reverse strand, counting down.
GATTTGGGGCACACCAGTAGGTGAGGGGGGGGAAGCAGACACTGACAACCAGAAGTGTGTGAAAAAGGCCGCTTTATTGGAATCAGGTGCACGTAGAACACATCCCCCTTGGCCTGTGCCGAACAAAACTACTGCTCACTAAATAGCAAACTGCCCAACAGCCCCCCACCCCCACCCCTAAATGTAAACCCGAACATTGCAACAGTAATACAACAACATACGCTCATCAACCTGCCCCTCTACTAAATGCCCCTAATGACCTCGATGACCCCAACCCCCGCTACCATACAGTCCCAGGCCTCCAGCCACACCACCCTATCTCCTTAGGACAGCGCCCCCACAACGCACCTGTTCCAGCAACAAAAAACACAACCGCAACCCTACCCAGTGCACCATCAACCAACAAAGCCCCTCGGGACCATGTCCCCGACCCCCCCCCCCCACAAGGAAAAAAACCCCGGGACCATGAAATAAAAAACCCTACTAAAGGGAGGGAGGGAGGGCCACAAAATTGCTATGACCTGGCTGCTGTGTCACCGCACCACAAACAGTGCGCGGTGACACAAAATGGCCGGTTTTGTAGTCCCCCAGCCCAAATGAAGCCCAAAAACCGCCCAACCAGCCCAAAGACGCCGCTACGGCGAGACCCTAGTGTCAAGCTTCCCCCCCCCTCCCCCGGTGCCCCAAACTTCCCCGGGGGGGCGAGCCTCCCGCTGGTCGGCCACCCCCCCAAATCCCCATTGGGGCACACCAGTAGGTGAGGGGGGGAAGCAGAGACACTGACAACCAGAAGTGTGTGAAAAAGGCCGCTTTATTGGAATCAGGTGCACGTAGAACACATCCCCCTTGGCCTGTGCCGAACAAAACTACTGCTCACTAAATAGCAAACTGCCTAACAGCCCCCCACCCCCACCCCTAAATGTAAACCCGAACATTGCAACAGTAATACAACAACATACGCTCATCAACCTGCCCCTCTACTAAATGCCCCTAATGACCTCGATGACCCCAACCCCCGCTACCATACAGTCCCAGGCCTCCAGCCACACCACCCTATCTCCTTAGGACAGCGCCACTCGAAAGTCGTTTACGACTTTCGACCCCCCCCCCTAGGACTCCTGTCTCCTGGGATACCTGACCACCCCCAGGGCCCCATCTAAAGCCTCCTTTAGCTGCACTACATACAGCTCCATGCCATACCTGGACAGGTGAACCCCATCCTCCCGGAAAAAATAGTTTGCACCATAGCGCAACTCCGGGTGCTCCATCCTCCCCACCCCCTCCCTGGCGCAGAATGCACGCATCTCACGATTGATCTTCCTACGTGCCCTATCTATGGCCCCTGGGCGCTCAGCTCCCCTCCACACCCGCCTGGGAATAAACTCCGACCATATGACATGGCAGCCCGCCCATTGCCTCCTGATTTCCTGCAGGTCCTGCTTCATTTGCTTGAGTAGCGCCAACCCCTTGCACTGCACCAAATCGTTCTCGCCCAGGTGAATTACCACCACATCCGGGCACACCCCCCCTTTCACCAATATGTTCAACAACGGCAATAACTCATGCCAACGCCTACCCCCTTTCCCCCTCCAATGACATCTATACAACCCCGTATCCAATCCCAAATTGAGCGCCTGATGCCTGTCCCACTCCGCTCGTTCTGCCCTCTTGACGAACGAATGTCCCACAATATACAAATTCAGGACAGCCACATCCGGCCCCGCCACAGCACCTGCAAGGACACATATATGAAAATCGGGAATCATTGTGACAACGAACCATCCGCCTCCCTCAACCGCACATACGTCCTGTAACAGTCCGACTTCCACCGACCCAGCCTCTGTATCTCTTCCTTACCCCAACCCCTCCGTGCCGCCTCCGTTGCCGCCCCAATCCGAAAAGAATGCGTCCCGAACGCCAGGGGATCCTCCCCCATGAACCGCAGGGCACGCCGCAGAACCCACAACGCTTGCGAAGCCGTCACTCCGCCCCCCCCTCCCCGCCCAAAAACCTCCCCCTCCGTCTCGCCATTTTCAGCCATCAACCTCCTGCCCCACACCGCCGGGCACACCCCCTCCCCGTCGCCCGGCCCCAGCACCACCCAAGTACCAACCCCCCGCTGGTCCGTCTTCGAGCGTCTCAAACACACCGCCACCTCCTGGGCCCGAACCTCCACCTCTCCCCACAACACCCCCCGCCTCCCCCTCGCGCCCAGCAACTCCGACACTCGAAACGCCCCAAAGAAAAGCCAAGACATCAAGGTAGAGAAATGCACCGTCTCGCCCACATCCCTGCACACCTCCGGGAGCGCGCCAATCACTCCTGCCAACAAGACTACCGTGATGGGACGGCGCAGCCGCACCGTCGCCCCCCGTTCCCTCGCCCACCCCTCCAGCAGCCTGGTTCCCAGCTCCCCTGCCGACGGAGGGTAACCCCACCACATCTTCCCCATGAACGCCACCGCCGACAACTTGCCCGCAATCGACACCCGCGACAAGCCCCTATCCATGAGCGCCAGCATGAATCTTACCACCTGTTCCTCGCGCTGCCACCTGTCCCCACGCCGCACTGCACCTGACTGCAGGAATTCCTCCCATGCCAGCTCGTACGCCTTCCACGTAGACGCAGCCACCGACGTCTTCACCAACTGAAAGACCCGGCCTCGCCCACCGACCACAGTTCCTCCGGCACCAGCGTCCTGACTTCCTCTGCCGCCGTGGCTAGCCCATGGAACCTCTCCCACTGTGAACGAGACAAGGCATCAGCAATGTCAATGTCCACACCGGGAACGTGGCGCGCCTGAAACAGTATGTCATTTTCCAAGCACCGCAAGACAAACACCCGCATCAATTTCAGCACCTGCGGATCCCGAGCCGACTGCCTGTTCACTACCTGCACGACGGCCATGTTGTCCACTCGAAAAAGCACCCTCTTGTGTGCCAACGCCCCTGCCCACACCGTGACCGCCACCACCAAAGGGAACAACTCCAGGAACGCAATGCTCCTCCCGCCTGCCTGCCAATGGTCGGGCCACTGCTCCACACACCATTTTCCCTCCCAGTACAGGCCGAAACCTCCGACGCCCGCCGCATCCGAGTACATGGTGACCTCCCACTCCCAGTCCTCCGCCGGCGCCATCGGCACACCATTGAAACGCTCCAAGAAAGCCCGCCACATGCGCAGGTCCTCCTTCATCCCCGCCGAGAGGCGCACATGGTGATGTGGCAACGGCAAACCCGACAACGCCAGACCCAGACGCCGGCAAAACGTTCGGCCCGCCCGCACCACGCGGCACGCAAAATTCAAATGTCCCAACAACACCTGTACGTCCCGCACCGTCACCTTCCTCCTTGCCAACATGCCATCCACCAAAGCCAACATTGCCACCCTTTTGTCTTCCGGCAGGCGCGCTTCCATGGCGACCGAGTCGAGCTCGATACCGAGAAAGGACAACACCGTACTGGGACCGCACGTCTTCTCTGGCGCCAAGGGAACCCCAAATTCCCCCATCAACCCGGCCAAACCATCCAGCAGCCGCTGACAGTCCGCCGCACCGGGTCGCCCCACCAGGAAGAAATCATCCAGATAGTGCGTCACTGACTCCGAGGCTGTGCGCCTGGAAAAAACCCACTGAATGAATGACCTGAACCGCTCAAACAGTGCGCATGAAATGGAACACCCCATCGGCAGCGCTTTATCCACAAAGATGAGACCTTGAAACTGGATCCCCAGCAACTGGTAATCCGCCGGGTGCACCGGAAGGAGTCGGAAAGCCGACTTGATGTCGCATTTCGCCAACAGCGCGCCCCGTCCCGCCGCCGCAACCAGATGCCGCGCCACGTCCACCGACGAGTAAGTCACAGACGCCAACTCCGCCGAAATGTACGCATTGACCGACTCCCCCTCCGGCCAGGACAAGTGCTGTATCAGTCGGAACTGCCCTTCCTCCTTCTTAGGCACCACCCCGATGGGGGAAATGATCAAGCCTGGCAGCGGCGGGGCCGTGAAGGGGCCCGCCATCCGCCCCTCTCTGACCTCCTTGAACAGTTTCTCTCTCACTATGCCCTTGTGTGCGTTCACCGATTTTAGATTGTCCGCCCAGCGAGCAATCCGGGGGCCTTCGTACCCCAGCCGAAAACCCTCCCGGAAACCCCGGCGCAGCACTGCAGCATCCTCCGCCCGCGGATACGACGCCAGCCAGGGCTCCATCCGCTCGATCCTAACCGGCGTACGAGCCTTTTCCCAGAGCCCCGGCTCCCCCCCCTCTACCCCCTCCCCTCCCCCCGCCTGAACCCCCTCTGGCAAATCCACCTCCCTGCGCGGGCAGCTGCCCTGGTGGGCCCCCGGGGCCCCAACACCGCAGCACCGGATGGTTCCGTCCGCATGAAGAGCACTCATGCCGGAAACGGCACGCCGCCCGCCCGCAGGCACCCCTATTAAAATCCCAGCAGGCCCCGACCACGGCCTGGCTGCCAGAGGCACCCTGTCCGACCCCCCCATGGGTGGGGCGCGCCGCAAAGGGGGGGGACGCCAGCGGCAAACCGCTGGCCGTGTAAATGGTGCGGCCAAACTTGGCCCCTCCCATCGTCTGCTGGTATAGATCCGAATCTAGCTCCCCCCACTGTGCCTCCGGGTCCCCCGCCATGCGCGCCCGAAACTCCTCATCATAGTGCGACCAAGCGTACCCGCCGTAAGTCACCTGCGCCCTCCGCACCACGTCCATGTATTTAAACAGCGCGACGCACCTGTCCGGGAATTTCTCGCAATACACGCTCGCGTAAATGAGGAACGCCGCTGACCAATTGTCCAGCGTCAGGGGGACCTTTGGGCGCCTAGCCAACTCCTGCTCCTCCTCCTTTGACCCCTCCTTTGATGTCAATTCTCTGTGTAGCAGCTTCAAAATATCAATGTACTCCCCCTTCCAAATCTTTTCCTTCGTTGCCGCGGAAAGATGGGCCCCTAGCGGCTTGGTCAACCCCATGTACGGCAGCTTCCGCACCGGAATCACACAACTCTCCTTACTTCCCCCCGCCGCCTCCTTTCCGCCCGCCGCCTTGTCACCCGCCGCCTCGACCCCGCCACCCGCGCTCGTCGCAGCCCCGCCCGACACCGCGCCGTCCGTACCGACTCCCGCGTCCTGTACATACCGTCCCCGCACCAGCCGCCACCCATCCTCCCCATCGCCCCCAGACCCCACTGACACCTGCACACAACGCCTCTTAGCGCTCCCCGCGCCGTCACCTGTCTTACCTGGCATCAAGGTCGGCGTCCTTGCTGGATCGCGCTGCCTAACCAGTTGAGCCGAGGGGGCCGTCACTCTGGGTGCTTCCTGCCTTGCTGGCACCTGAAATACACTTCCAACACCGTTACCAGCCCCCCATCCTCCCGAATCTCCCCCTCTTCCTCAGACTCACCATCCGCCGGCTCCACACCACCCCGGCCCCCCACCTGAGGTTCCAGCCGACTCAGACCCGCTCTCTCACGACACACCCGCATCAAATCCATCAAGTCCACACTCCCCCTCCTATGCACCACACTCGCAGGCAACTCAGAGATAGTCGTGTCCATCCTTACTCCCCCACCCCCAGCGGCCGTAGAGACCCATCGGGGAGGGGCCTGTGGAGACGCGTCTCGCCTCCATTCACCAAGTCCTTGAGCCAGGTCCCTCGCTGGAGCTCGGCCGTCCGCACCAAACAGAGCCGGCCCATCCACTCGGTGGGTGGGAGCCGCATGCTGCTCCCCCGAGCGCCTTACCAACAGCTCCTGCCAAGGAAAAAAGGTGGAGTCCAGCATGCCAGGGTAAAAACAACCACCCTCGCCCCCCCACGCGCTGCCCCCTCCGCCAAACCCCCACCCCATCGCCGCACCCCTCCCCCACCCCGCCGAATGACCTCCACGCCGCGACGGGACCCCCCCTCCTCCTAGCTCCCAACCCCCTTCCCCGCCCATCCCCCTGGACCGCCCCACCCCCCGAAACCCCAACTCGGCCCGCCCCCCCTCCTCGCCCCACTCCCCCTGCCTCCCCCCAGGCCGCGCCACTGCCCCCTGCCCACCTCCCAAAACTCGCCACAAGCCCGCCCGGACCTCCAGCCCTGCTCCTAACCCCCGCCTCGCCCCCGCCTCTCCCACCTGCCCACCCCAACCCACCCCGCTCGCCAGTCAAGCCGCCGCCTCCGCGCACGCCTTCCAGCGCCTCCGACCCACCCTGCCCCCCCACCCGGCCCGTCTCCCCCCCCCGGCCCCGATGCCCCGGCGATGTCCGCCCCCTCGCCCCTGCCCCCCCTTCCTCCGCCGAGGACCCACTCCAGTCCAGCTCCGTGTCTTCCCCCCCCCCACCCCGCACCCCTTCATCCTCCAAATCCGTCTCCTCAATGAGCAGCGGCGAAACCGCCCCCCCCAGCCCTTCCTCCCCCAGCCCCCCCTGCTCCCCGCTGCCACTGGGACCCTCCCCCCCCGCGGGCCCCGCCGCACTCTCATCCCCCCGCCCCCCCCCTCCAGTGCTCCCACCCCCCCAGGCAAAACTATCCGGGCCCCACCCCCCTCCCCCACACCCCCCAGGCCACCCGGCCCTGCCTCAACCACTGCCACTACCTCTTCGCGGCCCCCCCACCCCCCCTCTCCCCCTGCTACAAACACTAAGGGCCTCTTCCGCCCCACCTGCCGGGCCTTCCGAGCCCCTCCCTTCGCCTTGCTCGGAGCCTTTTCCGCTGCCCGGCCGCCCCCCTTCGCACCCCCGCCCCCCCTCCCGCCCCGCTGCACCGCCCGTGATCTCGGCGGGTCGCACGCCGCCACAGCTGCCGCAGCGCCGATGGCAGCGCGCCGCGGCGGCCTCACCTTGAAGTCGGGCCGCATCAAGTCCATGCGGCCCGCCTCCTCCAAAAGCCGCAGCGCCTCCAGCACACGCGGGTCCGTCTCCGTCATCGCGAAACAGCAACGCCCCCTACCGCTGACACAGTGCACCGCTCAGCACACAGCCTGCTCACCCTACACGTCAGGCCCACGCTTGACCAACGGCTCGGGAAAACCGCGCACCGCCGCCACACAGCCCGCTAGGCCTCAAACCCCACACCACAAAATTGCTATGACCTGGCTGCTGTGTCACCGCACCACAAACAGTGCGCGGTGACACAAAATGGCCGGTTTTGTAGTCCCCCAGCCCAAATGAAGCCCAAAAACCGGCCAACCAGCCCAAAGACGCCGCTACGGCAAGACCCTAGTGTCAAGCTTCCCCCCCCCCTCCCCCGGTGCCCCAAACTTCCCCGGGGGGGCGAGCCTCCCGCTGGTCGGCCACCCCCCCAAATCCCCAATCTGGCTGCGGGAACACTGGCCCACTCACAATCAGAAAGAGCAGAACACAATACAGTAAATCTGCTCTGCCTGACTCCTAATCAGGGCCTTGGCATGCAGAGTACTCTCTTCTGGCTTTGTTTTGTTTTTTAGGGCTGTGTTTCTAGAGAGTGTTGAGCCCTGTGGTCGTCATCAACAGCAGTAACAGGATATTCAGTGCATTGTTGATCAGTCTTAGCATGCAGGTTATTGTCTGCCGGGTGTGGGTTTTCCCCCTGGGCAGGAACAACGAAGGTGGTTTGGGTCTTGTGATATTGCCCAACATTTGGAAAGATAGCATGCACCTGATTTTTGTTTTACCTTGGAGCATTTCGCGCCTGTTTTCAGGCACCATATTGCAATTCGTGGCTTCCATAAATTCCGTATGGTTTATGTTTTTAAAGAATTATGTGTTTTACATATTGAAATAATCTAATTCCAATGTGTGTATTTCAATAGGGCTTCAACTTACAGTATAGTGGTACTCCTGCATCTGTATCAATTTTAGGGAGCTATTCAGGAGCACAGTGGAACAATGTAAAAAGATGGGGATGCCCTGCAGAATGGGGTGAGCGGACCATAGGCCTCAGGTTAAGTAGAGTTGCCCCTTAAGGATTGTGAACCCCCTTGTGCCGGCCGTGTTACACATCTGAAATTGTCATTGTGTGTGTGTGTTAAATGCAGTATTTCACTTACTTACAGAAACCCCATAACATGGAAGTTGTTCTGCATGACTGAAATTCACTTCAATCACATAGAAGCCTATGCAGGAGCATGTTCCTTAAAAAATGTTGGTGCAAGAACGATAGCAGAAGTACCAGACTAAAGGTTGCAGCTCCGATACATATTTGTCCGCAAACACTCCAAATAGGCAAAGAACTGGCCTACTGTATGTGAGTGTCTATCTTTTAGATTAGCACAGGATGAGTTGTTAACTCCTATGGAATAAATGAGGAAAAAGACTGAATATATTTGAATAGATCACTTTAAAAGTAGATTCTTGTGCCACTATGAAAAGAAGCAACAAGTGCATTAGCAGTGGCTGCTCCTCCTCTAAGACGGAGAAGTGTCATCCATCTGCTCAAAAGAAAAAATACAATGATAATAATGTATGTATGTATTTTTCCTATTGAAGTTAGTGACTCTTGGGCGGTGTAGGGTGGTGGCGCAAGGGGAGATGTGGCTTGCACTCCCTAAGTGAGCATGACTACTTGGCCGGCCCTCTTGGGCCGGGCCATGCAGTCATGCGCACTTTGCATCTTTCCCACCAGGCTGCATTTCTGCACTACAGAGGAAGTTTTGCTGTGGTGGCGAGAATGTTGTTGACTGCCTTCTACTGCATGCCACTGCACATTCTGGGAAAAGTGGAGACTAGACTGGTGAGCACATAAAATGCATCACAGAGATACATTTTCTGATTGAAACAATTTTCTGCTGGAACTTATTTATGTAAGTAGTTTACTTCATTAAAAAGAAGTCACGTGAGATACCAACAAACAAAATTTTGCTCAGAAGTTTATTACATTTTGCTTAAAAAATGCAATTAAGGGGTGACTGCCTGTAAACACTAGAGCATTGCTCTGGTGTGTTTTACACAGTGTTTTAACTAAATAAAATATACCATTACCACTGAAGAAGATACTAACCTTGAAAAAATAGAAAATAGAACATGATTGATGTCCCAGATATCAGACACAGTTCATACTAAAGGAGGTCATAAAGGAAACGTTTTAGTTCAGATTTTTTTTTCACCTGAAAAAGTACATCAAACATTAGCCATAACATGAGTACTGTTAACTAGTTTTAGTTTTTTTAATAATTTTTTTTCATCTGACCACATTATAAACTCAACGAAACTGTATGGTTGCTACCACGTACTCTCCAGAGGTATAGGGGCAATTTCATGACAGTTCCTTTTAAAATAATTATTTTCCACATTCAGCATTTTATACCTTTTCTTGAGTCAGTGATTACTCCACTGTGCAGCCATGGCATCAGTCAAGATCAAACTTTGATTCCAAATTATATTTTTAACTGACAATATTTTTTTAGAGCAGATGGCCATTTGGAATACTCTCCTCCCAAGGGAGTTTTCTAGCAGAATACTTTGCCTTCCAGCTGCAGGACGTATTTGTGATCCATACTTCCAAATTGCCCTGGGCTGCCATGTTTGAATTGCAGTATACACTGATGGCAGATACAACTTTAAAATGACTATCTATGTAGTGTAGTGCCATTTGAGCAGGAAAATTCAAGCAAAAACAACATTAAAGAGTATGCTTCTTTATGCCGTAGCCACGTGTTATTGTTCTCCCCCATATACACTCTTTCGACCTCTGTGTGAAGCATGTGAAAGGTATAATGTAATGTATTTGTAAACACATAGCATGAAAGCTGTATGTTTGAGTCCAAAAAGTTCACGTGATTATTCCTGAAACATGCTTCCATGCATGCAAAACATATACATAAATGTCCTGCTAAAACTTTGATAATGCAGGTTCATCACACCAGAGTGCATGTTGAATAATGATTTGCAAGTGATGATGCTAAGTATTTCAAAACACATTGCACTACACATTTAGTGATTTTAGACATAGAACTCTGAATGTGCACATTGCATGTGTTAAATAAAGTGACACAGCAGTTGAGACAAGCGAAGTAACAGCACCGTAAAATGAAGTTTTGAAAGTGTTCGAAAAAGAGAAATGAATTGCTAACTGATTATAATGATTTTTAATAGGTTTCCATAACAAGATTACTGATGAAAAGTATGTGTTATTATTCATTGACTGATGATACTAATGATTCTAATGGGGTAGCTTAGCATTTCTATTGCCTTACATTGTAGTGCATCATGAAAAGACTGTGGTGGAATTATGCGATGTAATTAGTTAGGAAGCTGAAATTTACAAATATGATAGGAGAGACCATAATGATCATAGAAAACAAGAAACAATTTTAGTAAAATGATTTTCAAGAATAATTTACATGTATGGATGTAGAAAATTGTGGCAGTAGGCCATAGTTAACGTTAATCAATTTCATGTAATAGTACATTGGTGAAGCATTACTATTTTCTCTTCTTATGAAATGTTTGATTTAATGCATTGTATTTGATTCTAATTGAGTTTCATTCATTTCAAACTGGCATGAAATTTAAGGCCTTTTTAAACGTGTTGTTTCATAAGTTGCATTTTACCCCTTAGGAAAGTACAATGGTCACTTGGCATTTTTGCAAATGTTGTTTTGTTTGCTCCTTATATGTATCATCTTATGTTTAAAGGACCTTCTTTTAGAGTTCACTGTGAAATAGTCTGGTGCTAAAGTGAACCATAACTTGATGTTATGAATTGATAACATGTAAATGTCTTACCATTGATAAACTTGTGAGGCCATGAAAGCCAGTTTTTTTTCATGTTCAGCATGGGAGAGTATGCGGAAGAACAAATTTGTATTTGGTATTTTCATATGTAAACTAATCATGCGATGGACTGACTAGTTGAGTGATGTAGCAAGGTGGAGTTGTGTATTGGAAATGTTCAAGTCAGTAGAGGTCTGAAGGTCATCCATGGTCACCTTCCTTATGCCGCTGCCTGGGTGGAATCCTGATTTGATGTTTGGAGAGTAGTTTCTGTTCCTCAAGGAATGCAGACAGCTGGGCAAAGCTGATGTTTCCAAGAGTTTGACCAGGAAAGGTCATTTGGGGAAATGTCTAAAGCTTTACTGGGTGCTTATTTTTCTGTCACATTTGAACAAAGCTGAAACCTTCCACATGCATTGATGTTCTCCATGGGTGACAAACATGGAGCTGTGTGAAATCGGAGTTATTTACTAATGTAACGTGAAATTCTTAGTTGCCAGAAAGAATGCGATCTCTGCAGAGCTCTAAAAAATTGATACTTGTATAGCACACTACTCACCCGCAAGGGTCTCAAGGTGCTTGTACGAATACCGCTGTGGAACCCATCCTGGCTTTCCCTGTGAGGTGTCCACTCCTGGGCACCCCCAAGGTGGAGGCCAGGCATCCTTAGCGGTGTGGGGGCCGTTGTGGAGATTAAGCAAGCTATTGCCCAGAGTTGCACTCCATGATTGGAATAGGCACCGAGGTGAGAATTATCAGGTCCGTGGAATTTTGAGCCCAAGACCCATCGCGGCGGGGAATTGAACCCTGGTCCCGGGCTAGACCTCTGTATCAGGGTCTGCCGCTCTAACCATTGAGCCACACTTCTCCACTTCTCCAGCTGTAGCAAAGCCATATAAACTAATTGACTGCCAAAGGTGCTGTTCGCCAAGCATATTATACATGTATTAGCACAGGGTTATTTACAAATATTTTTTGTTAATTTTCTTTTAAATGGACAAACTATTTCACGGCTTCTTGTCACTTCAATGGAACATATATCGGCTGGTATAATAAGTAGTTGGTTGGGGCAACCAACCAATAACCATGAGGTCAACGCTAATGTTGTCAGTCATGGCTCATTATAAACTGTGTTATTAGCAAACCACATCTGAGAGCTCTGGCGTTGAGGCTAAAGGCAGTTTGCTTGTCAGTGGGAAAGACATTTAAAAAAAAAGTAAAATAAAACTGTACTTACCCACTCCGCTGAATAGCCTCCTCCAGTCCTCCTTATGCTTCAGTCCCTCGACTCTGGTGGTCTCTGCAGCAGTTGAAGTCTCCTCGCTAATCCAGACACTGCTTTCATGCTTCTGATAATGTTAAACAGCATGAGAGCAGCTCCAGAATTGGCTGCAGCAGACTGCCTTACCATCCAACTATCTAAGACAGTTGGGTGAAGTGGTTTAAAGTGTGCATGTCAGGCTGGCTGTCGCAAGACAGCCTACCAAAGTGACATGCACACTCTAAACTGGTGGAGTGAGCACCACTCCCCCTCTGCCATTCAGCAGCAGGGGCATCTCCTCCAAACACGGCTGGCCGGGCAAAGGGAAAAGTTAAATGGTAATAAATTAATTTTGTTACCACTTTATTTTCCCCCTTTGCGGCACTGGCGGCAGGGGGGCGACGCTCCTCCATCCTAATGGAGGGGCCGCCAATGTGATGCAAAATTTATGCCTCATAAAAACCTTAAATCAAGCACCCTAGACTGCACATGCTCATTGGCACCTCTTTTACAAAGGTTTATTTAATTTACAGATGCCACCTACATCGAATGGGAGAATATATCGCAGCCGGAAGGACCATATGATGTGTAAAGCCATGTGCCTTTGCATCGCCTACTCTTCGACCATTGGGGGCCTGACCACCATCACAGGGACATCCACCAACCTCATATTTGCTGAACAATTCAATACGTAAGTTCAAACTTTATATTAGCACCATCTTAATGTTTCTCTCGCTGACAGTGACAATTAAGTTCCTGCATGATAAATCTATGTTTTGATTTACGCCTTTAATATCGTATTAACATGAGTCAATGACGTACTATTATTTTTTTTTAATGGTATTCGAAATTTTCCCATCGTCAGAGAGCTTTGGAACATGAACACATTTTATAGGACCATTTTTTTCACAGGAACATGTTTGGAAATATATTTTTCGCTATTTTATTTGATGGGGTGGGGGGTACTTCACTGCAAAAACAACATTTGTGTGGTATTGTCTCCAAAGTATTCTATACCAAAACTTTATACCCTATGTCATCTTTACAAACTGTTTGTTTTGAAAAAAAGACACAAATCTTCGGGAGAAAAAGTATTCATAACTTCGCACACCCCCGATTAATTTTGTAAAATAAATATGATTCAAAAACAAGATCAAGCTGAACAGTACACTTATTAAATGCAAAAAATAGAAAAGAACATTACCAAAATATCAGGTAAAACTAAACACACATTTCCGGAACACTTAGTGATATCTTTTCCTTTCTGTTCCTGTCTTATTTTCTTTCTCATGCACCATCTTTTATGATTTCAATGAGAAAACAAATATTATCTTGATTAAATGATCACTGCCTTTAGTTTCCAGGGGAAGGCACTGGATCCTTCATCACTGTCTTCGTTGTAATGGTGTGGAAAATATATGCAAGACATTTGACTACTAGTTTTTTTCTCTTTCTGCAACTTTAAGAAAACATGTTTGGAATTACTGTGAGTTGAAACGGCAATGGCGCATACTGGGCAATATTATTATTTATACTCCTTGCAATCAGGAAGACTTCTCTGGTACCATTCGGCTGTCTGTCAAAGTGTGCAATATTGACTGCGGTAACAGTGCTTTTGCTGGTTTCTTTCTGAATTTTTGATCCAGTTTGAAATATGTGCTGAAAGCTCGATGGTTGTGGTATTAGATCTTTCTAGCATACTTACCTGTTAATAATTGGAGCCTACATCGAACAGCAGTTGCCCCTTATGCGGACCTTATGCACAGCCTATACTTTAGACAAAAACATGCTAAAGATAACGTGCAGAGTCCATAATGTACTTTTGCCCTTCTCTTCATCCTTACTACATGACATTTTCCCAAGCTGGAGAGAAGCATCCTGCTGGCCAATACCCATTCTAAGGGAGTATCAAAAAAGTCTCAGACAGTTCCCGCAGAGTTCACCTTACCAACTTGCTGAGATAATCTCAACTGAGGTTAGTGTCTAGTATTGGTCGCAGGGTACGTTCTTTTTTGCTGCATCGTGTTCCTGTTCACTGGGGCATTTTGGAAAAATTAGTAAGCCAGTAGGTTGCTTAGCTTGTTTGCGAGATTTCTGGTGCTGGTAGTAGGGCTTTAATTTATGGCGGCTATCGGACGCAGTCGGTGTCATGGATTAAGTTCTGTGGAATTCTAGGAGCACCCAGGTCGCTTTTGATCTGTGCCCATCTGTTTTGTGCAGGCGCCACCCTCTGGGGTCACACAAGAATCTGCTATCTTTGTAAGTGCAGAGTAACAGATTACATGAAATGATGCAAGGCATTTCTGCTTCTCAAATTTTATTCAAATGCTTCTTGAATTTTATTCAGTTTCTCTCCTGGTATGTAAGACTTCTGAAGACTTTCATTTGGTGATCTTTTTAAACAGAATTTACAAAGTCTTGAAAGCAGAGATCTTTCAATGAAACTCCAATAATCCATTTTCCCATGGTGCTCCAAGGAGAATTACTCCTATATTACAGGTCCACTATGCAAACCTTCACACGCAATGTTATCAGCGATCATCAATGTCTATGGTTTGCTGTTAGGGGTCTTGCTACCTGCTTCTACCATTTGACGTGAAATTAGTTCCTATGATTTTTGCGAAGGTAGTGGCTCCTTATAGTTGGGTGTCTGTACAATGGATTACCACTGGTTCACCCCAAATTGTAGGACACATTAATTTACTGATATTTAAATTCCTAATGTAAAGGGACAAAGGAGGTTCACTTGCTACACTCCAGTGGGTTTGTAATCAGCAAAGAGAAGTCACTTGTGGTTCTTCACTGAAACTAGTCTAAGGGGAGGCACTTTTTGGGATTGCTTAGGCTGAGTTTTTCCTTCCATTTTCTTAAGTGGGGTCAAGTAGCACTTTCACTGTAGGAATCTCCAATTTCTGAAATGGATAATTATAGAGATAGAAACACACGGTACATTGTTCAGTTGTGCTAAGCTACATTCAGGCTCTTTTGTTGACCATCACCTAACACAATGACCGGCATGGGGCGAGGTTTATGGATCTTGTGCTCTTGTTTCCACACCTTTACGAGAAATCAGATGCAGCAGAAATAAGCTTAATATAACTTACCCAAGGGTGGGCCTATGGTCAATTCCCATGTTTCGACTGTAATTCATGCCAGGTAGCCTTTGGTCCTGCACTGGTGCATCTCTTTACTTAGTGCTTTTCAGCAAAATTCAATGTTCCATTCAAACGAGTGAACTAGTTGCTATCTTCCAATGCTGTTCAGGACGAGCACCCACACAATGAAAGCCTACTTCAACGGGTAGAGGGAACGTTTTTTTAATTCTCTTGCCTATTTAGCACTTCAGATTGGGTCTTGGTTAGAGGTGTGCAAACGTGAGCATTGTTTTTTAAATTGTGGGAAAAATCTGCTAGAGTAGTTTTGTGGAAATTTGTTTTTCACAAAAAGCACTTTCAGTGGGAGAATTTACATCACAAACACGTTTCTTTTTCTCTTAAATAGAATGTTGACATGTCTGCTGGTGGTTAATCTGAAGGGATGGATTTATTTGCTTCCCAGCACAATTTAAAATCTCTAACACTACTGCACAGAAATACAGTAATCTCGGAGGTCAATGGCATGTACTTCCCGGGTCTGACGTGTCTCTGGTGCATTTCCATTATTTTCCATTGTTGCTCATGGTCTTGTAAAACATCAAAAGGTATTTACAGAGAATGATTTCTGTTGCTCAAAAAATGTACATTTCTGGTCCATTCTTCTTCTCTGAGATCAATGTCAGTTCCACCAGAGAAGCTTCTTCATCTATATCTAATAATGTGGACCTTTTAAAAATGGCTTTACAGAGACACAGCTCAACCTGTTACCTAACGGTCATAATCCGGGTAGATTGCTCATCTTTGAAATTTTGTTTTGCACTATCATTATTGGTCCTACTTTCGAGATTGGTGTCCATCGAAAAGATTTGATCCTGCAGTGGTGCCTTCGTTTCTGGAGCTCGTCCGGCCATTACTAATACAAGAGTTCAGTAGGTAGCAGTAAAAGTCTTCCATAAACTTTGAGGTCTACTTTCACAAAAATGGTCAATTGCATCTACAACATCCTTTAGTAAGGACTGACTTCCTGGTGACCTCCCATTGGAATTAAAGACCCTCTGAAATCTTTCAGTTGAGGCCTTGTTTGTTTGTTCTCTGCAAATGTTAACAGCTAAAGTGATCATCTGGTAGGCAGGGCATCAGCAAGACAGATTGGGATATTGGGGCTTGGTTGTGTTCTGAACCCTATCTTCAGTACCTCTGTCAGTTTCCAGGTGTAATTTCGTTTAATCTTAAAGTATACTCTTACCTTCATAGGTATACGGATGTCCGTTTCCCATCATTTACCTGCTACATCCTCCTATATGAAAAGCACCTTCACTATTTGGATTACTCCACAGTTATCCTGGAATAGCTAAAAGAAAACAGATCTTTCAATCTTTGGAAAACATTAGATGCAAGTTGAGAGATATATATATCGCATCCTAGGCATTTGATCGCAAGCATTCCCTATGGAGAGCTATTGCGTTTGAAAAGGATATGTAGCACAGAGAGTGAATTCAGTTCCTGTGCTGCAGAATCCATGCGCCGCATGAAGGCAAGAGGCTACTCTGATAAGATTCTGACAGCAGCCATGTCCAAAACTTTACTAAGACCAAGGGCAAGTTTATTACCAACCCCCATGGAGGAAGAATTAGCCCCAGATGCTTCACATGATTCACCGGCTACATCGAGGTCTTTTGAAACTGATCAGTGTCCGAGACTAATCACAGCATATAGTGAGAACGAACGTAAGATTAGATCTATCTTGAATAAGAACTGGGCAATAGTCCTCACTGACCCCGTTCTTAGAAAGAACTTGCCATCCAACCCCACTATTACCTTTAGTAGGGCGAGAAACATGGGAGCAGTATTAGATCTTGCGAGTCCAGAAGTAAGAAGTAAACCAAATTGGTTGAAACCCAAAGATGGATTCTACAAATGCTCCACATGTCGTGCATGTAAATTTGGAATTAACACAACAGAGTACTACACTCCGTTCAGTCCCATACCACATAAAATAGTTGGGAACTTCAATTGTAAAACTGAATACGCAGTTTACGTTCTCTCCTGTACCTGTGGGCTTAACTACATTGGTAGTACAAAGCTGCAGGTTCACGAGAGAATCCTTCAACATCTACGTGCTATCTTGCATAGTGATCCCAACTATCCCGTGGCACGCCACTTTAAACAAGCACATGCAAACAACCTATCCTGTTTAAAGTATTATGTGGTATCTTCCGTCCCCAAACTACGTAGAGGGGGGAATAGAGAGGCTTTGCTAAGAAAGCTTGAAACCAAATTTATCTTGAACTTCGATAGCAAATGCCCAAATGGGCTGAACAACACTGAAGACATGTATACGTGCCTATAGACAGTGTTTATACTCTGTTAACTTCTCTTAATTACATGTACAATTGGTGATATTCTAGAATTTGTCGCTGGGATTGATGTAAACAACTCTATGAATGTTATTTTCATGCACATATTGTCATTTTTGAGTCACAGATGGGAATATTGGTTAGTTTCCGATATAAGTTGTTTGAGTACTACCAATTCCTAATCTCACTTTTTTTCACACTTGGGCTGAGCCAATTTGATGAGGTGTAAGACACTGTTTATATGAGATAAGTAATCTTTTTGAATTTAGCTATAGATTACAAGAACATCTGCTCAGCATGTCATGCCTCAGCCGAGGTCGGGTTGTTAAGATATATTTTTTCTTTTTCTTACAATCATTTTATCGAAGCACGTAACAACACACTTTCTGCACATGGTATTTTTGCACTTGTTGTTAGTGAAAATTACACTCAATAATAATGAACAAAATATTGCTGCTATGCTCTGTTATTGTCATGAACATTCCCTTTCCTATGTCAGATTCACAAATTAGCGAGTAATTAATTGCATTGATGCAGTTATGTTGCAATTTCACTATTGCACTTTATATATACATATGGATTCATCCAGAAATTTTTCATTTATCAAATTGGTCTATTTTTTTGAAATCAGAATGTGGTTCCAATTAAATGTTTTTCATGACGCTAGTTTTAAAACTAACCAATCTTCCGTTCTATTAAATTATATAGTCGGAATTATAATTGTAGGTCATGATAATTTGTCCTGTTGATATAATGAAATGGTGACATAAACAATATTTCATCGACTATTGCTGTGGTATCACGCAGTCTGTCTGCTATGTCTATTATTAACTTGCTGAGCATGTGACCTGAATGGGAAGGGCATTTTATTTAAAAATGGCTTCAATCGTTCACAGCCTTTATGTGATCAAGGGCGCCTGAGCCCGAAACGCGTCATCTGTCGTATGCTGTTGAGAAGGTTGAAATAAAAACATCTTGCCTGCAAAGAAGTGGTTCGCTTCTCTTTCTTCGCCGCCGAGGTTTTGGTGGAAGTGGATGGAGTGGAATATTTGCGATATATATATATTTATACACACACACACATACATATGTATATACATATATATCATATATACATATTTACACAGAAATGAGCTGATATATATATGTATATATCTACATATATCTATCTATATATATATATATATATATATATATATATCTATATCTATCAATATATATATATCTGTATCTATATATATATCTATCTATCTATATCTATCTATCTATCTATCTATATATCTATCTATATATATATATATTACATGGAACGAGTTTCCATCCTCAACCACTACTGGCGAGCATACCATATGGCGAATTCATTCGCATGAAAAGGAATTGTTCAGTGGAAACAGATGCAGAAAAGAAAATTGATGAAACAATTGAAAGACTGAGATCCCGGGGATACAGTGAAAGAATACTGGAGAAAAGCAAAAACAAAGTGAAATCCAAAACTAGATCTATGATACTAGCAACTGAAACAAAGAACAAAGAAGAACCACAGGGACCACCGCGTCTGGTAACAACCTACAGCAAAGAGAGTGGCATCATAAAGAGTAAAATAAAGAAGTATTAGCACCTTATATCAGGGAATCCTGACATAGGCAAGATGGTAGGAAATGGACCTATGATCAGTTACAAAAAAACCTCCTCATTGAAGGACCAACTTGTCCATAGCCACTTTAAATTGATGACATCTAAAAAGAAAACCAATTGGTTAACGGACCAGCAAAATGGTTTCAAAAAATGTAATGTCTGCAAGGTGTGCAAAATTGGCCAAAATAAAAACAGCTTTGAAGAACCAGATGGCAAAAGCATTACCATTGAAGGAAGAATCACTTGCTCATCAACACATGTGGTATATGTCATAGAATGCAAATGTGATCAAAATACATTGGAAGTACAACTTGTGCGTTGAAAAAAAGAATTTTGGAACACATCAGAGCCGTAAAAAACAATGACATGTCTTATGCCACAGCAAAACACATGGCCATGTGTCAGAAGAGCGATTGGAGAGCAATGTCCTACTATGGAATATTCATGGTTAACATGGACGAACAGGGAGGTAACAGACATCGAAAATTAAGACAAACTGAATCAAAATTCATCATCAGACTTAAAACAAAAACGCCCCGTGGGATGAACTTTGATGAAGAACTTTATGTACATTTAGATTAAA
Organism: Lissotriton helveticus; assembly: GCF_964261635.1. Taxonomy (NCBI): domain Eukaryota; kingdom Metazoa; phylum Chordata; class Amphibia; order Caudata; family Salamandridae; genus Lissotriton; species Lissotriton helveticus. Next base: position 1,286,303,370 of record NC_136057.1, on the reverse strand, counting down.
TTAAGAGACTTGATAAACAATTGAAATGATTGAATGAAACCAATGGGTACTATACCCTTAATAATAACAAATGATATGAAACCTGCTTTTGCGAAAGAGACGCTGGGTACTACACCGCAACTGTCTCATAAATGTCACTTTTCATACACCTTGGCGCGTAAAAATGCAGCGCGACATCACTAATAATGTTGATATGAATTGCTAATCAATATCACTGATATATCGCATGTCAAATGATGAATAATTTGTATTTGTATAACATAAACCACAAATCCCATAATGCACCATAATTGCAACATAGGATAAATAGTGGACATAGAAAAAAGCTCACTTACCGTGAACAAAGCCTGTGTAAGGCTGAAACGCGTTGGTCCGAGCTGGAGAAGTTGAAATAAACTCATATTGTTAAACTCAAACTCTGAGTGCCGCATTCTTGGTGGAAAAAAGGTACGAATTGGGTAAGGATCCGACCCCTGTGCAGAGCACCCACAGTTGAGCTCGCTTTCCATAGGAAATCCGCAACATTCTATTGGGAATAACTTTGGCGCCGAATGAGGGATCTGCCTGTAATTTTCCTTAACTTTGCCTCGCTACGCTCCGCTCCTTCCCTGAAAGTTTCGGGGGGATCTGTCAAGCGGGGGCCGAGATAAAAGGGGGGTCCCAAAACGTGTTTTCCCCATGTTAATTTCCATAGGGCGGTTGGACTCACTTTTAGCCCGAACGGCTGAATGGATTTCCACCAAACTTGGCAAAATTGTAGGGACTGGTACCCCGATGTGCCTTTGCCATTGTCATTTGAGATGTCATCAGTGATGTCATGAGTGATGTCACTGACCATGTCAGGAGTGATGTAATATGTGACGTCATCAGCAGTGCATTGCACGCGCAAGTTATAGTGAGTCCAACTAACTATAACGTGGGAATTTCAATGGTTTTATGCAAGTAAAATTTCCACCTAACTATAACTGGTGTGAAACTTATGGTTTTTTCGGTGAATATATATATATATATATATATACATATATATATCTATACTACTATAATAAAGGAAGAACTTTCAGCCTTTGAGGCGGGTGAACTCGGGAAACAAAAGCGCCAATCCACACACCCGATACACCGTTGGAATCGTCAGGGTGTGTAGATGGTTATAGGCTATATAAATAAAAAAAACTAAACGTTATTTAAAAAATTTACAGTAAAAAAACAAAGTAGTCCCTCCAAAGTAGTGCCGGCCGCAACGTGCGTGCTCACGTCAGGAGCGCGGGGAGGAGCGGCGTCCAGGAGCACGACGAGGAGCGGCGGACATGGCGCGGGGGAGGAGCGGTGACGTGAGGAGCAGCAGACAGGCCAGCGGCGGTGCGAGCAGCGGGCAGGCTGGAGGAGCGGCGGCTGAGGTAAGGGAGCGGCGGACATGTGGAGTGGTGTGGCTCACTGGTTAGAGGCGGCAGACCCGGGAGCAGAAGTTGGCCCGGGGCCAGGGTTCAATTCCCGACGCGGCAGGGTCGTGGACCAGTGTCAGCGGACTCGACAATTCTCGCCTCGGTGCCTACTCTAACCTGGTGTCCCACTCGGCAACTCTGGGCATTAGCTTGCCTAATCTCCACAAAGGCCCCATCAACGCCGGGGATGCCTGGCTCCACCTTGGGGATTCCCAGTAGGGACCATCCCACAGGGAAAGCCAGGACGGGTTCCCCAGCGGTATACAGCGCCGGGACGCCCCTTTGCTGGGGCAGCTGTGCGCTTTACAAGTATACGACATTTAACATTTAACATGGTGCGGGGGAGGAGCGCTGACGTGAGGAGCAGCGGACAGGCCAGCGGCGGTGCGAGCAGCGGACAGGCAGGAGGAGCGGCGGCTGACGTAAGGGGACCCATGTCAGGGCAGGCAGGGGACGGGCTGGGCGGGGGCCCGGGCTGCAGGAGAAAAGAGAATGATCCCGTGTTTTTATGGTGAAACAGCAATCATTAACACACCTCTAGGCCAAAAAGATTAGCTATGATGTAAGCTTTCCCAGCCAATGTACACTCTGTAGAACGGATTGCTCAGCTGTACACCTCTGCAAAAAAGAACAGACATATTTAAAGCAGTATATCAGCAGCGGACAGGCGGGAGGAGCGGCGGCTGAGGTAAGGGGACCCATGTCGGGGCAGGCGGGGGTCGGGGCAGGCGGGGGACGGGCCGGGCGGGGGCCGGGCTGCTGGACAATGTCGGGGCGGGCGGGGTTCGGGGAAGCCTGTTGCTCCCAGACAACGTTGGGACGGGCTGCTAGTGCATATATATATATATATATATATATATATATATATATATATATATATATATATTTTTTTTTTATTTATATATGTATATATATATATATATATGTAGATATCCAGTTACCACTTCAAAAGTGCTTCCAGGCACCGAAAAGAGAGACGGACGACTTAAGGAGCTTGGGTTGCTTGGCGTTTATTTTTTCAAATCACGGTGCAGTCAATCATAATGCGTTTCGGCCACGGCTTGGTATATATCCATACTAATATTATAAAGAGAGAGCCCAAACATTTGAGGCGGGTAATCTCAGTAACCACAGCACCAATCACAACACCCAATACAGCGTTGGAAAGGGCAGTTGCAGCAGAAGGACATAGGCTATGCAGACGGCCACCATATACATTTAATATATATATATATATATATATTACAATTTCAATATTTAAAAAAACATTTTTTTTTCAATTTATATTAAAAATATGTCATGTCATTTAAAAAAATAAAATATCTAAAAATAAATAATTTAAAACACTGTAGTAAATTAGTATAAAAAAATAACAATTAATACATTTAAAAATTATCATTTACAAAACCTTTGAAATTCACTGAAAAAACCATAGGTTTCAGCCACGTTATAGTTAGGAATTAGCATTTAAAAAACCTTTGAAATTCATGAAAAAACCATAGGTTTCACACATGTTATACTTAGCTGAACATTTCACTCATACAAAACCATTGAAATTCCCCCGTTATAGTTAGTTCAGCTAACTATAACTCACGCGCCCGCAATGCACTGCTGATGACGTCACATATTACATCACTCATGACATGGTCAGTGACATCACTCATGACATCACTGATGACATCTCAAAAGACATCACTGATGACATCATCCAGTGAATGTGTATCTTTCTGAAAAATAACATCCTTGTGAAAGAGTGGCAGACCTCCTCTCAGCTTTATATAACCTTTGATACACACCTTCAAAAATAGAAACTACAATTTTCAAAAAAATGGAGATACCAATACCAGTTAGAGCAACCTATTCAGTAATTCCAAAATCTACATACACATCCACTCATTCACCAAAAGTTCTATATCGTCACTCATACATGTACTCACTCATCATATGTACTTATACACCTATACATCCTGTTACACACCGATACTCATCCATACAGTTACTCACACACATACTCACACATGCAAATAAACTATCAAACATCCATTTACTTGCATATACAGCTATACACACACCACTACACTTACTTTTACAGAAACGTACACATACTTACTCTCCTAAACAATCACTTATAGAAACACATACTTATTTATACAGGAACTCTTCCAATCTCTCACACTCTCACGTATAATCACTTGTACACATCCATACTCACATATAGTAAATTAAAACATATGTAGTGTTGTTAGAAACGGGACCTCTGGCTGGCCAAGGCTTGCGTCGAGGTCAGTCAGGGATCACCATTTCCAAGGTCAGGGCTAGGGAGTCACACACCAAGATAACCCCCGCTCACCCTCTAGGTAACGTGGCGCGAGCAGCAAGGCTAATCTCAGAGGCGATGTGTAAAGCGTTTGCGCGCGCACCCCAGCGACAACAACCAAAGGCCCACCACAAAGGAAACTCCACACAAGGTTATATCAAAAATAGCCTTTGTATTATAATAATAAAAACACATTAGATAACACACACACTTTACAATGTGCCAACAGGCACGGGCAAGATTTACAAGGGATTATGTACAGGACAGGGCCACCTGGACCACTGTCAGGGGTATGCACTTGTTAGAAATAATACTTGTAGGTATAACACTTTAGCACATAAACATACAATGACTGTAACACAGAAATAGAAAATGTAGCATACAACCAGTAACAACTGGTAAAGGGAAAATACCTCCTACGCCACCCTAGTCTCTGTAGGGAAATCACGCAGGGAGCTAGGACCTATGGAAGGAAAACCTATCACCTCCTACGCCACCCTAGTCTCTGTAGGGAAATCACGCAGGGAGCTAGGACCTTATCATCAGGACCTATGGAAGGAAAACCTATCACCTAAGCAGGTCACTTTTAGCAAAGGGAAGGAAACCTAAAATAATCACCTAGGCAAGTAACATTTAGCAAAGGCAATAAAACATCAACATTCCTCTAAGCAGGTCACTTTTAGCAAAGGGAAATAAAAGAACAAGGCATTACCGAAGCAGGTCACTTTTAGCAAAGGTAATGACACCAACAATCCTCTAAGCAGGTCACTTTTAGCAAAGGGGATAAACACATGAAGAATTACCTAAGCAGGTCACTTTTAGCAAAGGTAAAAACAAACATTCCTCTAAGCAGGTCACTTTTAGCAAAGGGGAATAAAAGAACAAAGAATCACCTAAGCAGGTCACTTTTAGCAAAGGCGATAAAACAAACAACTGCACATGAAACATTAAAACACATTCAGAGGTGCAGGTAGAACATTTGCGCAGAAATCAAATAAGCAGGAATCATAAATTGCGCAGGGTGCACATGGCACAACATTAGCAATGTCCCTCAGGCCAACTGGCCTCGAAAGGGGCTGAATGCCCTGAGTCTCAAAGTCAGGGGTCTGCGCAGGCAGCACAGAACACAAAGCCTAAACGTAGCAACTGTCCACTAAGTGCTGGACAGTTGTAAATATGCACTGGGCAAACGTTGGAGCCAGGAGGGCTCAAGGACCAAATGGGCAAGGAGCCTCTCAGGGGCTCACCAAGCAAAATGTGCCAATAGAGCTCAGCGCTCTAAATAATGAATATGCCCCCAGAGCCTCTCTCAGGGCTCTAAACGATGTGGGCAATGAAGAGCCTTTCTGGGGCTCATAAACAAATAGGGCACGAGAGCCTCTCAGGGCTCAAGGAACAAAGGATGGCCCCTCTAGTTGGAGTCCCTCACGGGGGACTCAGGAATCAGTAATGCCCCCAGGAGCCTCGGGGCTCCAAACAGTTACAAGCGCTAGGTCGCGCTAAGGGGGAGGGGCGGACACCGGCAATGTGTCCCGCGGCCCCTCTCCCTCCTTTCAGGCACTCACCGGGTGTCTCGCTGCTGGAGCAGCGCGGGGCTCCTCACCTCACTCGGGAGCCTCGCAGACACGGGAGCAGACGTCCTCGGTCTCCCGCCTGGCCTCGTCTCCTTTCCCTCCGCCTGACTTCCGCCGGGGCCGCCAATGGCAGCGCGGCCCTGGGGGTCAGGAGGCGGGACTTCCGGGTCGCTCTAGGCAGCGGCCCGGCAACAGCTTTCAGGGCTCCCGGGCTGCAGCGGTGAACACGGGACAATGCCGGGTGGGCACCGGCTCGTAAACAAATAAATACCACGGGGCAATGCCGGGTGGCACCGGCCTTCAATTAATAAGATAAAGCGAGGTGGCACTCGCTACGCCAATAAATCGGCGGAATCGGCAATTCAGCTGCAATGCCGGGTGGGCACCGGCAAGGTCAATAAAGCGCTCCCAAGCGCTCAGGGGCACAGGAGAGGCGCGCTCAGCGCTTAGGAAGACAAGCAAAGCGCTATTGAGCGCTGGGGCATAAGGAAAGCGCTCCTAGCGCTACAAATCAAAATCAGGGTGCCTCCAGGCACAGGAAAGCTCCAGCAGGGTCTGGAAGCAGGCAGAGGGGCAAGGCAGGGCCAGAGCCAGCACACTGGGTCTCCAGGCAGGGAGACAAGCCAAGTGGCGGTCCTCTTGGCCCCTGCAGCAGCAACAGCCCCCTCTGGCAAGATCCTAGGCAGAACCAAGAACAGGACAAATTGTATGGGGACACAGCCCCTTCTTATACTGTAAAATCCCTTTGTCTCAGGGTGCAGGGTGGGGGAGAAACCAGTTTCAGCTGGTTCTGAAGTACTCTGTTTACCACAACCACCCTCTCTATTCACTGGCAGGGCTAGGGCCATCAGTCGCACTACAGGGGGTGGAGCCAGCATTGTGTGGGGAAATCCCAGGCCCATCAGGGACCAGGTGCACTCCTCCCAAGCCATCAAGCATGCTAAGCTCCCACTCACCACCGGGCAGACCCATCCAGCCTTCCTGGAGCCAGGCTCCCCAGCCAGCTCCAGCCAATCACACGACAGGCATATTTTACATTAATAAGCCAAGTCCTAGAAATGGCATTTCTACACATGACACACACATGTCACATACACCATTGCGAAGCATTCATTCTCACGAGCTCGCACATACTAAATTCGAGCATGCACTCCCCACGCATCAGGAACTACCAGGGACACAGACATTCCCCATGCATTCCTATGGGAGGGCAGGCCAGCCATACTACACGCACGCACTTTCACTCTGGGACACAGGGAAAAAGTGCGCCAAGACCCAAAAATCACTACACAGGGTCACAAATAAAGGCAAAAAGATTAGGGGTGAACCTGCCCTAAGGCCCAAGTCTAACACGACCCCCTTCCAGCCAAAACGCAGGGCAGACCGATCACCACCGTGATGGACTTCCCTGCTTGGGGCGATAAAACAAGGACGCGGGCCCACAACTGCAGGGACACCCTCCTGTTTTACGCCACGGTGAACCCCTAGGGTTCCTTCTAAAACTACTGTAGGGACTAACTGGGCTGCCCCACTGGTACTCTCCAGCTGCCCTCGGCGAGGACCAGGCCCTAGGCCATCCAGGTACCACTGGATCCTGCCTACTCACAAAGTGGGGGGTAGTAACCCCTGGCACATAATAGCCATTCTCCACCCTTCCTGTCTGCAAGACAGGGCTAGACTGCCACTGGTTCTCCAGCCTAGGGTCTACAACCTCAGGTGGACCAGGAGTCTCAGGGAAGGCTCTCCTCCCCTTACCTCTTCTCCTAGGGTTCCTCCTCCTCCTGCGAGGGGTTCCCTCTAAACAACATTCTCCCAACCTAGGGTTTAACCCCTCAGGTGGTACCGGGGTCAGAGGTGGGCTTTCCCACCCTCTGCACCCCCTTCCAGAGTCCTGCTCCCTCCCAAGCGGGGCGGTACCTCTGGAGAAAGAACTGGTTAGGCCACTGTTTACAGTATTCCCACCCTTCAGGTCAGGCGAATCCTGAACCTGGACCTCCAACCTCCGGTCTAGAACCTTTGGTGGAATCACTGCCTGGCACTCCAGGACTTCTGGGGATTCACACACCATCCCCCTGAGGCTAGCAAATGACACATATGTTGTGTGACTGTCTGCCTGGCGCAGATCTCCCGCCTCCTGTCCACCTGACAGTGCGCACAGGTCCCCCAGCACAGAAGTGGTGTCACCATGGTCACTACACGGGATCCTAGCCCCACTGGGTAGTCCCTGACCCACTGGTTCTTCCACTGGGGAACTCCCCCAATCACTCCTCACGCTGGACTCCGATACTCTCCCTACTGGAGCAGTACTGCCAGACTCTATAACCATGGAAGCTCCGCTTACAGATGCTCCAGGTTCTCTACCCACTAGGAGATCTCCCTCAAGTGAACTAACAGGCAAGTCTAGGTTCCCTTCCTGGTGTTCCCTAAAGGAACCATCCAGGCTCTGTGACAAGGCTTCGGGCGTCTGGGGACTCTCTGTCACACACTCACTCCCGCTCCACTGAGACAGGCAGTCAGCCCCTACACTCTTCTCACTAACCAAGGACCTAGCTGGGCTACTCTCACCCTCCTCCACCACACTGGGCTGGAAGACACCTGACCCACTATTGTTGGAATCACTCACTAGTGACTCAAAAGAACCTCTCGCACTGTCCCAGCGTTCTGCTTCCTCTGCAAGGTCCCAAGGACAAAAACACTTCAACTTCAGCAGGTGCTGGCGCAACTCTGGACAAACAACACTGAGCAACTGCTCTTTGAGGAACATATTCACCACACCGTCCACCTCATTGTCCGAGTTAGCCGTCAGCCAACCCCACATTGCATCCGAACAGTCATCCACAAAATACCCCCACTTCTGGTGAGATGGTTTCTTAAGGTTCCTAAACCTCAACCTATTCTCCTCCTCTGGGGAAACAGGAACCATACTCGGGGAACTGGGAGTGGGACTGTCTACACTGACATTTAAAAAGCTGCCACCACTGGACTCCACCCTCTCTGGGGAATCCAGACAATTACAACTGTGCGCAGGGAAGAGTCTATCCTCTAGGGCTGCTCTCTCACGGATGATGGCCCTTCTCTCCACCTCTATCCTCTCCTGCGCTAAGAGTCTTTCGATCTCTAGCTGCGCCATAGCCTGGGCATGCTCTAACATGAGCTGTTCCATCGCTAACTGATGCTCCCTTTCTTTCTCCCTATCTTCCCACTCTTCTGGGGACAGGACAAGGGATGGGGCGCTGGTACTGACACTGGGCCTAGCAAGGGACTCCCTATCTATGGGGTCCTCACTATCTGCTGGGGCCCAACCACTGTCATCATCCAACTCACATTCTTCATCAGAATCTTCAGGGCTCCCCACAGACTCACCACCCTCATGGCGTGTGGCCTGGGCCCTTTCCTCGCTGCGCTCAAGATCCCTTTGATCCTTATACCATTGGACCAGGTGGTTCCTAAGTTGGTTCTCAGTATCTGACTCATCCACCCCTATGTCTCTCTCTCTACAGAACCTTTCCAACTCCTGCATACTGTACCAAACTAGATCACTGAGATCAAAAACAGGCTCCATTTTGGCAGACGTTCTAGAGACGAGATCACACAGGGAACCTGGGGGTCTGAGCTAAACAGGAGTATACAATCAACAAAATTCAGCAAGATTCCTATCTCAGAACTTGCACTCCACTGTCCAGCGTAACACACACTCATTCACACACAACCCTCCCCTCGGACTGGTAAGGCAGTTTCTACCACCCCTGATTATCTCAACCTGACCACTAGCGACACAGGTACCAAACTCTGGGAGCAGGGCGGGGAACAAGGTACTGGACAAAATACAAATGACACCTTTCAGGAGAAGCAAAACTGAACTTCCCTAAAAAACAATAATCCCAAAAATGTGGTTATCTAAAATTGCAGAGTTTTGAAGTGTGGCCTGTCGCCACTGTGGTACAACGCAAACGCAAGTCCAATCCGCACCGCTAGCCACCAATGTTAGAAACGGGACCTCTGGCTGGCCAAGGCTTGCGTCGAGGTCAGTCAGGGATCACCATTTCCAAGGTCAGGGCTAGGGAGTCACACACCAAGATAACCCCCGCTCACCCTCTAGGTAACGTGGCGCGAGCAGCAAGGCTAATCTCAGAGGCGATGTGTAAAGCGTTTGCGCGCGCACCCCAGCGACAACAACCAAAGGCCCACCACAAAGGAAACTCCACACAAGGTTATATCAAAAATAGCCTTTGTATTATAATAATAAAAACACATTAGATAACACACACACTTTACAATGTGCCAACAGGCACGGGCAAGATTTACAAGGGATTATGTACAGGACAGGGCCACCTGGACCACTGTCAGGGGTATGCACTTGTTAGAAATAATACTTGTAGGTATAACACTTTAGCACATAAACATACAATGACTGTAACACAGAAATAGAAAATGTAGCATACAACCAGTAACAACTGGTAAAGGGAAAATACCTCCTACGCCACCCTAGTCTCTGTAGGGAAATCACGCAGGGAGCTAGGACCTATGGAAGGAAAACCTATCATCTCCTACGCCACCCTAGTCTCTGTAGGGAAATCACGCAGGGAGCTAGGACCTTATCATCAGGACCTATGGAAGGAAAACCTATCACCTAAGCAGGTCACTTTTAGCAAAGGGAAGGAAACCTAAAATAATCACCTAGGCAAGTAACATTTAGCAAAGGCAATAAAACATCAACATTCCTCTAAGCAGGTCACTTTTAGCAAAGGGAAATAAAAGAACAAGGCATTACCGAAGCAGGTCACTTTTAGCAAAGGTAATGACACCAACAATCCTCTAAGCAGGTCACTTTTAGCAAAGGGGATAAACACATGAAGAATTACCTAAGCAGGTCACTTTTAGCAAAGGTAAAAACAAACATTCCTCTAAGCAGGTCACTTTTAGCAAAGGGGAATAAAAGAACAAAGAATCACCTAAGCAGGTCACTTTTAGCAAAGGCGATAAAACAAACAACTGCACATGAAACATTAAAACACATTCAGAGGTGCAGGTAGAACATTTGCGCAGAAATCAAATAAGCAGGAATCATAAATTGCGCAGGGTGCACATGGCACAACATTAGCAATGTCCCTCAGGCCAACTGGCCTCGAAAGGGGCTGAATGCCCTGAGTCTCAAAGTCAGGGGTCTGCGCAGGCAGCACAGAACACAAAGCCTAAACGTAGCAACTGTCCACTAAGTGCTGGACAGTTGTAAATATGCACTGGGCAAACGTTGGAGCCAGGAGGGCTCAAGGACCAAATGGGCAAGGAGCCTCTCAGGGGCTCACCAAGCAAAATGTGCCAATAGAGCTCAGCGCTCTAAATAATGAATATGCCCCCAGAGCCTCTCTCAGGGCTCTAAACGATGTGGGCAATGAAGAGCCTTTCTGGGGCTCATAAACAAATAGGGCACGAGAGCCTCTCAGGGCTCAAGGAACAAAGGATGGCCCCTCTAGTTGGAGTCCCTCACGGGGGACTCAGGAATCAGTAATGCCCCCAGGAGCCTCGGGGCTCCAAACAGTTACAAGCGCTAGGTCGCGCTATGGGGGAGGGGCGGACACCGGCAATGTGTCCCGCGGCCCCTCTCCCTCCTTTCAGGCACTCACCGGGTGTCTCGCTGCTGGAGCAGCGCGGGGCTCCTCACCTCACTCGGGAGCCTCGCAGACACGGGAGCAGACGTCCTCGGTCTCCCGCCTGGCCTCGTCTCCTTTCCCTCCGCCTGACTTCCGCCGGGGCCGCCAATGGCAGCGCGGCCCTGGGGATCAGGAGGCGGGACTTCCGGGTCGCTCTAGGCAGCGGCCCGGCAACAGCTTTCAGGGCTCCCGGGCTGCGGCGGTGAACACGGGACAATGCCGGGTGGGCACCGGCTCGTAAACAAATAAATACCACGGGGCAATGCCGGGTGGCACCGGCCTTCAATTAATAAGATAAAGCGAGGTGGCACTCGCTACGCCAATAAATCGGCGAAATCGGCAATTCAGCTGCAATGCCGGGTGGGCACCGGCAAGGTCAATAAAGCGCTCCCAAGCGCTCAGGGGCACAGGAGAGGCGCGCTCAGCGCTTAGGAAGACAAGCAAAGCGCTATTGAGCGCTGGGGCATAAGGAAAGCGCTCCTAGCGCTACAAATCAAAATCAGGGTGCCTCCAGGCACAGGAAAGCTCCAGCAGGGTCTGGAAGCAGGCAGAGGGGCAAGGCAGGGCCAGAGCCAGCACACTGGGTCTCCAGGCAGGGAGACAAGCCAAGTGGCGGTCCTCTTGGCCCCTGCAGCAGCAACAGCCCCCTCTGGCAAGATCCTAGGCAGAACCAAGAACAGGACAAATTGTATGGGGACACAGCCCCTTCTTATACTGTAAAATCCCTTTGTCTCAGGGTGCAGGGTGGGGGAGAAACCAGTTTCAGCTGGTTCTGAAGTACTCTGTTTACCACAACCACCCTCTCTATTCACTGGCAGGGCTAGGGCCATCAGTCGCACTACAGGGGGTGGAGCCAGCATTGTGTGGGGAAATCCCAGGCCCATCAGGGACCAGGTGCACTCCTCCCAAGCCATCAAGCATGCTAAGCTCCCACTCACCACCGGGCAGACCCATCCAGCCTTCCTGGAGCCAGGCTCCCCAGCCAGCTCCAGCCAATCACACGACAGGCATATTTTACATTAATAAGCCAAGTCCTAGAAATGGCATTTCTACACATGACACACACATGTCACATACACCATTGCGAAGCATTCATTCTCACGAGCTCGCACATACTAAATTCGAGCATGCACTCCCCACGCATCAGGAACTACCAGGGACACAGACATTCCCCATGCATTCCTATGGGAGGGCAGGCCAGCCATACTACACGCACGCACTTTCACTCTGGGACACAGGGAAAAAGTGCGCCAAGACCCAAAAATCACTACACAGGGTCACAAATAAAGGCAAAAAGATTAGGGGTGAACCTGCCCTAAGGCCCAAGTCTAACAAGTGTATACTAATATTATAAAGAGAGAGCCCAAACCTTTGAGGCGGGCAATCTCTGTAACCACAGCACCAATCAAAACACCCAATACAGCGTTGGAAAGGGCAGTTGCAGCAGAAGGACATAGGCTGTGCAGACGGCCACCATACACATTTAAAAGGTAAATGAACTGTGCTAGCAAAGTAGTCCCTTGTGGGCGTGTCTGTGTTGTGCTGTGGGCGTGGGCTGGGGGCATGACTAACACTGGGGGCCTGTGGTAGGGCCATCATATCGTGGGCTGTGGACGTGTGCTGGAGGCGTGACAAACGCTGGGGGCGTGTGTCCGACCTTCATGCCGTGTGAGCCGTACATACAAGCGCCAATTAGTTGCTGCGCAGTATCAAGGGGCACACTGGGGGCGTGAGAAAGGCTGGGGGTGTGTGTCTGGCCTTCATGCCATGTGAACGCAATTGCGCTGCATCAAGGGGCACGCTGGGGGCGTGAGAAACACTGGGGGCGTGTGCTACGTTCCAACCTTCATGCCATGTGGGTCGTACATTAATCAGAAGATAGTCTGCTGTGGCCGTGTGCTGGGGGCGTGACAAATGCGTTCAGCTGGAGGCGTGGTAAGTAACGTTACTGCAGCCTCTCCTGCGCGCTGTTTACTGAACTCTCTCATTCAATGAAATTACACGAGCCTGCTACCATCAACCAGGGCTCTAGCCGGGCTCAGGCGGCGGATCAGTACACTAATTACACGCACCTGATAACATCAACCAGGGCTGCCGCTGGGCCTCAAGCGGGGGAACACGCACCTGCTAACATCAAACAGGCCTGCATCTGGGCCTCAAGCGGGGAGCACGCAAATGAGCATGTCTGCAGGGACACTTACTGCAGCCTCTCCTACTCGCTGTCACTCAACTCTCTGAGCCCAGCCGCGAGGGAAACCTTCCATCTGAAAATGGGCCCGTGATGGCGCCAAACTGTGTCATTTGAAAGGGAGGCAGTATTCATGACGGTCACTATGAAGCAGAGCGGACATTATGCAAAGACACTTTACCACTGCCCACTGGGGTAAATAATGCTTTTGTTTATTTTGTTAACTTTAAACGGATTCATAGAAGTGGAATCAAGGCACTACAACATCCATAAGGCCGTGGAAGTGGCCACGCCCACTGGGGCAGGAAGTTGAAGATATAAATAGTGCAAGGAAAACCGTGTGAGTTAACAAGCTGCCACAGAAGAAGAGATACATTTCTCGAAACACATCTGGCAAATTATGAATTGAGGAGGCTGGTGTTCGCGCACTTGCCTGTGTGCGCTGTAATCGTCAATAAAAGTGAAATCAATACCTGCCGGCTGGTTTCTCTCTTGGGGCAACCTTTTACCTTGGATTTATTGCGGCTGAGCCCAGCCGCGAGGGAAACCCACCATCTGAAAATGGGCCCGTGATGGCGCCAAACGGTGTCATTTGTATTCACTAAGATACATTTAATAAGTCAGTTAACCAATCAATTTTACACAAAAAAACATCCATTTAGACATTTATTTACCCATTTATTCTTCCATCAACCTTTAGATATACATATATAAAAAATATTTATTTTTCAGAAAGATACACATTCACTGGATGATGTCATCAGTGATGTCATTTGAGATGTCACTGACCATGTCATGAGTGATGTAATATGTGACGTCATCAGCAGTGCATTGCACGCGCAAGTTATAGTGAGTCCAACTAACTATAACGTGGAATTTCAATGGTTTTATGCGAGTAAAATTTCCACCTAACTATAACTGGTGTGAAACCTATGTTTTTTTCAGTGAATTTAATAGGTTTTTTAAATGCTAATTCCTAACTAAACTGGTGTGAAACCTATGGTTTTTTTTCAGTGAATATATATATATATATATATATATACATATATATATATATATATATATATATATATATATATATATATATATATATATATATATATATATATATATATATAAAATGAAACCCCTCATTTTGTTCCTTTTCAAATTAAATGTATTAAGTGTTACCACTTTATTCCAATCAAGATGACTTCAGGTGTGCCATACTTGTGTCATAAGTAAGACTGTTAGCGTTCTAGTTGTTCTTTAGAACACTCTGGGACATTCTGTCATTGGGCTATAGTTGGGCTACGTCTGGCTGATATTTGGGCTACATTTGGGCTCTTTTGTCTCTGGTGGCCATCTTGCGAGATTGCATATCAGAATTGTTTTAATGAAATATAAGAGGATTTGAGAAGTCACTCAAAATGTGCCCTAATTTTTCTTTCTTCGGCACTAATCATAATTTCTATGGCAAAATGAACCCCCTCATTTTGTTCCTTTGCAAATTAAATGTTTTAAGTGTTAACACTTTATTCCAATCAAGATGACTTCAGGTGTGCCATACTTTTGTCATAAGTAAGACTGTTAGCGCTCTAGTTGTTCTTTAGAACACTCTGGGACATTCTGTCATTGGGCTATAGTTGGGCTACACCTGGCTGATATTTGGGCTACATTTTTTTTTTTGTCTCTGGTGGCCATCTTTGGGCTACATTGGGCTACATTGGGCTACATTTGGGCTCTAACATATATATAGCCCAATGTAGCCCAATATATATTTTTTCAAAGTTAATTTTCGTAAAAACCACTGGAGCATATATCTTGAGACATAGCAAAGGGACATCGGGGTACCAGTCCCTACAATTTTGCCAAGTTTGGTGGAAATCCATTCAGCCGTTCGGGCTAAAAGAGAGTCCAACCGCCCTGTGGAAATTAACATGGGGAAAACACGTTTTGGGACCCCCCTTTTATCTCGGCCCCCGCTTGACAGATCCCCCCAAAACTTTCAGGGAAGTAGCGCAGCGCAGCGAGGCAAAGTTAAAGAAAATTACAGGCAGATCCCTCATTCGGCGCCAAAGTTATTCCCAATAGAATGTTGCGGATTTCCTATGGAAAACAATCCTAACTATAACTACCTACTGGCGACTGCCAGTAGGTAATATATATATATATATATATATATATATATATATATATATATATATATATATATATATATATATATATATATATATATGTATATAGATACACACACACACACCAAAGGTTAAAGTAATGTTATAGTTAGGTGAATATGTCAATGACAACATTAACGGTTTTAAAATGTTTTGCATCTGTTCTCCATTTTGGGTGATAACACATTCCCTGTTGTGAATACAAAAAACAGTTTGTTGGGTAGTAGGCAGTGGCAACTTTCAAACAAACTTTAAAAATAAAATAAACTTTTCCTTTGAAACACAGTTCTGTTTCCATAAATGAAAATTAGCTACATTTAAAAAAAAGTTGCATTTATTATGATGCAACTACAGAGATATTGGTCTGCTTTCAATCTTATTGACCCATCTATTGAGCATTAATGAAGTAGGTTGGAATGTGAATCACTACAATTCTGAATATTGTGAACCGCCCTTTTAGTATGTAGGTAGGCTCGCAAAATTATTTTCTTTTTGGAAAAAGGCAGTGGCAGTTTGAGACCACTGTTTGCGAATGAAAATTTTATGCATCAGGCCCCTGATTTTTCTGACAATATGCCCAAATAGGTGCCTTGTAGGATCTAGGAATATGTGACTTGCCATTTAATGGTTTATATTCATTTCCAAGTTAAACTCCTGCAGTGAGGCACAAAGATGTACAACTGTGAGTATTCTTAGGGTCTGATTTAAGGGCAATCCCACTCATGGACATTTTTAAGTAGTCACATGGCCTCCTGGCGCTGTATGTGTGTGAGCACTTTCTGTATTACAGAAGGGGATGCACAAGGTTCTGCGGCCCCTTGTGTAATACGAAAGTGCCCTATGGGCACACAAAGCAGGCCCAAACACCCATTGAGACCCCTGTGCACTTCTGTAGTACAGCCGAGGTTAGTGTGGATGGTGGATTAGCTGAGTGCCTCTCTCCAAACTGTAGGCGTCCCTCATGTATTGAGAACTTTGTTAGGATAGAGTAGCAGTCGTAGAAGTAAATATGATCCATACATTAATCTCTCTTTCACAGACAGGTTCAGGGGCTAAGGTGAAATGGCTGGTCAGTCATATTAGCAATATGCTCTGTATATTCCTTTGCAAACATTTGTGTGATCAAGTATGAATAGACTATATTATCAATTGTACAATGTTGCTTTTTCATGTCGGAGAATTTAAACTTCATTTATCGAAATGGACAAAATGCATTATTTGAATGTTTCTATGCTTATTATATCTTAGAAGAATCATGTGTTTTGTTTGTAGGCGCTATCCAGAAAGCAACAGCATCAACTTTGGTACCTGGTTTCTACTCTGCATCCCCATCACTGTCCTTCTGCTGGTGCTGTCCTGGCTCTTGCTCCTATGGCTATTCATTGGCTTAAAGTAAGTACACAGTTTGTTGGACAGATAAAAGTGAATTGGCTTTAGTTTTCGTGACAATTACATGCCTTGAAGTGTAGCATCACTGGAAAATGTGTCACATGTACTATTATTCACTTCTACTGTAGAATTATTTTTGGATTATTTAGATAGATTTCGTTTTTACAACTAAACAATTCTGGGTGCTGTGAACGTTATTAAAAATGTATGTTACTTTTGATTTTCGAACAACTTTAACATGTGCAAAATCATATTTAACAAGAAGGAACTGTGGTGGAGCTATGACGAGAACAACTGCTCTCTAAAAGGTTTAATTTACATTTGAAGGCTTGATAAAACAAAGATGCCTGTCACTAAGAATATTATTCAAGTAGCCTCTGAAAATGGCTCTCATAGATCATCTTGCCCTGCTTGCCATTTAAATATGAATGCATTTTCTATCAACATTGCTTAATCTGTAAAAAAAACTAAATGAGATTTTTCAGACGAACCCGCCGCAGGTGCTGTGGAATGCCGAGTTTACCCAATGCTAATGCTTCCTGTCTTGGCTCCACCTCATGCCATTCTCCCCCACCCTATATTTTCTGTCACTTCATTATCTGACTTGCAGCTTATACTACATTCCTGCTAGCTCCCTGTGTCACTGTTTTCTTTACTTTCAACTTCCTCCACATTTTTCTCTTTTCTGCAATTCATTCCTTTGCTTTGGGTCAAAATAAGATTATGAAAAAATAAGTCCCAGTCCTTAGCAAGCATTGCAAAAACCAAAAAGTCTGGCTTTTACCAGCTGGTGCACAGGTTCATTTTTTTTTTAAATTGCAAGCATATGCAACACAAGTTTTTCAAAAGGGAAAAAAACACTCCTGCCTACATAAACACCAGAGAGAATCTTTGTAAGTAGGTCTCTTTACAAGAAGGCTATAGGGTTGGGCAGTGGCTGGCTTTTTGTGTTGCTCTGAATAGACTAAGTTCTAATCTGTGCAAATACTATTCTTCAACAACGAGCATGACAAAAAAGAGATACTATTTGACATTTGTGTTTAAGAAATTAATTTCAAATCCAGGACCATTGGTGCAAATCAAGCATCTTCAGATCTGTCTCCAAATTCACCAAAGAACACTGGTGTGTACCAAGGGTATGTTGCTATCACTGCAACAATTGTATAGTGCGCTCTCAACATGCAAGTCGTTGCTCTCCACTGAAACAGCTCCCAATGAAATCGACAACTGAGATTAGTGTGGTTTAACCAAGGGCGAAGCTTTTATTCACATCTTCGTTGAAACATGACACCATAGTTAAGCAGAAATCATTGTTATGAGCATACAGGACATAAGAGCAGCAAAATACATAATAATTATTGTTATGGGAATCCAGTGCGTAACATCAGCAAAACAGCTCACAGCTTGTTCAAGCAAGACAACATTTATCTCCACATCCCATAACAGCGTAACTCTTCAGAATGCGAAAGGGCCAGCTGCCCCTTTCCTTATCCATCGCCCACACCCTCCACTGGCAACGTCCTCTCGATCACTCAGAGGGATGGATAATGTTTGCAATTGCATACCAACACATAAACGAGGGCACCCCATATTGCTTCTAACCTGCCGGAGCCCCCGTCACCAGGCATATCCCCCAGAATGTTAAACTGCAGGCATCCTAGGGTAGGGTAGAAAGGTCCAGTGTACCAGCAGGTCAGTCCCCCCTCTGCCCAGTGCCCACACAAATCAACACCATTACAGGGTGTAGGTTCAGTAAATTAGTCTACAAATTTGGGTAGGCGCCTTTTTCTGCTACAAGAATTTTCACCAATTCCGCCTTTTTCAAGGGTGGTTTGGTGAGTGTTTGATGTGGTATGTTGAACCCTGGTTCTCAGCAGAGAGAAAAAGAGGCCGATCCCTCGCCTCATGGTGCCTTATGTGCTGCAATTCTGGGCGCCACCCGATGTCATCAAAGGCTACCCTCCTATGAGGAAAAAAGGACGAGGGACTTCCCCACCTTAGCTCCTGCACAGGGAGCGACTAATGGATCCCACTGCTATTGCCCGTACCGCCTGGCCAATCTAGTAATAGCGGGGTTGGGCATGGTGGCATCTTAAATATGCATTGGTATAGCAAATGGAATATGTACTTTGCAGTATCTAGAAAAATGGCAGAGAACTTGGCCTTTAAGAGAAAGAGAAGTCGACATTTTCTTATGGGAATATGAAGGGAAGAGAATTGTTATCTGTATCTCTACTCATTGTCTAAACAATCTGCAAGACAAGTGTCACCTATATTTGCCTAATTCACATTGATGCCCCAAAATTACCATTCTGATTCCTGTAGAGACTCATGTGCTGTTTGGAAGAGTGATATCACTCAGTTTAACGATATTACCACACGAAGTAAAACATACCATTTGAAGTCGAAGATGTAGTTTAGGCGGAAACATTGTTGACAGTGCATATTATTTATTTTAGTTTCAAGGAGATGTTTCGATGTAAGAAGGAGAAGACTGCAAGAGAGAATGCATCAGCGGAAGTGATCAAAGCTGAATACGTGAAGCTTGGCTCTATCAGGTAAGAAATACAGCGAGGTCTTCATGTTGGTAGGAATTACCAGGTTAGGAGTAGAAGTAAA
The DNA here is from genome assembly GCF_964261635.1 of Lissotriton helveticus. Classification (NCBI taxonomy): domain Eukaryota; kingdom Metazoa; phylum Chordata; class Amphibia; order Caudata; family Salamandridae; genus Lissotriton; species Lissotriton helveticus. The sequence continues at coordinate 1,286,284,037 of NC_136057.1, read as the reverse complement.
ATTATAGCACTCAGATATGATGCTGAAGCACCTGGTCGCATGATGTATGTCCCTGAGGTAGGTCTGTGTTGGGGGATGAGGGATGCTCTTAAATAATGGGAGATTTCAATTATTAGCAAGTGAGAATGTATGTATTAGTGTACTACTTTATTCTTTAATCTGTGATATGATATAACAAGATTAGTATTTTCGAACAGCAAGGCATACACCCGGACTAGTTAGTTGGGACTTTTAAAACAGTCCTTTTGTATTATAAAACCAATACAGAATGATTTAAAAAAAGAAAAGGTAAGAATTATCAAACTGCACACATATATCTGGGCAGCTCTGACTTTCAATAGGAAAGGCATTTTTTTGTTTCTTTAACCCCTTCGACGCTCATGACGAGCTGGGCTCGTCATGAGGTAGCCTCCTCGCACGCTCATGACGAGCCCAGCTCGTCATGTAAAGTGCGATTTAAAAAATCTCAGCGCCGGAGCAGAATTCCAACCGCACGCATGCGGTTAATAACTTGTTCCTAATGAGCATGATACCATCTAAAAAAGAGTTCACTCTTTCAGATCCCTAATGGAAAGTTTCAGGCTGTTTGTCAAGTGAGGGCAATAAGAAGGGTAGGGGGACCTAAAATATTGATTTCCTATGTTAAGTACCATAGGAAACTTTTGTCTCTGATTTAAAAAAAAAAGCTGAACGGATTTACACCAAATTTGGCAGAAAATTACATTAGAACTTTACTAGAAAGCATGCTTTTTGTTATTTGCATTTAAAGAGGTGCTCAGGTTGGTCATAAAGGGGCTAATATCTTAAAAAAGTTAGTGATATCTGTACCTTTGGGTCTCACTGGAGTCCTACAAGACCAAAAATGTTAAAAAATACTCCAATCCCATTGACTTTTCTCTCGTCGGATGATGGGGTCTTGAGGTACCAGGGAATGTACTGTATTCCTCACAATCTAATTTCAGAAAATTTTGCAGTAGCAATTACAGAACTCAGGGGCAGGATCACCGTGTCCTGAAAAATAAAAATAAATTAAGATACAGGGGGCAGGGTAGGGACACCCTGATCCAAGGCACCTGTGGGGACGAGGACAGAGGGATTCCCCCTAGGAATTAAAGTAAAAACAAACCAGGCTGCTGCTACCACAGTAATCTCATGGAAATGGTCATGGACCTCCAAGAGGTATTCCAGTGGACCCACTGTACAAACTTCCACCCCATGGTACCGTGATGCTCTGCAAGCTTTCTCAAGGAAGCTTGCACAGTGCTGTGGAACCATGGTGTGAAAGTTTCCGTTGCAGGTGCCACAAGAGTATTGCAGCACTGGAAAAAAAAAGTGACTGTAGGGGTTGGCCACACGCAAGGGTTTGGGCATAGGGTCTGGCCGAAGGCTAGGTCTAGCAACAACCCTCTGCTGCACACAACTAAAGGTCATGCACAGCTGAGGTTGGCCTGCATGTGGGGATTTGAGCACATGGTCTGGTCGGCCTTGTCGGCTTGGTTGAAGGGCAGGGCCTGTGGCCAATCCACACAGTGTATGGATGAAGGTTGTGCACAGTAGGAGTTGTCTGCATGCAAAGAGTTTGCTATTGGTTTAATTTAAAATGTGATCTATACAATTTTTTTTTTAAACCAAAGGTTAAAATGACATTATAGTTAGTGGTGCATGATGTGGGAGCTAGTACCAAAACAGTAAAAATACCAAACAATAAAAAACCCATACCAACTTCAAACTATAGAGTAAGAAGTAATAAACAAAATGACACCAAAACAAAAAAAATCCAATAATGCGAACCAGAGATATTAATTTTTAATATTTGAAGCAAAAATAGAGCAAAAATCACTGTGTCAAAGATAGTCTAAATGATGAGTTGGAATTCTACCCTGAATAATTGCCATTAGTTAAACTATTTGTGAGCATTAGTTCAATCACCTTTTGTATGTTTAATGTAAAGGCCTAAGTGGTCAAGGTTAGACCCAGATGTGGGATTGTGCTCATTGTGCCACTTGAACCAAGCTGCACTTGACCGAAAAGTACAAAATAGACCAACTTTGGTCTTTAGTTGTTTATATTCCAGTTTGGAGAGGACCTGGCATGGCAATTCAGGCTGGACTGTCCTTATTGGAGCAGGGCCAAGGCTGATTTGCATATGGCTGGGTCTTAGATGATGTTTGGTTTGGCTTTCTACCCTAAGCAGTTGCCAGCAGTTAGACTAGTTGCAAGAATTCTTCTCATCACCTTTTGAGTGTTTGACACAATAGATGCACTCCATTCAAGAGCAACCTTGTATCCAGACACATTCCATGCACACTATACTAGACATGCATGCATACTCACACATTCCAAGCACGCATCCTATTTAGTCTTGCTCTTACCTACATATGTGTTAATGGTACATCTATTTTCTCAACAGGGCCAGCAAACATTGATGTTACACATGCTACCATCAGTGTTAATTGGGAGGAATTCTACACTGTGTGACCATAATATAATTTTGTCTTCAGTGCCGGCTTTAGGGCAGTGTAATCGGTGTGTCCACCCTGGGTGCTGACCTGGAAGGAGGACACCGATGTTGGGGAGAGGCGCTGTGTTTAGTAGTAACTTACGATTTAAAGCACCTACTTCAGAGTTCCTTGTGCATCAAGCTTTCAGGCAGCAATATAGATGTCAAGATAAGTCTTGTGAATAATGTTCCTGAGAGAGAGATCAGAGTGTTGTCTCATGGCAGTCTTAGACCTTATACTACCTTGAGAAGAAGCATTTTGCAAAAATAAAAGTAACATAAAGTAGCGCAGAGGGTTGATACGCCTGCTGCAACACACAGATCTCTATTTTAAGTGGATAGCTGAGTGGATTAGTAAAGCCAGGCTTTACCAGTGCTTTTAAACAAATGAAATGCATGTGAGAGACGGGCTATGGAGAGATGAGGGGCACTTTTGCAGGGTGTTAGTGGGGGAATCAGAGGAGGAGGTCATGGCGGAGTGCCAAAAAAGATTGCCACACCGGGTGTTTGTCGTTCCTCGTTAGGTTTTGATAAATTAACCATAATACTATTTCACAAAGTGTTAAACATGACTAATATACGGTAATATATACATACATATGTTTACATGCATTCATCTTTAAGCGCAGATGCACATATAAATAAAGGAGGATCTTCCTCACAAACTACATTTTGTGTCTACCAGAGTACTACTCACATACTAAAATCTGCTACTCCCAAACCTATGGCCCAAGCCTCCACCTCCGCCTCTCCTGTCAATGGAGTCAGAGAAATAAGATAACACCCTTATGAACTAATGCTAAATAAATTACGTTATTCCCAGTAGGTAGTTATAGTTAGAACCTATACTCCATAGGAAATCCGCAACATTCTATTCCCAATATCTTTGGCACCGATTGACGAATCTTCGCGAAATTTTTAAAACTCGTGGGGCGCTCCTGTCCGCTCCTATCCTAAAAGCTTCACCATGATTCGTCAAGCGGGGGCCGAGAAAAAAGGGGGGTCCCAAAACGTGTTTTCCCCATGCAATTTCCCATAGGAACCTTTAGCCGTAGCTACAGCCTGAACTGCTGAATGCAATTACACCAAATGTGGCAAAAAGGTAGGCCTTGATTCAGAGTCGTGTCTTTTTGTTAAATGGTGTCACTCCGTTCAGTAGTTCCTGAGAAAATCAAAAGTAAAATCACCTATATATCTATGGCTGCACAGGATCCAAGCACCCTCTCGATGACAAGCTGTATGCTAATTGGCTGTCAACACTCCAAACCAGGAAGTGTTGGCAGCCATCTTGTGCCTCGGTAGAACCGAGGCACAAGAAAACAGTAAAACAATAGAAATACCCTGACCCCCTAGGTCTGCTTTTTTTTTTAATTGGCAAAATCCCCACAGGGTGCAGGGATCCTGCAGATAAAAAAAAACCGAAGCGCGTGCTTCCGTGCCTCCTTGATAATTAGCCCCCGGGGGTCAAATCCCGGAGGCAATATTGTTTATGTAAAGGGGGGCCCGGAGGGGCCCCCAGCCCCGGGGACCGCCACCCTGGGGGCTTTTTTCAATTATGTGCGGGGGTTCTCAGGCCACCCCAAGCCCCGGGGACCGCCACCCCTGGGGCTTATAAATATATGGGGGGGCTTAAAGTCCCCCCAAGCCGCGGGGACCGCCACCCCCGGGGCTTTAAGAATAGATTGGCAGGGGGGCTCACGGCCTCCCCGCAGACCATGGGACCGCCACCCCCTGTGGCTTGTGTTTGATAATATTAAAAACCTGTGTGGGGGTGTAGCCTCCCCCAGCCCCAGGGACCACCACCCTCGGGGCTTTGTGCATGTTGGAAGGGAGGCCGTGCGGCCCCCTTCCTGGAGCCCTCGATGGCCCTGGGGACCGCCACCCCCCAGGGCCGGCTCCTGCAGTGTCACGGGGTGCCCACCCCCGGTACACCGTGGTTTGCTATGGCAGGACACGAGCCTCCAGGCTCCCGCCCTGCCATAGGAAACTTGGTTTGAATTTTGAAAGAGAGCAGGGAAGCCTGCTCTCTCTTTCAAAATTCAAACCAAATTGCTTTTCCACACGGGGAGCTGCATGTTAGGAGCTCCCCATGTGGTAAAGCAATGCCGACTCCCTAGGGAGGCGGGGAGCTGGCAGGACCGTGGGGAGATTGTGGACCCCCCCATGGTCCCCAACGGAGAGGGCCAACCCCGGGGGATGGGGTCCCCGGGGCTACAAATGGCCCGGGAGGGGGGCCAAGCAGCCCCCCTCCCAAAACTTAAAAAAATAGAAATAATAATAAAATAGAAAGGCCGGCCCCGGGGGATGGGGTCCCCGAGGCCATAAGTGGCCAGAGGAGGGGGGCAATGCACCCCCCTCCAAAAAAATGTAAATAAATTAAAAAAGGGCGGGCCGATTAACGCCTCGGGAGGGGAGCCTCACGGGCCCCTTCCCAATTTTTAATTAAACAAAAAAAGTTAGGGGGCAGGCCCTTGGGGATGGGGTCCCCATGGCCAAAAAATTAGAAAAAGAAGGGGGGCTACGCAGCCACCCTTCTTAAAAAAACAAAACAGACCGGCATCGCGCCGGAGGCCAAGCCCCCTCCTTTCAGTACTCTGCAAACGCACCCCCTGGTGCGTTTGCAGATGGGAAACGAATACCACTTGAATACTGAGGGTCCTGGAGAGGTGTTCTGAGGCCACTCCCCTTTTTACACCTCTCTGCAACGCAGCTCTGTGGCGCTTAGTGGAGGTAGCTCCCCAGGGACCCTCAGGATTCAAGGGGAGTTAATCCCCCAACTTAAAACGCGCCCGTGGCGTTTTCACAATGATGAAGGGAGGGGGCGGATTCTGAGTTGACATGTGTGCAAACACACCATGTGGCACGGTTTAAGTTGGGGAATTAATTCTTCTTCAATCCTGAGGGTCTCTGGGGGCCAACTAGCCCTCCAGGTACCTCCAGTAAGCGCCTCAGAGCTGCGTTGCAGCGTGTTATAAAAAGGGGCGTGGCCTCTGAACACCTCTCTGCAACGCAGCTCTCTGCCGCATACCGGAGGTACCTGGTGGGCTAGTTGGCCTCTCAGGATTGAGGTGGAATTATTTCTCCAACTTAAAACGTGCCACAGAGCGTGTTTGCAGACATGTCACCTCAGGACATGCCCCCTTCCTTCACCATTGTGCAAACACGCCCCTTGACGAGTAGTAAGTTGGAAAATTATTTCTCTTTTAATACTCGGGGTCCCTGAGGGCCAACGAGCCCACAGGTATCTCCAGTATGCGCCATGGAACTGTGTTGCAAACAGGTGTTTAGAGGCCACGCCCCTTTTTACACCTCTCTGCAACGCAGTACTGTGGCGCTTACTGGAGCTACCTAGTGGGCTAGTTTGAGCTTAGGGACCCTTAGGATTCAAGGGGACTTAATCTCTTAACTTAGAACGGCCACAGGGCGCCTTTACAGAGTGGTGAAGGGAGGGGACGGGGCCTGAGGTGACGTGTGCAAACACGCCCTGTGGCGCGTTTTAAGTTGGGGAAATAATTGCCCTTTAATCCTGAGGGACCCTGGGGGCCAACTAGCCCACCAGGTCCTTCCAGTAAGCGCAACTGCGCTGCGTTGCAGAGAGGTGATGCAGGCTGTGCCCCTTTTTACACCTTTCTGCAATGGTGCTTACTGGACGTACCTAGTGGGCTAATTTGCCCCTAGGGACCCTCAGGATTCAATGGGACTTAATCTCCCAACTTAAAACGGCCACAGGGCGTGTTTACACAGTGGCGAAGGGAGGGGAATGGGGCCTGAGGTGACGTGTGCAAACACGCCCTATGGCGCGTTTTAAGTTGGGGAAATAATTCCCCTTCAATCCTGAGGGACCATGGGGGCTAACTAGCCGACCAGGTGCTTCCAGTAAGTGACACTGAGCTGTGATGCAGAGAGGTGGTCCAGGCCGTTACACTTTTTACACCTCTCTGCAACTCAGCTCTGTGGCACTTACTGGAGGTACCTAGTGGGCTAGTTCCACCCTAAGGACCCTCAGGATTCAAATGAACTTAATCTCCCAAGTTAAAATGGCCACAGGACGTGTTTACACAGTGGTGAAGGGAGGGGACGGGGCCTGAGGTGATGTGTGCAAACACTCCCTGTGACGCATTTTAAGTTAGGGGAATAATTCCCCTGCAATCCTGAGGGCTCCGGGGGGCCAACTAGCCCACCAGGTGCTTCCAGTAAGCACCAGTGCGCTGCTTTGCAGAGAGGTGGTCTAGGCCCTGCCCCTTTATACACCTCTCTGCAACGCAGCTATGTGGCACTTACTGGAGGTACCTGGTGGGCTAGTTGGATCCTAGGGACCCTCAGGATTCAATGGGACTTAATCTCCCAACTTAAAATGGCCACAGTGTGTTTACACAGTGGGGAAGGGAGGGGACAGGGCCTAAGGTGATGTGTACAAAGAAGCCCTGTGGCGCATTTTGAGTTGGGAAAATAATTCCCCTTCAGTCCTGAGGGACCCTGGGGGCCAACTAGTCCACCAGTTGCTTCCAGTAAACGCCACTGCGCTGCGTTGCAGAGAGGTGGTCTAAGTGTGCCCCTTTTTACATCTCTCTGCAACAGAGCTCTGTTGCGCTAATTGGAGTTACCTAGTGGGCTAGTTGGACCCTAGGGACCCTCAGGATTCAAGGGGACTTAATCTTCCAACTTAAAACGGCCACAGGGCACGTTCGTTTACACAGTAGGTAGTTATACTAGTGTATGATGAGGTGTATCAGATTGTCACGTGGATAATATCATCAGTGATGTCCTCAGTGATGTCATTTGAAATGTCATCAGTGATGTCATCAGTGATGTCACTAACTATGTCATGAATGATGTAATATGTGACATCATCAGCAGTGGATTGCGGGCACACGAGTTATAGTTAGTGGAACTAACTATAACAGAGGAATTTCAATGGTTTTGTATGAATGTCCAGCTAACTATAACGCCCCTGAAACCTATGTTTTTTTCAGTGAATTTACAGGTTTCAGGCACAGTATAGTTAGAAATTAGCAGTTAAAAAACCTTTGAATTTCACTGAAATAACCATAGGTTTCAGGGGCGTTATAGTTAGTTGGACATTTCACTTGTACCAAACCATAGAAATTCCCCCGTTATAGTTAGTTCAGCTAACTATAACTTGCGCGCCCGCAATGCACTGCTGATGATGTCACATATTACATCAGTCATGACATGGTCAGTGACATCACTCATGACATCACTCATGATATCTCATATGACATCACTGATGACATCACTGATGACATCATCCAGTGAATGTGTGTTTTTCTGAAAATTAAATATGTTTTATATATGTATATCTCAAGGCCACTGGCAAAATAAATGGGTATATAAGTGTCTAAATGGATGATTTTCTTTTTTGTAAAATTAATTGTATAACTGACTGATTAAGTATATCTTAGTGAATACATAAATTAGTGAGTAATGTTTAAATATGTAAATATCTGTATCAGTCTCTCACTTTGTGTATAATTGGCTGCATGGGTTGGTGAGTAGCTACATGAGTGTCTATATGGGTTATTAGTTGTTTTTTTGAGTATCAGTATGAGTGTCTGAGTGTCTGTATGGTTCGGTTGGGGGTATTGCTTAGTGCATAGATACATGAATGAGTGACTCACTATTTATACGTGTTGAAGACAGAATGTGTGCAGGGCTGTGTGGGTGGATGAGTGTGTGTATGGGTGTGTTAGTGAGTGAATGACTGTCTCAATAGTGTCTTTACGAGTACCTACATATGTTTTAAACTAGTATATGTGAGTATTGGTGTATGTGAGAGTGAGAGATTGGAAGAGTTCCTGTACAAATAAGTATGTGTTTCTATAAGTGATTGTTTAAGAGAGTCTGTATGTGTACGTTTCTGTAAAAGTAACTGTGGTGGTGTGTGTATACCTGTGTATGCATGTAAGTGGATGTTTGATACTTTGTTTGCATGTGTAACTATGTGTGTGAGTAACTATATGGATGAGTGTCGGTGTGTAACAGGATGTATAGGTGTATGAGTAAATATGATGAGTGAGTACATGTATGAGTGACTGTATAGGACTGTTGGTGAATGAGTAGATGTGTGTGTAGATCTTGGAATTACTAAATAGGTGTGTTGTAAGTGGTAATGGTATGTCCATTGTCTTGAAAATGTTAGTTTCTAATTTTGAGTGTGTATATCAAAGGTTATATTAGGGTAAGAGGAGATCTGGCACTCTATCACAAGGATGATGTCGTCAGTGATGTCATTTGAGAAGTCACCAGTGATGTCATGAGTGATGTCACTGACCATGTCATGAGTGATGTAATATGTGACGTCATCAGCAGTGCATTGCTGGTGAGCGAGTTATAGTTAGCTGAACGGGGGAATTTCTATGGTTTTGTACGAGTGAAATGTCCAACTAACTATAATGCCCCTGAAACCTATGATTTTTTTTCCAGGGAATTTCTAAGGTTTTTTATATGCTAATTTCTAACTAAAACGTGCCTGAAACCTATCGTTGTTTCAGTGAATTTCAAAGATTTTTTAAATCCTAAGTTCTAACTATAACGTGCCTGAAACCTAAGGGTTTTTAAGTGAATATATGTATATATATATATATATATATATATATATATATATATATATATATATATATATATATATATATATATATATATATATATATCAAATCACACAAAGTTTGCCAAAGCTTGGATGAGCCTCACACAGGTAGGTTGAGTAACGTGCATTTATTCAGGAAGGCTGCAGGCAGATTTAGTGACAAACACCCATCTCATGCCGACGCGTTTCGAGTCATGCCGACTCTTCTTCTTGGGCAATAGCATTTTGTGAAGACCGGCTACAGCAACCATATTTAATCTGATAGTCCCCGCCCCAGTGGGCGTTGCCGGTTATGTTGCATCTTGGTACTTGTGGTTGCGATGTTTAGCTCCAGTGAGTCCGTCTTTCAACAGCATGCTAAAATTAAAAACCACAGTGGGGTGAGGAAGTTTGATACTTGTAGCTGCCGCACCATAAGTCCTTCGAGAGCACGACCCCCTGCATAGGTCACACCGTGTGGTGTGATCGACGCTGATTTACAGCTGGGCTCCTCGGCGACCTGGACCGGCCGCCATCATCAAATCACACAAAGTTTGCCAAAGCTTGGATGAGCCTCACACAGGTAGGTTGAGTAACGTGCATTTATTCAGGAAGGCTGCAGGCAGATTCAGTGACAAACACCCATCTCATGCCGACGCGTTTCGAGTCATGCCGACTCTTCTTCTTGGGCAATAGCATTTTGTGAAGACCGGCTACAGCAACCATATTTAATCTGATAGTCCCCGCCCCAGTGGGCGTTGCCGGTTATGTTGCATCTTGGTACTTGTGGTTGCCATGTTTAGCTCCAGTGAGTCCGTCTTTCAACAGCATGCTAAAATTAAAAACCACAGTGGGGTGAGGAAGTTTGATACTTGTAGCTGCCGCACCATAAGTCCTTCGAGAGCACGACCCCCTGCATAGGTCACACTGTGTGGTGTGATCGTCGCTGATTTACAGCTGGGCGCCTCCGCGACCTGGACCGGCCGCCATCATCAAATCACACAAAGTTTGCCAAAGCTTGGATGAGCCTCACACAGGTAGGTTGAGTAACGTGCATTTATTCAGGAAGGCTGCAGGCAGATTTAGTGACAAACACCCATCTCATGCCGACGCGTTTCGAGTCATGCCGACTCTTCTTCTTGGGCAATAGCATTTCGTGAAGACCGGCTACAGCAACCATATTTAATCTGATAGTCCCCGCCCCAGTGGGCGTTGCCGGTTATGTTGCATCTTGGTACTTGTGGTTGCGATGTTTAGCTCCAGTGAGTCCGTCTTTCAACAGCATGCTAAAATTAAAAACCACAGTGGGGTGAGGAAGTTTGATACTTGTAGCTGCCGCACCATAAGTCCTTCGAGAGCACGACCCCATGCATAGGTCACACCGTGTGGTGTGATCGACGCTGATTTACAGCTGGGCTCCTCGGCGACCTGGACCGGCCGCCATCATCAAATCACACAAAGTTTGCCAAAGCTTGGATGAGCCTCACACAGGTAGGTTGAGTAACGTGCATTTATTCAGGAAGGCTGCAGGCAGATTCAGTGACAAACACCCATCTCATGCCGACGCGTTTCGAGTCATGCCGACTCTTCTTCTTGGGCAATAGCATTTTGTGAAGACCGGCTACAGCAACCATATTTAATCTGATAGTCCCCGCCCCAGTGGGCGTTGCCGGTTATGTTGCATCTTGGTACTTGTGGTTGCGATGTTTAGCTCCAGTGAGTCCGTCTTTCAACAGCATGCTAAAATTAAAAACCACAGTGGGGTGAGGAAGTTTGATACTTGTAGCTGCCGCACCATAAGTCCTTCGAGAGCACGACCCCCTGCATAGGTCACACTGTGTGGTGTGATCGTCGCTGATTTACAGCTGGGCGCCTCCGCGACCTGGACCGGCCGCCATCATCAAATCACACAAAGTTTGCCAAAGCTTGGATGAGCCTCACACAGGTAGGTTGAGTAACGTGCATTTATTCAGGAAGGCTGCAGGCAGATTCAGTGACAAACACCCATCTCATGCCGACGCGTTTCGAGTCATGCCGACTCTTCTTCTTGGGCAATAGCATTTTGTGAAGACCGGCTACAGCAACCATATTTAATCTGATAGTCCCCGCCCCAGTGGGCGTTGCCGGTTATGTTGCATCTTGGTACATGTGGTTGCGATGTTTAGCTCCAGTGAGTCCGTCTTTCAACAGCATGCTAAAATTAAAAACCACAGTGGGGTGAGGAAGTTTGATACTTGTAGCTGCCGCACCATAAGTCCTTCGAGAGCACGACCCCCTGCATAGGTCACACCGTGTGGTGTGATCGTCACTGATTTACAGCTGGGCTCCTCCGCGACCTGGACCGGCCGCCATCATCAAATCACACAAAGTTTGCCAAAGCTTGGATGAGCCTCACACAGGTAGGTTGAGTAACGTGCATTTATTCAGGAAGGCTGCAGGCAGATTCAGTGACAAACACCCATCTCATGCCGACGCGTTTCGAGTCATGCCGACTCTTCTTCTTGGGCAATAGCATTTTGTGAAGACCGGCTACAGCAACCATATTTAATCTGATAGTCCGCGCCCCAGTGGGCGTTGCCGGTTATGTTGCATCTTGGTACTTGTGGTTGCGATGTTTAGCTCCAGTGAGTCCGTCTTTCAACAGCATGCTAAAATTAAAAACCACAGTGGGGTGAGGAAGTTTGATACTTGTAGCTGCCGCACCATAAGTCCTTCGAGAGCACGACCCCCTGCATAGGTCACACCGTGTGGTGTGATCGTCGCTGATTTACAGCTGGGCTCCTCCGCGACCTGGACCGGCCGCCATCATCAAATCACACAAAGTTTGCCAAAGCTTGGATGAGCCTCACACAGGTAGGTTGAGTAACGTGCATTTATTCAGGAAGGCTGCAGGCAGATTCAGTGACAAACACCCATCTCATGCCGACGCGTTTCGAGTCATGCCGACTCTTCTTCTTGGGCAATAGCATTTTGTGAAGACCGGCTACAGCAACCATATTTAATCTGATAGTCCCCGCCCCAGTGGGCGTTGCCGGTTATGTTGCATCTTGGTACTTGTGGTTGCGATGTTTAGCTCCAGTGAGTCCGTCTTTCAACAGCATGCTAAAATTAAAAACCACAGTGGGGTGAGGAAGTTTGATACTTGTAGCTGCCGCACCATAAGTCCTTCGAGAGCACGACCCCCTGCATAGGTCACACCGTGTGGTGTGATCGTCGCTGATTTACAGCTGGGCTCCTCCGCGACCTGGACCGGCCGCCATCATCAAATCACACAAAGTTTGCCAAAGCTTGGATGAGCCTCACACAGGTAGGTTGAGTAACGTGCATTTATTCAGGAAGGCTGCAGGCAGATTCAGTGACAAACACCCATCTCATGCCGACGCGTTTCGAGTCATGCCGACTCTTCTTCTTGGGCAATAGCATTTTGTGAAGACCGGCTACAGCAACCATATTTAATCTGATAGTCCCCGCCCCAGTGGGCGTTGCCGGTATGTTGCATCTTGGTACTTGTGGTTGCGATGTTTAGCTCCAGTGAGTCCGTCTTTCAACAGCATGCTAAAATTAAAAACCACAGTGGGGTGAGGAAGTTTGATACTTGTAGCTGCCGCACCATAAGTCCTTCGAGAGCACGACCCCCTGCATAGGTCACACCGTGTGGTGTGATCGTCGCTGATTTACAGCTGGGCTCCTCCGCGACCTGGACCGGCCGCCATCATCAAATCACACAAAGTTTGCCAAAGCTTGGATGAGCCTCACACAGGTAGGTTGAGTAACGTGCATTTATTCAGGAAGGCTGCAGGCAGATTCAGTGACAAACACCCATCTCATGCCGACGCGTTTCGAGTCATGCCAACTCTTCTTCTTGGGCAATAGCATTTTGTGAAGACCGGCTACAGCAACCATATTTAATCTGATAGTCCCCGCCCCAGTGGGCGTTGCCGGTTATGTTGCATTTTGGTACTTGTGGTTGCGATGTTTAGCTCCAGTGAGTCCGTCTTTCAACAGCATGCTAAAATTAAAAACCACAGTGGGGTGAGGAAGTTTGATACTTGTAGCTGCCGCACCATAAGTCCTTCGAGAGCACGACCCCCTGCATAGGTCACACCGTGTGGTGTGATCGTCGCTGATTTACAGCTGGGCTCCTCCGCGACCTGGACCGGCCGCCATCATCAAATCACACAAAGTTTGCCAAAGCTTGGATGAGCCTCACACAGGTAGGTTGAGTAACGTGCATTTATTCAGGAAGGCTGCAGGCAGATTCAGTGACAAACACCCATCTCATGCCGACGCGTTTCGAGTCATGCCGACTCTTCTTCTTGGGCAATAGCATTTTGTGAAGACCGGCTACAGCAACCATATTTAATCTGATAGTCCCCGCCCCAGTGGGCGTTGCCGGTATGTTGCATCTTGGTACTTGTGGTTGCGATGTTTAGCTCCAGTGAGTCCGTCTTTCAACAGCATGCTAAAATTAAAAACCACAGTGGGGTGAGGAAGTTTGATACTTGTAGCTGCCGCACCATAAGTCCTTCGAGAGCACGACCCCCTGCATAGGTCACACCGTGTGGTGTGATCGTCGCTGATTTACAGCTGGGCTCCTCCGCGACCTGGACCGGCCGCCATCATCAAATCACACAAAGTTTGCCAAAGCTTGGATGAGCCTCACACAGGTAGGTTGAGTAACGTGCATTTATTCAGGAAGGCTGCAGGCAGATTCAGTGACAAACACCCATCTCATGCCGACGCGTTTCGAGTCATGCCGACTCTTCTTCTTGGGCAATAGCATTTTGTGAAGACCGGCTACAGCAACCATATTTAATCTGATAGTCCGCGCCCCAGTGGGCGTTGCCGGTTATGTTGCATCTTGGTACTTGTGGTTGCGATGTTTAGCTCCAGTGAGTCCGTCTTTCAACAGCATGCTAAAATTAAAAACCACAGTGGGGTGAGGAAGTTTGATACTTGTAGCTGCCGCACCATAAGTCCTTCGAGAGCACGACCCCCTGCATAGGTCACACCGTGTGGTGTGATCGTCGCTGATTTACAGCTGGGCTCCTCTGCGACCTGGACCGGCCGCCATCATCAAATCACACAAAGTTTGCCAAAGCTTGGATGAGCCTCACACAGGTAGGTTGAGTAACGTGCATTTATTCAGGAAGGCTGCAGGCAGATTCAGTGACAAACACCCATCTCATGCCGACGCACTTCGAGTCATGCCGACTCTTCTTCTTGGGCAATAGCATTTTGTGAAGACCGGCTACAGCAACCATATTTAATCTGATAGTCCCCGCCCCAGTGGGCGTTGCCGGTTATGTTGCATCTTGGTACTTGTGGTTGCGATGTTTAGCTCCAGTGAGTCCGTCTTTCAACAGCATGCTAAAATTAAAAACCACAGTGGGGTGAGGAAGTTTGATACTTGTAGCTGCCGCACCATAAGTCCTTCGAGAGCACGACCCCCTGCATAGGTCACACCGTGTGGTGTGATCGTCGCTGATTTACAGCTGGGCTCCTCCGCGACCTGGACCGGCCGCCATCATCAAATCACACAAAGTTTGCCAAAGCTTGGATGAGCCTCACACAGGTAGGTTGAGTAACGTGCATTTATTCAGGAAGGCTGCAGGCAGATTTAGTGACAAACACCCATCTCATGCCGACGCGTTTCGAGTCATGCCGACTCTTCTTCTTGGGCAATAGCATTTTGTGAAGACCGGCTACAGCAACCATATTTAATCTGATAGTCCCCGCCCCAGTGGGCGTTGCCGGTTATGTTGCATCTTGGTACTTGTGGTTGCGATGTTTAGCTCCAGTGAGTCCGTCTTTCAACAGCATGCTAAAATTAAAAACCACAGTGGGGTGAGGAAGTTTGATACTTGTAGCTGCCGCACCATAAGTCCTTCGAGAGCACGACCCCCTGCATAGGTCACACCGTGTGGTGTGATCGTCGCTGATTTACAGCTGGGCTCCTCCGCGACCTGGACCGGCCGCCATCATCAAATCACACAAAGTTTGCCAAAGCTTGGATGAGCCTCACACAGGTAGGTTGAGTAACGTGCATTTATTCAGGAAGGCTGCAGGCAGATTCAGTGACAAACACCCATCTCATGCCGACGCGTTTCGAGTCATGCCGACTCTTCTTCTTGGGCAATAGCATTTTGTGAAGACCGGCTACAGCAACCATATTTAATCTGATAGTCCCCGCCCCAGTGGGCGTTGCCGGTTATGTTGCATCTTGGTACTTGTGGTTGCGATGTTTAGCTCCAGTGAGTCCGTCTTTCAACAGCATGCTAAAATTAAAAACCACAGTGGGGTGAGGAAGTTTGATACTTGTAGCTGCCGCACCATAAGTCCTTCGAGAGCACGACCCCCTGCATAGGTCACACCGTGTGGTGTGATCGTCGCTGATTTACAGCTGGGCTCCTCCGCGACCTGGACCGGCCGCCATCATCAAATCACACAAAGTTTGCCAAAGCTTGGATGAGCCTCACACAGGTAGGTTGAGTAACGTGCATTTATTCAGGAAGGCTGCAGGCAGATTCAGTGACAAACACCCATCTCATGCCGAAGCGTTTCGAGTCATGCCGACTCTTCTTCTTGGGCAATAGCATTTTGTGAAGACCGGCTACAGCAACCATATTTAATCTGATAGTCCCCGCCCCAGTGGGCGTTGCCGGTTATGTTGCATCTTGGTACTTGTGGTTGCGATGTTTAGCTCCAGTGAGTCCGTCTTTCAACAGCATGCTAAAATTAAAAACCACAGTGGGGTGAGGAAGTTTGATACTTGTAGCTGCCGCACCATAAGTCCTTCGAGAGCACGACCCCCTGCATAGGTCACACCGTGTGGTGTGATCGTCGCTGATTTACAGCTGGGCTCCTCCGCGACCTGGACCGGCCGCCATCATCAAATCACACAAAGTTTGCCAAAGCTTGGATGAGCCTCACACAGGTAGGTTGAGTAACGTGCATTTATTCAGGAAGGCTGCAGGCAGATTCAGTGACAAACACCCATCTCATGCCGACGCGTTTCGAGTCATGCCGACTCTTCTTCTTGGGCAATAGCATTTTGTGAAGACCGGCTACAGCAACCATATTTAATCTGATAGTCCCCGCCCCAGTGGGCGTTGCCGGTATGTTGCATCTTGGTACTTGTGGTTGCGATGTTTAGCTCCAGTGAGTCCGTCTTTCAACAGCATGCTAAAATTAAAAACCACAGTTGGGTGAGGAAGTTTGATACTTGTAGCTGCCGCACCATAAGTCCTTCGAGAGCACGACCCCCTGCATAGGTCACACCGTGTGGTGTGATCGTCGCTGATTTACAGCTGGGCTCCTCCGCGACCTGGACCGGCCGCCATCATCAAATCACACAAAGTTTGCCAAAGCTTGGATGAGCCTCACACAGGTAGGTTGAGTAACGTGCATTTATTCAGGAAGGCTGCAGGCAGATTCAGTGACAAACACCCATCTTATGCCGACGCGTTTCGAGTCATGCCGACTCTTCTTCTTGGGCAATAGCATTTTGTGAAGACCGGCTACAGCAACCATATTTAATCTGATAGTCCCCGCCCCAGTGGGCGTTGCCGGTTATGTTGCATCTTGGTACTTGTGATTGCGATGTTTAGCTCCAGTGAGTCCGTCTTTCAACAGCATGCTAAAATTAAAAACCACAGTGGGGTGAGGAAGTTTGATACTTGTAGCTGCCGCACCATAAGTCCTTCGAGAGCACGACCCCCTGCATAGGTCACACCGTGCGGTGTGATCGTCGCTGATTTACAGCTGGGCTCCTCTGCGACCTGGACCGGCCGCCATCATCAAATCACACAAAGTTTGCCAAAGCTTGGATGAGCCTCACACAGGTAGGTTGAGTAACGTGCATTTATTCAGGAAGGCTGCAGGCAGATTCAGTGACAAACACCCATCTCATGCCGACGCACTTCGAGTCATGCCGACTCTTCTTCTTGGGCAATAGCATTTTGTGAAGACCGGCTACAGCAACCATATTTAATCTGATAGTCCCCGCCCCAGTGGGCGTTGCGGGTTATGTTGCATCTTGGTACTTGTGGTTGCGATGTTTAGCTCCAGTGAGTCCGTCTTTCAACAGCATGCTAAAATTAAAAACCACAGTGGGGTGAGGAAGTTTGATACTTGTAGCTGCCGCACCATAAGTCCTTCGAGAGCACGACCCCCTGCATAGGTCACACCGTGTGGTGTGATCGTCGCTGATTTACAGCTGGGCTCCTCCGCGACCTGGACCGGCCGCCATCATCAAATCACACAAAGTTTGCCAAAGCTTGGATGAGCCTCACACAGGTAGGTTGAGTAACGTGCATTTATTCAGGAAGGCTGCAGGCAGATTTAGTGACAAACACCCATCTCATGCCGACGCGTTTCGAGTCATGCCGACTCTTCTTCTTGGGCAATAGCATTTTGTGAAGACCGGCTACAGCAACCATATTTAATCTGATAGTCCCCGCCCCAGTGGGCGTTGCCGGTTATGTTGCATCTTGGTACTTGTGGTTGCGATGTTTAGCTCCAGTGAGTCCGTCTTTCAACAGCATGCTAAAATTAAAAACCACAGTGGGGTGAGGAAGTTTGATACTTGTAGCTGCCGCACCATAAGTCCTTCGAGAGCACGACCCCCTGCATAGGTCACACCGTGTGGTGTGATCGTCGCTGATTTACAGCTGGGCTCCTCCGCGACCTGGACCAGCCGCCATCATCAAATCACACAAAGTTTGCCAAAGCTTGGATGAGCCTCACACAGGTAGGTTGAGTAACGTGCATTTATTCAGGAAGGCTGCAGGCAGATTCAGTGACAAACACCCATCTCATGCCGACGCGTTTCGAGTCATGCCGACTCTTCTTCTTGGGCAATAGCATTTTGTGAAGACCGGCTACAGCAACCATATTTAATCTGATAGTCCCCGCCCCAGTGGGCGTTGCCGGTTATGTTGCATCTTGGTACTTGTGGTTGCGATGTTTAGCTCCAGTGAGTCCGTCTTTCAACAGCATGCTAAAATTAAAAACCACAGTGGGGTGAGGAAGTTTGATACTTGTAGCTGCCGCACCATAAGTCCTTCGAGAGCACGACCCCCTGCATAGGTCACACCGTGTGGTGTGATCGTCGCTGATTTACAGCTGGGCTCCTCCGCGACCTGGACCGGCCGCCATCATCAAATCACACAAAGTTTGCCAAAGCTTGGATGAGCCTCACACAGGTAGGTTGAGTAACGTGCATTTATTCAGGAAGGCTGCAGGCAGATTCAGTGACAAACACCCATCTCATGCCGACGCGTTTCGAGTCATGCCGACTCTTCTTCTTGGGCAATAGCATTTTGTGAAGACCGGCTACAGCAACCATATTTAATCTGATAGTCCCCGCCCCAGTGGGCGTTGCCGGTTATGTTGCATCTTGGTACTTGTGGTTGCGATGTTTAGCTCCAGTGAGTCCGTCTTTCAACAGCATGCTAAAATTAAAAACCACAGTGGGGTGAGGAAGTTTGATACTTGTAGCTGCCGCACCATAAGTCCTTCGAGAGCACGACCCCCTGAATAGGTCACACCGTGTGGTGTGATCGTCGCTGATTTACAGCTGGGCTCCTCCGCGACCTGGACCGGCCGCCATCATCAAATCACACAAAGTTTGCCAAAGCTTGGATGAGCCTCACACAGGTAGGTTGAGTAACGTGCATTTATTCAGGAAGGCTGCAGGCAGATTCAGTGACAAACACCCATCTCATGCCGACGCGTTTCGAGTCATGCCGACTCTTCTTCTTGGGCAATAGCATTTTGTGAAGACCGGCTACAGCAACCATATTTAATCTGATAGTCCCCGCCCCAGTGGGCGTTGCCGGTTATGTTGCATCTTGGTACTTGTGGTTGCGATGTTTAGCTCCAGTGAGTCCGTCTTTCAACAGCATGCTAAAATTAAAAACCACAGTGGGGTGAGGAAGTTTGATACTTGTAGCTGCCGCACCATAAGTCCTTCGAGAGCACGACCCCCTGAATAGGTCACACCGTGTGGTGTGATCGTCGCTGATTTACAGCTGGGCTCCTCCGCGACCTGGACCGGCCGCCATCATCAAATCACACAAAGTTTGCCAAAGCTTGGATGAGCCTCACACAGGTAGGTTGAGTAACGTGCATTTATTCAGGAAGGCTGCAGGCAGATTCAGTGACAAACACCCATCTCATGCCGACGCGTTTCGAGTCATGCCGACTCTTCTTCTTGGGCAATAGCATATATATATATAACTTTTTGTTGATAAATTATATAGAAGTATTAATTTATTTTTTTAATATGTTAAACTCCAATAAACAACTAAAAAAGATACAACTTAAACTATTACAAAATGTCAAATAATTATCATTATTTAAACATATGGACTGATTTACTAAAATCTCTCAACCTGAGAAATTGTTAAGAAACGCTTAAGACTGACATTGTTAGTAACAAAATGGTTCCGTCATTGGGAACAATCTAAAGATTTTCTTAATATTTGCACTTATCCTCGTTAATGTGCATGAATAGCATGCGGAGTTCCAAATGCAATGTCAGGGATACCAGCACACATGTTGTTGTCACCTGATCGACCAGCAACTGACAACTCCAGAACCTTCACATAGAAAAAAAACGTGATAATAAGTAATATATTTTCAGATAATGACAAGACAAAATGAAAATACAAGGCATACTGAAAGGGGCAAAAGATTAAGGTCACCTGAGTGGGCTCTTAATACCATTTTGGAGCTGGTATGATCCGTCTTGCTCTACTACTTGCTCTACTGCTGTGTTTCGTAATACCGCATTGTTTTCCAGTTACAAATCCTCCAGGTTAACCCCTTGCATGCTCGTGACGGAACCATTCCGTCACGAGCCACGGTGGTGCTGTGCTGGTGACGGAATGGTTCCGTCACGGCCCGGCCACCGCGCCTGCGAGGTGCTGATTTCGCGCCTGCGCTGAGCGTTCTATTAGGCAGGCGTGGCCATGACAGAACCATTCCGTCACAAGCACAGCGCCACCGCGGCTCGTGACGGAGTGGTTCCATCACAAGCATGGCGGTGCCGCGTGGCCCCCCTCCCCCATAGCGCCGCGGCGGAATTACTGCCGCGGCCAAGGGGTTAAAGAGGACTTTGTCACTGGAAAAGGCTGAATCGCAAATTGAGAATAATTTCACATTCATTCCTATGGGCCTCCCTAGAAATGAATGGGAAATTAAAATTAAGGAATTTTAAGAAATCGCTAAAAAATAGCACATTTCTACATACATACCATTTTGCAATTCTCAAATAGCGATTCCTTAAAAATCGCTATTTAAGAATCGCAAAAGTGTATCTTGATACATCTGGCCCTTTGTGACATGCCAATGGCCAGGGTATGCTCGTGAAGCACTGGCTCTGCGCTGGATGTAATTGTGACACTCAATAAATAGAAGGAAACACAATAGCGTGTATACACTCAGGAACAACACTGACTTGCATTTACCCAGCAGCTGCGCATCGAATCAAACGCAGCGCGCAGTGCATGACAGATGTATGACAAAGCACTGCATGTGAATGCCTTTCAGAAAAGTTAAGTAATTGAATAATTGCCGTAACACACAGTGTAATATTCATAGTGTAACAATGTGTGAGTCTGTCCATGTGTGAGCGTGGGTCCATGTGTATACTAGGCTCTGACCCTAACTTTAACTTTGTGTTGCAGCTATGAAGAAATTGTAACCCTCATCCTGTTTGCTTTAATGGCCTTGCTGTGGTTTACTCGAGACCCGGGTTTCTTTCCTGGTTGGGCGTCACTGTTTCCAAAGTAAGTTATGATATAGTGAATTATCCCAGAAGCACAGCGCCTTTGTGATTTCTGATAAGTGTAGCAGAAGACAGTGGGACAATATTTCATAATTATGAAGCGGCGATTTAGTAGACCTTATTAGGGTGATATGTGCAAGTTGATTGGGTTGTATAGTTTATTAATCGTAATATACAGGCAAATGCCAGAGACTCACCGTGTAGGTCCACAAATCAATTAAACCAACAGAATAAAGATACTTAACAAGCAGCAATCGTTACATGGGAGGGCACAGCGTACCGCTCAGCGTCAACGAACTATAACAAGCTAACATGCAGGTAGGGTAAAGGAAATGACAAGCAACGTAGCAGCGTAGAGAAACAAGCATTAGCAAAGCCAACATGTGCAAGCACATGCAGATACAACATTCACATATGCTGATTGTGCATACACCGAGTCCACTCCAATTCACTAATAATAAATGAAGCCAGTGACATTGCTAGTAACTCACACATTACATAACATGCCATGGAATCCATGAAAATTCACAGAATTGTTTCAGGAAAGTTCAGTCTGCCAAAACCCAAATCTCAGGGTTATGATGATAAGAGTCACTGGCCGGGTTATGAATGTAGGTCGTGTGTTCTGAAAGACGCAGGTACAGACACTAATATTTATCGCTACTACAGTCACTGGTACTCAGTAAGTGCAGATATCAAGTAGCTTTTATCTGTGTGAAGTTGCTGGGAGTTTTGAGAAAACAAATCTGGCCTGGTAGAGGAAAGAGTAGCTAGGGCTAGAAGTTGCATCATCATATTTTCCTACATGAGATTTCACAGCACTAGAGAGGGATACCAGAACTGCATAATGACAGGAACAGGTCACAGAATTTGAAAGACGCATCAGACAAACAACTGAAGGGAGCACATCGACTCAAGACAATGGCTGAAGGGGACTCACCCAAAACACCTTTTTGAGTATTTCTTTTGTGTACATTTTGTGCTGATGACATGAGATCTACCATATAGCTCATGCTCATGTAAACTGCAAGACCAGGAACATGGGAATTCATAAATAAGGGTCTAGAGCAGAGGCGCAACTAGAGTCAAATTTCGGGGGGGGCTAAGAAAAAATTTCGGGGGGGTTAATCTTTAGGCACTGGGCAGAGTCGAGCTGCAGGGGCTCTTAGAAGGGGTGAAACAACAACAAAGCCCCATTAACATGCACAAGGTCTTTTAAAGACTTGTGAAGTGCTCGGGTGCGGCTGTGAGCAGGCCCCGGAAAGTGTCTCATCCCGGGCTACCACACACGACGGGGGGCTGAAGCCCTTTGAGGCCAATGGGTGTTGCCCGCCTGCCTGGGCCCATGCCATAGTGTCACAAGACTTATGTCTCTCCATCTCAGGCAGACATCTTGGACATCTGCCTGAATGCATGTCTCACCAGTGGCAGACTCCCTTGGCACAGATCTGTCTCTCAGATGTCAGACTCCTTGAGCCCCTATCTCACTAGTGTGACAAATTCCCTTGGCCCAGGTCTACCCTGGTTCCTGGACATCTGTCTTTCAGACGTCAGACCCCTTGTACTTCTATCTTACTAGTGTGACAGACTCCCTTGACCCAGGCCTATCATGATGCCTCAGCAATACCACAGAAGCCATCCTGGAGAACTCATCATGCATGAACATCAGCAATGTCCCAATGAGGTCTGCATCAGATATGTTTAAAACAATAACTTGAGACATTTCTAGTTATACAGACAATTAAGCACTTACACAATCACTGACACATTATTTATTTTTAAAACATATCTGAAGTACGGGTCATTGGAAGATGGTTAATGATAATATAATGAAATCGCGAGCATCTGTCTGTCAGGTGTCAGAAGCATTGAAACAGTGTCTCACTAATGTCAGTCTCCCTGGCCCCAGTCTCTTGGACATTTGTCTCCGAGCCCACAGACCCCCGAACCCATGCCCCACTAGTCTCAGGTCCTCTGCCCTGCCTCTACCAGGCCACATTTAATGGGTCCCCGGGCTCAGGTTTCTGCAGAGTAAGACCCCTCACCTCCCCATCGCTCTTCAATGTCAGCCACCTGGACCCCTGCCTCTCATTTCTTTTTCTGCTACTGACTTTCATCCCTCGGCCATTGGAGCACCGTGGGTGAGATGGCGAGCCGGCTGTGAGGAGGTGCCCGGAGGATGCCCGAGGGATCAGGTGAGGGCCGCGCTCGTCGCTGTTGTGTTTGTCTGTAGCTGCTGCTGCATCCGTCGGTGTCCGCGGCATGGACCACCCCCGCCACCACCCGTCCATCAGTGTGGTTCCCGACAAATCACAGTACGCTCTCCTCTATTCTCAATTGCCTCAGCCAATCCTCTCCAAGTGCATCAGCACCCCACCAAACGGTGCCTCTGCCCCCCTCTCCAAGTGCATCAGCCCCCCCACCAAACGGTGTCTTGCCCCCCCCTTTCCAAGTGCATCAGCCCCCCCCACCAAACGGTGTCTCTGCCCCCCTCTCCAAGTGCATCAGCACCCCACCAAACGGTGTCTCTGCCCCCCTCTCCAAGTGCATCAGCCCCCCCCACCAAACGGTGTCTCTGCCCCCCCTCCAAGTGCATCAGCCCCCCCACCAAACGGTGTCTTGCCCCCTCTCCAAGTGCATCAGCCCCCCCACCAAACGGTGTCTCTGCCCCCCTCTCCAAGTGCATCAGCCCCCCCACCAAACGGTGTCTCTGCCCCCCTCTCCAAGTGCATCAGCCCCCCCACCAAACGGTGTCTCTGCCCCCCTCTCCAAGTACATCAGCCCCCCCACCAAACAGTGTCTCTGCCCCCCTCACCAAGTACATCAGCCCCCCCACCAAACGGTGTCTCTGCCCCCCTCTCCAAGTGCATCAGCCCCCCCACCAAACGGTGTCTTGCCCTCCCTCTCCAAGTGCATCAGCCCCCCCACCAAACGGTGTCTCTGCCCCCCCTCTCCAAGTGCATCAGCCCCCCCACCAAACGATGTCTCTGCCCCCCCTCTCCAAGTGCATCAGCCACCCCACCAAACGGTGTCTCTGCCCCCCTCTCCAAGTGCATCTGCCCCCCCACCAAACGGTGTCTCTGCCCCCCTCTCCAAGTGCATCAGCACCCCACCAAACGGTGTCTTGCCCCCCCTCTCCAAGTGCATCAGCCCCCCCCCCACCAAACGGTGTCTCTGCCCCCCTCTCCAAGTGCATCAGCCCCCCACCAAACGGTGTCTCTGCCCCCCTCTCCAAGTGCATCAGCCCCCCCACCAAACGGTGTCTCTGCCCCCCCTTTCCAAGTGCCCAAGACCCCTCACCAACCGGTATCTCTCTCCCCCCTCTCTCAAAGTGGCCAAGCCCCTTACCCCATAGAGTTGAACTCTCAGGACTATGTGCCTTTATTCTCCCATTGTCTATGTCTCTCCCCTTTGCATGCTCTCTATCTCTTGAGTCCTTTGTGCCCGCATTCTCCCTGTCAATAACACTCTCGGGTACTCTGCTCCTTCATTCTCCCTGTGCCTCTGTCTCTCATTCTCTCGAGTTCCATGTCTCTCACTGAATCGAGTTTCCGGTGTCTCTCTCTCACAGGGTTCCCTGTGTCACTCTTTCGGGTTCTCTGTCTCTCACTCTCTAGGAAGCCTCATTTACATTTAAATGGTCTTTAACAGACCTGTGAAGTACTCGGGTGCGGCTGCAATTAGACGTCGCCAGCCGCGAAGGAAGCTGTGTCAGCCCGGGCTGACACACACGACGGGGGGGGGCTGAAGCCCCGTGAGCCCAATGGGTGTTGCGCGCCTGGTCTAGAGAAGGGGCTTTTGAAGTCGTCATGCTGTACAAGATTGCCACTTCAGCTAGCATTGTTTTAGGTTATGCTTAAAGTTTGTGAAGTTGTTGTCTAGTGAATGCCTGTCAGATAGACAGGCCTAGTTAATGACAACATAGAAATAAGATTTCCTTCTAAACTTTAGAAAAATCAAACTGTTAGTGGGCATGAAAAAGTATAGCTAATCTTGATTTCTGTGACACATAAGGGCTTTGAGGAAAAAGGTAGTCTACTAGGCGCTATTGCACTGCTACTGATCTGCTGAACTGTAGTCTTTAGAAATCCAGTGTTTTCTGTACTTTTTAGAGTTGTTCCACTAGAAGTTTAAACACCATCCATTATGCCACGATGGTTTACTGCCAGAATATTGAGGTTTGAAGATTGACTTGCTGAATTATCACTGCTAAAACATCAGATATCAGAATATCAGCAAGAAAACAGATATAGTTAAGCATATGTTTACTATATTTAATTAGACCTATATGTACCATAACAACAGTTATATCATCAAGGTAAGTAGATTTGGAGTTCAGAATAGTAAATCTAAACCACAGTTCACAGTGCTTGGGCAGGTGTCTGGAACAATGTAGATTGCAGTTCAGGAACCGGATTAACATCCTTGGGTCTCAGAGGTACATGCTGCACAGTTAGAGCACTTAGGACAAGGAAGCTAATTTGTGCCTAATCCTAATACATTTAACGGCCATCCTGCTCACTATGCAAAATACACTTACAAAGAACCCTCATTCACACCACACATTGTACCTATGCAGTTTTGTTATTTGTTTCTGTGGGCCCGATTCACAAAGTTAAACTGAGACCTGAAGTCTAAGTTTAGACCTAAAGTCTAAGGTTAGACCTGGAGTCTAAGTTTTGGTTTCAGGTCTAAACTTAGACTTCAGGTCTAATGTTAGATGGGCCTGATTCAAAAAGGGCCTCCGCAATCGTGGTGAAAGTTCCTCAGTCGTGCCAGGACCCCTGTACTACAGCTACCCATTGCAGGGCCCACTACGAGTGCAGAGGCCCCTTGTGAAACTGCCCCCTAGACTTAAGGTCTAAAGTTAGATGTCAGGTCTAAACTTTGACTTCAGGTCTAAACTTAAACTTCAGATCTAAGTTTACCTTTGTGAATTTGCCCTTTTTTGTATAGGACCACTAAAAACGTAATTCTCCAACTCAGAGTTCCAAAGGTATTGTGCTTGGGCTTGGAAGGTCTGTTTGCCCCCTGACTCTATCACCAGGGCCAATTTGTTTCTACAGGATGTCAGCCAGTTTAGTGGACACGCTCAGTAGCACATGAGCCTCCACCATTGTATAACCTTGAATGTGTCCAGAAGGTCTAGTAAAACAAGACAACCCTGTGGCACAAATAGTTTCCAGTTAGTTACCAGTTGCTACTCTCACTATTAAATGGATCAAAAGGAGATCAATTTTCTGCATACGTCATATTACTTAGTTACACTGGAGCAGTAGATTGGCTGAGATGTAGCTGATAGCTGCAGCCATCACTCAAGGTCAGAACTGTTTATGTATATATTAATTTAGTAGAGTGAGCTAAAGAATGATGATGGATTAAACCCAGATCAGTTGACTGGGGGTGAGTGCTTGCAATGTTCAACACTCTGTCCATCATCCCCTTTGGTTTTGCTTTGTTCACTGGATTCAAGCTAGCCTGGCTGATGACGGCTGATTAGCCAGAAACTGGCCCCAGGATGCTTGTTTACGGACCAGGGAAGATATGGCTTGGCGGTTCGGGCTGGACTGTTCCTATGAGGCACAGGGTCAGACTGATTTGCATATGGCCATGTCTGAACTGGGGTGGCAGAGTGAGCTAAAGAATGATGATGGATTAAGCCCAGATCAGTTGACTGGGGTGAGTGCTTGAATTGTTCAACATTTTGTGCATCATCCCCTTTGGTTTCGCTTTGTTCGCCCTAAATTGGCAGGGTATGCCCAGGGGTGGGTTCCTTGCTCACTTTACCACTGGATTCAAGCTAGCCTAGCTGATGACGGCTGATTAGCCAGAAACGGTCCCAGGATGCTTGCTTCCCATCCAGGGAAGACATGACTTGGCAGTTCGGGCTGGACTGTTCCCATGAGGCACAGGGTTAGACTGATTTGCATATGGCCATGTCTGAACTGGGGTGGCAGACTGAGCCAAAGAAGGATGAATGATTAAACCCAGATCAGTTGACTGGGGTTGAGTCCTTGCAATGTTCAACACTCCGCCCATCATCCCCTTTGATTTTGCTTTGTTCACTCTAAGTTGGCAGGGTATGCCCAGCATTGGGTCCCATGCTCATTTTGCCACTGGATTCAAGCTAGCCTGGCTGATGACGGCTGATTAGCCAGAACCCTGTCCCAGGATGCTTGTTTCTGGTCCAGGGAAGACATGGCTTGGCAGTTTGGGCTGGACTGTTCCCATGATCCACAGGGCTAGTCGGATTTGCATATGGCCGTGTCTGAACTGGGGTGGCGGAGTGAGCTAAAGAATGATGATGGATTAAACCCAGATCAGTTGACTGGGGGTGAGTGCTTGAAATGTTCAACACTCCGTCCATCATCCCCTTCGGTTTTGCTTTGATAGCCGCAGGCATCACCTAAGGTCAGAACTGTTTATTTATATATTAATTTAGTAGAGATATTCATCTCCTGTGGATCTAGCCACATATAAATCCTAATGATTTGCAAGTAAGAGAGAGTAGACAACAAAACATAAAATAATGGATATCGTAATGAAGGAGCGAAGGAGGGGTGTGAACTGCTATAAGCCTCAAACTGTGCGGTAGTTCCATTGTTGCAAATGTTTGACTGAGCTTTACAGACAGTAAAACTGTGAAAAAAGGAGATACAAGCACCAAATGATTGCAATAAATGTCAAATATAACTTCATTTTTAATTAGGCCTGGGTGGAGCTCACAGAGTTGCCCTCTCCAGAATTCTGCGGAGCTACCAAAAACTTGGCAATCTTCCACGGAGTTCTGTGGGTGGACAAAGTACTTTTTTGACCACACTGAGTTACAGACACAAGCCATGAGCATCCCTACCCTGAGCCTGCAGGGCCGAGCTCTATATTCAGACATGCTGTGCCTCCCCGCATGCTCAGCCACTGCAAGGGAAAGAAGGGAGAGTTAGACACTGAGGGGTCTGAGCATCGAAGCCAACATCACCCGACAGCATGCATGTGGATGAACGAATAAGGCATGCAGCTGACAACACTTGGACTGTCCCTCTCTGGAAGCGGGGTCCCGTCAGAAGCAGTGTGAATCCGGGCAATCTCGGGGTAACTCTCAGTGTCACATTTTCACACTGGTTACTAGTTTGGGTGTCAGGGCTACACCTCAATACACACAGGCAAGCCAAGCCAAATGACATAAACTCTATCCAACCGTGGTCAAGCACAGGGCGACTGTCTAGAGTCATCCATCTCTACCGCACTGTTCACATCTTTCAATAAGTTACACAGAGCAGTGAGAGCTAGTATGCATGCATATAATACTCACAAATAGGCTGTCACACAGTATGTTACTGGCCACGTCTTTCACTCACTGTATGTCACCCATGCAGCACTGTAATCCTCTACCCCATGGTATGACCCACTGAAGTTAAAGCATGAAAGACAGCTCCACTGCAGCAAAAGCCTGAAGTACTGCACCACAGCTGGTGTGATCCTTTCGTACGTGCAAGCACTGTCGAAGTACGGCACCATCGCACATGTGATCATCCAACCCATGCAATATGCGTTGAAGGAGGATGCCACTCGAGCTAAGTCTGTCAAAGTACAGCACCATTGCAGCTAAGGCACCACTTCAGCTAAATTCATTGAAGTGTGGCCCCACAGCACAGTAATTCTTTAGCCTGTATGATCACTGTCGAAATAGGGCATAAATTGACCAATAACTTACCGTGTTTCAGCTGTTCAGAAGTGGGATGGGCTCACCTGATGCCTTGACCAGTGGTCCTTGTGGTAGATGATTTATCATGACTGTCTCCACTCTGTCTAGATGTCTTTTGAGGCAAGTCTTGTTTGCTGCAATTTTCAAAGGATGGGCTAGGATATGTGAATTGTTACAGGTTTTCTGCTATCTGGTCTCTTGTTTGTGTGTTTCTGTTTCATTGCTGAATTTGTGATGAAGTGCTAGGCTACCTGTTAGAAATGGGATTTTTCGTAGGCTAGGGCATTTGCCAAAGCCAGGCAGAAACCACCACTCTAGTCAGGATAAGGGAGTTGCACTCCTAAAATAACCACTGCTCGCCCCCTTGGTAGCTTGGCACGAGCAGTGAGGCAGTGTGTAAAGCATTTGCACATAACCAACTGTAATACGTGGTAAGTACTACAAAAGGACTCCACACCAGTTTAGAAAAATATCCAATATTTTTATATACTTGAGACAAGACCAAAAACGATAAAAATCCACACATTACTTAAAAATTAAAATCTTCAGTTATCAAAATATGCTTGAAAAACAGTTTTTTGATGTTGATAGCTCCGTCCGGGGCTATCACGGCATTGTGAACAAACAAACCAAACAGTTCTGGCTGACCATGGCGTCGCGGACCAGCTACGGTGTTGGGAAGACCCGCAAACAGTACCTTTTAGAAATGCAGGGTGTCGGCAACCTCTCGTTGAGCTTCCGAAAGCACGGAGTCCACAGGCGTCGGTTCCGGAGGTCGGTGCAGGAGTCGTCTGGGCCCTCAAAGTCACACCCGTTGCATATCGAACTCCTCTCTGTTGAAGTCAGGAGCGCTGACGTCGGTAGGCGCTCAAGTGCTGCGGTGGCAAGTGCAGCGGTGCGGCTTGCGGTGCCCTCAGGTTGCGGTGCAAGCAGCTGCTCGGTGGCGGTGTCAGACAGCTTCATCGGTAAGACCAAGGTTGCAGTGCGAAGTGAATGCGGTGCTCGTCGTGGTGCTTGCAGCTTGCGGTGCAAGCACTGTCATTGCTGTTGCTGAAGCGCTGTCGTCGGCTGACAAATGGGGGTTGCTGGCGCCGGAGTCGGCAGGCCAAGGCTGCGGTGCGGGATAAGGGCGGTGCGTTTTGTCACTTTACGAGTTGTGCCCTCGAACCACAGTGCAAGCAGTGGCGTAGATTTCGGCATGGAGTGTCGTCGTCGGGACACCAAGGCGTCGTTGTGAAGCGAGGCGGTGCGGAGTGCAGTGCCCACAGGTCACGGTGCAAGGAGCTGCTCAGTGGTGGCATTAGCAGGCTTTGTCGGTGAGACCAGGGCCGTGGTGCGGCGGTGCCCTCTGCGGTGCCTTCAGGACATGGAGTCGGCAGCGTTGTCGTAGTCGGGTTGCTTCTTCTTCTGTTGCAGTACAAAACACACATTTCCCAGTGCTGAGGGCAGAAGAGCTTGAAGTCTTTGCTGTCCCTGAGACTTCTTGAACAGGGGGCAAGCCCTACCTAAAGGCCTTGGAGAAACTCACAAAAGTAGATTGCAACAAGTTCAGTCCAGACAGAAGAAGCCACTGCAGGCCAACACAGCAAAGCACACAGCAATGTGGTTGTTCTTCCTCACAGCTTCTCCAGCTCTTCTCTTGCCAGTCTTCTTGGTCCAAAAGAGGTTTAAAAGTCGGGGGTCTGGGCCCCAATATTTATACCCCCAAAGTCTTTGATCTCTTAGGCACAGAGTGCCTGTGCCCAGCCAGAACCAGTTCTGCCTTCTCTGGTGTGACTTCCTTGCAGAAGGTGGAGATGGCATGGTCAGAGGCAGACCAGGCCCTTTGAGGTGCAAGGAAATAGCCACCCCCTTCCCCAATTGCAGCCCAGGTCTATTCAGTCCTTTCCTGACCCACCTAGACTATCTGTAGCCACTCCTGCTCCCCAGCCTTTCGTCGTCCAAAACCCAGACAGGCAATCCACATTCCAGCAGAGGTACATAGGATGACTGAGGTAAAAAATACCTACTTTCTAAAAGTGGTATTTTCAAACACAGAATGTAAAAATCACCTTCACTAAAAGATGCATTTTTAGATTCTAGGTTCAGGCATACTAAACTTTATTTTCCTACCCAATTCCCCAGGCCAGTTATGTTTATAAGATCTTATAAACAAACTCCCCACTCTGTCCTATGGGGAACAGGTAGCCTTGCAGTTGCAATAGCGAAAAATAAAATTGGCCGTAATTCACTATCAGGACATGCCACACACACCAGGGCATGTCCTACCTTTCACATACACTGCACACAGCCCACAGGGGTTACCTTGGGCCTATCTTAGGGGTAGCTGACATGTTAGAAAAGGGAAGGTGAGGGACTGACAAGTGTGTGCACTGGCCAAGTCGACATGGCAGTTACAAACTGCGCGCAGACTCCGCAATGGCGGGCCTGAGTTACTTTTTCAGGGCTACTCACATGGGTGACACAATCAGTGCTGCAGGCCCGCTAGTAGCATTTGATTCACAGGCCCTGGCACACTCATACGAGGGACTAACAAGTAAATCAAATATCCAATCATGGAAACGCCAATCCATAACACGATACCACAGGAGCACTTGCACTTTAGCTCTGATCAGCAGTGAGAAAAGTGCAGAAACACTACGCTAGCAAAAACGGAGTTAAAACTGAGAGGTCAGATAGCAAAAACTCAGGAGAAACATGCTAAAGATGTCATGACTAATACTCCCAAGCCATACATAATGCCTGCAACCATGGCAGGTAGGGGTTCTTGTTTGAACTGGGTACGTGCATCTGCAAAATATCAACTGTGTGCACTGTGTTGCAGGAGCTTATTTATTTCACTTTACATATAGCGCTGCCATGATTCCAAAGGTTTTGAGGTGCTTTAGAAAGGGTCCAGAATAGACACATTAGTTCCTTTTGAACAGAACACGGATAGGTAGAATTAAAACTAATTGGAAATTGCAAGTGCATAATTTTCTGAAACAAACCACCCATTATCTGGGTGTCTCGTTCAACTGCAAAAAAAAGAAGCGGAAAAAGAAATAAATAAAAATAAAGCTATACTAGTGCATTTATGGTTGCTGTGTACTCCTAGGCTGCTGCAGGTGATCGCAGCAGCAGGTCCCACAGCCCGCCTCTCACTGCACATGCTCCCTATGCTGCACCCCAGCGTCTGCTGTCAGGCTTGTGCAGAAGGAAGATGGTGGCAGCGCGGGTGCTGTGCGCAGACTCCAGAGCAAACCTCCTAATGCGGGGGCTTGGGGATACCAGCTCTCTCGCACACCATTATCATGACCCACCACCAACTACTTATGCATCGAGAAGTCCCACAGCCTCTGTGAAGCAGGTGCAAAGGAGAACATGAACCCCTTCAGCTGTATGGACAGGTGAGGTGGGATGCCCGCAGGAGGAGGAGAATGTGCTTTCTGCAGGAGTAAGAAGGCAGGCAGCAACCCCGGCTAGATGGGCCATTTGAGCTCTATGCCCCGTTAAGTGCAGTTTTGCTGTCATCCGAGATTGCACTCCTACATCGAAGGCGCTCCTACCTGCAATCAGCATCTAGTTGCATTAAATCTAAGTGCGTACATTTGTGACAGTGCTTGGTGAGCGCCGCCTCGTTAAACACGGCAATGCAACGTAGATAGAGTTTTTGCTGAACTCCGTGCTCCATGCGGAGCTCAGAGTTGCAAAACTCCGTAACTCTGCCCGCGGAGCGGAGTCTACTGCGCAGGCCTCCTTTGGGATTTCCAATACATACATTTAGAACTTCTATGCTCTAGAACGACATTCTGGATTGTACCTTGCCCTCCGAATGAGCTAGGACTACATTTTATTTTTGTGACAGTTTTACATTTTGCTGCTTTGAATTAAGAAATATACTTTTAAATGACATAGCATTAAATGCACAGTGCCCTTTATTAAGGCTTATTACTTTATGTCATACTGTACCTGAGTTCAAAACTTCAGGGCTTTCTCAAGTAACCTGTGCTTTGTGAGCCATTTCACCCTGCAGACCGTTAGAATGAAATATCAATAGTTGGCATTCAATAACTAAAGCAATACTGTCAAAGAACTCAAAGCAAAGAACTCATTCTCACCAAAGAGCCGCCCAGAAAAATTCCTGACACCAACCTTAGTAGTGTCCTTCTTGACCATAGAAGGAGAAAACGCTTAGTCAGCCCAATCAGATTTAAAATGTGTGACAGAGATGGCTCACAGTTACTTAAAGCCAGTTCATTAAATAATTGAGATATATCCTGGGGGATAATGCATTCCTTATGAGATTTGAGAGTTCACAGCACTGTCAGAATGTATTCCATGACAGCTGAGAGGAGTTGTTAAGTACTCTTCATCAGGGCATGGATGAGGCACATGTTCCCCACACCATTGGCATACAGCCATTCGTTAGCATAACCTCTATTTATGGAAACCAGCTATGAAAATAGCTCTAAGAAAAAGTGGAAAGGGTGGAGATCAAGAGAGGACAATGTGCTCTTCATGAAATCTAGAATAGGGTTTTGACCGAAGTCAGGCTGTCTCTACATTGGACGTGTTAGTGGAGATTTGTTGCAACAAAACCTATGATGCTAATGTCCAGTGTATATATTTATCATCTGTATTTATTCAGTGTAGGGAATCTCTTTGGTAGAGCCTCTCTACTCGTATCACGAGCAGACACTGGCATTGTGGGACTTTCTGGAAGAAGCCAAACTCCTAAAGAGGATGTAAGTAGCCCTGTCAAACTATACAATGGAGTGATAAATGGAAAACATCATATCTCAAGTGTGTCATAAAATGGAGCTATGGTGAATGACAGTAGAAGTGTGAAGAATGTCTGTGCATGTTTTTTTCCTGCTGTTGTTTCCCTCTTGTGGTAATTTGTCTGTAAAGACAGGGAGCATGATAATAATCTTCTAACCAGTCTCCCATCTTTCTACAGGTACATGGGTTATGCTACTGACTCAACAGCCGCCTTGCTTCTGGGACTCCTCTTCTTTATCATCCCTTCATCAAAGAGAACTGGCTTCAGAGGAAAGAGTTGCGTACTTTATACTACTGATTATTGGTCCTGTTAAATGTAAAAATTCTTTCTTAAGAAAGAAATCAAGCCCAAAGGCCTTCTGTCATTGTTCTGACACCAAGAATATAATTTTGAATGAGGGAATGAGTGTTTGTGAATGAACTAGTGAACCCTTAACACCCTTAAGTAAGTGATTGAGAAAGTACTGGAAATGTCTTTTCAGATGACACACACACACACACACATATATATATATATTTAAAGGAACGTTGGACTTGCGTGGTGTCTCTGTCGTGGCATTCGGCGTGTTGAGAGACTGCAGCTGTTGGATATATATATATATATATATATATATATATATATATATATATATATATAGGACACCGAGGAAGGCGGTAACGCCGAAACGCGTCTGTCAGCAAGAGGGAGAGGGTTCCTGCACCTGAATTAAAAACACCTTTATAAAGAATTCCCACGAGTGCCGTCTATATGTTTGAGCCCGGATTGCTTTGACAGTGTGGACATATTATAGCCAGTAGGTATATATAGTTGGGACCTAGCTACCATAAGAAATCCGCAACATTCTATTGGGAATAACTTTGGCCCCGGTTGAGGAATTTGCGTGTAATTTTCCAAAATTTAGCCCAGCGCCGCTCTGCTCCTTCCCTGAAAGTCTAGGGGGGATTCTTGAAGTGGGGGCCGAGAAAAAAGGGGGGTCCCAAAACGTGTTTTCCCCATGTTAATTTCCATAGGACGAATAGACAAGGCTACAGCCCGAACCGCTGAACGGAATTACACCAAACTTTGCAAAATTGTAGGGACTGGTACGAAGAAGTGCCTTTTCTATATTTGGTGAAAATTGCTCCAGTGGTTTTTTCGAAAATTAACTTCAAAAACACATATATATCTATAGGCGCGCTTCGAGCGCTTACCGGTACATGTACCGGGGAGCGCACCCAGTGCGCCACGGGAGTGCGCGAGCGGAAAGCTGATTGGCTCTCAGGTGTCTGTCAACATTCTAAACAGTCCGGAGAGTCCGCCATCTTGTGTCTCGGTAGAATCGAGACACAAGTGGTGTAAAAAAAAAATGGCTAAATGATTAAAAGGGGGCATGGTAGACACCCCCTGACCCCCTAGGTTTTCTGAGGGGGGCCTAGAAGGTCCCTTAAGGGCAAAAAAACTATATATATTTTTTGAAATTTTCGCGGGGTAAGCGCTGGGTGCGTTCCCATGTACGCTTACAGGTACGCGTACCCTGAGCACACCACGGGGAAAAACAGTGTAAAAAATTATAGTAAACAAATAATTTAGAGTACTTAGAGGTAAGGTAGCTCTGAAAAGACAAGTAGGTACCGATGCAGAGTCTAAAATTCAAGAGGAAGACTCTATTCCCCTCATCTGTAAAATGTACAGCATCTCTCCTATAGATGCCTTGCATGTTGTAACGCAAGTTGTTGTGGTATATGGAACCCATACCATAGTCTCTGAGGAAAGCAGAAACAGATTTATTCACATGTTTCCGTGGACAAAATTGGTTGGACCAGTTCCATTTTTGCCTTTGGCATATATTAGAATATACCAAGGCAGTTTTTGGAAAAAGTGACATCAATTGCCCAAAGGTGTCCTTTAAAAGCATTTCCAGACCTACCCCAGTCAAAGTGCTCAGGTCATTTCTACCACAGTGCACAATTATGAGGTCAGGGTGTAGTAGATGCATAAAGGATTTTACCAATGGTATCAATTGGTGACATCTCAATCCTCTCTGGCCAATCCACATAATATCCACATTTGGTAAATCAAGGTTGTAAATACCTCTGTTTGCTGCATACTTTTCACTCCAGTGAACAAAGCTATGACCCACAATCCAGACTTTAGGCATCTTGAAGGTAGATGTGGTTGTGTTCAGATGAGTTGTGGAAATGAAATGGCAGTTTGAAAGTAGGAGTTATGAAAAAAAAGTGGTTGACTCAGTTCTAGCGACGAACAAGATGGCTGCCAACACTTCCTGGTTTGGAGTGTTGACAGACAGTGACAGCCAATCAGCATGCCTTCCCGAGAAAGCTGCATGCTCATTGGCTGTCAACACTTCTAACCAGGAAGTGTTGGCATCCATCTTGTGCTAGTGTTGACAGACAGTGGCAGCCAATCAGCATGCCTTCCCGAGAAAGCTGCATGCTCATTGGCTGTCAACACTTCTAACCAGGAAGTGTTGGCATCCATCTTGTGCTTGGTAGACTGAGGCACAAGAAATCAGAAAAACAAACGTGTAGAACACAAAAAGGGGGCAGGGTAGAAACACCCTGACCCCCTAGGGCTGATCAGGTGGTCCCACTAGGATATTAATATATTTAAACGTTATCCGCTAATAGAATTAGCATTTAAAAAACCTTTGAAATTCACTGAAAAAACCATAGGTTTCAGGCCTGATATAGTTAGGAATTAGCATTTAAAAAACCTTTGAAATTCACTCAAAAAACTATAAGTTTTAGGGGTGTTATAGTTAGCTGGACATTTCACTCATACAAAACCATTGAAATTGCTCCTATATAGTTAGTTGTACTAACTATATTTCGCGCACCCGCAATCCACTGCTGATGATGTCACATATTACATAATTCATGACATGGTCAGTGACATCACTGATGACATCTCAAATGACATCACATGGTCACCCTACCCAGGTTGATTTAAGCCCTGGGGACCCCATCCCCCAGGCCCGAGCCAGCCAATGGGCTATGTGTCTTTTTGTAGGGAGCCACGGGGGAAGCCCCAATGCCCCGCTCCTCCTGCAGGCTCCCTGCCTCAAGGGAAAGCCAGCTTTGCTCCATAATGAAGGGAACAGCAAAGAATGATGTTCGCTCTGTGTGAGAGCAATTTTTTTTATCTGTTTCCCTGGCCGCTTTACAGAAGGTAGCGAAACAGATGAAAAGTCTGCCACCAGTGAGCGTGAGCATTTTATTTGATCCCACTCACTGGGAGACAACTTACTGTTTGCTCTCACTTGATGGGAGCTATAAAATTGCTCCTGTCAGGTGAGAACAAACACACTATGTCCCAGGATGGACCTTCCATGATATAGCAGAAGCCCAGCCCTCGGGGATGGGGTCCCCGGGGCCAGTAATGACTCCGTGAGGGGATCCACGTGGTCCCCCTATCTTTGCTATCCATGGCTGGTCCCCAGGGGAGAGGGTCCCCAAGACTGAACGCTCACCCCCCTTCCCTATTTTTTTTTAAGGGTGGGCCCCAGGGGAGAGGGTCCCCAAGACTGAATGCTCACCCCTTCCCCATTTCTTTTAAGGGTGGACCCCAGGCAGGGCCGGACTGGCTACCGGGGCAGTTGTGTGTGCTGCCAAGCAGGGGGAGGATTTCTCCGTGTTGTGAGCTCATTTCGTTGATGGGGACCTGCGTGTGCTTTGAAATAAAAAAAGCAAAACGAATTTCGTTTTGCACACACAGGTCTCCATCAACGAAATAACCCCCCTGCTCGGCAGCACACACAACTGCCCGGTAGCCAGTCCGGCCCTGACCCCAGGGGATGGGGTCCCCAGAGCCATAATTGGCCTGGGAGGGTGGCCACGCGCCCCCATTCACGAAAATGGCCGGGCCCTGGGGGATGGGGTCCTCGGGGCCAAAATCAGCCTGGGGAGGGTGGGGCCACATGTGCCATCCTCCACCTTAATATACAATGTATTTCCCCTCAGGGACCTCGGCCACCAGTGGGGACAAACCAAAGCAAGTGTGGGCAACAACACTTGCTTTTTTAGTTTTGCAACAGATTCGCGGATTCTCTGCAAATTAATGGTAAAACTGGAAAACAAACAATTTCTGGCCCCCACCACCAGGCCTTCCTCCTTTTGTTTCACCTTTTTTCTTGGGACTGGGATGAGTCTAAGTCCCAAGATGGGTTCTAATACTTCCCGGATGAAATGTTGCCAGCCAATCAGACTTCAGGATGATATCGATCGGACCTGCAGAGAATTCACATCCGTAGATATACAAATTTTTTTTTTCTTTAATAACTCCAAAACTATTGAACAGATTTATGCCAAATCACAGAAGGATCCTTCCTTGACCAAGAGTTAGCTTTCTGCTAAATTTGGTGTAGTTCCATCCCGCAGTTCAGGCTGTAGTCATGTCTAAAATCACTATGGGAAATTGCATGGGGAAAACATGTTTTGGGATCCTTTTTCTAAGCCTCCCTTTGCAAATCATCCCAAGTAGCTGAAGTGAGTGGCAAACTGGTTTTGAAAGCTATGTGAGGATTCGTCAAACTGCGCCAATATTATTAGCAAAACAATAAATGCTTTGTCTTTGAAAACTAGGTCCTACCTAAAACAACATACTGACAATGTCTTTTCTTGATTGGAAGTACCCATTTCATTCAGCATATCACATGGTAGAGGAATGCGCATTTTTACTGCAAGTGTCTGCTTCTAAAGATAAGGCTTCTGTGACGTAACACAGGTAAGAGGTATTTGGTTGATAACACGCGAGCTGTGTGTTCTGAGACTTCTGTTATGCGCATTCTGGTAACTGCGCACAGGTAGCCTGGTCCAGCGAGCACTCTGCAGGACTAGATATTGACTTGGGTTAGGTTCTATAATTTTAGTGCACACAAATAGGGAAAGTCAGTGTGATTTACTTTTTTGTCTGTTGTGACACTTTATGATACTCATAGGATGAAAACTACCTTAGAGTGCAGTTTCACTTCCCTTTGGCCTACAGAGACATGTGAAGTATTGAAAGGAGGCGGGACCAATGCAGGAAAATCAATTCTGAAGGTTCCAAAAAGAAGATCTATACAACAAATCGGTCATCCAGAATTCTCATATTTCTCTGGCTCAGCACAGGATCTGATCCCAGGACTTTTGTCACCCGGCTGTGCCAGTTTAATTACATGTCTCTTCAACCGCAGAAACAAAGGACTCCCCACTCAAAGGGAGCAATTAACAGTGCTTCCATAAGCTCCGGAAGATGAAAGGGGAGGGGCAGAAGGATCTGCATCAATAAATCAGCTGTCACAATGGACCAGGGATGGCCTTGCTCAAGCCCACTGAACAAAATAAGGGGCTCAGACCTTTGGAGCTAACAAAGGAGCGGGCTCCCCTTTGAAGATTTAGTAAGAAAGGCCCTGGCAGTGTTGTCAGCGAGGGGCAGAGCTGAGGCCCCAGATGAGATGTGGCTATTGACTTATGGATGATGCCATTTTGAACTTTCCTAGCATTCTGTGCAGGAGGATTGGGACAGAGGAGGAGAGTTGGTATGGTCCCCTATGATTGGCCAGTGGTGAACGACTTCTACAAAATTGAATTTGTCTTTAAAAGCTCTTCATAAGAGGGAGATTCCCTCTTGCTTGGTGTTTTTTGCACTTCGCTGCTGGACCCTGGGGCTGCCATGGACAGCTGGAAGGAGGAACACGCTGATGGCCAAAAAGGACTAAGGAGTCTGCCCAGTTGACACAAGTACCAGTGGGTCTCCCCTAGGGCCAGTGCAGCTGGACTCCTTACACCCATGAGGAAAAGTTGGGGTAAAGTCCTGAACTTCTGCATCCAGAGACAAAGACCAGGAGGAACGCTGGTGCAAGGACAACCAACTCTCTATGGAGTACACCGCTTTGGAGGTGAAGAGGTCTGCTGTAACTGCACCTGATGACTAGAGCCTACTGCCAAGACAAAATGAGCCCAAGACCATCAAAATTGGCTCAACAGGGCCAGAGTTATGGCATTTTGAATATTGTTTACCTTTGTTTTTTTTTACTGAATGGAGCGCATGGCACTCCACTGCATTTCTTACATATACTACTAGCTTGGGCAAGAGCCCGGCAGTCGGCATAAGTATTATTCTTTTATTTACACCCAGAGAGGGGGGCGTGCACGGGGCCCTCTGCCCAGTCTCATTCTTGTCACCGGGGCACTATCAGGTCCGAGAGCCACGGCTTTCAATTTTTCTGAGAAGACTCTTCCTTTGTCCCACATTCCCTGGGGGGTAATTGTCAAGAAGGGGGCTGGGCCCCATTCTCGACCTCCAAGGGCCAAGAGTGAAGGTGGAGACCTGTCACGCCCCCCCCCCTCCAGTGGTGGGCCTGAACTACTCCCTGTGCCTGCATCTGGGGAGGTGTGGGGGGAGTGGGAGGAGACAGGAATAGAGAAGCTGCCAGCTCCCATGGCTACACACGAGGGTGGGGCTATACAAGAGCTTTCAGGGCAGCGAGGTGTGGGCTCCCTCGGCTTTACCTCATGTTTAGGGGCATGGAGGTGCCCTGGTGGGAAACAGGAAATTCTACATGAGGCCAGATGGGAAGGAAAAGTCAGCGGCTCTCCCCGGTGCAGTGGGAGAGCCTCTCATCAAATATGCACTGCTCTGCCTGGAGAACCCCATAATACCCTGTGGGGTTTTTCCATTTGCACAATTTCTCCACTCGTGGTGGCCCGAAATGGCAGGGGCACCACCAGCGTGAGGAAGCAAGCATGGGAGGGGGTGCAGGAGCACAGCAGGTTCCCCAAAAGAGTTTTTATAAAAGTACTGATCCTATATCTGTGGGAGTCAGGATTCATAACCCGTTCAGGGATTTTCATCAATGTTTTCAAAGCACTCCCCAGACTGGAGCTTTTGCTCTACAACTGGGCGTACAGGGCTATCCAGGCGCTTGCCCTACAGTTGAATTTATTGTGGCCTGAACATGTTAAACAAAGTGTACCTTGTACAGTGCCAGCTAGGGACGAAGCCTAGGGTTGCATGGTATGTAATCAAAATATGGGGGCCCTCTAGAGGTTGTATTTAAGATTGCAGTTTCATTGATGAAAGTTTATAAAAAAACACAGAGACACATTTTTAGTAATTACTAAATGCTTTATTGTTGTAATAATGCTGGCGATGATTATGGATCACAGTGAATATGGTTTATTAACAGTGATAAGTGCATTTATATGTGATTATTATTATCAATGATGATTGTAGTTACATGCAAAATTATCATAAATGATATCATGGAATATGTCATTAGTGATGTAATATGTGAGGTCATAAGAAGTGCATGGCGGAGGCGCAAGTTATAGTTTAGCTCTGCTGACTATAACTGGTGACTTTCTATGTTTTTTTGAGTTTGAAACGGTAATGTTGACACTGACATATTCATCTAACTATAACATCACTTTAACCTGTGATTTTTTTCAGTGAATTTCTAAGGGTTTTTAAACAAAAATAGATGTTTTTTATCATACTTAATTATAAGGTTACTTTAATGTTTGGTTCTTTCAGTGAATATATATATACACACTCACAGATATATATATTTGACTGGTGATGATGGCGCATATGTTGTTATTGTTGAGTTCGATTTTCCATAGAAAATGCATTTGTTTTGCATTCTTAATAATTTTAGGGTTGTAATAAGAATCTGCAAAAAATTGTCCAAAATATGTTCTTCGCTTGGGTCCTTTAAAGCTAGTTTTGTGTTAGACCATCCAGTGATAGCAAAGAATAAAAGGTGGGGGGGATGCAATAGTGAGCGTTCCCCATTTTTATACCCGTAGGGTACTTTGGTCTGTAATACAGTACAAATGGCTTAACGTTATCGTACAAACCTTGAAACAAAGGTAGAACTTTACTCAAGGATTATACTTTTTTTGTTGTAAATCCGTTTACTAATTTTTGGTAAATTAGCATTTAAAGGGTGCTCATGTTGGGCATAAAGAGTTTACATTTTAGTTATTTCTAGACTATAAATCCGCAAATCTGGATCTTCAGATATTCACAAATGTGAAGAAAAGACAATCTGTTTGGTCGAGGGAGATTTGTCTCCATCATCCATTTTGGATATTGATATCTGGATTCTGATCCAAAATTATCTGATTGGTTGTCTGCGTCACAGAATTTTTTTTGTGGCTGCCATTACAGCATTTTTTAACCCTGTCCCTAATGTTTTTTTGTTAGGTGCAACAGTGATAGATAGGCAGATAGATAGATAGATAGATAGACAGACAGATAGAT
This sequence comes from Lissotriton helveticus, assembly GCF_964261635.1. Lineage (NCBI taxonomy): Eukaryota > Metazoa > Chordata > Amphibia > Caudata > Salamandridae > Lissotriton > Lissotriton helveticus. Next base: position 1,286,242,443 of record NC_136057.1, on the reverse strand, counting down.
AGATAGATAGATAGATAGATAGATAGATAGATAGATAGATGGATGGATGGATGGATGGATGGATGGATGGATGGATGGATGGATGGATGGATGGATGGATAAATGGATGGATGGATGGATGGATGGATGGATGGATGGATGGATGGATGGATGGATGGATGGATGGATGGATGGATAGATAGATAGATAGATAGATAGATAGATAGATAGATAGATAGATAGATAGATAGATAGATAGATAGATAGATAGATAGATAGATAGATAGATAGATAGATAGATAGATAGATCTAGTTAACTGCCTCAAATTAAACTCGGCTAAAACCGAAGTTATAGTGTTTGGCTCAAACACTAACTTCTGGAGCCCAAGCTGGTGGCCAGATCAGATGGGTAAGGCCCCCACCCCAGTAGCGAAGGTGAAAAACCTGGGGTGTTGATCGATGATCAACTCACCTTTCGTCCCCAGGTCAACGCACTGTCTTCTTCGGTGGCCTACGTGCTCAAATCCATCCGTAAAATCCTTCCATTCATCCCTGACAGCGAAAGGAAAACAGTGGTCACAACGTTGGTCCTGGCAAAGTTGTACTATTGCAATGATCTATTTCTTGGTGCCCAACAGGGGGTACTCAATAAATTGCAGGTACTACAAAATGCGGCGGCTAGGCTAATTTTGGGGATCCCTAAATCTGTTCCCGTATCTCAGGAGCTGGTCAAGCTGCATTGGCTTCCAATGCGAAAGAGAATTCTTTTTAAAGCTTTATGCCTAGTATTTAAGTCCTTACAAGGCAAGGGACCCTCATTCTTTCGGCGGTACTTTCATTGGTACCGTCCAACTAGAAATCTCAGATCAGCTGACATGGGGTTGATCGCGGTGCCTCGTATTAAGAGAGCCGCTGGGGAGGCAGAAGCTTTCTGCTGGGCGCAGCCAAAGCTTGGAATGCCTTGCCCCACGCCCTCAGAAAACTGATGGACCTCATGGCCTTTAGAAGAGCTTTAAAGACATGGCTGTTTACCATCTGATCCCCTAACCTGCCTATACCTCAGGAGTAACACTTAGCGCCAGGACACCTACGGGTAACAGAGCGCTGTACAAATGCCAAAAATAAATAAAATAAATAAAATAGATAGATAGATAGATAGATAGATAGATAGATAGATAGATAGATAGATAGATAGATAGATAGATAGATAGATAGATAGATAGATAGATAGATAGATAGATAGATAGATAGATAGATAGATAGATAGATAGATAGACTGGGAAGTTAAGATAGGATTGAGTTTCCAGAGGTAATGCATTAATTGTTTTCCTAATATCTTTGTCAATATTTGACAAACCTTCACATAATTTCCCCCAAAAATGTTCTTCCTCCTCAGCTTCATACTGGCATCCCATCAGGGACATAATATTAAAATATGAAATTAATACAATCCGTATGAATCCTTTATTCTTGTTGGATGTCCCGTGTATGTATGCAGAGCCCTCTTAGATGATTCACATTGAGTACCCATTACTATAAGTATGTTGCTCTGCGCATTAAAATAGTTATGAATAACGAATAGTCAGAAATTTGGACCACTGCATATTGATAAAACAAGAACAAAGGATTCATACAGATTGTATTAATTTCTTACTTCAATATTATGTCCCTGATGGGATGCCATTCTTGTGAATAATTTGGCTACCTAATGATTTTGGCACAACAAGAAGAGACCTTTAGATTGAATACCGACTCTTTGAAATGCGCCGCAGTTTGAGTCCACAAGTGTTTTTTTGTTGGCCAATCATCATTGCCTTGTCCCCTGGGTTTTGTGAGATTTATTTGGGTGTCTGGAAAGGTCCTGATGAAGGTGGTTTGACTACTCTTCATACACCTCCGAAACGCGCATCGACCCTATGTTCAGACTCTTTTGAACATATTTATTCAATCTGGTTGCAGAGATTTTGCTACCTACAATATCCCCCCTTTTTTCAGATGCAGTTTTTATGATTTTTGTATGAGTCTGTATGTGTTTGAATGAGTTTTGTGAAATTTATATATTTATATTATTTTTTCCAGGGGCTTCCTTTGTTAAGTGACGTATTATATGTAATTTTTGTATTTGATGTAATAACAGGATTGACCTTTTATCGTGATGTATACATCTTAAAAAAAAGAAAATGTTAAAAGATGAAAAAGGAAGAATAGATAATGATAAAATATATATAAAAAATGAAATAAATAGTGACAATCAAATTATAAATGTCAACGTCACTAAAGGGATTTAATTGTTTATTGAGCCCAGTAGTGATTTAGTCCTCAGGATATTAAAAAGATAGGCCTCGAGGGAGTCTTGTTCAGGGTATGTTGTTTTCTTCGCCTCTTCTCACTGGCCGAAAACGAAACTTTTTAGAGGGGGTCCCCATTTATGCAGTCACATTCCAGTGGCCCACAAGGGACTGGAGCCCTGCTTGGGGTGCCCAAAGTCCATTTCTGTCTGCCCTTACATAGCAGTGAGAGTGTCATGTAAAGGCTGAGGGAAAGGGACATCTTAATCCCTATGGCGGTGCCTTCGTAGACACTGCACCCATTGTAGGATTTAGGCTCGGACTGCCGCCCGACTGGTTTCTTGAGCCTGTCGGAGAAGGGGGTCATTTCCCCCACCCAAATTGCTCCGACTGCCGGAATTGTAAGCCGGCGGTGTGAATGATTCACTTATTGTGAGTCGGACAGCCACCGGCGGCCTGTTGGTGGCGATCCACCCGACATCGAAATGAGGCCCTACATGCCTAAATCTTAAAAGTAAAATAAAAAAATTACATAATTATTGCACATTTTAATAATTATCAATTAAAACAATTATTATTCATTTAATTAAAATGCCACACTATATTCTCACAAACATCACAACAATTAAACTATAATTGAAGTTAAAAAAGTATTATACAATTAAGATGTTAAGTAATAAATAAAACAATTTGTTGATGATTACATATTTTTAATGTATTATTACTTAAATAACTTCCCACCCTATTCTCCTAAAAAGACAACAAAACACACCTAATATAACATTAAAATAAATTATTAATGTTTTTACAAAAGTATAAATTCAATATTTTAATTAAATCTAATATAAAGCAATTGTTTATTACTGCTTTAATTTTCCATCCTATTCCTCTACAAACTAATGAACACACACCCAAAATATAATTTAACAAATATGATAATTTCATAATTTACATTATTATCAACGAAATATTAATTAATTAATTATAAATACATTATTTTTAATTAACTTCCCACCCTATACCCCTAAAATCCTAACAACTCACATCTAAAATATATCTTAAAAATTATAATAAATACACAATTTACATAATGAATTATCATTTAAAAATAATTTTGATTAAAATGGATTATTAATCAATTATAATTAATTTACTTCCCACCCTTTACCTCTACCAATCCCATAAGCCACACCTAAAATAAAACTACTAAAAAAATAATTAATTACACAATTTACAAAGTTATCAAATAAATAACTCATTCTAATTAAAATAAGTTACGAATTAATTACAATTAATTTATTTCCCTCCATTTACCCCTACAAATCCCAGACCCGCACCTAAAATAAAACTTAAAAAATAAATTAAATTCACAGTTTCTAGAATTAATTACCAATTACTTAATTTATTTTAATTAAAATTAATTCATTACAATTAATTTACTTTCCACCCTGTACCCCTACAAATCCTACAACCCGCTACCACACTACAAACTACAATTACCAATTAAATTACATTTAAAAACAACAACAAATTTGCAAACTATATTTAAAAACATTAACAATAATTATACAAACAATTAGAACATATACTAAAATACATAGATAATTAAAATCATTATTTTTGACAACTATGTTTTTGTAAATGATATTAACAACATAGATATGTTTTACATCGATATTACTTACCTTAGAAAATCAATATACTTGATTCTTAGAAACGATATTAAAAACATTATATTTCTAGGTCTCGATATTTTTAATTCGAAATTTTATCTAAATATCCGTTTGCTTTCGCAGTAAGAGTTATGTTTGAGTTATGACTGGTAGACTGTGTGAAAGCTGTTCTATCTCTGTACTTTCTATCAGTGGATGAGTCCTATTGTTAGTATGTACATTATTTCATAGTGCTCAGTTTATACTGTTCATGCTTTAATTCCAGGTTCTTTCGACTATGAGCCACTGATAACGTGGAAAGAGTTCCAGGCTTGTATGCCGTGGGAGATCGCTATACTGGTTGGTGGAGGTTTCGCCCTTGCTGAAGGATGTGAGGTAATGTATTTACCTTATCTGGCACCTGCAAACTCTTGCAAGCTTTGGAAGTCTTTTTAACTGCTGATTTAATTGACCTCCAGCATAAACTACTGACTACCAAAATATCCATTCAGAAAAAACATGTTTAAGATCATTTCAGCATGTGTCCATCTTATGGCCAAGGTGTCTTTCCATTAGAGGCCACATTTAGATGAAGACCAGCTGACATCCTTTGAAAGTAATGTATAGCTGAAGGTCACATGGCTTTCCATGACAGCATATGTCCAGCTGAAGGCCGGTGACCATCCTTCTAAGTCTATGACCAGTTAAAGCCCAGGTGGCTGTGTGTGAGCCTGTGCCCTGCAGAAGGCTTGGTGATTTCCTATGTAAACTAGTGTTCATCTGAAGGCCAGAAAGCTTCTTGTGTGAGTCCATACATAGTTGAGGGTCAAGTTTGCAGTAGGGTGAGGTCATGTCTAGCTGAAAAATGAGAGACTCAGTTTGCAAACCTGTGCCCAGCTGAGAGGCTTATTCAGTGGGTTTGGGACTAGCTGAATGTCTTGAGGCTTCTCATGTGAACCTATGTCCAGAAAAAGGCAGGTGACTCGAGTGTGAGTCCACACCCAACTGAAGTCCATACAGTTAAATAAAGGTTCCACAGTAACATAAGTATTGTGCTTTCAAAGAAGCCTCAGTCTGCAGTGTCAGAAATCAATGTTGAGCAGACCTATGCAAATAACACCCATCACTTTTAAGCATAGTGCCTATTAAAGTTGTAGCAGACCTTTATCCACTAGTCTTCATAGACACTACATCTCTGGTTAAGACATTAGAGCTGAATGGTAGCTTATTAGGAAGAGTTGTCAAAGGGCTCTTCCTTATTTAACCTCACATTTATTTCCCTTAGTATGTTGAGTATCAATGGATGCTTATTGTTGGCTTTAATGGTGTGCCACGAACAAGCAATTATCTTAAGAGAGTGGGAAATTGCCCAAGTAAACTGAACATAGCTGAATATAAAGGTGGATAGTTGTCTACATATTGCCAGGCAGTGTTGTTATCACTGGTGTATACAATTGATACATCTTCCATTGCATTACTGAATTCGAAGATTATTCCAAAAATAGCTTGTGTCTCTTGTAACTTCACTACAGTGCAATAATGCTGTACAATACGATTGAAGAATTACAGAGATCTGTAGATAAACTAACAAAATGGATATCTACCTTAGTCTGCCAGTGTTGCTGTTTGTACCACCAACCAATGCCCGGGCCACCAATTCATGAACCGGATACAGTACAGTGAGGAGGAACAACATGATGTGGTAGCTTTTATGCTGCTTAGTCTTTCAAAATGTCCACCATGATTCTTCCTGTCAGCTATCTGTGCCTGTGAAAACAAATGTTATATGAAAACGTAAAGAGGAATGTGTGTATGTACATATATGTGTATGCACTGTGCTTACACAGAGATTTTTGTACTTTTTTGACACACAGTTTCCTATCACAGTCTTCCACAGTTTAGTAGAAATATTATTGTCTCTTCAGCACAATGCTGAAAAGGGGTCTTTCATGTTCTTGCGGGCGGTCTCAGTTTGTTTCAAGTTAGGTAGAACTAGGGAAATAACATTGGATCCTGAGGCCCTTGTGTGGTAGGAAGTCACCAGCCTCAGTGGGGACACTCAATCTAAGGAATATGTATACATTTGGCGTGGTCACAGTAGGTTACATTTTTGAGGTCTCACCAGATGTTTCAAGTGGAGGGCACACAGTTTTGTTTAATACCACTGGACTGTACCCTAAGAGCTGCAGAATAAAAAAGTGTATTGATGCACACTGAATGCAGGCTTCTAGCAACTCTATTGCATTATGAACTACGGGCAGATAGGCATGGGATGTCATGGCTTGTGCAGGCAAGGAAAGGGGATCGCAGAGTTATTGAAGTCTTCTTAATGACTTGTAGAGACTAAGGTTATCTTAGGGACTGAAGAGAGGCCTGAGTGTTAGCAGAGGGGCACTTTGGATTTCTGGAGAATTAAGGAAAACTGGTGCCATCTCTAAGCCTGTGTGATAAGCTAAAATCTGTAAGAGTCAGCTTGGTACCCGGGAGACCCAGATGAGGGAATGTGAAGTTCAGCCAAGGCATCCGACTGTTAGGAATGGGTCACTCAAGCTGACAAACTTTAGGGTCTCTTGGGTAATCTGAGGGCCACTATAGATTGGCTTATGATGGACTGAGGGCAAGTTGAGGTTGTTTGTGGGAAGGTTAAGGTCCAGTACATGGAGTTTGTATTTAAAGACTGAGCACAGACAGATTCTTCAGGGTGCTTGACAGTCAGGGTACAACATCCTGGCGTTTCCTGATCCATGATCGGTGATTTCTGAGACCAGTGAGGGCATCCTAGTACTGGCAGAGGACTCGATTGCTGATTCATGAGACCGGCTGAACGCATCTTAGTACTGGCAGAGGACCTCCTCTGAAGAGGACTAACTTTGGGGTGACTGATGAATAGCTTGCTGAGATATATCTTGAAATCTCCTAGTGTTGCTTAGGGGCTATGCGGCCCAGATTACAGTTTGTGTGAACTCGCTGTGGTAATGTGAGAACCATCTAAGGCCCTCAGAGATCCAGGGGAGGAGCTCAGTTGGTAATCTAATGCCATCTTAGCAATGACATAAATGTCGAAAAGCAAACCCATGCCCCTCGCAGTAGGTCGCTGGTACCAAGCTTGGCTTTCTGATGCTCGTGTGATACCTGTTCTATCTTCCATAGTCACTGCCAGTGCCGTACCTGATTTGTATCTGAGGGAAACCTACACTGCAACTACTTCTTCTGAGGACAGAGCGTGTGTGAGGGAAGCTTGCAATGCTTTGCTACCCATGCTGTGTACTCTGCTGGGCACTATTCACATCTAATCTTTAGACAGGAGGGGAGGGGCATGCATCACTAAATATAATGTTTATTATGCTATTTTTCAGTTTAGCACCTAACACTTCTTGAATTCGAAAAGGCTATGGTGACAGTGTTCACCATTTTTAGCGGGTCATGTCTTGGGGTGGCCCAGGTAATTGCTTTGTCTTCCAAGAGGGGCTCAGCATAAAAACGCGTTTGAAGACTTCTGCTGCAATGAAATGGTCCTGCAAACACAGATTGACTAAAAGAGGGAAGAAAATGTATCACTCTTGCTGTCCTCCTTATCATGAACAAACACTTTTGTTAAAAATGTATCACCTCTTTAGTAATGTCTTCCACCCTGGCTTCTGGAGAGCATAAAAATGATTTTACTGTTTTGCTTTGGAAACCTAAAATCTTCACAATTTCAGCAGGCTGTTTACAATTAAGGTCAAGTTTATTAGCAACTAAAAAGTCTAAACCCAATCCACCCCAAATCTTGCTGCCATGCGATATGATAAAAGTATTGTTTAAATACATGATAACATAAACCCCCTGAGACCCAAAAAGGAGCAACAACTAGCCTCACAAGCTTAGTAAAACACCATGGGGCTGATGTGAGACTGAAAGGTAGACAAATGTAGTGCCTCGTCGCTCCTACTCATAGAAACAGAAAATGGAGTAGAGGTTGTAGATGGGTTAGAACAGAGAAATATGTTAACTGAACATTCAGCGTTGTGCAACCAAAACATCCCTCAAAAGATGGATACACTATCCATTTGTTGAACTAGCACAGATTTATTACCAGGTGCAAATCTTTTAACATTTATTTTACTAAGAAAATGTTGCTAAAATATTCTGGACTTCAGATTGGAACTTGTAGAATAGCCCCATTCAGAAACATCTCCTAAACCTTTAAATCTACCAGACCCTAGCCAGATTCATGCTATTTAGTGCCAATACATACATAAATGACTGTATTCCTTTGAAAATGGAATTACCGGAAAACCCCATTCCTGAGTTGAATCTGCTGTGAACTTTATGATATAGCGTTCAAACAATTGGTATTTGAACCACTTGTCCATAAAACACTACAGGGCTGATTATGATGTCGGTTGGAAAGCTTCCCACCGCTAGTCAGAAGCTTTCTGACCGGGTTGGAGGCTTTCTGACCGACGTGGTCGGTTTGCGGTCCGACCACCCGATTACGATGTTGGCGTTCAAAATATAAATTGACCGGTAATTCCGACTCATTTCCGACCGGCTATCGGAGTCTTCCAGCCGGTCAGAACCACACTGTAATCCCCTATGGATGGTGTTTCTGCTGTCGGGATTCCGATGTTGGTTTCCCTGGAAAGTGACTTTGTGGTCCCCTAGCAAGGCCCCCTTGCCTCCACAGTCTTTGGTTGGTGGATGAGGGGATACCTAGGGTACCCCTCCTGTAAAACCCTGCACTTTGTGGCAGGCACCATGGGGTGCCTACATCAGGGTGCAGGGCTTTACACACACACACACACACACACATTTCTCTATAGGTGCCTTTATTAAGGACAATTTACGGCTCTGACACAAGCTCCCATAGAGAAGAATGAGTATGCAACCGAACAGTGTTCGGTCGCATTGAAATCAGGCGGTTGGAATCGCAGATCGGCAACTCAGACCGACATTGTAATAAGCCCCTATATGTTTGAGATAAAAACAAACAAATCTGTATGTAGAATAACCCATGAATGCAGGTCCTTGCACAATAGCTAAGCTTCTACTGAACCTTCATCTATGTGAAAACCACTGCTCATTCCTTCAGCTCTGCCTGATAATACTGCAAAACCTCAGAAAAATATAGTCTTCTCCCGGCCTGTCAAAACCTTGCCACAGACTCTACTTAGGTTATTACAAACCTTATCCAACTAAGTAAATGTTTTGACATACTTTGTAACATTTTTCATCAAACCTCTACCACAAAGGAGACTTTGAGCTTTTGCACCTGATTGTTTTAAGGCTAGCTCGGATAATGTAACCTTATACTCACAGTTCCATACATCCTTCCAATGGTCCTGGAGGGGTTTACAAAATAAACTTATAAAGTCTGGTTCAATATTGGGAGTATTGCACATTTTATTGCCCACATCAGGTTTAGAACACCCTACTCACATAAAATGTCTTACCTCCCTTTTTAAGAGGTTCCTGATAAATTACATACTATATTTTGCCTCCGAAACTAGGCGATTAAGCCTGTGCATCTTTAGCTAGAAAATTAAAAGTAATTTGAACTTGTTCTACAGCCTTTCAAAATTCGTCTTCCTGAAAATCTCTGTATGCTTCCAAAAGAAAAGCTTCCCAAAAATGATCTGGGGCATAATAATATAGCCTTATAGCCAGCCATAGCAGGCTATACCGGCCATTAAACGCCCGCTCCAGCTTTTAAGGCCCGAGCCGAAGCCGAGGGCCTTTAACAAGGGAGTGGAACTTTAATGGCTGGTATAGCCCAGTTACCGAAGGCTATAAGACTGTTAGAACATTCTGCCACCAGAGGGCAGAATGTTCTAACAAATATAACAAAGCCTCTCAGAGCCGGAGGGGGTTTAAATCCCCTTGGGCTCGGGCAGGCATTTGTAAAACAACATTGGAACGTTGCTTTGCGGGATTTTACCAGCCGTAGAAGCTTGGTGCACTACATTGTATTCAATAAAGTGCTCCACATTCCAATGTTCTAATACACAGTAGCATACTCATCGTCAAAATATAAGCTTTACTCATATACCGTTTTTCTGCCTGTGGAGCAGAGGCTCTTTTTGCTGCTGTTCTTTTGAACACCTTTCTCTAATTGAACATTCATTATCTAATTTTTAACTAATCTTTTTAGAAGCAGGAAAGTGCTTTCCTTAACATGAGGAGTTTAATGCTGTTTGAATTTTTTTACATCCTTACTCGAAAGCTTATCGTCGCCCTCTGGCTCTGGGAGAGTGCAGTACTTCTCGGCTGGCTCTTCAGATGTCTCATTTCCATTGAGTTGTTTCCTTTCATTTTATTAGCAAGCTTTAAAAACGCATTAGAAGCTTCTTTAAGTGCTACATGAGTTTCCTCAGAGTTAAAAACCCTACGGCTCTGCCTCCTGCTTTTACCAAATCTGTACCAGCTGGGACCTTTCTCTCATGCCATTATCAACTTGCTTCCTAAACATAATTATAAAATTATAAACTCTCCTGAAATGTTAATTCTTAAACACTCTTAATTTTGCCATAGCACAAAACATGGGAACTTCCAACAGCCAGCATCATTGAACAATAAGGGAAGTATTGAATATTTTGTTTACAAGCCTTTTAAAAAATACCAGCATTCACATTTTGAAAATATATGATACAAAATGGATGACGCATTCTAGTTACATAAATATGGCCAATAACTCTTAAAAAACTGTTATGCTGCAGAAACACACAAGCTAAAAAGGCCTTAGTTTCCTCACAAGATCTCAGACATTATTACACCCTCCTACATAAAAACAAAGCACAAGCCCCAACCCTCACTGTTGAGGACTACGACGTCGCAATATGCAGAACGCCATTGAAGGTGCTCGCCTCAACTGCCAGCGGGAGATGCAACCTGGAGAACCTAAGAATGTTCCCCGCAATGCAGAAGACTTCTCCTATGAAAGCTAGTACGCAATGGCAGCACATAGGTTTTTTGCACAATTCGCTGAGCACAAAAACGACCACAGAAAAATGGTTAATGGAAAACCTATTTATCTGTGCGATATAACACCAAAAACCTAGCCAAGGACAAAAGTGCCACTGAAATTCAAAAACTATATTTTGCTAATGCTAGACCTGGGTCCATGTGAGGCATGGAGGTGTTACAGAGTTATGGATATTGCTCTCTGTTCTACCCAAAGTTGGCAAATCTATAGATAATCACTTCTGGCATATGAAATGTTCTTTGTAGGTGGAAGGAAGGCTAGGTGCGATGTACACCCCCTTCTGAAATGAATGTTAATTTCCAGGTTGCTATGTTTGGATCCAACCAAGGCAGATTATCCTTCTTAGATAAGGTATTGGTAACATCTGTTATTTACAAGCCTTAGAAACAATTCAAATTTGTCATTGAGGGCTCCATAAAATACATTTTTATTAGTAATAGTGGTTCAAAGAGTTTTAATATGTTTAGGATACCAAAGAAACAAAACATTTGTCACAGGTAAGTTATTTCACTTTTTTGCAGAGGGAATGAACTGTCAGGATTTTCATGAAGTGTTACCTGATATTTAAAAAGATCTGCCCATACAGGTATTGGTCTAATCATGATATGTTTTCTATGGTGCAGAAATCAAACTTATCTGAATGGATCGGAAGTAAATTGTCTCCTCTTGGATCACTTCCAATCTGGTTGACCATCCTAATTTCATCGATAATTGTTACCACGATCACCGAAGTTGCCAGCAATCCTGCGACCATCACCATATTCCTGCCGATATTAGCTCCTTTGGTAAGTGAACACCTCTAAGTTCTGCCTATTTCCGTGAGAGACTTTAATTAAAAAAATAAATGTAGAACAAATGGTCGGGCTAATGATAGTTTAACCATGTATTACAGATTTGATTTGGATTAGAAAATAATAGGAATTTGGCTAGGAACCATTATTTTAATCAACCTCAGTTTGATTCAGCGGATAAAGGCATGCCTAAAAAAATCTTATATAAATGTGTTATAAGAACCAATGTAAACAGTTATTTTACTCATTTAAGTATCGATTCCATAGAGCACATGATTGCCAAAAGATATCCTGGCACTGAGTAGAAAGCTAAATCATCAAGCGATGAGAGTTTTGTTGGATGTTGGCATGTAACTATGTGCTATGTAGAAAAATGACTTGATGACCAAGGAGGACCTTTATGGGGCACTATAGAACACACTTTAAGCCTTTACTCACTCAAACTGTGAATGTAGGCCTACAACGTTGAACCTAAATAAGGGTCACGGAATTAATAAATTTGTTGGGTCAGTTTACAAAGCAAAATTTGTCAAGGCCAGCGCCTCCAACCCTACATTGCCCTCTTTCACCTGCTACAAATTCTTTATTTTAATCTTAGGACTTACCTCATACCCAGGACTATGGATACCACATATCCTGGAGTTGCCGAGACAGTCCATTTTGTAGATCTCTTCTAGTGTTCCAATGCTTATGGGTGATTTAAAAAACGATTTCAGTTTGTGCAGAGAGGGTTGGTTGAGCATACACATTTGAGTTCAATGTCTATTTCTCACATGTGACCTCAATTCAGAAAATAATCTCATTAAATACACAGCTGATGTGCTATATCACCTTTAGTGGTGCAGGGCAGCAGCAGGCCACCTGATCCACTATCATGAATCCAGACCCACCTGTAGATTGGCTACCTAGTATTTGGCAAACACTGAAAGTGAAAGAAGACAAAGAGGAAAGGAAACAACATTATTTATATTTCTCGCCTTGCATGGAGCCCTCGGGCTGGAAAATACGCATTAGAGGCATGGGTTTTCTGGTGCCTTGACCTCTGCATGCCTATGGTGCACAGGCCTCCAAGTCAGAGGTTTCTGAAGGTGCAGCCAGCTGAGGCTCCCACTGTATGATACCTAGTGGATTTCTGACCTGTAAATGAGGCTGGTAAACAAGGCTTTGAGGGATCCTAGACTGCCAAATTCATCCCCACCCCCAGTGTTCATGCTCACCCCCAAACCCACCACTCTTCCTGATCAACTTTCCATGTAAGGCACTGAAGACACTACTCTGCATGGTCAACTGAAAATGTGAAACACTGAAGAACGAACATACTTTCAAGATCGACTGCCCACACTAACCAGGATCAGCTTCCTTCAAAGGACTCTGAAAACTCTGCTTGCCAGGATCAACTGCCTGTGTAAGACACTGAAGAAAAGGCTCTGTACTCTACTGCAATTGTAAGGCATGAGAGACAGTGGTGTGGAAAACATGGCATTGGCCCTAATGCAAGCAAGGAATATGGGACCCCCTTTCCTCTTGTCAGGAGTACAAAACAGCGATTGTAGGAGGTGCAGTGGGCCCCTCAGATCCCTACGCCCTGGTTCCAGTGCACTTGATGCACTATTGTTTATGTTACGCATAGTCACTTCTCATTGCTACAATGGGCCATGGTGGGGTGGGTGGGGGTCAACATTCAGTCAGCGACCTTCGTGTCGCAAAACATCAGGGGACAAAGAAGTGGCCACCAGGTGCCAGCCCACTTTTAAAGGGCCTCACTCTGCCCCCTTCCCTTAGTCGCATACCCCATGACCATTTCTGGTCATATCGCATTCCCTAGGGACACCCGCTCCTCCACTGTGGAGACTAATGACGTCCACCCGCAAATGACAATGGGCTCTTACGCATTACTCTGATTAATCAATCGTCATCCATTTGCTAACTAGTATAAGCTTAGGGTGTATCCTTAGATCCCATACTCTACTGCCAAAGCCCTTTTCATTGAATACTTCTTGTGTAGGGGAAGATTCATAAGAATACCCAACCCTCCCCACATCCTGTTTTCTTTTGGTGCCTTTCCTGGCTCCATTGTCAGGGCTAGACATTGCAGTGACATGTCAGTTCGGGCAGTGCAAGTGCCAGTCATAAATTTTAGAAGTTGCCCGGGTTTTCTTTGGCAGTGCATTTAAGCACACGTTTCACCAGGGTTATTTCAGTAAAAAGCAGGGTAATTTCATCTTCCAAGTTGTGGTTCGTTTTCTTTTTTTAAGGAGTTTTATATAGCGGGAACTCGTCCCGGTATGGGTATTAGAGCACTTTACATAGCACCAGCTGCGTTACCTGAGGACACATTCATTTTTGTTAGGCACGGGGAGATTAAGTGATTTGCCCAGAATCACAGGATGTTCAGCGTCATTGCCGAGACTCGAACCCAGTTCCCCAGATTCGAGGTCGACTGCCCTAGCCATTAAGCCAACTCCTCTCGGTGGTGTGAGGACCCGCTTGAGCATTTTGAAGCAAATGGAGGCTTTTCTGTAGTTTTCTTCAGAATACCCAGGATAGTTTTTTTAAAATAAAATACATACCCCCAGATTCATCAATGTCCTCTTTTGCGAGTCCTTAATAGCGATTATTAAGGAATCGCTATTAAAGACTCGCAAAACGGGATTCATGTAGAAATCGCAATATTTTTTGCGATTTCGACTGCTTCCTTATTTGCGATTAGCTAAATTGCTAATCGCAAATAAGGAATGACTCCCCATTCATTCCTATGGGCCCATAGGAATGAATGGGGAGTCATTCCTTATTTGCGATTAGCAATTAGCTAATCGCAAATAAGGAAGCGATTTCAAGGGTGCCAGGGTGTCCAAAGAACACCCTGTAGCACCCCTAAAATGGTAATTTACACTGGTGTTGCGCACACACATGTCCAAAGGACATATGTGTGTGTAACATACAACTTAGAAAAATGCACTAAAGTGCATTTTTCTAAGTTTTCGCTATTTACCACGAAGTCAACCAGATTGCGATTTCGCAATTCTAAAATGGTTCATGAATTGCATTTAAGGAATCTCAAATTGAGATTCCTTAAATGCAATTCCTCGTAATTTAGCAATTTCAACATTTGCGAATTTTGCATTTGGGATGATGAATCCCAAATGCAAAAAAAGCGCTCGCAAAGAGCCAGGTTCTCAGAATCTGGCCCTCTGCGAGACGATTTTGGCTTCATGAATCTGGCCGATAGTACAAGGAATGGGGAAAGAGGTAATGGTTATGGAATCTGAGTTGACCACAGCAACTCGTAGTCACCATCCAAAAATAGCCTCCTGTGTTACCTCCTGCTCAGAGAGGCATTATGAATTACACACTTTGCATCTTCTTCATTAATTGAGAAACATTTGTAACCATTTCAATTTAGAGTACACATGGACAGGGGTAACAGAAGTGACATTGTAGGCCATTTGACCTTTACTTTGACTTACACACACATGCTTAAATATACCAACACATTTACACACTCATGCACATGAATAGACTTTCACCTGCAAGCATGCATACAACATACATTAAACAGCAGTTTTCACTTACTTTAGCTTCCAGATAGGGTCAGATTCCAGCTATTGTACTCATTTTATGTTACACTAATAGTGAATAATATCATTCACCATTTGTATAATACATTTTTTTCAGAAAACCAGGCAAGTGGAGCTCCAGTCAGCGTCCATTAGGAATAGCTCCCCCTGGGTTCCAGGCACTGATTTTGCCACCCCTGAGGCCAGGGGTCACAAAAGCAGTCCATATAAGTGACAAAGAAACTACCATGCCCAGAAACGCTAAAAAAGTGGAATATCTCACCTTAATCTGGGATAGTCATTCCTCATATGTGATCAAGCTATCCATATGAACGTAATACACTGATATAGATTTATGTGCATTTAATACAAAAATATTCCAAAATACATTTCAAATTTCTTATAGCTGTAGTATCAATTTAACACTAAAAGAATTATTTTTTACTTTTTTCAACACAATATTAAATGAAAAAACTCAACATTATTTAACATCCCCCTATCAAAACAATCAGACTCCTCATCCATTCATATCCACAATCACTCAAGCCATACACATAATACTATCATACAGCACACCATAAACAGTCAATCTTCCTTCAAATCCACCTTACACATGTGGAAGGTTACATATACAGGAACAAGAAGCCAAGAAACAACAAACAGAGATTTGAGAATACAGCAGTACCATTTTAAAATACATATGTTATACAAATTGAAACACACATTCTTTAAATATATAGAGATAAAGAGCCAATTAAGAGCTATCTTTATAGATTGCTACAGGTATTGTGTGTATTCAAATAATTCTCTCCAAATAGGCATAATGACCCGATGTTCCTGCTGTAACCAGTACAGACACGCGTTTCGGTAACCACCCAACTACAGGTTACACCTTCTTCAGGGCACTAAGGCAAGATGTTCCTGGATTCAAAGTGGTGTGGAGTAGAGGGGAGCAAACCAGCAGTGTAATAATCCTACAGATAGAATGATAGCTAGGTCAAACAACTAGGACAAAATTAATAAACATACAGTAACTAGAGATCATATAAGCCAAAAAAGGTCGCAAAGTGACCAATTGGTAAGTACAATATATACAGATCCTCCTACAGAAGCTAGAATCCAACAGTACCATCACAAACATTCACTATGCACCGGGTAGTGCCAGGGTAGCAAGGGGAAAGCCAGGCGACCCCTAAATGACGTCCATTAGAGGACACTTTTTAAACACCAATTTTTGTATGGGATTATATTTCTGGTGATTGCTGATAGTGGGGCGGAGTCGATGGGGGAAAACAGAGAGAAAGTCACTGGGCATCAAGGTTTTGCAGTATTTCTTAATATGTTCTCTTTACCAAAAGTTCATTTCACATTCACATAACAAAGCACAAGTGTACTCTCTGAACCATGAAGTGCTTAATTTGAGTTGGTGTTTGCCAGTGCTTGGTATTGGCACTTAATTCTCAACACTGGCACTTAGGACAGTCCACCACATGGTGACAATGTTTGTCGAATGTTGAGGTGAGCAACACCAGCATGTTTAATATTTCAAATACATTACAAGTTAATGAACCCTGCCACCCAGGCCATTCTTATAGCTTTGGATGTCCAGGAAAAGCCCGAATTGCCACACTTGTAAGAGTGTGATGGTTAATAGTTGTGCTGTATTTTCAGTGTTGGCAGGTACAATGAGTGGTGCAAGCAGATGCGACCTCCTGAGAAGGGCGCTGTCACTTACTTGTTTATAAATTAAGCACTGCCTGTGACTGGCACTGTCCTGGCCATTCTGCCCCCAGGGCAGAGCAGCAGTAGCACTACGAGTAAGGGTGGTAGCTGGTGCTCTGACTCTGCCAGGCAGGGTCACAGAGTTGCTCCTCTCTCTCTCTTTCTCTCTCTCTCTCTCTCTGCCCTCCCTCTTTCTTCCTTTCTGTTATTTCTCTCTCTCCCTCTTTATCTGACAACGCATGCCATTACAACACATGTCACTACAACGCATGCCATTACAATGCATACCATTACAATGCATGCCATTACATCGCATTATAAGGTAAGTAATGGAGATTTTTTTTGTTTTAGGGTGGGTATCTGTTTTGAGGTAGATGAGAATAGTAATTTTTACCCTACACTATCCAACACTTACCCTACTGTTGCACTCACTGGAGTTGGAATAGTAATCTTTACCCATACACTATCCAACACTTACCCTACTGTTGCACCCACTCTACCTGTCCTTTCTTTTCTTATTTTGCATGTGGCTTCCGCTTGACATCATGGCAGACAGCCTTAAGTAAGTTGTTTAGCCTGTACTTTTCATTAGTAGCAACTCAGCTAAGTTCAGAAGAAAGGAGACCATAAGGGACCCATCTCAAGACCCTCTTTTAGGGCTCGTCAGAGAAAGCGCATGAGCTGTTACTGAAATCTGCTGTTAATTAAAAAAAATAATGTAAAAAGGGGTTAGTGTTCACCTGTTTACCATTGGCTGGCTACTTCATCTGTTTCATTTCTTTGTTTTTCATTTGTCAGTGATGACAGCTGGTTTTATTTTGCTGGTCACTCCAGATGGCTCAGATGGCTTTGGGAGTATTTTACTTTCACATCCAATCAAATCAAATGGAACTTGTAGAGCACAACTTGTCACCCCAGGGGGTATCCAGGTGCTGTGCTTCAGGTCTTAGTCGAAAAGCCAGGTCTTTAATTTCTTTCTGAAGTGGTTCAGGGAGGGTGAGGTGCGGAGGTGGAAAGGGAGGGTTTTCCAAGCTTTGGCGGCGAGGTGAGAGAATGAACGTCCTGTAGTGCGGTTGCAGCAGATGCATGGGGTCTGTGCAAATGCGAGGTGTTTGGAGTGAAGGTTTCTGGATGGCTGGTGGAAGATCAGGTCATGGTTCATGTAGTGAGGTCATAGGTTGTTGAGGGCTTCAAAGGTGTGGGACAGGAGCTTGAACTGCCCTCTTTTCTGGACGGGGAGCAAGTGGAGGTCTTTCAGGTGTTGGGTGATGTCAGTCCTCTTAGGCAGGGTGAGAATCAGCCTAGCTTTGGAGTCTTTGCATGAGTTCGGAGGTTGTACTTGCATATAGTACATTGCCTTGCCATAGTCGAGTCAGCTGGTGATTAGGGCGTGCATCACAGTTTTCCTGGTGTCCATGGGTAGCCATCTGAAGATCTTTCAGAGCATGAGGATCATGTGGAGGCAGGCTGAGGTGACTGTTTGCACATCAATAAATTCGACACATACACACAGACAGCAGCTTTGTCTACCACCCCCTCACTATTGCTTGCCCTCTCCCACCCATCCCCCATTGCTTAGCAGCGGGGGAAAAACGCAAACCGGTCAGCACTGTTAAAGATTACATTAATTCTCTATATTGCTATCACAAAGATACAACAGAGTATAATCTGTGCATACTCCAACTTCATTTCACAGTTTTAGAAATTATACAGACTATCAGCTTAGCATCATCAGTAAGTAACTAAGTGACTCTTGTAATGTCGAAGGAATCTGGTTTCATTGGCAAAAGAGTGTTTTCATGATGTTCTGCTGTTAGTTCCAATGGTGGCTGTCTGCGATCACTGGGTCAAATTAAGCACTGGTTTATGCATGTAAACACAGAGAGGGATTGAAAAAATGAAAGACTTTACTCTACAAGTACATGCATATCAAAAAGGGTTTAATAAATTAACATATTCATGTTTATGGAGTCAAATAGGACTGTCACAAGGGGAGGGCAGAAGGTGCCTCAGGAATTCAAGGCCAAAATTACATCTAAAAGCAAGCCTTCCTTTTTATTACTAAATTGGCAGCTAAATCTGGTCATAGCACTAGAGGGGGACTGTTGTTGAGACAGCAGTGTTTTCTTTTTATCTGGAGAATCTTTTTAGGCCTCGCTTGTGAGAGATGTTGTATACAGCGAGGGGCTTAGAGATCGCACTTACCTATAACTCGTTGGCTTCATACTCTTTGTTATTATCTGCCTCCTAATTGGGCAGCGTGTGCCAACTTCACTTTCTTTTCTTTGCTCAGGAGCATCTACCAAGTACAGATAGCTTCATCTTCATTATGGGGCTGTGATTGAGGTACTAGTTTTTGTGTTGCTACTTTTTTAAAATCTTTTTCTCGTCAGTTGCCTCATGTTGTTTTTTCCCTTCTATTCAAACCCCCCTGTCTATGTTGCATCTTCCCTCCAACCACTCTGTGGTGCGTCTACCCTCCCACACCCCACCCTACTATTATCTGTGTTGCCCCCATCACCCTGCTTCCATAAGAAAAAGAAAAACTTTGAGGCGCCAGAGCTGGCCATGTCATAGCGCATTGTTTTTTAACCTTCCCACCGCATAGCCCTTTAAAACTTTTATATGGCCTTTTTTTATAACTTCTATCTATGCTGCAAAACAGCCTTGTGCCACTACAACGTGGCAAAAAGACATTCATAACGCCAATAGCTTCTACCCAGGCGAGACGTATTGGTTTTTACCAATGCTTATTCAGAACTGTTGGTGCTTAGCCCTGGCTGTCTATATTCTGACCAGTTAATGATTCTGGAGGTGCTACACTGCCCATGTTCCCTGATGTGATAATGAAAGCAATCTGCTAAACTCATATCCAATAGTTTATCCTATAGTTAGCATGCCAAAGCAGCTTATGCCAAACATCCGCTCTAAACATTTGCTATACACAGTGAGGTTCAAAATGAAACAGCAGGTGACTCTTGATGTAATGACACACACAAAGGACATGCTGGCGGATTTACAAACAATTTTCACTGAGTTTACATTACAATACTGACGCAAACCCACGCAAAATGTATTCTTTGGGTTTTGTTTAAAGTGCAAAACTTTTTTTCTGCTGGATAGTTGCCTCAAAGTAAAGCAAATCAGTGTAAATCATGACCTTGCCTTACTCTGTGTCAAGGGGGAACTCCATGGGTGGTACAAGGGCATTTCCATGCAACCACCCATGTTTTTTAACGCAAAACCCACTTACTAACAATAGTAGACAGAGATTTGCACCAAAATATAATGTCACTGTGAAGTAGGCATTAAAAGGAAATGCTTATATTTCTCCTAACGGTTCCCACTTTGAATATGTGCTGCACTGTGCATCACACATTCATGGAAAAAGTTCTAAAGTTAGCCTAAAAATAGTATTTTGTATTGGAAGTGTAGTCTCGAGTACAAAACCTTCTACTAGACATGATGCAAACACCTTTGCGCCATTGCTGCAGGGTTTCTGCTCTTAGAACAGAACTATACTTAGAACCATAGAACATCAGTATGTAGGGACTGAGTCACCATACCATCTCAGTACCTATAAATCAGAGTCCGACTGGCTATAGTGCCTTACTTGCCCTCCTGACCTTAACAGAGAAAAAAGGGAATTGGCACCTCAGAACACAACACTTGCGACCCTCTCGAGGATCGTGGTAACAGGACACACCCATTCACTCTCTCACTCATACTCGTCCACAATACAATAACCAGGAGACACAAAGGCAGTTTGGAATATTTAAACTATCGTGCTCTGAAATGAAGCATACGTTCCACAATTTGAAAAATACTGTTAGCATAGTCAATAATCCATATATATTAAAAATTTGCTTTTTTGCTGTTGTGCTCATCTATATGATAGGACATATGTGCATATAAACAACAGCTTCATTCTCGTGTTATGTCTAGGTGCGAGTGCCTGGCCAGGAAGAATAACAAGGGCAATTGTTGTGCAACCTTGTCTATGGTGTTCAGACTAAATCCCAGGAAAGGAACAGAACACAAAAACATATGCAGATTTCCGACTGAAAGTACAATGTGGCACGAAAGCAAACGTTTTTATATAGTAATGAGTGCAAAGAAAAATAAGGCCCACAACGTGCCGAGCCAGGCTAACATAGGGAAAACTATAATGAGCTATGCAAGAAACACATGACACTATAGTGCAAAAGTGTCTGTCAGTGCATTTCAACATAATTGCATGCCAGCATTAGGAAGAGAGCAGGACAGTGCTGTATCTTAGTATATAAAGTGATTTCCTGTTCGATCCCTCTCTTGCAAAGCAGTGCAGCAACTTTGCTTTCTTCATTGGATTGTGTGTCTCTTTTCTTAATCTGGGCCTTTGTTACTGTATTGTAGGTTTTCCTGAAAATCTGTATGCTTTAGAAAAACTGATAGCTATGTTTACGAATTTTGCTTGATGGTGAATAAAATTAGCACATGATGCTAATTGACCAATTAGCCTGTTTTCTCTGCTCTACAGAGCTTAATGATAGCTGAAACATAATGAATGCTAATGAAAATGTAATCTGTCTATCTGTGCTTTGCCTATCATTTGTCATTTGCTTTTACTGTAAACAACAGTTGCTGTGTGTCATGGCTCCTTGGAGCCCAAGTGGAAAAGGAGGGTGGGTAGTAGCTGGCGATAGACACTGTCTAAAGCTGTACTTTCTAGACATTACATGTTTTATTACTGTATTGAAGACCCCTGTGAGTGAAAAATGTCTCAAAATAAACCATTCGGGCCAGATTGCAAGCTGGGCGTTAAATTCCAATCCCTGTGACAACTGGAGTTTGTACAGTCATGGGACTATTGAGCTGTGCGACAATTATTGCCCCCTCTATCAGGTGGCTGATTTTGGCAGGTCTACCATACAGAGTTTATCAGGGGTAAGGCCTGAAAAAAAGGCAAAACATGTAGAGTTCAGTGCCACAAACACTGACCTCTTGTATTATGCCTTACTTCTCAGTCATAAAACGTGGGATAGGATGTATTTACCACATCCAGCAAATATCTCAGGGTAATGGTATTTGCAGTGTGCAGCCAATACCTCACCTTCATTCAGTCCACATATAAGCAGGATGTTAGCATGCACCTGTTGCTAGAGAACTCATGCTGCAAAAGGGATAGAGAGGTAAAAGGAGTGGGGACTCTGGACAGATATGTGGATTACCTTACTTGAGCCTTCCATGGACTGCATCTCTTCCCAAGCACTGAACTGCATCATATCCTTGAATCCCACATTCCAGCAGGGTGGGGTTGCTTTGAAAATGTCTGTCAATTGTACTGGAGATGGATCCACATGCTTCATTACTGCTCGTGTCCGATCTGCAAAGGAGTTCTCTGGATGGGCTATATATGTCTGAATGCCCCTGACTTCATGGATGACCTGAATGGAACCTCCTCAACTGGAGATGTGCAAGTGCAGAAAAGGCAGAATGGTTCTTTGTTTTGATTGGACTGTGGAGGCAGGTTGTCTTTTTGAGCAGGGAATTGTTTCAGAAAAATGGAGTATTACACCACCATGATTTTGGGTGGTCTCCTGACCAAGAAAGGTTACCTGGGGCCAGAATGAGCTCAGGGAGAGGGCACCAGGCACACTCCCTCTCTTATTAAAATAAAAATAATGTGGATGTGCCGAACCACTGGGGCTCAGCCCTTCTCAATGGGATCTGGAAAATTCTCAGCTGGGCTGTGTGTGCTCAGTTTCCCACCCAGATCCTCAGAGAAGTAGTATTTACAGGAACATTTCTCTGGCCACATTGGGTCTGTTTGCTTAATCTCAGTCTTTTTGTGATCCCGGAGACCAGCTCTAGGATCTTAAAGTATTTTCCTTAGGCCTCCTGGCCTCTAAACTTATTTTGGAGCTTGGTTTTTAAGGCTCCTTTCACCAGACATGTCCTCTGCCTGCACACCTTATGATCTCTCCTGCTTGAGAGGTGTCTTCCCAAGCCCCTCTACTGCCAACAAACAAAATACACTCCCTGCAGCACTCACCAGACCCCATGGCGTTGGCCATCTTGCTAAGCAGCAGAGACCGTGGTTCATTCACAGAAGTCCTAGGGATAGCCTGCAGGCCCACACAGAAGGACCTTTGATCATCATACTGGCGTGCAGAGTCATTAACATGGCCCAGTATGGAGGATGAAGGCCTGGAATCTAATTATGGCTGAGCCAGGAAAATGTGACAAAACTAGGAGTGCCATAAGGAGTATAACAGTGGACCAGTCTTCAGTGTACATGTTTACCCTAGGATTGATGCCTGGTCAGTATCTCTAAGCCTAAATAGGTCAAAACCATTTCACACATCAGGTATAATGCAGCAAGAATGCATCCTTTCAGTAAGCATTACAGATCTACACCAGGAGAACCTACTCTCATTATAAACCGTAGCCATGTCAGGACCAACCCTTGAAGGGTCCTTCTGCGGCAGGCTTCCTGTGCACAGATACTGGGCTGAGCTAAAAAGTAGTCTAAAATGTTCAGTCCACATACATATAGACATGCAGATGCTCACATGTGTGCATGTCCCCCGTCCCTGAGACTCTTACCCCAGCTGTGCTGCAGGGACCTTATATTGAAAGGGCACAACAGATTATTCCTGCTAAACATTCAAGAGAGTGTCTCACATTATGATTAGAAAAAGGTCTATCCTAAAGTGCCTACAACATGGAAAGAGAAATAAATGTCATATTTCAATAGAGAGTGCATAGTGTGGAATTAATCAGAAATATGAAAAGATTGTTTCAATCTACTGAGTTTCTTGTGGCAGTTACTGTCCCATGTTATTATATTGTTCATCTCTAACCACTTTGAGCTACAAAGTGATATTATTATCTTCCTTAAAAGGTTATCCTAATTAAATTGGTGTACCAAAAATGTTGTCCTGATCTCTATTGGTGTGTAAATGCTACCTATTAAATAGATATTTTTATTAGGCCACATATTCTTAACAAGGGTGACCAGGGCCTCTTTAAAAAAACCATTTTAAACAGATTTAAATATGAGAGGAAAATCATGGCATTGGAGAAACACTCCTGCAGATCTTACTTGCTCCTGAAGTCCTTTGCTGGCACTGAAACTTATCTTACAGAAGTTAAACATCCCAGGGACAGATCATTGATCACAAAGTCTTGTTTGGGTTCTATCCGGACAATGAGCTGTTTCCCTCTGGGACAGTTTGATCCCCACTCCCTTTTAATCTGCCCCTGTGATGATTGTTCGCCCCAAGCATAATTTTATAAACAGAAAGAATCCACACCTGGGTGTTTGTAGAGTAGTCCCCACTGTGGTGGAGAGCACTCAGTGTTCTTTTAATACCCTCACACACCAAAAGGACCTTTGGTGTCATGCTTCATCATCGGGGTCTTTGCACCCCTCTACGGGGTGCGGCGTGCTACTAACTAACGGAATACATGGGAGCACTTAATTGATGACTATGTGTGGTGTGCGAAGGGGTTAGGTTATTCAGTGAGTGGTGGGTTTGGAGTGAAGATAGTGGAAAAAATTTAAAAAAGGGCCTGGCGCGTGAAGTCTAATAAATTTTAATTTGCTTCCGCGCTGGCTCTGTTAAAAGGTTTGTGTCGAGGTTTATGTGTATAGTAAAGTACAACACCTCGCTGGTGCGTCAACATGTTTCGATGCAAAGCATCTTCTTTAGGCCTGGGGTGCACAATCCCCACCTTACTCACAACTATATGTCAAAGGACATCAATATTTTAAACATAATCAGTTTAATTCGGCTTTCCGAAGCTATTGTGTGCCTATTTTTTATTATTGTAGATATCATCAATGTATACTTGCTGCCAAAGGTATTGTTTGCACCATGAGTCTTTTAAACGGGAGGTGTGTTGTGCTAAATAGCAAAAAAATGCAGGAGAATCCCTGTCCGTGTCTGCCCCTGCCCGCGGCTCCGTCGATAAAAACCCCCCAAACCATAATACACCTGGGGCTGTATTATGCATTGTGATTGTTTGCACCCGGCGCAACTTTTAAAAGGTGCATCGGGCGTAAACAATCACAATGCACCCTATTTTGATTTATCGCTGCCCCCAGGGCATATCTCGCACTGCCCTTGGGGAAGCGCATTCATTTGAAAACATGGAGCAGCAGCTCCGTGTTTTCACAGTGCAGACAGCACTTCTGCACTTTTGAAGAGGTTTAGAGATCCCCTTGCAGGCGGGTGCAGTCAGTGCCTGCACCCCTCCTGCAAAGGGATGTCGGTGGGGGTCAATGGAACCCCCGTTATCCCCTGGAGAGGGCTGCTGTCAGGAGGCACACTGAAAGTGTGCCACCTTCTAGATGACGTACTGTCAGTGCACCTCCTGAGGGCTGCTTTGACTCTGCGCCCTCGTCTGTAATATGACGTAGGCGCAGAGTCAAAGGAATTCCCTCATTTGCATAGGGCACGCCCCTATGCACATGAGGGATCATGCTCTAAAGGTAGCGCTGGTGCTTTAAATGCGCCAGCTCTATCGATATTATAAAAGAGGACGCACAAGCGGCTGGGCCCCCTTCTGTAATACCCAAAGTGCCCCAAGGGCATGCAAAGTGGGCGCAAACGCCCATTGCGCCCCCAGGGCACTTATTGTAATACGGCCCCTGGTTTTATTCTGTAAATATTATGAATTTTTGTGCACAAAATATTTATTACCACTTTTAAAAGAAAGGGGTTTTACGCAACGGTTACTTAAATGGAGCCTTATTTTGGAACAAAATAATGTATGCCTAAGTTATAATTACATGTATGATAGGCTGGCTTGTTATTTTTAAACTGTACCAAAATGTTTATTGGATTGTGTATAATGAGATTTGTAAGGTTTTTATGTAGCTTTTATGTTTTTATCTTTTATGATTATGATGCATAATTGAATAAAGATCAATTGAATTGAATATAAATATATATATTATACCCCAACTGCTACTGCTCCCACAATATGGAAACACCACACTCAACGTCAAGATTTCACCTTCTTCATTCGGCTCACAACAGACAAACTGGAAATGCTTCCTCAGCGGATTAACGCCACTCATTGCCATACGCGTTTCGGTGAAATACCTTGTTCACTGGCATGGCGTGTGTGATGAGATGAACAGCGGGCTGTACTTCACACATGTCTTTTAAAAAAATTAGTCCAGCCCCATTGGGCGTGTAACAGCAGAGCACTATGGTTGTTGTAGTTATTTTAAAAGACATGTGTGAAGCACAGCCCGCTGGTGGTGAACGGGCACTGGGTGTCCAACCAACGCTCAGGAATTCCGCTGTGTAGGACTTACAGGAGGTACCAAGAGGAATTCTTGGCCCTCAAACTCCCTCAGGACTAAATTGGACTTCACCCCCCATCCCGTAGTCTGCCACGAGGCATGTTTGCAGAGTGGTAGAGGAAGGGGGCCATTGCCTCCGAAGACATCTTAGCAGTCCCATTGTGTGGGACTTACTGGAGGTAACAAGAGGGGTAGTTGGCCCCCAAGGACATCCTTGGGGGCCAACTTCCCAAACTAATACCTCCAGTCAGTACCACACAGCAGCACTGGTAAGTACTCGTACCAGGCCACGCCCACTATGCCCACCACTCTGCAAATGCGCTCCCTGGCGTGCTCTTGGATGGGGATTGAAGTCCTCTTCACTGCTGGGGGTCCTTTAGGGGCCCACTAGCCTACCTTCTACCTCCAGTAAGCCCCACGTAGTGGGATTCGTGAGAGGTAGACAAAGGCCATGCCCCCTTTTCCCACCACTCTGCACACGCTCCCCCTGGCATGTTGTAAGTTGGGGGATTAAGCCCCTCAAATCCTGAAGGCCCCTGGGGTCCAACCAGCCCACCAGGTGCCTCCAGTAAGCGCCATAGAGCTGTATTGCAGAGAGGTGTAAAAAGGGGCATGGCCTGGACCACCTCTCTGCAACGCAGCGCAGTGGCGTTAACTGGAGGTACATGGTGGGCTAGTTGGCCGCCAGGGACCCTCAGGATTGAAGAGGAATTAATTCCCCACCTTAAAACGTGCCAAAGGGTGTGTTTGCACACATTTCACCTCAGGCCCGCCCCCTTCCTGCACCACTGTGCAAACGCACCTCGTGGCACGTTTTAATTACGGGGATTAAGTCCCCTTGAATCCTGAGGGTCCTTGGGGTCCAACTAGCCCACTAGGTACCTCCAGTTAGCACCACAGAGCTGCGTTGCAGAGAGGTGTAAAAAGGGACATGGCCTGTGCCACCTCTCTGCAACGCAGCGCAGCGGCACTTACTGGAGGTACCTGGTGGGCTATTTGGCCCCAAATGACCTTCAGGATTGAAAAGGAATGAATTCCCCAACTTAAAACGCGCCACAGGGTGTGTTTGCACACATGTTACCTCACGCCCCCCCTTCACCACTATGCAAACGCGCCCATGGCGTGTTTTAAGAGTGGGGATTATGTCCTCTTGAATCTGAGGGTCCCTGGGGTCCAACTGGCGCACTAGGTACCTCCAGTAAGCGTCACAGAGCTGCATTGCAGAGAGGTGTAAAAAGGGGTGTGGCCTGGAACAACTCTCTGCAATGCAGCACAGCACAGTGGCGCTTACTGGAAGCACCAGGGGGACTAGTTGGCCCCCATGGGACCCTCAGGATTGAAGAGGAATTAGATCCCCAACTTTAAACGCGCCACAGGGCGTGTTTGCACACATGTCACTTCAGGCCCCAACCCCTCCCTTCACCACTGTGCAAACGCGCCCTGTGGCACATTTTAAGTTGGGGGATAAAGTCCCCTTGAATTCTGAGGGTCCCTGGGGTCCAACTAGCCCACTAGGTACCTCCAGTAACCGCCACAGAGCTGCGTTGCAGAGAGGTGTATAAAAGGGCTTGGCCTGGACCACCTCCCTGCAATGTAGGCCTGTGGCGCTTACTCGTTGAGGACCGTGGGGGGAGTCCCAATGCCTCCACGGTCCCAGCTGGCTTCCCACCTCCTGCGGGAGCCCACATTGCTTTTCCACACGGGGAGCTGCTGACATGCAGCTCCCCATGTGGAAAAGCAATCGGGTTTGGATTTTGGAAGAGAGAGCAGGTTTCCTGCTCTCTCTTACAAAATCCAAACCACAGTTTGTTATGGCAGGGCGGGAGATGCGAGACTCCCGCCCTGCCATAGCAAACAGCAGTGTTCCGGGTATGGCCCCCCACGGGAAACTGCAGGAGCCAGCCCTGGGGGGGGGGGCTGTCCCCAGGGCCATAACGGACCCCCAAATTTGCATTTTAGTGCCCTGGGGAGGTGGCACTAAAATGGTATATATATGGACATACACACAAACAAGGATACACATATATATATATATATATATATATATATATATATATATATATATATATATATATATATATATATATATATATATATATATATATATATATATATATATATATATATTCAAGCTTTTTGGGGAGTGTCCAAACAAGTAAGAAGCACTCGAACACCACAAATGCTTCCCCCAACAAGCTTTATTCAGGTTCAAACACTTGCTTTTGCCAGTAAACGTGGGCTGTTTCATCCGGACGCGTTTCGGGCATCTCCCTTCCTCGGCGGCATACAGTCCATGAGACACCACATTGTCCCGCCTCCATTTAAGCCGTTATCGCATGCCGGGGATTGGCTGATCTGCATGATCCTATGCGTTGCTTTATGGGAGGCGTAGTCCATTATGATATGGTGCTCTATTTTAACAATTTCTAAGCTTCAATGAGCCCCAGCGAAAGCAGCGTGTTAACATCCTTTTGCGATGTCCCAGAGTGAAGCCGCTGTATGTGGCTCCATAGCCTCCTTCTCTTGAGTGGTGCTTCTCAGCGGCAGGACAGCCGCTCAAATATTCACGCTTATATATATATATATATATTCACGCTCTTTGGGGAGTGTCCAAACAAGTAAGAAGCACTCGAACACCACAAATGCTTCCCCCAACAAGTCTCATGGACTATATGCCACCGAGGAAGGGAGATGCCCGAAACGCGTCCGGATGAAACAGCCCACGTTTACTGGCAAAAGCAAGTGTTTGAACCTGAATAAAGCTTGTTAGGGGAAGCATTTGTGGTGTTCGAGTGCTTCTTAGTTGTTTGGACACTCCCCAAAGAGCGTGAATATTTGAGCGGCTGTCCTGCCGCTGAGAAGCACCACTCAAGAGAAGGAGGCTATGGAGCCACATACAGCGGCTTCACTCTGGGACATCGCAAAAGGATGTTAACACGCTGCTTTCGCTGGGGCTCATTGAAGCTTAGAAATTGTTAAAATAGAGCACCATATCATAATGGACTACGCCTCCCATAAAGCAACGCATAGGATCATGCAGATCAGCCAATCCCCGGCATGCGATAACGGCTTAAATGGAGGCGGGACAATGTGGTGTCTCATGGACTGTATGCCGCCGAGGAAGGGAGATGCCCGAAACGCGTCCGGATGAAACAGCCCACGTTTACTGGCAAAAGCAAGTGTTTGAACCTGAATAAAGCTTGTTGGGGGAAGCATTTGTGGTGTTCGAGTGCTTCTTACTTGTTTGGACACTCCCCAAAGAGCGTGAATATATATATATATATATATATATATATATATATATATTCACTGAAAAAACCATAGGTTATAAACCATATATAGTTAGGAATTAGCATTTAAAAAACCTTACTTTACTCACACAAAACCATTAAAATTCCATATATAGTTAGTTGTACTAACTATATATCGCGCACCCGCAATCCACTGCTGATCATGTCACATATTACATCATTCATGACATGGTCAGTGACATCACTGATGACATCACTGATGACATCTCAAATGACATCACTGATGACATCACTGATGACATCTCAAATGACATCACTGATGACATCACTGATGACATCTCATTTGACATTACTGATCACATCACTGATGACATCATTCATGTGATAATACGATGAACCTCTTCAGACTCTAATATAACCTTAGATACACTCAGTGTAAACACAGACTCACAGATTGTCACTCATCCATGAAGTTACACACACACCTAGTCAGTCATGCAAACAATCAATCACACCTCCATTTCCTTAACTATACAGTTAAACACACCTTACATATTCAAACATATGCTAAAACATATTTACTCACTTATACAATCCTGGATACAAGTTCACAATGATCCATACAGCCACTCACACATTCACTGGCTCTTATGCACAGTTATTTATATATGTCAACTCTCACATGTACTGTATTTTACATATGTACTTACTTTGACATGTAGCACTGAGATATCTATTCACTCACCAATACAGTCATGCACACAGTCAACCGCCCATACAGCTGTTTCCACATGCACTTTTGAACCCATACATCTATGCAGAGAGTCATACACATCCCAGCCACCCATACACACTCTCAGTCTCCCATACAAATACTTGGGCAACCAATCAATAACCCATATAGTTAATCATATAGCTACTGATCAACACATGCAGCAGTTCACAGAACAACAGACATAATGATGCACAAATTAAGACAGTTTAGTCACTAACCCATGCACTCAGTGAGACACATTTAATCACTCACTCATACAGTCAGTCATGCACCTACTAAATCCTTTGTTCAGACACTTCTACATCCACTCATTCTTTAATATGTAAGACACATTTTAACTTTACAGAAACATACAGTCACTGGATGTTGTCATCAGTGATGTCATCAGTGATGTCATTTGAGATGTCATCAGTGATGTCATCAGTGGTGTCATTTGAGATGTCATCAGTGATGTCATCAGTGATGTCACTGACCATGTCATGAATGATGTAATATGTGACATGATCAGCAGTGGATTGCGGGTGCGCGATATATAGTTAGTACAACTAACTATATATGGAATTTCAATGGTTTTGTGTGAGTAAAGTAAGGTTTTTTAAATGCTAATTCCTAACTATATATGGTCTATAACCTATGGTTTTTTCAGTGAATATATATATATATATATATATATATATATATATATATATATATATATATATATATATATATATATATATATATATATATATATATATATAACATTTCTATGGCAAAATGAAACCCCTTATTTTGTTCCTTTTCAAATTAAATGTATTAAGTGTTACCACTTTATTCCAATCAAGATGACTTCAGGTGTGCCATACTTTTGTCATAAGTAAGACTGTTAGCGTTCTAGTTGTTCTTTAAAACACTCTGGGACATTCTGTCACTGGGCTATAGTTGGGCTACATCTGGCTGATATTTGGGCTACATTTGTTTTTTTTGTCTCTGGCGGCCATCTTTGGGCTACATTGGGCTTCATTGGGCTTCATTGGGCTACATTGGGCTACATTTGGGCTCCAACATATATATAGCCCAATGTAGCCCAATATATATTTTTCAAAGTTAATTTTCGTAAAAACCACTGGAGCATATATCTTGAGACATAGCAAAGGCACATCGGGCTACCAGTCCCTACAATTTTGCCAAGTTTCGTGGAAATCCATTCAGCCGTTCGAGCTAAAAGTGAGTCCAACCGCCCTATGGAAAACTCAATGTTAAAAACACGTTTTGGGACCCCCCTTTTTTCTCGGCCCCCACTTGACGAAACCCCCCCAAATTTTTAGGGGCTGCTCAGAAACAAAATGTTCCATTTTCCAGAAAATGTCAGCCAATTCCGTCCTCAAACGCCAAAGTTATTCAACATAGAATTTTCAAAAATCCCATAGGAAAAAAATCCTAACTATATATACCTACTGGCGACCGCCAGTAGGTAATATATATATATATATATATATATATATATATATATATATATATATATATATATATATATATATATATATATCACTTCCAACCTCGCTCCATTAGAACAGGTATGAGCGGCATCCATTATGGTGAAGAAAAAGCTTTATTTTGCACTGGCGTTTTCCTAATATATTTCGGTCACATTGACCTTCATCAGAGGACAGCCATCACATCACGAGACTTAACAACGCACCTTCAAAGTTTTAAAGTTTTTATGCCCCCTGGTGGACGCCTAGATGGTTAGGGCTTGGGCATGCTGGTACATGTAGTGCGAAGGGGTCTCTCTGTTCTTACTCGTTAGTGGGCGATGTATGCTGCATTTGCTTCACCATAGTCCGCAAACAGTCAGCCTTTCATGCTGCTGGGGTCCGTACCAAAGTCCCATCTTTGGCGGCAGCCCGCTGCCCTTTTTGCTTGCGCAATCCACAGAAAGAGGTCCGATTTCACATATATATATATATATATATATATATATATATATATATATATCAGAAATCTTCAGAACCTCCACCACAGCGGCGAAATGAAGAGACGGACCCCACGGCTTCAGGCAAGGTAAGATTTATTTTAACCTTTCACGGGCGACGCGTTTCGAGCATCAAAGTGCTTTTGTTCACACTCAGAGTACCGCGTCAGCTCTTTTTTTATATACTTTTTTTACTTCAGTGTTCCACCTCCTATGTGAGTCACATGATTACTGGCCATGAACATAGACAAAGTACTATCACCCACATTGGTCGTAAACAGCAAAGCCATCAAAGTTGTAACAATGTATTTCTTTTACGAAACCATTTAACATTGTACAAAACCAAAAGACATATTAGCCCTCTGGCACTGTGTATAACTAAGGTGTTAGATTTGTTATTTTTACTGCTTGAATGCAGATTCCATTAGAAAAAACAACATATACAAACGATTTCTTACAGCGTGAATGCTGATTTGCGATATTAGTGCCAGTGACCACAATTAAAAAAAAATTACAAATAATTTACAATCTATATACAAATTACAGGGACATTTCTATATTTCTAACTGCATAAATGCACAGTTAAAGGCGGCACTGCTTATTGTGAAGCCACCTTCCTAATCGAAATATCCCACCCGGTGTACTAGATAAAAATCGTAACAATTCCCAATAAATTCATGCGATATATATATATGTGTGTGTGTCTGTGTGTATGATCCGCCTTCCCAAACCAACTCCTCACAACTCTAATCCTTCTTCAAGCGGCACAACGCAGAGGCTTCCAAAAATCCCTTTCTATTTTTCATCTGTAACAGCATTTCAGCAAACAAAGTGCATTGTGCAGTCAAAAACATATAATATATAAATATATATAATTCACTGAAGAAAACAAAAACCAAAAAAACAAAGATAAAAGAAACGTGATATTTAGGTGAATATGTCAGTGAAAACATTACCATTTTGAACCAAAAAAACACAGAAATTCACCAGTTATTGTTGGCAGAATTAACTATAACTTACGCCCCGCCATGCACTGCTTATGACCTCACATATAACATTAGTCATGACATGTTCTATGACATCATTTATGACATCATTGATGCCATCTCAAATGGTGGGAGCAAACACAAGTTTGCAGGGAGGGAAACTGCTGTGTCCCGGGGGTATGCTCTAAGGGACACAGTCAGTGAGCTGGCCCGGGGGCCCCCCTCCTCTTAATATGTAAATCTCGCCCCTGAGGGATGGGGTCCTCTAAGCCTTTTAAAAGTTTGGGAGGAAGGCTGTATTGCCCCCTCCTCTTTTTGAACATTTCAGCCTCTGCTTGGGAGGTGGGGCCCTCTCTCCCTTTTATTAATCAATTAGGTCCAGGGGAAGGGGTCTCTGGGGAGTCTGAAGGCTTGGGGAGAGTGGGCAAGAGTACCTCCTTCCCTTTTATGCAAATTTAAAACATCAGTATACTTCCCTTGGTCTTTCATAACTAGATGAGGGGGGCCATGCCTCCCCCTCCCCTTAATGAATGAAGCCCGGGGGTGGGCTCCAGGGGGCTTATAATGGCTTGAAGAGAGGGGCCGTGTGCCCCCTCTCCATAAAAAATAATGCAGCTGGAGGGGTGAAGTCCCTGGGGCCTTTAATTGAAGATTAAGACCCCAGCCACCATTTTGTTTTTTTGTATTTTTAGATCCGACGAAAATCCTTCGGGATTGCTGCAAAATTGTGCTAATTCCTGTGGGTCCCTCCCATGGGGCCTATGGGGCAGGGTTCCCTACCCTGTCCCTTATATATTTTTTTTATTTACTAAGTCCACTAGTCCTGTAATTGACGCCAGCAACATTTTCCTCATGTTACTGGCAGCCAAACAGAGCGGGTACTCTTGCTGGACTCCGGCTCCCATGGGAGAGAGATGGCCCAAGAGAAAAAATTCTCCCTGGTCAATCATAAATCTTGACTTTTTTACAGTTGGGATCGAGGAACTCTCCCAACCGTCGATCTATACAGATATTTTTCAACTGTACTTTCTCAAAATTGCCCTAATGGATTTACACCAAATCACAAAAAAGCACAATCTTCAGTCCTACCTTCCTGTCAAATTTGGTGTAATAGGACCACAATATACCTTCCTGCCGAATTTGATGTAATTCCATTCAGCAGTTTTTACTGTAGGCATGCCTAAAGAAGTCTATGGAAAATGCATGGGGATTTTGTGTTTTGGGACACCCCTGTTTTCTTGGCCCCCGCTTGATGGATCATCCCAAAACATTCCATGTACAAATTAGTCAACAAGTAGCACCTTTTTGGAAAGTTGTGTGGAGATTTGTCAAACAGTGCCAAAGCTATTATTATCACAAAAATCTAATTATAACAATCCAGTGGCGACCGTTTGACGAATCTTCACAAAACTTTCTCTGAAAAGTTCATCCACCTCAGCAACATCCTGTAAGGTTTTGTGGTAGTCCGTCATTTAGGGGCCATAAAAAGAGGGGGTCTCAAAACATCTTTTTCCCACGCAACTTTCCATTGGAAATTTGGGAAGTGATATATCAAAAACGGCCGAACAGAATTACACTAAATTTGACAGAAAGCTAGATCATTACTCAGAAACGCTGCTTTTTTTGATTTGGTGTAAATCTGTTTGGTGGTTTTAAAGAAATTATTGTTCAAAATAACGTGGTATCTTGATGGTTGCTCCCACTGGAGTACAGCAGTACTTCAAATTACAACAATAAAGCATTCTGATTTTGAACAAGCATAATATGTTGTTTTTGCTCATGTAGTGCAGTTACTGTCCCATGTTATTATATTGTTCATCTCTAACCACTTTGAGCTACAAAGTGATATTATTATCTTCCTTAAAAGGTTATCCTAATTAAATTGGTGTACCAAAAATGTTGTCCTGATCTCTATTGGTGTGTAAATGCTACCTATTAAATAGATATTTTTATTAGGCCACATATTCTTAACAAGGGTGACCAGGGCCTCTTTAAAAAAACCATTTTAAACAGATTTAAATATGAGAGGAAAATCATGGCATTGGAGAAACACTCCTGCAGATCTTACTTGCTCCTGAAGTCCTTTGCTGGCACCACTGAAACTTATCTTACAGAAGTTAAACATCCCAGGGACAGATCATTGATCACAAAGTCTTGTTTGGGTTCTATCCGGACAATGAGCTGTTTCCCTCTGGGACAGTTTGATCCCCACTCCCTTTTAATCTGCCCCTGTGATGATTGTTCGCCCCAAGCATAATTTTATAAACAGAAAGAATCCACACCTGGGTGTTTGTAGAGTAGTCCCCACTGTGGTGGAGAGCACTCAGTGTTCTTTTAATACCCTCACACACCAAAAGGACTTTTGGTGTCATGCTTCATCATCGGGGTCTTCGCACCCCTCTACGGGGTGCGGCGTGCTACTAACTAACGGAATACATGGGAGCACTTAATTGATGACTATGTGTGGTGTGCGAAGGGGTTAGGTTATTCAGTGAGTGGTGGGTTTGGAGTGAAGATAGTGGAAAAAATTTAAAAAAGGGCCTGGCGCGTGAAGTCTAATAAATTTTAATTTGCTTCCGCGCTGGCTCTGTTAAAAGGTTTGTGTCGAGGTGTATGTGTATAGTAAAGTACAACGCCTCGCTGGTGCGTCAACATGTTTCGATGCAAAGCATCTTCTTTAGGCCTGGGGTGCACAATCCCCACCTTACTCACAACTATATGTCAAAGGACATCAATATTTTAAACATAATCAGTTTAATTCGGCTTTCCGAAGCTATTGTGTGCCTATTTTTTATTATGGTAGATATCATCAATGTATACTTGCTGCCAAAGGTATTGTTTGCACCATGAGTCTTTTAAACGGGAGGTGTGTTGTGCTAAATAGCAAAAAAATGCAGGAGAATCCCTGTCCGTGTCTGCCCCTGCCCGCGGCTCCGTCGATAAAAACCCCCCAAACCATAATACAACTGGGGCTGTATTATGCATTGTGATTGTTTGCACCCGGCGCAACTTTTAAAAGGTGCATCGGGCGTAAACAATCACAATGCACCCTATTTTGATTTATCGCTGCCCCCAGGGCATATCTCGCACTGCCCTGGGGGAAGCGCATTCATTTGAAAACATGGAGCAGCTGCTCCGTGTTTTCACAGTGCAGACAGCACTTCTGCACTTTTGAAGAGGTTTAGAGATCCCCTTGCAGGCGGGTGCAGTCAGTGCCTGCACCCCTCCTGCAAAGGGATGTCGGTGGGGGTCAATGGAACCCCCGTTATCCCCTGGAGAGGGCTGCTGTCAGGAGGCACACTGAAAGTGTGCCACCTTCTAGATGACGTACTGTCAGTGCACCTCCTGAGGGCTGCTTTGACTCTGCGCCCCCGTCTGTAATATGACGTAGGCGCAGAGTCAAAGGAATTCCCTCATTTGCATAGGGCACGCCCCTATGCACATGAGGGATCATGCTCTAAAGGTAGCGCTGGTGCTTTAAATGCGCCAGCTCTATCGATATTATAAAAGAGGACGCACAAGCGGCTGCGCCCCCTTCTGTAATACCCAAAGTGCCCCAAGGGCATGCAAAGTGGGCGCAAACGCCCATTGCGCCCCCAGGGCACTTATTGTAATACGGCCCCTGGTTTTATTCTGTAAATATTATGAATTTTTGTGCACAAAATATTTATTACCACTTTTAAAAGAAAGGGGTTTTACGCAACGGTTACTTAAATGGAGCCTTATTTTGGAACAAAATAATGTATGCCTAAGTTATAATTACATGTATGATAGGCTGGCTTGTTATTTTTAAACTGTACCAAAATGTTTATTGGATTGTGTATAATGAGATTTTTAAGGTTTTTATGTAGCTTTTATGTTTTTATCTTTTATGATTATGATGCATAATTGAATAAAGATCAATTGAATTGAATATAAATATATATATTATACCCCCAACTGCTACTGCTCCCACAATATGGAAACACCACACTCAACGTCAAGATTTCACCTTCTTCATTCGGCTCACAACAGACAAACTGGAAATGCTTCCTCAGCGGATTAACGCCACTCATTGCCATACGCGTTTCGTTGAAATACCTTGTTCACTGGCATGGCGTGTGTGATGAGATGAACAGCGGGCTGTACTTCACACATGTCTTTTAAAAAAATTAGTCCAGCCCCATTGGGCGTGTAACAGCCGAGCACTATGGTTGTTGTAGTTATTTTAAAAGACATGTGTGAAGCACAGCCCGCTGGTGGTGAACGGGCACTGGGTGTCCAACCAACGCTCAGGAATTCCGCTGTGTAGGACTTACAGGAGGTACCAAGAGGAATTCTTGGCCCTCAAACTCCCTCAGGACTAAATTGGACTTCACCCCCCATCCCGTAGTCTGCCACGAGGCATGTTTGCAGAGTGGTAGAGAAAGGGGGCCATTGCCTCCGAAGACATCTTAGCAGTCCCATTGTGTGGGACTTACTGGAGGTAACAAGAGGGGTAGTTGGCCCCCAAGGACTTCCTTGGGGGCCAACTTCCCAAACTAATACCTCCAGTCAGTACCACACAGCAGCACTGGTAAGTACTCGTACCAGGCCACGCCCACTATGCCCACCACTCTACAAATGCGCTCCCTGGCGTGCTCTTGGATGGGGATTGAAGTCCTCTTCACTGCTGGGGGTCCTTTAGGGGCCCACTAGCCTACCTTCTACCTCCAGTAAGCCCCACGTAGTGGGATTCGTGAGAGGTAGACAAAGGCCATGCCCCCTTTTCCCACCACTCTGCACACGCTCCCCCTGGCATGTTGTAAGTTGGGGGATTAAGTCCCCTCAAATCCTGAAGGCCCCTGGGGTCCAACTAGCCCACCAGGTGCCTCCAGTAAGCGCCATAGAGCTGTATTGCAGAGAGGTGTAAAAAGGGGCATGGCCTGGACCACCTCT
Source organism: Lissotriton helveticus (assembly GCF_964261635.1). Lineage (NCBI taxonomy): Eukaryota > Metazoa > Chordata > Amphibia > Caudata > Salamandridae > Lissotriton > Lissotriton helveticus. The sequence goes on along the minus strand of NC_136057.1, from coordinate 1,286,204,306 downwards.
CTGCAACGCAGCGCAGTGGCGTTAACTGGAGGTACATGGTGGGCTAGTTGGCCGCCAGGGACCCTCAGGATTGAAGAGGAATTAATTCCCCACCTTAAAACGTGCCAAAGGGTGTGTTTGCACACATTTCACCTCAGGCCCGCCCCCTTCCTGCACCACTGTGCAAACGCACCTCGTGGCACGTTTTAATTACGGGGATTAAGTCCCCTTGAATCCTGAGGGTCCTTGGGGTCCAACTAGCCCACTAGGTACCTCCAGTTAGCACCACAGAGCTGCGTTGCAGAGAGGTGTAAAAAGGGGCATGGCCTGTGCCACCTCTCTGCAACGCAGCGCAGCGGCACTTACTGGAGGTACCTGGTGGGCTATTTGGCCCCAAATGACCTTCAGGATTGAAAAGGAATGAATTCCCCAACTTAAAACGCGCCACAGGGTGTGTTTGCACACATGTTACCTCACGCCCCCCCTTCACCACTATGCAAACGCGCCCATGGCGTGTTTTAAGAGTGGGGATTATGTCCTCTTGAATCTGAGGGTCCCTGGGGTCCAACTGGCGCACTAGGTACCTCCAGTAAGCGTCACAGAGCTGCATTGCAGAGAGGTGTAAAAAGGGGTGTGGCCTGGAACAACTCTCTGCAATGCAGCACAGCACAGTGGCGCTTACTGGAAGCACCAGGGGGACTAGTTGGCCCCCATGGGACCCTCAGGATTGAAGAGGAATTAGATCCCCAACTTTAAACGCGCCACAGGGCGTGTTTGCACACATGTCACTTCAGGCCCCAACCCCTCCCTTCACCACTGTGCAAACGCGCCCTGTGGCACATTTTAAGTTGGGGGATAAAGTCCCCTTGAATTCTGAGGGTCCCTGGGGTCCAACTAGCCCACTAGGTACCTCCAGTAACCGCCACAGAGCTGCGTTGCAGAGAGGTGTATAAAAGGGCTTGGCCTGGACCACCTCCCTGCAATGTAGGCCTTTGGCGCTTACTCGTTGAGGACCGTGGGGGGAGTCCCAATGCCTCCACGTCCCAGCTGGCTTCCCACCTCCTGCGGGAGCCCGCATTGCTTTTCCACACGGGGAGCTGCTGACATGCAGCTCCCCATGTGGAAAAGCAATCGGGTTTGGATTTTGGAAGAGAGAGCAGGTTTCCTGCTCTCTCTTACAAAATCCAAACCACAGTTTGTTATGGCAGGGCGGGAGATGCGAGACTCCAGCCCTGCCATAGCAAACAGCAGTGTTCCGGGTATGACCCCCCACGGGAAACTGCAGGAGCCGGCCCTGGGGGGGGGGCTGTCCCCAGGGCCATAACGGACCCCAAATTTGCATTTTAGTGCCCTGGGGAGGTGGCACTAAAATGGTATATATATGGACATACACACAAACAAGGATACACATATATATATATATATATATATATATATTCAAGCTTTTTGGGGAGTGTCCAAGCAAGTAAGAAGCACTCGAACACCACAAATGCTTCCCCCAACAAGCTTTAATCAGGTTCAAACACTTGCTTTTGCCAGTAAACGTGGGCTGTTTCATCCGGACGCGTTTCGGGCATCTCCCTTCCTCGGCGGCATACAGTCCATGAGACACCACATTGTCCCGCCTCCATTTAAGCCGTTATCGCATGCCGGGGATTGGCTGATCTGCATGATCCTATGCGTTGCTTTATGGGAGGCGTAGTCCATTATGATATGGTGCTCTATTTTAACAATTTCTAAGCTTCAATGAGCCCCAGCGAAAGCAGCGTGTTAACATCCTTTTGCGATGTCCCAGAGTGAAGCCGCTGTATGTGGCTCCATAGCCTCCTTCTCTTGAGTGGTGCTTCTCAGCGGCAGGACAGCCGCTCAAATATTCACGCTCTTTGGGGAGTGTCCAAACAACTAAGAAGCACTCGAACACCACAAATGCTTCCCCTAACAAGCTTTATTCAGGTTCAAACACTTGCTTTTGCCAGTAAACGTGGGCTGTTTCATCCGGACGCGTTTCGGGCATCTCCCTTCCTCGGTGGCATATAGTCCATGAGACTTGTTGGGGGAAGCATTTGTGGTGTTCGAGTGCTTCTTACTTGTTTGGACACTCCCCAAAGAGCGTGAATATATATATATATATATATATATATATATATATATATATATATATATATATATATATATATATATATATATATATATATATATATATATATATATATATATATATATATATATATATATCACTTCCAACCTCGCTCCATTAGAACAGGTATGAGCGGCATCCATTATGGTGAAGAAAAAGCTTTATTTTGCACTGGCGTTTTCCTAATATATTTCGGTCACATTGACCTTCATCAGAGGACAGCCATCACATCACGAGCCTTAACAACGCACCTTCAAAGTTTTAAAGTTTTTATGCCCCCTGGTGGACGTCTAGATGGTTAGGGCTTGGGCATGCTGGTACATGTAGTGCGAAGGGGTCTCTCTGTTCCTACTCGTTAGTGGGCGATGTATGCTGCATTTGCTTCACCATAGTCCGCAAACAGTCAGCCTTTCATGCTGCTGGGGTCCGTACCAAAGTCCCATATTTGGCGGCAGCCCGCTGCCCTTTTTGCTTGCGCAATCCACAGAAAGAGGTCCGATTTCGCATATATATATATATATATATATATATATATATATATATATATTGTGTACCTCGAACGCCTTGAGCTTTGCCAGAGCACACAACATTGCTCCGACCATCCGGTCTGTTTCTTCATGCATGTCTGTTCGCTTCACCTGCTGTGCAAATTGCCTGACGCGTTTCGGGGTCGGAACCCCGTCTTCAGAGGCTGCAATAATGGCATTCAGAAGACGCTTTGTGATTTTAGACTCCTTTTATTAAACAAGCCCCCCAGTGGGCGTTGACTCAGTGCATCGTCATCTGGAGTGAGGCTGGGACTTGTAGTCCACAAAGCGCCGATTGTTTCACCCTTTAAGTAAGTCCGAATGTACATTAATTGTTTGTGCTTGTCGTTAAATACCTTAGTAGGTGGTGTCGCGTTGGGGCATGCTGCATTAATTGAGGAGCGCTGTGCCAATTAATCCCAACCAGTTTGGGACTGAAGCCTCGCTTGCTGGATGTGCCTTTTCTCCAACAGGCGATGGTGCATCTGGCCACGGCCAGGCCGCCGTGTGAAATTTTGTACCTCGAACGCCTTGAGCTTTGCCAGAGCACACAACATTGCTCCGACCATCCGGTCTGTTTCTTCATGCATGTCTGTTCGCTTCACCTGCTGTGCAAATTGCCTGACGCGTTTCGGGGTCGGAACCCCGTCTTCAGAGGCTGCAATATTGGCATTCAGAAGACGCTTTGTGATTTTAGACTCCTTTTATTAAACAAGCCCCCCAGTGGGCGTTGACTCAGTGCATCGTCATCTGGAGTGAGGCTGGGACTTGTAGTCCACAAAGCGCCGATTGTTTCACCCTTTAAGTAAGTCCGAATGTACATTAATTGTTCGTGCTTGTCGTTAAATACCTTAGTAGGTGGTGTCGCGTTGGGGCATGCTGCATTAATTGAGGAGCGCTGTGCCAATTAATCCCAACCAGTTTGGGACTGAAGCCTCGCTTGCTGGATGTGCCTTTTCTCCAACAGGCGATGGTGCATCTGGCCACGGCCAGGCCGCCGTGTGAAATTTTGTACCTCGAACGCCTTGAGCTTTGCCAGAGCACACAACATTGCTCCGACCATCCGGTCTGTTTCTTCATGCATGTCTGTTCGCTTCACCTGCTGTGCAAATTGCCTGACGCGTTTCGGGGTCGGAACCCCGTCTTCAGAGGCTGCAATAATGGCATTCAGAAGACGCTTTGTGATTTTAGACTCCTTTTATTAAACAAGCCCCCCAGTGGGCGTTGACTCAGTGCATCGTCATCTGGAGTGAGGCTGGGACTTGTAGTCCACAAAGCGCCGATTGTTTCACCCTTTAAGTAAGTCCGAATGTACATTAATTGTTCGTGCTTGTCGTTAAATACCTTAGTAGGTGGTGTCGCGTTGGGGCATGCTGCATTAATTGAGGAGCGCTGTGCCAATTAATCCCAACCAGTTTGGGACTGAAGCCTCGCTTGCTGGATGTGCCTTTTCTCCAACAGGCGATGGTGCATCTGGCCACGGCCAGGCCGCCGTGTGAAATTTTGTACCTCGAACGCCTTGAGCTTTGCCAGAGCACACAACATTGCTCCGACCATCCGGTCTGTTTCTTCATGCATGTCTGTTCGCTTCACCTGCTGTGCAAATTGCCTGACGTGTTTCGGGGTCGGAACCCCGTCTTCAGAGGCTGCAATAATGGCATTCAGAAGACGCTTTGTGATTTTAGACTCCTTTTATTAAACAAGCCCCCCAGTGGGCGTTGACTCAGTGCATCGTCATCTGGAGTGAGGCTGGGACTTGTAGTCCACAAAGCGCCGATTGTTTCACCCTTTAAGTAAGTCCGAATGTACATTAATTGTTCGTGCTTGTCGTTAAATACCTTAGTAGGTGGTGTCGCGTTGGGGCATGCTGCATTAATTGAGGAGCGCTGTGCCAATTAATCCCAACCAGTTTGGGACTGAAGCCTCGCTTGCTGGATGTGCCTTTTCTCCAACAGGCGATGGTGCATCTGGCCACGGCCAGGCCGCCGTGTGAAATTTTGTACCTCGAACGCCTTGAGCTTTGCCAGAGCACACAACATTGCTCCGACCATCCGGTCTGTTTCTTCATGCATGTCTATTCGCTTCACCTGCTGTGCAAATTGCCTGACGCGTTTCGGGGTCGGAACCCCGTCTTCAGAGGCTGCAATAATGGCATTCAGAAGACGCTTTGTGATTTTAGACTCCTTTTATTAAACAAGCCCCCCAGTGGGCGTTGACTCAGTGCATCGTCATCTGGAGTGAGGTTGGGATTAATTGGCACAGCGCTCCTCAATTAATGCAGCATGCCCCAACGCGACACCACCTACTAAGGTATTTAACAACAAGCACGAACAATTAGTGTACATTCGGACTTACTTAAAGGGTGAAACAATCGGCGCTTTGTGGACTACAAGTCCCAGCCTCACTCCAATTTGCACAGCAGGTGAAGCGAACAGACATGCATGAAGAAACAGACCGGATGGTCGGAGCAATGTTGTGTGCTCTGGCAAAGCTCAAGGCGTTCGAGGTACAAAATTTCACACGGCGGCCTGGCCGTGGCCAGATGCACCATCGCCTGTTGGAGAAAAGGCACATCCAGCAAGCGAGGCTTCAGTCCCAAACTGGTTGGGATTAATTGGCACAGCGCTCCTCAATTAATGCAGCATGCCCCAACGCGACACCACCTACTAAGGTATTTAACGACAAGCACGAACAATTAATGTACATTCAGACTTACTTAAAGGGTGAAACAATCGGCGCTTTGTGGACTACAAGTCCCAGCCTCACTCCAGATGACGATGCACTGAGTCAACGCCCACTGGGGGGCTTGTTTAATAAAAGGAGTCTAAAATCACAAAGCGTCTTCTGAATGCCATTATTGCAGCCTCTGAAGACGGGGTTCCGACCCCGAAACGCGTCAGGCAATTTGCACAGCAGGTGAAGCGAACAGACATGCATGAAGAAACAGACCGGATGGTCGGAGCAATGTTGTGTGCTCTGGCAAAGCTCAAGGCGTTCGAGGTACAAAATTTCACACGGCGGCCTGGCCGTGGCCAGATGCACCATCGCCTGTTGGAGAAAAGGCACATCCAGCAAGCGAGGCTTCAGTCCCAAACTGGTTGGGATTAATTGGCACAGCGCTCCTCAATTAATGCAGCATGCCCCAACGCGACACCACCTACTAAGGTATTTAACGACAAGCACGAACAATTAATGTACATTCGGACTTACTTAAAGGGTGAAACAATCGGCGCTTTGTGGACTACAAGTCCCAGCCTCACTCCAGATGACGATGCACTGAGTCAACGCCCACTGGGGGGCTTGTTTAATAAAAGGAGTCTAAAATCACAAAGCGTCTTCTGAATGCCATTATTGCAGCCTCTGAAGACGGGGTTCCGACCCCGAAACGCGTCAGGCAATTTGCACAGCAGGTGAAGCGAACAGACATGCATGAAGAAACAGACCGGATGGTCGGAGCAATGTTGTGTGCTCTGGCAAAGCTCAAGGCGTTCGAGGTACAAAATTTCACACGGCGGCCTGGCCGTGGCCAGATGCACCATCGCCTGTTGGAGAAAAGGCACATCCAGCAAGCGAGGCTTCAGTCCCAAACTGGTTGGGATTAATTGGCACAGCGCTCCTCAATTAATGCAGCATGCCCCAACGCGACACCACCTACTAAGGTATTTAACGACAAGCACGAACAATTAATGTACATTCGGACTTACTTAAAGGGTGAAACAATCGGCGCTTTGTGGACTACAAGTCCCAGCCTCACTCCAGATGACGATGCACTGAGTCAACGCCCACTGGGGGGCTTGTTTAATAAAAGGAGTCTAAAATCACAAAGCGTCTTCTGAATGCCATTATTGCAGCCTCTGAAGACGGGGTTCCGACCCCGAAACGCGTCAGGCAATTTGCACAGCAGGTGAAGCGAACAGACATGCATGAAGAAACAGACCGGATGGTCGGAGCAATGTTGTGTGCTCTGGCAAAGCTCAAGGCGTTCGAGGTACAAAATTTCACACGGCGACCTGGCCGTGGCCAGATGCACCATCGCCTGTTGGAGAAAAGGCACATCCAGCATGCGAGGCTTCAGTCCCAAACTGGTTGGGATTAATTGGCACAGCGCTCCTCAATTTATGCAGCATGCCCCAACGCGACACCACCTACTAAGGTATTTAACGACAAGCACGAACAATTAATGTACATTCGGACTTACTTAAAGGGTGAAACAATCGGCGCTTTGTGGACTACAAGTCCCAGCCTCACTCCAGATGACGATGCACTGAGTCAACGCCCACTGAGGGGCTTGTTTAATAAAAGGAGTCTAAAATCACAAAGCGTCTTCTGAATGCCATTATTGCAGCCTCTGAAGACGGGGTTCCGACCCCGAAACGCGTCAGGCAATTTGCACAGCAGGTGAAGCGAACAGACATGCATGAAGAAACAGACCGGATGGTCGGAGCAATGTTGTGTGCTCTGGCAAAGCTCAAGACGTTCGAGGTACACAATATATATATATATATATATATATATATATATATATATATATATATATATATATATATATATATATATATATATATATATATATATATATATATATATATATATATATATATATATATCAGAAATCTTCAGAACCTCCACCACAGCGGCGAAATGAAGAGACGGACCCCACGGCTTCAGGCGAGGTAAGATTTATTTTAACCTTTCACGGGCGACGCGTTTCGAGCATCAAAGTGCTTTTGTTCACACACAGAGTACCGCGTCAGCTCTTTTTTTATATACTTTTTTTACTTCAGTGTTCCACCTCCTTTGTGAGTCACATGATTACTGGCCATGAACATAGACAAAGTACTATCACCCACATTGGTCGTAAACAGCAAAGCCATCAAAGTTGTAACAATGTATTTCTTTTACGAAACCATTTAACATTGTACAAAACCAAAAGACATATTAGCCCTCTGGCACTGTGTATAACTAACGTGTTAGATTTGTTATTTTTACTGCTTGAATGCAGATTCCATTAGAAAAAACAACATATACAAACGATTTCTTACAGCGTGAATGCTGATTTGCGATATTAGTGCCAGTGACCACAATTAAAAAATGTATTACAAATAATTTACAATCTATATACAAATTACAGGGACATTTCTATATTTCTAACTGCATAAATGCACAGTTAAAGGCGGCACTGCTTATTGTGAAGCCACCTTCCTAATCGAAATATCCCACCCGGTGTACTAGATAAAAATCGTAACAATTCCCAATAAATTCATGCGATATATATATATGTGTGTGTGTCTGTGTGTATGATCCGCCTTCCCAAACCAACTCCTCACAACTCTAATCCTTCTTCAAGCGGCACAACGCAGAGGCTTCCAAAAATCCCTTTCTATTTTTCATCTGTAACAGCATTTCAGCAAACAAAGTGCATTGTGCAGTCAAAACATATAATATATAAATATATATAATTCACTGAAGAAAACAAAAACCAAAAAAACAAAGATAAAAGAAACGTGATATTTAGGTGAATATGTCAGTGAAAACATTACCATTTTGAACAAAAAAAACACAGAAATTCACCAGTTATTGTTGGCAGAATTAACTATAACTTCCGCCCCGCCATGCACTGCTTATGACCTCACATATAACATTAGTCATGACATGTTCTATGACATCATTTATGACATCATTGATGCCATCTCAAATGGTGGGAGCAAACACAAGTTTGCAGGGAGGGAAACTGCTGTGTCCCGGGGGTATGCTCTAAGGGACACAGTCAGTGAGCTGGCCCCGGCGGCCCCCCTCCTCTTAATATGTAAATCTCGCCCCTGAGGGATGGGGTCCTCTAAGCCTTTTAAAAGTTTGGGAGGAAGGCTGTATTGCCCCCTCCTCTTTTTGAACATTTCAGCCTCTGCTTGGGAGGTGGGGCCCTCTCTCCCTTTTATTAATCAATTAGGTCCAGGGGAAGGGGTCTCTGGGGAGTCTGAAGGCTTGGGGAGAGTGGGCAAGAGTACCTCCTTCCCTTTTATGCAAATTTAAAACATCAGTATACTTCCCTTGGTCTTTCATAACTAGATGAGGGGGGCCATGCCTCCCCCTCCCCTTAATGAATGAAGCCCGGGGGTGGGCTCCAGGGGGCTTATAATGGCTTGAAGAGAGGGGCCGTGTGCCCCCTCTCCATAAAAAATAATGCAGCTGGAGGGGTGAAGTCCCTGGGGCCTTTAATTGAAGATTAAGACCCCAGCCACCATTTTGTTTTTTTGTATTTTTAGATCTGACGAAAATCCTTCGGGATTGCTGCAAAATTGTGCTAATTCCTGTGGGTCCCTCCCATGGGGCCTATGGGGCAGGGTTCCCTACCCTGTCCCTTATATATTTTTTTTATTTACTAAGTCCACTAGTCCTGTAATTGACGCCAGCAACATTTTCCTCATGTTACTGGCAGCCAAACAGAGCGGGTACTCTTGCTGGACTCCGGCTCCCATGGGAGAGAGATGGCCCAAGAGAAAAAATTCTCCCTGGTCAATCATAAATCTTGACTTTTTTACAGTTGGGATCGAGGAACTCTCCCAACCGTCGATCTATACTGATATTTTTCAACTGTACTTTCTCAAAATTGCCCTAATGGATTTACACCAAATCACAAAAAAGCACAATCTTCAGTCCTACCTTCCTGTCAAATTTGGTGTAATAGGACCACAATATACCTTCCTGACGAATTTGATGTAATTCCATTCAGCAGTTTTTACTGTAGGCATGCCTAAAGAAGTCTATGGAAAATGCATGGGGATTTTGTGTTTTGGGACACCCCTGTTTTCTTGGCCCCCGCTTGATGGATCATCCCAAAACATTCCATGTACAAATTAGTCAACAAGTAGCACCTTTTTGGAAAGTTGTGTGGAGATTTGTCAAACAGTGCCAAAGCTATTATTATCACAAAAATCTAATTATAACAATCCAGTGGCGACCGTTTGACGAATCTTCACAAAACTTTCTCCGAAAAGTTCATCCACCTCAGCAACATCCTGTAAGGTTTTGTGGTAGTCCGTCATTTAGGGGCCATAAAAAGAGGGGGTCTCAAAACATCTTTTTCCCACGCAACTTTCCATTGGAAATTTGGGAAGTGATATATCAAAAACGGCTGAACAGAATTACACTAAATTTGACAGAAAGCTAGATCATTACTCAGAAACGCTGCTTTTTTTGATTTGGTGTAAATCTGTTTGGTGGTTTTAAAGAAATTATTGTTCAAAATAACGTGGTATCTTGATGGTTGCTCCCACTGGAGTACAGCAGTACTTCAAATTTCAACAATAAAGCATTCTGATTTTGATCAAGCATAATATGTTGTTTTTGCTCCTGTAGTGCATCACCTATGACAGTGGCTTTGTCCTCATGCATTGCCATAAACCAGGATGACAGAGGTTTTGCTCTCATATTGAGATCAGCTAAATGTTTGGTCTATCATTTTACCCATTAAGGTCTCGACTATTAATTTGCCGGTAAAGGTGCAGAGTGTAAAAATGCATAGTAATCCCGATACCGGGCATTATTTCCCACAGGTATTTTCATTGGTCCAGAGATAAATACAACTCCATGGAGACATGTGAGTGCTTATTACCTGCACACTGGTTCTGATTTACTAATAACAATAGTTATAAAGGACTAGACTGTCAGCCTTATGCTGTATGACCACTTAAAGACTGGTCCTCCAGAATTACAAAAACAGAGAGTGCATGCCTCCTGATTTTGTATTTATTTGCTCCTTAGCTCCCAAGAGCCATGCTAGGAGAGTGACATGTACCTTCCCATTTTAGCTGGCTTCTAGCTAGGTTAGTCAGTTTCCTGGAAGGGTTTCAAAAGCTTCCTCCAAAAAAACTTGATAGAATTTATTATAAACTCTACTTCAGCGGAAGGAAGGAAATTCTACTAACTAGTGCATACGCTCTGCATGAGGGTTGTGGTGCTGGTTACCTAAAGCAGGAAGGGGTCATAATTAATTAACACTGTATTTCTGTATTTGTTGTAGCTACTGCCATATGAATTTCACACCTACAGAGCTGTCTTGTTCTGAATGCCCATTATTGGTGTGAATAATTTACGTATTTTGCTTTTGCGTAATTACGTGAATCTACAACAAAATTACTATATATTATGCATAGTTATGCAAAATGCAAATCTGTCATTTTGTGCTGTATTGTAGTTCAAAATGCATCCTGTGCCAGTTTTGGAATGAGGATGCATTTTAACTAAAGCACCATGACCAACAGCCACTCATGTCCTGTTGTTCCAGTGAATTTGTGGTAAATTTGTACCGCGAATTGTGCAGTACATTTTAACATGAATGGTGCGTAATTACGCAAAGTGGTTCAATGCAGTCATTTTGGGATTTTTTTTGTAACAAGTGTAATGCAGAATTCCCAAAATTGTGCAAATTACACCAGCATAATTTAAATTTCACCAAGGCCTAATATCCATCTCAATTTCTTGATGAGCTGTGCCATTACTTTACTTGGGCTCCTGCTTCATTCCTGAGGTCGAAGTGACTGGTTTCTTTTTAATTTGAGCTTGTTTTATTTTTCTGTCTATTGCATGTGCCACATTGGTCATTTAGGTCGATTGTTGTATATGCAATTGTTGTCATTCTTCACTGTTAATTGTTATATGGGCCTATGCAGTACCCCCACTGTAGTCTTTCCATGTAGTTAGATGTGTAGGTTCTCAGTTGTAAGAAACTGATGGTGCCACCTTAGAATGGGATTTCCATTGATCGTAATAGAAACCCCCGAGATGACTACTGTTTGAAGTACAAACTGAAGATATCAACCAACATTTAGCTTTAGGGCCCGACATTATTGGAAGAGAGTAATCTGAAGCAAGTAATCTGTCATTTCATGATTTATAAACATATGTGATGGGCACTATAAATGAAAATTAGGAGCCTGATTTAAATTTTGGGTGAAGGGACACTCATCAAAATGTGACACAGATTGTGGCTGCTGTATTACAACATCCATAGGGTATAATGCACTTGTAATATGGTGGACGGGATATCCATTACATTTTGATGGAATATCTAGTCCTCCAAAATCCTTGTCTGCCTTGCCTGTCTTAGAAAAGTGTATTGTCTAAGCTTAACTGTTTGCAAGCAAGTTTATTTGTGTTTTATATTTAATAATAACTATAATATATTTTAGATTTTATGCTGATTAAGTAAAGATCAAAATCCGCAGTGACATCCACAAGCTGCCTGTATTGCACCCCTGTGGTGTTGATTCAACAGGGACATCTAGTAACGACTTGTGCATCTTCACCCTAAGCATCTAGAACCAGTCCGTAGAATTGAACCCCAATTATGTCAACGCAAGAGTGACATCTAAAAACAGCTTGTGCTACTGCACGTTTGTGCTGCTGACTTAACAGGGACATCTAGTACCAGCCTGTGATATTGCACCCTGTCTTCATTCAATAAAGGCAGGCCTATTGGCTTTTTCTATGCTTCTTTCAATCTGTCCAGAACTGAAACAAGCTTTAAGAATCCCGCCCTAAATATGAAAAACTGATTTGTGCTGAAATTCCGTGCTGTCAGTGTTGTTAAAATATGCTACAATAAAAATATTTATAGTAACAATAAGAATTTTTATAGAATACGTTCAATTGGTCATATAATTACCAAACAATTCTAAGTAATTGAATGATTTAGATGCGTATATCTATCCAGCAAGTAGCGTTTATCTATCTGCACAAGTACATATAAGATAATGGAGCACATTGTATTCCACTTTGGCATAGCCTACTGAAAACGCAAGAAGTTTCATGGGTGCAAATATTGACTTTTAGTTAGCTGCTTAAGATGTCTGCTGATATCTGTTCCCTCCTTGCTTTGCAGGCAGAGGCCATTCACGTGAACCCCCTGTACATCCTCATACCCACGACCATATCCACGTCGTTTGCCTTCCTACTGCCTGTGGCCAATCCTCCGAACGCCATTGTCTTCGCATATGGCCACTTGCAAGTTATTGACATGGTGAGTCTTCCTGAGTGCGCCCCCTCAAGCAGTTGCCACCCATTGGATTGCATGACTGAAAGCACTGGGTTGTTTCTGTTTTAATTCTTTCATTTATTCTGCTTCTTAGGTGAAAGCTGGCCTGGGAATCAACATTCTTGGTATTGCCATAGTGATGCTGTGTGTGAGTACTTGGGCAGTTCCTATGTTCGACCTGCAGACGTACCCCTCATGGGCGCCATCCTTTAATGTGACAGCGCCATAGATGTCAAGAGACTCGCCACCTGCAGTGCAGTGGGACTTTGAGTAGACTGCTATGGGGCTAATTTTGTAGCAGCCACCACAACTGCACAGACTTTGAAGAGAATGCCTCATGGTTGACCCTGTCCCTCTAAACATTCCTGCGTGAGAAGAGACATTGAGAAGGTAGTAGTGTGAGAACATGGCCCTTGTCCTCGCAGTAGAGTTTTGTAGGGTAGTTACCCTCTTTGTATGTTTTAGAGTGATAGTTACCAATGCACTGACAATTAGACCCTTTTTGTTAGGGTCAGAGAAATGAATTAAGGAATACAGTAAGCCTTTCTTTTTAATGATGTGCGGGAATAGGGCTTTGTATATACCCACAGGGTCAGTACTCAATCCTGCCTGCTGTTAGGTTACTTAGAGATAAGATGATGAAAGAGACACGATTCTCCCACATTGTCTCATCTATTATTAAGTGTATTGTTTGATTTCAAGGCGATCTCAGAAGTTGTGTCTCAAATATTCCAGCTTTAAAATGTTAATTCTTCGGCATTTTACCAAAAGAGAACTGAAGAGAGTTTGTTTCAGAGTATGGACTGACGGCGGCACAAAAATACCAGAGTCCAGCTTCTTAAACACAAGGCAGCAGCACCGACAATGCCTGCAGTGGGCACACACTGCCACTAGAGGGGCTCATCCTGACTGCTGCTCTACTTGTGGAAGACTAAACATGGTCAAGGATAACCGCGCATTGGTTAAGAAGTTAGACACACTTGGATTTTCTGGGAAAGGAATACGGTTGACTGAGCCACAACTGTTCCAGAGTAACCACAACTGTACCAATGGAGAAGGACACTGAAGTAAAGGTAGCAAGTGAAACTTTTGGTAATAGCTGGAGAGGAGTGGCTTGGGTGGGTGATGAGGGTGCAAATCTAAAGGAGATAACAAGGAAGGAAACATGGAGGAATATTGTCTTGCTTCACTTTTAAAGTCACATGACAGAAATCATTTAGCAATAAATCAAAATGTGGCTTCATGTCTCCCAGGATGCGGCGAGGAAGCACTTATGTATGATTCTTTCTCTGACAATTAATGTAAATGTAAATGTAAATGTATGAAACTTATATAGCGCAGGACTTACCCTGGGGCATCTCCGCGCTTGCTTAGGGAACCCGTCCTGGTATTCCCCTGTGAGAAACCCCGGCAGGGTATCCACAAGGTGAAAGCCAGGCATCCCGCCGCGAGGGGCCGATGTGGAGATTAAGCAAGCTATTGCCCAGAGTCGCAGAGTGTGACCCCGTGAGTCAAGTAGGCACCGGAGCGAGAATTGTCGAGACCGTGGAATTTATGAGCCCGAGACCCGCCGAGGCGGGGAATCGAACCCTGGTCCACAGTCGATCTCAGATTCCGGGTCTGCCGCCTCTAACCACTGAGCCACACTTCTCCTAGTTAATAACACATTTAGCACCACACTCACAAAAAGGAGGCTTTGCTGTGAGGAGTTATTAGATCCTACTCTCAGGAATAGGAACCCATGCAGGAACATTTCTGATAGAGGGTCCTCTGCATATGCTGCAGATAAGGTGCCCATGAGCACTGCAGCCATTTGGGCTATACTGGGGCATACCGTGAGTTGAAAAGAGAAACTAGGGGGCATATTATCAAGAACGGCGGTAAAAATAATCGCCGGTTTCGCGGCAGAAAACTGCCGCGAAAGTGGCAATAATGGGCTTGACAATATGCCCTTGAGAATTCTAATAGAAGTCCATGTTTTGGTGTGAACATGGGCTTCTATGGGAATTCTCTAGGGCATATTATGAAGCCTAATACCGCCGCTTTGCGGGCATTTTTCTGCTGCTAAACCGGCGATAATTCTAACGCCGTTCTTGATAATATGGCCTTAGGTTTGTAGTAGACACACTAAGTTAGTAGCAGGAACCTGAGCGACAGCCAGAGGCAGTGGCAGCTCCAAACAATGTTCCCAGCTGCAGAAATAAGTTCAAACCCATGGGATAGCCAGCATCAATATCCTAGCGGGGGAACAATGTCTGTAAATAGTTTTGTACATGATTGGTAAACCTATATAGCACATAAACCCATAGCCATAGAAGGGTATGTAGCCAAAAGACAATGGTGGCTGAAACAGTGACCAGAAAAGGGTTCATTTTGACACATTCCTTAGCTTGAAGATTCCAGCAACGATTGCATGTTAAAATATCAGCTATAGAAATGTCATTTGACATATATATCATGTTCTAAATATGATTTTTAAAAAGATCATGCCATTGGATGTTGAATTTCTATCATTAACTCCAAGGGGGTGATGTTCTTGTACACAATATTTAGGGCACAATATTTATGTCAGACAATATTCTGACAGAATATTCTGGTACCACACCATTACAAGCTTATATTATGGGCACATAAAAAGAGAATAGAACATAGGCAGAGTTCATGAGCATAAATAAGTTATGAGCATATATTATGTGCGTAAATGATGGGATAAAATGATAGCTTTAAATCGATTTCCAAATATCACAGATGCTGGACTAAAGGGAGAGGATGTGGCTCAACGGCTTGAGCGACTTTGCAGCTGAGGAACCAAGTTCGAATCTCGGTATTGGCTCAAGCATCCTATGATTCTGGGCACATCACAATCTCCCTGTGCCTAAACATGAATGTATCTGTCTGTAATGGAACTGGTGCTCATGTAATGTGCTCTGATAACTTCCAGTCAAGTTTGCGCTTTAGAAAACTACAAAAAAAGAAAATAGTTCAAGATACTAGGTGGATAATACAGTATGAGTCATTAAGCAGTAGGCCTTGCTGAAGGCATCAAGTGGAATATCCTTAGAAGACTGCCGTCGTGGAAATCCACCCAGTAGTTTGGCCAAGTTAATCTACAGTGGAGGAGAAAGTAAAGGCAGTAGTGTGACAGAGTGACTTATCAATGTGAGAACACAATGCAGACCTAGCGTGCTGTGAAACAAAGCCCTGGCTTATGTCTAGTGTGGCAGCATGGTGACAAGCAGAACCTCAACAAAGAGTTTCATGAGTCAGAAAAACAAGAACCTAGATCCCAGCTGGACCCAGGCAAGCAACGAACAGGAGGGAGAGAGTCATCCCTACCTGGACAAGATCTTGTGTCAGGTGCCAGATGTTTTACTGAATTCAGCAGGAACGGAGCCATCACCGCGACTCTCAGGGCATTTGCAAGATGGACGCTGTCATGGCAGGCTTTTCGAAATCAAAGTTCTTAATGGGATCACAGTGCGGTGACAGACACAATGAAGTGGTGGGCTTTATACATTTTGAGGAGGTTTTAATTTAGTTGTTTGCAACATGAGGAGCAGACTTCTCGTAGGTTTCCCGAAGTGAAATCCAAGAGGGTGTTAGGTTGCAGAAAGGAGGACTGAAGCTTACATTAGCAAATTAAGGGCCCCTGACAAACAATAACCCTTGGCAATGTGCTTGACAATTGGTTCTTTTTCAATGGAAAATTGGTCATCATTTTATTGCCTGAGATGATAAATATGTTAAAATAATATACAACAATGAACCTCAATTTATAACAAAAAAATAGCGTGATCAATATTTAACTTCTTCCCCTAAGACACCAACAACCTTTTAGCTGTTTCTCATTACAACATATTTAGTCTCATATTACGTTTATTGTAAAAAAACATTTAAAAAAAAGAGATTGATTTAGATCATTGCAGATGGGTAACTCAGTCACAATGGGAACAGATATCCCGTCTGCCGAAGTATAAATCCCACTATATCCTATGAGATTTATATTTTGGCGGACAGGATATCTATCACTGTTGTGACGGAGTAACCCGTCCGCCAAGATCTAAATCAGGCATCTAGTTTTTTAATGTTCTTTCAGGAAGGCCTCCTCTCCCTCCTTCTGATTTCACTTGAAACTTTGGCATGTTTGAGATGTTTCACATTGCATGTATTTATTGTAATATTAAAAGCACCAGAGAACATGAAATGTCACAAACACCACCACACTGTTTTAGCATCTCACAATATTTAACCATTTACATGACAAATATGAAACAATATTCCGTCATTTCATTTTTTGGGGGGGTTCGGAGCTGGGTGTTCTTGGAGCAACCTAATTTACGTAAGATGGGGGCTTGTCAATGTTGGTGCTAACTGGATGATGTGATTTCAGGTCCTGCATAATTTTTCCCTAGGGATAGATGCCCTATTCTAATCGGGTCTCCAGCAGGCCCTTTCTTCAGGCCTTTTTTTTACATGAAAATGCTTCACACATGTCTGGTTTGCTATAGAAATAATAGGTCGCACATTAGCTAATCAACACTGAAAACTAGCCCAATTTCAGCTGAACTCATTTTAGAAGACTTTTGTTCCTTGTCAGTCTTAAGAAACAAAGTATTTGATAATCTCATAACTGTTGCTGTTCATCTACCTTCTGTAATTTTTTAGTCCTGATGAAGGCCCTCTAAATATGACATGTAGGCCAAAATACTGGTTGTTAAAAAATAGAATACATTCATTTTGTTTCAGTTACAATGGCTATACATACCTGATACCCTAATTATGTAAACCTTATATGTGAATACCCCATCAATTATTACAGTTTGTATACTGTCTGTTACATTACTCTCTACATTTGTTAATTGCATAGCTATTCTATCTACAGGGCAGAATTGGCGCACCATCACAACTTAACCATTCACCCCACTTTTTCAATATGTTTTTGATATATTCTTTAAGATTTGAACTTTGTATATTGAATAAAACTTGTGATATCGTTCTAAGTGTCTTTATTTAAATTACAATCATTTGATGCTCTTAGCATTTTTGGGAGACACACACTGGCATCAGAGACTAAAGCTTTCATAAAATATTCTACGAAGGCCCCAATTTTGCATTCATATATTGTTTGTGGATTATTGAGTATGCACAGAAAATGCCCATTTTAAGTGCTGCATTGTGTCCCGGGTTGATGACACATATGCAAAGTACATATACATTATTGGTCATTTAGCTAAGGAAAATATGACACAAGGGATCATATTTGATGCAAGATATTTTCACCCACTAGTGACCTGGCAGGAAAAGATTGGGCTGACTGCCCAACTGAAAAAAAAGATTATAATAAAGAAACCTTGTCTTGTCCGCAGAGCTTATCACAAAATCGTGCCTTATTTCAGAATTGATCATTCCTTCAGCCGTGGACCATGCAGGTAACAGCGGTGGGGCGGTGGGGCCGAGTAAAGGTGGATTTCGAGGGACGATGTTGAGGGAAAATTAAATAAATAATGAAGTTTCCCTCGTCATGATCCATCAGAATCACTCCCAACCCGGCCTGCCGCCCCACCGCTGTTATCTGCAAGGGCCACAGCTGAATTCCTTACCGCCCTGTGAGTACCCTTCGATCACTTACTACTTTGCTGGTCAAAGTACCCTTCGTAAGAAAATATCTGCTGTTGGTAGGAACTTTTAAACAGTGGGTTCCAGAATATGGATGGGACTACCTCTAAACCTCCGTCCGATTCGTAATTTTTAATGGATTCACAAAGGTAGTTCATGCCCACCTCTTTTCACAGCCTTAGGATTGCACTCTCTCGTGACAGAACTAGGGTCATCTACTTTTCTTTCATTGTTGAAATTTAAAATGTGGCTAATTCTTTATTTTAGAATTGGGCAATATGGTTTTTGGTTCATCATTCCTTTACTCCTGTGGGGGTTTCCTGGTGAATGTACACTTAATAAATAG